>NC_091691.1:17642500-18892500 GCF_041296265.1 Equus caballus | reverse complement strand
AATGGCAGACAACCCAGATGTCCATCGATGGATGAATGGATAAACAAAACGTGGTGTGTACACGCAAAGGAATATTATTCAGCTCTAAAAAGGAAGTTCTGACTCGCTACGATGTGGACGAAACTTGAGACATTATGCTAAATGACAAAAATCAGACACAAAAGGCTAAATACTGTATGATTCCACTTATATGAGGTCCCTAGAGGAGTCAAATTCATCGAGACAGAAGGTAGAACGGTGGTACCAGGGGCTGGGGTAAAGGGGATTGGGAGTTGGTATTTAATGGGGACAGAGTTTCCGTTTGGGAAGATGGAAAAGGTGTCAAGACGGATGGTGGTGATGGTTGCACAACAATGTGAATGTCCTTAACGCCACCGAACCGCACACTTAAAAACGGTTAAGATGGCAAATTCTATGTTATGTATATTTTACTACAATAAAATAAAATAAAAAATAAAAGCATACCAATACCACCATCACCAACGAACCAAATTTATTTTTGGACTCCCTCAATTTCCCACCTTGCTCCCTCAAATCCTCTACAATCAATTTAGCAACCAAGCATCTGGATGAGGTGCCGGAGGAAGGCGGACAGAGGAGGACTGGGGAAGAAGTGACAGTTTCTTGCCCTCTCATTGTTTTTTCTTAACCCAGGAGTCCAAAAAGTCCCCCAGAAGCCACAGAACGCTTATCCCAACTGCGAAGGAAGCTGAAGCAACATCAAATATTAAAAGGGGAGAGGAACCAGCATAGCTTTCCATATAAATGACTCCGCTAACATATATGAAGATCGCTTTTAGAATTCAAATATAATTATTTTTTAAAAGGCATCCTGTGTGCTGTCTCTCTCCCAACACTGACACTTCTGGGCCCTTGTCATGCTCCAGTGAGGTGCCTGTTGGCAGCCAGCCCAAAGCACTTTGTAACATGCCCTCCACATCCTAAGTGAAAACTGATCAAAGAATTGGCACCGGCAAAGACAAGACTGAAATCAGCTCTCGAAGGGGTGGGGCTGGGCTATTGTCCCACTTTGTGGGAACAGCTGCTTAGCGGGGAATTGGAGCAGCGTGATTATAATATGCATACGGACCGCTCTGTTAACAGAAGCCGGCTCAGAGGACTCCAGGGGCCTCCACCTTGCATTTTGGCAGAGGGCTCTGCGAGGATGCTGTGTCAAACCTTTTTGAAAATGTCTCCTTGACACGGAGGGTGAGTCAGGGTGCCTGTGAATCTCATTACAGCCCCACGCCTCCCTCTGCTGCTCTCTGGCTCCCTTTCCTCAGCTGCTGCCCGGGGGTCATCCTGCCCCCAGTTTTAATCAGGACAGGGGAAATGCACAAAAGGAGCGCTGAGGTCACCTGAGTGGACCTGGGAGGCCAGCTCCTCAAGTCAGATGGGGGAGGAGCATCTGCAGATTCCCCGGGGGGCCAGTGGAGTGAGTTTCACCCAAGTTGTTATGAACGCTAATAGCCATTGAGCAATTAGTCTTCACTGCTCTTGGTGGGGGATGCATTGCAGCTCTTGTGTGGAGAAGGAAACAGGCCGTCCGGGCACTCGAAGCCCCGTGGACACACCTGACCTCTGGATCCCCGGGCCAGGGGAGGGGAGCAAACCCCACACTGGACTTTTCCACGTTTCTCCTTTGACATAACCCTCCCCATGCTAGCATCCTCCTTCAACAGAGGAGGAAACTGCGCATCAGGAAGGCTGAAGCCATTTCGCCAAGGTCTCATGGTTAGCAAGTGGCACGGCCAGGACACACCCCCCGTCTGTCTCCCTCCAAGGCCTTTGTTTTATGGGTTGGTTTTGTTTCTAATTGCACCCGCCCAAAGGAAACGGATATGTTTCTTTCTCTAGGGGGAAAAGTTGCCCTGGCCCAGTTCAGAACACTTCACTGTCCCCTCCTCCTCTGCCTGGTGGCAGCTAAAAGGCCCCCTGGCCTCCGTCACTGCAGTGACTGTGGGTAGAAGCGTGTGAGCCGGGGGAGGAGGGGAGCAGTTTTAAAATGAATATATGCATGTGTCTCTCCTGCTAATCACCGGAATGCATTTTCAGGAGAGGCGAGCAGAGGGATTAGCTGCAGGACTCCCATTAATGTGAACTTTATTTCAGTAATGAGGTGCCAAGGCATGGAACAATCACGGTGGCTAATACGGTGTAATCACAGTGATGAGATCCACATGCTGGGAAGGGAGGGCGAGGGGGTGAGAGTCAGGAGGGGGAGGCCGCGCGCTGGTGGGGACGGGTGACACAGAAGAGGCAGCAGGAGCGAAACTCCTCGACAGGAGAAGGGAGGAGGCAGGTGAAGCCCGCCGCGGGCTGAGCCGGTGACATGAGCGCCAGGTATGGAGGCAACAATAACAGCGGCTCCTCTGTGAGCACTCGCCTTGGCCAGGTCAAGCGAGGAGCACTGCTCATTTCACTGAATCCTCATGACGAAACGGGGAGCTAGGTATCATCCCCATCGGACAGGTCAGTAAACTGAGTTTTAGAAACGGTAAGTAATTTGCCCAAAGTCACACAGCCGGTGGAAAAACCGCAGTTTAAGTCAGATTTGTCCTAATGGCCACACTTTACAGGACTCCACCCCCCCCCCATGAAGAGGGTGGAGAAATGCGCAAACAGCAGGAGCTAAAACAGTTGCGTGGGATGGAGAGAGCAGTGGCTGGGCGGGGTGAGCGCCCCCAGGACACGCCTGTGTGCCTGAGGCTCCCCACGCCAAACCACCCCGGCCATCTGTCCATCTGCATGTCTCAGTGATGCCCGCAGAGGGAGAGGGGACGAAGGAGAGGGAGATGGCGGCCCTCATCCACCAGGTTCTAGGAAGCACCTTAGCCAGAAAGGAACTCCTCAATGCACCCACGGACGAAAGTTAGAATGTCCTCCGAACCTGCAGACCACCCCAATCCCTCAGTCTGCAAGTGCTTGCAGGCCAGGGGCAGTTCCCTCTTAACAGAGTCCCTCCTGGTGTGGTCTGCGGGCTCATCTGGCTCTGCCCCACCCCTCAGCACTTCCGGGGAGGGGCCCCGGAGTGTCCTTTAACAAGACCCCTGGCCTCGGTTTCTGCAAGTCCCTCTATACTTTAAGAACTTGCAGGAGTCCAAGACACAGCGTTTCAACATCCATAACCAGTAAAACACGCTCCGCAGGCCAGTCCTGCCCCAAATCCACAAGCCCACCGCCCCACTGGTTGTTGAGAAATTGAAAGTCATAACGTTCAACACGTTTATTGAGTGCCTACTATGCACCAAGCTCTCCTCTATGCCCTGGAAATACAGGCAGGGGTTACAACTAAGTCTATGCTTTCATAAAGCTTGCATTCATTCCAGTGAAAAGACGGACAGACCAACAGACAGGAAGTCCTATCAGAGGAAAACAAAGCCGGAGGAGGAGAGCAGTGGTTCTCAGACAGGGCGATGCTGCCCCCCAGGGGACCTTTGGGGATGTCTGGAGACATTTTTGGTTGTGGCAATTGGGTGTGGGAGGTGCCACTGTCATCTGGTGGGGAGGGGCCAGGGATGCTGCCCAACTTCCTACAATGCACAGGAGATCTCCCTTCACAAGGAGTTGTCTGGCTCCAAATGTCACTAGTGCGAGGCTGAGGACCCCTGGGCCAGAGAAGACAGAGGTGGGTTCTTCATGGTAGGGTCAAGGGGAGCCTCTGGAGAGGGATATTTGAGCAGAGACTAGAGGAGTGAAGGATGCCTGTGGGCAAGGAGACAGGTGCAGAGGCCAGGGGAGGTGGACTCAGGGCATAGCACCAGGTAGAATTGGGCATTTCAGCGGAAGTGAGATGGAGCCTGGCGATTCCCAGCAGGACAGTGAGATGCTCTCACTCACCTTCCAAAGGGTCCCTCTGGCTGCTGCATGGAGAACAGCCTGTGGGGAGCAAGGAGGATCCGGGGACCAGTTGGGAGGCTGCTGGCATCACCTAGACAGGAGATGTGGGGGCTTGGATGAGAGCAGGAAAGGCGGGATGGCAAGAAGTGGTCTGGTTCAGAACATCCTGTCAAGGTAGAGCCTTTGGGATTTGCTAATGTGTGAGACACAGAGAGGAGTCAAGAGTGAGTCTTGGAGCCCAGTTTCCCTTAGGTCCCTGCTCCAAGTGTGTCCCTGAGAAATGGGACTCCTAGTCCTACCCCTCCCCTCCACCCACTGGTTCTCGACTAGGGGCAACCGTCCCCCCAGTGGACACTTGGCAATGTCTGGGGGCATTTTTGGTTGTCACCACTGGGGTGACACCTGCTACTGGCATCTAGTCGGTAGAGGCCAGGGGGGCTGCTCAACATCCCACAGTGCACAGGACAGTGCCCCGCTTCCCACCACAAACAATGACCCGGACCCCAATGTCAGCAGTGCTGAGCCGAAGAATCCTGCCCTCCCCCTCCCCCCTGCTGCCTCCCCTCACACAGGCGTCTCCCCCACCCCTGGATAATTTAGCGGGGGCTTCATCAGAGCCTGGAGATTCCAAATCAAGGCACGTCGGTGGCTAAGGTCCATATTAACTACATCTCACTTGCTTCTGGCGGTGACACAGATCAGATGCTGCTCCTGTCGCCGCTGCCACCACATGAAACAAGAATGTTGGAGAGCAAATTCATTATCCAGCTGTTAAGAGCGACAGAGCATGCACACGTCTCTCCCGGACTGGCGTACCTGAGAGCCAGCCCGGCTGCATGATTGAGTGGCTGCCAGCCGCCTCCTCTCTGTAACCTTGACATGCCAGGGCAGGGCCTCTGGTGCACGAGCTAAAAATCCAAAAGGCAACATCGGCGGCAACAAATGGATGGGTTAATGTGTTTCGTGGCCCCGTCGCCACCAGGCTCTCATGGAAAAAACCCTCCATTTGTGGGGTTTTAATATCCCAGCTGCTAGGAATCAGATTAGGCAGAAGGAAGAAAATGTGACATCAATGCTGAGATTCGTTCACATTCAATTATGTTTGCTTAAAAACCGGTTTTTGGTCTGCAGGTTATTCTTGCTGGCTTGGACCTCGAGCAACAAATATCACACTTCCAGGTGGTATCTTTAAGGAAAGCTAATTAGGATTCTTGGCACTGGTAGCACGAAACATTTTACAATTTTCTTGAAAGCAATTTGCCAACATTAGCTAATTAAAACACCCAGCCTTCCGTTGAGGGACAATGGGAAGAGAGCAGAATCCTCATTTCTCAGCATCTGCTGTAGGGTTAAAACTCCAAATTCCTGTTGCTTCCACCTGGTTGAGGTCCTTCGCTGAAGGTGGCCTTTCATTGTGTTTAGCAACCTTCCCGGGAGCATTGAGGAAGATTCCAGCTTTTCTAAGCACTCAGTCTCTAAAAAAAGGGACAATCTAAGAAAGGAGTCTGAGCAATTAAGGCTGGTCCACTAAGCCAGAGGTCAGTAAACTACAGCCCAAAGGCTCAATCCAGCCCTCGACCCATCTGTATAAATAAAGTTTTATTGTAACACAGCCATGTCCATTTGTATACACACTGTCTACGGCTGCGCTTGAGCTACAGCAGTAGAGTTAAGCAGTTAAAACAGAGCCCATACAACATGCGAAGCTAAAAATACTTACCATCTGGCCATTTACAGAAAAAGGTTCAACCCCTGCACTAAGTCATCTCTTTCGGCATCTGCCTTAACCATGATCTTCCCCCCAGCCCTGACCCAGAGTTGTTTCATCCATCCATCTCCACGTGTCTCATGTCATCAACGGTGCTTCCAGGATTCATCACGTTAAGCCGATCACAAGAACCAGCAAACCCAGAGAGGAAAGAAAACCTTCTCCAGACTCTGACAGGGGACTCAAGGGGAGTGTTCAGCCATGAGACGTGCACATTGTCAGCAGAAGGTAGGAGAGAGCCGGAGAGACAGACTGCTTTCATCGTAAGCCAGTTCATGCCTGACGCCATGGGACCTGGTTTGAGAGGCCATGCTGAAGAGCAGGGGCGCAGGGCTGCGGCTGGATCCTGCTCCTCCACTTCCCAGCTCCTCGGTCCTGGGTAAGTCACATCACCTCTTGTGGCCGGCTTCCTTGCACGTACAGTGGGAAACATCACCCCCTTTGTAGGGTGGCTGTGTTGTATTTCATTAAGTCTTTCGAGACCCCGTTGTCAACATTGTCACACAACACTCCGTCCATCAAGAGCCAGAGAGGAGGACAGACCCTGTTTCCCAGGGTCCCCCACTCAAACCCCCATTCCCTGTTCCTAGCTCAACAGCTCTCCTCTCCCCATAGTCTCATTACGGTTACTAGCCCTAGACTTTGAATAAGCATCCCTCCACAGCACACAGGTTATTTTAAGAAAGGGAATTTGAGGGCCTGCCCCGTGGCGCAGCAGTTAAGAGCACACGTTCCGGTTCGGCGGCCTGGGGTTCATTGGTTCAGATCCCGGGTGTGGACATGGCACCGCTTGGCAAGCCATGCTGTGGCAGGTGTCCCACGTATAAAGTGGAGGAAGATGGACACGGATGTTAGCTCAGGGCCAGCCTTCCTCAGTGAAAAGAGGAGGATTGGCAGCAGATGTTAGTTCAGGGCTAATCTTCCTCAAAAAAAAAATGGGGGAATTTGAATTTACTCCCCCATGTAAAAGTGAGAATTTGGAAATGTCAAAACCCAATAAAATTTTTCTCCTTATTTCCTTTCCATGAGAATCAGAGGATCATCCCTCCCCTGCCAGTTATCCTGCACATTCCTCTCTCCCCAACCCCACCACCCAATCTGAAAATCCCATGTTCAGGAACTCATTCCCCTCTTTTGAGCGCTGCCCGCTGGGTGAGGCCTCTTCTAAATGCAGGTGGCTCAAGGAAGAGCACAGGGAGGGAGCTCACCAGGTCACCCGATGCCCAGGATTGGGAGGAGGGGTCAGGGGTCATTGATGAAGTCAATTTCACAGGGCTCCTGAGGTGTCTGATGGCAGAACCCGTGTGTCTTGGTTTGGGGATGGCAGACGTTTCCAGATACCCCCTTACATTTTCTCCCAGCCTCAGTGGCACATCCTTATCTGCCTTTAATACATTGTTTACGTGGAGTAGCTTGAAGGGTCCTTATTCATCCAGGACAAAACTGCTTTAAGACAATGTAGGAAAAACTCTGCTGTTGCCACACTCCCAGCGTCACCCTTATAATAAGGTTACCCTGCAAATCCACCCCTTAAAGTATGAGGTGGTGAAGGCAGGGCTGGGGGTAACCAGCAGACAGGAGAAATGCACCTGCCTAGAGATGCTGCCCAGGCTTGTCAGAATACATGAGAGGATGATGCGTGCATCCCACAGACTCACAAATGGCCATGTGCAGGACCAAGACCTTGCAGTGTGGAACAGAATGGGCCAAGTGGACACCTAGCTTAGAGAGGGCATGCAAACAAGGAAACCACAGACTCCCGCAACCAGCCAGGCTCTCAGCTCAGGACAAACCCTTCATTTCACATTCTGGATCCACTCAGCAACACTGCCCCCAGAAGCTTCTGAAGGCAAAAAGGTTTAATAGAAAGTCCCTTCACTAGCCTGAAAGTCAGAGTCATAGTACCTCAGGGCTGGAAGGGAGATGGAAACGGATATTTATTGAACATGGTGTGTGCAAGAAACTTATCTATTTAATCCAAAAAAAGCCTGAGCTATTTTACGAATAAGGAAACCAAGCTTCAGAGCGGTTAAGTATTAGTGTAAAACGATGCCACTAGTCAGGGGCAGAACTGGGCTTTAAGCCTGGGTCTGTCTGGCTGAGCCCAGCTCTCTGTACCAGGTTCCACTTCCTCCACAAGCATCCTAAGTACAATCCCCATCACCCACACACACCAGCCCGTTGCAAAGCTTTACTGTGCACGTTTTAAAAACAGCTTTATCAGGATTTAATTAATGTAAGATGCAAACCCATTTAAAGTATATTCTTAGTATCTTTCTTAGTATAGTCCCAATTGCACAACCATCCCCACAATCAATTTTAGAACATTTTTATCACCCCAAAAGAAACCCCATATCCATTAGCAGTCACTCCTTATGTTTACCCATTCCCTCCAGCTGTAGCAACCACCAATCTTTCTGTCTCTGTAGATTTGCTTATTCTGGACATTTCATGTAAATGGAATCATATAATATGTAGCCTTTTGTGACTGGCTTCTTTCACTTAGCGTAACATTTTCAAGGTTCATCCACATCATAGCACATGTCAGAACTTCATTCCTTTTTACGGCTGAGAAATATTCCATCGTATGGCCAGACTACACTTCGTTTGTCCATTCATCATTTGATGGGCATTTGGGTAGTTTTCCCTTTTGGCTATTGTGAATAATGCCGCTGTGAACATTCGTACACGTTTTTCTGTACAATTTTTAAAATCATACTTTTACTTGTGTTATTAAAGTCTGAAAGAAAAGTTATAAACATGTGCTCTCTCACTGAACAACATTACAAATATTTATTGACATGACTGAGGCATTTAGGACAAAGAAGCAGCTGGGTGTGGTGAAAAGAAAGTGGGTCAGGAGTCAAGACACAGAAGTTATTTATTTTTTTCAATATTCAATAAACACCTATTAAAACAGAGTGTAAGACATTAGGGACTAATGATTTCACACCCTGACTGTCCTAACTTTCATTAAAGAAAATAAAGTTGTTGCCCACGCCGTTCTAGAAAACAAAGGGCAGCCATTTATCTTTCCAGGACCTCATTCTCCTCGTCAGCAAAGTGGGGACAATACATATTCCCGGGAGGGCGGGGAGAAGCAGGTATAACGGTGCAGCCCGGAGAGTTCTGGAGTATCAGGGACTCAACAGATACAATAATATGACACAGGAAATGACTTGTACTCGATTTCCTTTCCTCACCTGGAGTAAAGTACTGGTTCCCACTCAGCGATGACATTTTTCGTCTATCAGGAGCTGCCTGTGGAACAGGAACCACTTAAGCTTCTTTGCCTTGTAGAAAACAGATTCCGTTTTAGTAAGAGATTTAATATTTAAACACCACCTCCAAAGGTGGGGAGAACTTTCAAAACAACAGGAGTAGGCCAGAATGAAAAGAATCTGCCGTGGAGAAGCGAAAGAAGGAAAAGAATGAGCAGAATCTTCAAGTTCCTGGCACTGCACTTTCCCATCTTTGCCAGAAGATGGCGACGTGGTCCCGCAAGGTTGCGTTAGTGCAACCCTTGGCTTCGAAACGACAGGGAGAGGAGGCACTGAAGCCGCGCTCCCTGGAGACCTGCGCATCTTGCCAATTGCCTTGCAGAGGTCTGAGCACCACCAAACACATTCGTGGGGGAGAAAAAGAGGCACGTGCAACAACGATGTGTTTCTAGAGGCTACAGGGATCTGACGAGATTTGCAAATGGCTTGAGGTCTAATACCAGATGCTCCCAGAATAAAGATGGGGGGAGGGGTGGCATTTAAAACAAAGAACTTCATGCAAGTCAGAATCAAACAATGACCCCTTTATGTTACATCCATTCCAAAGAATATTATCATTCATTAAAAATCAAGTGGTTAGATACAACACCAAATGGACAAGCAACGAAAGAAAAGTGAGGTAAATTGACCTTCATCAAAATCAAGCTTTTATTTAAAGCTTCAAAGAACACCATCAAGAAAGTGAAATGACAACCCACAGGATGGGAGAAAGTATTTGCAAATCATATACCTGATAAGGGACTTGTGTCCAAAATATATTAAAAATTCTAACAATTCAACAATAAAAAGACAACCCAATTTAAAAATGGGCAAAGGATTAGGATGCACATCTCTCCAAAGAAGATATACAAACGGCCCCTAAGTACAGGAAGAGATGTCCAACACCATTAGCTGTGAGGGATACGCAGATCAAAACCACAGTGACATACCACTTCATAATCACTAGGATGGCTGGAATTAAAAGACAGACAATGACAAGTGTTGACGAAGACTGGAATCTCCATGCATTGCTGGTGGGAAAGCAGAATGGTACAATTGCTTTGCAAAACAGTCTGAAGTTCCTCAAAAGGTGAAACAGAGTTAACATGTGACCCAGCAATTCCACTCCTAGGTTTATACTCAAGAGAACTGAAAACATCAAAACCTGTGTACAGATGTTCACAGCAGCATTATTCACCACAGCCGAAGAGTGGAAACAACCCAAATGTCCACAAGCTGATGCACGGACAAGCAGGCATGGTCCCTCCATACAATGGAGTATCATCCAGCCGTAAAAAGGAAGCAAGCGCTGACACATGCTGCAACATGAGTGAACTTTGAAAACTGCTACGTGAAAGCAGCCTGACACAGGAGACCACAGAGTATATGATTCTATTTACATGAAAAGTCCAGACTAGGTCCATCCATAGAGACAGAGAGTAGATTAATTGTTGCCAGGGGCTGGGGGGAGGAAGAGCAGGGCGTGACTGCCCATGGGTATGGGTTTCTTTTGGGGTGATGAGAATGTTCTGGAATTAGCGGTTGTGGCTGCAGAACTTTGTGAATATACTAAAAACCACTGAGCTGTACACTTAAAAAAGGGTGAATTGTATGGTATATGAATTACCTTTCAGCTACAAAATAAATTTTTAAAAAAGAACGAAGTACTGATGCATGTTACAACTTTGGATAAACCTTGAAAACACGATCAGTGAAAGAAGCCAGTTACAAAAGACCACATAGTATACGATTCTGTTTAGGTGAAACGTTCAGAATAGGCGAATCCAGACAACAGAAAGTAGCTCCATGGTCCTCTAGGGCTGGAAGGATTGGGGGAAATGGGGGTGACTGCTAATTGGCATAGCTTCTTTCTGGGGTGATGAAAACGTTCTAAAATTGACTGTGGGGATGGTTACACAACTCTGTGAATATACTAAAACATGAATGTACACTCTAAACGGGTGAGTTGTATGGTATATGAATTATATCTCAGTAAAGCTGTTACAAAAAGAAAATGAAGTGGGAGACTATTTAACATGGAAAATCATTCTCATGACATTGCTAAGGGGGCAGGGCAGGGAACAGACCATCCCTCTGCTACCATGTGAATGGAGCCCCCTGGAGTTGTGAAGCCAAATGTGGGACTTCACCCACCTCCATGGATCTGCATTCCCGGGGGGCAGGGACCCGGCTACCCAGCTCCACGGCCAGCCTGGCACGCATTCCACTTTCTCAGCCCGGTGATCTCCAAGCCATACTTCAAAGGCCCATTCAAGGGCCTTCATTTGGTTACAAAATGGTAAAAATATAATAGGACTGCGATTTTCTTTTTCATTAAATATATTAATATACGTGTGTGTGTATGAAAGTAGATGCACACCAAAGAATAGTGGTTATCTACAGATGGAAGGATTAAGAAAGCTTGTCTGGTCTTCTTTCTATTGTCTAATTTTCTATAATGCAGTGTAGTGTATCACTCTGTAATTAGAAAATGATTACAAAAATTAGAAAAAATGCATACATGTGTATTTAAAACATGTCATTTTACTCTGTAAGTCTCCCCTGCCTGCCTCACACACAAACACTCCTCTATCCTCACATTCATAGTCCTGTGTGACAAGTAGTGACGTAATTGCCTGTGTCCCCAACAGACTTTGTATTATCTGAAAGCAGAGACCACTTCTAACTCACCATTCTATCCAACACCCAAAAATGCCTGCTCTTGGCATGGTCCATACACACACAGTATACATCACTAAGTATGAGTCAGTGTCCTCTGTCCTAAAGCCCATATGAAAATTTTATTCTAGACTTTGCATCCTTTCAGGAAAGAGCAGTATAATGCCATGAATGCTTTGCATTAACATGACGGATTATTTCCCTTTTTGCCCTTGCTGCCAAGAAACTCAATCGCATCAACTGTATTGCTGTCTTACAACTGCATGTCTGCATTCTATTTTAAATTGGTTCTAATTTAATTTCCGTTTTACTAATCAGTATTGTACATAAATATGTGGAGTTTTCTCAAATCCTTTTGAAAACAAACAAGCTATCCTAGTGTGGGCCTGTGAACAAGGTGGGAATAAATGAATGGTGTCTGCACAGCTCAAGCATAAAAGGTTTTCTTTGGAAACTCAAAGTGACAGCTTATCCTAAGGGGATGGCAGCATCAATACCTAAGGACGCTCAGGTTCCACATTCCCAAAACCAGAGGCCCAGGGTCAGCTTGACCTTAAACTCCAGAGGGCCACCTTGCAGTTCCGCAGGCTCCCAGCCACCAGCACAGAGCCGGGCACGCAGCAGCGCTTAGTGAATACCGGCGGGCGAGGGCCTGGGGCTGGTCAGTCAGCCACCCCCACCCAAGGGGGAACAGGGTTTAACCCAGAGTTTCTCCACCCGGCGCTGCTGACACTGGGGCCGATAACCCATTGCGGGGGGGCTGTCCTTGCGCTACGGATGTTGAGCCGCATGCCCAGCCCCTACGGGAGGCCAGCAGCTCCTCTACAGACACACTTCGTGACAATCAAAAATGTCTTCCGACATCAGCAAGTGTTCCCTGGGGGCATGGTCTCCCTCCAGTTAAATACAGCTGGTCTAAACCAGCGCTCCCAGGTCCTAGGAGCCACCCACTGGCACCCTGGCACGCCACAGCGGGAAGGGCCATTACGAATGGCCGCGCGTGCACTTGCACAGACGGGCGACCAGGAGGGGATAAGAGACACGGGAACTGGAAGGAGCGCCCCACGTGCAGCTCAGCCCCAAGGTTCTCCCCACCCGTACTTTCCTTTGGCTTTGCCTATCAGCTCCGCACTCACTTCCTTCGAGTGCTGCGTTAGTCAGCACGGCTGCCGTAACAAATACCACAGGCGGGGGCTTAAACGAGAGGATGTATTTGCCCAGCGTTCTGGGCGCCAGGCGTCGGCAGGGTTGGTTTCTCCCCAGGCCTCTCCCTGGCTTGCAGAGAGCCACCTTCTTGAGCCCTGGTGTCTTTCCCCCTTCCTTTTTTTCCTTTTTTGAGGAAGATTAGCCCTGAGCTAACATCTGCTGCCAATCCTCCTCTTTTTGCTGAGGAAGACTGGCCCTGAGCTAACATCTGTGCCCATCTTCCTCTACTTTATACGTGGGACACCTACCACAGCATGGCTTGATAAGTGGTGCCATGTCCACACCTAGGATCCAAACTGGTGAACCCCGGGCCGCCGAAGCAGAACATGCGCACTAACCACTGCACCTCCAGGCCGGCCCCTCTGCCCCTTCTCCTAAGAACACAGTCTTATTGGATTAGAACCCACCCTGAGGGCCAGGACCAGCAGTGAGAAGGTGAAACATGTTGCTTAAATCAAGGATGACCCAAACCCAAGGCCAAACAGCAAACCGCAGAGCAAATGCAACCCAGGGCCCGCGCAGGGGCCTCCTCCTCAGCGCTCAGAGCCTGGCGCAGCACTTACGACATCCTCAGGGCTCAAAGGCCATGTCCAAGAGCAAGAAGGATCTGGTTCAGTCACTACCCTGGTTTCAACTAAGATGGCACGTCCCCAGGCAAAGTACTCATCTCTGAGTTTGTTTCTTTAAAACGAGGATAAAAAGACCTACCTACCTCGTAAGGGTGGTTGTTAGGATTAGATAAGCGTCGGAAATGATTGGAAGACCATCGCTGTTATCACTATGTACGGAAGCCACGCGCTGCCCACCCGGCCTGCCTGCACCTTTGCAGGTCTGAAGTTTGCGTGCAGCTCCACCATCTAATGGTATAACCTGGAGCAAAACCTAACGTGAGCATCAGACCTTCCTCCATAAGATGAGAGGGAAAGATCATCTGCCTCAGAAGGCAGAGCAGCTGGCGCATACACAGAACGGTGCATTGGAAGCACTTTGCGAGTGTTTTCCTCGTCTGAGTAAGAATGGTCAAGAGACCTGTCCTGCTTCTTGTCTTGGCGGACGGGAGAGGAAGAAAGGGGTGGCCACGGCACTCCCTTCAGCAGCAGCAGCAGACCAAAGGCTACTTTCCTGAGTCCCTGTGCACACAAAATCGACAAGACGCGGGACAGAGTCCTGATTGGTCCTCACCAGCAGGTGGTTGTTTCCCCATCCACAGAACAGCTTCATTGTTTTAGGAGAGGGAGTCCACGCAGGCACGGGGCCCACTCTCTTAACAAGGATTGTGCTAAAGACAGAAAACCTATGCAATTGGTGCCACCAAGTGGCACGGAAAGCAATTGTTGGTGTTTGTACCACCAGCACCTCATTCTTCTCTCCTCTCCCATTCCTCTCCTCTCCACCTCTCCATCTTCTCGTCTCCTTCTTGGAAATAGCGCCCACGAGCATCGCTTAACTAGGCGGCTGTCCTTGGAGGTCTGAAAAGGCTGAAGTGGGAAGACAGGGCTTTGAGAGCACATCTGCCTGCCTCCACAGTTCTCCCTGTGCTAAATCAGGTCAATGAGCTCATCTGTGTCAAATGAACGAGCCCAGCCGACGGCTAAGCTGCTGCGAGACTATTTATCTCCGGCTTCCAAGTTGGTACTTGGCGGGCTGCAGACAAAGCTCGGGAAGGGTAGAGATGTCAGGGACTGAGCCCCAGGACGCGCCCTGAATTGCTGCCAGGATCCAAACCTCCCCGGACAAACTGAATCCAGCACATGAGGGGGACTCCAGGGCTGTGAGACTCTGGGGGAGGCGCACAGAAGATTCCAGCTCCAAAACAGTGCCCACCAGAGGGCCCTGTTATAAAAGAGCTTCCACCCTAACCTGGCTTTACCTTAGAAACTGGAGGATACAAGTAAAAAGCACTTTAAATTAATTAATTAGCTATAATTGGATTAAATCAATCTAACAGGAACTATTTATTTTAAAATAACATGTACACCAAGATTCTACCTTTATTTACATACTAACACAAAATACATGTTTATGTACAAAAAACAGGCAAAACTTTACATCAAAACTTTAATTAGTGGTCACCTTTGGGGGATGGGAATCTAATTTGGCACAATTTAATTTCTTTGTAATTTCCTACATTTTAAGGTTTCTGCCTTGTAATCACACAAGAATTTAAAGGAAAACCTTTTACTGAGCCATGACTACAGAAGCCCTTATTAGGAATTCCAAGACGCTCAGGGTATCTCAGGTTAAGCACACCTAAATAATTCAGCATTGTATCAAGGTACAGCTACATAGCACGGGTCTGTGCTTCCTGCCAAAAGGCAACTGTTTGTATGATGGAAAACACAGCAGCTGTTTTCACAGGTGCAGAGCAGCAATACAAGATGAGTTGGTCCCAGCAGAGAACATGGCGTCTATGTAACACTTGAGGAGGAAGAGGCAGAAAACGGTTAGCCCCGGTTGAAATCTTCCTGAGAGAACGGGGAAGCCCGAGTTTGAAGACAACGGGCTCCAGATGGCTGCACCCCACTCACCTGTGAGGCTCACAGGCCAGGACCACGCGGCTGGGAGACACCGGCTCTGGTCTTGCTTCCACACGTGGCAGGATCTTAGCCACAAAAATCAGAGTTTGAGATCTGCAAGATGCCTTAGGGATCACTCTCATCTCACAAATGAGGAAACCAAAACCACAGGTTAATTAACTCAAGGTCATTAGTGCCTGTGCTCTTGTCAATAAAATTAGAATGCTACTCACATACTTCATACCACTGCTGTTACACACACACACGCACACACACACACACGCCCCTCCTCAGTAATAGCGAGGCGTGGCCAACATGGTCTGAAATCTTGAATTTCACTGATAATGGTGATTTCTTATCTAGTCAACACTTTTGATTTTGTGATAACCTGGATGCAAGCTGACCAGAGCTTGCCTACTTGACACAAAACACTTATGAATTAATAAAGTCCCAAGACGGAGGGCACTACTCTACCCTATCACGAACCCCGAAACCGCCCACTTACAAACCACGCGTTTCTAGCAGCGACATTTTGCTCCCTCTGGGTCCACAGAATGTGCAGCCCCGAGACACAAAAACACTGGACCCTGGTTCAAATATTTGACTAATTCACTGCTTTGCCCGTTGGTTGCAACCGGCCAGCTGTTTCGTTTCTTTTTTATAACACTAAAGGCTGTCCTTTCACTTTAGAGAGTCCAGCAGTTCCGCTCTAACGTCACACAGGAATCAGGTCGCCCGCACAAAGATAAGGACGAGGTTCTCCTGGGGCAGGAAGCTGGCCCCCCGAACCTGGCCCACACTGTCCTCCCTGCTCGCAGCCCACCGCTAGAGCCAACCGCTCCCCTGCCCGTCCGAGAAAGCAGACCAGACAAGGGACGTTGCAGACACGTGACTAAACGAAAACAGGGATGCCAGTCCCCAAAACTGTACTCACACCACGACAGCAAACTGTGCAAGAGAAACCCAGCCGGGGAAAGGCCCTGGAAGGCAGGGCAGTGCTATGCTGCAGCCAGGGAGAGCACCGCGTGGGAAAGGCGTCTCGACCCGCCGGCTCCTCTCTTTAATTACTCCTATTTATTTACGTGGCAGCTCTTCAGAGCAGAATGACCAGTTTCCAAATGGAATCTGTGGTGATACCTTACTGCCACCCCCCCAAGTCCCTCCATGCAGAGCTGCTGTGGGGGACTGAGAGAGCAGAGCCGCCTGGAGGGGGGGCTGTTTCTAAGCCTGCAGGTCCTCCTGTAGCCGGAGGGTGTGTGCACCCGGGTCACGTTAGTGCCCGAAGGACGCGCGGCCGGGTAATAATGTTCCTGGAGCAGCACTGCGCTGCCGGAGCCCTGCGAGGAAGCAGCAGGTCCCAGGGATCCCAGGGTAATTGAATCAGCAGCACTTCGGCACGGCAGAGAGCGAGGGCAGGCAAATAATGAAGTCAGCTCGCAGCTCCTGGAGCTCTTCTGTGCAACCTTCGGGGGAATGTGACCCAGAGCAGGCTCTCTCTGCCTCTGCCCTGCTGACCTGGGGAGCGGGTAGCTGTGGGGGGCCTGTCCCGGGCACCGCAGGATGCTCAGCAGCATCCTGGCCTCCACCCGCTAGATGCACAGCCTTCCTCCAGTTGAGAAAAAACTGTCACCAGACACCGCCAAATGTCCCCTGCGGGCAAAACTGCCCCCATTGGCTGCCCCAGATCAACTGGAAAAGTCAAGTTTGTTAAGAAGCACTACTTGCTTCTGAGTAGTACAGGCGTGAGAAAGAAACGGGGTTTAAGGCTTCCTTCATTTAAAAATGCTCTGTAAGAAAAAGACAACAGTCTAGAGGTTAAGATTCGGTGCTCTCACTGCTGCAGCCTGGGTTCGTTTCCCAGTCAGGGAACCACACCACACATCGGGTGGTCGTCATACTGTGGCGGCCACACGTTGCTGTGATGCTGAAAGCTGTGCCACCAGTATTTCACATAGCAGCAGGGTCGCCCATGGTGGACAGGTCTCAGTGGAGCTTCCAGACTAAGAGAGACTAGGAAGAAGGACCTGGCCACTCACTTCCGAAAAAACTGGCCATGACAACCCTGTGAATGGCAGTGAAGCAGTGATATTGTACCAGAAGGTGAGAGGATGGCACAAAAAGACTAGGGTTCTGCTCTGCTGTCCACGGGGTGGCCAGGAGTTGGAATCCACTTGATGGCACCAGCAAGAAAAAGACAGAAAAATTGGCCAAGGTCACAAAGAGGCAGTTTACCACATTTGAACAATAAATGGCCAACCAAAATATGGAAAAGGGTTCACCTCACTAGAAATTAAATAAATACAAACTAGAACATTCAGATCCACTAGCAAATAGTTAAAAAATGCTAACACAGGGTTCTCAGGGATAGGACAAGAAAGACATTCCCACACACTGTAGGTGAGAGTATAAATTGATGAGTACAGTTATCAGATATACAAACGTGTATGTAAAAGCATAGCATCAATATATTATTTGTAGTATTAAAAAAGGTAATGAACTAAATGTCCTCAGCAGGGGCTGAGTAACATTCCTGCATATCCATGAAATTGATACCACCTCTCACAAAAAATTATTCTATAGGCCTATGTGTAACCCAGAAGGAAATCCACTAGAGAGCTGTTTTCAAGAGGAAATAATGCCCTCACTTCTGCCCAGAAGTCACGAGGGAAGAGCAGAAATACTGGGGCTGACCTCTAGGTTGTGTGACTTTAGGTTATTATTTCTTTCACCTTTACATATTTCTGAATTATCTAAAATTTGTTATCTTTAGCAAGAGTTCTTTTAAAATTGGTAATAAAAATAGCAGGAGCTCTGTAACTGCCACCCTTCCCACCCAAGGGGCCCACAGATCCCCACGTGCCGATGACCTGCCACCACTGCCCCACTGGGCTGCAGACCGGACCTGGCTCCCACTGACACCTCATGACCACGCTCTCAGAGGCAGACAGGATCCCAGTTTACAGACCGAGGGCCTGAGACTCAGGAGAGGAGGGTGCCCAGGCCACACCGTGAGTAAGCAGTAGTTACTGACCACAACTGTGAGGCAGAATTCTCTCCTGCACGTTTACAACTTCTCTGTAAATCCCAACGATGGGAAAAGCTTTGCCTGGAATCTTGCAAACTGTGCAAGTCTTCCCCACCTCCCTCTGTAGCCACACCAACCGAGGCTTCCCCGGAGGCCCTCCAGGGATCTCTCAGGAGCAGGCTGAACGCGGCCACCCCTGTCCTCAGACCCTACCTTCCGCTTCCCAAGAGCTGCTGCCCTCACCCTTCAGTGCCAGCTGCAGCACCCCGGGTCTAGGGCCACCCCGAGTCCCGGGCGGGCAGAGGCAGGCCGCCCCCTGTGCACACGTCTGTCTTCACGTCCTTTCCCCTACTCTACTGTATGTTTCTTTCCCTGTGAGGATGTGACTTATTTTCATTGCCAGCAACAAGCATGGCAAGTAAGATTCAGAACTGGCGGAAATGCTGAAAACTATCCAATTACCTTTAGCCCCAAACACTTGGTATTTAGTAAGTTCTTTCCAACCTAAAGGTGTGTTTGTCTCTTCTTCGATCTTTACCTAAAATCCAACACATATCATGCACTTTGCTAGGCTCCAGGCATACAAAACTAAGACAAGGTCCCTAATTCTAGAAACTCTCGGTGGAAGGAACCAGAAACAAACCAGAGGGTTGGGGGAGCAGGGAGGGGTCCTGGGCTGGAAGGCTGGGGCGGACGGACGCTGTTCCAGGTCCTTCAGTGTCTTCATCATGTATCGACAGCCTTATGAGTTTCCATAACAGTGGGCATGCCCCTAACGGATTCAGTACAAAAAAATATTCCAGGGCCAAATGAAAATGACCTTTCGATCATTGACCCAATTTGGCTATTTATGCCACCTCTCCCCTCCTCTGGCCTGGACAACTGAAATCTGTATGCTCTCAGGGGGATGTTTATGGATGAGCCAGCGCTGGAGCTGGCGAGGCAGTGGGACAGACAGTGGGCCCGGAGCCCTGGAGGCACGCATGGAGCTCTTGTTTCAGTTCTGTCGTGAAATCGCAGCGGACACTCTGCGAAGTCACTTCACCTCTCACTATTTCCTCATCTATGAGGTGGGAACACAAGCGAGCTTACTTCTCTCTCACTTGGTTGTAGATTCTGTTTGTGAAGGTGTTGAAAACGCAAAGTGTGCTAGTCAATAGTCACACACAAAGAGGCACAGGCTGACCGTGGCCATAAACTGTTTTCACATTAAAACTATGTTATATTGCTCAAGAGTTCAAATAAGCTCAAGGAGAAGCTGATAGCGGTGACGACCAACAGAAGGCAGATTCACGTACCAGACTGAGTTGCCAAAAAGATGGTAAATCAGCCAGACGTGTGTATGTCTTCCTCATACAAAGGCTGATTGAGCACCAGCAAACATGTAGAATCTGCAAAGTCCAATGCAATCTGAACAGATTTCTTGGGATCTGACATTAAAAAGCAATTGCCAGGGGCCTGCCCAGTGGCGTAGCGGTTAAGTTCGCGCACTCCGCTTTGGCAGCCCGGGGTTTGCAGGTTCAGATCCCAGGCGCAGACCTATGCACTGCTCATCAGCCATGCTGTGGTGACATCCCACATACAAAAAATAAAGGAAGATGGGCACAGATGTTAGCTCAGGGCCAATCTTCCTCACTGAAAAAAAAAACAATTGCCAGGTAGTTTACCCTCTGACAAAGCTTGTTTAGGGGGACACCTACTCTGGGAAGTACAAGAAGTAATAGGAGGAAGTTAAGGGAAATTACTGCCACATGCTGCAGAGGCACACTGGAAGGCAAACACAGCCCAAAGAAAGGGCTCCACTGGAAAAAACGTTGAAAGCAGACTGTACAACTAGTGCCATGCTCCAAGATCAATAAAACTTGAACAATGAAAAAAATGAAAAAGACCTTGCCCGACCCCAGGGTTAGTGAGGGATGCCAGGAAAGAGCTGTGCATTAACACGACTCCTGAGAGCAGAGAGCAGTACTACTCAAGGGGCATGATGTCTTGATGTGAGGACCAAGGACCCTCGGCCTTGAGCAGAAATGGAGTGTTATACTAGAGACATGGGAGTGGCTCGAGCATGAGCACAGCCTCCTGTGCGTCCAGCGCTCACAGACTCATCCCGCTGATGGGAGATGAAGTCTCTCACAGAACCCTGATTTCTTTTTTTTTTTAGATTTTTTTCTTAAAGATTGGCACCTGAGCTAACATCTGTTGTCAATCTTTTTTTTTTCTTCTCCCCAAAGCCCCCTAGTACCTAGTTGTATTTTCTAGTTGTAAGTCCTAGTTCTTCTATGTGGTACGCCACCTCAGCATGGCCTGATGAGCAGTGCTGGGTCTGCGCCCAGGATGTGAACTAGCGAAACCCTGGGCCGCCAATGCAGAGCACGGGGCCAGCCCCTGGGTTTCCTCTTTCTTTTTCTTCGCAAATCACAGGGAAACGGAACTCTGTACCTGCTACATCTCCCACAGCTGGAAGCTCTAAGAACGACTGCTGACAGCCAGCCGCCGTTTCCATTTAGGAATCGCTGTAACACCTGGCTTCCACAGCAGGACAGGAGAGGAGGCCGCGGAGACTCCCGAGCCGCACCGCAGCAAGGCTGCGCACACCACAGTCATCTCCACGCCGCACAGGAGACAAGAACAGACTCCTCTGGGACACAAGCCAGAATTTCCGGTTAAAACGGTGCTCGCACATTGATATACAATATACAAAATACCACTAGGAAAAACCTGAGGGCATGTGGTGCCAGCTGCTGGGAAGTGGGCACAGGATTAGAGTAGAATAATATCTCTGAGTTTTTAGACAATTTTAGACGTCAAGATATGGTGTTCAGGGCCTACTCCTGAAGATGCTGCTAAACAAAGCCAAAAATAAGTACCCTGAGAGACAAAGCACGTTCTAAGAGGCCAAACATTCTATCTGGGTGAGGGGATGACTTCACTCAGGAAGCTCATGAACACAGAAAACAGCGACAGCAACAGTAATTTCCTTGAATATATTCAACGTTCAAGGCCAGGCCTTTTCCTGTACAAAACATCGTAATTCTGCCACTACTCCAGAGAAATCCAATAAATAATTTTACAGCGAGGGCCGACGAGACCTGATGCCCCCAGGTCCCAGGCAGCTGCAGCAGCCAAGGCCTGGAGCGCCGACACCTCCGCCGCCCGCCTGCAGTTCTGTCTTCTTCAGCCGGCGTTTCCAACTGCTTCGGCGGACAGCCCCGTCTGGAGACGCCCGCGGTGAAGGAAGCCAAGAGGACAACACAAGAAGAGGGCAGAGCCAAAGGCTCCACGCGGCACCGCTCTCCTCTTCCCACCGACGGTGACCGCCGGGGCCAGCTCAGGCTCCAGGTCCCTCAGCGGCGACTCCTGGCCCACGAGGCAGGTCTTCTGCACCCCTCAGGCGGGCAAGAGCTCGGGGGGGCTCTCCCCGTAGCAATACTTCGCTATGGGATCCCTATAGGTGTTCTCGTGCTGCACGCTCTGTGGGCAAAGGGAAGAGAAGAGCCCGTGAGCGAGCGGTCCCACGCCCCCCTCTAGAACAGCCCGAGCCAAAGCAGGCTGCTGTCAGACACCTCCCGCAGGAGCCTGGCGAGCCCAGCTCCAAACGGCGCTCAAGGCTCCAAGGCACTTTCTGGAACAAAGGCGGGTGCACAGAATGCCAATGAACAAGAAACGGACATAACACCATGCGTGACTGTTTCTTTTTGTGGACACCAGTGAGTTTTTTTTTAACAACCTAGCTGTGACCTGGGCAACTGAAAACAATTAATTTTTCTCAAATGATTTTAAGTTGGATTAAGATCCAATGGGCGTTTATGCCCCGACCCTGTGCTTCAGAGAAATTCCGTTCCTGCTACCGAACCCTGCAGAGATGAAGGAGAGCCACCTCAAGTCACCTTCATCAAGTTGTCTGTACCTACAGGTTTGGCACACGAGCCAAGGCCCACACCACCACACAAGCCTCACTTGGATCAGCAAATTGGAAGTCCGATTTAAAACAGACAACCCTCTGATGGCTAATTTTTCAGCAATTTGTTTTCATACAAGCAACTTGAGTTTTTGGCTAGTCTAGAGTTCATTAACTGGCCCAAGAGCAATGCTCAACATCTAAATTGTAAGTATTATCCAATTTATAAACAGCCCAATCTTCTCTTTCTTGGGATACTGCTATCAAAACAAGCAGACAACTGGGAAATCTCTCTTTACAATAAAAAGCCCAAGTCAGAAAGTTCAGCATCTTCATTGAAAACTGGCAATAACTCCTGGTATTACCAGTTAAGGAGAGAAAATACTTCGCCCTTCCTAGCATTTCTGAGAACAGAGTGCATCTGATCAGCACGAGTCGCGTGCACAGCCTTCCTCCACGTTCCCTCTAAAGCCCATGCAAGTGGGAAGCTCTTCCAGCAAAACAAGACCACCAGGAATTTCCTCATCATCTCAAGTGCTCACTGTAATCCCTGAAACATCTACCCCGTGATGCTGAGCGCTCTGAGAGCAGACCAGAGACATAAAAACCAGCACGAATCCAAAGGTGGACTACAGAAACCCGGCAAGGGTCCGAGAGTGCCAGAGAAGGCGAGTGAGTCCATTATCTCAGATGAAGTCAGTACCGTCCTGGAGGCCCCGTGGCTAGAAGCCAGAAGAAGCGTGCTTGTATAGTCAGTGCGCCTGGGGATTTCGGAGAGCTCCGCCAACTGCCGACCACCGACGCCGAGGGCCGAGGGCACGGGCGATGGGAAGGCCGAAGGCTCTCGGGTGCTCTCAGAGCAGGGGCAGCGCCGAGCACCCAAGAGCAAAGCACTCAATGACAGCACGCCAGTAAGTACTGAGTATTGACGACCTAGTTATTCATGTTTTTTGTTTTTTGTTTTAAGATTTTCTTTTTCCTTTTTCTCCCCAAAGCCCCCCGGTACATAGTTGTGTATTCTTCGTTGTGGGTCCTTCTAGTTGTGGCATGGGGGACGCTGCCTCAGCGTGGCTTAATGAGCAGTGCCATGTCCGCACCCAGGATTCGAACCAACAAAACACTGGGCCGCCTACAGCGGAGCGCGCGAACTTAACCACTCGGCCACAGGGCCAGCCCCAGGTTATTCATGTTTTTAAACACCCACGGCCCCATCCCCTTGAATCCTAAAATAAACCATGACTCTGTCCCAGAGCAAATGACTCCATACTCTAACTGAGCGGTTGCTGGAAAGCCTGAGTCAAATTTCAGTCAAAGAGAGCAGGAGAGAATTTCTCTCAGGAACTGGACTATCAGGACTCCACCCAGACTTAAGAATAATTTTAAGCTTCCACTTAAAGTGCAGACATGCCGAACAGAGAGGAGAGATGCAAGCTGAGGAGACCCTGATTTGATACAAATATTCTACTTCCCTAACTCGTATAAATCTCCCAGTGGCAGTCTAACTCTATCACTGCACCAAAGCAAGCTCTCCACGACTTCACGGACTCTCCTCGCCACCAGCACCCCACCAAAAGGCCCCCAGGGCATGTTTTCGAGTTTGCTTCTAGCCCCAGACTCCCACCCGCCACCCTCCAGTTAGAGCCACCACAGCTTCTGACCTGGGATGAGGTCCTGCACTTAGCCAAACACAATTCAAAGTGGTCTTCGACTGCCATGAAGAGGTTCTGGAACGCCACAGCTGCCCGGTTGAGGAAGCGCTCCAGGAGAAGTTGCTATGGAAATAAAAGTTAATACCTGTCATAAATTCCAGACTCAGCAGCACAAGGTAACCTTGGATAGTTCTCCTAAACTAAGACCCTGCTGATGCCGGGCAGGGAGGGGAGAGGTCAGGCGAGCACGCGCTGGTATGCTACTCATCAATATCTGCTTCGCAAGACAAAGGTGCATTCTGCAAAAGAACCATTCAAGCAACCGGGACCCACCTCCTTTCCCCACAGACAAACACTACTTCCCAGGAGCAATTTCTGACATCTACAACATTCCCTTCTAAGTTCCCTTCTAAGTTCTATTTTCAAAGGAATCTCACATGAAAAATCCAAAGCTCATCATAAAATAAAGGCAGAAAGGAGACGCAGAGCACGGAGCCCGCCCTACCTTGCTGGGCTGCAGGCAGCAGGAGACACAGTGCTCGTAGGCGCTGCAGCAGCCGCTGGACAGGCAGCCGTCGCAGCTGTACTGCCTGGTGCTGGGGACGCGGACATCACAGCAGCCGTTCACCAGCAAGTCCCTCCTTTCACACACGTATCCTGAAAGGCAGAGACTGACCTGAGTATAAAACCAGCAGGCTTCCCGACCAGGTGACCACAAAGAGCAAGGAAAGTAGCAGGCAAAGACATGGAGACAGAGTCTGCAGCCCGGGGCCTCCTAAGCTCCAGAGAGCCGGAAGTCAGACACAGTGTGATGAGGGCTGCTTCCCACGTGCGGGAGTTCACAGGCAACATGGACTCCCATATTACAAGGGGGCCGCACATCCCAATCCATCTAAAACTGGCTGTCAGTCTGCCGTCCTGTACTTGATTCCATCAGCACACAAAGTCCCGCCGATGTTCTCCTGTGCTAACCGAAGGAGGCCATGCTTTCATCGATGCCTGAAGAAAAATGCCATTCTTTTTCAAACAAAAATCTGAAAACAGGGAAAACCAAGGTATTCGTTCCAGAAAGTGAGATCCTTCTAGATAAAAAACAAACAAAAAATTCCCCACTCTTTACAAATATCTTTTAATGCTTGCCATTTATTAGTAGTTTGGAGGATTTTTTTAAACAGTAGTCACACTTAATCTCTATAAATTGATTTAGCCTGTTTCTAAGTTCACACGCCAGGGATTCAGTTACCCCTCAGCATCAGGGAATGTGAGTTCTCTGCTAGCCAAGGGAAAAAAGTCCTCCTAATTCCCTCCACTCCTCATAAATCCCATCGTCTATACACACACTCCCTCCAGCCCAGGCAATCCAGGCTCAACTTTAAGGAAAGAATTTCCTTGCAAAAGCTAATTTATTGCTCAGAGTTGCTAAACAGACATTGCTCTACATTCTTCTGGGAGTGGAACAGAAAAATGTAAGAATAAGTGCATGAGGGACACCACTTGGCCCTTGGGAAACTCCCAGGTGCACGCACAAGCTCACAGGTGCACACACGGGCCCACAGGTCTATGCCTGGGCCCACAGGTGTGGAGCAGCTGTTCCAGCCTCATTCCAGTCCAAATGCCCCAGCTCCTTAATCCTAATCCCCAGAGAAGGAGACCTGGTGAGGTTGTTTTCAGAAGCTACTCTGGAAAACAAAGTCTGTGCACAAGCAGGAGGCACCAGTAAAATAACAATGGGAGACTGAAGGCGTCTCACTTAACTCTTGGAAAACTGAGGCCTCGAAAAGAACCAGGTGCCAGTTACCTGGGAACTGGTGTTTGTTGTTGTTTTAACTATGCCAACATTGTCTTCCAAATTAAGAGAAGATGGTTCTGATGCCGCAGGAAATGTTTCTGGAATTCTTCCTAATGATTCTTACTCATTTTCTTCATAGGGATTACAAACACACACACACACATACAAAAATCCAAATAAGCCAGTACGTTTCTCAAGATGCCACCCAAATATAAAGCAATCTTATCACCTCTGAGTCAGGAAGATGTAAAATGCAATGTGACCTCAACTCCACTTGCTGAAATGATCTTTCTGCCCTTTTCTCTTTCCATTTTCTAAGAGCCAGCATCTCAGGCCGCCTTTTCCTCCAGGTGCTAACTGCCAGTATCTGGCTGTGGAACCACAGGTCTTCCTAACTTCCGGTGAAAGAAAGCTCATCAGTTCTCCTTTTGCACCATAAATCTGCTCATGCAAACATCACCTCCACCAAGGAGTCCTGTAAGAGCCCAACCTCCGAGTGTGTTGCTATGGGCTGGGAAATTAACTTCTAACCTTTGAAAAGTTTGTGATTCTAATTGGTTGTCTTACCTAATCACGTGTTACCCTGGCAATATTTGT
This sequence comes from Equus caballus, assembly GCF_041296265.1. Taxonomy (NCBI): domain Eukaryota; kingdom Metazoa; phylum Chordata; class Mammalia; order Perissodactyla; family Equidae; genus Equus; species Equus caballus. The sequence continues at coordinate 18,866,273 of NC_091691.1, read as the reverse complement.
GGTGGCAGCTGCTTGCTAAAAGGCATAAATTCCTGCCAGTTTTCTTTATTAAACTGCTTCTCTCCTCTCCCACATCCATGGAGGTCAAATAAAACCTATGGCTCTGGGATTTTTATTGATTCCTGGAACTTTTTACTTAAGAAGTCTGGGACTCTTTGTCTCACTTGAACTAATCAGAGGAAAATTATTCTTTTGCTCACTATGACAAATTATCATTCACAACCTAACATTTCATATTAAAGTCAAGGCATAGACTACGGGATTTCTCACGGCGTATCACACAAACACAACAGTCTATAAGAAAAAAACACTGGAGCCCAAGCGCAGCCCTAGTCCTGGGTGTACCTGCTGACTAGCTGAGCCATCTTGTGGAAGCAACTCCCCTTCGCCAAACCTTTCTCTGCGAAGACAAACCAACAGGTGCTCTGCAATATTAGTCACTTTTCCAATGTGATCTTAAAGACAGAATCTGGCACTGGCACCACTGCCGAGTTGTCAGCACGTCTTTGTGCAAAAGTTTCCAGCTCTTCTACCCTTGGTGGGGGGTCCTCTGATTCCTTCCTTCAATCCCAAATAATCTCATTTGGTCTGATGCCTTTGAGATCTTTTGGGGAAAGTTTTGGTTTTTTATTTTGACGGGAATGTAAACTGTTTTTAAAAAAACAATAAGGCACCATAGTTTTCATTTTAAAGACAGCTCGTGTCTTCATTATGTTCAGCTTCCTCAGGTATTCGTGAAGATTCTAATTCAAGGTTACCTGTGTCAACGTCAGTGTTGTCATGTCCATAATCCATTTTTTCTGAGACTCTTTGAAATAGGGTAAAACTTCCTCTTGCAAACCAACCAGCCAACCAGATTATTTGCAAACTATTAGTTGAAAAAGAAAAACTAATGTGTAAAACAATCAGGGAACTCCGAACACTGTTTAGGTTGCTGACATTAAGGAGAAGTGTTACTTTTTTGGTGTGACATGGCATCCTGTTCATGGTTTATAAGAGTCCTTGCCACCCTGGGCAAGTGCCTTCACCTCTTGGTGCTGTGTCTTCACCTAAAGTGACAACAGCAATACCTACAGCCCAGAGGATGGCTGCAAAAATCAAGTGAGCTACTCCAGGAGAGCCGCAGCCCAGCGCCCCGCACAGAGGAAGAGCTCCGTCAGCACAAACTGAGTACGCAGGGGCCCTCTGCGGACAGCCTGGGCCAGCCGTGGCGTGGCAAAGCCCCCGGAGTTTTCTACTCCACCACCGCCCAGCACAGGGCTGCCTTTCTTACAGACTGGAAGGAAGCGAGAAAACTCTGGGAGAAAGCGCCAGAACAGACCGGTGTTTGAAGGGTAAGAGCAACACATTTTAATGTGTTCACAATTCATTTGAGATGATCCAGTCAGTGGACAAACGCATTTCCTAGGTGCCAATACTATGTGGACAGTAGTCAGGTCACCAAAGAGGAAACTGTTCTCCTAGAGTTCAACATCCAGATGAGAAGAAAAGACTGGCAACCCCTGCAAATACTACGGCTGGGAAGAGAACGGCAGGAAGTGGCCCAGGGGCTGGCACACGAGACAATGCTGAAACCATACGTTACAGGCACAGGGCCTCCGGAGTTAGAGTCATCAAAGAAGGGAGCGGAATGACAGCGAGGTCTGAAAGGCAGACACGACGTGAGAAAGGCTGGCAGCGAGCAAGGAGGAGAGGGGCAGGCAGAAAACCCCTACTACAAAACCCTCCGAGTGGCCAGAGCCGAGGGTCTCCCCGAGCGGGACAGGGAGGGAGGCGGCCTCACCCAGTTCGTCGGTGATGAGGTGCTTCCCTTGAATGGAGTTCCGGCACTGGTTGCTGGGCCGGCTGCTGTTGCCCAAGTTGAACTGCACCTTCCACGGGATGGGCTGATCGTGGTCACGCACCTGCAGCAGATTCCGGTCCCTCACGGCCCTCTCCTCCTACAAAGAGACCGTACATGAGAAGGTGAAGGTAGCTTCTTGCTTTTTCACCAATTTTTCACAAAAACAGGACAGAAAAAATAAAAAAAGCTTGTACAACGGGAATCTGCACTCCCCTGGTATGAGCAAAGTCCGAGCCAAAGTCATAAAATAAAATGCAAAATAAAGCTGCAGGAGAAGGTGATAAATTAGGGAAATGCTCCAAAACTGGTACACAAATGGCCCCCGGATGACATGCACAGTAGAAATGTGTACCAAAGTGTTAATTTTGTGGAAACATTTGTAGGGAAAAAGTTTTGACCTTTTTCTTTCTGATGGCAAATCATTTAAAACTTTTTTTATATTAAAACAAATACATTATGGAATAGAATGTAAAATTTGAATATGCTTTTAAAATAGAAGAGGAAACTTCAAAGAAATTTTGGAACTGTCACTTCAGACAACACCTGGACAGATCGAGAGCAGAAGGTGACTTTCATTTCCAGTTACGAGTACTTTGGTGGTAGACTTAGGGGAACACTGAATTGGGGCTGATTTCAGGGAAAAGCGGCAGCATGTCATCTTGAAAATTTCCTCTATGAAAATATACTGAGTGTGTAACCCGTACAACCTACCCTTCTTTACAAAACACACCCTTGCCAGCCAGCTCTTCCCCTGGACATGCAAAGTAGAAGAGTCACTCTAGAGGCAAGAGTTTAGAGCCCTTCTCCTCACCTCCAAACTCCTCCAGGTCAAGCTTTCAAAATCGCCTTTCCTACACTATTAAAGAAACTAAGGAGGAAGGTGTCTGAGCGCCAGGAAACCAGCCAAGCATGAGACAGTCACCTTCCAAACTCAACCTATGGCTGGAAAAGACAACAGTTACCAAAGCCTCCCTCCTAAAGGCTTTGCATACGCTGTAAACACTCAGCCGTTTCAATCGAGTTGTGTGGCTTTTACCATTAAGAACAATCTGCCACATGTCACTGCTTGAGCAAAAGGACTAACACTGAAAGTTTGATGGCAAAGGTTATATACTTTAAAACAATGGAAAAGATCTTTATATTTACTAAGATTTCCTTACGAAAGTAATCGGGGAAGAGCTGCTAAGATTTAAAACATACAGACCTGCATGCACTTTGGCACAGCAAGCACATTTTTGAGGCCTATCCCATAGAAAGTACCTGGCATAAGGATGCACCAGGATGTTCCACTGTTTCTATGGTAGAAAAGCCCTGGAAACCCCCCAACGGAGAAATGACGGCATCAACACTGGTGCAGCTCTGGCTCTCACAGCTGTGCTCTAACAGGAAGACCTCGATGCGACTGTTGCGCACTTCTCCAGAGTAGGGGCTCTTGAACCGGACTTGCACATTAGACTATGCAGGGACTTTAAAACAAATTCCCATTCCCGAGCCCAACTCCAGACTGAGTGAAAATCTCTGTGCAGGGGACCTAGGAATCAAAATTTTTAAAGCACTCAGATGGTTTTTACCCAGACAGGATTGTGGACCACTGGATGTCCACAGTATATTAAGTGAAAAAAGCAAGTTACAAAATAACAAGCATACTATCACACATAGTAATAATTACAGTAAATACAAGTTCAGGTTTGTGAGAGCTGAGATAAAGGTATGGAAACATACTACAGACTATTACATGGAAGGGACATAGGTGATCATAAACATCTTATCATCTTTGGAATATTTTCATTTTTAATCTAAAATAAAATTATAAAAACATGATTATCATTAACAGTAAGAGACGCTAAGTGAGGGATCTATGGGAACTCTATACTATCCTTGAAACCTTTCTGTAAATCTATAATTACGCCAAAATAAAAAGTTTATTTAAAAAAAAAATGATTACTAACATTAAAGACGAAAATTGCCCACAATCCCATCACTTAAATAAAGCCATCTCTATTTTTGCATATGAACTCCTAGCCTCTGACCCTGGCATTTATACAACAAATTAGGATGCTTTGCATTCAGCTCTTCTTGACACTAATTGGATGGGAAACCATTCAAGTACCTATATTATCTTGATAATCCCATTTTCAAGGCTGTATAACAATCCATCATGTTGATGCACCACAATTTAGTAAACGCATCCTCTACACATCAGCATTGAAGGCATCCCAGGTTTTTGTTGTCATACATAGCACTACAATAAAGATGTAGAGCATTTGTTTATTCTCTTGAATAATCTGTAGTAGTAATTATTATTAGAATTAGAGTCAGAGCTATAGTGTCAAATAACTTCCCCAAAGCTCTATCTACTAGTTGTAATACCAGCATTTACATAACAGTGCTCACAATGTTGCCACCACCACACCAGTACTGGATTTTGTTCTTTGATTTACTAAGTGTGAAACAGTCCTCCAAGGGGGCTTTAATTTCTATTCTGCCCCTCCCTTTTGTGTCTCTTAAAGGAAAGAAGTGGCACTAGCAAGAACAGGATGGGTTATACAAAAACAACATCTGTATCCCTCGGGCGGTGCAGGCCTTGGGAATACAGGACAAATCACTTAGGTGCACACGGCCTAACTAGCTGTAAATCCACACTCTGCTCTGCTGGGGCTGGGTCGGTTAACTGCATAATCGAGCTGCGTGCAATCTAAACTGAGCTTCAAATGTACCCCAGATGAATCGACAGCCATAAAGACTACTAACTAAGAGGCTGGTCCAAGGTACAGTAAACTGGATCTCACGACTAAGTTAAAAGTATCTTACCATCTCTCTCAAACCAGTCTGTCATTCTTCCTGAAAGAAAACAAGCGTTCAGGGACAAGTGCATCCTGGAAGGACCTCTTCCACATACCTATGTTCCTGGGAAGCAGCACGGCCATTCTCCTGGCCAGAACTTGCCTTCAAACATGAATACTCAAGACCTTCCCAAAAGGAATGCGTCAGAGTTGGACAATCAAAAAAGACTGTACAAGAGATCGTGTTAAGACGTGACGGCCACTGGAATGAACAAGCACACACTCGCTTTTCTGAGGGGCCAGTCTTGAAACGGTGTGGTGCGGGGCCACTGAGGGGGCCCTTCACTGGACAGGCGGTTTTCAACCTTTCCCAAACTGTTCCACCTACCCTACCAGGTTGTCTCAATTTTAAGCTTCACATATATATACTTCATTCAAGATTCATTCAAAGGTATCAAGTTCTTACAAGGTGTTAAGGAAACAGAACAAAGGTAGTCAGGACCTCTACTCTCAGAGCCTCCAGAGCAGCTGATAAAGAGGTCAGCACAGAAATCAGAGCAATCAACCACGGCCAATGTCCACACGGGGTACGCTGGGGCACAAAGATGGGAGCGGGAACAAAAAGATGAAAAGAACACACCAGAACTTTCTTCATGAACTGTAAGGGGCTACAGAAATGTTTTTCTTGCCTAACGTATGTTACTTAACCTCTGATTTAAAAACGAGTATTTTAATAACTGTCCTGTCTATTTTTCAGGGGTTATCATAGGGCTCAAACGAAACAAATGTCCCAAGTAAGCAGTAAAGTACTGAAACACAAGGCATCGTCATTAAAAGATTTGCTTATGATTCTCAAAAAGGAAAAGAAAACAAAAAGAGATAAAGGCCAGAGGGCATCCCAAATGTCTAACATTTGGGAAATGGCTAAATTCAGCCTGATTATGGAAAATTTTAGTTATAAAAAACTATACTTACAAAGAGCTTTTAAAGATGGGGAAAATGCGTCTATGTTAAGCGAATAAACTGTATGCCCCAATTATACTGTTAAAAAGTGAAAAAGGAAGAAAATATGCCCACATATCCTCAGCAAATCCCTCTGGCTGGTGAGATGACAGGTAATTCTTTTCTTCCCCTACCCTGTGCAGCACTTTCCAAACTTTCTGGAAAATATATGGACCTTGGTGATCAGTGAAAAACGAAACAACAGATCAGCAACTCTTACAATTTATTACACTTTACTTTAGACAGTATCTAACTTGGCACCAATTTACATACTTAGTTACTTTAAAGCTGAAGATGTTATGCTTTCAAGGGGTTATGCAAACAGCCCTGAGATTTCAGAACCCCTCCTCTTGAACAAGGACATTTATTTACGCGAGAGGACCTCTAAGGACCTTCCGACTCCAGGACTGGGATTTCTTTCACCTCAGCTCAAACGCCCCCCACGGTTAGACCCACCCTGCAGCGCCAGCACGGCATCTTGTTTCGTTTTCTTTATATCACACATCATTATCTGAAGTAATTTTGCTCATTTGCCATCTCTCCCCTTTACCCTCTAGCAGAATATAGGCTCTTGGAGATAGCTGTTTGCCCCCACGGTATCTCCACCATCAAGCAGACAGTGCCTAGTGCAATTGGTGTTCACTGAACGTTTGTTAAATAAATGTGCCCAAGTCACCTGGCACCCAATCCTCTCCCCCAATGGCATCCCCACCACTGTCACTAATTTCTCCTGCGCTCCCATCTCCACAATTTTAACTATCCCCCAAAGCATTAATTAACATGAAAACCAAAGAAAAGAGGCCTTCAAAGCAGTGCAGGATAATCAGCTATTCTCTAGGCAAAAAGTGGCCGCATCTGCTCCCTGAGTTCCTCACGGAGTGCCCGAGCTCGAAGTTTCTCACAGCCTCTTCTCAATCCAGCCCAGCGCCCCAGCCCAACAGAGTCCATGTCACACCTCCATTTTACACACGAAGACCCTGAGGCTAGCCAAAGTGAAGCACACTTGCCTCAGGTCCCACAGCTCTGAGTGGCAGAGAGCAAAGCAGGACAGCACGTTCAGATGCATCTAGGAGAGCACCCAGCAGAATGGGTCCCCAGGTTCTGGTTCTAAGGACTCTGTATACTCTTAAAAATTACTGAGGGCCTCAATATGTGGGTCTACGAGGGTTATGGCTGTTGATATTCATCATATTGGAAATTAAAAATTCTTAAAACACTTTAAATAAAGCATTCACTTAAAAATAACAATAATGAACCCATTAGATGTCAACAGTTTGTGAAAAAAATGTTTTTCAAAACAAAAGAAGAAATTTAGTGAGAAGAGAAAATGTTTTTACACTTCTGCAAATCTTTTTAAAGCCTGGCTTAGTGGAAGACAGCTGGACGCTCACGTCTCCCTCCGCCTTCAGACCACTACAATGTGCTGTCTGGGTTGAAGCATATGAAGAAAACCTACTCAGAGGGACGTCTAGTTGGAAATAGGAGGAGTATTTTAACGGCTTTTCCAGATAATTATGGATAACCTTCTTTGAGACTCCATCAAGACTTGACAAGTGCAGTTTCTTAAAAGTTCATTGCAAATGGTACAGCCACCTTGGAAAACAGTCTGGTAGTTCCACAAAAAGTTAAACACTGAGTACCATATACCCCATCAATTCCACTCCTAGGACCGTACCCAAGAGAACTGAAAATGTATTTCCAAACAAAACCTTATACACCAATGTCCGTGGCAGCATTATTCATAATAGCCAAAGGGTGAAAACAAGCCAAGTGTCCACCAAGTGCTGAATGGGTAAACGAAACGTGGGAGACACACACGATGGACGATTACATATTCGGACATAAAATGCTACAACATGGATGAAACTTGAAAATACTGGCTTCTCACTGAAAGAAGTCAGACAAAGAAGAATTGTACAATTCCACTGTACAACAAAGTGTACAATTCGATTTACATGAAATGTCCAGAATAGGCAAATCCACAGCGACAGAAAGCTGCCTGGCACTTGTGAGGGGCTGAGGGGCCGAGGGGCAGGGATAGAGAGCTTATAGCTACAGGGTTTCTCAGCATTTCCACAGCCAGAGAAATCTGCAAAACAAAAATTCAGTCAACAGTTTTAGGGAACTCACAATCATCTCCCCTCTCCAAAAAACCCTGATTATAGTCACAGATCACAGGTTTTTAAAAAGACACTAAAAGAAAAAACTGGACAAGGTGCACTGGAGTACTCAAAAGGCGGCCGTAGGGAAGGTCACAGAGTAAATAGCAGCTGAGTCAAGACATGGAAAATCAGCAGGAGTGTGCCAGATGGAGAAGAAAGCAAAAGTCATCCCAATTAAAAAGATTCCCATCCAAGACTCGCTTGTTTGTTCGACCATACCTGAGTGCCCATGACGAGCCTGGCATATCCTAGCGGCTGGGATACGAACGACACAGACAAGCTCCCTCTTCTCATGAAAATTACATTCCAGGAGGGAGAGGGAGGGGATAGATAACAAGGAAACGGACAAGAAATGCTTAGTGATTCCTACGATAAAGAAAATAAAGCTAGTCTATGGACAAGAAACTAAAGTAATTTAGATTGTGTCACCCGGTGTGACCTGAGGCAGTAACAGCCTGACCTGAACTGACAAAAAAGACTCACCATGCAGAGATCCTGGCACAGAGCCTGGAGTTTTATCCGAGTGCAACAGGAACCCAAAGAATTACACAAGGGGGAGTGCCGAGATGACTTTTCAAAGATTATCACCCTACCGCCTGGTAGAGAATTGACTGTAGGACAAGAAAGGAAGCAGAGACCTGTTGGTGAGCTACTGCAGGGGTCCAGACAAGAGATGAAGGCAGCCTGACTGAGGGTGCCGGCAATGACAATCAAGAGAAATGAACAACTTTGGGATACATCGTGGAGGCAGAGGCAGTGCTTTGCATGCGAGGAGTGAGAAAGAAAAGCAGGAAGTATCTGTGGCTTAACTACCTGGTGAACAGCAACGCCACTCCTTACTCTGGGAAGACTGGGGAGGAAGTGTTGGTGGCGGTAAAGAAACAAGAGCTCCATTGTGGGCAAGCCTGAGAAGCCTACAACACATTCAATAAGGGCCGTCAAGTGGGCACCTGGATACAAGAACTTAGGGTTTTCTGGACAGGTCTAGGCTGGAGTTATAAATTGGGATCGCAAGAGTATACAGCTGGTATTTAAACAATGGTGCCAGAGATCACCTGGGTCAGGTAGGGAGGGAGGCAGAAGTCTGAGTCTTGGCTCACTACAACACTCAGAGGTCCACCAGACAGAGAAGGGACAACATGTGATCATGAGACGGTGCCTGTGAGGTGGCGGAAAACACAAGTCACAGAGGCACTCAGTTCACACAAACGCCAAGCACACATCCTGGTCAACAAAGGAGGCTTCCAACCCTCAGCCTGTTGCCTAAGGTGAGAGGACGAATGCAGTTCCCTATCAGCCCTTTGCACAGCTCCGCCCATCCGTCCGATAAAACCAGGGTGACCATATAGTTTATTTATTTTCTATGCATTTACGTATTTCACTTACGAACTTGGCCCTTGAGAGCAAACGGGGAGCTTTTAATAACCACGTCAGACCAACAGCAAAAACCAGGCTGTCCCGGCTGCTCCCCGGGGCATGCCCACCCTTTCCAAAAACCCAACGCTGCAAGTGGACTCCCAAACAAACTCACTAAGGCTCCGGGTAACAGGTCCCACCAACGCACCCTGCCTTTTCTCCCAGAAATTCTCACCTGGAAGAAAAGCGAAGGGCGCGGGGAGGCGAAAATTCCACCCACCCAAGTTATGCAGAGAAAGGGCACCTCGTGGGTCCTGCTGAGTCTCTCTAGAGGACCACGGAGCCCCTCAAGGAAAGCCACGCACACCAACGCTGGCCTGAGTGTCCGTTTCCCACGCTGAAATAGGTGGACACCACCCCCCAGGGCTGCGGCGAGGATCAAGCGAGCCATGCATGTCCCCTCTCGGCGCTGGACCCGGCGTGGGAAGCAGGGGGCGGCTCCAGATGTAACAAGAAGCGCAGCGACAGGGCCCACAGCCCCGGGTTCGAGTCCCAGCTCTGCCCCGGACGAGCAGTGCCTTCCCGCCCGGGTCCCCTCGCCCGGCCTCGGTCCCGGGACACCGCGCCCACCTCTGGGGCCCCGCGGACGGCGGAGGCTCCCCGACCCGGGCGGCACTGACCTGCTTGAAGGTGCTGGTGAGGAAGTAGACGAGCGAGAGCCCGAAGACCAGGGCGAGCACCCACCTCTTCCGCAGCAGCCGGCGCCACACCATGGCCGCCAGGTTCACCATGCCGGCGCGGACGCGGGGCGCGGCGGCCGGGGCGCGGAGCGGGGCAGGCCCGGGGCCCGGGCGGCATGGCCGCTAGGCGGGCGGCGGCCCCATAGCTCGCGGCGGCCGCCGGCCCCGCGGCCCCGGCGCAGCCAACTCCCGACAGCCCCCCGCGCCGCCCCACGTGACCCCGCGCCGCGCCCCGCCTCCACGCCTCCCGCGTCCCGGGCCGGCCTCGCTCCGCCTCCTCGCCGTTGGGCCCTGCGGAGCGGCGGCTTCCTATTGGCTGAAGGCCGGGAAGGGGGCGGGCAATCGTGTGCGTGCGGTCGGAGTCGGGGTGCCCGGGTCCTAACGCCGGGCCGGGCAACCTGAGAAAGAAGCCAGGGAGAGGCCGGAAGCGCTCGGAAGTCAGGTGCTCGCCCGGCCGCGCGAGCGATTGGCTTGGAGGGACGTGAATGATGCCGCTGTGATTGCTGAATTGTCTGGGCAGGTAAAAAGAGAAGGCGATTTTTTCCCCTCCAGGATGGTCAGCTTAGTCTCCTGCCCTTGCAGTCGTAGGGCGTTTTGCGCTGAGTGTTGGTTGCAGGAATGAAAACCGCTCGCGGCGTCGTACCCGAAGTGCACCTGCCTGCTTCCAGGGCGAGGAATGCAGGAGATGCTCTCTTGCATGCATCTCGGCGCAGTCGTGTAACGGCCCGGGGGCGCAACTTAAAACATCGCCTACATTGAAAAGTCCAGGTGTGATCCTTCATTGGGATGTAGCGCGTGTGGAGCAGAAGGTTAAAAGGCGTTTCATTCAGTCATTCAGATGCATCCCACGTGCGAACATTTATTCCAGAATTCGATATTGGAATAATTATATACGGCCTGCTGCCAGCAGAGAATCGGAAGCCCCTTTGGAAGCAAGCATCTGAAAGTAGAATCTTGGACGTTTGATTCGGGAGGCTGTGTCAAGTTTGCGGATGGAAACTTAGGATACTGTATCTTTATTTTCCTCCACGATTTGCAGGGGATGGAGGATCATTGGGGGGGGGGGGGGGGGGAATTAAGCTGAGATTGCAAGTTCTTGCAAAAATATTTACATAACGCGCTTTCCTTATATATAAAGGTGGTGTTGCTGACCCATTTCTTAGCTGATTTTCCAAAATGAAAGGAGGGTTAGCTGGTGGGTTGTCTCTCTGATCAGCGGCCCTAGTAACACCAGTGCTGTCCCCTGAAGAAGGCAGGTCAAGATTAAGAGGTCATTCAACATTCAAAGCCAATTCTGGTGCCCTGAACTAAGAGGCAGATACCATCTTTGGTCCTGGTACAAAAACATATTCAAGGAGGCTAAACCTCTTTGTGGAAAGTCTGTGACCTTTATTTCTTCTCTAGGGCGAAAGGTCAGGAAGGGAGCAAAGGATGTAGAAAAAGGTAACTGAGAGATCTATGTTTTACTCATGGAATAAATACTGTTGAGTGCCACTCTGTGCCAGGCAGTGTTCTAGATGCTGCGGTGCAGGGGCAAACCAGGCAGACAGCATCTCTGCCTTTGCAGCATTAACATTCTGATGGGGGCAGATCATAAATCAATAAGCAAACATATAAATGATAAGTGCTATGAAGAAAATAAAACAGGGCAATGTTATGGTAGATTAGAAGAGTGAGAGAAGGCCTCTAGGAGGAGGACCTGAGGGAGCTAGCCAGAAGGAAAAGCATGCCAGGGAGAGGGAACAGCAAGTTCAAAGGCCCTGAGGCAGGTCTGAGGAACAGAAAGGCCAGTGTGACTAAAGGGGAGTGGTTGAAGGGAGAGTGGAGGGAAATGAGGTTGGGAGCAGGTGAGCTACATCAGGCAGAACCTGTAGACCGTGATCAGAGCTTGGATTTTATTCTGATTGCATAGGAAGCTATTGGAGAGTCTAAAATACGTTTTCTATATTTCTCAATCTGGTCTCATAGTTTGACAATACAACAAAATATATTAAGATGATCACCATCCTCAGGAGTCCTAAAGAGGCATCAATGAGAGGCTAACCAGAGAAATGGAGTGGACAGAATCATATGCTTGTAGCTCCCATGATGCCCCAAGACTTATTCTCAGGCTCAGGGTATCCATGGACTCTTCACTTAACTGTCTTGTTCCATGCAGGGTTGGAGTCTCTGGTAAGCTCCTCTGACCCGGGCATCCTTCTAGAGAGGAAGAGGAGGAAGAGGCCTGCTTTGTCTGGAACCGAGTGGTCCCATCTCCATCCGGAGCCCTGAATGCCCACCTCCGGTGTCGTCAACATGGAGTTCTGAAGTCCATGTGGCTCCTCACAGTGAACCAGGTGATGTGTCTCCATGAGGATTCACCTCTTCATGACCGCTTTATTAAATGGCGGGGCTGGAAGGAAGCTCTGGGTTCAGCCACTCCACCCCTTCCCACTTGACAGATGGGGAATCTGAGGCCACAGAGAGGTTGCTGATTTGTCCAGGGCCACACAGAAAGTTTGAGGTGACATCCATCCAGAATCCATGTCTCCTAACCGCCAGTCCGCTGCCCACTTCACCTCATCCAGCACTTCTTTGCTGCACAGTCCACTGCTTTCTCCTCTCACACGAGGACTGCCTCCACCTCTGGGTCTCAACATCCTCATCTGTGAAGTGGGGTGATAACTCTTTTCCTCGGGGGACTGAATGTGGAATTGAGGGTTGAATGGCATGAGATGCAAACATGGTTTGCAAAATGTCAGCGGGCTCTGGGGAGGGGAGATCTGAGTAGTGCTTGTTTGCGGTTACCATGGCAATCTGACAGGCCATGGGAATGCCGGGCGACTCTGGCTCATGCCATGTGTTGGCTTTCAGGTCTTAAGGAAAATGCAGAGACGCCACAGCAGCAACACAGATAACATTCCACCTGAAAGGTAGGCCTCCCCTTGCTTCCCTCCATCTGAGGGCTCTGGGCTTCGGGTGGTCGGGACCCCCGAAACTGGACTCAGTAACACCTGCCTCCCAGGGCTTCTTGTTAGAAGAGCAAAAGAGATCTGACTAGAAACTGCTTTGCGCAGTGACAGTATATCCCATTCAACTCATAACAGCTTGCTATTGTTCTTGTAATTCTTAAAGCCTGTGTGACCGGTGGTCCACTTGACTCATTCTATCAATGATTGTACCCACGGGATTTTGATTTATAGAGGTGACTGAGTGACAACATGGAGAGGCTAATGCCATTGAAAGAAGATTTTTATTACTTAAATTTCCCGAGAGAAGGGGGCATGCCACACCCTGCAGGGCCACATGGGGAAGCACCAGATAAGTCGGGAGGCAGAAAGAGGCAAAGAGAACGCGTAGGTCACAGCTTTTATTGTGTTTTCTGCACAAAGCAAGGCAGGGCAGGCGAACCAGCTTAGGATGAGCTAGTTTGAATAACGTGTGGACTCTGAGGTATAGGGGTGGTCTCGAACAGTCTGATACCTGGCCCTAGTGATTTGGGGCAGGGGAAATATTGGCTGGGTGGGTGAGAGTTAGATAAAGGAGGTGGTTGGAGATATTGACTGTGGATTGGAGGGGAGATCTAAACAACTTTGGCCATTACTTTGGCCCTATAATTAGTAGATGTTAAACGGACAGATACAGAATCTCAGAAAACACTGTTAAAACACTCATGAGCTAGAATTTCTATCTAGTTAAGCCCAAGAGAGTATACACCTTGGAGACCTGTTCTCAGGTCTTGACAATCTCCCAGCCCCAGCCCCCCACCATGCTGGCACTTACATCCAAGGAGCAGGCAGCCAGGCTTTTCCTCCTGCACAGCTTATTTCCAGGTCCCCTGCAACTCCGAGGTTGGCTGCAAAATTACCAAGGGAGTCCACCAGTCCCAGCCTCGGGACGGAGTTTTGCGTCAAGCCTGCCTGTTCTGCAGGGAAGAACACTGGCCTTAAGTCAGATGACCCATGGCCGAGCTCAGCCACTTCCCACCTATGGTACCTCCCCCCCGGCCTCAGTTTCCCCATCCATAAATGGCAGACAATAAAACTCGGGGTTACTTGTGAATGAGTGAATAGGTGGGAAAATGCACAAGTACAGCATCCGGCATATAATAAGTGTGCCTGTTGGAGCTTTCCAGCCTCTGAAGACAGAATTGCTGTTCACTCTCAAATGAACCATGGGATCTTTGGGGGCAGAAAACACGCCAGAAAAACCATAGCTGCTGTGTGTTGTATGCTTACTCTGTGTCACCCTCACATTAGCCTGCTGAGGTCAGGACTTATTTTTATCACTATTTTACAGATGAGAAAACTGAGGCTCAGAGAGGGAAGCAAATTACCGAAAGTCACACAGCCAGGAAGTAACAGGGCTGAGATTCAAGCCCCAGGCCATGTGTGCCCGCTCCAAAGCCACCACATTCCTGCTGCCTCCTGTCCGTGTGGATCCACTCCTCCTCCTGGGCAGCCTCATTCTCGTGCTTAAGAGGTTAAGTTGGAAGCACAGCCTCTACCCCCACCCCCCAAGGAATATTCTTTCCCGTTTAGGCTGAAATCTCGGCTGGATGCTGGGGAGAGGCCCAGGGAAGGGAGGCCAGCTATAAAAAGCTCTTTGGTGGCTTGAGTCTTCCCTGATTATGCCAGAGGCCCCCTGGGCCAGTGAACTCCGAGCGCTGGCAAGCTCAAGGGGGCCAGGAAGGCTTTCGAGAGCCCCATGGGGCCGGCAGGGAGAGAGGGTGGCCCCCATGTGGGCCAGCGTGAGCACCTGCCAGGACTCCTGCTTTCTGCGCTCAGCTTCTTGAAGTCTAGAAAAAGCTCAAGGCCCCTGGAGGATCATAGCCATGGCGTCAGTTGTTGTTGTCATTATTAATATTATCTTTGTTATTATCCTGAACCCCAGGGAGTAGGACCACGCATTTCCCGGGCTTTTGGAGCCGCAGGGAGGAGCTGTGGGGGGTGGGGGAGGGGAGGCCATCTTCGAGTTCCCTGCCTTGCGCCAGGTTTATAACCTACCCCAGGTCAAGCGTGTGAAGCCAGAGAAGCCAAACCTGAGATTTCTCCAGACCAGCATTTCCCCTGCTGGCTTTCACAGGGGGTCTGCAAGATCTTAATAGGTTTTCCATGAAAAAAAGTAATTCTGTGGTCAAGTAAGTTTGGGAAACGCTAAGTTTAAACGAAGTTAATTTTTTTCACTTGCAGGCCTTCTCAGAGTCTTTAGTAGGCTCATTCATTTATTCTTTCAAATAATATTTATTGAGCATGTTCAATGTGCCAGGTGCGTTGTGTCGGGTACTCGACATACAATGGGGAGCAAAGAATCCTGGTCTTCGACCCCATGGGGTGGGGCCCAGTCTAAAGTGCTGTCCTTGGTGCTGACTGCATGTTGGCCTCACCTGGAAGGCTCTGAAGAAATAGAGATGCCAGGGCCCACCCCTAAAGGTTTAGATTCAGTTGGTCAACACTGGGTCCAGGGCACCTGTATTTTTCAAAAGCCCCTCTAATGACTGTCCCATGCAGCCAGGGTTGAGAGCCACAGGGAAGCAGTAAAATGATGACAAGGATCTGTCCCATACAGGGGAAGTTAGGGTGCAGTGGGAACAAGGAGTGAGGAGCCCGTCAGTGTCTGCGAGGTAAGGAAGGCCCCACCCAGCAAGAGAGATTGTCGCTGAAATCTGATGGATGAGCACAGGTTACCCCGGTGGGATGACACATCCGGTGAAGGGGACAGCCTGTGCAAAGGCCCTACAGGAGGAAGCCCTGGGGAAGTGAGAAGCGGGGACATAATGAGGTTGGAGCTCAGGGCCACATAATCCAGGGCGTCCAGCAAGTTCCTCTCTCTGAGCCTCAGTTTCCTTATCTGTAAAATGGGGATGATATTAGTACCGATCTGTAGAGTTTATCTGAGACTGGGGGAGGAGTTTAGAATTGGAAGCCCTTGGAAAGCTTTTAGGGGGATAGTGAAATAACTGAATTTTGTTTTTCTAAATGCACCCTGGGCTCTGAGTGGAGAATAGATTCTACGGGGTCAAGGGTGAAAGTGGTATAGAACTCCCCGGCAGCCTCTCTCCTGCTGCCATTTTTGTGCCTGGATGGTAGCTACAGTACATTTATTAAGCACCTACTGTGTGCCCTGGGTTATGGGGTCCAGGGGTGAATGAAACTCAGCTCCCCCTTTCAGTAAGCTCATGATTTATTTGGAGTGCCTAGGGGTCTGTGGAGGGCCTTGGGGGCCCTACTGCAGTGAGAGAAGGGACGGGGGCTCTTTGCCCCTCCCGGCGGTGCATGCATATCAGCTGCACTCCTCTCTGTCCTGTGGATTGAGTTTCCATGTCATGATGCCATTTGAAAAGAGGACAAGCCCAAGAGAAGAGAGATGGCTTCCAGGACTCTGGGACATGGTGCGCGTGGGAAAGTGCACCCAGCTCGGGGCTCTCCATTCCCTCTATGGCGCTCCCCCCCCGAGATTCCTCTGAAAGAGCCGCGGAATCCTCTGCCTGATTCCCACACAAGAAGCCCGTGCTTGGAACTAGAAGAAGCAATTGGCCCTGGAGGTCTTACTTTAGGGACTAAAGATAATGGTTCCCATTCATTAAGCACCTACTATGTGCCTGTATAAAAAGAGTATTTTAAATTTGATCCCAGGAATTCTATCCATGAGCGATGTTTATGCCCATTTTTCAGGTGAGAAAACTGAGTGCTGGGTTGGTAAGGCCCCTAGGAAGGGGGGAGCTGGGGTCTGAATGTGGGCCTATCAAGTCTTCCTTCCATCACTGTCTGCTGCCCTTCAAACACTGGCTGTGACCAAGGCTGGACCCTCTTGGGAACTGGGAGTCCCTGAACTTGAAGATCCCAGAGCCAAGGCTCCCTGGGTTCCTGAGATTATTCTAGAATCGTAGAGCTCTGTGCTTCCTTTTCTGTAAAGTATCATGGTTAAGAAAGCAGTTAAGACTAATTCTCATATCTAGAGTAAGCCTGCCTGAGTCTGAATCCCCCTTGCTCCTCCCTTACCAGCTGCGTGACTCTGGACGGGTTACTTTCTCTCTGTGTGCCTCAGTTTCTTGATCTGTAACATGGGGGTATTTTAATACCTAATTCACAGGGTTGATGGGAGGGTTTAATGAGTTAATCCATATAAAGCACTTAGAAAAGTGTGTGGCACATAGTAAGTTTTCAGTAAAGATTATGACCCCAGTGCTAAGATGATTTGTGTCAGTCTTGTGGGGCTGCCAGGACAAGGTGCGGCAGACTGAGTCGCTTAAACAACAGAAATTAATTTTCTTACTTCTGGAGGCTGGAAGTCCAAGCTGAAGGTGGCGGGGGGTGGGGGGGGGGGGACACATAACGTTACTGATACTCTTACTTGCCCCCAGCCTCCACTCCCTGACTTGGTGGCCTTTCTCCTCCCTTCTGGCGCAGGAACCGCAGCCAGGCGCTCAGCCCCGAGGCGAGTGTGGATGAAGGGGGCGTCTTTGAGAGTCTGAAGGCAGAGGCGGCCTCCCCGCCGGCGCTCTTCTCGGGCTTGTCCGGCCTCCCGCCCGCCAGCCTGCCCGCCACCCCGTTCCCCTCCGGCCTGGTGCTCGGGGCCTCGGCCGGCGGCGGGGACGTCTTCATCCAGATGCCCGCGTCCCGGGAGGAGGCGGGGGGCCGCGGCGAGGGGGGCGCCTACCACCACCGCCAGCCCCACCACCACTTCCACCACGCGGGCCACCGTGGCGGTTCGCTGCTGCAGCACGTGGGCGCGGACCCCCGCGCGCACGCGGACGAGGGGGGCGACGAGCAGCCGGGCACGCCCGCCCCCGCCCTGTCCGAGCTCAAGGCCGTGGTCTGCTGGCTTCAGAAAGGGCTGCCCTTCATCCTGATCCTCCTGGCCAAAGTGTGCTTCCAGCATAAGCTCGGTGAGTCCAGCGCGGGCACCGGGGTCGCAGCCCCGGGCTTCACCCGCAGGCTCGGGGATCCCAAGTGCCAGGGAAAGGCAGTAGAGACTCTCTCCTGATGGTTCAAAGTGCTTAAGAGCACTGGGTTCTGAGTCAGACCTGGGTTCAAATCCTGCCCCACTAGCTGCGTGACTTTGGACAAGTCACCCACCTTCTCTGAGCCTCAGTTTCCTTATCTGTCCACTGGGGGTTATGATAGAAACTTTCTAAGCTGGTTGGTTGGTGTGAAGGAGTAGAACCATAACCCAGAGTTCAGACTGCTTGAGTCTAAAACCCCACTCTGCCCTTTCCTAGCTGTGTGACGCTGGGTACATTACTTAACCTCTCTGTGCCTCACTCCCGTCATCCATAAAATGAGGTTATAATAGTACATGCTTCATGAGATTGCAGTGAGGTTAAATGAGTTAATATGCATGACAAACTTTAGGACTGTGCCTGGAAGAGAGTAAGTGCTATACAAGTGTAGATTATTATCTTCATTATATTCGTTATGAATACATGTAAAATACTTAAAACAGAACCCAGCACAGAGCAAGTGCTCCATAAATACTGCTTATTGTTACTAATTTGGGGAAGTAAGACAGTGATTCCTGAAGTGCTTAGCCCTGTACCTGACACACAGTTAACGCTCAGTAAATGGCCTCTGGTCCACTGTTATGGTTGTTATTTATTGATATTAGATCACGCTGTGGCTGTGCCCTGGAGAGTTTTAGGCCATTGTCTGAGTCCTACAGCAGGAAGTATGGCAGGAATTGTCTCACCGTCTGCGACATTCCAGAAAATCTCTGTAGGAGGTTGTCTTATTTGCCCCTTTCTGGTGAGTTCCGCTGCCTCCCATCACCCCACCTTCCATTTGGGGGTGCTCGCATGTCACGCCCTCCCTTTCTATTCCCAGAAACCGAGGCCGGCGTGAGCCCCCTCACCCTGAGTTCTGGCAAACTCACAACTCAGTTTTATTCTCAAGTGTGGTCATTTTCTTTTTCAGTTGGCAGGTTGGTGGTTTGGTTTTTTAATCAGAGGAGAGTAGAAGAGAGGATGGTGGGGTTGCTAGTTCTTACGTTCTGTGTTTTCATTGAAGAAATACATCTTTGACAAAGTGGATCTGGAAAAATCGCTGGAGTGCGTGTAGCATCGACAAAGCAAAAGTGAGCTCCGAGCGTGGGGCGCTCACACGTCGTGTGAACACGGAGTCCTGGTCATGAAAAGGAGGATTTGAAAATCCCTGTTCAGGGAGAATTCCCAGACTGTAGCTTGGCAAACAGTGGCAACTGAATGAATTGTGGAATAAAATTCAGTCCTGTTCCCCCATCTGCCGGGGTCATGTTTTCCTGTCAGCCAGAAATTTTTTCTTCCTTTAACATTAAACTTTAATTCCTTATGGCATTGGGATCTTTTTCTACATATATTTTTATTACAAATTACATACCTCAGATTCTTTTTGAAAGTAGAAATAATAATAGGCACCGTTTAGTAACTGCTAGAAATTGTGCTCTGTGAGCGTTATCCTTGCACTAGGCAAGGACTATTATTATTCTGTCCCTTTTACCAGTGAGGGAGCTGGAGCCCAGAGAGGTACAGTGAGTAGCCCAAGCTCACACAGAGCAGGTGGCAGAGCCAGAATTTGAACCCAGGTCTTCCCAGACTGCACAGCCCGTGTCCCTAAGCTGGTTCTATGAAACAGCCCCACAGTGCTCTCCATCCCATCCCTAAGTCAGAGGCCTATAGTCAGAGTGGCTCCGGGTTCCCAGCGATCTCCGCGGCGGCCCAAACGCCCCAGCAGTGGGATTTTCCCTCTCTGCTGTTGTTAGTCTGTAAACTCCAAGGGACCGGGATGGGACTTCCTCACATCGCGCCCAGTCCCTCGTCAGCCGGGGCCAGGCCTACTGAGTCTCAGGGGGCGGTTTGCACCCTCCTCTGTCCCGCAGGCATCGCCGTGTGCATCGGGATGGCCAGCACCTTCGCCTACGCCAACTCCACGCTCCGAGAACAGGTCTCTCTGAAGGTGAGTCCCCTGGCGAGGTGGTCCGCTGTGGCTGCTGTCACAAAGGACTGCGAACTTTGTGGCTTAGAACAACACGAATTTAGCGTCTCACATTCTGTAGATCAGAAGTCTGAAGTGGGTCCCTCTAGCCTAAGGTCCAGGTGTCCACAGGCCTGCGTTCCTTCTGGAGGACTTAGAGGAGAAGCTTTCCTTGCCTTTTCCAGGCTCCAGCGGTCATCCACATTCTTTGGCTCATGGCCCCTTCCTCCTCCTTTGAGCCAGCAACGTTGCGTCTCTGTGAGCATCCCCCCACAGTCACATCTCCCTCTGACTCTGCCATTCTGTCTCCCTGTTCCACTTTTAAGGACCCTTGTGATCGCACTGGGCCCACCTGGACAATCCGGGAGACTCGCCCCGTCTCAGGGTCTGCTGATTACAACCTTCCCTCCACCTGCAGCCTGAATGCCCCTTTGCGCTGTAACCTAACACATTCCCAGTGTGCAGGGATGAGGACGGGGCCGTCTTTGGGAGGCCCTTCTTCTGCCTGCCGCCCCTGGGCAGATCCTGGATTACCATCCTTCTCCCACACCCTTCCAACAGCAGCATCTGTCACCCACATGCCCCCGGCCCAGACCCTTACCCTCCTCGCATTCAACCAGTTCACTTTCTTCCAACCCACCCTCACGGTGAAGGCCATCCCACTGGCGCTGCTGAGTGGACACCCCATCGTCTCGAATGCCCTCTAACATCCGCCGAGCATCAACTGTGCCCTGCACAGGGCTGGCCCATCGCACAGCTCGTCTTGCACATCCGTCCCAGCAGCCTGGGAGGGAGGCAAAATTACTCTGATCTCGTTTTCCCAGTGAAGAAACAGCGGCTTAGAGACACTCAGTGTCTTGCCTAAGGTCACACTGCCTGTGCAAGTGATGGCATCAGGAAATGAAGCCAGGCATTGCACCCACAGGCTGTGCTCGCTCCAGGCTCAAATCCCAGCTCCTCCATCCACCAGCCAGCCCTTGGACAGGTTCCCTTGGTGATCTCAGCCTCAGGTGCCGCCTCTGGAAAAGGAACTGCTCACTCCAGCTTCCTACACTGTTGAGAGGATTAAAGGAGACAGCGCCTAGAGATGTGCCACACAGTGCCTGGCGTATAGAAACGTCTAAGTGAGCTATTTTAATAAACCTGTGCTTTCTCCTGCACACGTGATCCCGTAACAGCCACCACCCTCTTACCCTTCTTTGGGGTCATGTTTCCCAAAAGCACCTGGGCCTCCACAAGGCACGAAAGGCAGCTCAGTCTCCATTTGACATAAGAGCACGTTGAGGTCCAGAGTTGGGCATGGAGCCAGAGGTTCTTCTTGACCCTCAGTCTCCTCTTCTTCACGCAAACCCCTTTCTGCTGCTATTAGAACAGTAGGTTGGTCAACACCATAGTGGGTGGCTTTGGGGGCTGGCTGTTTCCCAAATGTGGTTGCATCCAAATGGTGCCTTGACTTGAATTTTAGGGGGCAAGAGGATGCCCATACCCCTGGACAGGCTTCCTGGGGTCCTTGGACCCTATGAAGTCACCAGTGACGTTTTGCTTCTCTGTGCATATTTTCTGTGAAGGAGAGTCTGTGTGATGCTTAGCAGGTTTAGAAATCTCAACTTACTACTAGAGAACTACCCCTGTGTCCCCCAGAGTCTGGCTTCTCAGGGCGTTGCTAATTCCCCCTTTAGTTTGGATTTATGGAGTATTAAACTGGAATCCATTATTTATTGGGGTAACAAGTGCTGCCAAGTGGATTAATCACACTGATAAGAGCAGTTGGTTGGCTGGAGGTGGTTGCCAGGGTCGTTAACCTTGACCGCTCCTGAAATAATGGGTGGATGGAGATGCATTTATTCTGTCTGCTCTGTGGAAACATACATCGTAACAGTGCGTGGGGCACTGAGCCGCGTCTGGAGACGGTGGAGCATTTACCGAAACCGCAGGGAAAGTTACACTGGGAAAGTTATGACCTCATCTCTTCCAGCAATGCAGCCGCCCTGGTCCAGGAAAAGACGAGCCGTTGAGAATCAGCAGCTCGGGGGTCTGTGTGTGTCTCCCTGGGTCCACAGGCGGGAACACGCCTGCTCCGCGTCTCCTCCAGAAATTTCCCAGGATTGCTCTCAGGCCGAGAAGCTACTGGGAAACAGCAAACGGAGAAGGTTTTCCAGCTTGTCTTCCTGGGGACTAAACAGAAATGAGGCTGAACAAAGAGAAAAGAGGCCGGATGGTGGATGGCTTTGATGGCCTTGCAGACGACTTTGAATTTAATCCTGTAAATGTGGCCTTCCATTGAGCGATCAGTCCAGGGCAGTTGCCCAGAGGGCTGTGCTAGAAAAAGGAAGAACAGAAGTTTCCCACCTGTAGATCCTGAATCTACTGCCGGGTTGTAAAGTCTTGAATAATAGGTCCTACCATTTAGCAAACGTGAAATACGAGCCTGTCCCAGACCGAATGTTTTACATTTATAGATTTTACTTAATCCTTAACAAAATCCCCCTTTTCAAATGAGGGCACTGAGACTTAAAACATGTGCCCTTGAGGAAGAGTTACTTCTCTGTGCCTCAGTTCCTAACAGTAAATGTGGACTGACGTTGAATACATGCCAGGCTCTATTCTAAGCGTTTCATGCACAGTAATGCTCATGACTCCATAAGACAGATATAATATATACCCATTTTACTGATGAAGAAAAGGAAATGCAAAGAGTTTATTCACTTGCCCGGGGTTGGACAGCCCCCAGGTTGCAGACCAAGTACTTGAACCCAGGCCGTCCAGCTCCAGAATCTATACGGCAAACCACAGTGCTCTCCTGCCTTTCTGGATAGTTCTCCAAGCGAGTTTCGACATTTCTGTCACCTTCTCTGTGACCACCCCTTGGATTCCAGTGGGATGGAAAGATGCCAACGTGCTTCCTTTCACCATTAGCCCTGCTTCTTCCAAATCTTTGAAAAAGGGAAAAGTTGCCACTTGTCAGAGAACATTCTGGAATGTTCTCCCATGTGCACCTTTGGCATTGCAGCAGCCCCACAGATCTCTTGCTTTGTCTCCAGGAGAAGAGGTCGGTGCTGGTCATCTTGTGGATCTTGGCCTTCCTGGCGGGGAACACCCTCTATGTGCTGTACACATTCAGTTCCCAGCAGCTGTACAACAGGTGAGCTGGGGAGTCTGCCCCCAATGGGCAAGTGGGGGGTGTGTTTTTGGGTTTTGGACACAACCCCTTCACGTGACAGCAATGCAGCAGTTCTATGTCACATTGTAACTTTCAGATTCCACCCTGTTGTTATAGACACACATGGTAGAGCAGAGCTTTCTAGTAGAAATATAAGGCAAGGCCGCATGTGTAATTTTACATTTTCTAGTAGCCACCTAGTGGATGGTGGGGGAGGGCTGGCCGGGGAAGACCTCTAGGACAGAGGTGAAACTGGAGCCAAGCTTTCAGATCATGCATATCTGTTTTGACAATGGACTCTGAGGAGTGAGCAGATGCACCACTTTCTGCGGCACCCCGTAAAAGCACTTTGGGGAGTTAGTTTTAAGGCATCAACGTGTATTTCACACACCACATTAGTTGTCTGACCCAGAATGTCAAGGTCCTGGTGGAGGATCTAGGAGGTGGGGTTTCCCAGAACCCTGGATGAATTTCCAGCTTGTGTCATCCTCTGGGCGTGATCGCACTTATAGGCTCAGACCTCTGCGCCCCCATCAAACTAGGGCTCAGTCAAACTGGCAGCACAGAAAGAGAGAGAGTGGCTTAGGGGAAAAGCAACAGAGCTGAGCCTCCTTCCTTACTGATGTCGATCGTCTGGAGTGTGTTTGTAAGTGATACCAACAGCCATTATCTTTTTTTGTCCTCCCAGTGCCCCAGCAGGGTATTGCTGTCCCCATTTCACAGGTGCGGACACTGAGGCTAAATGAAGCCCTTTCTAATGAGTCTTGGTCCCAGGAGGTAACTCTTAACAGCGAGCTTGGCTCTCCCCAGGATTTGAAGTCTGATGACAACATCAGAGTGTTTCTTAGTCCTGCCACTTGCCAGCTTTGTGCCCTTTGGCAAATAATGGAGCTGCCTTTAGCCTCCTCTAGTTTCCATCTCCCTGAAACTGGGACCAAATTAGTTCTTGGTTTATCCACCTGGACAGGCTAGTTATTAGGAAGGCCAAATGTTATCATACATGCAAAGTGCCAGGTAAACTCTGAGACGTTGGATATATCATAATCGTATCATAACTAATACTATTCTTTTATGGTGAATTACTGTATCTATTGGTGGCTGTGCCTAATGAGTAAAACTGACAATAAAATATATCAGTTCGTTAAACTTCACAGCATCCAGTAGAAATAAGTTGACTTAGTGATCAAACGGTGGAAAACCACTTTGGCACCACCTCATCTCCAAAAGCAAAAACAGGAAGAAACACCAGGATGTGAACTAAAACCCAGACAGGTGAATATAATACCACCTGGTATCTCTGAGATAAAACTGGAAGGCAGGGGCCGGCCCAGTGGCATAGTGGTTAAGTTCTTGTGCTCTGCTTCAGTAGCCTGGGGTTTGCAGGTTCACATCCTGGGCTCAGACCTACATACTATTCATCAAGCCACACTGTGGCGGCATCCCACATAAAATAGAGGAAGATTGGCACAGATGTTAGCTCAGGGCCAATCTTCCTCACCAAAAAAGAAAAGAAGAAGGTGGCAGCTCTTCATTTTATTGCGATCAGAGAGGCGTAATAGAGGAGCAAAGTGTGGAAGTCAACGAACTAGCCTGGAATATCCCCAGAGAAGGACAAGAGCAGAACCAAGGAAGGGAGCTCAGAGTTGCCAGCCTCTCCTTGTATTAAAACATGAATGGCCACTCAAGCTTGGAGGCGAGGAATCCTGTGGAGACGGGGCTGGGATGTGGAAGGACAGTGAAGGTATTGTGAGAGATTGCCAAAATAGATTGTTCTCATTGATTTGCCCTACTCTAGCTCTTTAGAGATTTTTATTATAAATAGAAATAGATTTTTAAAAATACAAGTTACAAAGTAGACCAGTTCATCCCTAGGATGCTACAATCAGGGTCCCCCACTGGCACGTTCTCTGCCAGCCCAGCAGAGTGTGTCGGAAGCATTCAGAAGCATCCGCTCTGGGCTGTGACTGTTTCCTGCTTTCCAGGGGACAGATAGGACTCCACCTGGCCTTTGCTCAGAGCCTCTGATCCGGGGGGAGGAAAGAGAGGGGCCCAGCACAGATCAGGTGCTGGTTGCAATCCTGGCGCCCCGTTCTAGCTGAGACTCCATGGCCCGGTGACTCCCGCCTTAGCGCCCCAGTTTCCCCAGCTCAAAAGGGGATGGACCATGGTACCTATTTCGTAGAGTCTTTGGGAAGACAGAATGAGTCAACAGCTGGAAAGCCTGTAGAGTAGGGCCAGCACGATGTAAAGAGCCAGGAGATTTTAACTGCCGTCATTGCGTCGCTGAACGACCAGCATATGTTCTGAGAGATGTGTTGTTAGGCGATTTCTTCACTGTGCGAACATGATAGAGTAGTTGCACAAACCTAGATGGCACAGCCTACTACACACCAAGGCCGTGTGGTACTAATCTCATGGGACCACCGTCATACATGTGGCCCGTCATTGACCAAAATGTTATGTGGTGCCTGACTGTACTGTTATTATTACAAATAACATCACCAACCTCAGAGGTGGTGGACGGCAGTGCTACTCAAAGTGTGGTCCACAGACGGGTGCCAGTTTGAGAACTGCTTGTTGTGTGTCTCCCGCGAGGTAAGTACAGAAGTTGAGCATGAGGTTGACTCACCTGGTCAGGGGAGAGTAGAATGGGTCGACGCACTCCGAGTCATGAGCACAGATACAGCTCGGATGGCTGGGTGCGAATCCAGCACTGCCCCTTATATTTGGAGGAGCTCGTGCTGGTTACTTGACCTTTCTGTGCTGCAGTTTCCTCATCTGCAGAATGGGGCGATAACAGTGCCTGCCTCATCGAGTCACTGTTGTCATTGTCCCTGCCACGTGGCAGAGTCTGTAGTGTGTCTATTGTCAAATCCCACCAGTAGCACTACGAGGGAGGGAACGATGCCCATTTTATTGATGAGAACACTGAGGCTTACAGAGATAGCGTTATTTGCCCAGCGTCCAGTAAACGGAGAAACCTGGATTCAAATTCAAGTGTGTCTGATACTAATCCCCATATGTTTATCATGCAGTGTGACCTTGACCCACTTACTTCATGTCTCCAGCCTCAGCGCCCCATTTATAAAGTGGGGATAAGCAGCACTCTCTGTGCAGGGCAATGAGATACAGCAAGCTTAGCACAGTGTCTGGCATGTCAATATGCCTCCTCCCTTCTCTCCCTCCCTCCTTTGTAGTATTGCCCACCCTTCCTTCCTTCCTTCTTTCCTTCCTCCCTCCCTCCCTCCCTCCTTCCCTCCCTTCTTCCCTCCCTTCCTTCTTTCCTTCCTTCCTTCCTTCTGCTTCCTCTTGTGAAGCCTGTTGTAAACCCATAAAACTGGAGGGGACCTTAATGATGCTCCAGGCCAATCTAGTCTTTTAATCCTCAGGGGAACTGAGGCTCAGAGAGGTTAAGATACCCACCTGAGGTCACACAGCAAGTTAGTAGCAGATTCAGGAACAGGACACAGATGTCTGACTCCCAGTTCAGTGCTCTTTCTGCAGGTAATTCTTACAAGGCTCCCCGAGTGAGTAGGTCGCTGCCAGGGGCCAGTGATCCTAAGACAGCATCCTGACTCTGAGCCCTCCCCGCAGCCTCATATTCCTGAAGCCCAACCTGGACACGCTGGACTTCTTCGACCTGCTGTGGATCGTGGGGATTGCAGACTTCGTCCTGAAGTACATCACCATTGCCCTCAAGTGCCTCATCGTGGCCCTGCCCAAGATCATCCTGGCCGTCAAGTCCAAGGTAGGCGTGGGCCGCAGCCGCCCGGTCACCCCCATCATGCCGATCGTGCAGGGGATTCTGGGAGCGCCTTCTGGAGCAGGAGAGTGGGCGCGGGCAGAGCTGAGGTCAGCGTGTCACGTAGACAGAGCCCGAGCTAGTAGATGCTGTTGCCCACCTCTTCTAGTTCCATGAAGCTGAGCACGGTTCTCTGCTGTCACCACCTCCTGTCACCTCTCTGCTCTTTAAGTGCATTTCCTGAGTGCCATTGTTGAGAGCTGCCCTTGAGGCAGTTTTCATCCAAACGTCTCCTGAGAGAGGGAAAAAGCATGTTGGCTTGGCCTGAGTCCTGCTTCTCCCAGGGAGGATGGCTCTCGTAGGTTTTGACTCTTTGTGGCTCCGGGAGCACATTTTGGAAAGGGTGCTGAGGCGCAGGAAGAAAGAGTTCCGTGATCACTTAGTGATGTCTGCCGTGGACGCAGGAAGGGAGTAGTGGCCGTCGTGCTTCGCGTGAACTGTGGGGAAGGCCTGCAGGCAGGTGTTGGGATGAGGAGGTCTTGGGGGATGCCCACTGTCATGCAGAGGCCTAAGCAGGGCTAGGCCCAGACAGCACCTTTAGTGCATAATTATTGCCACTGCCTCTGCAGGAAGACCCAGAGCAGGGAATCCAGACAGAGGCAGGCAGCCTGCAGAACCTCGGAAGACTCCTGCTTTGCATTCTATGAAAACAGCCGTCTTTTCAACTTCACAAGCCCAGCATTTGTCCCAGGCAGTGGCTGACAGAAGAACAGGTCGGAATTGTCCCTCTATCTGGAGTGACAGCTGACTAAACCCGTTGGCCAGGCATGCAGGAAAAACACACTCCTGGGTTTCTTTTTCACTCACACACTCAATACTTCTGACACACCTGACCCCGATGTGTGCGTTTTCCTGCACACCATCAAGCAATGCTGACACCAACCGGGTGTCCTGCAGTGGAACTCAGTTCCGACTACGGGAGGCAGTGTCGGATCCCACAGGTTAAGGGCTCCGTCCTGCGAGACTGCCCCCTCCTCACTAAAGACACCAGTCACAAGTCCGGGTTGTCCCCTGTGCTTCTGAGTGACTGGTTATGATGAGGGTTCCAATGACCCCCTCCTTGGGCTCAGTCATTTGCTAGAACAGCTCACAGAACTCAGGAAAACACTCTCATTGACCAGTTTATTATATAATGAAAGCTATGACAAAGGACACAGAGGAAGAGCCAGAGGAAGAGGTACACAGGGCGAGTCTGGAAGAGTCCTGAGCACAGGAGCTTCTGCCCCATTGAGTTGGCGTGCGCCACCCTCCCAGCATGTGGATATTCGTCAACCCACAAGCTCTCTGAACCCCATGCTGTTAGGACTTTCATGGAGGCTTCATCACGTAGGCCTGATCAAGCATTAACTCCACTGACAGCCCCGCTCCCCTCTCAGGAGTGAAGGAGGTGGGGCTGATCCTGGCTTGGTCTGTCTGGTGACCGGTCCCCATCCGGGAGCCACCTCATTAGAACAAAAGATGCTCCAGGAAATTCCAAGGGATTTAGGAGTTGGGTGTCAGATGCTCCCATCACCCAGGAAATTACAAAGGTCTTAGGAGCACGGTGTCAGGAACTGGGATCAGAGACTCCCGTTAGAACGAAAGATGCCCCCAGCACCCCTGTTTACAAGGGGAGCTAGGAGCCCATGTCACGAACTGGGGGCAGACACCAACGTAGGCCTTTCTTCTTATTTCACACCAGGGTCACCTGAGTCCAACTCTGTCCCCCCATACCTCACCTTCGCTCCCTGCCACACCATGTGATTTATCTAATGAGCCAAAATCCTAGGCTGTTGAGGTTTTCTTAGAGGAAACCACAGCTCTAGAGCCCAGAGGCGATGGCAGGAAATCTAAAATGGCATGAAGACAAAAAAAGAGACAGAAGAAAAGCAAGAGAGGAAACAATAGGTTTAAAAAAGTCTTGAGAGGGCCTGGCCCACTGGTGTAGTGGTTAAGTTCATGTGCTCCACTTTGGTGGCCTGGGGTTTGCGGGTTTGGATCCTGGGTGCAGGCCTGCACACTGCTCGTCAAGCCATGCTGCTGCAGCATCCTACATAAAATAGAGGAAGATTGGCACAGATGTTAGCTCAGGGCCAATCTTCCTCACCAAAAGAAAAGCATAAGTCCTGAGATACCCTCACTTTCCCTCCCCTACCCAAGACCATAATAACCATTACCATTTGCCCGTGGAACTCATGCCACGTACCAGGTAGACACCAGGTGGGCACCAGGGACTTGACACTGGGAAGGCACATGGCCCAATAGTTACACACATGGACTTTGGCATCAGACCTGTCTATGTTCAGGTCTCAGCTGTACCCCTAGCTGTGTGACTTTGGGCAGATGACAAACCCTCTCTGAGTCTCAGTTTCCTCATCTGTCAACTGATGACAATAAGTACTAACCTCATAAGAACTGTTGCTGGTGGGAAATAGAAAATGCTTTGCTCCGTGCCCAGCACATAGTAAGTGCTCCAGGTATGATTCGAAATACTTCTAAGTATTACTTAGTCTTATGGCTGCCAGCTCCATACCGACCAGCTGTGTGACCTTGGATAAGTTACTTAGCCTCTCTCTGCCTCAGTTTGCTTGTCTGTAAAATGGGGATAATTGTTGTGCTGGATGTCTTCCTCTTGCCCCTCCAGATACGCTCTCCCCCTTTCTCAGTCTGCTCTCTGCCCTGGAGGCTGACCTGGGTGACCTGTGGCCCCTGGCTTCCAGTTGGGTTCAGCCAATGAGAGGCCTGAAAGGAGAGAGGGGCAGAGGTATTTATTCCCCTGGTAAATTAGTCTCCTGTGGCGGCTATAACAAATTGCCACATTTAAGCCACATTAGCGGCTTAAAGCAACATAAGTTTATCATCTTCCAGTTCTGGAGGTCAGAAGTCCAGAATGGGTTTCACTGGGCTCCGGTCAAGGTGTCGGCAGGACCGCGTCCCTTCCTTCATCTTCCAAGACAGCCACGGCAGGCCGAGGCCTTCTCTCCTTGCCCTCCCTGACCGTGCTGCGTCCTCATGTCTCCTTCTCTGACTCTGACCCGCCTGCCTCCATCTTCTCAGGACCCTGTGATGACACTGACCTCGCCCTGATAATCCAGGACATTGTCCCCGTCTCCAGACCCTTCACGTAATCACCTGTCTAGGCCCTCTGCCATGGCAGGTAACAAATTCACAACATTTGGGGATGAGGATGTGGACATCTTGGGGGTTATTCTACCAGCCACACCTGGTCTCCTCCCTCCTGGGTACCACGAGTCGGCATTAACTCGGTGAACCCACGCCACAACGCCAGGAAGCTGGTGCAGTTGTTCCTGCCGTCCCCTTTCACAGACGCGGAAAATAAATCTGAAGGCACAGATCCCATCACGGGCAGCCCTCTGCAGACAGCTTTCTGTCTGGTAACTGCCCCCGCCCCACCTTCCGGGCCGGGGTGACAACAGCGTCTGCCCATGGGGAGTTTTACCGCCCCTCGTTGCTTTCCCTGGACCCTCCCTGACCTTTGTGAAGAGCAGGCATATTAGACTCTTTCCAACCCAATTAATACATGGTTGAAAGATTTAAACAGACATTTCACCAAAGAAGTTATACTAATGGCCACTGAGTACGTGGAAAGATGCTCAACATCATTTAGAGAAATGAAA
The DNA here is from genome assembly GCF_041296265.1 of Equus caballus. Classification (NCBI taxonomy): domain Eukaryota; kingdom Metazoa; phylum Chordata; class Mammalia; order Perissodactyla; family Equidae; genus Equus; species Equus caballus. The sequence goes on along the minus strand of NC_091691.1, from coordinate 18,835,882 downwards.
ATTATCACCATAATTAGACACCACCACACCTCAATTCCAACGGCTAAAATTAAAAAGCCTGACCATACCAAGGGTTGGCAAAGACGTGGAAGAACTGAAGCTCTCGTATGCTGCTGGTGGGCATGTAAGACGGTACCTCCACTTGGGAAGACACTTTGGTGATTTCTTAAAAGGTGAAGCATACACTCACCAGACAGTCCAACCGTCCTACCCCTAGCTGTTTACCTGAGAGGAATGATGGCGTATGTGCATATAAAGACTTTTGCATGAATGTCCGTACAGCTTTATTTGTAATAGCCATAAACCAGAGTCAGCCAAATTCAGTGATGGGTGAATTGATAAATTGCAGTATATCCAACAATGAAATAGGACCCAACAATATAAAGGAATGAACTGTTGACACAAACAACTTAAATGAATCTCAAAGTAATTAATAATTATGCACAGAGAAGGAGACCGTAACCAAAAGGAGTATACTGTATGCTTCCATTTATACAAAGCTCTAGAAAATGCAAACTAGCCTGTGGTGCCAGAAAGCAGATCAGCGGTTGCCTGAAGGGGACCAGACGGAGGGACTCCCAAGGGGCACGAGGACGCTTGGGGGTAAGCAGTGCCTTGGCTGTCTTGCCTCTGCGATGGTTTCACAGGTGTAGACATAGAAGAGACTTCTCAAATGGCACGCTTTACGAGGAGTCCCTCTGCCACGTCTGCGCAGGCTTCAGCCCGGGCTGCTGTGGTCAGGACGTGACTCCAGCTGCTCGCTCTTGGGGCCTCCGCTCCAAAGTCCCTTCTAGATCCGCAGAACCTTCTCCTTCATAGCAGTTGTGACATTTTATGATTACCTAGTGTGTGATTATTAGATTCACTTCTGTCTCCCCACCCTACTGGAAGTCTGTTTTGTCCACCAGTGTGTCTGCAAGACCTAGCAGTGTCGGGCACAGAGTAGGGCTCTGGAATCAGGTGAGTGAGTGCCATGGCAGAGAAACTGGAGTGAGAATCCATCCCCGCCCTGTGCCTTCTGGTTGATTATCTACAGACAGAACTAAGACAGGAAATCTTTCAGTATCCACTGAGGGCAGGAGACGTGATTGCAGGCCTCTGAGGAAACTAGTTCAGCATTGAATGCCTGGAATAATAATAGCTTGCAATTATTGAGCACCAACTGTGTACCTGAGACTCTGGACTTCGTGTCTGACTTGCCTGACTTGGCTCGTGCTGTTCATCTGAGGGAGGTGCTGTTTCTCTGATTGACAGATGAGCACATGGAAGGTTCAGAGGGCTGGCAGCATCTCAGAGTCGCGTGGCTGTTACCTGGTAGCACTGGGACTCCAGCCCCGGGCTTCACAGCTTCAGGGCCCAAGTTCTGCCCCCAAGTGGGTGTGGGAGAAAGATATGGGAAGCAGGCAGTCAAGGGTTACGCATCACCTAGAACATTCTGCTTTCTGCTAGATTCTTTCCCACATCCTGACTCCTTTAAGGCTCTCAACACCCCTGCGAGATAGAATTTATCATCACCTCTTTCTAGATGAAAAAATGAGTTTTAGTTTCCGGTGGCTGCTGTAACAAGTTACCCCAAACTGGGTAGATTCACACAGAAATTTATCCTCTCACAGTTCTGGAGGCCAGAAGTCTGAAATCAGTATCACTGGGCTGAAACCAGGGTGCCAGCCGGGCAGCACTGCCTCCGGATGTTAGGGGAGGACCCGCTCCCTGCCTCCTGTGGCCCTGGCTTGCGGCCGCATCACTCTGGTCTCTGCCTCCGTGGTCACACAGCCTTCCCTTCTGTGTGTGAAGTCTCCCTCTGCTTCTGTCCTGTAAGGACCCGTGTGATTGCATTTAAGGCCCAGCTGAACAATCCAGGGTACTCTGCCCACGCGAGAGCCTTAACTCAATCCGGTCTTCAAACACCCTTTTTCCAGAAAGGCCACATTCACAGCTTCCAGGGGTTAAGACCTGGTACCTTTGGGTGGCCGTCATTTCACTTGTTATACTGAGGCTGAGAGAAGGGTGAGAAAATGTGTCCATAATCACCCAGCGGGTCAGTTGTGGAACCAGAATAAGAATCCACATCTTCCAGCTCCCAAGGCCATGGCCACTTCAAGAGGGCGTCTGCCAGGCGCTGAAGGGACCAGGTGCTGGACCTCCTGGGCCATTCCTGACCCTGCCACTTTCCAGCCACAGGGCCTTGAGTAGGTCACTTAATGTCCCTGAACAGGTTTCTTCCTGTAGACGATCGAGATGTTACCAAAACCCGGGTTGAGATGCTGCAAAGATAAACAGATGTGGTGGAGCTGGCTGAAATGAGGGCCAGGTCGGCCGTGGCCTGGAGAGGAGGCAGCTGAGGCTTTGCTGCCCTTCACCACTGCTCGCACCTGCCTGTGCAGCATCCTTACTCTTTCCTCTCCCTCCGTCCCGTTCACCCCCCACTCTGTTCTCAGTGCTTCAGCCACACCCCACTTCTTTACACACATTGACGAGTTCCATGCTGACGTGTGGGAGATGCTCTTCCTATCCCATTTTCCAGATGAGAAAACTGAGGCCCTGAGACACTGAGTAACTAACCCAGAGAGGGCTGTGTGCTGCCCTGTCTCCTACCACTGCTACCACCCCTGCTCCTTCGGCAGATCACAGCCCCTTAGAAACCTTTCCAGCCCCTTTAAGATGGGGATGGGGCCCCTCCTAAGGGCTCTCCCAGCACCCTGTACTCCCCTCGCTCCAGCACTCACTGCCCTGACTGTAATTGCTTGTTTAATTGTCTGCCTTCTCTGCTCAAGTCTAACCTCTGTGACAGCAGGAAATGAATGCGTCTAGCTTGTTTGTTGATGGATCACCAGAATCTCATATGCACCCAGAAGTGTTCGTTGTATGTATGTATATATGTTTGAATGGATATATAGGTAGATGGGTGAATTGGATGACTGGATGGGAAGGTTAGTGGATATGTGGATACGTGGGTAGGCAAATGATTGGGCAGGTGGGTGGATGGGTGAATATTTCGATGGATGGGTGGATATTTCAATGGAGGGATGGACAGACAGATAGGTGGGTAGATGGGTGGGTGAGTGGATGAGTCAATAGTCTAACCAGCTATACGAACTCTCACCATCTCCTCTTGTAGCAGCAATGGGAGCTTAGACTCCATTCTCAGTTCAGCTCAGTCCTCTTGTATTTGGTAGGTGTCCAAACATCTCTATCACGAAGACACAGAAATCTGCCAGGCAAAGTAGTACTCACTTCTCTGTGCTAGAAAGGACCAAGTACAGAGCCTCAAAGAGGCAGCCAAACTAATAAATATAGCCAGACATTGATGAGCAAGTACCAGGAGCCAGGCAGTGTGTTAAGCAATGCCATTTGTTCAGAAATAGTTGCTGAATGCCAGCTCTGTGCCAGGCACTGTGCTAGGCACTGGGGATCTGCCAGTGAACAAGGGAGACGAGAATGCACGTACTCGTGGAGTTTGGTTTGTAGTCTGCTGAAGACATGGTCTGGTTTCATCTTAACAATCCTGGGAGGGTGGATGCTGGTGATGTCTCTTTTCACAGAGTGGAAACTCAGTTAAGTAACTTGCCAAAGATTGCAAACCTTGTGGTAACAACCCTGATGGCAAGAGGAGCCGCTGATGTGGACTCAGCCGTTCCCGTGGGCCAGGCGCTGCTCTAACTCATTTCCTTCTGACAAGGGCAAGTGCTGTGGTTTTTTTTTGTTAAGGTAAAATTCACGTAACATAAAATTAACCAGTAATCATTTTAAGGTATACAATTCAGTGGCGTTTAGTACATTCACAGGGTTGTGCAACCATCACCTCTGTCTAGTTCCAAGATATTTTCATCACCCCAAAGGGAAACCCCATACCTCTTCGCAGTCCCCCTCCCCCAGCCTCTGGCAACCACTGACCTGCTTTCTGTCTCTGTGGATTTGCCTATTCTGGACATTTCATTTAAATGGACTCAGACAATAGTAACCTTTTGTGTCTGGCTTCTTTCACTGAGCATAATGTTTCTAAGGTTCGTCCACATTGTAGCATGAGTCAGTGCTTCACTCCTTTTTCTGGGTGAGTAATATTCCATTGTGTGGATAGACCACCATTTGTTTATCCATCTAGCCATGGATGAACATTTGGGTTGTTTCCACTTTTTGGCTGTTGTGAATAGTGCTGCTGTGAACATCTCTGTACAAGTATCTGTTGGAACACAGTTATTCTGGGTAAATACCTAGAGTGGAATTGCTGGGTTATTCTGTGTTTAACTTTTTGAGGAACTGCCCGCCTGTTTTCTACAGCAGCCACAGCATTCTACATTCCAAGCAGGTGCTGTTTTCTCTCTGATTTCCAGAGGAGAAAGCAAAGGCAGTGAGAGGTTAATGAAGTAGCCTAAGACCCCACAGCTTGTAAGTGGCTGAGCGGGGATTCGAACTCAGGCACTCCAACTCCAGAACCCCTGCTCTGAGTTCCTAGACCACACTCCTTCCCATGTAAGTTCCCTGCCGACTCGATTGAGGAGCAAAGTCCCCATACACCTTCTGTATAAAATTCCCCAAGTTCAGGCCACCACGGCTGCCTCACTTCCCGCCCCTTCAGATGGGCACTGCTGGGCAAGGGGGCGGGGATGGGACCCGGCACCCCTTCCCCACACCGCCAAGGCATGGGCGACAGTTATTAATGCCTCCCTGGCAACTGTCCAGCTCCCTTTTTCTGATTATTATTATTTTATTCGGCGAGATTAATGTGCCAGGTCAGAGCGTAATCCAGCCTGTAAGAAGTGATGTGAATAGTCTCCTCAAGATAAATTGCAGGCCTGGAAGAGGTTCACAGCCTTTCCTTGCCTGTCGGGGTGTTCTCCGAGTCCTCATCAATCCTTGTCTGGGCAGAAGAAAAGGACGGGTCTTCATTTGCAGCTGGGGGGGAGGGGGGAAAAGAGCACATCTGTCAGGGACCCCTAATGGTACACAGCACAGATGCTCTTTCCTGCGCCTCCACGCCGTCCGCTGAGAGGGTGGGTGGCTTTTTAATATTATAGTCATTACACTGGAAGGGCTTTTGGTATTGGGGTTTGCTTGAGGGACCTGCAGTCCCTGATGTGTGAGGCTGGGGGAGCCACCAGTTCCCACATGCCTTCCGACACCAGAGGGTCTATCGGGAATCCTCTCACACCTGGGCTTCCCGGGAGTGCCCTGCTCATGGGCCAGCCAAGATGGGGATGGGGTGAAAAATGGCAGCCACTGATCTGCCACCTCAGCCCCAAACCATCATGCTGGCCAGGTGTCTAGAGCAGCCACTTGTCATTATAAACCCAGATAACTTATATAACCTGTATGTCTTGGCCCTCCCTGGTCTGGCTCCTCCCACCTTCTCCAACCTCATCACCCAAGATTCTCGCCCTTGTTCCCTCGTGGTCCCCCTGGTGCCTTCCTCCTCGGGCCCTTTGCACTTACTGTTCCCTCCTCCTGGGACAGTTTCCCCCCTATGTTGTTATCCCTGTCTCCTTCCATCATTCAACTCTTGCTCCAGTGTCACTCCTCTGAGACCCTGTCACCTCCCTGACCACCCTGTTGACCATGGCTGCCCCCAACCTGCATTATCACGCTGCCACTTTATTTCCTTCCTAGCGTGCACTAGGATCAGAAATGATCAGAGGGTTCTGTGTTTACTTTCTATCTCCCACGTTTCAAGCCACGTTTCAAGTGCTCCATAGCCACACATGGCTGGTGGCTAGCGTGTTGGGCAGCACAGATATAGAACATTTCTATCATTGGAGAACGTTCTCTTGGACAGCATTGTTCTAGAACATTCTTAGGACAGGGTTTATTCATCCTCCCAATAGTCTGGGTCGCAGGCAGCTGCCATTCTGCCCATTTCTCAGATGGATAAACATAAAAGCAGGCACTTTGAAGAACTCTCCCTTGGATCCCTAGTAAATAGACACAGCACCACAGAGTAGAAAGAACACTGGCCTTGAGTCAGCAAACCCGGGTTCAAATCCTGGCTCTTGGACTTACGACCTATGCAACCTTGGACACATGACCTCCCGTGACCTCCTGCTTTGGAGCCATCAGCTTCCTCATCTCTAAAATGGTCGTTTTTACCCTCTTAAGAAGGTTGAAGGCCAGGCGTCTAGTGGCTGGGTATTGCTAGGACCAGCTGTATCGGAGACAAGGACAGACTTAGCTGAGCTGTTCTCTCCAGAGCACGCGGCATTTGACCAACCTTCTGTCTTTTCCCTAAGAATAGGAAGGAGGAGACCTTTCTAGTCCAGAATCGTCTTAACCAACTTCCGGCTCAGCCTGCCCAGCCACAGCCCTGCACAGGAGGTTTCAGCAGGGCAAGGGTCCGTGAGCTCTCAGCCCCAGTGCAGGGGATGGGGGGAGGGCAGACAAAAGAAAGAAAGGTGGGTTTCCTTGACCTGAGAGCCAGGAGGATTCATGAGGCTTTTTGTGCCATTAAAATCCCTCTCTTTTCTGGGCCCTGAAGCCAGCACTCTTGCTCTCAGAGTGGTTTCCCATTGATTAGGTCGTCTTCCTTCCTGGAGGTCTCGCGGCCCCCCTCGCTCCCTCCACTCCGAGCAGGCATCTGTCTAGGCCAGGGCAGGTCTGGGTATCCCAGGCCTCAGCTGCGGCCCCCGCAGCACACCACTCTGTGTACAAGGTGCTGAACTCCTTGAAGAGCAGCTTCCCGCACAGCGGGGCTGGGAGCAGGTCAAGCAGTGGTTCCCAGCGAGGGGGACGTTTGGCAATTTCTGGAGACATTTCTGTTTCTCACAACTAAGAGCGGTTGCTACTGGTATTTAGCAGACTGAGGCCAGGGATGCTGTTCAACATCCTACAACACCCAGGACAGCCTCCGAAACCAAGAGTTATCCGGCCCCAAATGTCAATAGTGCCAGGGGTGAGAGACCTTGGCGGAGGTTTGTTTTAGGGTCAGCTCCCCTACTGTGTTGGGCTGAATTGTGCCCCTCCCAAAAGTTATATGTATATACCTATATTTTCAATTGCCCCCTAACAAATTACCACCAACTTACAGCTTGAAGAACACCCAGTTATTAGTTCCCGTTCTGTGGGTCAGAAGCCAGGCGGGCTTGACTATGTCCTCTGTGTAGGGTCTCACAGGGTCAAAATCAAAGCGTCAGCCAGAGTGGGCTCCTGTCTGGAGGTTCTGGAGAAGAAACTCCTTCCAGGCTCACGCAGGTTGTTGGCAGAGTTCAGTTCCATGTGGTTGTAGGACTGAGGCCCCCATCGTCTTGCCGGCTGTGGACGGAGGATCATGTCCAGCTTCCAGAGACCACGCTCTGCTCCTTTCACGTGGCCTCCTCCATCTTCAAGGCGGAAATGGCGTGCGGAACCCCCCTCCTGCCTCACATCTGTCTGACTTCTCCTTCTGCTTTTAAAGGGCTCGGGCTTAGACCCACTCAGATAATCTCTCTGTTGATGAACTCAAAATCAACTGATTAGTAACCTTAATTACATCTGCAGAGTCCCTTTTGTCATGTCACATAACACAATCCAGGTGAGCTCTCTCATCATATCGCGGTCTTGGGGATTCCGGTGGGAAATCTTGGGGTGCACAGCACACTGCCTCAGAAGGTGTTTTGAGGATTCAATTGCACGCCTCATAATACGTAATATATAAAAGTTAGCCTTTTTTTCCAACAGCTGGATTTTTGTATCGTGGGAACTGTTTAAATTTATTAAGGATTTTTTTAAGGGATTCTTCTAAGGATCTTTGGGACAGCTGTGACTTGTTTAGCCCCTTTTGACACATTGATTCTGTGTTTCTCCAGGACTCAGCTTAGATGCCCCCCCATCCCCTTAAGGCAATGTTAGATCCGCTTGTTTATTTTCCTATGGCCCCTCCTCCCAGCGCTTCCCACATTGCTCCGTAATTAACCGGAACATTGTCTCCTCCACTGTTCCCACGGCAGATGCATATCAGTCTCATTCACTGATGCAGCCCACCTCTTAAAAAAGTCCTTACAGTGACCCTGTGAGGGGGATGGCCAGGTTTGCCTAATAAACCCATTTTACAGATAAACCTGAGGCTCAGGGAGGCTAAACAGCTTGTCAGAGGGTCACTGGGCTTGTAGGTGGTAAAGCTAGGACCCAAACCCAGCTCTTGTGCCTTAAGACGTAACCATCAGACCATCAGCTAATATTTCTCAGGTTTCCTTCCTGTTTATGTGTCCACTGTGCAGAGTACTTTATTTGCATCATTTCCTTTGGTCCTGTCAACAATACTGTGAGATAGGTACTGTCATGATTCCCATTTTACAGGTGAGGAAACTAAGAGTCAGAGTCACCCAAGAAAGTCCCCCCGCTGGTGAGCAGGAAGCCAGGGTGGGAGCCGAGCGGGTGCTCTGTCCGCAGCTGGGACTGAAGATGTTGGTCCTTGTCTCATCGTCAGGTTTTGCTGGAACAGAACAGAAAGCCTGCAACAAATATGCTGAGCGTTAGCGATATTAATATTACCTAATGTTGGTGTGCTGTGTGCTCTTAAAACAACTCACCTCCCTGTCTGTCATTGCCAGGAAGACTCTAGAGCACATAAGCAAGAGAGACGAGCAAGAAATTGTCTTGTCCTGGAGGCACCGTGGGGTCACGGAAAGAGCACACGTTCTGAAATGAAACTTAGGTTCAGATTCCGAGGCCGCCCCCTTCTGCCTCTGAGGGTTAACCTCACGGAGCCTCAGTGTCCTCATCTTTCAAATGGGCTCGTCAGGACTTAGCTCATAACCCTGCTGTGAGGATTAATTAAGATAACACAGGTCAAGTGCTGCCTCGTTACGTATTGTTATTCTAAAGAAGAGAGAGAGCATTCACAGTTATCTGTTTATAGTTTAAAGTGAGCAAGAAAGTCAGAATCTAACCAAACTCCAATGGAACACAAAACCATTGACTAAGCTTTGATTCTGGGGCCTTAGGGAGATGTTAATAGGCCTTTTATGCAAAGGTGTGCCATGGTCAGATAACTTTGGGAAATGCTTTAAACATTATCCCCACTTGCTCATTAACATGGTAAAGGCTCTGAGGAGTCCTGCAGCCAAGAAACTCATTTCACTTTGTTTTCCCTGACATTTTCCCCCACTTATTAACCGTGGAACACCTTTATTGAGGAGCACAGTGTACTGCAGAATCTAGCTCAGGGGTGGTAAACTACTGCCTGTGGACCCAGTGCTTGTTTTTGTAAATAAAGTTTTATCGGAACATAGCCATGCTCCTTCATTTATGTATTGTCTGTGGCTGCTTTCAGGCTGTAATGGCAGAGTTGAGTAGTGGCAACAGAGTCTCTATGATGCACAAAACCTAAAATATTTACTGTCTGGCCCTTTAAGAAAAATTTTGCTAACCTTGGTCAGGAGTTTGAATCCATTCACATTCGTAAATCCTTCTCATCTGGCCTTTGCAGGAAAGCTTTGTCTGAGGAGGGACTCAGTATTCTGAGCAGACAGACACTTTGGGAAATAGAAAACCTCAAGGGGTGAAATATGGCCAGTGTCTCTGCTGGAAACCAACAGAAGTGAGTGTGGCCAAGCGTCAGTTTTGAGGACTTGACCATTTGAAATCACCAGGCTAATTTGAGTTTTACCCCAAGACAACAGGTGATCACACTCAACCCTAGGGTTTGTTCTCTCATCTCTGCTTGAAGTTTGTAGCCCAGGTGCCCACTAATCCCTAGAGAAGTGCTGAAGCCAGTGATGGCAAACAGCACAGGAGCTGCCATTTACCAGCCTGTGCCCGTGTCAGGCATCACTAATCAATCATGGCTCTGCTTCACCCAGATTCAGCTTTCTCCGTGCGCCATCCAGACAGCCTCTGCCAGTCGATGTCGGCACGTAAGATGAAGCCTAAGCCTTTGCCTTCAGTTCTTACTTGTAAAGAAAATGGAACATTCTGGCCTCTGCAGAGCTCTATGGCTCTCAGCTGATTGGATGAGGCTCACCCAGATTATCAAGGATAATCTCCCTTATTTAAAGTCAACTGAGTGGGGTTATGACTCACACCTAGATTGGCGTTTGATTGCATAACTGGATACTGTAACCTCAACTGAAACATAACACTAACCATCGCAATCCCCCAGTAAACAAGATGCCCACGGTGGGGCTAAGGCTGATGCTGTATTGTGTCTGGGGAGCATCCATGAGCTCCAGTTTATTGGAATTTTTTAAATAAAAGATGGTTGTTGAGTGTGATCAAAAGTCATTCTATATTTCTCCTTAGAACTGTCAGTATGAAGAACGGCCTTATTAGATTTCCTGTTGCACCTTGCATTCTCAGAACGAAACCCTCCTGATGGTGATGGAGCATCCTTTTGACTGGCTTCTGGGTTCTGTGTGCTCCTGTTTTACTTAGGATTTTTGCATCCGCTGTCGTCAGTGTTCCTCTCCCTTTGTAGGTGACTTCCCAGAAATTGCTCCTGTCACTTTCACTTCCATCTCCTTGCCCACCACTCAGTCACAGTCACTGCATGGGGAGCTGGGGAGCATCTTCATATAGCTGGGTGCCAGTGGACTTAAGCCAAAGTCAGGACTTTATTTTGAAGGAAGAAGGGGAGAATGGACCAGCAGGCCCCGTCCCAGCTTATAGATGACTATAGACTATATACAGACTATAGCTTATAGTACCTGGCTTATAGAGGAAAGATTCGAGGCCCAGCAAGGTGTGTTCATTCACCCAAGGTCACACAGCAAGTCTGTGACACAGATATAACTCGATGATTGGTCTTCCAGATGCCAAGTGAGATGCCCTGAGGACCAACCATAATAATATTAAAAATATTATATGGTAGTATAATAGAGTCGTAACAAATAGCTAATGTGCCCATTACTGTTCTAAATGCTTCACAGACATGAACTAATCCTTACACAGCCCTCTGAGGTAGATACTCTTATTATCCCCACTTTGCAGATAAGGAAACTGAGGCACAGAGAGGGTAAGTGACTTGCCAAGGGCACACAGCTGGGAAGTGGCAGGGCTGGGATTTGAACTCGGGCAGTCTAGTTCCAGAACCTCCTGCTCTGAACCATTACGGAGTCCTCTCTGCCCATCTCTCTCCACCCCCGCCCTCCTGACTCCGTTACCCCAACTCAGATGGCAGCAGCAGCTACTCTCTGTGCTAGGAACAGTGGGAGCGTCTCCCCACCAATCCAGGCACCGCACGCCCTCACCTCCCAGCCCCTCTGGTCCACAACCTCCTCCCTCTGTCCCAGGGGCCCCGCACATCATTTTTTGTTGTTGTTTTGTTTTGTTTTTTTCCCTTCACTCTGTTCCCTGGGAGACATTCAAAGGCTACATTCTGCCCCCAAGGGACGCAGCAGGGCCAGAGCCAGGGCCTGAGCAGAGAGGCCCCCTGGGACGTCCGGAACCCCAGCCTCCACTGGGGGGGGGGGGGGTTGGGGGAGAGGCCTTTGCGTTATTTATTTATTTATCCAGTCAGTCCTGCTCGCCTCCACACCCCTCAAGCTGTTGTTCCCCACTGGGGAAGATGAAAAACGGCTTCAGACAATGGAGGACAAGGCTCGCCACATGGCCCCCGCAGTTTAATTTCCTTTAATTCATTTTATATTGAACCGAATGATACTGTTTGTTTTTAATGGCAAACCCTCAGCACGGAGGAGGGGCGGCCGGGCCTCCTCCTGGGGAAATTAGGAACACAGCTGCTATTTAAACTCTCCCTCTGGCCCCCTCCCCCAGCCCTGGGCCTTTGGAAATCACTTTTCACGTTGAAAGATGATACCTTTCACGGCTCAGATGCTGGCAGTGGATAGCCCTGGCCTGCCTCCACCCCGGCTGCAGCCAGCCCCTCTTAGGGTGGCTGCCCCATCCCAAGGCCCACCCTCCTCTGGGAATAGCTGGATACACAGGAACGTGCCTGTTGTGGGTGCCCCTGCTCCACTGCCCATCGCTGGTCAGCCTGGGCAGGCACCTGGCTCCAGCAGGAGCCATCCCCTGCCCTCTCCCAGGAGCCGAGGGACGGACACAGAGCTGGGGTGCATTCCTTCGGTCCGCACCTGGGAGCAGCATCGAGGGCCAGTCTACATTTTAGTCAGGTCCCCAGGTGATTCACCCGTACGGAGAAGCGCACGTCAGGAGGAGAGGTCCTTCTGGACCCGCTGTGATGTGGCCTGGTGGTACCGCACTCCTTTGTGATGTGGCCTGGTGGTCCAGTGCTCTTTTGAAGCCTGAGATAACCCAGAATCCTTCCAAAGCAAGGTCCCTCGGGGCTTAGGTGGGCCAGTGTCAGTTTCAGTTCCTTGCAAGCCAAGAGAACTTGAATGCACACACCGGCCCCCTGACAGAGGCTGGAGGGATTGGCAAAGCTTTGGCCTGCTTATGGCTTTGGGAGGGGCCAAACCCCAATAATTAATGTGCAGTTTGAACATTCCAGAGGCCCCTGCAATCCCTCACAGTCTGGGCTACACCCCTGCCCTCTCGTTCACAGACTGATAGACCCAGAAAGATCTTACTCTGTAGATGAGAAAACCAAGGCCCAGAAGTTACTGGTTCCAGGTCACGTGATTTATCCCGTCATATAGTCATTCTGAACGTATTTCTTGGACATCGACAGAGTGCCAGACCCCATGCTATGCATGGGCGCGACCCAGACCCAGAACTTTCAAGCTCAAAGCTCACAGTCCGATGGGGCGGCAGACAGGGAAGCAGTAAGCCCAAGGCCCTCTTGGGAAAAGGGAGAAAGAGCACCTAACCCAGCCCCCAGCAGTCTTCCCAGATAAGGGGGCCTCGGGACTGCGTTTAAAGGATGGGTGGGAGTTAGCCAGGCAAAGCCAAGCCCAAAAGGCATGCCAGGGAGAGGAGACAGCCAGAGCCATAGCACAGAGGTGGGAAACAGTTTGGCATGCGCATTTTTCCAGAGAACTGTTGAGCATCTCCTCCCACTGGACTCTAAGCTCCAGGAGGGCAAGGATGACAGCAGCCAAGCCCGTGCTTAGGCATGGGGACACACAGAAGGTATGCAGTGACTCTGGAAGGAACAGAGGAGTGCGTGTACATGGCTGGTGTGAATTTGCATACAGGGCAAGGCAGGGAGGTGCCCCCACGCCCCGCCCCGCGCTGCCCATCCCCCCCAGTCCTTGGTTCTCAGGCCCCCCCTGCCCTGCCTCTCCAAGCCCCATCATGGGTATGTGGCGGCCACCCCTTCTCTGGGTTGTGCGGGCCCTCATTAGCCAGCTAAGTGGGGATTATTTTGCTCTTCTCCAGCTAAATGGTTAGGGAGGCAGCCAGGCTCCCTGAGGTGGCCTCCGAGGCATCCACATCGCCTCCTCCCTTCCAGGGGGCCCTGGAGTGGCGCAGGGTTTTCTGTAGTTGGCTTACACTGCTGCGGGCGGGGCTGTCCTGCTCTCGTATTTTCCCCAGAAGTTCCCTAGGGGGAAGAAGGGGGCTTGGAACTGAGATTTGGCTCAAGGGAGCCCTGCAGCTTAGACTTCTCAACTTTCAGCCTGTCAAAGGGTTCCAGAGTCACCTGGAAAGAGTTTGCTCTGGGGGGCAGGCGGATCCCAGTTGGAACCCTCCTCCTGCCATTTCCGTCCATGTCGCCTCTGCCCAGTCACCTTCCCGCTCCGCTCCGGGCCTCAGTTTCCTCATCTGTAAAAAAGGAGGTGACGCTGTTTACTTCTAAGGGTTTTAGGGGAGATTTGAGGTGAGCTAGAAAAGACATTGAGACAACACAGTAGAAGTGCCTTCAGCAGTTCCTGACACGTCCTCCCTCATGACCCTCACGGGGCAGGACTCTGCTGGAGGTCGGAGGTAAAGCCTGGCCCTGCTGCTCCGCGGCTGAGAGCCCTCCAAGCCTCGGCAGATTTCTGGCTCTTCCTCAAGACCCAGAAGGGCCAAGGTCAGACCTCAAATGGGCCAGAGAAGGATAGAGATGTCCCACTTCCTAATTACCTACGCGTGCCCAGCCCTGGCCGGGTCTGAGCGGCTGGGTTTGAAGCTGGCTTTGCCACCAGCTGTGTATCCTCGGGTAAGCGAGTTCACAGCTTCGGGCTCCCATGGCCACATCTGTGTCTGAGACTCACAGATCGTATTACCCAGCTCAAGGAGGAGCAAATGAGGTCCTGGATCTGGAAGGCCTAGCAGAGTTTTCCGTGCCTGCTGACTCTTTGCTGTGAGGATAAGACCTTGCCTGCCTTCAAGGGGCTGATGGAAAGGTCGAGGAGAGACACACAAAAGAACAAGGAGAGGACCCCTGGAACAGAGACGTATCCTGCGGTCCCTGGCCCATCGCAGCCCCATGACACTCCGTGCTGAGGGACAGCAGAAAGAAGGCGCAGGGCAGCCCCATGGCAGAGGCGAGGAGGGGCGCGTCTCTGTTCCCTCGTGGGCCAGACCAGTTGCTGCAGGCCCCTGGGCTTGGTATCACCTAGAGCAGCCTTGTCCCCACACTAGGGAAGGGGCGGGGTTCCTGCAGCCTGACTTCTGTGTCCAGGGCGCTGCCTATTGGGAGAGGAGCAGCCATCATCCCCTGGTTTCCACGCAGTGCTGTAATCTTGAAGCCACTAGAGGTGAAGGAGTCTTTGAGCACCTGCCTGGCCCTCGCCTCTCTTTCCTGCATGACATCCATCCGTCCCTTGCCAGATGTTTTGAACTTCTCTCGGTCACCAACCCCCCCGCCGCCAGTCATGCTCGTGTTCCGTCACCTCCAGGCCTTTGCAGTGGCTGTTCTCTCTTCTGGGAACACTCTCCCTGGCCCCCAGCCCCATGTGGCTGACCCCTAATCGCCCCCAGGTCTCTGTTTACACTTCAGCTCCCCTGGGAAAGCCTGGACCTAACCCTGGCCCCAGTTGGGGCTGAACGACTTGCCTTTGCGCTGCCTGCCACGGCCCCAGGGTCATTTCTGTTTTGCTTGCCTAGTGTGATGGGGTGGTTGCTGGCTCGTCTCCCTCGCTAGACTTCAAGCTTGGCAAGCGCTGAACCAGGTCTCTCGTGTGTTTCCTTTTATCCTGAGCACAGTACAGAGCACACTGTAGGTACTCAAAACACATCGGCTGAACTAGGGAACTCCTTGAGAGTGTTGCAAAGGCCTGTTTTCTCCGGAGCAGGCTGTGGGCAGTCAGTGAGAGGGCCTACACACAGGCAGGTTCCATTGCAGCTGCTCCCCTTGTTCGCCATGGGACCTTGGGTGGGTCCATAGGCTTCTCTAAGCCTCAGTTTCCTCATCTGTAGAACGGGGATAGTAATCATACCGATGTGGAAGTTAATCAGGATCGTGCCTGTGTGTGAAGGCTTCCAGTCACTGCGGCTCCGTAAGTGGTTGCCGTGATGATTTATTCTCCAGTGAAAAAGCGAAGTCAGCAGAGGAGAGGCGGCCCTGGAAGGCAGGACACTAGCCCTCGCTCTCGTCCTTCCCTAGGAGTAAATGATGATAATATTGTCATTGCAGCATTGCAGAGCGATCACAGCGCACAGACTGCATGCCAAGAACTGGCCTAGACTCTTTACATTCATCTATCCACCCATTTGTTCTTTCAACTAGTAGTTTTTGTTTTTGTTTTTGTTTTTTTATTGAGTTAATGTTAGGTTACAATCTTGTGTGATTTCAGTTGTACATTAATGTTTGTCATTCATATTGTAGGTGCACCACTTCACCCTTTGTGCCCACCCCCCACCCCACCTTTCCCCTGGTAGCCACTAATCTGTTTTCTTTGTCCACATTTTTAAATTCCTCATATGAGTGGAGTCATACAGAGATTATCCTTCTCTAACTGGCTTATTTCATTTAACATAATTCCCTCAAGGTCCATCCATGTTATTGCAAATGGAATGATTTTGTTCTGTTTTGCAGCTGAGTAGTATTCCATTGTGTATATGTACCACATCTTCTTTATCCATTCGTCTGTTGATGGGCACTTAGGTTGCTTCCATGTCTTGGCTATTGTAAACAGTGCTGCAATGAACATTGGGGTACATAGGACTTTTGGGATTGCTGACTTCAGGCTCTTTGGATAAATACCCAGTAGTGGGATGGCTGGATCGTATGGTAGTTCTATTTTTAATTTTTTGAGGAATCTCCATACTGTTTTCCATAGTGGCTACACCAGTTTGCATTCCCACCAGCAGTGTATGAGGGTTCCTTTTTCTCCACAACCTCTCCAACATTTGTTACTATTAGAGTTAGATATTTTTGTCATTCTAATGGGTGTAAGGTAATATCTTAGTGTAGTTTTGATTTGCATTTCCCTGATTATCAGCAATGATGAGCATCTTTTCATGTGCCTATTGGCCACCCGTATATCTTCTTTGGAGAAATGTCCGTTCATGTCTCCAGCCCATTTTTTGATCGGGTTGTTTGATTTTTTGTTGTTGAGTTGTGAGAGTTCTTTATATATTATGGATATTAAGCCTTTGTCAGATATATGACTTGCAAATATTTTTTCCCAGTTAGTGGGTTGTTTTTTTGTTTCAATCCCGTTTTCATTTGCCTTGAAGAAGCTCTTTAGTCTGATGAAGTCCCATTTGTTTATTCTTTCTATTGTTTCCCTTCTCTGAGAAGATATGGTGTCCAAAAAGGTCCTTTTAATACTGATGTCCGAGTGTACTGCCTACATTTTCTTCCAGAAGCCTTATGGTTTCAGGTCTCACCTTTAGGTCTTTGATCCATTTTGAGTTTATTTTGGTGAATGGTGAAAAAGAATGGTTGATTTTCATTCTTTTACATGTGGCTTTCCAGTTTTCCCAGCACCATTTGTTGAAAAGACTTTCTTTTCTCCATTGTATGCCCTCAGCTCCTTTGTCGAAGATAAGCCACAGATGTGTGGTTTTATTTCTGGGCTTTCAATTCTGTTCCATTGATCTGTGCACCTGTTTTTGTACCAGTACCATGCTGTTTTGATGACTGTAGCTTTGTAGTATGTTTTGAAGTCAGGGATTGTGATGCTTCCTGTTTTGTTCTTTTTTCTCAGGATTGCTTTAGCAATTCGGGGTCTTTTGTTGCCCCATATAAATTTTAGGATTCTTTGTTCTAATTCTGTAAAGAATGTCATTGGGATTCTGATTGGGATGGCGTTGAATCTGTAGATTGCTTTAGGTAGAACGGACATTTTATTCTTCCAATCCATGTGCATGGAATGTCTTTCCATCTCCTTATGTCGTCATCCAATTCTCTCAGAAAGGCCTCGTAATTTTCATTATATAGGTGCTTCACTTCCTTAACAACTAGTAGTTTGTTTTGTTTTTTTTTTTTGAGGAAGATTAGCCCTGACATAACTACTGCCAATCCTCCTCTTTTTGCTGAGGAAGACTGGCTCTGAGCTAACATCTGTGCCCATCTTCTTCTACTTTATACGTGGGACGTCTACCACAGCATGGTTTTTGCCAAGCGGTGCCACGTCCGCACCCGGGATCCGAACTGGCGAACCCTGGGCTGCCGAGAAGCGGAATGGGCGCACTTAACTGCTGCACCACTAGGCCGGCCCCCTCAACTAGTATTTTTTTTGACCACCCACTCTGTGCTAGGTCTACCTACCCTGTACTAGGTCCTAGGGATACAGCAGTGAATAAGACACAGTATCCGCTTTCAAGAGACTTACATAAATAAGATAGTGAAATAAATAAGCAGTAAGTCAGGTAGAGAAAAATAAAACAAAATGTGTGGTGGGCGCTGCTCTCTTAAACAGGGTGATCAGGGAAGGCCTCACTGAGAAGGTGCAAAGACTTGAAAGAAGCAAGCGAGTGCACCATGTAGATATCTGGGGAAGAGTATTCCAGGCAAGGGAGATAGCATGTGCAAAGGCCCTGGGGTGGAAGTGTGCTTGGCAAATTCAAGGAGCAGCAAGTCAGTATGACTGGAGAAGAATGGGGGCAGGGCCAGCTTCATGGGTGTGCAAGCTGGTGTGCAGAAGGACCCTACACTTGGTTTAATGGTCTACTGCTGCTGTCTTGAAATTCTCAATTTTTTAACAAGAGGCCTCGCATTATCATTTTCCACTGGGCATCATAAATTATGTAGCTGGCCCTGCTGGTAGGAGATACAGCCAGAGAGGCGGCAGAGGACCACAGCACCAGCGACCGCTCCCAGCCCCAGGCATGCTTTCTGGCCTTCTCCCATCCTGCCATAGAGCCAGCCCTTCAGAGAGAGGCTTTAGACTAAGATTCTCTGACCGTTGGATGCTGACGCTGTGCTTGTGGCAGTGGGAACTATCTTCCCTAGATTCGTTTCCTATTGCTGCTGGAACAAATGACCACAAACTTAGTGGTTTAAAACAACACGAATTTATTATCTTATCGTTCTAGAGGTTAGAAGTCCAAAATTAGCATCAGGGAGCAAAAGTCCAAGTGTCTGCGGGGCAGGTTCTTCTGGAGGCTGTCGGGAGGATCTGTTCACTTGCTTCTAGAAGCTTCCCGTGTTCTGTGGCTTGCGGCCCCTTCCTCCATCTTCAAAGCACGTCTCTCCAACCTCTGCCTCCTTCACTCTGACCCTCCAGCATCCCTCTGATAAAGGCCTTTGTGATTACATTGCCCCCCAATAATCCAGGATAATCCCCCCATCACAGAATTCGTGATCATACCTGCACAGGCACAAAGTTCCCTTTGCCGCGTAAGGTACCACATTCACAGCTTCCCGGCATTAGGACTGGACATCGTCGGGGGGCCATTATTCAGCCTGCCACATCCCCCCTTTGCAGATGAGGAAACTGAGGCCCAGAGAGGCGATGTGACTTGGGCAAAGTCACCCTCCCAGCAGAAGGACAGACCTGCAATTGGGGCCCATGTCTGTCTAGTTCCTG
Organism: Equus caballus; assembly: GCF_041296265.1. Taxonomy (NCBI): domain Eukaryota; kingdom Metazoa; phylum Chordata; class Mammalia; order Perissodactyla; family Equidae; genus Equus; species Equus caballus. The sequence goes on along the minus strand of NC_091691.1, from coordinate 18,817,154 downwards.
TCATGGACTCTAGACCCCCCAGAAGGAGGCACGTTCTGCCCGTCTGTGTTCCTGCCTCCGTTGCAGCTAACCGTCAGCGCTCCAGGAGGTGGACAGGCCTGACAGTTGCACCCCAGAGTGTTTGCGCCTAAGAGGTGGCTGGCGTGAGGACAGATGAGCGCATTCATCCACCTGGGACTGGGACAGAGGGCAGAGGCCACTTTTCTGCAGCTAACAGGGCCCCAGGCCACTTTGGGCTTAATCATCAACACCTTGTAATTAGGCGTCTCCTGGGTCCTGAGGAGCAGGGCTCTGTTTGTAAGGAAGCTCCTCGTGTGCGTGTTGCTGGGCCACGTGGCCTGGGCCCTTCCTGTTCATGGGGCCGAGGCTCTTAAATCAAGGGAACCACAGCCCATGAAACTGGGCACCTGGCTGCTGCTGTTGAGGGCAGGTCTCTCCTCGCAGCCTGGTCACTCCTGTGGGGCCTCAGCCCGGCCCCAAGGACACTGTCACCTGGCCCCTTGGGCCACAGTACTAGAGGCTGACCCCAGCTGTCAGCATGCTTTGTGGCCTCCTCCTCATCCTGGGCCTGGAACCCAGAAGAGCACAGAGAGGAGCTTTGTAGGAAATGGGGGGCGGGGGGGGGGGGGGGCAGGGAGAAGGTGACAGGTGTCTTCACTGCCTCTGGTCTTTAATACTGAGTGTCGAGTTAGCAGAGGCAGGATGTCGTGGTGGGTAAGAGCATCTGTGCTGACGTCAGACTTGAATTCAAATTCTCCGCCTCTTATGAGCATTGTGATCTTAGGCAAAATGATTAACTTCTCTGAAACCGAGCCTCAGTTTCCTCCATCTATAAATTGGGGGTACTAATTTGCCCTCTGCCTTATAGGGTTGTTTTAGTCGATTTAAAATGTGGGCAAATTTTCTGCTTGTGGCTTTTTTTTAGTAACACCTGTAAGGTATTAAAAAATAATAATAACAAATACTCATACACCCAGCTTAAAAAGTAGGAAATTAGGGGCTGGTCCAATGGCATAGTGGTTAAGTTCACACACTCCACTCCAGGCTTCGCAGGTTCAGATCCCAGGTATGGACCTACACAGTGTTCATCAAGCCATGCTGTTGGAGCATCCCCCATACAAAATAGAGGAGGATTGGCACAGATGTTAGGACAATCTTACTCAAGCCAAAAGAGGAGGATTGGCAGCAGATGTTAGATCAGGGCCAGTCTTCCTCACCAAAAGAAAAAAAAAAGAAAGAAAAGAAAAGAAAATTAGTAGTGTCTTAGAAGCTCCCTGTGCACGTTTCCTGCGTTCCATCCATCTTCCTCCCTCTTTGCCCATAAGAAACTGTGGGATTTTTGTGGTTACCATCCCCTCATTTTCCTTGTGTCTGCTTTTTTGTAGTTTTATATCTCCTTCCCTGCAGAGCTATTAGTAAAGACCAGAGCAGGCATAAGCACTCATAACCTCCCTTCCATAGTTACTTTCTTACCAACAAGCACCTCCTCCCCTCTCCTCTCTGGTACCAAGGACACTGCTAGTCGGGAAACCACAACGTCGAGCTTGTCAGTACTGTAGTAAACGTAGAAATAATAGGCTCTGAGTGAGCACCAGAGGGACTTCACGGCGAGTCAAGTAGTTGGACCAAGAGGCTCGGACTTCCTAGAAAGTACGGAATAAGCCCAAGCTTTATACTCAAACAAACCTGGGCTTGGACATCAGCACTGCCCACCAGCCTGAGCCAACAATTCTTTGCATTCACCCCAAAAATATTTATTGAGTGTCTACTGTATGATAGGTACTGCATAGGTGTGGGGATGCGACAGATAGGGTCCCTGCTTTCATTTAGCTGGGGAGATCACCATTAAACAAACATACAAACATAAAACTGTAAATTATGATAAGCACTGGGCAGAAAAGAGAACAGAAATACATGGAAGACTCATTTAGGGAAATGGGAAGGGTTTTCTCTGTGGAAATGGTATTTGAGCTGAAACTTGTACTTCCTTGCCATCTGACTTTGGCTAAAATAAAGTCATTTTTCTCATCGGCAAAATGGAGCTGGAACTTACCCCCTCGCACCTTTGCCCTTGGTAATAGGCCCTGACTCACTGCTTGGCTCAGCTCATCGCAGCCACTCAGTAAATGTCACTCTCCTCCCTCCCTGTGGGCCCGGCAGTGTCTGTCGCTGGAGATCTGCTGAGGAGCTGTGTGAGCAGTTAGTAAGTGATGGAGAACCTGTTGCCGGCAGTGAGCTGTGGAGCCCTCTACCTCTAAGAGTCTCACTGGCCCCTCTCTGACTGTCTGATGGCTGACCCTGGGGGAGGGAGGGAGGGGATATTGTTCACCATCTTCGGGAAGGCTTCATCTTTTTCTGGAGAAGGTGCTGTGGAGTCATAGAAAGGCTGTGCAGTGGAATCGAATCCCAGCTCTGCAGGAAGTCACTTCCCCTCTCGGAGCCCCCTGTTCTCATCCGCAGACGAGTCCCGATAATACCTCTCCGGTGGGTTTGTCATGTGGAACAGAGACTTTTAATATAAAGTGCTCAACACATCGCGGGCACCGGCCAAGCGTGGCCCTGATCACTGTTCCCATCAGAGCAGAGAGGAGCTGTGACAAATGGGCAGAGGTGTTGGGGACAGCTAGGGGACGAAGGGGAGAGTCAGAGGGCTAACGTGGGAAGGAGGCAGACGGTAGCTCTGCCCTTCGCCTCAGGGACCTCCTTTGTCCGCGGAGGCCGAGGAGGCGCGGGCTCGGGGTCGGGACCCGCGCGGGGCGCCCGGAGGCGGCGGCGCGCAGCCCGGGGCGGCCCGGGACGCGGGGCTGTGACCTCATCGGCCGGCGCCGTCCCGCGGGGCCATGAGATCATGAGATGCCGGCGCTCGCCGCGGAGTCGATTTGTTGGGAGCGCGGGGACAGCCGGCAGCCCGCCGCGGTGATCTCATCGGGGCCCGGGGGAGGAGGAGGCAGGCGGCCCCACCCGCCCGCGCCGCCCAAAGGAGGGGGGGCATGGCCGCTGCCGGCCGGTGACGTCACCGGCAGCGCCTGTTGCCAGGTTACGCGCAGCCGCGGGCTCTGGCCCCGCCCCCGCCAGGCTCTGGCCCCGCCCCCCACCTGCCGCGCGCTCGGCCTGGCTCCATCCTGACTCGCTCTTAACTTTATTTTTGTATTGAGACATAGCTTATATACTGTAGAGTGCTCTAATTATAAGTATATAAGCTCGATGAATTTTTACATATGTATGTATCCATATGCAAAATATGTATATGTATGGCAATCTGTTTCAAGATATCATGAGCGCTTCCCAGTAGAAACAGAACCCGAGCCCACAAGGCAATGGAAAAGTTGCTAGCAGCCACATTAAACAAGTAAAAAGGGACAGGTGACATTAATTCTAATAATATGTTTCATTTATCCCAGTATGCCCAAAGTATTTTCATTTCAACATGTAATTAATTTAAAAATTTTAATGAGATATTTTACCTTTTTGCTGTTATTTTCCTCAGACTGAAATTCTCTGTGTCTTTTATACTTTCAGTGCATCTCAATTCTGATTTAGCTCCATTTCAAGCGCTCAAGAGCCACATGCGATGAGCAGCTGCTGTACTGGGCAGTGTAGATATAAGACATTTCCAGCCCCCATAAGATTCCTTCATTCCCTCTTCTGGTTGGCACCCCTGCCAAGGGTACCTTATTCTGAATTCTATCATCCCCCTTTGGTTCTCTCACCCCAGCACACTTGTATCTTTTCTTTCTCTCTCCCCACATCTGACTTTATCTCCTAAGATCTCTCTTTCTCTGTTCCTCACGGCTGCTCAAAGCAAGAGATGGGAAGTCAGACTGGCTTTAAATCCTGGCTCTACCCCTGTCTAGCACCTGGACAACCTGCTTCGCCTCTTTGAGCCTCTGTTCCCTCACCTGTTAACTGGGGCTCATAATATCGGTGTCCGTTTCCTTGGGCTGTCAGAGTTTGGGGGTAGCACGCAGCTACTGTGTTCCCCAGAGAAAATTTCATCACCGAACTGAGCCATGCCTATTTCTCTTTTTCTGCTAGTTTCTTTTCTCTTCCCTCTTGTAATTCTCTCACTCGCTTATTCACCCACACTCTATTCCTCCCTCCTGTGCCTCTGTGTTTGAGCTTTCTCATCTGAGAAGTGGGAATAGATCATTTGATGTGCAATTCCTACCCAGGGTAAATGCCTAATGATAAAGATAATACTTTCTCCTCCTTGGCGCCCTCTTTGCCTGGTCTGTCACTCCAGCTACCCTTCTTCCTCGGGCCTCTGTCACTTCTCTTCTCTTCCTCTGCACACATTCCCTTTTTCCTCTCCTGTGTCTATCTCCTTTTCCCTCCCTCCCTGCATTCCTCTCTAGCCTTCCTTCTATTCCCAGGCCCCGCAACACCCGTTTCTCCCACCACTCCTGGCCCCGCTGTTCTGAAGGCAGTGGTCAGGGTCTCCCCGACCCTCGGCCTTCTCAAGATGGAGAAGACCCAGCTCGGCCGCCCGCCGCCTGCATCCGTGATGCGCAGCGCTTCAGAGGTTGCTGTTGTGGCTGTGTTGTTCTGAAGGGCCCTGTCAGCTGCGTCCCCAGGTCGCCTGCAATCATGACAGACCCGCAGGCTGCCTTCCCAGGAAAACAAGTCTTTGTTTTCAGCCTCCTTGTGCCTGCCCGGCCCGCCCATCTCAGAGCAGGAAGTGTGGCCCTATCCCCTGTCCCCTGTGGTGATCCGAGGCTAATGAGCAGTCCAGGGCAAGAAAAGCAAACGAGAGAAAGCCGCTCAGAGGCTGGGGGCCCTCGCACTTCCGAGGGGCCCCTCCGGCCCTGGAGGCTGGGTGCAATTCCTGCTTGTTTTCACGCACGTTGAAGGAGGGCTTTGCCGGGAGGACTGCGTTTGGCCCTGTGCTAGCGTTAGTTCAGGGGCCTTTCACAGCCTCCTGTTTCTGGTAACCCCTTTCTAGTGGGGGGACCGCCTCTCCCTCTCCCTGTGGTTCTGATGAGGCTGTCACTCATGGCGCCCCACTCTGGCCGTGTGACCAGACCCGACCAATCATAGAACCCCCTGACCTCCTCTGGCCTCCAAGGCTGGTTCCAAGGGTGAAGATTTGACTCCAGACAAGGCTTGCCATTCAGCTTGGTAAATGGGCCCAGGGAGAAACAGGATCCCTGTTTATATTGGAGTTGAAGCTGTAGGAGTATGAGCTTGGGGCTGCCAGTGGTCATCATTCCTACCTGGTATGGACAAATTCAGCACTTTCTAGCTGGGGGGTGGGGGGTGGGGGTTAGGTTACCTAGCCTCTCTGTGCCTCAGTTTACTCATCTGTAAAATGGGAGCATTAATAGCACCTACCTCAAAGTTTTATACTGCAGGATGGTGCCTAGCACATAGTAAGAGCTGAGTACGTGATAACCATCATCATCATCATCACCACTTTGAGGGAGCCTGTGCTTGGCAGGAGAGAATGAAGCTTACACAGGAAGAGGAGCAAAGACCACTTGAGCTGAGAGATGGGGAAGAGGAGGAGAGATAGAAAGCCAAAACTATAGAAGTCTAGAGAGATCTTTGACTACATTGTCTGAGCTCCTGGATCCAACTGTACTTGAAGCCAGAGTCACCCCTGCCTTCCCCGTTTTGTGACCCAGTACATCTCGTTCTTTGTGTAACCTACCTCAAGTTAGCTTTCTGTCACTTACAACCAAAAGAGACTCTATAACACTGGCTCTTATACCAGTAGTTCTTGTAATAGTGCTTAGAGGCCCGGAATGTTAGAACTGATTAATATTCCCATCACACAGAACAGTGAGGCCCAGAGAGAGATAGCACCTTGCCCAAGACCACACAGCTAGGAAGGATGCACGCCTAGCTATCTGCCTTCAAACTCTACACCTTTAACTGTTTCACATTACAAATTATTACATATAAAAATCACTTCTTTTCCATTCCGCCTTCTGGTCCACTGCCATCCTATTTAATCCGTCTTAATTCATTGTGTCTGTAAGATGTTTCATACTTGCCAGACTGCAAGCAGCAGCTACAACTAACACTTACTGAGTTCTTACCATGTGCTGGGCACTGAAGTCAACTCTTTACGTGCATTAGCTCCTCTCTCCTCCTGGGAAGCCTAGCAAGTAGGTCCTAGCATTGGCCCGATTTTACCAGTGAGCAAACTGAGGCATAGATGGACGAAGTGACCTGCCCCAGGTCACTCAGTAAGAGACAGAGTCAGAATTCAAACCCGGGTCACCTGACTCCAAAGTCCATGCTCTTCCCCATTGTATGAGCGCAGACTCCCGGGCCTTACCAGCTTGGAAGAGGGAGAGCAGGGACTTGAACCCAGGGCCACATTCCTTGCTTCCTTCCTCCTAGATTGCATGTCTTCCCGTGGTGCTCTTGGGCCCAACCCAGGAGTCACTGGACAGACCCCTTTCCTCTCTCCTAGCCTTGTCATTTTATAAGCACTTCCTTGTATGCAGACCCTCAGTTCTTAGCAGCTTTGGCATCAGGGTTCTCTGTGAGCCACACCTGTGGAAAACCTAGCTGTTTGAGCCACAAGGTCATTTAGCCCAGCCAGTCATTCATTCATTCATTCATTCATTCAACAAACACTTGTTAGTCACCCACTGAGTGCCAAACCCTTTGTATTAGTTAGAACTGGAATAAGCTAATAACAGCAAAGAACCCAAAAGAATAGTAGCTTAAATTTAAGAAGTTTCTTTCTTTCTATGTAAAGCCCAAAGGTAAGGAATCCAAACCTCCTGGCTCACTGCTTCACCAATCCTAGGGTGTGAGACTCCTCTTCATGGTCCAAAATGGCGTCTAGAGCACCAGCCATCACATCCAAGTTCCAGACAGCAGGATGGAGGAAGGGAGAAGAATAAGGTGAAAGATTCTCTGAAGTTGACACATGACACTTATGCTATATCTTAATGCCACTAAAATGGCACCTAGATGCACAGGAAGCTGGGAGATGTAGTCTTTGTTCAAGATAGCTCTGCATTTAGCTAAAAAATAGAGGACCCTAGTACTAAGGAGGAAGGGGAGAAAGGATGGGGGTGAGAGCCAGCAACTGGGGACACACCTTGACTAAGCACAGGGGAAAGATGGTGAACAAGATGTGGCTCTCTGCCCTCACGAAGCTCACAGACTAATCAAAGAAACAGATAAGAAGAAGAAGAATAGTCAAGGTTATTGAGCACGTACTCTGTGCCAGGTACTTCTCAAGGGGTCTCAAAGGTTTTAGACTCAGGACCTTTTTTTAAAAGTATTGAAGACCCTAGGGGCTGGCCCTGTGGCCTAGTGGCTACGTTTGGCGCACTCTGCTTCAGCAGCCCGGGTTTGGATCCCAGGCACAGACCTTCACCACTCGTTGGCAGCCATGCTGTGGTAGCGACCCACATACATACTAGAGAAAGACTGACACAGATGTTAGCTCAGGGCCACTCTTCCTCAGCAAAAAGAAAAGAAAGTATTGAAGACCCTAAGGAACTTCTGTTTACATGGATTATAGGACAATGGCATTTAATGTTGTGGTGTGTCACATCTTGTTTTAAACTCTTTACTTATGTTGCTTATTTTGCTGACAAGAGAGGACTTCTAAAGTGGCCTCTGGGGCCAGCCTGCCTGGGTTCAAATTCTGTCTCTGCCACCTCCTAGCTGTGTGACCTAACCTCTCTGTGCCTGAATTTACTCCTCTGTGAAATGGAGATAGTGATAGCTCCTATCTCATAGGTTGTTGTAAGGATTAAATGAATTAATACCAAGTGCTGAGAACGGCACCTGGCAAGTAAGAAGCCCTCGGTGTGTATATTTGCTGTGAGTGACATCACAACACTCTGAGGGACATATGACTATCTCCAGTTTGTAGATGAGGACACCGAGGCCCACTTACCCATTCAGCAGATGTGTCTGGAGCACCCTCTTTGGTGCCAAGCGCTATCCTAGATTCCACAGACAGAAGCAGTGTCAGAAAGATGCAGAGCCCCTGCCTTCCAGGAGCTTAGATTCTCTTAACAAAGAAATATAGACCCTGTTGGGGAGTGAGTGCAATAAAGGAAATGAAGGCAGGATACAGAGGGTGGGGAGGTCAGGGAGGAGTGGGGGCCCCAGGGGTGCCATTTTATCTACATTGTTCAGCGTTCCTTCCCGACAAGGTGCCGTTTGTCCCAATACCCAAGGGAAGTGAGGGGGCCAGCCTGGTGGATATCAGGAAGGAGGGTGTTCCAGGGAGAGGGAAGGGCAAGTGCAAAGGCCCTGAGGCAGAACTGTGCTTGGCTTGATTGAGAAATAGGCCCCATCAGACTTGTGGGCAGGATCTTATAGGATCTGGAGGACAGGGCAAGGGTTTCAGATGTCACTATGAACGGGATGGATGGAAGACATTGGCAGGTTTGAGCCTGGGGCTGATTTGATCTGCCTTGTGTTTTGAAAAGCTCGTTTTGGATATGGTGTGAAGATACATCACAGGGACAGAAGCAGGGGTCAGTTGGGAAGCGGTTTCCAGTGGTTTCCTAACTGTAGGCGGGTCGGATGTTGGCTAGAGAAAGAGGAGAATCAGGGATGCTGAGGACTCTTTTCCTGGCTTGCAGACGGCCGTCTTCCTGCCATGTCCTCTCATGGCGGAGAGAGGGAGAAAGAACGCTCTGTGTCTCTCCTTGTAAGGGCATGAATCCCATTCGTGAGTGCTCTGCCCTCATGACCTGATCGCCTCCCAAAGGCCCCACCATCACTCTGGGGTGGGGCTTCAGCATGTGGATTTTGTGGAGACACAGTTCCATCCGTATGAGCAGCTGAGCAACCTTAGATGAGTACTTTAGTTCTTTTTCTTTCTTTCTCTTTTTTTGGCTTAAAACAACCGTTTTCTTATTCCCCATGATTCCATGGGCCAAGAGTTCAGTCAGGGCACACGGGACAGCTGGTCTCCAGGTGATGTCTGACGGCTCGCACGTCTGACGCCTCGGCTGACTTGGCTGGAATGACTTGCCTGGGGTGCTTCGGGGGGGTGCTTTGCGTTGGCTGGGTGCTTTGCTCCTTCTCTGTGTGGTCTCAGAGCCTCTCCTTGTCCACATGGCGTCTTCACGTGGCCTCTCCTTGTCGCTCGGGCTTCGTGAAACGTGGCAGCTGGAGGAGGAAGCACAAGCGCAAGGAAGGCGGTGACAGCTGCCCGCTCTCCGAAGGCCTGGGCTCAGAGGTCCCAGGTGGCACCTCTGCCTCATTCTCGTGTTCCTTACTTCTGAACCTGCGGCTTCTCGTCTCTAGAAGGCAGCGACAGTAACGATGCCCACATCCCTGGATTATCATAAGCTTCATTGCCAGCTCTTATCACTACCAGGCCGTTCCTGGGTACCCTTATTTTAGGTTCATTCGCTCGTTTAATCCTCATGGTCACCTTGGGGAGTTGGAGCCTGTTGCGCTGGCTTCTGAGAGCCGATGGTTCAATTTCAGGAAATTTGCGAGCAGTTTTTAAACCCTAGGTAGCTTGAAATTGGCATATTGGGAGTATTTACACCATGGACATTGGTGAACACACAATCAGGACCTCTTTTTTGTTTTCAGAAAGCTGATTTGCCAGCACACCACTGTACGTGTGTGGTGTGTGTATGTATGTGTGTGTGTATATGTGAATATTATGTATCTTTGTGTTCAACCCCACTTACAGATGAGGAAACTGAGGCTCAGAGAGGTTAAATTATTGTCCAAAATCAACCAGTTTAACAGGTGGCAGATCTGACCTTGGAGCCTCAAATTCCATGCCCTTGACTGCTGAGCTGTCTTGCTTCTGTAGCTAAGAAAAGGAGTATAAAAGAAATTCGTGAACAGGCAAAGCTGTATAAATATTCATTCTTAACCTTGATGCAGAAAAAATCTTTCATCCCTGCCTGTCCATTCTTTAGACATTTACACTGCTAACAACTGATTACGTCTCGCCTGCCTTCCTCCTCACCCCCGTAATTCTTCAAATCACCTTTCCCCTGTAGGCACATTCTCAAAAATTCTCCTTCTCTATTCATTTCTTCGACTTCCCAGCATCCTGCTCTCCTTGATTTACCAGCCCTTTCCAGACTCAGCTCTCTGTTGTTTCCTTGTTTCCCATCTTGTCCCGCCCCCGTCCTAGCAGTAAGGAAGTCAGAACGGAATCCGCCCTCCCGCCCCCTTTATCAAAATCCCAGCAGAGAACCATCCGCACCCAAGTCCTGTAGCAGTTGCTACTGTTCCCCCTTCACGGGTGGCAGGGAGGCCAGACGGCTCACAATCTGATGGCTTTCCTTGTTCTCTGCCACCCCAGAGAAACCACACATTCCATTTAGTGGTCATCAGAAATTACACGCTTAAGAAACCTGGAATTATAAAACTGCTTAATTAGAGAGAGATGGTTTCACTGGGATATGCCCAGTTTTCCCTGGTGATTTATCTCCAAGTGGCCCGCCCCCCCAGCAGCTAATTGCTGCCTTAGCATGCTGCCACACAGGCACTCACTCCCTTTGTTTTATTTTTTGTGACCTTGATACTTGCTTATCAAGTTGTCTCTTCGATCTTCCAGCTCTCCTTATCCATCAGCCAACTCTAGGATGTCGACGTGAGTGATGAGGGTGGAATCTTTAGCTTCAGAGGTCCCCCGTTATTAAATGAGTACCTACTATGTTCTAGATGCTGGAGATGTGACCAGGAGCCAGATTATCTTTGCACTTATGGGGTTCGCAGTCCAGTGGGGGAGACAGATACAAAAATAACTTTTTAAATATTATGAGAAATGCTCTGAAGGACTGATTTAGAGGATGTAACAGGAGCACCTAATTTAATTAAGGAGTTGAGAAAGGCTTCTCATAGGAGGTGACAGTTAGCTGAGACCCAAAAGATAAACAGGTGTTAGCTTGGCAAAGAGTAGGGGACCAGAATTCTGTCTGCAGAAGAAGAGCTTGGTGTATGTAGGGAAGCAACTGAAAGAAGGACCAAGAAGCTAGTGCCTGAGCCTGCTCTGAAATTCTGGAGACGTCTTGGAGTCCCCATCATGACTTGACTCATGTAGGTTCTGATGTTCTAGACCAGGGCTTGACAAACCATGGGCCACAGATCGAATGTGTCCAAAACCTCTTTTTATAAATAAAGTTCTATTGGAACACAGCATGCCCATTCGTTTACTTGTTGTCTGTAGCTGATTTTGTGCTACAGAAGCAGAGGGAAATGGTTGTGACGGACACTGTATGGCCTCAAAGCCAATTCTTCACTCTCTGGCCCCTTGCAGGGAGATTGCCGGCCCCTGTTCTAGACGCACTCGGCAGGCAAGTGGGAAGCCTGGGGTCTGGACCAGGGAGCCAACCCACAGCTAACGGAGCCTGAGAATTGGGGGATCCAAAGACAGTGACCAAGGCTAGATAATAGCAGTAATAATAAGATGGTAGGTGACAGGATTTGAGCCCAGGCTGTCTGGCTCCCTAGGCTGCACCCTTAACCACCAAGCCAAGCTGGTTGTGCAAGGTTAGCCTGAGAGGAGACAGCAGGGACTGTCCCCAGAGTCAGCGGGATGCCAGCCTGCAGGGGTTCCCAGAGACACAGGGACATGAGACCTTTCATGAGGGGGCTGTGTCCTCGCCTGCCATGAGGCCAGGCAGGCTGAGCAGGAGGCTGCCCACCAAGACGGCATGGGGCCGTTCACCATCCTTTCCATCACCTCTGGGCTTCTCGAACACCCTTTCCTACCTCGTCCTCCCCTCATTTTCTACACCAGCCTGGTTCCTACTTATCCATTAAAATAGTGCTTCTCAAGCTTGAATGTGTGCAAAAAACATTGTTCAGTTGCAGCTTCTGATTCAGCAGATCTCGGGTGAGGCCTAAGATTTTGAATTTCTTACAAGCTCCCAGGTGATGCTGATGCTGTTGGTCCACGGACCACACTTTGAGTAGCAAGTCTTTTAAGATCAGCCTAGATGACACCTTCTCTTAGAAGACTTACCTAATTAGTCCTCCACCCCGACTAGTACCCCGTGCCTCAATTCTGGGGCCTGTCGCGCTTACCTCTAGCAGAGTTCTACCACACTGGATTGTAATAATTTGCTTAGTGTCTATCTTCCTCCTTGGGTAGTGAGCTCCCTGAGGACAAGGGTGAGGTCTTTGTTATCTTTTTTTTTTTTTTTTTTTAAAGATTTTATTTTTTCCTTTTTCTCCCCAAAGCCCCCCGGTACATAGTTGTGTATTCTTCGTTGTGGGTTCCTCTAGTTGTGGCATGTGGGACGCTGCCTCAGCGTGGTCTGACGAGCAGTGCCATGTCCGCGCCCAGGATTCGAACCGACGAAACACTGGGCCGCCTGCAGCAGAGCGCGCGAACTTAACCACTCGGCCACGGGGCCAGCCCCGAGGTCTTTGTTATCTTAGTATCACCATAGCCTAGCATTGTGTCTGGTACATAGTAGGTGTCCAGTAATGGAAGAAAGAGAGAGAGGGAAGGAGGGGAGGGAGGGAGCATCAATGGATGGGAGAAAAAGAGGGAGGGAGGGGAGGAAGAAAGGAAAGATGGATGCACGGATGGATGTAGGATGGGAGAGAAGGAGGAAAGGAAAGTTCTTTGGAGGTGCACTGAATTCAAGGAGGAGCGACAAAAGCAAGTTAAAGTTGGAAGTTGGGAGAGACTGGACTGTTGGTCTAGAATGGAATGGAACATGCAATAGTTGAGAGACCCTGGCTGAGAGCAGTTGAGAGCAATGAGGGAAGCATGGAGCAGCTGAGGTTGGGTAGTTCAGGAAAACAAAGCTCACAACATGGAGCCTGGGGCCTGCTGTGACGACGTGGACAGAGTTGGGCAGCCCCAGCCACCCACTGAGGTGCCGCACCATTGCTCCAGCATCCATCACACCATTGGGATGTAAAACAAACATGGTGGCCAGCCCCTACATCTCTGCTCCCCACTCACCTCCACCTTCCCACAGGCTCCAGAGGGAAATTCGTATTTCCCCCCAGGGAATATTTCTGGGGGTCAGAGACTGCTAGGAGTCTGGAGGGGTCCCTTGGAAAATGATGACGTCACAACGGGGGGACAGCCAAACTGTCACAAAGGTCAGGCTTTGGGGTGAGTGGAGGACCGGATGCCCTTCCTTGGTCCTTAACAGATAGAAGGTGTCCCCTTCTGAGTGACCCATGCCCAGCCCATAAAGACAGAATATTAGATTATTATGTAAATATAAAGGCTCCATCTATATCCCACACGTGATCCTTTTGATGGATATACAACGTATTTTTAAAACCATTTTTTCCCCTCTAATTTAAACATATGCTCAGTACAAAAAACTTGGAAAAGGCAGAAAAACACAAAGAAAATGAGTATTTCTGCATTCTGCATCTTTTCCACTTGAAATTATGGTATGAGCATTTCCCTGGGTCAATCGATATTCTTCGCCAGGATGACTTCTTTGTTAGCTTTTTATTTTGAAATAATTTTAGACTTAAAAGAAAAGTTGCAAAAATAGTACAGAGAGTTCCCATCGACTCTTCACCCAGCTTCCCCTCACGTTACCATCTGATACAACCGTTTTACAATTAGCAAAGCCAGGAAGTTAGCATGGATACTGTTAGTATTAACTAAACTGTAGACCGTGTTCAGATTTTGCCAATCGTCCCATTAACCAGCATTGAACCCGAGATCCCAGGTTGCATTTATTTGTCTTATCGCCTTAATCCTCTCCCATCTGACAATTCCTTGGTCTTTTCCTTGTCTTTCGTGACCTTGACACTTTCGAAGAGTGCTGGACGGTTATCTGGTAGAATGGCCCTCAATTTGGATTTGTCTCTGTTTTCATGATTCAGTTGAGGTTATGAGGTTTTGACCAGAAAACCACAGAGGTGGTACTGTGTTCTTCTCAGTGCATAATATCACGGCGTTCTGGCTGTCGGTGTGACCTGTTGCTGGGGACGTTAACCTTGATCACTTGGTTAACGTGGGATGTGCTGGGTTTCATCAAAGTGAAGCCGCTATTTTTCAGGATAATATTTGAATGGCTGTGTGGCTTTCCATTATGGATCGCTACCACAAAAGTCAGATGCTCTCTTTGTACATTTAGTTTGTTCCTTTTGTTTGTTATGTTACGAAGAAGGCTACAGTGACTATTCCTGTCGGCCATCTTGGCGCACATCCCTTACTATTTTGTTAGGATAAATTCCTAAAAGTGGAATTGCTGGTGCAAAGATTATTTACATTTTTTAGGCAATGCATGCCTGGGGCGGGGCTGTTTGTTTCTATGTTGGATGGTTTCTTTGTTCTAATCATCTTTATTGAGGTCTAATTTAAATTCAATAAAATGCACAGATTTGAAGCATATATTTCAATGAGTTTTGGCAAATGTATCCATTCATGTAACCATCTTCCCAATTATGATATAAAATATTTCTATCACTCCCCGAAATTCCTTGATGTCCCCTTGCGGTTGGTCTTCCCTCCTCACTCCAGGCAACCCCTCATCTGATTTCTATCGCTCCAGGTGAGTGTTACCCCTTCCAGGACTTCATATAAATCAGAATTATACAGCATTTAGTCTTTTATGACTGTCCCCTTTGATTCGACATCACATCGGTGAGATTCATCCGTCTTGTTGTGCATATTGGCCATTTGTCCATGTTTATTGCTGAGTAGTATCCTGTTATGTAAATATACCACCGTTTGTTTATTCATTCCTCCACTGATGGACGTTGGGGCGGTTCCCAGTTCGGGGATGTTATGAATAAAGCTGCTGTGAACATGCGCCTCCGAGTGGACATATGTTTTCACTTCTCTCGGGTACTTCCTAGGAGTGGAATTGCTTGGTCATAAGTAAGTGTGTGTTTAACTTTATTAGACATGACGGGGTGGGGTTATTTCATCTCCATTTTATAGCACAGGCCACAGAAAGCTTGAGGGACTCGCCCAAGGGCGAACGGGAGGAAGGGAAATAGAATTCGTTGAGCTCTGCTCTGTGCCAGCCACGATGCTGGGGGCTTTCCTGTTTAACTCGCGTAGTCAGTGCAATCCTGAAAGGTAGGAATTGTGATTGCTATTCTGTAGATGGGGAAACTGAGGCTCACGAAATGCGGCAAGATAAGCTTCAAACCTGGCCCCATCTGAGTCCCCAGGTCTCTGTTCTTTCACCGGATATCATCCGGTCTCCTTGGAGACGGTAGACAATGGAGCTGGGAAGGAGAGCGCAGATGCCCCTCCCCACCTCTTGACTTGCCCTCACCCGCATCCTCTGGTCCATCCTGCTGTGCCCGAGGGCGGTCGCCTGTGATGCCTGCAGGGGTCGGTCCTCCAGAGACGAGGGTGACCTGTGTGCAGGGGCAGGGACTGTGCCCCACATTTGGCTTTTAGCCCTCAAAGCCACAGCAGGCACCGGGAGTGACCCGTACTCCAACCGTCAACCGGAGGGGTAGAGTTTCGCCCTGCCGGAAACCTGATCCTCGGAGCTCGGATCTCCTGGGCTGGTGGGCAGCGGGTGAGGGCAGCGGGCAGGGGCTGCGTCTCCCCGGCCATCTCGCCGGCGCATTAGGAGCCTGGCTGAGTGCTTTCCAAGCTGATTAATGGCCTGCCTGTGACCTGGAATGTCATTACTGCTCGGGCTGGGGACCCCCCCCCCCCCACAGCTGGGTCCTTTGGGTCTTTATCACTAATAATAATTGATGCCTTCTGTGTGGTTGCAGGCAAAGTTCTATCTGGTCATCGAGGAGTTGAGCCAGCTGTTCCGATCGCTTGTCCCCATCCAGCTGTGGTATAAGTACATCATGGGTGATGACTCCTCCAACAGCTACTTCCTAGGAGGGGTCCTGATCATTCTCTACAGCCTCTGCAAGGTGAGGTGGCTGTGAGGCTGGAGGGTCGGCCTGAGGAAGACCACATCCACTAGCCGGGCCCGGGGGCAACTGGAGAGCCTGGAATAACCACCCTAAGCTCTCTTTTTAATTGAAGTAAAATTCACACAACACAAATTACTAACCATCTTATGGTGGACAGTTCAGCAGCACTGAGCAGACTCACAATGTTGTTCAACCACTGTCTCTATCTCTGTCCAAGACATTTTCATCACCACCAAAAGCAACCCTGTACCCATTTAGCGGATTCTCCCCATTCCTCGCCTCCTCTCTCCCCAGCCCCTGGCAATCACCAGTTTTTCTGTCTCTCTGGATTTTCCTACTCTGGACATTTCATATAATTGGGATCAGACAGTATGTGACCTTTGGAAGCTGGCTTCTTTCACTTTGCATAATATTTCCAAGGTTCATCCACATTGTAGCATTGTAACTCCTTATTATGGTTAAATCCACCCTAATTTCTTGCCTATGAAGCTCACCATATGCTATCCTTTCACATCTTCATAGCAACCCCTCAAGCTACATACCTCAGAAACTGAGGCTCAGAGAGAAGTAACTTGCCCAGTGTCACTCAGTAAACACAGAACGAGCATCCAACCCAGACAGGCTGCCTGCAAAGCCTGGAGCTCTTAACCCAGAGACCACACTGCCATGAATTTCTTTGCTATTCCTCTTAAATTGCACATCTCCTGAACTGCACAGATCAGTGTGGAGCACTTCTCTTTTCATCATTAGTGCAAATCAGTTTTCCACCCTAACAATAAATACATCCTCCTCTTTCTTTTTCCTTCTCTAATTCTGACCTTAGAGAATCCTGGGGAAATGCACGTCTTCTCTTTCGTTCCTTCCAGCAGGACTAGCCAGGCCATCCATGCAATGTCATCCACTGGGGCTTGGCTGGCCTGCTCATTCTGATCTACTGGCCATGGCTGACTGGAGTGCTGGATGGAGGAGGATTATCAGGCCCTGACTGGGCTCAGAAGAAGAGTGCTGTGATCGATTAGCAATGCCTGCCTTGGGCTTGGGAGGGGGAAAATGCAGTATGCATGCCGTGTATTTTCTCTCCTGGCCCAGATAGCAGGGAGACTGTTGATGTAAGGCAGCAAGACAAAAGCTGAGCACTGATGGGATGAGGCGTCTCACATGGGAGGAAGTGCTCTGAAAATATTCAGTTAAAGACGAGGGGGTCAGTGGGGTTGTTCAGGAGTGGTGAGAGTGATCCTGAGCAAGCCTCGGATACTTCTCAGCCGTCCTCCGCTCTCCTTGCAGTCCTTCGACATCTGTGGCCGTGTGGGCGGGGTTAGGAAAGCCCTGAAGCTTCTCTGCTCCTCTCAGGTGAGTTGGCTTCGGAGGCTCCCGGCTGAGTTCCCGGGAACCAGATCTCGCGGTGTTTCTAAGGGTGTCGCCCCAGCGAGGGTCCACAGCTGCGTTTCGCTCTCCCCTCTCTCAAGCAGAATTACGGCGTCCGCGCCACCGGGCAGCAGTGCACAGAAGCTGGCGAGATCTGTGCCATCTGCCAGGCTGAGTTCCGGGAGCCTCTGATCCTCATGTGCCAGGTGAGCAGGACTGGGCGGGGCCGTCGACACAGGCTGGGGGCCCGCGGGGCCCGCGCCACACGGGAGCCCCACGTGCATGTCCCATGATCTAACTTCGAGGCTCTGGATGGGTCTTCGCGAGCAGTGTCGACAAGACTAGAATCAGTCAGACCCGGGTTCCGGTCTCAGCTCTGCCTCCTAGCTGGCCGGCCTTGGGCAGGTTACTTCACCTCTCTGAGCCTCGGTTTCATCGGTAAAATGTAGAAAAGGAAAAATTCAGTGTGGCATAGTGTCGCAATATCCCAAGTGTGACTCTCCAACAGCACTCTGCACCCTGGGTGCCTTGGTCCCTCTCCCTGAGCCTAGGTTTTTCTCATTTCTAGAATGGGGATCGTAAAGAATGCCTACTTCGCAGGGCTGTTCTTGTGATGAAATGAGATCGTCTCCGGAAAGAGCTGAATTTGAATTATTCAGCCATAAAATGTTGCTATGATTTAATTATTATTATCAGCATATTATTACCATTTGTATTCATTATTAGTGGTGGGTCACCAACCCACGGTGATAAGTACTAGTCAGTCCCTTTTAACGCCCTAAATGTGTCCCTTCTCCATGCGACATCAGGGCTAAGATGTCAGTTCAGCAAATGCGCATGAGTCAAAGCATCCTATTAGACACCCAGGAGGGGAGGCAGAGGGCACGCGGACCCTGTCCGCTCCCCTGGAAGCTCACGGTCTCCCTGGGGAGCCAGGCACATACATAAAGAACTGTGAAACAGGCAGGCGGTGAGAAGTGCTGTGTAAGAGAGAGTCATGCAGTGTCCCCGGGGACCGGGACAGAGAGCAGGGCGTTGCAGCTGGGAAGGCTTTCTGGAAGAGGCAGAGCCCGCAGACGAGAAGGTGTGAGAGAGCATGTGGCTCCCCCCACCCCAGTCACCTTCCGGGGGTGAGAGGACAGGAGGTGGGGTCCTTTTTTGGCATCAGCCAATTTCTTGGTTTTTGACTGTTTAGGGATTTTAGGAGGTTTATTTTTCATTTTATTTACTTTTAAATTGAGAACATATTTGCACAACTCAAAATTCACCAAAGAGGTTAAGGAGTCATGATGGCTAAATGCAGTGTGGGACCTGGGTTGGGTCCTGGAGCAGAGAAAGGACATGAGGAGAAAAACTAGTTGGATGAAATCTGAATAAAGTCTCGAGTTTAGTTGATAGTAACATATCAGTGTGGGTTTCTTAGCTTTGACAAACGTCCCACGGCCATGCGAGAGGATAGCATTAGCGGGAACTGAAACTGGGTGAGGGGTATACAAGGACCTCCTTACTCTCTTTGCAACTTTTCTGTCAGTCTCAAATTATTCCAAAATACAAAGTTCGCTTTTAAAAATGTTGTAAAGATACAAAAAGGAAAGAGTGACAGGTCTCCTGTCCCCAGCCCCCTAAGTACCCACGCACGCAACCATTGTCAGTTTCCGTTATATCTTCCCAGAAATATTTATAGAATTTAAATATATATGTATGCACACGTGAACGTGTCTTTTTCAAAAAGACATAAGTTGTAGCATACTCTACCCAAACTGCATTCTGCATCTTTCCTTTTTGACTTGAAACGCTGTCTTAAAAGATTTCTCCTTATTTGCATATCACCCCATTTTGTGGATAGACCACAATTTATTTAACCATTCTCCTATTGATGGGCGTTTAGGAGCTTCTGATCTTTTGTTATGACCAATGTGACTGTCGTGAGAGATCAGATGTGGGGAGATCTGTAGCACCTACCTGGGCCCGTGGTGTTAATTAAATGAGTTAATTCAAGCGGAGCCTTTAGAACCACACCTGGCACACGGTTAGGATTCAATTAATATCAGGTCTTATTGGCACGCATTCCGTTTCACACACGTGCTAGCTCTTGGTAGGATAAATTCCTAGCAGTGAAATTACCAGGTCAGAGGGTGTACAGATTTGACAGATATTGCTAAATTGCCCTCCATAAAGAGTGTATCCATTTACGCTCCCAGTACGGAGCGCGACACGGCCTCTGGCTCCCCTCCCTCGCCAACACTCTGCGTTATCAAGCCTTTTTTGAGCTTTGCCAATCTGGCAGGTGACAAGTGCTATCTCCGTGCAGTTTTAATTTGCTTTTCCCTAATTATGAGCGGGGTTGCGCATCTTCTCACATATGCTTCAGAGCCATCTGCATTTCCTGCTCAGGAGCACTGATTATTTGAACGTGGCCTCAAAAAAGTCTTTCTCCTCCCTTCCTGACAATCTCTCCAAGCCTCAGTCTGTCTGTCTCTCTCCCATCCTTCTCCTGGTACTGGACTAGAACTCGGGAGGGGTTGGACAAGACGCTGTTGTCCCTGATCTAGAAGCAAGGGCCACAGCCACTGGTGGTTGAAGCCCACAGGC
This sequence comes from Equus caballus, assembly GCF_041296265.1. NCBI lineage: Eukaryota > Metazoa > Chordata > Mammalia > Perissodactyla > Equidae > Equus > Equus caballus. The sequence continues at coordinate 18,797,408 of NC_091691.1, read as the reverse complement.
ATGGCCAGGCCTCACGCGTGGCTCAGTCCTGCTCTGCTCCTGTGAGCCAGGCCTGGAACGGCAGCGATGACTTCCCCAGGTGAAAGGGCCTCGAGACTCCTAAATGCAGTGAATGAAGAACAAATGGATGAGTGAGTCAGATGTCACTTCCTCAGCAGAGGCTTCCCTGATGCTGCTTCCCCAGGCTAGCTTGCTCCCAGCCACACAGCCACACAGATTCCTGTGTTCTTCCATCCGAGCACTTAGCACAGTGGTTGGCTGGATAGTTGATTGGGCATCTGGTTGTGTAAGGTCTGTCTCCTGTTTGCCAAATTGTAAGCAGCTTGAGACTGGTGACCATGTCTGTCTTGTTTAGCTTGTCACAGTACTGACTCAGTAAATATTGGATGGATGGATGGATGAAAGGAATAGGATGGATGGAAGGAATAGGATGGACGGATGGATGGATGGGAGGAATAGGATGGATGGATGGATGGATGGAGAAGGATGGAGGGAGGGAGAGAGGGAAGGATGGAGGGAGAAATGGATAGACGGAAGGAAGGATTAGGATGGATGGATGGATGGAATAGGATGGGTGGGTGGATGGAATGGGATAGATAGAGGGAGGGAGGGAGGGATGGACAGAAGGAATGGATAGATGGAAGGAATGGAGTGAGATGGATGGCTGGTTGGTTGGGATGGAGATGGATGGTGGCCAGGTGGAGGGGTGGGTGGATGAGTGCTGAGGTGGGTGGATAGAGGTATAAGTGTGTGGGTGACTGGGGTGGATGGGCAAATGGATGGACAGATGGGTGGGTGAATAGGTGAGCAGATGGGGGAATGGATGGGTGGATGAATGAATGAGTGGGTGGATGGATAGATGGATGGATGGATCAATGGATAGATGAACAGAAGGACAGATGGATGAGTGGAGGGATGAGGAGCCCACTAGGCTAAAGGAACATCCCACCTGCCCTTCAAGGGGTCATCTAATGAGGCTCAGTGTGTCACTCATACCCACCCCCACCATCACCCCCCAGATTGAAGCTCGTCAGGCAGACGCTGAGCATGCCCAGAGGTTGGACCTCTCCGCTCAGACAGTCATTGCCCAGTTAGTCGCTCTGGGGTGTTTATGGCGTGCCTCCTGCAGGCCACAGAAGGTCAGAGAAAAGTCATTTTGGACACAAAGTCAGAAACTTGGCTTCTTTAAAGGACTCCTTGCGAAAGAGGAGAGCCGGAGCGTGTCAGAGAACAAACCGTCCTCCCGTTCTGGGTCACTCCGCGGGTGCTTGTTTGAGCGGTGACGATGGAAAGGAAAGAGGACAAGAGAATGGGGACTCCAGTTGGTCTTGTGCTTCCGGTGCCCCATGGTGAGGCTTTGTGACAGGCTTTCCCCATTTCCATCCGTACAGACACCTCGTGCGGGAGATCGTAACCTGATTTTACAGAGAAGGAGTTGGGCTCAGAAAGCCTGCTGGGTCTTTGAGCAAGACCTGGAGAGTCTGCTTGGAACTTGGGGTGGGGAATGGCCCATCCCACCCCAGGGGTTCCATGCCCCATTCCGTGCCCCACACACAGCCAGGGAACAGTTAACAACCCTGTGTCTCCTCCATGGCCATGTCCATAAATCCTCCTGACCCTACACTCCGCAGCCCGAAGGGCCCCTCCTTCACCTCCCTCTGGGGGGATCCTCCTTTTCCAGGGCCTGGAGGCAGTCCAGGGTCATGGGCTCCTCCACCCGGGCCCCTGGGTGGAAACTCTGTTCTTCAAGTCCCTTAATTTGGCACCAGAGTCTGTCCTGCCTGATTCTCTGAGGAGGAGACTGAGCTGCTGAAGGCCGGGGACCAGGCCTTAATCAGCCCTGTCTCTCCTGCATCCTCCACCTGCCTCCCCCCCCAGAAGGCATCCATTTGTCAGCCGCATTGACAGAGTCCTGACCCTGCAGGCTCGGGGCGGGTCGGTGGGAATGCGCAGCCGCAGTCCCTGCCCTCCTGGACGCTGCTGGGCCTGCTAAACCCTGGGCCCTGCCCTTCAGACCATGGTGAGAATCAGGCATGGCCTTCAAGGCTCTGGTGGCCTGCTCACCTCCTCTCCCCACTCCCCTACGCCCACCTCACTGTGGCCACATTGGCCGTCCTCGAGTGCCTCAAACACTTTCCCGTCTCAGCTCTGCACTGCTGTCCCCTCCAGCCTAGAATGCTCTATGCCCTCCCCTCTTTTCACCCAGTTAACTCCTACACATGCTTCAGGCCTCAACACAAGTGTTGCTGCCTCCAGGAAGCCTTCCTTAACCACCCCTAGATCAGACTAGTCCCTCTGTTACATACCCCTGTAGCATCACGGAGTTCTCTTTTAGAACACTGTCCACCATTAGGCACCTACTGCATACCATGCTAGGAATGGGTTCACAAGGAGCTTACAAGTCTGGCATGGAGAGACAGATAATAAACAATAAACAGACATCATGTAATAATAACTATTACTGTAATAATAGCCCACACTTATGGAACACTTACTATTTGCCAGGCATTGTCCTAAGTGTTTTTTTATTTTTTTTACTTTTTTAAAAAACATTGTTTAGATTCTTATATTATCATTTTCCCCAAACTTTTCATTTTGAAAAATTTCAAAGCTACAGAAAAGCTGAAGGATAGTAGAAAGAACACCCTTTTATCCTTTACCTGGATTCACCAATTGTTAATGTTTTACCAAATCTGCCTTTTCTTGATGTGAATTCTTCCCCCTGAACCTGCTGAGAATGTTGCTGACATTTTGATTCTTTCATCCCTAAATATTTCAGCATACATCTCCCAAAACAAAGACAGTCTCTCCCACAATTCCACTCTCACACCCAGGAAATTCAAAGTTGATGTAAAATGCCAATATTCAAATATATATTCAGATTTCTCCAATTGTCTTAAAAATGTCCTCCTTATAGGGTCTTTGCCCCCATCCAGGATCCAGTCAAGAATCATGTAGTGTGTTTGATTGTCATGTCTAAGTGCTTTTAATGTTAGTTAATCTTCCTTTGAGGGGAGTACTCTTATCTCTATTTTACAGATGAGGAAACTGAGGCACAGGGAGGTTAAATGGCTTGTCCAAGTTATGTAGCCAGAAAGCTGTGGAACCTATTAATGTTTCCAATCTCCCTGCATTTCTCCTGACCCCTGTGGTCTGTTCTCAACCCAGCCACCAAAGGGATCTTTTAAAAATGCAAATCGTATCAAGTCACTCCTCTGCTCAAAACCCTGCCATGGCTCCCTCCTTCTCTCGCAATAAAAGCCAGAGTCCTCATAATGGCCCATAAGGCCCTACACAATTTGCACCCCCACATCACCTCTCTGACCTCATCTCCCTCTCCTCCCCCCACCCCCAGTCTCAGCCATACTCTCCTTGCTGTTCCTCCAGCACACCAGGCACACTCCTGCCTCAGGGCCTTTGCACATGCTGTTCCCACTCCCTGCCGTACTCTTTTCCCAGATAATATCAAGCCTCATTCCTTGGCCTCCTGCGAGTTTTACCCAAATGCCAGCATCTCAGTGAAGTACTCCAGGCCTCCTGTTTAAGATCACAGCCCTCCTAGGCCCTTGCTACCCCCTTCCCTGCTTTTCCCTCTTACTCCTTACCACTGACATCCTCTACATTTTAGAGATTCGTTTTGCAAGGTGTCTCCCCGACTAGACTGCAGCCTCCCTGAGGGCAGGAATTGTCTGTTTTGCTTGCTGCTGTGTCCCCAGCGCCTGGGGCGGAGGTGGGCATGTACCGGACTCTCGGTAAAGCGTCCGGCCGTCTCGATTGCTGTTCCCGCAGCACGTGTTCTGTGAGGAGTGTCTCTGCCTCTGGCTGGACCGGGAGCGCACCTGCCCGCTCTGCCGCTCGGTGGCCGTGGATACGCTGCGCTGCTGGAAGGACGGGGCCACTTCGGCCCACTTCCAGGTGTATTAGGGCTGACGACTGAGGCGTCAGAGCTCCCAGCCCCCCTGGGAGAGGACGGGGTTCCAGCTCTGGGGCCTCCCTGGAAGACAGCCTCGAGCACTTACTCTCCTGCCTCCACCTTTCTCCGCCTCTTTCCCTAAAGCCAGGCCCCGCCCTCCCCACCTGCCCTTCCTCCCTTGCCCTCTGGCATAGTGCGGGCATCCTTCCCCTACAGATGGGGAAGCCTCCAGCTCAGACTTGATCTCCGCCCAGACAGGTCTCCCATCTCCCCTCCAAGGCAAGGAACCAGAATAGACAAGTCCCGCCTGTTGGTTATTTTAACTCCTGGCGGCCTTAATGAGGATGCCGCAAACTGGGGAGGGGCCTAGAGATCACGGCCTCCCCACAGTGGTCCAGGGCTGCAGAGTAGAATCACTGTGAAGTATTTTCCCAATACAAATGCTGGGCTCCACCTTATGCCTGCAATAACTAGTGTACCACACACTTAGTGTGAGCCAGGCACGGCCTCGAGCATCCTGCTCGGATGACCTCCTGGAATCCTACAGCAGCCCTATGGTGCAGATACTGTTTCCTCTATTTTACAGATGAGGGAGCTGAGGCACAGAGCTCCATGTGGTACCTTTCCCAGGGTCTTCCAGCTAGCAATGGTGGACCAAATTTCCCCCCAGGCTTGGCTGACCTCAGAGCCCGCACTCTTAACCACTGTGCTGACCCGCCACTCAGCCCCTGCAGGCATGGCACCCAGCAGGATGTGGTTTTTTTAACAGCACAAGAGGTGATTTTGATGCCCCTTAGTGGCCCAGGTGCACAGCGTGTTCTTTTGGACTGCACTGAGAATGCTAACGGTGAACGCGAGCTCCTGAAATCTCGGTGTGGCTGGGCCATGGAAAGGCTGAGTCCTTAAGATTGCTGTTTTGCTGGGCTCTGCCTGGGATGCTCCATCACGTTTGGGTATCAAGAAAGGCCAGCTTTGGTCCAACCACAGATATCCCTGGGTCTCCACACCCATCTTTATTTCTCTCCTCCTCCTCCTGTTCTTGTCCTCTCCCTCACTTAAGCCTTAGGCTTGTCAGCAGCTCCCATGGCCATCACCTCCCCTGGTAACCTTCAGAGCAAAAGGGACGATCCATGTTATGGATTTTTCCACAAGCCGGGGTGGTAGCATAGAGCACAGTAGCCATCAGTGTGTCTGTAATCTCTATACCAGAGCTACTAATATCTACGACAGAACAACTTCTCCACCCATGAGACCCTCCCTGCTTTTAAAATCTGGGAGGAGATGGCACAGGTGGTCATTTAGAAGCCACTGGAATCTTGCCTGTCCTACCCCTCTCACAACTCTGTTCTCTCATTGTCACCCTCAGCACAATGGGCTAGCGCCAATGGCATTACAGAGAAAGCAGTCTGTGTGGCTAGTGAGCAGATTGGTGAGAACGCCCCAGGAGAAACGGTGGGAGCCTTGCTGCCACCTCGCTCTCAGCCACGCCCACCCCATCCGCAATAAGATTCAGGACATTTGCCCTTATGTGCTATCCAGCCAGGACCTTTTCCTTTGTCTGACATCCCTGGCTCTTTCCTGGTACCCAGCAAGACGTCCCTTCCAGGGCAGCATGGCGTCTTTCAAGCTCTGTTACTATGGCAATGGCCGTGCTGTTACAATCCCACTTGCCTGGATAATCAAGTCAAAAGGGGATGCGGAGGGACACAGGGACAGGTGGATGTGGCTGCTCTGTTCTCCCTGCCTTGGGGAACAACCGAAGGGAAGCAACAGGAGCTTCTGCAACTGGTTTTTATCAGAAAGATCTCCCTGCCTGCAGATGCCATCAAAGAGGCAGGAGAAATTGGAGCCGGAGAAGACTTATTACGGTGCCAGCGTGCGACAGAGCAGACAGAGCAGTCTGTTGGGAGTCAGGACTGGAATTCTGATTCCAAACTCTGCATGACTTTGGGAAGTTACTTCACCTCCTGTAGCCATCTCCAGGGTGACCAAACCTAGTGTATTATCTGTTAGAACCAGGGAAACTAACAATGTAGATTACTGGTGAAAACACCAGTGGTTTCGTCAATTACACTCAAGCCACAAAAAAAAAAAAATATATATATATATATATATATTCTAACATTCTGCAAATAACGAGCCATGCCCTTGATGCTATAAAGAGTGTCTCATGTAGGGGACACTCGGGGACAAGTGAGAAAGTGAGATAGTTTATTTAGGGTTTTATTTAGTCATTCCCAACTCTCTGGGGGGATGTCCCATCTGAAGGCTTTCTTTTGGGTGGAACGATTGAACTTCTGCTCTAAAGAGGAACAGCAGCCAGTGCAGAGTTTCCCAGACGTCAGGCTGCGTGTATTCCCCAACACGAGTGTAAAAGCAGCCAAGAGCCACCGTTCAAAGGAAGAACGAAGCCACTCTCCTTCGCCCATCTTGGCTCGCAGCTCACGTATTAGAAGCAGGATTAATCGAGTTTCAGATCAGACTCTCCTGCTCTGATTCACTGACTCACGTTCCGCGAAGTCCTTGCAAATGGCCCCTAATGTAAGAAATCTCAAGCATAATAAATGGGAGAGAATAAAAGGGCACGCTTTGGACCTGGATGAAACAGGTTCCTCACCTTCCTAAGAGGAGAGTGCACGAAGCATTGGGACATGTCCCGGCCACCAAGACTGGGGGCTGGAAAAGGGAAATGGAAAGCGAGTCCTGGAATCTCTTAGTACTTTTGCTCTGGGCTACACCGAGCCACCTTTGGTGTTTTTAATGTCCCCTAAGTTCCCTTCTGCCAATAAATATCATCTGTCAATGAAACTTATGGTCGTGGTCTTGAGTCTCCCCTCTCCTCTTGAAGCCAGGCAGAACTGTGTCAGGACAAAGGCCAAGAAGCACTTCCTGCGGTGGGTGGTCCTCTGAGGTGAGTTTCTCCCCAAAGCTGATCCCGTTGCGTTGCACGCGATTTATTAAGGAAGCGCTCCCAGGAGAAACCAGTAAGGGAAGGAGGGAAGCAGGAGAGGGAAGGGGAAGAAGCCAAATAAGAGGGCGACTTTTGGAGGAGTCCCAGCTTGGCTTGTCCCTTCGGGAGCTCTGAAGCATCAGCTGCATCTCAGAGTTTGTCCTGACCCTGAGGTTTTTGTACTCCCACTCCCACCGTCAATCCTTGGCTATGGGGTGAGGGGGAGGGAATCTCAGATACGCAGGGTCTCCATTGAGGAGGCCCTAAACCTCTGGAGGTGGCAGGTGCCAGCAGAGCGCACAAAGGTGCAGGATGAGACACAGCACTGGGAGAAGGGATCAGAAGGGATCTCCGTGTGGCATCTCCAGTGCCCACTACAGTGGCTAACTATAGGTTGTATGGACCCAGAATGTATAGACTCGAGAAGGATTTGCCCAGGTGCCAGATTATGATGGATATTTAACATGTAAATTAATAGCCTTCACTGACAATTAGTCTCTCAGGGCAACATTATGAAGCCAGCCACAAAAATATCATCAAGCAGAACTTTTTGGTTGCAGTTATTTGAAAACCAACTCAGATAGGCTTAAATAAAAGAACTTTATCTGGTTCAGGTAACAGCATGGGCTTCAGGTACGGCTGGATTCAGGGGCTCCAGTGATGCTATGAGAATCGTGTTTTTCCATCCCTCAATACTGTTTTCCTTTGAGATGGTTTTTCAGGCAGGCAGATCCCATGTGGTGGTAAGATGGCCTCCAGAAGCTCTGCTTATGTTCTGCCAGCTTCACAGCTCCAGCAAAGAGAGCTTCTGCTTTGCCAAAGCTCCGGCAGGGGTCCTGAGGTTGACGCTTGTTCGTTTGTCCTCACACCAATCACTTTAGCCTTTGGGACTCAGAGAGCTGGCCAGGCCTGGGTCAGGTGTTGAGCCCTGATGGTGGGGAAGAGGTGGGTGGGAGGGTGGAGTCCACCCCTTTAAGTCACACGGTCTCAGAATGGGAAGGGGATGGGTCCCCAAGGAAAAAGAGAGGCTCTGTTATCTAGAAACCTGTCCTCCACCTACTATTCTTAGGAAGAGACTAGAACTGGGCCTCTTGGTACATCTCAGACCAGGTCAGTGCAGGAGAAAGCATCCCACCAAGAGTGGCCCGTTGGCCCATAGTTGGAGACCTCAGTCTGCCGACTCATTAGCTTATCCACACGGTGCCGTGCAGAAGTGGTGCTTTTGTGCACTGACCTTGAACTGTTGGCAAATTCCCCCAACCTGTTCCCCGACCCAAGGGTACCGTTTAGGCCAACCCACCCTTGGGGAGTTCTCAGGAATACGACAGAGGAGGGAGGTGAGTGTGTGCCCCCCACCCAGGGAAATTTAGGGTGTGCAGCCAGATCCCCCAGAGTCTTTGGGGACCAACCCTCCAAGAGGAAATGAAAACACAAAGAGGCCTTTGGCTGGAAGCACACACCAGTTTTTTAATAAAGTCATTACAAACATGTACGAAGCATCTCCAAGGTATGAAATTCCTCTTACAAAAGAGCACAAGGGACCGGCAAGGCGAGAACCCAGAACGGGACGTCCCCATGCTTATTGCCTCTCGGGCTGAGCCAGAGGCTCACCCCACAGCCATCCCTTTCACACACACGGGCTCCTGGGCGCTTACAGTGCAAAAGACCTTGGGGGTTCAGGTGGAGGAGGGGACAGGAAGGAGGTGAGAAAAGCTTCCCACGTCCTTGGAAGTAAGTGAACTGGCCCTGTCTGCAAATTAGATGCTCCTCCTAGGGACATTACAGAGACCAGGAACACAGACAGCAGGGAACGAATCTATCAAATCCCCAACCAAACAATCCAGCCTGCACTGGAGAATCCTCAGGTGCCACGCTCCTTACAGTGGACCCAAGTCGGGCTCCCCTGCTCCCTGCCGGGCCCCAGGCGTGTGCCTGCCCTTGAACTAGCAACGCCACGGGACCAGCTCAGGAAGGAACCTGATGCAGCCGAGCAGTCAACTCATGGGCTTGGGGGTCACGCAGACCTGGGTCCAAATCTTGGCTCAGCCTCTTCACTGTTGTGTGGCCTCTGGCTAAGTTGCATAACCTCTCTGAGCCTCAGCTTCCTCAACTGTGAAGGGGAAGTAACAGCACTGACTGTCGGAGTGGGCGTGAGGAATAACTGAGGGGAAAACCCAGCAAGCACCTAACACAGTGCTCCAGAGTGGCGAGCGCCCCCATCACTGGTAGCTGTCATTCCTGCGAAGCAGCAAGAACCAGTCTTGGCATGCTGGGAATGAGTTGAGATCACAGGCTTTTTAATCGCCTTCATGAAAGTGGGGTGCTCAGTAAATATAAATACTACAGAATAATCTGCCAGCAAGGTTTGGGGTCATAGCGATGACCTGAGAAACCTGTTGAAGACTGAGAACCAGACTGGAAAGGGACGTTTAGCATCATCTGGTTCCAAGCAGGCCTTCCCCTCCACGATCGATCGGTAAGACTCTGCCCAGGTGGGATTCTTCAACCTGGCACATTGTAAGTGCTCAGTAAATAAGTGCTGAATGAGCGAAGTAAAATTTTAAAAATAAACTTTCTGTTTAAGCTTTAAAATCCCACTTGAGCCATCAACTTCCTCCATCCGCTCCCATGGGACTAGGCCAGGGTGTCCAGCCTGTCCCCCCAACCAGCTTCGGACCCTCTGATTGGCCCAGGTGGGACTTACAGGGACATTCAGAAAAGGAACTGGTATCAAAATAGAACAAAACCTATATTCTGGTCACTGCAGCTTCTAATACCAGGTGGACACTCAGAAAGTCCACAGTGGCAAGCCAGTGTCCCTAAAAGATACTTGTGTAGGATTAGAGGAGGACTTCCCCCCAATTTCCCAGCGAGGGGAAGTGATATTTTGTCGCTATGAGAAACGTGATGATAGAGCTAGGAGTACATGAGATCAGCAACATGAACTGTGGAACCAAAGTCACAGCTCCATTGTCCTGTGACAGGATTGTTTAAATCACCATTTTTTCATCAAAAGAAAAGAATTAAGAAATGAGACCCCTGGAAGAAGTGGAAAAGAAGTCTCCAGTATCCCACTGAAAGAGTGAAGAAAGGAGAATTGGGTTCTAGGAGACGCTCCTGACTCAGGACCATGGATAGCAGCCGGAGAGGCGAATGGGCTCCACCCACCCCCCCCACCCCCCCCCACCCCCGCAAAGAAACCTGTTACTCAAGCTACATCCATGGCAAAGGGAACAGGAAATGGAACCCCGAATTTGAAAAGGGGAAAAGAGATCTTATTTTCTTGTGGGGGATGGGGTAGGGGAGAGAAGCTTCCAGAAGGGAATGGATCTAATTTGGAATGTCGAAATCCCAAGAGGCTCCAATCCCTGTGGCTCCTGGATCAATCCCCCACCACCACCACCCCCTCTGAGAGCAAGGAGCACCATCAGGAAAGAGGCGTTCCCCTTGCTCCTTGCCTCATTATGCAGCGCTACCTAAACAATGATCTCAGAGGCCTCCCCCTGCTTTGCGTGGACACACACACACACACACACACACACACACTCACTCTCACACTGCTGTCTACTGAAACCCGAGATGAAGTCTTTTTTAAAATTTATTTCAAAGCCTCCCTCCCTCCCTCTCTCTCTTCACAGACGCTCTGCAGTGAGGCTAATCAAAATCAATGACTCCTTGGCAGCCAGAGAAAAGGGGGGAAGGCAGGGAGGGAGGGTGCCAGCACTTTGCACACGGTGGAAACAGTCTTTAAAAAACACCACCCCACTATCTCATGCAATCCCAGTAATGCAACAGGAGAGACGGTGGAGACAATATATACATATATCATGCTTCAATTTCCTAATACAAATGTCCATCAAGAAGTCAAATCTCATATAAAAACAAGCATTAGAAACAACCCCTTGTCAAAAATCGGGGCAGTCGAGAAATGCACTCAAATTAATGATGTGCAAGAAAAAGCCAGGATTAGATAAATACACGGTTTCTAGTAATACAAGAGAATATGTACAAGGACTTGGCTGTAAATCTCCGTGAGGAGGTCGGGGTGCCCAGTTCTCTCAGCGATGTGGCTTCATTGAAATCAAAATTGCCCAAAACACTAACCCCAGCACGTGGAGTTTGGGTCCTCCAGTGGAAATGTCCTAAGCTAGTGAGGGTTGACAAAGGGATGCTCTGACCTTTTACCTTTCCCCTGTGTCTAGGTGGTCAGCACGTCCTTACTGCAGTCTTGAAGGTACAGCCGTAAAGCAGCAGAGAGCTGGGGTTGCATACCCCTATAGGAATGAAAATCCCCTCCCCCAAAATGGGCCGAGCGGGGAAGACTCTAGTGTCTGGCTAGGAAAGTCACTAAACATAAGCAGAGACTGTATTTCATATCATTCTAATTAATGTGCCTTCTCTAAGTTCGCGGCTGGGCAGGGATGTCACCTGCTGCTCTCTGCAGACCCTGCCTACACACCCGTCCGCCGTCCTCCGTAAACATAACTGTGGGGAGGGCTCCAGTGATGAAAGGGAACATTCTCCATAAATAAGCTTTCCTTTTCGCTTTGCTGAGTTCCAAGCTGTCTGCTGGGGTGCTGCCCTCAACTGTGGTTCTGGGTTGCATTTTTCTTTAAAGGGCTATTTAAGAAAACATAAGGCATGAGTTTAAAAAAAGAGAGAGAAAGAAAGAAAGCTCCCAGCTTGCAGCAGCAGTGAAAGGTCCTGCATTCTAGAGGATCTGGTAATTTTCAGCAAGGCCTAGGAGGAATAATTCCCATTTCAGCCACATGTCAACCTCAGCAACGGCTGATCCCTCTGCTGGCTTCTTAGAACCGGAAGGCTGTCTGCTCACCAGCCCAGCGGACCCCGAGTCCATCGGTACTGGGTGGGGACCAGCAGATCCAGCCTTGTCGAATGACATCTGAACCGGCAGCCCAGCGCCTCACCATCTCAGCTTTGAAAACGGCAGTGTGATACCCTGCACAGAGGAATAATACCTGTTTTTGTTGGATCTTTTAAAATGAAAGCAAAAATTAATCATTGTTCCCTGAAGAGTCTTTGCAGCCAAGCCTCAGTCCAGCACACATCTTTTTTTAGCCCTTCTAGAAACTTCTGAAAATAGTAGCTTATCCTGGGTTGGGGGCGGGATCAGACCCTCTGTCAGTTAGTGAGATGCTGGTGCATTTCATATAAATGACCCACTCCCTCCCCCAACATCCCTAGCTTATAAATCACCCTTGTCCAGAACGTAGCTATTTCTTGGCTCTTTAATCCATAAAACCTAAACCCTGAAATCCTCTTGGGGAGCAGGGGAGGCTGTGGGCTGACTCCCAGGATACTTTTGTGGGGGTGGAGGAGACAGCAAACAAGTCCCATATGAGGTCAGCTTTCCACCTCGCCACCAGCAAGCCACTCACTGCTGGCCCCTCCCTTTCTCCCTCCCAGATCCCAAGGTCTGCTCCCAAACACCTCTGGATATTCGCCCCCACAGAGAAAGAGAAGAGACTCCCAAGTGGCACTTTTGCGACTCATCCTTTTAAAAAAAAGCATCCGAAACAGCAAAATAGAAATCTTTCTTGTCCCCTGGCCTTGCAGGTCTGGCAACAAAACACCACGGCAGCACCAGCAAGGACACACTTAGCACCAGCAAAATGTAAGTAAAGCACCAAAGACACCGGATTGGTAGAAAAAAAAATCCCACTTGTCTGGATGTGACAGTGGGACTAGCCATCTATCTAGGAAGGCATAGAGAGAGAGGCTAGGGCTTGTGAAGACTTGGAAATGGAAGTATCCCAGACTGCCCCCACAACATCGGCCCCAGTCCTTCTCGCTTTTTTTTCCTCTTTCTATTTTGCCTTTGGCAATTTCACCTCTTCCTCCATCAGCATCCCTCCCCAGGCAGCTGGTCGGCTCTGAGGCTAATTCCCACCAGTCTTGGCCAATTTTCTAGGTACACAGTAGGCATCTCTCTTCCGGTGCCCCAGACATGAAAGAATATCAAAGTTCACATGGGAAGGTGCAAAAAAGGGAGGGGCCACGTCCTCGACAAGGCATGCACTGAGTAGTAATATTCATATTTTCTTTTTTTATACATAGAGCTGTATGTAAATAGCATTGGGGTGTCTGTTTCTGCAGCTGCATATGCAAAGGGCTTCCCCAGTCCCATTCCTCGATGCTACTATTGCTCCAGGCGACATCTTGATTCTCCGCTTTCTTCTCGAAGTGCCAACTGCGGCCTTTCAAGCTCTGGGCTCCCCGTCAGGAAAACGGGATCCAGCTTTCTCCAAGGACACAGGGTTTTCACCAACCTGCAGAAATAAAGATTTGTATGTCGGTCAGTAGGCACGTGCAGACAGCCACTGGGGATGACGTCAGTGCCTTGGGCCTCTGCACAGCCAGCCCCGTATTTGGGGAGGCGGAGGGGGAGGGGTAGAGCTGCTAGATACGAAGCTCTGATTTTAAAGGAAAGGGTCCTCAAAAGCTAGTCTTAGTGCCCCCGCCCCGAAGCTCTGTCCATATAGCAGGCTTCCCTCGACGTCATTTGCACACACACACACACACCCATCTCTGTTTTCAGACCTAGATGTTTACATGGGCATCTTCTGTGATTAAAAAAGAGAATGTGGAGCTATACTACCTTTTTCCTCCTCCAAATCAGGAAGAGGACCTCCGTCTATTCATTTCGTAGATCCATATTCAAGGCAGACTTGTGGGACAGTCTCTGCTCTCATTCATTCATTCATTCATTCATTCATTGCCAAACACGCCAAGCACCGCTCTAGGTGTTACAGATCCAGTGACATGGTTCTTACCCTTGAGGGGCCCAGAGGCCAAAAGAGGGAGATGGGTAGAGCATGCAATCTGGGTAAACAGAGGCTATGGGAGCCCAGAGGAGAGCAGCTCATGACAGAGAGGGGGAGTCAGAGAAAGCTCCTCAGAGAGAGAGGCAGACGCCTGTGGAGTAATGAAGGATGTCAGAGAACTAGCCAGGATAAGATGAGGCCTCCCAGCAGGGCAGAAGAAAGAGCACATTCCCAAGAAAATAGAAAATACATGTCCACACAAAAACTTGTACCCAAATGTTCAGAGCAGCATTAGCCATAATAGCCAAAAAGTGGAAACAACCCAAGTGTCCATCAACTGACGAAGGGATGAATAAAATGGAGTATTTCCACACAGCAGACTATTATTCAGCCATGAAAAGGAATGAAGTACTGATACACGCTATAGCATGGATGAACCTTAAAGACGTTAGCTAAATGAAAGAAATCAGACACAAACAGACAAATACTGTGTGATCCCATGCAAATGAAACGTCCACAGGAGACAAATATTTCGAGATAGTAAGTACATTAGTGGTTGCTTAGGGCTGGGGGGAATTGAGGAACTGGGGAGTGACTGCTAACGGGTACAGGGCTTCTGTCGAGGAAATGAAAATGCTCTACAATTGATTGTGGGGAGAGTTGCACAACTTGGACTATAGTACAAACCATTGACTTGTGCACTTTAAAAGGATGGATTTAGGGGCTGGCCCCATGGCCGAGTGGTTAAGTTCGCGCACTCCGCTGTAGGCGGCCCAGTGTTTCGTTGGTTCGAATCCTGGGCGCGGACATGGCACTGCTCATCAAACCACGCTGAGGCGGTGTCCCACCTGCCACAGCTAGAAGGACCCACAACGAAGAATACACAACTATGTACTGGGGGGCTTTGGGGAGAAAAAGGAAAAAGAAAATCTTTAAAAGGATGGATTTAATGGTAGGTGAACTATCAGGAGGAGGAAAAGAGAGCGGAGAGGGAGGGGAGGGGAGGAAGGAAGAAGAAAAAGGCAAGCGATGGAACAGAGGAAAGAAAGAGCATGACTAAGTCAGGAAGCCTAATGAGGCTCCAGCAGAGACCGGGCAACGGCGCCTGGGGAGATGAAGCTGGGGAGTTAGCAGGGGCTGCAGGTTAGCAGAGGCGATGAAAAACATTTCACAAATCACCCTACAGCAGGTGGAATGAGAACTGCCATGTGAGTAACACAAACCCAGTGGTGTAGGAGAGAAGTGGGAGGGAGGTCTCTTCATGACGCCCAAGTTGGAAAAAGTCCGGGAGATTGACCTGGATGAAGGGCACCAGCAGGCCCCTTGGCCTCTGCCTTCCTGCCAGGCACAGTCAACAGAAGGCACTAATGGGACAGTGAGGTCGGGGGATCTGCTCCCCAGCTCCCATCCTGCCTGGCCATAGGTGGCCCCAGTGCCTGCCAGACAGCTCTCAGGCCCCTCTCCAGGCTTCAGGCCCTATTCCCTTGCCTCGCCCCTTCAGGCCAAGGTGGTCACAGCTCCCCTCTTTTGCCAGCCCTGGGGTACTGAATTATCCCTCTTTGGTTTCCTAAACCCTCCCCACACCTTTGTCATCTTCACTACACTCTTCTCCAATGACTCAGCGGGGGGATACTTTCAGCCTCTTACTTGCATCCTGACCGATACATATGACAGCACAAAAGAGATGAGTCATAATCACACGGACCCCACCATCTGCATTAGCTGAGTCACAGAGATCTGAGTCCGCAACTTCAAACCTTCTGCCCTGAACTGCTTAGGTGGAGGCAAAAGACCTCTGCAGCCCGCCAGCCCCCAACTCCCCTTCCGTCCCGTGACGGCACAAGCACAGTAGGGCTTCTGCATCCTTGCACAGCCACCCGATGTTTCCATGGGATCCTAAGTCAGAGTCATCCCTCACCTGAACCGATAAACACACTCAACTTAGTTTATGAAAACCAGCTTCTGTACCCTCCACAAATCTTCCTTTGTGGGTTTTGAGCTGTACGGATCTACAGAATGAAGCAGAACCCTGCAGCATTACCTAAGGTGATTAGGAGTACAAAACAGAAGGATGGAGGGAGAGAAAGGAACCACGTTTATTAAGCACCTGCTATGTGCCAGCGAGTGTGTTGACTTTGTGCTAAGCATTGCTCTCTGCTCCAGCCAGGGCCCGGTGCCTGCCCTCCAGGGGCCTCCAGTCTCACTAGAGAAGACCTGAATGCCAGGGGCCGGTGCTGCAGCCGACCACTGTCCGTGGTGTATTTACAGCCCAGCAGTGAGGATGCAGTTTTGCTCACCGGGAAAGCCTCAGAGAGGAAGCAGGACTGGAACTGGAACTGGAAGATACGCATTCATATTTTTTCAATATTTGGAAGAAGGAAGGAAGGATCATTTAGGTGGGAAAGGGCCTGGGCACAGCGCAAGGGCAGTGACAAGTATGGCTCAAACCGGGGACCATGATGAGCAGGGAACTGCATCCGAAAGTTGTGGGAATGGAGGTTGTGTCGATACAGGAGTTGAAAGCAGATGACGGAAAATAACAATGGCATCAGGAGAGGCCGGAGAAGCTGTATTATTTTATTTTAAGATCTTATTTTTCCTTTTTCTCCCGAAAGCCCCCCAGTACATAGTTGTATATTTTTAGTTGTGGGTCCTTCTAGTTGTGGCATGTGGGACGCTGCCTCAGCATGGCTTGACGAGCGGTGCCACGTCTGCGCCCAGGATCCGAACCAGCGAAACCTGGGCCGCCGAAGCGGAGCGCAGGAACTTAACCACTTGGCCATGGAGCCGGCCCCAGAAGCTGTATTTTTAAAGCTGGGATCAGCTGCATCCGTGAAAGGCATGGCATTGTCTTACAAAACTCAGTAGGACCAGCAGTTGATCTTCACTGTTCCTCCCCGTAAATCATCGAGCCTATAATGAGTCTTTCTAAGACCTTCCCAGGGCTGCTAGATGAATGAATTCCTGTGCCTGTTTACGTTACAGGGCGGTGTCCGTAGTGAAAGGTGACCATCAGAAGCGCCCCCTGCACAGCCAGGGGACACCACGTCACCACCTCCCACAATCAGAGAGCGGATATGTACATACACTCTGGGGGGAGGGGATCTTAAATTGGACACCCTAGGCTTGGGGATCTAGCTCACAGAAGTAGTCACATAAATGTGTTCCAGCTTTATCTGGAATAGTAGCCGTTTGGAAACAACCCATGTGTCCATCGACAGAAGGCTGGGTTAACAAATTAAGCTCTACGCACATTAGAAAGAGGGACGTCCAAAATGTGCTGAGACAGAAAGATGGCTATGATTCTTAACTGAAAAGAGCAAACGGCCAAATAGCACGATCCTAGATCTTTCTTCCTTTAATGAGTGTGTATACGTATATATATATCTATATATTTGTAAATATATCTATATATTCGTATCCATCTCTATGTCCATATAAAAAGGTATGGCAGAGAGGCAAAATAGTGTGATGGTTAAGAGCACAGACTCTGGAGCCTGACACCTGAGTTGGAATCCTGACTTAGACACTTAAAAGCTGTGTGACCTTGGGCCAGTTATTAATCTCTCTGGGCCCCAGCTTCCTTATATGGAAAAGAGGGGAGTAATAAGGAATCTCATTGTGTTGGTGTGAGGACTAATAGTATTAACATAATGGAGGTGCTTAGAAGTGTCACACATAGTAAGGTGTGCGTTTGTGGTTATTATTATGGCCATTGTTGTTATATTTTCCAGACTGACAGATACCCCAGGGGAGTGGCTTTGAGGACAGAGTAAAAAGAACGCTTACAGGGTTTTACTTTATATACTTCGCTTGTGTATCATTTATGTTTTTTATCTCTTTTTTTTTGCAAGGAGCAAGTAGTTATTGTACAATTTAAAACTACTGTAAAAACAGAAAGTCTGCAGCCCCGCCGTGAGCCACTGTCCTGCCCCTGGGATGTTTTGCCTCAAACTTGGCTCATAAAGAACTTTCTCGAATGCTGACTCACAGCCAAAGCCCACAGCTGAAGAATTCAAGAAACGCCCTTAAAAATGTCCCCGTGTCCCCTCTTCGCCCACAGTGAGGAGGGGGCAGGCTGGCAGAGGCGGAGAACAGGAGACCTCACGTCCTGCCCTCAGGCCGCAGGGCTGTCAGCCTGTTTTGGGCACTGAAAGTGGAAAGCTGTGAACTGTGAGCCCCACTACAGCATTAGAGAAAGCAGGAGCTCGTGGCCATTTTCCTCTATCTGAGTTAGGGCTCTGGGGTTCCCTCCTAAGAGGTCCCAATTTTTTTTTAATTCCATGTACTCTGATTTCCCAAATGTTAACTTTTTTTTTTTTTTTTGCAGGGGAAGATTCGCGCAACGCTAACATCTGTGCCAATCTTCTTCCTTTTTCCTTCCCCCCAAAGCCCCAGTAGATAGTTGTGTATAGTTATAAGTCCTGCTAGTTCTTCTATGTGAGCTGCCACCACAGCATGGCAACTGACAGATGGGTGGTGTGGTTGTGCACCTGGGAACTGAACCTGGTCTGGCAAAGCAGCGTGCACTGAACTTTAACCACTGGGCCATCAGGGCTGGCTCAAGAGGTCCCTTTTTTTTTTTTTTTTTTCCTGAGGAAGATTCACCCTGAGCTAACATTCATTGCCAGTCTTCCTCTACTTCGTATGTGAGATGCCCCCACAGCATGGCTGATGAATGGAGCAGGTCTGCGCCCAGCATCCAAACCTGCAAACCCAGGCTGCCAAAGCAGAGCACATGGAACTCTAACCATTCAGCCACGGGGCCGACTCCCTTCTCTACTTCATATGTGGGTCACCACCATAGGGCGGCTGACGAATGTTGTAGGTCCGCGCCCAGGATCCGAACCCATGAACCCAGGCCACCGAAGCAGAGCACGCTGAACTTCACCACCACACCACGGGGCCAGCCCCAATACATCCCAATTTTTAATTAAAAAAAAAAATACCTCTCTTGCTCTTGCTATTTGCGCAAGTGATAAGTTATAAATTCAAACAGCAGAGAATATAGAAATAAAAGGAAGGCCCCCTTCACTCCCCCCTCAGCCTCCCAGAATATTTGCTGTGCATTTACAGACACTGTATTCCCCATCATTACATCCCCAGAGCCTAGCACAAAGCCTGGCACACAGCAGGTGCTCAGTTCAACCTGTTTAATGACAGTGAATAATGGTGGCAACTTCCCAGCTCTTGCATTTTTTGTTTCAGTGGGTTGATTTTGACCATGGAGTTTGGATGGTGCCAGTCTTCAGTCCCAGTGCCTAAGACTTCTGGGGACAAAGCTCTCCACGCAGAATCTTCCCAGAGAGAAGACGACTGCTCTGGTCTGTGTCATGGCTTAAATCTCCCTCCGGGGAGCTCAGGCTGCCCAGTTAGGAAGCTGGGCACCGAGGAGACTGAGCAGAGGGGACTGAAAGAGCAGAAGGCTAGGTTTGGGGTGTGTGAGAAAGGACGAGGCCATTTGGCAGCTCCTGGAAGAAGCATTTGCTCCCCTCTGTCCAGCCCCCTCCCACCCGTGAATAGTTATCAGTGTGATCGGCAAACAGTTGATAATGTAAAGACTATGGAGAGAGACCAGAGAGCTCATAGCTCCCGCCCACTATGAAGTTATAGCAGGTGGGCCTTGAATGCCAAGCTAACTTGACTTCCAGAAGGATAAGCTCTGAGAGTCGGGCGGCAGCAGTGCAGCACAGAATCAACACCGAATCCAACGGGCAGACCCTCCTGAAAGTAATCTCGCCATGCGCATCCTATGTTACAACATGTACATTCTTTGACCCAACAATTTCACCCCTAGGAACTTCACTTTTTTCCCCAAAATTGACCAAACAAGAATGTTCACTACAGCCTCATCTACACGATCAGAAAATGGGAAACAGGGGCCGGCCCCGTGGCTGAGTGGTTGGGTTCATGCGCTCCACTTCAGTGACCCAGGGTTTCACCAGTTCAGATCCTGGGCGTGGACCTAGCACCACTCGCTCATCAAGCCATGCTGAGGTGGCGTCCCCTATAGCAGAACTAGAAGGACCTACAACTAGAATACACAACTATGTGCTGGGGGTCTTTGGGAAGAAGAAGAAAAAGAAGAAGAAGAAAAAAAGGAAGATTGGTAACAGATGTTAGCTCAGGGTCAATCTTAAAAAAAAAAAAAAAGAAAGAAAAGAAAATGTGAAACAGTGTAAACGTCCCTGGGGAGATGGCCAAATAAGTAAATCATGGTCCACCCAACAGTGGAACACCATGCAGCCATGAAAAAGGATGCTGACAACCTTTCTTTGTTGACACAGGAAGACCTCAGCAAACTTTATTTTTTTTTGAGGAAGACTGGCCCTGAGCTAACATCTGCTGCCCATCTTCCTCTACTTATATGTGGGACGCCTACCACAGCAGGGCTTGATAAGCCATGCATAGGTCCGCACCTGGGATCTGAACCAGCAAACCCCAGGCTGCCAAAGCGCAGTGCATGAACTTAATCACTACACCACGAGGCCAGCCCCTCAGCAGCCTATTTTTAATGGGGAAAAAGCAGATTACAAAACAGCATGAACAGTATGACCTCATTTATTTAAAATAGGACATGTGCGTGGGTGTGTGGGTGCATCGAGGGAGGTCTGGTATGGTGGTCCTCCAAACCAGGGGGTGCGAATTTAAATGCGTTGGGCCCAGTAGAGTGTGCCCAGGAGGGGCGAGGTCCCCAGAGAATTTGTATCCCATCTAAAGGGGTTTCCGATCCTCATCTCCAGGCTTTTGCTGCCACATGGGAAGTCAGACTCGGTGTTGTCAGATCTTTCCATTTTTTCAAGAGAAACTGGAAATACAGGCTTCTACGTGAAAGAGCTTGATTTTTAAGTGTTGGGAGAAAAAAAAGCATGCAAGTCAAATAAAACTCATCTGCAGACCAGATTCAGCTGAGAGACACCAGGTTTCAACCCTCGACAGACACTCAGACATGAGACAGAGTCGGCTGGCATTGAAGCCCGCCTCGTCTTAACCCTCAGAAGCTATCTCTGTGCCTCGGTTTCCCTGTCTGTAAGGTGAGGGAGTTGGGGCAGCTGGTCTGTAACATCCCGTCTAGTCTGGCTATGTTTCTAGAATGGGGACCTTTTTGGGTCATAGATCTTTTGAGAATCAGATCAAAGCTACGGCTTCTCTCTCAAGTGGGAGGAAACAGAGGAGTATGAAATTAGACATAATATTGGCTGAAGCTGGGATGGGCATGCAAGGAGTCATCCTCCCTCTTAAGCGCTCCAACAGCGACCAGAGGTGTGGTCCATAAGAATATTCCACAAACAGACAAAACAGATCAGGTGAGGATGGTCAGAGTCAGCTCAAGAGCTAAGCTGAGAACCGCATTATGTATCGAGGCCAGAGAAATGAATGAGAAAGGGGGACAAATGGCAGTGTTTGTCTAGAAAGCCCTCTGGACCTTTAGCACAAGATTTTATACTCCTTGGACAACTTTTATAATAAAAGAAAGTTACATACGCTTTGATATCAGAGTTCCATTGGTGGGCATTTTTAAGAAAATCGTCTGTGATATCCCAAAGAGTTATACATGAGGATGTTCGTCATCATGCTGGAAATAATCTAAATGTCCGACGATAGCGGACTGCGAAGGTAAATGATGGAACAGCCGGATAATGAAATACCGGGCAACCTCTAAGAAGCGTGTCACAGAAAATATTATAAGGCATGGAGAAATATCCATGATATAATGAAAAAATCAGATCACAGAGTGATTTCACTTGTTAGGGTACCTATCAATGCATTTTTTAATGGAAAGAAATCTCTCAAAATGTTAAGAATAGTTGGGGAGATAAAAACAATCAATGAAAATTTTCTTTTATTCAGCATTTTTCAAGCATGTGATAATGAATTTGCAATATTTTTTGTAATCAAGAAAAAAGTTTGTTTTTTTTTTTTAAAAAAGGAATATTACATAAAGTTTCCCAAAGCAATTTAATTCCATCTTGCCCAAGTCTATGGCCTGGGGAGCAAAGATTCAGTGATGGCAACCTTCTGTGGGGCAGCCAATTTTCTCTCCACAGGAGGGTAGAGGAGCTTTCTCTTTTCCTGGGTGTCTGGCAGTAATAAAAGAACAAATCTCATTGATGTGAGCTAAAACAGACATTCCCCCACCCCATAGCAGGGCACGAGTTTAGGGCAGGAAGGAGAGAGGGGAGACAATGCTGAGTTGAATGGCGAAATTTCTTAGGCAATGGAAATCCAGCCAGTATCCACAACATTCCTAGGGCAGAGAGGGTTGGACATCGTGAGCTGATACAAGATCAGGACCACCCAGACCTTGGCTGGAGATGAACTAGTTCACTTCCACTGAGAGGCTGGGGTGGGGGCTGGAGCCAGGCTCTCCTGCCCATGAAATCTAGGAGCATGGGAGGCCAGGGGCTGGCATTTGTTAATTTCTGCATCCCTGCATCCTGGTGCCTCACTCTAAGCTGGGGCTCGATTGATGTTTGCAAATACATGAGGATGCAGTGTAGCCCCTTCATTGCATCACACCTGATTTCCCCTCCTGTAACACCTCTGCATGCACCTGTGTCAGTACCTGTGCATCCCAGTAGTTATGAAAGCCTCTCTCAGCTTGGTTTTCTCCCCGCTTCTTCCAATTGCACTAGAACAAAAGAGCATCCCTGCCACGGCCTGATCTAGCCCCTGCCTACCTCTCTGACTTCTTCTCCCCAAAGTTCATATGGCATTAGCCACGCTGCTCTTTTTTTCTCTTCCTCAAACACACCATGCACAATCACACCTCCAGGCCACAGGACATGCCCTTCTCTCCTCCCAGAACACCTTTCTTGCAGGTCTTCACGTGGCTGGCTCCCTCTTGTCGTTCATGTCATCAGTCCCCTGGCTCCTCCTCAAAGTGGCCATCCCTAACCACTGCAGGTAAGGAGTCCCCTGGGCTCTCTCCACTCCATCACCTTCGTGTATTACCTTCAGAGCCCTTGGCACTTTCTGAAATTATCTCTGTGTTAGATTGCATAATCCAAAGATGGCCACAGCAATACCTCCTGTCTCACACGCTAGTCTAGAACTTTGCCACTCCCCCATGGGGTGGCGTCTAATTCCACTCCCCGTGAATCTGGGCCAGCTTGTGACTTGCTTCTAATCAAGGTGACTTCTGAAGCTGGGTCAGAAAAGACAAAGCAGCTTCCACCTGGTCCCCCTGATGCTTGCTTTTGGAGCTCTGAGTCGCTGGATTCTGATCCGTGAGGCTGCCATGCTGTGAGGAAGCCCAGGCCACAAGAGGAAGCTGAGAATCGATGCTCTTGATTGGCAGTCCCAGCTGGCAGCCCGCATCCAGAGCCAGACCTGTAACTGACGAACTCCCCCACCATGATTCCAGCCCATAACCAGCCTGGAGCAGAGACAAGTCATCCCTTCTATGCCCTGTCCCAATTCTGAAGCCACAGAATGTATGAGCATCTTCAAATAGGTGTTTTAAGCCACTGAGTTTGGGCGTAATGGGTTACCCAGCATCAGTATCCAGAAAAATCTTTATTGACTTATCATCTGTCTCTTCCCACTAAAATAGGCTCCATGAGAGCAGCAGCTTCTATGTCTTGTTCTTCCTGTGTCCATAGTGCCCAGCACACAGTAGGGACTCAACAGTTAATAGCTGCATAAGTGAAAGAAGCTGCATTCAGGAAACAGTAATACTTATCTTGCATAGTTTCTGATTGATTCTTTTATTCATTACATAGTTATTGTGCACCTACTATGTGACAAGCAAGTCACCAGGGGCTAGGGATGTGGCACGGCAGCCCACTGTTCCAGTGAAACCCCCTCACACATAGACTGGTGATGACCAGAGGGGAAACAGAAGCCCCCACTCCATCCCTCCCTACCCCCAATGTAATCTGAAAAGCTGACTTTTCAAAAACCAGAGGTTGCCAAATCCACCCGGCCCACATCTGGGGGTGTCTTTAATTATCCCCAGGTGTGGCTGTTTTTACATCCACAGCTCAGCTACCTCGGGCCTGGCCTCTCAGTAGGCAAGCGGGTGACTCCAGACAGGGACCATGTGGCAGGAAGGTCCTGCACAGCTGGCCCCTTCCTGGGGCTCCTCCCCAACAGCTGTCTCCTTCGGTTCAGACTGCTCCCTCCCCTCGCCTAGGCTTTCAAGCTCTAAAAGTAATCCTGGCAGGGGTGCAGCTGGCTAGGAGGGAGGCCTGAGGGATGCGCTTCCAGGTTTAACCACTTAATCCCCAAAGTACCTGCCAAGAACCAGTTAGCACGTCTGGCTGGCGGGGCCGGGCCTTCATTAATTCATTACAGCAGGCTCCTGCTGGCCCATTATCTTCTTTACCGCTGACCACGTCTCCTCTTGGGCCTGCAGACTCCCCCTTTCTCCCCTTCTCCTTAGTTCCAAGGCAAGATTCTGCCCACCCGGCCCCCTCTCCCAGCCAGATTCCTGGGCTCCATTCTCTCTCCCCCCCTGTCCCCTCCCAAGGCAACTTCTCCCTCCCTCCCTCCCACGCCTCCGCCAGCCAACCTCACCATAAAGCATCTTTTGTTCCCTCTCTCCTGCATCTTCCAGCAGTGACTGGTTAAATCACATCCATCCTCTTCCCGGCCTCCCCAGCCTCCAAGGAGCCTCCCCTGAGGCTATCTCGGAGAGGGAATCTCACCAGTGCAGGAATTCTCAGCTCACCACCTCCTCTGCCTGCCACCCAGTATCTTCTGCCCTGCATCTCCCAAGTCAGCCAGCCAGCCTTCAAAGTCAGAAACTCCAGTTCCACTTCTGACTTTGCCACTGATCCTTTGGGATGACTCAGGTGAACTCTCTGCCTCAGTTTCCCCTTTGAAATAATAAGAATGGCATTATCCATGTCATACCATCCTCTGATGAGTGAACTAAGTGCCAGGCACTGCAAATGGATGCTGTCCTATCATCCTCCCAACCACTCTGAAAGAGTGCAGCTCCAGCTTACAGATAACGGCTCAGAGAGGTTATGGTTCTTACCCAGGGTCACACTGCCACTAAGTTCCTGGGCTGGGACTTGAATCTCTCTGTCTGATCCCTAAACCCATGCTCTTAACTGCCATACATGTCCCAGCTGTCTGGCCCTGATTCCCCAAGAGAGCAAGGAGGAATGGTGTGGAAGTGCCACCAATGACGATGGCAAAATGTCGTCTACTGTGGGAAAGAAAGATCCTAAAGGCATAATCATAATCATGATAGCTCACATTTATACCCACTTCTTATGTGCCTGGCACTGTTCTAGAATTTTCTGTATATGAATTCATTTTACCCTCTTGACAGCACCTAGGCATTAAGTACTATTTTACCCCCATGTTACATATGGGAAAACAGTCTCAGCTGTGTGTGTGTGTGTGTGTGTGTGTGTGTGTGTGTGTGTGAATGATGACTTCTGAGAAAACTATTGCTGGCTCACAGCAGAGGCTCAAACAAGTTTGTTGAAACTGTTGTCCTGCAGATAGCTAAACTCACACTTCAGCCTAAGAGAACTCTCAGCCCTAAATGGCCGACTCAGGCCTCCATCAAACACTTAACGCACCCTGTGAGCATTCCCATCTCTCCTCTAAGGTAGCAAAAGCCAGGAGGACCCCACACACAACTCAACAAATTGTCTTCCGCCGGTGGATTTCTTTTCAATTCTTCCTAACTTACCAGAGGCCGGGAAAAGCCAGGTATGTCCCCAATTAGGCCAAAAGCGCAAGAAAGGCCAGAACTGCAGGTGGTGGGTGGCGGGGAGAGAACTCCAGTTCCTGAGATAGGGGCGGAGGCTGGGAGCCCGAGCATGGCGAACCCAGGATGGGAGCGCAGCAGGAGGGTGGTACCCAGTTCTACCGGCGTCCCGAGGGACTGAGGGGCGGCGCTGGAGGAAGGTCGTGCCGGGCTTCCTGGGGTCAGGGCCCCGAGGCGGGAGAACCCTGGAGGGTGTGGCTGCTGGGGACGCCCCGGCGGGATAGAGCAGGCGGAAGGAGAATCCAGGGGTGTGGGGAGGAGGTGGCGGGTGCAGCGCGGAACTCGGGCAGAAGCAGAGTGAAGGCGGGGAAATAAACTCTTCGGCGACAACTGGCGACAATTATCTGCCGACGTCGTACCAGCGAAACTCCTCTCCGCCCCCCTCCCCTGTTGCGTGGGCCCGAGTCTCTCAACTCCTCGCCCGCGCGGAGGTCTCCCGCCACCTCCTGGCCCGCAGCCCCCTCCTCCGGGCCCCGCGGCACGCCCAGCCCCGACGCGCACACACAGCTGGGCTCCCGCCTGGCGTTCTCCGCCCCGTGGGTGGGGCGCCCAGCACCCAGCGCCGCCTTGTCCGCTTTCCCAGTCTCACCCGCACCCAAGGAGGAAGAGGTGTCCTAGCCGCGCTCTCCATTTCTGCTGGATTCCTCTCGCTTCCCATCTTTCCTTCTGATTCACTTTCCCACCGTCTTGCAACTTGTCCTCCTGGCAGTCTCTTTTTCTCCAGCTCCCGCATCTTCCTTTCTCTCCCTGTCTCGCCGCCTGTTTTCTCTTTCCCTCTCTTCCCACCTTCTTTCTGCCTTTCCCTAAATTCCACGCTTTGGGATTCGCGTCTCTCGCTCGACTCCCTTTTTCTGCCCCCCGGCGCCCCGTTTAAAATGTCGTTCCTGTCCCTGGGAATCGGCAGCCCCAGCCTGGTCCCTTCTGGCCGAGGGCAACCCCGGGCCTCTCTTCCGGGAGGGGGGAAGCGGATGGGACCTCCGGGAGCCGGGCGGAGGGCGCCCCGAAGCGCGCACCCCTCTTCTCCGGCGCCTGGGCTGCGCCGACCCACGCGACATCTGTCGCCCGCGCTCCCGGCTCACACCCCGCGCACCCCCCCAGCTCCCTCGGAGCTACCACCCCCCACGCTCCGGCTGCCGCCTCTCCCCGCCGGCACAGACGCTCGGGCCTCGCCTGCGGGCGCCGCGCCAGCTTCCCAGGGTATCGGCGCGCTGGGGGTCTCGGCAGGACCAGAGCGCACGGCACCCGTGGGCCGCGGCATCCCAGGGTCACTGACTTTCGCACCTCCGACCTTCACCTTCAGCTCTAGAGTCACCCGTGGTGGGCTCAGCCTGATTCTCTCCACCTCCATTCTCTGCAGCTCTCCTCTCTATTCCAGATTCTGAAAAGACGATCCTTATACGTTTGCTCCCCGACAGCGCCTAGCGCAGTGCCAGGCGCACAGTTCGTGCTCAATAATTCCCCAACCCCAAGGGCCTAGAACACAGTAGATGCTCAGTACCTTTCTCCCACTGGTACCAAACACACTAGGCGCTCAATATGCACTCCCCATCCTCACCACCGCGTAGAGCCTAGCACACAGCGAGCTCGCAAACACTGCCTCCTTAAACAGGGCCTAGCATCCAGAAGGCGCTCAATAAATGCTCTTTCATTAAGGCTTCCCCTTGGAGTTTCCCTAAGAGCCTCAGATCCCAGCCCACTTCGGAGGCATCTCCTTCATCTCAGCTCCAACCTTCTGGTGAAGAAGAGTCCAACTCCTTAAACGGGACACCTTGCTGGAGAAGGAGCGAAGTTGGCAGCGCGGAGGAAAACTGCAAAGTGCGGAGGCCTTAGACGGAAAGACAGCCATCTGGGAACCTGGAGGGGAAGGAAGTCGCGAGTTGCGCTCGGGGCGCCGGAGAATAGGGGAACAGAAAATGGAGAAGTGACACCTAGGGAGAAGAGGGTGTGGAGCGGAGGTGACGGAGACGGCGGCGACTTAGCACTGGCAGGCGGCTCAGAAAAGGACGAGGACTTGTCGAGAAAGCGCGATAGATAATCATTTGGCGTGGCTTCTAACTACGTTCTCACTGCAAGCACACTTTTTACTTGTGTGTCTACTTAAGGAGCTGGTGGGGGTTATGGAGGTTAAAGTCCTCCCAAAGCCACCCCACTGGAGGGAGTGGCACGATGCGCTTAAGGATTCGGAGAGAAGGGGACAGAAACGGTGGACGTGACACTTGGAAGGAGAGAGGGGACTGGAGAGGAGGGGGACGGAGATCCTCGCGAGAGAAGGGAGCAGAGGAAGAAGGAGATGGGAAGAGAAGCAAGCCAAACTTGCCGCTCGCCCCTCCCAGGCCAGCCCAGCGTCTCCAGTCCCCAGCCACCGCGCCCTGGCGCGCGCTCTCTCGCTCGCGTACCTGTTGCTCGCTCCGGCTGGGTCTCGGCTCCGGCCCCACCAAGAAGCCCCGCGTTCCTACAAGTTCCGCCTGCCGAGCAGCCAGGCCGCCAGCGCCGCCACCTGCGCGGCCGCGCACAGCCAGGGCCAGTAGGTGGGGAGCGCGCCGGGCGCCGGCGCCCTCCGGCTCCGCGCGCGGCGCCGCCACATGGTGCGCTGGTGCAGCTCGTCGCCGAGCGCCTTGAGCCGGGCGGCCGTGAGCTGCGCGGCTGACGAGCGCAGACCCAGGCGGCCCGCGCTGCAGGCACACACGGCCGGGGGGCCGCGGCCGCGGTGCAGGGGGCACGGGCACATGACCGCTCGCCTCGCTCCCTCCCCGCGCTCGGGCCGCCCCTCGCCTCCTCTGCCTCCGGCCTCCGCGCCTGCCTCCGCCGCGCTCCAGCCGCCGGGGGCCTCCCCTGGACACCAAGTTTCTCCTTGTGTTGTGCGTTTGTTGTGCTGACGGCGCTATTATTAATTAAAGTGTCACATGGTGGAGGGGGGCGGGGAGGGCTCGAGGAGGGGGGTTACATCATCCGGCCCCGGGGGGGGGGAGGGGGGGCTGCAGGCAGAAGAAACCGAGAGGTAACTTTTAACCCTCGCGGCGCCGAAAGCGAGGGGGCGCGCGGTCTGGGCGAGGAGCAGCGCGGTGGGCTGGGACGCGAGAAGGCGCCCCGCCGCCGAGGTCCCGGGCTTGGGGGGTCGCGGGGGACCCCCGCGGAGGCGTGGAGCGCCGGGGCAGGTTTCTTCCTTCCCTTTTTCCTGAATTCAGCTCCAGTTCCGATTTGGAGACGGAAGCAGGCTTGTTTGCCGTTTTGGATGAAGCCGCTATCGAATTCGGCTGCGTTATTCAAAAATATTCTGAGGCTATTGTTTTGTTTTGGGAAGGTGGGTTGATTCAAAATCTTATGAGAGGGCCAGATTCAGACCAACTTGCCTACTTTCAGGTCTGACTCGGCACCTGTAGGCTTTGGATTTGAACACGCCCGAGACACCCCCCCCCCCCCCCCCGCCTCCCCCGAGGTCTGGGCTTTGCGGCCAGACCCTAACGCACCCCTGGCGCGGCTGGAAACCTTGCTGGAGGTTGGGGGGGGGGGGTGTGGTTAGAGGGGTCGGTCCTTGGCCCCGGCCAGGCGCAGAGGCAGGCGTTCGCTGCGCCCCGCACTCGCATCCGAAAGACGCTCACAAGGGGTTTTCTAAAAGGAAACGTGTTTTTGTCTGCTCCCTTTGTGAATGTTCTTTTCCTGCCTGGGTTATAGTTGCTAGCGGCGACCCCGATTTAATGTGCAGTGGAGACCCTAAGGGGTCGGTTGGGGGAGGGGTGCGGGACACGTGAGTTCCTCTCTGTCCCTCCAGCCTGGAGGGTCTGGAGTGGTCCCTACTAGCGAAGGTACAGATGGGCGAGGGGCCCTCAGGATTCTTTGGGTGAGAAAGAGACCATCTCCGATCTTAAATGCTTTGGGATTCCGATAACTTCGGGATTCAGAGAACTGGAAGAGCCCGGAGGTGGCTCCAAGCCGGTGGTCTGGGACCTGATGAGGAACCTTCGATTCTGTCCTTCCCAAGGCAGAGTGTTGCCAAGGCCCAGAGAGTCTTGTGGTCACTTGGAAAAGACTCTTCAAGACTATGAACTTAGTTTGGATCTGGATTTATAAGGAGGAGGAATTTCCCGCGGCCTGCTGCCTGGTCAAGGCTCAGGTGCCAGCTCTGCTGTGTGATCTCGGGGCTCCTTACCTCCTTCTTCTACCTTTAACCATGGTCACCACTTCCCTTACGTGGCCTTCTTTGCAGTTTCTGGGCGAAGGTCCCTGCCTAGCTATGTAAAGTCTATCTCCCAACAATTCTAGAGGCGGAGATGGTGCTGTTACTATCCTACATTATAGTTGGGGAAACTGAGGCACAGGGCGGTAAGGCCTCTTGCCCAAGCTCACAGAGTTAGCGCAGAGTGAACCTGTATCTAACCTAGGGCCATCTGTGGCCGGCTCTAAACTCTTAACCACGGGTTTATACTGCCCCCTGTAATCTGGGAACAATAATACCTCCTCCCAGGACTGGGGCAGAGATTAAATGAGAGAAATGCATGCCAAGCACCTGGCACGCAGTGGGCCCTGGATAAACCTTGGTTCCCTTTGCCTCTGGCGAGAACCACTTCCCCATCCTCCTGGGACTCACCTCCTTAATCCCCCCTAGTCTTTGCAGAGGGGAGCTGATCCATTGCCCGGTGTAGCGTTCCAAGAATGAAGATACAGTGTCTATTTAAAAAGCCCTTTGGATTTAAATTGAACAATTCCCTCCCTCCCCTTTTTAATCTGCACGCTTTTAACGGCTCACTTCATGGACATTAATTTTAATGGGACGATTATTACCCTGTTTGGAAGCCTGCCCCTCGAAATGCTGGGCTCGCAAGGTGGCGCTGGGTCGGGTCCCAGCCGCTTGGATGTTTTCTGTAGCAGAAAGTGCAGCCTTGGCGGTGGGGACCTGTCGTTCAGCGGAGGGTGAAGAGAAGGGGGTGCTGGAAAAGTGGGGGGAAAGAGAAGACCTCTTTCTCCCGACTCTGCAGCTGACGGTCCCTCACACTGAAGTTGTTCTGGCCTATCCCGCCATTTACCAACTGGGGAACTTGGCCTTGAGATGGGGCTTTCTGGGGTCTCCATTTCCTCAAGCATTAAGTGGGAATGATGGCACCTATCTCACAGAGTTAAATAAGACCGTACCCATAAAGGCCTCTGCATGGTGTCCAGCACGCTGTTAACATTTAACAAAGGCTGGCTACTGTTAGTATTTTAAAGTAGACCATACATTCGCTAAGCAGTGTGCTGTGAAGAATGTTGGAGGGGCCGCACCCTCAAATATACAGGGTTCCCCTGCTGTGAATTGACGATCCTGTCCCTGATGTTAAGTATTGTCCAGAAAAAGCAGATTCTTTGGGAGAGTAACATAAGGCTCTCCTAACACTTTAGTAAAAATGAGTTTTTGATTTTACTGTTTAATTTGGTAAACACTTATCCAGGGCTTACTCTGTGCCAGCCACTGTTCTCAGTGCCTTAGACATATTAACTTGTATAACCTTCCTCATAGCTCTATGTGATAGGACAGGTACTATTGTTGGTCCTATTTATGGATGAACAAACTGAGGCAGGGCGTCTAAATAACGTATCCAAGGTGACACAGCTGTCTGGCCCCAGAGTTTGTGCTCTTTAGCGATATGTCACCCCTGAGGACTTGGGAAGACAGAGAGAGGCTGTTACGGGCTGAGTTGTGTCCCCACCGCAGATTCCCATGTGGAGGTCCTAAGCCCCCAGACCTCGGAATGTGACTGTATTTGGAGACAAGGTCTTTAACGAGTAGTTAAGTTAAAATGAGGTCATTAGAATGGGGCCCTAGCCCAAGGTGACTAGTGTCCTTATAAGAAGGGGCTCAAGAAAGTGGCCATGTACACACCAAGGCCTCAGGGGACACCAACCCCGCCGACTCCTCGATCCCTTGGCCGCTTTTACCTCCGGGCGTGTTCTTGGACATTCTTC
Organism: Equus caballus; assembly: GCF_041296265.1. Classification (NCBI taxonomy): domain Eukaryota; kingdom Metazoa; phylum Chordata; class Mammalia; order Perissodactyla; family Equidae; genus Equus; species Equus caballus. The sequence continues at coordinate 18,766,089 of NC_091691.1, read as the reverse complement.
TGGGTTCTTGAGAAGGGCTGAGTTCCAAGACTGCTCACATGGTCCCCTTCTTCCTCTTCCATGTCCTCCTGGAGACTTTTGAGGGAAGAGGCATTTTAGGGGATGATTCTGAGAAACCGTTCATGAAATCCAGTTGATACTTTTATTCAGAGAAAACTTTTCCTGCCAGTTGCCGGGATGTGCAACCTCTCCCTCACAGAGGGAAGAAATAAGACAGATTTTTCTAGTCCACGCAGGTTTCCTGCAGAATCCCAGTGCTTAAAACTGGGTTTAGCACATAGCAGGTGCTTGTAGCAGATAAATATTTGTTGAAAGATTGATTGAATGAATGGTAAGCATCCTGATTTGTCTTTCTCTCCTTCAAACATACATGGTGATGTACATAGAACTGTTGTCATCAATAACAAAAAACTTCTTACCCCAAATCATTCCCTTACCTCCTACCAAAATCAATACTCAAGTGTTCAGAACAGGAACCGGTGTTGGGGGGGAGAGGCCTTTCTTTTCTTTAGTTAAGACAATAATTACCTATCCTGGTGTTTGAGACGGAGTGAGCCTTACTTACGGTGTTTTCATCCGTGTGGCTTGGTGAAGTGGTAAGTGTTGCCCCTCCAGACACCTGTGTTTCCTGAAGCTGTGTATTGATGCCAGGGCCAGAGCTGATGCCAGGAGTTGGCCTGGTGAACAACACAGTTCTTGAATCAAAGTCAGAGATACAGAGGAGCGGTTTGATGCTCTGAGCCAGAGAGACCCGGGTTTGAACCCTAGCCCGACCGTGCCATAGCTCAGTATTTTGGGCATCCTTTTCACCTCTCTGAGCCTCCACTTTCCCATCTGTAGAATGGAAGTAATAATTATAGTGCTTCATTGGGTTGTTGGGAGGATTAAAAGAGAGAAGGTATCAAGTGTTTAGCCAAGTGCCTGGCACTCAATAAATGTTAGTTATGGTCCTCGTTGATATATAGGGATTATTAAGCATCCACTTAAGCAACAGAACAGGGACCCTGACCCAAACCCACTGGGAAAAGAAGAGGATTCAGATTTCAGTGAGTCCAATATTCAATTACATTACGTTTACTCCCAGGAAAGTCCCCTCTGTTCAATAGACCAGGAGCAGGGCAGCTCTCCTCTCTCGCATGTATCCTGTTTAACCCTCTGATACCTGAAAAGAGGGGGTAACTCCTCGGGGGATCTCCTAATTATTCATCTGATACTTCTCCCTTAAGGATTTTTTGTTGCAAGTAAAGAGGGAACAGCAGACGAATGTCCACAGCAGGAGAGAAAAAATTAACCAGCCCATAATTATAGTCTCATGAATACTTTAAGTGAGAAGGGTGAACCTCACTTAAATCAGACCTAGTGCCTTGATTACTGGAGTCACAAGAGGGAGGGTTGGTCACACAGGCACCCCTGCTGTGACGATTCAGACATATTGTCCTTCGCTCCAGCGATAATCACTTTATTGAAGGCAACCAAGCTTAGTGTAAACAAGAGAATCTCTAGACTTGAAATTATACTGGTGAGAGGGTAACCGAGGATAAATGCTACAGAACAATTTGGCAGACCTAGAAAAATTGAAAATGCACATGCCCTGTGACCCGGTGATTCCATTTCTAGCTATTTACTCTAGACCGGTGGTTCTCACCTAGGGACATTTTGCTCCCCAGGAGACATTTGGCAATGCCTGGGGGCATTTTTTGGTTGTCACAACTGAAGGGTGCTACTAGCATCTGACGGGCAAGGCTTGGAATACAGCTTAACATCCTACGGCGCACAGACAATGAAGAACTATCTGGCCCCAAATGTCAGTAGTGCTGAGCGTGAGAAACTCTGCCTCAGATGGATCAGTTGGTATGCATTTGGTGCAAGTAACAGAAAATCCAACTGGTATAAGGATTTTTATTATTTACTGGACCATGAGTCCAGAGCAGCAATTGGCAAACTATGGCATGTGGACCATTCTGGTTCGCTGCCTGTTTTTGTAATAATTTAATTGGAATACAGTCATGCTCATTCATTTATGTATTATCTCTGGCTGCTTTTGTGCTGCAACAGCAGAGTTGGATAGTTGCGACAGAAATTGTATGGCCTGCAGAGCGTAAAATGTTACTATCTGGTCCTTTACGGAAGAAGTGTTTCACCCCTGGCCCAAGGGAACGCAAGCTCAGGGTTGGGTTCGTGATGCAAATATTTCATTAAGAATCAGGCTGTCTTTGCTTCCACTCCACCATCCTTAGTGTTTTGGTTTTAGTCCTCAGGCTTATTGCCTCATGGCAGCAAAATGGCTGCTGTAGCTCCATGTGTACTGGATTGAATAGCATCCCCAAAAGTTCATCTCCATCTGGAACCTGTGAATGTGACCTTACTTGAAGATAGAGTTTTTGCAAATGTAAACAAGTTAAGATGAGGTCATATGGGACTGGGTCCTAATCCAATGAATGGTTATAAATCAGTTATAAAATAGAACTTTGTTCAAATGAAACTCCTGACACCTAAATCAGAACACAACTATGTATCCACAGATGAACGGATAAAGAAAATATGGGCTATCTGTACAATGGAATATTATTCAGCCTTAAAAAGGAAGGAAATTCTGAAAAATGCTACGACATGGATGAACCTTGAGAACATTATACTAAGTGAAAGAAGCCAGGCACAAAAGGACAAAGGCTGTATGATTCCACTTATATGAGGTTCCTGGAGTCATTGAATCCACAGAGACAGACAGACAGTGAATGGTGGTGGCTAGTGGCTGGGGGGAGGGGAGCTGGAGAATTAATGTTTAATGGGGACGGACTTTGAGTTTGGAATTGTGAAAAAGTTCTCGGAATGGATGGTGGTGATGGTTGCAGATGAGAATGTACTTCATGCCATTAAACTGTACACTTAAAATAATTAAAACAGAAAATTTTAAGTAATATATATTTTAGCACAGTTTTAAAAAGTGCCACGCCACCCCCACGTAATCATGATTCCAAATGTACAAACCTTTCCTGGTTCATAATCTTTTTCTTTACTTCTTCCCGCAACTTTTAGATTCATAGAATTCGTGGAAATTCATAGCGAAGTCCCTAGAAAATCGTCTCAAGGTGTAGGTCTCTGGAACAGCAGCATCTGGATCATCTGAGAATTTGTTGGCCGTGCCCGTCCTCAGGCTTCACCCAGCCCCACTCAGACACCCTGGAGTGGGGCCCAGCTCCCGGGGCTTCTTCCACTCATTAAGGGGTGAAAAATGTGAATCTAGCTAGTCTTTTCGATTTTGCCCATGAGGAAAGCAGGGGTCATAGAGGTCAGGTGGCTTGCCCAAGATCACAGAGCTAGTTCAGTTTCTGCCTGAGTTGGAACACCAGCCAAGGTCTTTTGACTTCCTCTTTTCTCACCCCTATGCCCACCAGCCGCTCCCAAACTCCATCCCAAATCTGACCGTGGAGTGTAGCACACATGTTAAATGAATTTAATTCGCTTTCCTTTATGCCACCTAATGCTACAGCAATGCTTTCCCCCAACTGCAGTAGAAGAAAGTGAGGCCAACAGAGAAAAAAAGGGAGAGAGAGAAGGCAGGAGGGAGAGAGAGAGGGGGAGAGAGAAAGGGGAAGAGAGAGAGAGAGAGAGAGAGCGAAGGAGGAGGAGAAAGAGAGAGAGGGAGAGAGAGGAATAGAGAGAGAGAGGAAGAGAACAAAGCAGCAGGAGAGATCTGAAGACTTGTCTGAGAGCCCGAGTTTACGTCTGTTCATGAACGTCCCCGAACAAAAATACATTCTTTTTCCCTAAAGTCATTTTAAGTCGGGTTTCTGTTTTTTCAACCTAAGAATCTTCTAGTATGATGTTGAAAAGGAATGATGACAGGGGACATCTTTGCCTTGTTTCTGATCTTAGTGGGAAAGCTTCTAGTTTCTCGCCATATGGTGTGATGTTAACAGTAGGTTTTTTGTAGATATTCTTTATCGAGTTGAGGAAGCTCCCCTCTGTTTCTAGTTTACTGAGAGTTTTTGTCATGAATGGGTGTTGGATTTTGCCAAATGGTTTTTCTGCATCTGTTGATATGATCATGTGGTTTTGCTTTTTTAGTCTGTTGATGTGATGGGTTACATTTGCAGATGTTGAACCAGCCTTGCATACCTGGGATAAAGCCCACTTGGTCATGGAGTACAATTCTTTTTATACATTGTTTTTTACATCGTTGCATTTGATTTGCTAATATTTTATTGAGGATTTTTGCATCTACGTTCCTGAGAGAGATTAGTCTGTAGTTTTCTTGTAATGTCTTTTCTGGTTTTGGTATTAGGGTGATGCTGGCCTCATAGAATGAGTTAGAAAGTATTCCCTCTGCTTCTATTCTCTGAAAGAGATTGTACAGAATTGGTGTAATTTCTTCCTTAAATGTTTGGTAGAACTCCCCAGTGAACCCATCTGGGCCTCGTACTTTTTGTTTTGGAAGGTTATCAGTCATTGATTCAATTTGTTTAGTAGATACAGGCCTATTCAGATTGTCTATTGCTTCTTGTATGAAATTTGACAGACTGTATCTTTCAAAGAATTAGTCCATCTCATCTAGGTTATCAAATTTGTGGGCACAGAGTTGTTCATAGTATTTCTTGATTATTCTTTTGATGTCCATAGGACCTGTAGTGGTGTCCTCTCTTCATTTCTTTTCTTTTTTAAAAAAACATATTTTATTGTAGGTTGGTTTTTTTTTTTTTAGAAAGATTAGGTCTGAGCTAACATCTGCCACCAATCCTCCTTTTTCTGCTGAGGAAGACTGGCCCTGAGCTAACATCCATGCCCATCTTCCTCTACTTTATATGTGGGACGCCTGCCACAGCATGGCTTGCCAAGCAGTGCCATGCCCATACCCGGGATCCGAACCGGTGAACCCTGGGCCACCAAACCAGAACGTGCGCACTTAACCGCTGTGCCACTGGGCCAGCCCCTCTTCATTTCTGATATTAACAATTTATGTCCTCTCTTTTTTTTCTTAGGCTAGCTAGAGGCTTATCAATTTTATTGATCTTTTCAAAGAACCAGCTTTTGATTTTCTCTATTAATTTCCTGTTTTCAATTTCATTGGTTTCTGTTCTAATTCTTATTATTTCTTTTCTTCTGCTTACTTTGGATTTAATTTGCTCTTCTTTTCTCTAGTTTCCTAAGGTGGAAACTTAGATTATGGATTTTAGAGCTTTCTTCTTTCCTAATAAATGCATTCGGTGCTATAAATTGCCCTCTATGCACTGTTTTCCCTGTATCCCATAAATTTTGATAAGTTGTGTTTTCATTTTCATTTAGTTTGAAATATTTAAAAATTTCTCTTGAGATTTCTTCTTCGTGTGTTATTTGGAAGCGTGTTGCTTAATCTCCATGTATTTTGGGATTTTCCAGTTATCTTTCTGTTATTGACTTCTCATTTAATTCCATTGTGGTCTGAGAGAGACATTGTGTGACTTGTATTCTTTTAAATTTGTTAAGTGCATTTTATGGCCCAGACTGTGCTCCATCTTGGTGAATGTTCCGTGTGAGCTTGAGAAGACTGTGTATTCTGCTATTGTTGGATGAAGTAGTCTATAGATGTCAATTATATCCAGTTGATTGATGGTGTTATTGAGTTCAACTATGTCCTTACTGATTTTCTGCCTGCTGGATCTGTCCATTTCTGAGAGAGGGGTGTTGAAGTTTTTAACTATGATAGTGGATTCATCTCTGTCTCCTTGCAGTTCTGTCAGTTTTTACCTCACATAATTTTGTGCTCTCTTGTTAGGCACATACACATTAAGGATTGTTCTGTCTTCTTGGAGAATTGACCCCTTTATCGTTATGTAATGCCCCTCTTTATCCTTGATAACTTTCCTTGCTTTGAAGTCTGCTCTGTCTGAAATTAATAAAGCTAATCCTGTTTTCTTTTGATTAATGTTAGCATGGTCTATTTTTCTTTATCCATTTACTTCTAATTATATGTGTCTTTATATTTAAAGTGAGTTTCTTGCAGACAACATATAGCGGCTCTTGTTTTTTCATCCACTCTGACAATCTGTCATTTAATTGGCGCATTTAGACCATTGATGTTCAAAGTGATTATTGATATAGGTGGATTAATAGCTACCATATATGTTACTATTTTCTATTTGTTGCCCTCGTTCTTTGTTCCTATTTTTGTCTTCCATTCTTCTTTCTGCCTTTTGTGGTTTTAATTGATTGATGTGTATGTTTCTATTTTATCTCCTTTCTTAGTAGATCAGTTATACTTTTTTTTTTTTTTTTTTTTTACTTTTTTTAGCTCTTGGCTTACAGTTTGCAATATACATTTACAAATAATCCGGGTCCACTTTCAAATAACACTATACCACTTCATGGGTAGTGTTGGTACCTTATGATGACAGAATAATTCTAATTCCTCTCCCTTGTCCCTTATATCATTGCTGTCATTCATTCACTTGTATATAAGCATACATCAGCATATATATACATAGTAAGATCTATACATAACCACACATAGTTGAATACATTTGTTACTATTATTATTTTGAACAAACTGTTATCTGTTGGATCAATTAAGAATAAGAAAAACAAAAGTTTTTATTTTCCTTTCACTTACTCCTTCAATGCTCTTCCTTTCTTTATGTTGATCTGACTTTCTGATCGATGTTATTTTCCTTCTCTCTGAAGAACTTTTAATATTTCCTGCAATGTGGGTCTACTGACAAAATTCTCTCAATTTTTGTTTGTCTGAGAAAGTCTTTATTTCTCCTTCACTTTTGAAGGATAATTTCGTAGTGTACAGAATTCTGGGTTGGTGGTTTTTTCTCTCAACTCTTTAGATATTCCACTCCACTCTCTTCTTGCTTACATGATTTCTGAGATGTTGGATGCAGTTCTTATCTTTGTTCCTCCAAAGGTAAGGTGTTTTTTCCTCTCTAGTTTCTTTCAGGACTTTTTTCTTTATTTTTGATTTTCTGTAGTTTGGAAATAATATGCCTAGGTATAGATTTTTGACATTTTTCTTGCTTGGAGTTCCCTAAGCTTCCTGGATCTGTGGTTTGGTGTCTGACATTAATTTAGGGGAAATTCTCAGTCATTATTGTTTCAAATATTTTATCTGTTCCTTTCTCTCTCTTTTCTCCTTCTGGTTTTCCCATTATGTATATGTTATGCCATTTGTAGGTGTCCCACAGTCTTTGGATATTCTTTTCTGGTTTTGGGGTTTTGTTCCAGTCCTTGTTCTCTTTCCTTTTCAGTTTTGGTGGTTTCTACTGAGATATCCTCAAACTCAGAGATTCGTTCCTGAGCTGTGTCCAGTGCACTAATAAGCCCATTGAAAGCACTCTTCATTTCTGTTACTGTTTGATCTCTAGCGTTTCTTTTTGGTTCTTTCTGAGGATTTCCATCTCTCTGCTTACATTGTCCATCTTTTCTTGCATGCTGTCTACCTTATAGAAGAGAACCCTTAGCATATTAATCGCAGTCGTTTTAAATTTCTGGTCTGATAATTCCAGCATCTCTGCCTTGTTTGTTTCAGATGCTTGCTCCATCTCTTCAAATTGTGTTTTTCTTTCGCCTTTTAGCATGCCTTGTAATTTTTCCTTGATGGCTGGATGTCATGTTCCAGGTAAAAGGAATGGCTGTAGATAAGCCTTTAGTAAGATGGTGGTGAGTGTGGGGAGGAGGGAAGCATCTACAGTCCTGTGATTAGGTCTGTCTTTAAGTGAGACTTTACCTCTGAACTGTGAACTTCACGAGCGTTTCTCAGTTTTTTTCTCCCCTTAGGTGAGCCTGAGGGGCTGGTATTGGGTATTTCCCTCCCCCCAGGTCAGTTAAGTTCTGATGGTACTCCAGCAGGTTAGGCTCTGTTAACTAGTTTCCGCTGAGGGCAGGCCTTGTTAAGAAAAATGGAGTGCTCTGGTGTATTTCAAAAATGGTTCCTTTCCCTTCTCCCTGCAGGAAGTCCGAGGGGATTTTTCTCTGATATTTACTGTGAGAACTTGGTTAACTTCCTGGAGGTAAGATTCACGAAAGCGTGGGGCTCCCCCTGTGACTGGATTCCCTGGAACTCTGAACTCAGGCTTGTCCACACTGAGCCTCCAGGCGGTCGTCAGTTCCAGTGCAGGTCTCCCTATCCTGGGATTGGCTCCTGCAGCGGTTTCCACTTGTGAGTTTCTGCTCCAATAAGCCGAGACTCTGCATGCGCCTGTCTGTCCCTTCAATCCTGGGGGCAGTGGTTGTTCGGTGTCCTTGCTTCTCTTACAGATCCAAGAAGAGTTGTTGATTTTTCAGCCTCTTCAGCTTTTTACTTGTTAGGATGGAGTGGAGACTTCCAAGCTCCTTGCATGTGGAACCAGGAGTCAACCTAAGAATCAATCCAGTCTGGAGAAGGAAGAAGGCAGGAAGGCGTCTTGGAGGAGGTGACCTCTAAAATGAAACCTGGTAGGAGTTAGGCAGGTGCAAGAAAGAGGGGATGAGAGTTCCACGCAAGAGAGAGTATGATGGGGTGGATGGTTATAAGGAGCAGAGATAATTAGAGCTTAGAGACTGAGGAGGGAACGCACTGAGAGATCGGGCTACAGAGGTGGGCTAGAATCAGCCCTCTACATGGCATTGACCTTGGAGAAATCTTGTGAAAATGGACATTAACCTTCCCGACACTGACACGTCTCCAAAGAGCTCGGGCGCGTTGTAGACATTCCTGACTCCGTCCTCACAGCAGCTCCTGTGCCGCGCGTCTGCAAAGTGCTTGGAGGGAATCCTGAGCGGCGTAGGGCACTTTGAGGCTGTTAAGTGCCCATATAAATTGCAACTTATTGGCTCAAATGTTTGACTTCCTATTTTTCTTTCCATTTGTGTGTCACCTGTAATTAGAGTCCCAAAGTGCTCAGAGTGATTTTTCTATTAAAACAGAAAGGAGAGGAGACTCATCTCCCCAGCAGATTGTGAAGTGCAATGGACCAAGCGACTCTCTCTCCTGTGTGGGCACTTGTGCAGAGATTTATGGACTTACAGTGACATCCCTCTCTTCATTCTTAAAGGACTGAATTCATCTTTCTCTCTGCTGCTGTGTGGGTGTGTGTGCAGCTGTGCATATCTTTATTACTTGCAGCCATATCAGTAACATAAATATTTACTGAGCATCTACTATGTGTGGTCACAAACCTCAGAAATGCCTTCTCTTAGCTCCATCATTCATGGACTCATTTTTTTCATTCATTTATTTATTCATTCATTCAACCAACCGACAATTACTGAGCACATCCTAGGAACCTGGCTCTGTGCCAGGGGCTGAGAACACAGGATAAACAAGATAGACATGGTTCCCACCCTCAGGGAGCCTACATTCTAATAGGGGAGACACACAAAGAAGAAAGTAAGAAAGAAGAAATTTACCCATTGAGGGAGGGTCAATTTCAGTGATAGAGAGAATGGCATGTGGACGTGTTACTTAGGAGAGGTGCTTATGGACGGCTTGTCTGAGGAGCTCACATTTAAGCTGAGGGCAGAGGGCTGAAGAGGGGGCGGCCACACTGAAGAGTGATGGAGGAAGAATGTTCTAGGAGGGGGGAAGTGAGTGCAGAGGCCCCTGTGATGGAAAAGGATTTAGCTTCTTCATACCACAGATCCCTTTGAACGAGAAGATGTAAAATACGCACCGAGCCCCGAGACACTGCTGGTGGGGGTGTAAGCTGGTGCCGCCAGTTTCAAAAAAACATTGTGGCGGTTCCTCAAGTGATTTTAAATATAACTAAAAATGATTTAATCCAGCAATTCCACTCCTAAGTATATACCCAAGAGAAATAAAACATCTGTCTACACAAAAACCTGTACATGAATGTTCACAGCAGCATTATTCATAATAGCCAAAAGGTGGAAACAACCCACATGGCCATCAATGGATGAATGGGTAATCAAAATGTGGTACAGTCTTGCATGGCTTGATAACCGGGATATGTTCTAAGAAATGTATCGTGGGCTGGCCGGGTGGCACAGTGGTTAAGTTTGCACGTTCCACTTCAGCAGCCCAAGGTTCACTGGTTCAGATCCCGGGTGCGGACATGGCATCGCTTGGCACACCACGCTGTGGTAGTTGTCCCACACATAAAGGAGAGGAAGATGGGCATGGATGTTAGCTCAGGGCCAGTCTTCCTCAGCAAAAAGAGGGGGATTGGCAGCCATTAGCTCAGGGCTAATCTTCCTCAAAAAAAAAAAAAGAAAGAAATGCATCGTTAGGTGATTTTGTCATTGTGCAAACATCATAGGTCCACTTACACAAACCTAGATGGTGTAGCCTACTACACACCTTGGCTTTATGGTACTAAGCTTAGGGGACTACCATCATATATGTGGTCTGTCATTGGCTGAAGTGTCATTATGTGGCACATAACTGTAAATCCATACAATGGAATATTATTCAGCCATACAAAGGAATGAAATACCGATATATTATACAACATGCATGAACCTTGAAAACACTATGCTAGGTGAAAGAAGCCAGTCACAAAGGACCACATACTATGTGATTCCATTTATATGAAATCTTCAGAACAGAGAAATCTACAGAGACAGAAAGTAGAATTGTGGTTGCCTAGGGGAGGGCTGGGGTGATGGCTAAAGGGAATTGGGTTTCTTTTTGGGCGATGACAATGTTCTAAAATGTGATGGTTACACATATCTGGGAATATCCTAAAAGCCATTGAATTGTACACCTTAAATGGATGAATTGTACAGGATGTGAATTATATCTCAATAAAACTTTTAAAAAATGATTTTGTTTGTTATTTCAAGAACCGTGGAGGCACCTTGAGGTGTTTTAAACGGAGGAGTGTCCTGATCTGATTCGCTTTTTCAAAAGCTCTCTGGCTGTCTGATTCATTGCCAGGAGCAACAGTGGAGGTGGGAGACCAGTGAGCAGACACTCCAGGTGTGATGATGCTGCCTTTGACCTCGGCCTGCCGGATTTAGCAAATAACGATTCAGGACACCTAGTTAAATTTGAATTTCAGATATGCAAATAATTTTTTTTAGTATTTCTCACATATTACACAGGACATACTTATACTAAAAAGTTACTCTTTGCTTATCTTAAATTCTAATTTTGCAGGGGCATACTTACACTCAAGTTGTCTGTCTGAAATTCCAATTTAACTGAGCATCTGTATTTTAGCTGGCAACCCTACCTTGACTAGGATGGTGGTGGAGGAGACGGAGAGAAGGGGACAGATTCAAGATATATGGTGGTGGTAGAATTGTCAGGACTTGCTAGTGTGAGAGGAAAGGGAGAGAGAGAACCAGGCTCCTGTCTGAAACATCAGGGTAGTGGTCTCATTTGCTGAGATAGGAAAAACTTGGTTGGGTTTGCAAAGACAAAGATACTGTTGGGGTTCTTGTTGCAACCGAATCAGGGTCAAAGTCATGCTAACAACAAGAATATCTTTACTTCACGTGAGCCCCAGCTGGGATGGCTCCAGGAAAGACTCAGGCTTGCCAGGGTGTGTTGCTTCTTAAGTAGGCAGGTAAGGAATCCAGCTCTGGGAGTCTCAGAGTCCGAGCTGGAGTGAGAGCACTCGTTCTATGGACCAAAGCCACCACCTCTTCCTTCTGAGCCAGAGGTGGCTGAACCGGGCATCTCTGATAGCATCAGGCTGGAGCTGAATTTTCAATACAAATAAAAGGGACCCAAGGATAGAACCCATTTCTTCCTGGAGGAAGGAAACTCTTTTAGAGGGAGGGGCTTTGGAACCAGGCTGGGGAGATTAAAGGGGGCGCTCCATAAAAGCTGGAGGGGATTGAGGAGAGAGAAAGAGGTCGGGAGTGGTATCCATATGGGACAACCTCCTTTGGAATGACTAAGTCTGTAACTGGCAGCTGGCACCGAATTCTGTCTGTGCAGCTTTTTAAAAAAATGAAATTATTGATGGGAAAGTTCTCAAGAACAAACAAATTGTTTCTTGCTATAGTTTTTTTAAGACCAAATTTGTTTCCCCCAGAGAATTTTATATTTTGCTGATATGAAGGCATAAAACAGCAGCAAAGGGCAATAATGCATATATGATGAACATCAAGGTCATGCTGACGTTCAAAATGGCGACTTACCTCATTCTGATGTTTTTGTTAATTTTGTAAACAATATCCTTTGAAATGATACTCATTTCCTCTGATTAGTTTTCACATTAATCTTCTGGTGTTCTTCCCACATTAGTGATCCCAAATGAGGTGTGATTCTCCACTCCTGGTCAAAAGAGCTAAGGAGGTATCTTAATGTAAGTTGAAGGGAGTTTTGTCCTAACTCATGGATTGTTCAAGAATGAATTTTGGGGTTTGAAGTCTGCTGAATGCAACTTATATTTTTAATAAAAATCACTTTTTCTTTAAAAAATGGAATTTGTTGCTAATAATTAAAAACCAAGATATTGATTTTTAGAAGATCTGGACTAAGATCCAACAGGTGGGTAGAGCAGAGTATCGGTTTCCCATTCTAGATGGGCATCCACTCTTCAGTTTGCCGTAGTCCACACCTGGCCCACTTGCCTCGTTTTTGTTTCCTGGAGCCACCTGTAGGCATTGGAGTCTGTGGTCACTGACGCCCTTCTGTAGTAGGCTGAATTATGGCCCCCAAAGACATCCAGGTCCTAATCCCTGGAATCTGTGAATGTTACCTTAGGTGATAGAAAGGTTTTTGCAGATGTGACTAAATTAAGAGTCTTGAGATGGGGAGAATATCCTGGATTATCTAGGTGAGCCCTAGGTAACCACAATCATCCTTAGATAAGAGGGAGGCAGAGGGAGAGTTGACCAAGAGACAGAGGGCAATGGGATGAGTGAAGCAAGATGCTACGCTGCTGGCTTTGAAGATGGAGGCAGGAGCCATAGACCAGCAATGCAATATAGGAGCTGAAGAAAACGAGGAAAGAGGTTCTCCTCTGGAGCCTCTGGAGGAGGCACAGCCCTGCCAACACCTTGATTTGAGCCCAGTGAAATGGAGTTTGGACCTCTGGCTTCTAGAATGTAAGAGAATAATCGTGTGTTGTTTTAAGCCACTTAATTTGTTATAGCAGCAACGGGAAACTGATAAACCTTCTGACCTTGTACGTGAGAACAAATAAATTAATAATCTCTGCTCCTGTCCCCCACCCTCACTAGTTTTTTGAGACCCACCTGACCCTGCAGGAAAGAAGTTCTTGCACGTCGGTGGTCCAGTGCGTGGCTGGTCTGAGGAGGATGAGACCATTTTTGGGGGTCCCACTGAGACCATTGTGGGGAGGATGATGGCTATTTTTCAGCCAGCTTTCAGGGGCTCCGGCAGACCTGAGCTGGGATCCCGAGGAGAATCACCACATAGCTACAACAGGCAGAGGAGACTAGTAGCATGAGAGACACTAAGACTGAATTCCCGGAGTCTCCCTCTTATGAGAGGCTTGAAGATGTCTTAATTTGGCTCAGTATCCCTCCCCGCTTCTTCTGTCTTGGGGAACTCTGCCTCCTCACTTCACAGGGTCCTGGAAATCCATTGTAACCCTGCTCCCCCCAATCAAGGGCTGGGAAGGTGACCCAAAATAGGCCGTTCAGATGATCCTCTGGGACAGTGGTTCTCAAACTGGATCTTGTAGCAGAATCACCCAGAGGGATTGCTAAAACATAGATTGGGGTTGCACCCCCTGAGTCTTTGGGCTGAGAATTTTCCTTCTTAAAAGTTCCAAGGTGATGCTAGCCCAGGGGCCACACTCTGAGAACCCCTGCTCTGGGAATGTGGATCCCAGAAGATGGAAGACAGGTAGCGAGCTCAACCAAAGCAGATAGTTCATGACTATGAAATCCCTGAATCTGATCTGATTCTGGGCATTCTGAGGGTCTGGTTCTTCCTCTTTTCTTTTAACTTGATGAGTCATCCCAAGTTCAATTCGTTTTTGCTTAAGGAAGCAAGACTTGTTGCTTGCAACCAAAGACTTTTAATGGATTGAACTTTCAAGGAACACTCTTGATATGAAAAAAGTGGGGTTCGTGGAACACCAGCCTTACAGAGCATAGGTTAGACGTAATTTCTGTCTGCCAAGACCGTATTAATGGGGATCATAGCCATCATTTATTGAAGGCCTGCTATGTGTCTGATGGATGCTAGGAGTTTTACAGACGTTTTATGAGCCTTATAGTCTCTCTGAAGGGAAGATATTTTTATCTTTATTTTTTGTTTGAGGACATGGAGGCCTAGGAATTTATTATTGGGAAGATATAAAATCAACATAAATATTGTCGGTGAACGGTAGACAATACTGAGAAAAGGACAGTATTTTTCTCCTTCTTAGTATATTTCTCTTTTTTGTTTACTTTTTCTGGGTGTCTAATCGCCCCGTTAGCCTGCCTGCACTGCCCCTGTAGAAATTCTTTTAAAGGGGCAAGAGGAAACATTGATTTTGACCTTCATAATTAAGTATTTAAAAAATTTCCAGTTTGCTTTTAAATATTAGATGTTCCATATATTTTAGAGATAACAAGAAGAGCCACATTTGGCTTTTGATCTATAAGTAGACCATCAAAACCAGTTTGACTGACCCTTGGAATTCATATGGAAAGCATCTAGAATGAAGCAGGATGTTAGCTGAATGTTTGGGGAAAAATAGCTCATTGTTTTTATTTTTACTATAAAAAGAATACTTATCGGACATTTCTTATGCCCCACATCACATCCTCTTGACTCATCTTTTACTTCAGTCATTGCTGTAGCAACTGGCTTTGTGCACAGGTAACCTGCCAGTCCCTCTTATTAGCTGCACTGAGTGTCTCTTGCTTTTTGCCCCAGGGCATCTCTGCTGCCTTAGTGTGGGATATCCATGGGAACTCACTCACTTATGCCCAACCTGGAAGTGAGAGATTATGAAAAACTCCTGACTTAAACTTTCTCTAAGGAAGGATAAGCCAGTGGATAAGTGCTCCCTTCTTCCAGTTCTTATCTCTTGGGAGGACAATCCTGAGGTGTGTTCTTCAAGACTCCTTAGAAGTTCTCAGTGGGGTGGAGTATAAGTTGCTTACAGTGGGGCCAACTCAAGAATGCTCTTTATTTTATTTTTTTGTGTGAGGAAGTTTGTCATGGAGCTAACATCTGTGCCCATCTTCCTCTACTTTGTGTGGGATGCCGCCACAGCATGGCTTGACAAACGGTGCTGTGTCCACCTGGGATCCGAACCCGCAAACCCCAGGCTGTAGAAAATTAGAATATACAGATAAAGAAGAAAAAACACTAAAATCACCCATAATCCTGCCCTCTCTAGAGATCTCGTCTGTTAAGATTTGGGTGTATTTTCTTTTGAAAATGCATACACACTTTTTAAAAGACACTACCGGGATCATACTGTATCTATGGTTATGTATCCTGACTATTTTCACTTACCATATTGTGACAATCTTCATGTGACTAAATTTCCTCCAATGAAATATTTAATAGCTGCACAGCATTTCATTTATTCATTCATTATTTATAGAGCAGCTACCATGTCCCAGGCACTGTTTTGAGCACTGAAGGCACAGCAATAAACAAATAGATCCAGTCTCCACCCTCAAGGAGTGGACTTCTAGTTAGGATTTTTCTTCCATTCTAATGGGGCATAACTTATTTAACCAGTGCCCTGTTGTTAACTGTTTAGATTCCTTCTGATCTTCAGGACTAGAAACAAT
Source organism: Equus caballus (assembly GCF_041296265.1). Classification (NCBI taxonomy): domain Eukaryota; kingdom Metazoa; phylum Chordata; class Mammalia; order Perissodactyla; family Equidae; genus Equus; species Equus caballus. Next base: position 18,750,447 of record NC_091691.1, on the reverse strand, counting down.
GCTTCCGTGAAGATCCTTGAGGGTATTCTTTGATCTCCTCCATGTTCCTCTCTTGGATAAGTTCCTAGAGGTGGAATTGCTGGAAGAAAGGGGATGTGAGTAAAGGAGGGTGCTGCTATTCTCACCTAGATCCGTCTCTCTGACTTCGGAGCCTGGGCTGATAACCATGCCGGTAATATCACTGAGCTGAAAAAGATCGTGGTAACTAGAGGCTGTCAAATGGTTCCTAGCTGGCTTAGGCATGTGGGCTGTATGATTCTAATAATTAACAGGTCAAGTGCAGAGTGTTTAAAAAAAATAAAGAATTAGAATCCCGGGTTTGCAAATTACCAGCTGTGTAATTTTGGGCTCAGTTTCTTCATCTGTAAAGTGGGGACAATAGTTATCTATTCAGCAAATATTTATTGAGCACCTACCAATTGCTAGCCTTCAAGCTAAGAATTGACAGTCCAGCAGGGAAGGGAGATATGAATAAATAATGGCAGAAATATAAAATTACAAACTGTGTTCTGGGCTACGATGAGAAGTATAGGATGCTGTAAAAATGAGTAACAGGGAGACTCGATCTTTTGGGGCACGGGGTTTGGGAGATTAAGTGAGGCACGAGCTGAGATATGAAAGATGTGTGAGTTAACCAGGGCCAGGTGGGGAGAAAAATTCCCTGCGGAGGGAACGGCAGGTACAAAGCATTTTGAAGACGAAATGTGATTGAAAGCCACTTTCTTTCCCACCTCACAGCTCCTGCACTTATACTTGCTTCTGGCAATATCTCCTCTGAGATCTGATCTTCCCATCGCTGGTCCATCTCATTCAGCTCTTAGTTCAAATGACGTCTCAAAGATGCGTTCCCTGAACATCCTTCTGAAGTTAATATGTTCTGTTTTCTTCCTAACACCTACCTCTGATTCAAGCGTTCATATTCCTTTGTTGAACATCTCCCCCACCGGTTGAATGCAAACCCCAAGAAGGGAGAGATTTGGGGGGCGGGCGGGGGCAGATTTAAATGCTGAATTCTCAGCGCCGGGCATACAGCAGTTGCTCAATGCATGCTTGCTGAGCGAAGGAACAGTGCTTGGCGCCAAGTCTGCGCTTGGCAAAAGCCACAAACATGCAAGAGCAGAAGCGGAGCACGCGCTGGGGGCACAGACCCGGGCCTGCTGCGCCCGGGACCGCGCGAGGGGCGCGCCGGGGGCGGGGCCGCCCAGCCGGAACCCTTGGGCCGCGGCGGCGGCGGCTTCCGGTCGCGGCGGACACTTCCCGCGGAGGGACCCTGCCGTGGCGGCGCGGACCCCAGGCTGACGCGCACGGCGGCCGAGGAGGGGCGGCGGCCATGGACGACCACAGCCTGGACGAGTTCCGCCGGCGCTGGCAGGAGGAGCTGGCGCAGGCCCAGGCGCAGAGGAAGCGGCGGCGGCCCGAGGCTGCCGAGCGGCGGCCGCGGCGGCCGGAGGTGGTCCCCGGGCGCGGCGAGCAGGCCTCGGGGTACCTGGCGCTGGCCCAGGGCCTCCTGGAGGGCGCGGGGCGGCCCCCGGCGGCGCGGGCCGCTAGGCAGGACGCGGCGAGCCGTTCCCGCTCCCCTCCGGCCCGCGAGGGCGCCGGGGGCGGCGAGCAGCTGGTGGACCAGCTCATCCGCGACCTGGTGAGTGGCCGTCGCCTCCTGCCGAGGCCCGGGCCGGCCCCCGCGCCCGGTCCAGACCCGCGAGTGAGTTGGAAAGTGACTCTGTGCCACCAGTGTAGGGGAGCAGTGAGTAGAGGTACCCACACCTACGTTTGTGCGTGCATAGAGTTTGTGCATCTCTGGAAGCCGTGGTTCCCAACTGGGGGCGGGTTTGTCCCCGATTTGGCACTGTCTGCAGACAGTTTTGGATGCCACAGCTGGGAGCGGGGGTGGTTTCTGCTAGTATCTAGTAGGTAGAGGCCAGGCATGCTTATGAACGTCCTACAACGCACAGGACAGCACCCACCAAAAATTATCTGGCCCGAAATGTCAGTAAGTATGAGACGGAGAAATCCTGCTCCAGGAAGATCCCTGAACTTTTAACGAGGTTGCCTTTGGGGTGGAGAACCCAGAGCATGGGTAAGAAGGAATTTTAACTTTTCTCTATATACTGTTGGGACTATTCAGGTTTTTCTAACTGTCCCATGTGTTGCTTCAAAAACAAAGCAGAAAAAAAGGGAATCTTTTGGGTGCTGTCATTAGCATGGAGGGTCTTAGCGTTTTCTTGGGCATGGGTCCCTTCCAGAATCTGGAGGAAGACAGGGACCCTCTGTCAAAAAAAAAAAAGCTCCCGTGACAAAGTTAGGACAATCAAGATCCCCCAAAACATGTCCATGGTTAAAGAGTTAGGACAAGACAGCAGGTTTTTTTTTTTTTTTTTTTGAGGAAGATTAGCCCTGAGCTAACATCTGCTGCCAATCCTCCTCTTTTTGCTGAGGAAGAGTGGCCCTGAGCTAACATCCATGCCCATCTTCCTCCACTTTACGTGTGGGATGCCTACCACAGCATGGCTTGACAAGCGGTGCCATGTCTGCACCTGGGATTTGAACCAGCGAACCATGGGGCCACCGAAGCAGAAGGTGCGAACTTAACCACTAGCCACTGGCCAGCCCAAGACAGCGGGTTTTAGGGGTTTGATTTAAATTAGGCTCATAGGAGGCTACTACAGCTTCCCGATTGGGAGTAATTTTATAATCTGTATTCTGTATCAAAAGTTGTTTCAATAGGTGATGGCTTAATATTTAAAGTAATATGTAGTTATATTCAAATAACAATAGCTATATGAGTTTTCACCAAGTGTCTGGTCCTGTGCTCTGCCTTATCTTTAAGGTTAGAGATAACTTTTTTGTGTGTGTATCATAAACATTGTCTCTCTCTTTTTTTTTTTAAGGATTGGCACCTGAGCTAACATCTCTTGCCAATCTTTTTTTTCCTTCTTCTTCTTATCCTCCCCAAAGCCCCCCAGTACATAGTTGTATATTCTAGTTGTAGGTCCTTCTGGCTCTGCGTTATGGGACGCCGCCTCAGTATGGCCCGATGAGTGGTGCCTTGTCAGCGCCCAGGATCTGAACCATGAAACCCGGGGCTGCCGAAACAAAGCACGCGAACTTAACCACTTGGCCATGGGGCCGGCCCCATAAACATTCTCATTTAATGTGGCAATTCTTATACATATGAAAATTCATGCTGGCATCACGCCTACTTCTGTAAAAAGTGGGTCATCACTGAAGAAGTCTGACACATGTAAAAATCTTTCAGTGCCTTGGCAAGGTGGCTTAGCACCTGATAAGTTGCTCAGGCCGCTTCAGATCCATGCAGAAATTACTCCCATGGAAGTAGATTTATAGGCTAAGGCAAGAGCAGCTTATGGGGTAGAGACAAACAGGAAAGTGGATTATTAGGACAAAGGCACATTTGGGGCCTCACAGCAGAAATCCTCCCCACTGAGTGTAGCAATGTCCCCAGGCTTCACAACAATCCTGGGAGGTATTGTTAGTTTCCTTTTACAAGTGGAGAAGCTCAGAGGTTTTGTGTAATTGGCCCAGGGATACCCAACTGATAAATTCTGGGGATTGGGTTTGGATCCAGGTCTATGGGACTCGAAATTTCACCAGATAGGAGTTTTGCACACTTGACCTGATGTAAGAATCTCCTTAGGGCTTGTTAAAATACTGGTTCTGGCCCCTTCCCCAGGCCTGCTGAATCTCTCCAGAGGAGAGGCCCAGAAACCTGGTGAGTGGGGTGATCAGGCAAGTTTGAGAGGTTGCTCTGCCGTAGAGCTTCCTTTGGTTTGAGTTCCTGGTTCTCAAGGCTTTCCAGCGCTAACACTCGTGAGGGGTAGCCACTGATACCAAAAATAGTGGATCCCTAAATGAAGTATTGTAAAAATGGGAGGGGCCTGCCTACTGCAGGATCCAGAGGTTCATATGCTTCATGTGTCCTTGGAATCTAAGCTTCCTACGTCATTAGAAAAAGCCGGCCCTAGATGTGTGCCCGTGATCTCTCTGCCCCCGTCAGAATGACCACATCAGCTCCTGCCCGGCTCTGCGCTGCTGTGAGCGGCGTCCCACCTTTGGGGCTCCTCTAATTCTCTTTTGCACTTTGCAGTCATCAGTAACACTGCTGTAAGTAGAGTAGTAATTCAGTGCATGCTTGCTTTCTCCTTGGTACTGTCTTAAAGGTTTAGAGCTGTTGTCTTCGTCAGTTCTCCCAACAGCCCTCTCCGGTGGCCATGATTAGCTCCCTTTGGCAGATGAGAATTAGGAAAGTAATTGATGTGTAAGGGGCAGTAAACCCACCCAGTATCTTAAGTTTAAGATAAGTATCTTAAGTCATCTTAAGAGAAACGATGGTAACTTTTGTAGAAACGGCTTGGATTCCTGTCAGTGGTTGTAAGCCCCAAAGGCCACAGGCGGGTCGTGTAAATGAGTGAAGTAGGCTAGGTGTTGCTCACTCAGTCCTTTTTTTCCCAGTTCATCAGGTGTTTTGTTATGCAGCTTTTGCAAATTCCAACCATACTTCTGTAATAATTTCTTTCATAATGGCTATCATTCTTCCTGTCACATTAAATATTAGACATGACAGAGATTGTCTTGATGATAACCCTAAAGAAAAATACTTAACCATTTTTCTTGAAATATGGCCATCCTCTTGGTCTTGTTTTTCCACTCTTTAAAATCAAACTCTGTATTGAGGTGTACAAATCATAAATATACAGTTCAAAGAATTTTCAAGAGTGTACATGTCCGTGTACACAGCACCCAGATTACAGAAGAGCATTACCGGCTTGTCAGAATCCCCATGCGTTCTCTTTCACCCAGGGGTAACCACTCACCTGACTTCTGACAACTATTTTAGTTTTGTCTGTTTTTTTTTTTTGTTTTTTGTTTTTGAGGAAGATTAGCCCTGAGCTAACTACTGCCAAACCTCCTCTTTTTTTTTTTTGCGGAGGAAGACTGGCCCTGAGCTAACATCCATGCCCATCTTCCTCTATTTTATATGTGGGATACCTACCACAGCATGGCGTGCCAAGCGGTGCCATATCTGCACCCAGGTCCGAACCAGCAAACCCTGGCCACTGAAGCAGAACATGCGCACTTAACCACTGCGCCACCAGGACGGCCCCTAGTTTTGTCTGTTTTTGAACTGTGTCAGTAGAATCATACAGTATGTACTCTTTTGTGTCTGGGTTCTTGTGCATAGCATTATGCATGAGATTGATCCCTATGAATAGGCCACATTTTATTTATTCTACTGTTGATGGGTATTATTGATAACTAGTTTGTTAATAGCCGGTTTGGGACTATCAGGAACAGTGCTGCTGTGAACATTTTGTATCTGTTTTGGAACAGGTATACTCATTTTTCTTGGGTGTACACCTAGTTGTGGAATTGCTGGGTTATAAGGTATGCGTATGTTCAGCCTTACAGGTCTTGACAAATAGTTTTCCAAAGTGGTTGTACTGGTTTTCTCATTTATGATAGTAACTAGAGTATGTGGAATACAGAATTTCACTTTCTTCTTTGCCATAAATATAATAACACCCAACTAAGATGACATTTGGCAACTGAACTTGACCCCAGCATGGGTGAGATGATAGTGACAAACTGGGAAATTCATGCTGTGCTGGACTAAAAGTGGGAGCTACCATCTAAGTCAACTGGTTCTTGTTGGAATGTTGTCCTAGTGTTGCAGAGACTTTAGATTTTTGTTTTTAAACTGGGACTATGTATTTTCATATGGACTCTGTCAGTTCTTGCTGCATAAAAAACACCCAAAACTTTGGCTTAAAACAACTCTATTGGGGCCAGCCTGGTGGCATAGTGGTTAAGTTTGCACACTCTGCTTTGGCAGCCTGGAGTTCACCGATTTGGATCCTGGGCTCGGGCCTAAGCACCACTTGTCGAGCCATGCTGCGGCAGGCGTCCCACATAGAAAGTAGAGGAAGATGGGCGTGGATGTCAGCTCAGGGTCAGTCTTCCTCAGCAAAAAGAGGAGGATTGGTGGCAGATGTTAGCTCAGAGCCAATCTTCCTCAAAAAAACTCCCAACACTTTATTTAGCTCACCGTTTTGCAGAGTGGCGGCTTGGACTGCGCATATGTGGGCTTACTCGTGTCTGAGGTTAGCTGCTGGTCAGAAGCTCTGTTCCTGGGGACTGGCTCGTTGTGTTTGTGTGCATCTGGCTTATGTGTCTCTCATCATCCAGCGGGTTAGCCCTGGCTGAGCCTTCCCAGAGTTATGAGAGGAGCAAGAGGGCAAGCCCCAATACTTTTGAAGTCTCTGTCTGGGTCATGTTGGTTATTGTCACATTGGCCAAAGCAAGCCATGTGGCCAAGCCCAGATTCGGTGTGGAGTTAGCTGAATGCCTGGATATGGGAAGGCATGAACGAAATTGGGGCCTTTTATACAGTAAACTACTACACAAACTCTTCCCATTTTTAATTGTTGGTAACTGATACAAAAAAGTTACATTTTAACTAACACTGCAGGTTAAAGAAAAACTGCCTGGGGGTGGATCTGCCTTGGGTCGTGAGTTTGTGATCTTTGTCTTATGTCCAAGAGGATCCAAGACTCCTTGCTTGATCCTTGGATAACTCCTGAAAAAGAAGATTTAGTTCCCTTTGGGACGCCCCAGAAATTGACAGGCTGATCCAGTTGATATGAAAGGGAAAATAAAAATGTGGTACGACCTCCCAACATCCCCACCCTTTTTTTCCGACCTTTGGTGTGCTCTGGTAGACCAGTGCATCCTGTTGTGGTTTTGGGGTGGTGTCTCTCACTTCAGAGTCTTCAGTGTCATCACTAGAGTGAGAACAACTCGTAAGTCAGCAGTCAAGAGTTAGGTGCCTTTTGATGGGTAGGTGCGCAGCACTGCATCGGAGTGTCGTGTGGCTGGGTACTACAGGCCAGGCCTTTGATGGACACGCACAGCTGAAATGGAAGCTTAGAAATGACTCCTCTTGAGCCTCGTCTTCTTATGAAGCTTTTATAATGGCACTTAGAAGCCATTTGTTTTTAGGTGGTAAGTTGGGAATGCCTACTGTCTTCCGGGTATACGGTTAAGCTAGTGAAAGAAATGATACATCCCTGGTCAGAATTTCATAGGCAGAGGCATTTTCTCTTTCTTTCTTCTGTCTTCCATGTCCCTCTCTCCATAAACTCAGGCCTCTCAGAGGTAGTGGAGACACTTAGGTATAAGCACAAGTATGCTCGTTTCTTTCTTTCTTCACTGTGGTGGTTGTGATGTCCAGTTGCTTGGTCCCATTTTTATGTAGGTGATGTATCAGGACTTTGGGTTGCAAGCACCCAACTCAAATTGGCCTAAAACCCCAAACTGGAATCTCTTGATTCATATAACAGCATTCCAGGAGGTAGTGTTTGTTCCGGGGGCTTAGATGATGTAACAAGAAATCTCTCTATCTCTTGGTCCTGCTTTCCTTTTGCTGGCTTTATTCACAGGCAGGCTCACTCTCTCTGGGGTAAAATGGCTACCAGCAACTCCAGTCTTCCATTCGATTAGCTTAGCAACCCAGGGGAAAGAAAGCATCTGTTTTCTATAGCAAAAGTCATGAACGTAAATTCCCATTGGTCCACTCTGGGTCATGTGTCCATCCTTGAGCCAAGCCCTGACTCAAACTGGCCAGGCTTGTATCGTGGGGTCAGCCCCACTAAACCATGTTGACAGGGTGGGCGTGGGGTGGTTTCCTAAAAGAAAATAAGAGGTGAGGCTGGCCCAGTGGCGCAGAGGTTAAGTGTGCACGTTCTGCTTCGGGGTTCACCAGTTCGGATCCCGGGTACGGACATGGCACTGCTTGGCACGCCATGCTGTGGTAGGCGTCCCACATATAAAGTAGAGGAAGATGGGGCATGGATGTTAGCTCAGGGCCACTCTTCCTCAGAAAAAGAGGAGGATTGGCAGCAGATGTTAGCTCAGGGCTGATCTTTCTCAAAAAAAAAAAAAAAAGAAAGAAAAAGAAAAAAAGAAAAGAACTGGCAGTGGATGTTGGGCAAGAAACAAGAGGAATGGCAGATGTCCACTTTAGGTGGTGAGTGTTTGAAGCAGCACTGACGATGGGAATGTGTGTGTTTTGTATCCCTCCAACATGTATTTATTGATCAGCTGAGTGCTAGGGAATCAGCAGTAAACAGAATAGATACTTCCTGACCTCAGAAGCCTACAGTCTTGCTTCTTTTAATTAAAAGAATGACATTAATGGGACCAGAATAGCCCTGGAATGAGTCCAGGCTCTGGAGTCAGGCAGACTGGAGTTCAGATTCAGGCTCTGCTGCTGACTAGCTGTTTGTCCTTGGGCAAGTTAACTTAGTCTGCCTTCCTTGTTGATGAGCATGATGCTGGTACCTATCTTGTGAGGGGGCAATGAAATAAGGCATGGAACATTCTTAGCACCGAGCCTGGTGTACAGTAAGCAGCCAGTGAATTTAAAGTAGTGCTAGTATGATCATTAGTATCACAGAAGATTCATTCTACTATCTCACTTGCTCTTTGCTGAGACTTACTGCTGAAAAGCCCCTTGCCTCCCCACCTCTTGGATCGGGCATCCCTGGAGGGCAGAATGTTGGCTTACTCCTGTGCCCGCTCGTGCAGGACTCAGTGCAGTACCGAGTCTCTGTTTGTTGAGTTGGAATAACATGGGCACAATTGCTCCTTCCAACAACAGCCTTATGAAGAACCCTTGTGAATATTCAAAGCATTCTTCACATTAAGATTTGGGTTTTCAGGCCTGATAAAAGTCTTAATACTGCTGGCCAATATCTGTTGCTCCCTGTGTCAGTATTTAATTTGTCAGAGCCTACATCTTTGTTGTCAACAGGATCAATTTGATGGCTTAACTTCTGTTTTTAAGTTAGAAAAACGTAAGAAAACTTGCTGACATGAAATGAGAAGACGGACAAGTCAGATGTGAGCTCATGAATTGGCTTACCTGGAAAACCTTCCCTTCCTCTTTGCCTTCCTTTTAGGGCTCAACGTGAATTCTGTCTCCTGTGTTAACTCTTCCCTGATCCCTCCAGCCCAGAGTTCTCTTAGACTTAGATTCTGGGCAAGAGGGAGATAAACAGTGACCAAATAGTTGTCAGGTCGTAAATGCTCTGGAGAAAAATTAAGCAGGTGGGAGGGATAGAGTGTGTGCATGCTGGGGGAAGGGCTGTCGTCTTAAATAGTGCTGTTCAAGAAGGCCTTCCTGGGAGGGTCACACTTCATGGAAGGAGGTGAGGGAGCAAGCAAGCCGAGATCTGGGGAGGGGATTCTAGGCAGACAGCAGTGGGTGTGGAGGTTCTGTGGTGGCCAGGGCCAGCTGGCCTCATGGGCCTGTGTGACCTGTGTGGTCACACAGGGCCCCAGGCTCAGAAGGGCCGTGTGCTTGGTTTCGTGCTCTGTTGTTGCTGTCTTGAAATTCTTAATCATTTTTGAACAAGGGGCCCCACGTTTTTGTTTTACACTGGACTCCACAAATTATATAGTTGATCCTGATTGTAGGAATGTGCTTGGAGCGGTTGAGGCCCTTGATGTGAAACCCTTTATATACTCTTTCCACAAAGGAGTCCATAGCCACACAGACCCCTCTGGGGCGCAAGCTTCTGACAAGGGAGCTCCCCTCCCCCTGACTTCTTTCTGGGTCCTAAAGTTCTGGTCCCTGTTTAGATGAAAAGGCAGCTTTGGAAGCAGAGGTCCAGTGTCTTCCTCATACTGACTCCCTTCGCTGCGTCACCACCCTCCTGGGATTGCCCCAGTGCTCGCTCCCACAGTCCTTAGCTTGGCTTTTTCTGTCTCCATGCCTTGCTAGAGTGCCCAGGGTCCTGAGTAAGAATGGTTCTTGAAGTTGGAAAGCGCATAAAAAAAGATAAATCCCATGGACATTTATTGTGCATCTGCTGTGTACAAGACACCGTGCTGGTTAGATATTGTAGTGTTCTGGTTGGGTTATATCATCCACACATGCAATCCGCAAAAATTTATTGAATACCTTTTGCTCTTCCTCATAGCCAGGCTTGGGGATTAGGTCCAATGGTAGGAGAGACATTGGCTTTGTGTGGACTGCTTGGGAGCTTAACCACTCTTCTAGCGTGGTTGCTTTGGAGACGTGGCTTTCCAGTTCTAATAGCTCACTTACTAATGAACTTTGGAATGCCTTAAGGGACTATCCAGACTGCCTTTTGTAGTCTCCGCTTTTCATTCCGTTTTACGTGTTGATGACTTATCTCTATAAAAGATTTGATCTCTCATACACTTGTTACCAGCACCTCTCCTGCCTCCAGCACCTGGCATGGCCCTGAAGTCAGATAGTGTTTTGAGCATAAAATACCTTATTTTAAAAATGTATGCTTTTCTTTGTGAAAATGTCATATGCTCATTGTAAAATATTTAGGAAATTCAGAAGAAGAGAATGAAGAAAACAAAAATCTCTCGTAATGTTATTCCTCAGAGGCTACTGTTAACATTTTAGTGTACTTCTGTTTTTTCTTTGTGTAAATAAGAACATGTATTTTGAGACAAATTTGGGATTATAAATGGATGCCTATATATCTTGTCAGTGTTTCTGGTTTTTTTCCCCAGTCAACCAGTTTTTTTCCTAAAGAAAACGCAGGTGAAACGGGAACTCCTCCGTCCCTCCTGATTGAGATTGTGTGGGTCTACCCTACTCTGCTGCAGTACGTGGAAAGTTGAGATAAAGGCCTTTAGAAAACAGTCTCCTTTCAGTCACAGGTTTAGCAGAAATGTTATTACATATTTATTGTTTGAACTCGGGGGCTTGTCTCAGTTTCTTAAAACACCACCTAGAGAGATCTTCACTGTTTGGTTTGCCCTGGAGATATACGTTGGGAACAAACCTCAAGTCAGATTCTTCACTTTTCGCTGCTTTGGCTCTTAGTAATTACCCCTTCTTCTACTAAACAAGAGAAGAAAGATTAAATTTCTAACAGTTAGGCACAAAACCAGTCCATTTACAGAATTAGTCTTACATTAGCACATAGGAGTACCAATCAGCCTCCCTGGGGTGGATCTGTTTGCAATTTCTCTTAGCATTTTTGGAGGAAGTCCAGTAGACTTTGGGAAAATCTAGTATTCACTGACTTTGAATTAACAAAGTAACATGACTCCTTTGTGGTTGGGTTTTTTTTGGCTTGATTGAGAAAGGATTGATTTTTGTATCTGTGTAATTTACGGTTGTGGCTCTCAACTTTTAGTGTGCGTGAGGATCCCTGAGGGAGAGGCGCTTGAGCCCTGCCCCCCAGAAATTTGGGGTGACAGGTCTGAGTGAGACCCTGGATGTTTGGGTTAAAAAAAAAAAACTACACAGATGATTTTGATGTGTAACACAGGACGAGAGTCATCAACAGGGGTAGAGAATCAATATCTGAGCCATTGAAGAATTAAAAGCCAGGTTGTATGTTATCAAAAAGATGTTTTTCCATCAATTTAAAGGAATGTTAATATTTTGAATTTATTGGTCTTCTGTATGGTCTTCTGTAGCATAAATTTGGCCATTCTCACATTGCCTTGGCTATTAAATTGATGCAAAATTATTCTCTCTAAACATTGTAGTCGTATTGACATTTTTATAGTGTGACCGCATTTCCCTGTATTAATATTTCCAGTGTCTTTAATCTCTTTCTTCCTTCCTTCAGAATCCCTTTGTTTCTGAAATGCTGACTTGTCCACGTCCATGTGTTTAAGTCAGTACAGATAGAGAGTTGGTTAATGGGGCCTGTAACTTTTTGGATGGCTCTGTGCTTCAAAAGAGCCTAGGTGGAAGTCTGATCATACCTTTTACGTTACAAGGTATTTTTCTGCACACTAGTGGCTAGCAGTATTTTTTACTTATATTTATGAACTGTGGGAAGTATTAAGTGAGAGTGTTTAAGACATTCTGGTGCTATTAGGGTATATAGCTTCTATCTAAGGTGTGGCTCCATGTTATCCTTGTTGAATCATGCACACCTAGGAAAGAATTGCGTTTTTACCCACAGGGTCAAACGTGCTCATAACTCTTCAATCTTTTATAAGGTGATATGTCACAAGTGATGGCTTACTAATAATAACAAAGTGAAGTTTATGAATGATTTACTTAATGTTGAAGCTGCTCCAGTGTTTGTCTGTCTGTCTTGGGTATAATAACATCACTCTAACTTCCTGCACTCCATTTTGCCTCCTTGAGTAGAAGAACGGGAGTAGGTTACCTAGACTGATGCCTCTGGGGTTGTATATAAGAACCCTTGGGAATGTGTTGAAAATGGGGCTATCATGGATCGTGTCTGTTGCTTTGGAAAAATTGAATTTTCCGTGAAGCGGACTCTGAGATGGAGATTTGCATGCAGGTGGTTTAGCGGGTTAGCCTTTCCGAGAGGTCCCGAATTGAGGCAAGGAAGCCAGGCCCTTACACTCAGCTGTTGACTAGTTGTTGAATGGACACCGTCCTCCAGGAGGGGATGTAACCTTGGATGAGGCAGCTCGTTTGGTCAAGGGCAGTGCCTAGGAAGGGACTCAGCTGTGAGCCAACGCCAGGCAGCATTCTGGGCATCTGGAGGAATGAGTGTGGTGGACCCGGAGGGCGAATCTGAGTGACCCACTGCAGCATCCACTGCAGGAGCCAGTGACTGAATGTCTTGCCAAAAAGATTCCAAGTGTGCACACGAAACTTCAGCATTTGGTCTCCTCACCTGTGGGGTCTATATATTCCTTAAGATGTGGGCCTTCCTTTAGTATGTTGGTTGTGCAACAGAGAGGATTGTTCACGTGGAAGTCTAGGACTTGATCTGTTTGGGATTGATCATCATTTTGGAGTTTAGATGTAATTGTTTTTTTTTTGTTTGTTTTTTGAGGAAGATTAGCCCTGAGCTAACATCTGCCGCCAATCCTCCTCTTTGTACTGAGGAAGATTGGCCCTGAGCTAACATCCGTGCCCCCTTCCTCTACTTTATATGTGGGACGCCGGCTACAGCGTGGCTTGACAGGCAGTGTGTAGGTCCGCATCTGGGATCTGAATGGCGAACCCTGAGCCGCTGAAGCAGAATGTGTAAACTTAACTGCTGTACCACCGGGCTGGCCCCTAGATGTAATTCTGAGAGAACAGTGATTTTGAAAAATGTTTGGCTTTGTAATGTTGGTGTTTACATAGTTATAATTCAGTGCTTTGAAACAGTTGTTGCCCTCCAGAACTTATAAATGACTAAGAACCATCACAACTGATGGATCAATAGTGAGACCTGATTGTTGTTGGTATGGGGGCCGCTACACCCTTGACAGGTCATTTGCACCCTGGTGGCTGCTCCTTTTCATCCACTGTGCATTAGAGCAAATCCTTCTTTAGTTATTACTGTGGTATAACTTAAAATTGACGATTCTGTTTTACAAGTCCTCTGGGAAAAGACCTGTTGTGTGGAAACTGTCAGTGTTCAGACTCCTGAATGCTTAGCCTTTGCTGGACCATCCTTTTTCGCTGTCATCGAGTATCATCTGTGTGTGGTATGAAACGGGGAGATGACCTTCTGTGTAAACAACAAGCTGGTATAGGAGTAACATGGAATGTGGACCTCGTCACCAAGTATTTATTGAAGGAAAAAGGAGCTGGAGTGCCACTCAAGGAAAGAAAATAGCAGTATTAACAATTGATTCTTGCATACCTCCCCCTTTCCGTGTATTATTTCATGTTATTTTTAATAACCTACCTATTTATAGGCTAGTTGTATCTGTTTTACAGATGAGGAAGCCGGGGCTCAGGTGCATGTAGCCTGGTCTCGTGGCTAGTCAAGTGGCAGAACCAGGGGCTTCAGTTTAAGCTTTGCTCTGAACCTGGATGCTGTGCTGCATCCCAGAGACCATGGCGTTGGGATCAAGGAGGCTGGTGGCAGGTCGGGAGATGCTGAGGTAGAGGCACTGTTCTTGAGGATGAGGGTGGAGGATTGGCCAGCTGAGTAGGCAAAGGGGCGAAGGCTCCTGCCGCTGGGAGTGTGACTTTTCCACACCAGAATAACTAAAAGCAAAGCTGATTTCTCTTGCCTCATCACTCTAGTGTCAAGTCCAGGCACCAGGGTGTAGAGAGTCCTGAAGGGACCGATTGAAGACAGCAGTGCCTGGCCCGCCTCTAACGGTGAAGCTCAGTGAGAGTCCACCATGTGTGCGTGCAGGCTTTGCTCTGCCTTTATTCTGCTCACGTGAGGATAAGGAGCATTTCTCTCTTGTTCCTTTACCTTGTAGGTAAAGTAGCTTCTCCACCTCACCAGTCAAATAATCCAAAAGAGAAAACAGAAGTCCGGGGTTGCAAAGGATAGTCTGTGTTGTGTGTGGCTTTCCTCCACGGCGGGCGACTCCCTACTGGCTTGTGTTGAGAAGTCTCGAGTTGTATCTGGGCCGAGAGAGAAACCGATGCCTCTTTTTCTTGATGAGTGAAGCCAGTTAGTTCTAGGAGGGGGCCTAACCTGGGATTAGCCTAGTGACTTTCCATTGTTTTTTTAGGCGAGGACCCATTTGTTTTCCAATTACACTTGCAGATTTTTTCCTGTTTTTTTCTGTATAGCCAACATTTCGCTTTTGATTTAACATTCTGTTCCCTCTTTGCCCGCGGAGAGCTGTCAACTCTTACTCTTTTGTTCCTCTAGAGATCCTTTTTGGCCCTCTTACTTTAGCCTTGCACTCTTTTTGCAGTTGAATACATTTCCTTCTTATGCCCTGGATTATCTTTTAGCCCTGAGACTCCTAGATGAATGGAAACATGATTCCAGAAAAATCTTTACCCTGAATCTTGGTAGGGTTTCAGTCAGTGCTCACACTCCCTTAAAAATTCTGATGCTATTTTCGATTTTGAGACTGCAGCCTTGCAGTATATGACTGTTGTATTTGAGTGGTGAATTAATAATTTGCTTGCAACCACTAAGTCACTGATGTCAGCCAAAGCTTATAAATGAATTTTTTAAGCAAGTTCTGTTGGGACAAAGAGCGCCGCCTTCCCCAGCTTTGCAGAAGCACACACCAAAGTGAACCTGGCAGGTGGATTTGGGAACAGGCAGAGGGGTCCATATGCACGCTTGGCTTTTTTTCTGTTTCACACTCGTATTTCTTTGTGCTACCCGGATCGTCATGACAGCCTTATCTCTCAAGTAAAGCCTGTTACCTCATCCCTAATTGCTTCTCCAAAGGCAGGCAAGCTCTGATTTCTCTGCGTTAATAAATGACACCGAAGAAGAGCTGCTTTGTCTGCATTGGCTCGCTCAGGTTAACCGATGTAAGCCCTGAGTGCATTAGGAAACCTGTGCTACTCCAGCGGCCAAGGGGAGATGTCTTCACCTCACTCACGAGCAGCATTTTATTTGTTTACTTTTTGCTCATGGTCACAGCCCTATTCTCCTTTTTCTGATGAAAACACTTTAGTGACCTCGGTCAGCATTTCTCTGGCTGTGGGTACTCACTTCCCACCAGGTTGGGGGGTAGGAGCAGTTGTCCTGGGGGGACCAGTGGCCTCCCTGATTTCAAGGCTTACTTTCTTGGCTACCTGCTGCTCAGCTTTCCTTAGAAGCCAAGAGACTTCCCACAAGCCTTTGCACTGAATCCTGTGGGCGTACCCCAGGTTGTCACATGACACCCTTGCTTCTCCTTTTTCATGCCTTATGAGAAGTGGTCTTGTTTATTTTATAAGTGGATGTGAGGAGGGTAGAGGATGTGGGGTTGGAGAATTGAGAGTGGCTGTCAAGTTCTGAGTTCTGACTGTGCTCCGCAAAAAGTGAGAATGCTTTGCTCCTCCTGGGAAAAAGCGTCATCCCTCTTGTCATCACCTAAGGATATCTCTGGTAATTTAAAAGGCCTGTAAATAAGAGCATTTTCATATTTCAGAATCGTAAGCTTATTTCCTTTTTTCTCCTCAGAATGAAATGGATGATGTGCCCTTCTTCGATATCCAACTGCCTTACGAATTGGCAATCAATATATTTCAGTATCTGGACAGGAAAGACCTAGGAAGGTGTGCACAGGTAAGCTGTCATTAACTGGCGTTCAAGACTTACCTACATGTGTAATTAAAGTATAGGAAGCTCCTGGGTAACAGAAATTTACTTAGGATTACAGATTTTCAAGAACTTATGAATTGTGTAGCAACTTTACTTGAGGGAATGCAACCTTGAACTTAAAGGACTGTGTTCCCCCTCACCACGCGGTGTTTATCTTTTTGTGACCATCTGCTCCAGAGCTCTGTTCTCCTTGCAGTCTGAGTTATGGCTGACCTGTGGCAGTGTGCTCAAGGCTGACAACGCTGTGCTGGGCCTTTATTGAGCTATCCTGAGCTGTTAATGTCCTTACCCTTTTTAATGCAAAGATGTGAGCCCTTGGTTAAATCAAGCCAGTCATTAGGTTGGGAGCTGAGGGTCAGCCTGAGGACAAAACAGTGAAGTCATGTTTTAGGCCTATAATCCAAATTACCCTTTAAACACCCGACTCCCTCTCAGTGAGGTGCGAGGTGTGAGGCGGAGGAGAGTGGCTCCCACCGAGGGAATTGCAGATCAGTGTCCCCCATCTCAGGCGGACTTTGGGGGCTATGCCCACAGAGTGGATGGTGGGAGATGGCATCTGGGCCAGACTTGACTGTGTACATGAATCACAGGAGACCTCGATAAAATGCAAGTTCAGACTCAGGAGGCCTGGGGTGGGCCCGATACTCTGCATTTCTAACCAGATGATGCCAGTGTGGCTTTGGCCACTCTATGAGAGGCAAGGGTTTATGCCATTCAAATTGGTCCCCTGTTCTCTTCTATTTGGCAAAGAGTGTGTAATTTTTGGTAAGTTCAATGTGTATATGATTGCTGACCATTTGGCTTTTCATGGACAACTGTTCCCAGAAGACACTGGAGTATCCATTGTCTATAACTGCCAAAGAATTAATTTGTATAGTGGTGACCGTTTCCCATGCCTGGATTCAATAATGCATTTTACACAAGTGCCTGTGCCTTCGAGAGAACGGTGGTAAAATGAAGTGGTAGGAGAACTGTGTGTAGAAGTCGAAAGCACCTTCGAGAATGTGAAGTCAAAAGGATTAAGGTAGTTTGAGTGGTGAAAACTGCAGCCAGATGTAGGCTCTAGAGCTCGTACCTCTGTGGCGGTTCAACGGGATCACACAAAGTACAGGACGGGTTATGGTTTCTGGTTTTACGCTGTTTCCTTATGAAGCATTTTGCTTAATCAAAATTATTTTTCTACTTAAATGTGAATTTAAAATGTTTCCAGTATTCTTGATTGCCACAATGTTACTTAATTTGGGGGTGTTGGCAAATATTTTTTGATGCAGAGTCTGGAAATCTTTAGGAAATGACGGAAGAAATCATTCAAAGGCTGAAATTCACTAAAGAAAAATGTGTTGAAGTGTAAACTCTGCTCAGAGCCTTTCGATTGCGTCAAGAAAGAGTACGTACGTTGTCTTCTTTCCCTTGGAAATTGGATTGGTTATGGTCTAACTTTACACATTGGCCCTGTGCCCAAGAGTTGAAAACAAGGGTGTAGCTAAATGAGTCGAACTCCTGGATTTCAGCCTGATGCTGTTAGCCGAAGTCTTGGAGCAGGGTCTAATAGCTAGCTGCTTTCCACGAAGTCAGCATTAGCTGATAAAATCTTCCTTCTTGATAGGGAGCTGCTGTTTAAGGAACCATTTCTTTTAACGTTGCTTTTTGCTCTCCTGCTTTGTAGAGGGCCATGTGGCTTTCACATCTGCTGCTGGTTTTCTCATCCAAAGAGTTTATCAGTGAAAGATAGGATCTAGTGGAAGAAGAGATCCCCTTTTGGTACAGCGGGGCTGCATTTCAGGGTAGATTGGTTATGCTGGTGAGATTATTCTGCAGGTGTGAACACTTTAATTTGCAACACAGTAGTCCAATTGTCCACTAGAATTCTTCCCTCTTTGGCCTGTTGGATTTAGGGTGTTTTTTTGTTTGTTTTTTGTTCAACCTAATTTTTAGAGTGCATGTATAAGAATAGAAAATATTCTTAAACAGAACCCCTAAGGTAGCTCTGATCCTGAAGCCAGGATTTTTTCAGAGTTTTTGCATGAAGATGACAATGGATGGCCAGGAGTGTGTAGATAGAATTGGCTTTGTTTTTTTCAAGCATTAAAATAAAAATACGAGGTAATAAAAATAAGGAGCATTTTCATTTGCTTCTTGTGGTGTTTTTATTTTTAAACAGAGGAACAGAGTGCTGTTGAATGGAATGTCCTGCTACTTTATGATTTCGCTTTAGAAGGGCTTGCTCTGTCTGTCTGTCTCTTTTCTCTTTTAATCCAGCCGCCTTGGGATTTTAGTGAACTTGGGCCAGTTATGTGGAATTGGCACCATGAGTTACATGTGTGCCCTTGGAGAAAACCTGTTTGCTTAGATCTTTATGCCAAGTTGGTAACTAACAGTAAAGAACCCTGATTGGGGAGGACTTTTGTGCTTTAATTATGCTGCAGACTACACTGGAGAACTGCTTTTGCTCTGACTTGGTCTCCTTTCTGCATCCTTGCTCTTTGCCTGCTTTGTGAGGGTTTATGCTGTCAGAGCCAAAGTCCCGCTCCATTAGTGTGTGATCCTTACATCAGTGTGTGTGAGGTTGTTTTTGTGAGGAAGATCGGCCCTGAGCTAACATCTGCTGCCAATCTTCCTCTTTTTGCTTGAGGAAGATTGTCCCTGAGCTAATGTCTTTGCCCATCTTCCTCTGTTTTATATATGAGATGCCGCCACAGCACAGCTTGAGAGTGGTGCATAGGTCTGCACGTGGGATCCGAACCTGCAAACCTTGGACCCCTGAAGCGGAGCACAGGAACTTAACCACTCCGCCACCGGTCTGGCCCCAGATCCTTGTGTACTTTTGATGTGACCTCTCTAGCTTCTTGCTAGTTGTGGGAGTGTTTCATGCTGAAATGTCTCAAACAGGGTGACTTTCAGTAAGCAAAGTTATGTGTTGGGCAGTTCATTGAACGGCTTTATCATTTTGCTTTTTATAGTTTTATGTTCATTTTTGTGTGTGGGTGCACAGGATTTCTGGCACTTTAAAGGATAATATTTTTAAATGGATAACAATTACAAAATTGCTGATTTTCAAAAGTAAAGAATTGGTTTTTAAGGGGAGGGTAAGTCTTGTGTTATATGAATCACAACATGAATAATTCTGAGGAGTAAAGGTTTTTAAGTATTTATCAACAGTTGCTTTTAAAACTTTAAAAATAATTATAAATTCAGAGGCAGTTGTAAAAAATAGTACAGAGAGGTCCTGTGTATCCTCCCCAGTTTCCTCTGTTGGAAATGTCTTTGTAACTGTAGAGCAACACCAGACTGGGACATTGGCACTGTGCGGGCCGCAGAGCTTATTCAGGTGTCTCTAGTTTACACGCACCTTTCTGTGCGCGTGTGTTTAGTTCTGTGCAGTTTTATTACAGGGGTAGATTTGTGTGACCACACAATCAAGATGCGGCACATTCATCACAAGGGTCTCTGTGCTACCCGCACCCACCTCTACCTCCCTCCCCGTCCCTAACCCCTGGCAGCCACCAATCTGTTCTTCATCTCTCTAATTTTGTCTTGTTTTATTTTTGTATATTTTAGTTATGTGTATTTCCTAATGTGTAGCTTTAGAAATTTAGCTGCATAGACAACAGTGTTATGTTTTTTGAGTAAAAGATAGAAAAATGTGCATAAAGAAAGCAATAAAGGAAAAGAAGGAAGATGCAGAGGTTAAAACTTGAGATTTCTTATAAAATTGGTGAGCGAGAAAGGTGTTACCAAACTATGTAATTCTGGAAGTAAAAGGTTAGATTATCATATTTCAAGTTTCAAGGAAAATGTGATCTTAGGATCTTCCCAGATGTCCAAATAGGAGAAACTAGAATCTGGGGTTTTATAGCTAAAGATCTTCATGAGCTCTTCAGAAGTCGGGAATCCGTAGCTCAGCATGGCCCAATTGATTTTCCCGGCAGATGTGATTCTGAAGACCTGTGGTCGCTGCCGGGTTCCTTTGGTTCTCTTTCTCCTTTGCCACCAGACTTCTCTCAGGGAGATACGTGCGTTCCCGAGACCCAAACGCCCTCGGGGGTTTCCTTTTAATTCATCAGGTTGTGGCGGCTGCCTCCTTTACACAGGGATAGGGAAAAGCAAAGCAGAACTAAAGAAAAGATGAGGCGATAGATGAAACGAGAAGGGCAAACTGGTGATAATCGTTTCTGCCGAGTGATGAGGACTTGGGAGTTCCTTATACCGTTCACTTTACTTTTGTGTTTGAAATTTTCCATAATTAAAAAGTTTAAAAGAAAAAAACCAGAGAGCAAGAGGGTATTTACTGAGAAGTTGGAGCCTCTTGAGGGCAACACGTGCCAGAAGCTGACCTTTGAAAGTAAAAGCAATCTAGTTTTGTGAAGTGTTGAATTTTTAAGAAACTGGACATATTCTTTTGTCTCATTCAGTTATTTACAGAGGGCCTACTATGTGCTATGTCCCTTTCTAGACAGGGAGTACAGCAGTGAACAAAGCATAAATCCCCTGCCTCTCAGATCTTACATTATGTGCAATAAACACATAATTAACTAGAGGGTTTCAGATGGTGATAAGTGCTGTGGATAAAAATAAGACAGCAGAGGTGATGTTGGGGGTGCACTTTTAAGTGGCCAGTGGCTACTTCACAGAGAAGGTGACCCTTGGGCAAAGACCTGAAGGAAGGAGGAAGGAAACTGGGTCTCTGGCAGAGGCATATAGCAAGTGCAAAGGTCCTGAGGCGGGGCACACCTTATGTGTTTGAGGAAAGCAAAAAGGTCACACTGGCCATGTTGGGGTAAGCTGAATAATGGCCCCCCAAAAGATGTTCACATCCTAATCCTCAGAACCTGTGAATATGTGACCTTTGTGGTAAAAGGGCCTTTGCAGATATGAGGAAGTTGAGCATCTTGAGCTGGGGTAATTGTCTTGGCTTATCCAGGTGGGCTCAGTGTAATTATGAGGCTCTTTATAAAAGGGAGGCAGGAGGTCAGAAAGGAGAGTAGATGCTATGTTGCTGGCTTTGAAGATGGAGGAAGGTGCCACAGACCAAGGAATGTGGGTGGCCCCAGAAGCTGGAAAAGATAAGGAAACAGATTTTCCCCGAAGCCTCCAGAAGGAATGCAGCCCTGCTGCCGACCCTTGACTTGAGACTTCTGGCCTCCAGAACTGTCAGAGAATAAATTGGTGTTGTTTTAAGACACTACGTTTGTGGTAATTTATTAGAGCATCAATAGGAAATTAATACGGGTGGGGGTGTAGTGAGCAGACAGTGCTAAAAGAAGAAATACTCAAAATGTGAAAGGCGTTTAATCCATTAAAAGAACTTGAACTTTATTTATTTATTTGTTTTCATTCTTTTTGTTGAGGAAAGTTAGCTCTGAGCTAACATCTGCCACCAATCCTCCTCTTTTTGCTGAGGAAGACTGGCCCTGAGCTAACGTCCATGCCCATCTTCCTCTACTTTATATGTGGGACGCCTACCACAGCATGGCTTGATAAGCGGTGCATAGGTCTAAGCCCGAGATCTGAACTGGCAAACCCCGGGCTGCTGGAGCGAGCGTGAGAACTCAACTGCTGCACCACTGGGCTGGCCCCCAAAAGAACTTGAACTTTTATTGTGATTGTGATGGGAAGCTGCTGGAGCGTTTTGAGCAGAGGGTAACAAAGTCCGACTTACATTTTAAAAGAGGTCATTTTGGCTGCTGTTTGGAGAACAGGCTGCAGGGGGACCAGTTAGACTACTAGCTACTGCAATAATCCAGACAGGAGGAGGTGGTGGACCAGGACTGTACCAGTAGAAGTGGGTGGAGTCAGGATTGCTGATGGGTTGGGTGTGGGGAGAGAAAGAAGAGTCAGCAAGGACTCTAAGATGTTTGGCCTGAGCACCTGGAAGGATGAGGCTGCCGTTAGCAACAAGGGGAAGAAGGTAGGAGGAGCGGTGTGGGAGAAGATCAGCAGTTGGGTGTGAGGCTGGAGGTGAGTTCTGGGCTGAGCTCAGGGCTGAAGATGTAAATTTGGGAGCTGTCAGCAGCACATCAGTCGTATTTAAAGCTGGGAAGCTGGACGAGATCATCAGGGAGGTGAGTGTAGCTAGAGGAGGGGATTCAGGGATTGGGCCCTGGCACACCACGATGATGATTAGACGTGGAGGAGACTGAGAAGGCGGGCCCATGAGGTAGGAGGAAGACCCAGAGTGCATGGTCCCCGGGAACCAAGCGGTAAAAGTTTTCAAGGAGGAGAAAGTGATCAAAGGTTTTAAGTGCTGCTGTTAGCCAAGTAAGAGGAGGGAGGAGAAGTGATCATTGGATGGAGCAACTTGGAGGTCACTGGTGACCTTGACCAGAATGGGTGCTGTGGTGGGGGCAAAAGTGAGTGAGTTCAAGAGCGAATGGCAAGAAAGGAAACTGAGATGAGTCTGTGTACAGCTGTCTTTCTATAGTGCGTTCTCCCTGAGTAGACTTGGTATATAAACGTGTGACTGGAACAATGACACTTTTCCCCTTTCGTGGGCCTCACTGGTAACCCTAATCCAGGCAGAGTTAATAAAGCTAATTTTGAAGCCAAGGCCTTTTTTTTACATAGCAATTCACAGTGGTGCTATAAAGCAAGATGCTGGAGACGCTTTTATTAGCACATTGTTGCAGCTGAGGCTCACTCAGTGGGTTTTTACTGCGCAGGGCCATTCCAATCCTGGTGTAGTAAAGACAGACCATTAGGCCGGTGGAAAAATCAGGCTTGTGAACTTGCTAGATTTAATATAAGTTAAGAAATCAAAACAATTAGATTTCCTTTTGGTGAGACTCTTTAAAATTTACTTGTTAAAGTTTAACTAGGTCTTTTCTTGTTGATTTTTCTTTTCCTTCAGGATTAAAAGAAATTCTTAAAGCCTGTCATTTTTCTCCTTTAAAGAAGAAAAAAAGGCCACCCTCCCTTTAAAGTTGGCTAGAGAAATCGTTGGCACATTTCTGTGTTTAATACCTAATTGTGGGTACAATCCTGATCCCTTTTTGGAAGTAATTCTCACCTCTAGTTTTTATAAATCCCCCGAAGAGATTTATTGTCTGTTATCCAGGATTTAAACTTTATTCTGAGCATTATTTTCTACGAAATAAGCCCTGTGATCTGGGGTTAGCTGTGGAGACGATGCCCTGAAACATCAATGTTTTGTTCTCAGTCTTTTAGCCCATAACCCTGTTGTACAAATTTCAAACTGTATTAGTTACAACAGCGTAGCGTTTTCTTTGAAGCTGATATCAAAATCTGTTTTCAGCTTCCAAAGTTTTTTAAGGTCTGATATATTTGAGGGTTTTTGAAAGTCTCCCTGAAAAGTTTCTCCACTTTAAAGTGGCCGAAATTTGTACAGTTTACTCTCATGAAAACTCATCCAGAATGTTTAATTTAATTGATATCTTCTAGTTTCTAATCACTGAGTACTGGATTCTCCTAAAATGCTGATGATTCAGTGGCTCCATCTAACAAAAAGCAGTCTTATAGCTAATTTCTGGACTAGAGAATCTTTTAATCTTTTGAGATTGCCCCCTATGTGGGATCAGTCTGGTAATCCAAACTGACTGTAAGGGCAGAGACCAAGACTTTCTTGTCGTGTCCCCGACTGTGGAGAAGGAGCCCCCAGTCTGGGCACATGCATGGGATGTCACTCATACGCAAGAGGAGAGAGTTTGGCAGGTGAAGGTGGGCAGTGGATGAGAATTGCTGGCCTCAGTGCCCAGCACATGGTTAGTGCCCCAGGCATATCTCAATTGATTGACCCATAACCGTATCGTGTTTTCTCAGGTGCCGTCTGCGGAGCACTAGGCTTTTCAGACATTCCTGGCAGGAAGAGTTCAAGAAGCAACTCAGTCTAGGGAATGTGGCTTCTTACATCTCTGTACAGATATGCAACACATGTGAGTCTATTAAAAGCTCTGCAGTGCAGGACCCTGCTTACTTTTGTCTAACTCGGTATTCCCAAACTCGTTTGGCCCTGGGATCTTTCCTTTAGGTAACTTCTTAAAACCCTGAAGCTGCTGTTCTACTGAACATGCTTTGGGAAGTGCTGGTCTACGTAACGAAATAATGACTACATTTCTATGATCTCTTAGCTGTTCTGAGTCTTTTGTCCAGTAGTTACGTTTCATAATTTATACAAAATTTTACATTTTTTACAAAAAAGCCTCATGTATCCCAAGATCAGAATAAGCTGCCCTGTGTTTAGTTAGCACTTTCTGCCTTCGAGAACCCAAGAGGGTCTCTGTGTGTTAGCGTAAGCCCTTACCTTCCACATTCCCCCTGAATTCAGGGGCCTGGTAGGGAATTACTCTCGGAACTGTTTGAGTGGTAGCCATGCTCCATCACAGCTGACGTGGGTCTGTCTCTGTCTGTGCTTCATGACTGCCTAGTGCTCAGACTCACTCTGGCACAGACAGATGGACAGACACCACCCAGTGTCATGGGCAGGCTCAGCTGTGGACCAGACATGCCAAAACTAAAAACCATGGTGTTCTAGTCAAAACTGGAGCTCTGGTGTTATTGATTCGTTATCCCGCTCTTTATTGCCTGATAGCTCGTGGTCAGATGAAGGTTTGTCTCCCTGACGCCCTTATGGCTAAGATGGAGAAGTGTGGGGTGACAGTGTGGCTAAGTGGATGTGTAACTGAGGCTGCGGCCATGCCCTGGCTGGGCTGCTTAATGGACCCACGTCAGCCTGGGGGAGGGCTCGCGCCGTTGGCCATGGCTTCTGTCCTCAGCCCCATTCTGGGGAACTTTTTTTTTGTTTTTTAATAATTAAGACACGAAGGCCCACACACCGTATACTGTAGATGACTTATGTATGGGTGGAGTAGCTAGTGTGCTGGCTAACAGCGTTGGGATTCAAGGTGATCTGAAATGAGGAGGGGTGTGCAATGGGCTGCGATTTAAAATGGACAGAAAGTTTAGAAAGTTAAGAATTTAGGTTTGAAAAATACTATTGTGGAAGGAAGAAATGGGGACTTTCTTTTGTTTGTTTTACTTGCAGTTTGTGTTTTAAAAGACTCTGAAGAATGATGAACACCAAATTGAGATTACCCTTGGGGGGAAGAGGATGTGGACATGGACACACAGAAGCTTTAAGCTTATTAGTAATATTTTATTTCTTAAGTGGGATAGTAAGTCCTTGGGTGTTTATAATATTCTTTATAGCTTTGCGTTTGCCTTCAATATTTAATAAATTAGACAGACTCCAGAAGCTTTGGTGGACCGTTAGTTCAGTACCACGATGATGTATCTACAATGAGTGAAGCAGCAGATTAGTGTCTGATAAAAGCTTTCTGTTGACAGCACTGACAGCCCGTGTTTCGGGTATCGGTCCGTCCTGAGTACCGCATTTGAAGAAGACACTGTAGATGCACAAACGTTAGGGTACGTTCAGAGAGAATGGGTAGGGGAGCTAGTCCTGTGACAGTTAGTTGAAGGAAATGGGTAACATTTAGACCAATGAAGAAATGACTAAGGGGTAATGTCATGGCTGTCTTCAGCCATTTCAGGAGCTGTCAGGGAGAAGAAGGAATAGACTTTTCCTTCAAAAGGGCAAAATCAGGACCACAGGTGGCATCTGTTTTCTAAATAATGGAAGGAAGCACTTTTTTTTTTGTAAGGAAAACTGGCCGTGAGCTAACATCTGTTGCCAGTCTTCCTCTTTTCTTACTTGAGGAAGATTGTCCATGAGCTAACATCCGTGCCAGTCTTTGTCTGTTTTGTATGTGGAACGCCATCACAGCGTGGCTTGGTGAGTGGTGTGTAGGTTCGCACCCAGGATCCGAACCCGTGAACGCTGGGCCACTGAAGTGGAGCGGCAAACTTAACCACTATGCCACTGGGCCTGCCCCAGGAAGCACTTTCTTTGTCTTCCACATATGGGTGAAATCATATGGTGTTTGTCCTTCTCTATCTGGCTTATCTTGCTTAACATCATACCTTAAGTTCATCCATGTTGTGACAAATGGGACAATTTTGTCTGTTCTGTGGCTGAGTAGTATTCTATTGTGTATATATGCCGCATATTTATCCATTCATCAGTTGATGAGCACTTGGGTTGCTTCCATATCTTGGCCATTGTGAACATTGTGAACATAGGGGTGCGTAAGTCTCTTTGAATTGTTGATTTCAAGTTCTTTGGATAAATACCCAGTAGTGGGATAGCTGGGTCGTGTGGTATTTCGATTTTTAACTTTTTGAGAAATCCTCATACTGTTTTCCATGGTGGCTGCACCAGTTTGCATTCCCATCAGGAATGTATGAGGGTTCCCTTTTCTCCACATCTTCTCCAACGTTTATCTTTTGTTTTGGTGATTGTAGCCATTCTTACGGGTGTAAGGTGATATCTCAGTGTAGTTTTGATTTGCATTTCTCTGATGATTAGTGATGTTGAACATGTGTTCACGTGCCTGTTGACCATCTGTATATCTTCTTTGGAAAAATGTCTGTTCACATCCTCTGCCCATTTTTTGTTCTTGAGTTGTATGAGTTCTTTATATATTTTGGAGATTAACCCCTTGTCCAATATAGGACTTGCAAATATTTTCTCCCACTTGGGGGGCTGTCTTTTCATTTTGTTCCTGGTTTCCTTTGCCTTGTAGAAGCTCTTCAGTCTGATGAAGTCCCACGTGTTTATATTTTCTTTTGTTTCCCTTGGCCGAGTAGACATAATATTCGAAAAGATCCTTCTAAGACACATCAGAGAGCATACTGCGTATGTGTTCTTCTAGAAGTTTTATGGTTTCAGGTCTTACCTTTAAGTCCTTGATCCATTTTGAGTTTATTTTTGTATATGGCAAAAGATAATGGTCTACTTAAATTCTTCTGCATGTGGCTGTCCAATTTTCCCAGCACCTTTTATTGAAGAGACTTTCCTTTCTCCATTGTATGTTCTTAGCTCCTTTGTTGAAGATTAGCTGTCCATAGATATGTGGTTTTATTTCTGCGCTCTCAATTCTGTTCCATTGATCTTGTATCTGTTTTTGTACCAGTACCATGCTGTTTTGATCACTATAGCTTTGTAGTATGCTTTGAAGTCAGGGATTGTGATGCCTCCAGCTTTGTTCCTTTTTTCTCAAAATTGCTTTAGCTATTTGGGGTCTTTCGTTGCCCCATATGAATTTTAGGATTCTTTGTTCTATTTCCCTGAAGAATGTCATTGGGATTCTGATTGGGATTGCATTGAATCTGTAGATTGCTTTAGGTAGTATGGACATTTTAACTGTGTTTATTTTTCTACTCCATGTGCATGGAATCTCTTTCCATCTCTTTATGTCATTGTTGATTTCTTTCAATAATGACTTATAGTTTTCAGTGTATAGGTCTTTCACCTTCTTGGTTAAATTTATTCCTAGATATTTTATTCTTTTTGTTGCAGTTGTAAATGGGATTGTATTCTTGAGTTCTCTTTCTGTTAGTTTGTTATTAGAGTATAGAAATGCAACTGACTTTTGTAAGTTGATTTTGTACCCTACAACTTGGCTGTAGTTGTTGATTATTGCTAGTAGTTTTCTGATGCATTCTTTAGGGTTTTCTGTATATAAAGTCATATGGTCTGCAAGTAGCGAGAGTTTCACTTCTTCAGTTTGGATACCTTTTATTTCTTTTTCTTGCCTAATTGCTCTGGCCAAAACCTCCAGTACTATGTTGAATAAGAATGGTGATAGTGGGCACCCTTGTCTTGTTCCTGTTCTCAGAGGGATGGCTTTCAGTTTAGGAAGCACTTTCTAAAAGACTGCTTTGCAGTAGGTCAGACTGATTTGGGAGGTCAGCTCTTCACCAGAAGCCTGCTACCAACCAAGCATGCTGTGAGGAGCTTTCCTGTGACAGGAAGTTGTGCCTAATTGATCTCCAGGACCCCTCTTAATTCTTCAGTTTCTAAACCATTGAAGCCTTGAGCCAGTGTGACACCTTTAGCATGATAGTGTGACACTTTGGTTCAGAAAAGTGACAGAAGACTTGCCACTTTTTTTTTTTTTTTTTTTGGTGAGAAAGATTGGCCCTGAGCTAACATCTGTGGCTAGTCTTCCTCTTTTTGCTTGAGGAAGATTGTCCCTGAGCTAACACCTGTGCCAATCTTCCTTTTTTTTTTTTCACCCCAAAGCTCCCCAGTACTACATAGCTGTATATCCTAGTTGTAGCTTCTTCTAGTTCTTCTGTGTGGGATGCCACCACAGCATGGTTTGATGAGTGGTGCTAGGTCTGTGCCCAGGATCCAAACTGGTGAAGCCCAGGCTGCCAAAACAGAGCACACGAACTTAACCACTTGGCCACGGGGCCGGCCCCAGACTAGATAACTTTAATTGACCTTAAATTTGCTGATTCTTCTGCTAGCTTAAATTTCTTGTTGAGCCTCTCTAGTAAATTTTTTGTTGCAGTTACTGTACTTTTCAACTCTGAAACTTCTATTTGGTTCTTTTTGTAAAAATTTCTCTCTCTTCCTCAATATTCTATACTTGAAACATTGTGCTCACACCTTCATTTCTTTAGACTTGCTTTTCTTTAGTATTTTGAATATATTTATAATAGCTGATTTAAACTCTTTGTTTAGTAAGCCCAACGTCTGGACTTCCTAAGGGTCATTGACTGCTTTTTCTTTCTGTCTGTGGGTCATACTTTACTGTTTCTTTGCATGTCTCATAATTTTTTTGTTAAAAAATGGACTTTTAAAATAATGTGACAACTCTCGAAATCAGATTCTCTCCCATATGGAGGGTTTGTTGTTGCTGCTGTTTGTTTGTTTGGTGATTTTTCTGAACTAACTCTCTAGTTTGTTTTCTTTGTCATGTGCAACCACTGAAATCTCTGCTCAGTTAGTTTAGTGGTAGCTAGTGATCAGATGGAGATTTCCTTAAGTACATGAACCATTAAATCTCCCTGCCTTTGCTGAGGTGCTCTCTGTATGTTGGGGGCCACCTTCAATGTGTCACCAGTTTACAGCTGTGCCTTAGCCTTCGCATCCTGCTTGTTTAGAGCCTCAAGGTTGGCCAGAGTTGAAAGATCAGGGCCTTCTCAGGTCTTTCCTGGGCTCACACATAGTCCTCCACGTGCTCATGGCATTCTTGAGTCCCAGGAATATATTGGAGCCTTTCAAAGTCCCCTATGGACATCCCATTCCCCAGGTTTTCCTTTTAAACCTTTTGGTCAACCTATTTTTAGCCCCAGCTGGTAATGAGGCATTGGGCAGCTGCAGGGTTAAGCAGTTGTCCCTTATGGTTTCTGAGAAATACTCTGGAGATAGGACAGAGCAAGATCCAAGGCAGGTCTGACAAAGACAAGCTTTCAGAATAGAGCTTTCCAGCAAGCTGCCAGGCAGGTCAAATGGTGGCAGTTCTCTGGGGACGGCACTTTTGGGGAGCTGTACACCGATCTGGCCTCCCCAGTGGCTGCTAGGCGGCTGGTTTTTACAGCTACCATAGTTGTAAGGATGTTGGTTTTCAAGGCTACTGTAGGGCTGGAGGAGGAGGATGGGATTAGTGCAAGTTAAAACAACACACCATTCTTATCAAAATTCAGCCGTTTTTCTTGAATAAATGTTCCTCAGAATGTTTCAGGCCTTTAATTAATTTCCAGAGTTCTGAAAAAGTTGACTTTGACGCTTTTTGGCAGTATTCTTGTTGCTTTTATGGAGGAGCAGATTTTTCGGAGATCTTTACTCTGCAGTCCTGAAAGTTAGCTCCCTATCAGTAAGTACTTCGTTAAACAAGGCACCCTGTGCGACGAGAGTCTGTCATGCACATGCTGTGTGCTCTCTCCCTTACTTTGTCTCATATTCCGTCTTCTTGTCTGTGTATTTGATGTCTCGAAGTGGTCCCAAAGGACTGTTAAGGAGCACAGCTTATTGTAAACCACGGGTCGCGACTCTTCTTTTTAGAAGGGGTTTGCACGCATTGGATGGGCAGCGAACACAATGTGTGGCAGACCAAGAGCATGTTGATCTGCTGGCTCAGTTTCTCATCTTGCCGGCAGAGTCCAACCTTTTCAGTCTGCCCAACTTTGTACATTATCCTCTGGTGAAGTAAATCCATCCTTCCCCCAAGTTAGAGTTGGAAGAGAAGGCACTGATAGCAAAAACGGCCGTTTCCTCTTGATACTGTTGGGATTTGAAATTCAGTCCAGATGTAGCGTTAATTTCTCTATAACAGATCTTAGAGACCTGGTTAACAGCTCGGGTTTTCTGTTAAATATTTTTTTAATCTACGCATTTAAAATCTAAGTTTTCACACATAATATAAATTTGAATTTCTCATAGGACCAGAAGTTTTGAGTTATGAATATTTATTTTATTACAGCTTTTTATTTCAGAGGCCATCAGTCTCCAGCTCTATAAGATGGAAATACAAGTGCCTATTGGTAAAAAGTAAAGAGATTCTTTTCTGAAAAGCTGTGTATGATTGTGTGTGTATTAACGTGTTACAGTGTGTATTTTTTGCCTTTTGTGTATTTGTGTTTTTTTCTTATGTTATATAATAATTTAACCAAATAGTCTAAAATGTGATATCAGATGGTGGTACAATTTTGAAATCTTGAAAGATAAAACTGGAAACATTTGCTTGTATTTTTTTTCACCTCGGAGTGTTTTGTTAATGAGACATTTTATACTGCCATAAACCCAGGGCAACAATAAAGGTGTTGATTGATTTTTGGATGACAAAGGGCTTCTCTAATTGCAGAATTTGACACTTGTGTCACTTGCGCTGTTTTAGGTGAGCAAGACGTGGAAGGTGATTGCGGAAGATGAAGTGCTCTGGTACAGGCTGTGCCAGCAGGAAGGGCACCTTCCTGAGAGCAGCATCTCGGATTATTCTTGCTGGAAGCTCATCTTGCAAGAGTGCCGAGCCAAGGAACACATGTTGCGAACCAACTGGAAGGTAGGCAGTGGCCAGTATCATTACCTGTAGAGGAATAGCCTATGAGGACACGGGAATCCAAGCCCGGGATTCAACACCGAGTCCCGTTACAGCCCGAGGTTAACTGCCAAAATCAGAGAGAGGGGGATGGTGAGCGCACCTTCCACTGTTGGTCATCTCTTGTCTATGTTGTTCGCCATGAGGCTATCTGCCCCCATTTTCAGCCACAGTATTGGGAGCATCCTGTTGTCCTCCAGGAGAGGAAGAGGGAGACTGCGGTGCCAGTCCCCTCCCCTCTGGTGGTTGGGGTCTTTGGAGGTGTGCTCAGTGCAGCCCCCTTTCACTTTCACCATCCTAGATGGATCAAGAAGGCAGAAGCACCCCCTGAATACAAAAGAGGAGCTGAAAATGCTCTTTCCAGGAAACGTATTAAACGTCTCTACGTACTGTCTTCTCTTCCCTCACATAACCTATTGGCTTGCTTCCATAACATTTATCACTTCAAAGTCTCTGCAGAAATGTTAGATCACAGCCCCGAATTTTCCCAGTGAGGTGTTTCTTAGGAAGCGGCTGTCAGGAAGAGTGTTACATAAAGCTGTCGGAGGCATGACGAGACAGTAGTGGGGGAGTGCCTCTCCGCCTGGGTAGCTGGGTATCCAGTTGTTTGGAAGGGATAGAACCACGCTCTTTCCACTCCTGTAAAGGTCAATCCTAATAGACTTTGAGATTAACAAGCTTTTGCTCATTACTGATGGTGACATATTGCCTATGTGCATGTCTGTCCCCAGTCACCTCATAACCTGATTAGAGACCGATACTCTTGATCTGGGCAACCTCACAGTTTTTTTCTAGTGAAGTTAATAGGAGCAGTGTTTCTCTAATTCAGGATTTCTCAGCCCCAGCACTAGTGACATTTGGGGCCAGATAATCCTTTTTGCTTAGGGCTGTCCTGTGTATTACAGGATGTTGAGCAGCATCTGTAGCCTCTCCCCGGGAGAGGCCAGTAGCACTCTCTTCCTCCCTGCAGTCATGACAACCAAAAATGTCTTCAGATGTCAGCAAAGGTCACCTGGGGGGCAAAGTCACCGCTGGTTGAAAACTACCTTTCTAAGGAGAATTTGCATAGCTGTCCTTTCTTGGGCCGTCAAGACAGCACCCTAAGTCGCAATCACGCTGGCCCCACAGCTGCATCCACACCAGGTAATGACCTCGTGTGGAGGTGCCCAGCCCTCCTGACTGTGTGTTTGCTCGGGTGCGTGTGAGGACGCAGCAAGAGGCAGGCCCGAGGCTTTGACAGAGCTGCTTCAGCAGGCTGGGGGCCGGAAAGCAGAGGCTCTACCCCTGGTAGGAGTGGCTGTAATTTCAGGAAAGCTCGAGAGCTGGGCGTGAACTAGGGCCTTTCTGCCTGGAAAGGAGGGATACTTTGAGATTTGTAGGCGTGAGAGCTGGAGATATTCAGGTCACCCTGGCTTGAATTCAGAGATGTCAGACCCAGAGAGAGAAATCAGCAGCTGAGTTCTTTGTTTCCCCTTTGGTAATAGCGAAAGGCTGGGAGGGAGGCAGGGACCTCCTCATCTGGACTGGAGGTGGCAGAAGTGAAGGCGGGTAAAGACCCACCTCTTAGCATCTGGCCCTTAATGTCACAGTATACAAGTGCCATACAGTTTCACTGGATGTCTGTTTAGTGTTTTTTCTCTAACAAGCACCAGGCCATTTGTTTGGTAAGTGCTCAACAAATGGTTGTTGATGGAATGAGCTGGAGTAAACTGCAGGCAGAATGCGAGGGAGGCTTCTCTCTGGGGTGTCACAGGTCCATTTCCTGACACAGCTGAGAATGTACTTGACTGAAATGTTAAATGACGAATCTTGCATTAACTGTAATGATGGGACTCTTATGTGATTCTAGAAAGAAAGCCCTATCGAAACGTGGAAGGTAGTCTTAGAGCAAGTTCCTTTACCTTTGTTTGCCTCCATCTTCTCAGCTCTAAGGTTGGGCTCAGAGGAGCCCCACTCACGGGGTTGCGGCCCTCGCCTGTCTCAGGACGTGTCTACGGCCTTCCTGCAGAGCTCGGCCCATGTCGGCCGCTCAGTCAGTGCTGGCCGTGGAGCTCGGAGGCCTTTGCACACACGTACTGTGGTTCAGTGCTGTGCGTGGTCGACTTCAGGCTGGGCTGGGCAGGTGATTTGGTTTAGTGTCTCCTAGTCAGTGTCTGGAGAAACCCCAGAAGGGACCCCAGAGTTCTCAGGTACCTCCACGGAGAGCATGACCTGTAAATGTGTGAACGTACTTGGACCTGCATTTCAGAGCCAACATGGAAACGGTTTGATAAGCCGGTTCTGGTGGCTGTATATTCCTTTTCCTGGTGTTTGCATAAACTCTTCTTCACTTTGGCATTCTAGGATCTCTCTAAGACCAGAATACCATTGTGGGGTTGGAGCCCATGATGGGGGTGGGGGAAGCCATATGACAGAAATTAGTAGATGCTGTAAGCACACAGGTTTTCATCTCAGGCCCTCTTCTTTCTTTCAGTACCTTTTGCTATTGTCATTTTGGCTGTGGCCCTCACAACAATGACTCCTGAGTCCTTCCCTTCCATCACCATATCTTCACTAGCAGGACAGATCCACTTGGATGTGTCCACTTTTGTCCCTCAGCCTTGGACTTGGCCCTCGAATTAAGTGAGGTCATCATGCAGATTATCATGCACAATGCCTTGAATATAGCTGCTTAATAAATGTTGATTTTAATGGAATGCATGTCATCTTCTAATAATATAAATAATAATAGGAGCTACCATTTATTGAACACTTGCCGTATGCTAAGAACTATGCTTAGAACTTACACAGACTATTTGTAATCCTTGTGCCAGTCCAGCAAAATTGAAATTTAGTCTTGGTATTCCTAACTACCTATTATTCAGTTATTCCTGAATAACTATCCCAC
The DNA here is from genome assembly GCF_041296265.1 of Equus caballus. NCBI lineage: Eukaryota > Metazoa > Chordata > Mammalia > Perissodactyla > Equidae > Equus > Equus caballus. The sequence continues at coordinate 18,716,641 of NC_091691.1, read as the reverse complement.
TGTTCCCAACATCACACATGTAAATACTTTATATTCCTTCAGATTCCCTTTATTTTTATTTTAAAAATAATTATTTTAGGGCCAGCCCCAGTGGCCTAGTGGTTAAGTTCAGCATGCTCCACTTTGGCAGCTCAGGTGAGGTTCCCAGGTGTGGACCTACGCCACTCGTCTGTTAGTGGCCATGCTGTGACAGTGACTCACATACCAAAAGAGGAAGATTGGCAGTGAATGTTAGCTCAGAGCAAATCTTCCTCAGCAAAAAAAATATACATATATATATATATTTTAATAGATAATGTTCTTGCTACAAATAATTCAAAAGTCACCAAAAGGCATATAGGGGAAATACATCTCCCCCTTGCCTGTCTCCACCTACCACCTAGTTCCCCCCTGAGGAGCAACCCATGTTATGGGTTTTAGGGTTTCCTTTAAATACTATTTCCATGAATCAGAAATAATGTCTTCTTCTGTTTCCCAATCCTGATTTTTATCTCTTTGTATATACTTTTTGGTTTTATTCTGAGAGTACTTATAAGGGTTAACAGGTAAACTATCATTAAATGCTTCCTCGTCTCTGAACTGAATTTCTTTATGTACTTTATGCCTTTCTTCACACACTTGCCACTGCCAGCCTACTGTGGAGTGTCGTTATTTGTGCTCTCATGTTTCCTTCATATCCTGTAATCCCCTTGAGGACCAGGGCAGTGTCTTATACATCCCGTGCCTTCTAATTCAGTGTTTTTCCTGTGTGTGGTAACTCGTAAATGCTGATAGCTTAACATATTAGTTGTCATCTTTGTCCTTTCGAATGCCCAGATTACTTTGAACACAGTATACGCCGTGAAAAATCGCTGTGGAATGTAGGTGAAAGTGAGATGCTTTGTCTTCCAGCTATCCCAAGGATAGTATAAACTGCTTCCCCCTTTTCCTTACACAGAATCGCAAGGGTGCCGTGAGTGAGCTGGAACACATTCCTGATGCAGTTTTATGTGATGTGCATTCTCATGATGGCGTTGTCATTGCTGGGTAAGCAAAAACAATTTTTCACTTAATAGTCTTCATCTTAGGGTCTTTCGTTTTTCATGGACCAAACTCTGAGTCACAGTGACCTTATTTTCCCTTGAGAGGATGTACCTGCCTGCTTACAGCCCACGTGTGAGATGGAAAATCTGCAAACTTCTGTTCCCAGTACTTGAGAGCTCTGGAGTCACTGGAGAGATGGGAATGGTGAGGGTAGATCTGTAATCCCTTTGTCTCAATATCTTTCCTAGCTTTGAGATCACTCTTGTGGCGTGTTATGTTAGATTTTCATTAAGGCAAACAGTTTGTGTTTTATGAAGACATGAAAAAGTCAAGCAAGAATAATAAGTGTTGGCGCGAACAGGTCCTGTTCTTGTTCTCTTGTCCGAAGCCTTTGTTATGCGGAAGGGCTGTGGCCACACGTAATCTTCCTTCCCCACAGTATGTATTCACTATTTAATTTGCCCTGAAATAGGCTGTTTATTTGTCTTCATGGCCAAGAAGATTAATTTTAGCTTCTGTAAATTTCTTTGGCTTCTGTTCCAAAAACCACTTGCATGAATTCTTCATATTTTACTACAGAGATGCTGGTATGTATTCTTTAATGCACAATGAGAAGATCAATTTTCTTTTTGGATTAAGAAGATGTCTTGAACGGTGGTCTCAAGTTGTATACGTAATACCATAAAGTGAGACCAGGATTCTTCAACTTCTGGATTGGCTTTGGAGGGGCCACCTAAGAGAGGGTCCTTCCTGGAGGGAAAAAAAAGCAAAAACAAACCTCGAACTTAGTAGTAGGGGAGTCTTTTTCTTTAAAGAAAAGTCTTGGGGTTGGCCCGGTGGCACAGCGGTTAAGTGCTCACATTCCTCTTCAGTAGCCCTGGGTTCTCCGGTTCGGATCCCGGGTGCAGACATGGCACCACTTGGCAAGCCATGCTGTGGCAGGCATCCTACATGGAAAGTGGAGGAAGATGGGCACGGATGTTAGCTCAGGGCCAGTCTTCCTCAGCAAAAAGAGGAGGATTGGCAGCAGATGTTAAGCTCAGGGCTAATCTTCCTCAAGAAAAGAAAAGAAAAATCTTTCCTTAAAGAGTACTATTTGACTGAAATTCCAAGCAATGAAATTATTGTAATATTTTGTGGTATGTAATGCCTATGAAGAAAATAATTTTACTTTAAACAGGATCTGCCCAGGAGGAATGCTTTTCTTTAGCTTTTGTTTTACCGGCCACAGTTTAGGGGTTAATGCTCTTCTTGGGAGTGCTGTGGAACTATTAGTTTTAGAAAGATTAATGGGCAGAAATCTAGAATTGTGTCCATCCCGTTGTCACTTTGGCTTTCGGCTTCTGCCTCTTGTTCCTCTCGTGTGGGCCTAAGCCTTGCTCATGATACATAAGGGCCTTTCCTCCACTAATTCTGAGATTCCTTGGTGACTGCAGAAGGCACTTATCATTCCAGCTTAGAGGGGTCTCCTAGTATGTTGGAAGACACTTGAGGACAGAACGTTGAGATTGGACTGAAAGATTTATAAAAGAAATTAGAAATAAAGGAGACTTCAGTCTCAAAAGCCAATGATAGATTTCTGATCTGGACACGGACCTTACAAAAGGCAGGCTGGCCAGCAATCCAGATGCCAGGCCTCCTTCGTCTGCCTCTCTGCTCCCTCGAGGTCTGCTCGAGGTTGCTTTGTGCTGGCATAATCTGTAAAGCGATGGCAGAGTTTCGTGGATCGATAAGATGAAACTTGATCTGTGGGTCAGAGAGGCTCCTCACAACTCCTCTTTCTAAGAGAACCTTACGCTTATGGGCTAGCATCAGATACTTCAATCTTGCTTGTATGGAGAGCATCTTGTGTTTATCATTAAAATTTTATCTCGTGGTTACGATGCTTGTTTTCTGGGTCAGATCTTGAATCCCTTTTCATTTGAGACAGCGGTGTTTGTGGTTACCTCATTCCCAATCAATGTTGTATTCACCAGGCTTTCTGCAGTTATGTATCTCCAAGGAGCGTCTTAAAGGGACAGTGGCCACCTCACCGTTTCTTTCTGTCCTACTTACCTTGCATTTCTCGTTTTTCTTCTCCCCTTCTTTTTTCTCTTATTTTTTATGCAAGTGTAATCTGTTCAGAGGCTTAGTTTTATGTATCAATAGCTAAAGTATGTAACATTTTTGTGTTTAAACCTATTAAATATATTTCATGTAGTTGATGGAGAGGAAAGACAGTTGGAAAATCTCTTGCTTCCTCCCAGCTTTTCAGTCCTCTGCATTGTGCTGGTTTGGAGTCAGGTTGCTTAGGCCCAGACTAATTTGTATTACAGTTAGCCTTACAGTGACCTAGTCTTGGTTTTGCCTTATGCTTTCACACAGAACCAGGTAACCTGCCAAAGCTCATCACTCATAAACTCACCTGAGACACTGGAGTCTCAAGTGAACGGGACTGGCCCCTGCTTACCTGAGGCCTGTTTTTCCCAGCAGAGGAAACAGACATCCTTCTTAAAGCTGCTCTGATCTTTCACTCTTTGTCCGTGAATCTTTGCTTCCCTTACTGTCTCATGGATTACCATTTACAATCACCTTTTCCTGATTTTCTGAGCCCTTTGAAATTTGTTTCCAACCTACCTTTCCCCTCAATACTTACCTTGGTGTACCTTTGGTTATTTCCCACACTGTTCTACTTAGTTACCCTCTGGCCACATCCTTTTTTTTTTTTTTTTTTTTTTGCTGAGGAAGATTCACCCTGAGCTAACAGTGCAGTATTCCTCTACTTTTTAGTATGTGGGCCGCCAGCACAACATGGCTGCTAACAGAGCAGTGTAGGTCCATGCCCAGAAACCCAAGCTGGGCTGCCAAGACAAGTGTGCTGAACGTAACCGCTAGGCCACCAGGGATGGCCCATATCTTTTCTTAAAATTGTAATTCATACCTCATATGAATTCATATGTAGATGTAATTCATATCTCATAAAATTCACCCTTTTAAACTATAAAAGTCGGTAATTTTGTGTATTCACAGGGCTGTGTAACTCTTTACCACTGTCTAATTCTAGAACATTTTCATCACCCCAAAAAGAAATCCAGTCTCCATTCTTTAAGGGCCGACTCAAGTCTGTCTCCTCCCACAAGTGTCGATAGCACTGTGGCCTGTCACCCCCACTCCACGCCCCACAGTCTGCCCTTCTCATGACCTCTGCAGAAGTGCTTCTCTGCAGCTCATAAGGCCAGCTAGTCATGTGGCCTCACGGCTGCACGGAAACATTTTTGTTTTATGTTGTTATTTTATTTTGAAATGATTTTTAACTTTACAGCCAGCTATTTTTCCCCAGTTAATTTGTAAGCATCTTTTAAAACTAAAAGTGGTATGGATATTTTATTAAATGCCCTATAGTACTTGTACATTTTTGTCTGAAATTTAATGCACAGATTCCCCGCCCCCCCCCAATGCCTGTATACTGTATTATGTGAGAAACTGGAGAAATTCCTAATTTCTCTTGTCTGTTCTCTGATTTCTTAGTTTTTTCAACTTAGAGTCATACAATTTTAAGCCTGGAAGGGACTTTAGAGATTATCTATTCCAAAACAGTCATTCTGTGTGAGGTGCCTGAGGCTCAGAGGGGTCCGACAAGCGAGGATGGGCACGCGTGCTCTGCTCTGCTCGTTCCTGCACTGCCGTGTCTGTGCGTGGAGCTGGGCGGCGGGGCTGCTGCCCAAGCCCTCGCGTGCTCCTCTGGCAGCTTGTCCATTACAGCCTCACTTGGATTTTTCTTCTTGGTGTGCACCTTTCTTTTCTGTTAAAAATGAAAGCAGTAGTAAAACCATGCTGTTTTTGCAGAACTGTTAGAAAGTGGAGAAGAGAAAGCCACCTAAATCTCAGCATGCTAACACAACTTCTGTTATGGTTTTTGGTGTGTATGGTTTATTTTTCAGTCAGTTTTCCTGTGCGTATTTTTATATTATATAATCATAGTCTACATTACGTTTTTGGCCTTTTTTTAATCACAAAAAAAGAGGGGTTTTTTTTGATGTTATTACATAGTTTTTGTTACTTTGATTTGTTGCAAAGGCTCCTAGGATATAATTATATCCTGATTTTCTTATTAATTCTCCTAGTATTGGACATTGTAGTCATTTCCTGTGTTTTGTTATTATATAGCGATATAACTACTTTATGTATAGAGGTTTGCAGATCTTTTCCTTTTTTGCTACTACAAGTCTTTATTTTAAAATTATAAAACACATGCTTATTGTGGGAACTTTAAATTCCATGTTAGTGTGTAGAATAAAGAGTCAAAGTTCTTCCATTATCCTCCCCTAGTCTGGTTACCTTCCTAGGCTACAGTCTGTAATTACTGGATTTAGGGAATGAATTTATTTTCCAGATTAAGAAATTATTGTAAAATGCCTTCATAACTCTCAATTTAACTTTTTGGTTTGAGGTCTCTAAACCATCCCTCTAGCCTATTCTCCTGAATATGCCTTCCTTCTTCCTATCAGTGCCGTAAATAACCAGAGAGCACGCCTCCCTTCTGTACTATCCACGACTTAACCTCCTGCAATCTGGCTTCTATCTCAGCCCTTCCACTGAGCTACACTCTCACAGGTTGCCTGTGGTCACGAACCAATGGCCTTTTCTTGGCGCATCCCTTTCAGCCTCTTGGTGGTGTTTGATCTTGTTGACTGTACCCCTCTTAAAATGCTGGAGGCTGTGTATTAAGTGTCTTTGTGCCCTCAGAACCTAACACCAGTCCCAGCACCCAGGAAACTGAGGAAAGTGTGTATGGGCTGAGAACTCCTGGCTCTTCTGAGGCCTTGCCCTCTCTGAGCTTCCTTACCTTTGACCTGTCCAAGCTCCTTCTCTGGCCCTTATTCTTGCCTTTCTGTGCTCTCATTTGGCCACTCAGCAGTGATATGCAGCAGCCCAGAACACAGCTGAACTAGTTGTTTTCTTTGCTGGTCAGATAAGTGGAAGGTCCTCTATCTGAGAAAAGCAATTCAAACACAGCCTTTACTTTGATTTTCTAGCTAAAATTTCTCATTTCTTTAACTTGAAAGAAATTCGTCTTCAGAATCTGGTATATGTATGTATTCTGTACCAATTCAGAGTGGTATAGAAACCAATCTCTATACAACAAGCCACCTCTCTCTTTCCAAGTTCAGCTCTAGCTGCATTCCTCTGTGATATGATAGCACTTCTGAAGTGTAGTGAGGTTTAGTGTGGGCTTTCCTTGTATTTTAGAAGAAGAGATGTTATCTGGAAAATTTGTTGATAATAAGTGATTAGGAAGCATGGTTTTTCTTTGTTTTGTTTTTCGATAGTGACAGCTCTGAGAATTTTCGAATGTTTTTCAAATTGTATGTTTATCATTGAGGAAAAAGAATAGAAGAGGCGAGGATGTGGCCGCACCCCTGACTTATTCTGTGACGCTGAGACGGTTCTCTTTCTTCCCACTGCACTCTGGAAATTAAGTGTTGAAAAGAGATGACATCATAGTTCAGAAAGGTCACATTAAAAACCTGAGACCTAGGTGTAGGTATAACTTGCCAGAGGTCTGTTTGCTTTACTGCCACCTAGTGAAGGAGAGCATCTCAGGTAGAACTTGCAGGAGAAACTCAAGCCTGGGGCTCAGTGGAGGCCTCGTGCCAGCTCTGCTAACCATTAAGCTATTAGCTCACCAGAAGCTTTTATCAGATGCCCAGGAGTATGGTGGTGTTTTTGCAATAAACTCGCTCCTCACTGTTACTGAAGATTCATAAGCTGAAAGCATTTCAGTTTGCATGAGAAAGCACACTTTTCTATTCACATTAGAGGACCATTTCCCCCCATTTAGGTTTAAAAAAATATCAAGCACCCTCTTTGTTTTGAGGTTTTTCTCAACACTCCTAAATTGTTTTTCTCCCCCCATTCTGCTGGTGTGATCTGCCTTTTTAGGGTACAGTTCCTGCCTTTACTGGAAGGAATAGTGGCTATGTATCCATGTTCTCCTCTGCCAAGTGTGGTTGGAGGGAATGCTGTATCATTTAACATCGCAAACTGTTAGCTATCTTCTTTCCCTAAAAATATCCAGTTGTCCCGTTTGGTCTAATGCATTTTCATCCATCTCCATTCTCTTTGAGACGACACAACAAAACTGTGACACCTCTCTAGCTGCCCAGTGGCCTCTGGCTGTTGTTGTAGCTTTCTCTTTATTAGCTCGGTCTGTCCACACAGCCTGGACATCAGAGGCAAGAGAGTTTCCAGTCTTCTGTAGACATGAAGCAAAATTTTGAGCTTCCAGTTTATATATGTAGAATTTGATGTCTGAATCTCTGGTTGGTTCAGTTTGCCCATTGGCACTTCTGTTGGAATATTATCATTGTTTATAACTGAGAACTGTTTGAAAATATCAGCTCAAACATAGGTGTGCATCTAAGGTAACTTGAAATACCTTGCTTTTAGCCATTTTTTTACTCCACTTTTCCCAGTAATTAAAAATATGCCTTTGTATTGACCGTGTTCCATGCCAAAATATGACTTTTGATCTGAAATAGTGTGTATTTCTCCTGAATTTTAAAATATTTTCTATTCAGGAGCTGAAGACCTCAAGGATTATGTTTCTCATACTCTGCTAGTTTCATGTGCGTGTATAAGAAATAGATAATACCTAGGATTACTTTGAGGTTCATGAGATAACAGATGCTTTGTAAATATAGATTGGTGATAAAAGTTGCATTACATTAATGTCACCCCATATTAATACTTACTTAGGACATGCTTTCTATCTTTCTCCTTTTTAAAAAACTTTTTCTCTTGACCGTTTTCCTTTCAACCTTGTTTTATATAGATTTTGTGCTGCTGCTTGTTATGACATTGGGCTGTTTCCCATAAGGAATTTGATCATTACCCATTAGGGACCTCCTTTTAAAAATACTTACATTTATTTATTTATTTTCTGCTGTGAGGTATACCTGCTCTTCTGGTAAATAAGTCTGAGGTAAGATATTGATAAGAGACTAGAGGAGAGCATTGCATTTGTTATATCCTTAATGAAGGAGCTCCAGAATATACTTAATAAATACTGGTGAACTCATGACTGCATTTATGCATCTCTGGTTCTCCAAGGAATAATGGAAAGGGCCCCAGCTACAATAACTCTGCATAATCATCATTGACTCTGACTCTATTGATTGTGATTAACCAAGATGTATCGAAAACAGTTTTAAGTGTGTAGTGCATGTATCTCGTAAGGTCCATTAAGATGTTCATTATTTTTCAATTGATGCGTCTTAAGCTGCACTTGATGTCTGTAGTGGTGCATTCCACAGAAAGACTGCACTGCGGATGGAGTTCATTTTGTTAATTGCATCATACGACACAATTATGTTTCATAGAAAACAGTAAATACTCTTGATTTCATTGATTTGTAATCTTTAGTATTACAAAAGAAGTATGGAGCACATGAATAGTTCTTAAAACCTCTACATGTTAAGGACATAAATGTTTCTGGAACTGGGCTTTGCACTTTTAGGAGCCTCTGCCTCATTGCTTTGCAGGCCTTAAACCGCTACAGTCTTCTAAGTTTGAGTCAGTAGGTTCATTCGTTCAACGTTGACTAAGCGCAGATGAATACTGCAGACACATCCCTTGTTTGCAGGCCTATGAGGGATACAATTACAGGTGGTTATGGAATGGCATGGGAAATGTTAGGGTAGGGGAAGAGCAGGACACATAGCACACTGGGGAGAGGCACCTCGTACAGGCACAGAGGCAGGCCGGATTCCTCCTGGGAAGTGACTTCTCATCTGAGGCTGGAAGGATGAGTAGGAGTTGACCAGGGAGAGTTGTGTTTGGGGCAGGTATGCAACTACCTTATACATATGCAGTCCCTCGTCACTCCCAAACCAACAGTGGGCATTAATAATCCATTACAGCACTTACTTTTCTGGTGAACTGGATGGAATACAGCTTCAGAATCCTCCTCAACGCAGGGCTGTGGGCAGCCACTACCAGTTTATTGGATTTGACACACAAATGAAACCGTTTGCTGTTCCTAGCCTGAGGTCTCATATCAAGGCTCCTTTTGGCTGCTGTGAGTACCTGCTCAGAATAGAGTTGTGACTTTGTTTGGGGGTGAGTGTGGCCCTGTAGAGGGTGAGGTTTAACCAGTCATTCCATGTGTGCTCCCACATCACCGTGAAGCTAGTGTGGGAAGCACTGTTGCATCTGCCCAGCCACATACTCCTTGCCAGCATGTTGAGCTTTTTTTGGCTTCTTGCCTTCCAGTTGAGGTGTAGTGGTAGAATTGATGAGTTAGGGTCAGGGGCTATGTCCTGCAAGCCTGAGTCACAGTGTTGAAAACAGTAAATTTCTCATATTGCACTTAAATGGAGATGGTTTTTAAAAGCTGTATTTGTTTAAAGATACTGTCATTGGAGGAGGCGGCAGTTTGAGAAAAGCCTGGGGACCTGTTGTGATCCTAGCTGTGCCACTAAAATGTTTCTTGCGACCTTGGATAAGTCACTTAACCTTACTTCCAGGATTCTTAAAACGACCCTCCAGGTTCTTGTGAAGAGCCTTGAAAAAAATTGTTTTTAGCAAATAAGCACTGGCATCTGGAAATAAAATGGAAATATCCCCCACTCCTCCCACCCCATTGGATATTTATACAAGAAGAAAGGTTAAAGGTGGTTTTTAGCTGTACATGTCTTCTTTTTTCTTTGGATCTCTTAGTCTAAATAAGTAGTCTGCTATTGGAAACTTACTAGTTAATGAAAGCTCTTTGGTGGTAAATCATTTTAAAGTGGCAATTGCTCTGGCGTGCCAAGCCTGAGAGAGGCTCTATTCCCATTCTTTCAACAAAAAATCAGCTGCGGTCTCTGACCTATTTATTTGGAGGTAAACTCAACCTTGCCAAGTGTGAAAAAGATTGGGAAAGCCTCGAGTTGCGCTGGTCCGTGCTGTGGGCTGGGGCATCCTTACTCATTTGGAAAAGGCTCCTTTCTTCTTCGGTTTTTCTTTAGTGTTCTTACATCAGCTAATATATTAGTTGCAGTTGTACTTTGCACGACACTAATTAGAGAGCCATCAACGTTGGGTCCAAAGGCTTACTGACAATGCAACTGTCATAGTGGTGTCTTAATTGGTTGAGTGTAATTGTCATTAGGCAGCGATAAAGACATCTGGAGCTCTGGAGAAAAATCAGCCTTTTTTCCTACCTCGCTTCCGTATCTTTTCTTGCTTCTCCTGGCCAGTGTTGTTGAGTGCTTTTAGATCACGTTTAGGGTTTGGTCCAGGTCCCTCTGCCCCAGCCAGTGTTTTACCCTCATGTCTGTTTCTTTAGCACAAATTCATTAGCCCTGAGCCTGATCCCCACTGCTGTGGTTGCTCTCACCTGTGCGAGATTTTAGAGCCTACTGCTGAGTTATCACACAATACCTGCTGAAATAGGATATTTATTCTCTATTGCCATCATAAAGGGGACTTAGAGTCTTTTATATTTTGCCTCCTCAGTCATTTTGCAGCAAAACATTTATGCTGTTATCATGCTCTCTGGCTATGAAGAATGGAGTTAATTTAAATGGATATCTATGGAAAATTTCATGTTCACTGAAATAATTTAGCTTATCCTTTGTTTAAAAGATTTTTAATCAGCTTGGAGATAAATGCAAGAAGTCTAATGCGTATCCATGTGTGCATTCTGGGTGTTTCCCTGATCAGTAGTGCGAAAAGGTGGGCAGTCAAAATAAAAGGTGCCACTCAAACCAGTCGGGTTGTTGCTTATGGACACCCCCTTTCAATCACCATTTATTTATCAGCTGTGTGTAAGACCCTGCGGTGGAGGCTACGGCAGTGAGGGACTGCCTTCTCGAGGACTTTACTGTCAAGTTGAGGGACATCGTTTCTCAGATACAGGGCATAGTAGTTGAGTCAGAGAGGGCTGCATGGAAGAAGAGGGCCTGTGCTAGACCTTGAGGAGTTGCTAGGCTTGGGCTTGGTCAGTGTTCTCAATCTTGGCTGCACGTTAGGAACATGCCTGGTTCCACCTCCAGAGAGTCAAATTTAATTGATCTGGGGTGTGCTTGGGTATCAGGAGTTTTGAAAGCATCCCAGGTGATTCTAATGTGCAACCAACATTGAGACCCACTGGGCTGGGTCGTGAGGAGGGAGGGCACTCCAGAAAGGTGGGTAACATGAGCCAAGGTTCAGAGACAAGAGTATTTGGGAGCCAGGGAATGGCAGGCTTTTCTGGAGGCCAGCTCATGCTAAAGAAGAGAGACAATGAGACTGGGGACAGGGGGAACATGTTTTGGAGGAGGGGGGGTTTTCAGTGCTAGGCCCGGTGGTTAAAACTTCACTCAGTAAGGTGTTAAGGCCTAAGTATTTACGGGGTGCTTCCGAAGTATCAAGTGCTATTGTGGTCTGACTGTTCTAGTCGTTGGATTCATAGCTGTGAGCAGGACCTAGCCCCTGACCTTAGAGGCTTGTAGGTTCTCAGGGGAGATGAACCGTCAGATAATCACCTCACACAATTGCCACAAGAGAAAAGTCCAGGCTGCTGTCACGGGAGATCATAGGGCACATGGTCTAGTGGAGGATAGGGGAGAACGATTCGTGAAGTCAAGTTTTTTTGAGGGCTTGGCGTGTGCGGGGTTGACTGGAGGTGGCAGAGGCTCTGAAGTAGGCTGTCATGGTGCGGCTGTGAGCTGTGGAGGGACTTAGACCAGGTGGCATCCCTGGAAGTGAGAAGAAGAGACAGGCCTGGCGACCTGGTGGCTCTAGCGGTGTGGGTAGTGGGCAGAGAGGTTGAGGAGCCCTTCGGGTTTGCACCAGTGACCTGGGACTGATGCTGTCGCTGACAAAAATAAGGAATTGAGCAACAGTCTAGGTTGGCAGTGAGCTGCAGCTTTTTGAGGAGAACATGTGTTTCATTTTAGACACGTGGAGTCATAGTGTGGGTGGGACAAGTTCATAGGAGAAAAGACTCGTCAGGAACCTTGTAGATGTGAGCAGAATGCTCATCTCTGTGCGATCTCTGCCCTCCCGCTCTTCTTCCCTCAAATGGAGAGGTCACGTAGTTGTATCACACTGTCGTGTGCTTCAGCAGTTTTTCAGGTTTTGGTTTGTTGTTGCTTTGCCTTGGAACTCATTGTATAAAGGCGCCTTGGGAGGCTGGAGCTCAGGACACTAAAGTCCCCTCTTCTGTACCCCTCTGCTCCCCACTGTGGCCCCTAAGGGGCGCCACAGAGAACCACGTGAAGACGCCTGGTGTGGTTCGATCCACAGGCAATAAAAAACAGAATGACCAAGACTGAGAGAGAGGAAATACATTTTCCTTCTTTGTGCACTTCTTTTTCTCAAAGTTTCTTTGTTCTCTGATCTGCTAAATTCCTTCTGTCTGTCTCTCTCTTACCTTCTCTGTATTTCTGAAAGACGATGCCATCCTCTTCACCTTTCCTTTCTGAAGTGGCTGCTTCCTTTCACCTGGAATTTAAGCTTAAGAATCTAATCACACACAGAGTCTAGAAATGCAGACAGGTTACCTCTGTTTAGTGTCTCTGTGGCTAAGCTAGAGGCCTTACGCCAGGGAACACCCAAGTTGTTTTCGGGGTGTCAAGGTGAGCCTGCTGGTTTTGCTGCAGCGGGGTGTGTGTTCCTGTGTAGGCTCCTCGTTAAGAAGGGTGATCTGGAATGCTGCCTGGAGAGTCTGGGAGCCAGCGGCCGTGCTTTGGCTGTGGTGATATCAATATCCGCCCTTGCTCGTGCATCGCCAGGCTTAATGACACTCGCGCAGTGAGCGTTTCTATTTACTGGAGGATCAGTGGTCAAACAGAGGCTGCCAGTCCAATTTTAGAAAGCATGTATCTCCTCTTTGGCTTTTTACACCACATACACACTCTCTGGTGTCATCTTGTGGGGAGAGAATTGAATCCTCCAACTTAGGGAATTTGTGTGACAGAGTGACCTTTGAATTGTGTAATTATGTCTTTACTGTCATTTAGTAATTTGAGGGAAATACAGCTACATTTAGTAAATGAATCACTCTTGAATTAGTGTTCTTAGTTTCTTTATTAAGAAATCTCACATGAGAAATTGATCTATAACTGCCTCAGAAATATGTCATGGATTTCAGCAATTAAATCTCAGCGGTTATCTTGTTACACTTTGTATTATAATGTGGGATCCAAGAAACCCTGAAAGAACAATGGCTTGGGCCTCAGGAAGACTGTGAACCCCTTAAAATTGTCTGCTGTCTTTGTGTCTGTGTGGGTGCATCAGGGGCCTCTTAAGGCATTTCTAACACACCTCCCACAGTTGCTGTATGTGTTGGATCAACCCTCTGTAGCAGATGTAAGGAACTTAGCGTAAATACCTCAATGGCAGGCAGTGCACCCCCTCGTCATCTGGCCATTCCATTATCCTAGGGGCCTCATGTCTGAGCGGTTCTGGCCCTGCCTGGGCTTTGATGGAGAGCATCGTTTGTTGGAGTGGCAGTAGTAATAAGAGAGAGTGAGTGCTCCTGTTTTCTAAGTGGGCAAAACCAGGGAGTGTCATGCATTTCGGCAGGAGCTTTTCATGAGAAGGGAGCATTGTCTGGCTGCTAAAGGCAAGATTTAATTGTTTCAGCAAATCAATTAGTCTTTGGGGACTTTAATCAGTCAAATCTGATGCATGGATGAGGCATTAGAAAGCTTGTGCCTGTAAGACCATTAGTCCTTAGCGTTTCTCTCTCTCTCTCATTCGTGTGTAAATAAATACTGTGGCTTCCATACATTCCTGTTAGTGATTCCTTTACTGGGAAAACTTAAGGTAGCAGATTGGTTATAATAGTGTAAAAGGAAAAACAAGGAGATCTTGATACCCAATTTTTTATTCAAATGTTCTCATTTGGAATTGTCACTATTGTGCTGTGAGAACATGAAACATGTTCACAGCCTTCTGCTGTCTAGTTGACATTTTCTCCTGTGGATGTTACTCATCTGAACGGTGTCGCAGGAGTGCTTCCACACCGACCAAGGCTTATTCCTCTGTTGTTTGAAGGCTCTGCCCATTTTCTCCACCATGGCCCTGCTCTACGTTCCCCGTTTGGAACCAGGTGTCTCTTTCTTTTCCAGATACACATCAGGGGATGTGAGGGTGTGGGACACCCGCACCTGGGACTACATAGCTCCCTTCCTGGAGTCGGAGTATGAGGAGGACGAGCCTGGAATGCAGCCATATGTCTCCTTTGTGAGGATAAACAGCTCGCTGGCGGTAGCGGCTTATGAGGATGGTAAGTAACCGCAACCCTCCTCCCTATTAAGGAAAAAAAAAGCATTACAAAAATTAAGCAGCTGTGGCCGGCTCCCCCCGTAATCCCTCCATACATACACGTGGGCACACACAAATGTTCACACACATACACTCACTCTTGCCTTTATGTGAAGAAGTTGGCCAATAACCCTCAATGCATTAGTAGGCATTGGAACACAGCACCCATTAAAACTGATGTTTAATTCCTACTGGAACTGTCGGGCTGGGTTTTAGTGCCAGACACGAGGCTGGCCAAGCCATCTTAAGCAAATAACTTGTTTGGTGTAAAATATTAAATATACTTGGCCTACATTTCCTTTGGTCTCTGCTCAATCCAAAGGGAACAGTGAAAAGGGGATAGACATAGATAATCTGTTGACAGATTTGGAGATAGAAAGATAAAAGTCAGTGCCTACATTTTCCTGGCGCTTAATTACCATGCAGGATAACCTTTGGGTCATATGTGGTCTCTCTGGGCAACTGTGGGTATACAGAACTAGGAAAGAATAGTCTAAAATTAGTTTTACGTAAGTAATGAAACATGTGACAGTTTACAGCTAGTCGGAATAATAATTTCGATGGGTATGATATCCTATACTCTCACCTCTCATGCCCCTAACTTCCATTATGTTGTAAAGTTTGAATCTCCAAAAGCCTTGTTTCCCCACTTGCCTAGAAGCTGAACCACAGACTGTTGCACAATGTTAAGTGTCCGTGTCGTGGCACTGTTGCAGGTCTTCAGAGTCACTGTAACATTATCGGCTGGCTCAGAGAGACCAAAGTATAGTAAAGGAGCTAATGGGCGTTTTATATCCATATGCCGTTTAAAAATGGGGCTGAAATCTTATATGTTTCCATTTTATTACTTTAACAACATGAAACCTGTTCTTTGGCTTTGACATTAGTAGATGCCATTGATGGGTTACTTTTTTTTCAGCCTTTAGAAATTCAGCTAAGCTGTGTCTGTGGTATGTAATATTTCATATGTGTTTCTTGAGATCCTGGATGGATAACAGATGAGCAGCTTAGTGTGTTTGCTACTTTCTGAATTATCAATGAGTTTTTTAAAAAACAACTATGCAAAGGTTGCCGTATTTTTAAGTTAGAATCACACAGTTTCAGAATCATATCATCATCTCCCCCTGCCGCACACACGTGCGTGTGCACACACACACGTTTTTCTTCAGATGGGGAAACTGAGGTCCAAGAGGTCAGCTAAGTGGTTTGCTTGAGGCTGGTTGTTAGTCAGTCGTGAATCCAGGTCTGTGATTGCGTCTCCTAGGCCATGCCGTGGTGGTAGTGCTGTTCATGTGCTACCGGACACAGACGCTGGGAGGAATGTGTGCTTGCTAGCTCACGTCTCAGGCTTTGTGAATTTGGGAATAGAGCTTGAGGCGATGCGCAGGTGTGCTGCTGGTTTTACCTTGTTGCTTAGAATTGTCTCTGTTGCCCTCGTCCCTGTTGTTGCCAGAAATATTGGAGAGCCGTGGAGAGAGGATAGAGAAACTTCTTCCTTCAGCAGCTAATTACCCAAATATGTTTTAAATACTTGGTTTTAAAACAAATTCCATAGTTAAAATTCGAACAGAGCAAAAAAATATAAAATGTATAAGAAAACGTATCCAAAAAGAAGTTGAAGTGTTCCTCACGCTCCCTTGCCTCTGGCCTGCCTCATTTGACGCGTGGTCCTACCTACGCTGTGTGTTTCTGCGCCTCGCTGCTTTCACCTCATGGCTCATCTTGGTCTCTTTCGTATTGGCACTGATAGGGAAACCTTATTCTTTTTCAGCCTGTATAGTATTGCATTATGTGGCTGTATTATAATTTATGTTTTAGGGCCCTTAGTGATGCACATTTGCACTGTTTATTTTTGTTATTAAAAACAATGCAGTAAGCAATATGCTTGAACAAACACCATGATGGACTCGTGCAAGTATATCCATGGGGTAAATTACTAGTAATTATTGGGTTGGAGGGTACAGATGCTTTATGTTTTGATAAACATTACCAAATTGCCCTTCAAAAAGGTTTCACTAGTTGATAGTCTCACCAAAACGTGTAAGAGTGACTGCTTCCTCCTGCTTGTCTGGTAGGTGGAAATGGTACTTCACTGTTTCTGTTTGCCCTTCTGTATAAGAATACATGAACGTCTTTTTGTTGTGTTATTATTTCTTTTTCTTTCTTTGCACGTTGTTCTTTCCCCATTTTTCTTTGGGTTGTTATATTTTCTGGTTGAAAAGAAATAGCTAAGGAAGTAACCCTAGTCATAACTATTTCGAGTATTTTTTGTTTGTCATTTATTCTTCAGTGGACTTTGTTTAGGGTTTATTTTTCTAGATGGTAGTTGTGTGTATATACACAGTGCGTGATTTTTGAATTCATAAAGGAATGGTTTTATTTTGTAATGTTTTTGACTAAATACATTTTTGGCGATGTAAGATCAAACTAATATAAGCAGTTATACATTGAGAAGTCTTGCTCCTCCCCATTTTTATCCACACCATTCTAATGGAATCATATATTTTAGTTTCTTCTCTATCCTTGCAGTATTTCTGTATTGCAAACAAGCAAGTATGAATAAGAAGCAAGTTCTTACTCACCCCCACTTTTAAAATTTTTAATTGTTATTTTTTTGGTGAGGAAGATTGGTCCTGAGCTAACATCCGTGCCAGTCTTCCTCTGTTTTGTATGTGGGATGCCACCACAGCATGGCTTGATGAGTGGTGCATAGGTCTGTGCCCGGGATCCGAACCTGCAAACCCTGGGCCACCGCAGTGGAATGTGTAAACTTAACCACTACACCAGTGGGCTGCCTCTCTCCACCCCTTTTTAAACAAAAATAGCATACTACTTTGTATTATTCCACACCTTGGCTTTTTTCCCTTAATGACATCTTGAGAGGTTGTCTATGTCAGTGTACAGAGAATGCCCTCCTTTTTCCTACCTGGATAGTATTCCTTTGTGTACATGTACCTTGGTTCATTTACACAGTCTCTGATTTAGGAACAGTTATGTTGTTTCTGATCTTTTGCTATTACAGTGTTGTAAAGAAAAATCTTAAACGTGATATTTCGTGTGAGTGCAGGAAGAATAGTTTCCTATAAAATGTCTGAGCTGAGGGTAAATGCAAATGGCGTTATGCTGGTTTGCACTCTTAACAGCAGGGTATGAAGGTGTGACCATTTCCTCACAATTTTATCAGCAAAATATGTTTCAAACTTTTATGTATTTGTCAATTTGATAGATAAGAAATGGTATCTATGTGTAGTTTCAATTTACATTTCTTAGTGTTAGAGAGTTTGAAGTTTTTTCATATTTGTACCTGCTACTTATAATTCTTTCTTTTTCATTTGTTACTGCTGTGGTTCATTTTTCATATTTGAATCTTGATCAATAGAGAGTTCATCCTTGGATAGTATAAGATATAAATCTGAGTCCAGTTGTATGTCACTTAACAACAGGAGTATGTTCTGAGAAATGCGTCGTTAGGCAATTTCATCCTTGTGGGAACGTTATAAAATATATTTACACAAACCTAGGTGGTACAGCCTACTACACACCTAGGCTGTATGGTTCTAATCTTATGGGATCACCGTCAGATACGCAGTCCGTCGTTGACCAAAATGGTCTTATATGGCATGTGACTGTGTATCTTTTCTCCAGCATCTCTTGTCGGAAAGCACATCTCTACCTCACTGGTTAGAGGTGCTGTCTTTGTAAGTTTTTAGATACGAAATTTTTTTAGTATTTGGATCTGTCCCCGGATGTTGCGTTCTGTCCCAGTTGGACTGTCTAGTTGTTTACATTTACATCATCGTGTTTGTCCTTTTGGGTTTCATGTTATGCTCAGGGGGATTTCCCCTACTCTGACATTAGTTAAATCTGTGCTGCTTCCATGGCTGCGTCATTTACATTGAAATCTTTGATTTGTCTCAAATTCCTTTTGGTATTGGGATTATTTCTTCGATAGGAGCTTTTGTGTTTTTTGCTCCCTTCTCACTCTGAGCTTGTTTTACCAGTCTGATTGGGGCTGTTACTATTTCTGAGATAAACAGCAACTTCTCGTTTTTCCCCCAGACCTCAGGTGGCGTTGGTTTTGGTCTCACTTCAGTTTAACAGATTGACACTGTGATATTTATACCAACATATTCATGAGTAGCTACTTCTGGGCAAAGACAGATTGAAATAATCAAACGCACATTTTTAGATTGCTCCTTTCCAGGAGCAGGAACAGGCACTTCTTAGGCACAACATGGCAAAAAGGAAATTTACCTTGTGTGGTCTGCTGTATAAAATTTGTGACTGCACCCCACAGAAGGGAAGAATAAGAGAATAAAATGAGTTAATGAACTTCAACTCCCTGGCTGTGCCAAAGGGAAGCTCTGTAGCCATTGAGACCCCCTTGATGGTCTCCACATCTCCCCAGAAGGAGGCAGATCCAGAGAGGGAAATGCAGACTGCTTTGGGAGACAGAAAGTCATCCCTACATCCTTTTTAGCCTCCTTGCCCTGTAGGAACACTGTCCACCCACCTGGGCTGTTGAGATTTGGCAAGGTGATCCACAGTAGTGATTTTTTGAATTCCAACCCCCTGGCCTCATATTTCTTCTGCCTTGTTTCCGATTGTCAGCACTGGCCGTCCTCCAGTTTGATTTTACCACTAATTGTGTTGCACGTTACCGTACCGAAATGAATCAAATCAAAATGCTTTTCCTGGAGCATTAGATAAAGCAGGCGAAGGTTCTGAGTAATGAGCAGATGCTGCTAATGCAGGGACAGCGGAGACCTTGCCAGGACTCCATCTGCTCCATGCTTGCCTGCCTTTGGCCTCGAGCCACAGCATTAGGGAATGGCAGTGTACTCAAAACCCGCTCCCTGTTTGCAGAGTTTGTCTTGAAAACTCACTCTTTGGTGAGAAATGAGATTACACACTTCTTGGGTGCAAAGAAGTTCTTATTTGTCTCCGTAAGTGGAGAGAGGAGAGACACGACCCTGCGCCTGTTAGCATGTGGAAACCTAGGTGCGACAGCCAACAGTTGTCTTCACGTGGTGCCATCAAGCAAGGCAAAGTGGCTTATCCACTTGTGCAGCACTCGCAGTGCAATTGTCTGAACACACACATGCTCCATTGTCCGGGACTCGCCTGCCCTGGGCCGAAGTACCGCTGATTTCTCATTTACTGACACACCGACAATGGACGGGAGCGTGTCTCTCCAAGCTTCTTTGGAGCAGTAAACAGTAGGACCATGTTTGAGTTAGATGGCTCTGGAGCCTTGGTGCTTCTAAAGTCTCCTTTATAATTTTGTGTTTAATAAGAAATCAGTTCTTCAGTAACTTTGCTAATGTCTCTTGTTTGTATGTTGATGACATTTGAATCTAATGACATAAGCTTTGAACGTAATACACAGTCTCCTCCCCTCCCCTGATCAAAATCAGAGTTTTAGAAGTGGATTATTAACATACTAAAACGTTGCCTGGGAGATGGCTAGGACAACTGGCTGTGAATTGTGGAGAATTTGGGGGCTTTTTCAAAGCCTTTCTTTTCTGGTCATTTTTCTCTTAAAAGTTTCAATAACCACTTCTCGCCTGAAACCTTTGCCTACCGTCAGGTCTAGGAGTCTCATTCAGACACTCAGCGAGCAAAGCAAAATGAAACAACTTTCTGACAAAAGCCAAAAAATACCATATGTCTCCTTTTAAAAGACAGGATACATTTATAAATTTAAATAATTTTCTTAACAGTAGGAATGCTCACATTTTAAAGATATTCAGAACGAAATTAGAATTTGAAATGCAGAATTGTGACCTGGTGGCTCTTTGGTGTTGAGGAGGCATTTCCTTGTGCGTTGAACTTAGTTGACTGCCACCTAGCATGGTCTAGGGTGTTAGATTTTGTTTCATAGACAAGACGGAGACTGTGTTTATGTGATGGAGGAAGTTGCTGAATAAAACTGCTTTTTAAAAGGTTTTTTTATTCTTTAGTGAGAGGAGTTTGAAGTTATACTTGCGTGACGCTTACGTATGCTTTGGACTGAGTATACATTACAACTAAACAATAGGGCAGTGTTCCTCAAATGGGAGTCCACCGATATAATCTTGGATGGGAGTCGTGAGATCTCTAGGAAATTTTTTAAATCTGTGTATTTTTGTTGTGATCTAAAGAAAAAAGAATCTGGATCTTTTAGCTTTTTAACTCAACCATGCTGTGGGATCTTAGACTTTGAACTTGCATTTTGTAGTCACAGGCTGTTGGTACCAAGTGGTCATCTACATGCCTTGTAATGTTTTGTTTTTCACACTGAGGAGTCCACAGATGTATTCTTAGAGGTCTGCAAGCTCTCAAATTTAAGAAATACTGGAGAGGGAAGTTCTCCTGCTGTAGGGGCAAACTAGCAGACAATTTGTAGGATAACTACGAATTTTTGAAGTTACTAGTGAAAATAATTTGAAATGATTTCTCATGCTGAAAAAAGTGCTACATTGAATTTATGATACAAGATTTGGTGTTAATCCTTTGGTTTATTGAGGTGGTTTTACTGAAAACTGATTTTTAATAGGACACAGTATGATGGATGAATTCAAAGTAGCTGTCCTGTCTCGTTACAGTTGAGGTTAAAGATGGAAAGGAGCGGTAAAGAGCACAGGGTGGCTTTGGAGAGATAGTTGAGACTAGAGAAATAAATTGTTCCAGTTCTTAAATATACCTAATGAAAACCTAGTGTGAGTTTGTTTTTTGGAGGAAAATAGAATTTTAAGTCAGAATTTAATTTCGTTTTCAATATTTGCAATTTTGGTTGTAGCATTTATTCCATTCTAAACCTTAGGGCTGTGTTAAAGCAGAAATAAATATATTTGTGGAATGTGGTCTTGTTTTAAAAGCAAAATGTACCTGCCTGCTTTTCAGTTAAAACGCCATTAGGCAAGCCCATGCAGTAGGAAGGGAGCCCAGTGGGGCCAGAGACAGGTGGAGGAGGGAGTCTGAGTGGAGCAGTGGGCCTGGTGGGTTTGGGAGGTTGGCTACATACAGGAGATTGAGTAGGTAAGTATACTGAAGATAATGGTAGGCAGTTTTCTCATTATTGGTGAAGGGAGGTGCACATATGGAAAAGGGATAGCCAGAATGAACTCTGTGGGGCCGGACTGGAAGAAGAGGCGTTGACATGGAATTCCTGGTTTTCAACATAGATAGAAAAGTAAATAGAGATGTATGTGTGTTGATATGCATATATGTTCATGTATGTCCTAGCTTTGTTTGCTGAGAAGGTGTAGAAGCAGGAACAGCATGGTAGCAATGAGCACCTAGTGCTCAGATCTTGGAAGTATCACTCTCCACTAAAAGGAGCCAGGCCTGCTTGGAGAAATGGCTGACTCCAGGGCTGGGGCAGGGAGAACCTCCAAATATGTGGAAATTAAACAACACACTTCTAAATAATCCATGAGTCAAAGAAGAAATCACAAAAGAAATTAGGAACTATTTGAACTAAATGAAAATGAAAAACAGTACAGTCATATGTCACTTAAAAACAGGGATACCTTCTGAGAAATGAGTTGTTAGGTGATTTTTTTTGTGCACACATCATAGAGTGTCACAAACCTGGATAGTATAGCCTACTGTACACCTAGGCTATATGATACTGATCTTACGGGACCACCGTTGTGTATGCCATCCGTCATTAACTGAAACGTCATTATGTGGTGCGTGAGTGTATCAGAATGTACGGGATGTAGCTAAAGCGGTGCTTGGAGGGAAACTTACAGCGTTAAGTGCTTATATTAGAAAAGAGAGAGTCTCAAGTCAACAATAGAACTTTTCATCTTAAGAAACTAGAAAAAGAAGAGAAAATTTTAAAAGATGGAACGAATAAGTAACCAAGTTAAGAGCAGAAATCAATGAAATAGAAGAGAGAAAAACAATACAGGAAAATCAGTGAAACAGAAAACTGGTTCCTTTACAAAAATCGTTGAGGAAAAAACCAGAAAAGAAATAAATTACCAACATCAGGAGTGTAAGAGGGGACATCATTACATATCTTACAGATGTTACAAAGACTATAATGAAATATATGAACAACTTTATTCCAGTAAATTCATCCAGTTAGATGAAATGGATAAATTGATTTTTTGAGAGGCACAAACTACCAAAGTTCACTTAAGAAGAACTAGAAAACAAGTAGCTCTATTTCCATTAGAGAGATTGAATTTGTATTTTAAAAGTTTCTCATAAAGAAAAGTGCCAGCCCAGTGGCTTTGCTGGTGAGTTCTACCAAACATTTAAGGAAGAAATAATCCTAATCCTATACACTTGCATAAAATAGACTAGGAGGAATACTTCTCAACTGATGAGGCCAGCATTACTCTGATGCCAAGACCACACACAGTAAAAAGAATAACTCGTACATGGAAAAAGTAAACTGCAGATTGACATTCCTGATGGACACAGATGTAAAAATCCTTGACAGAATATTGTAAAGTTGAATCCTGCCATACATGAAAAAGATAATGCATCATTACCAGTTAGGATTTGTCTCAGGAATTTAAGGTTGGTTTAACATTTGAAAATCAGTCAATATAATCCATCCTATTAACAGACTATAAAAGAAAAACCATATGTTCATCTCACTGCAACAGAAAAAAAAATTTGACAAAAACGAGTTTGTGTTTATGATAAAAACTCTTAGCTAGTGTCATAGAAGGGAGCTTTCTCCATCTGCTTAAAAGCATCTATGAAAAGCCTACAGCTGAGTTCATACTCAATGGTAAAAGACAATGCTTTCCTCTTAAAATGGGGAGCAAGGCAGGGATGTCCACTTTCACCGCTATTATTCACCACCGTACTGGAGGTCCTACTTAGTGCAGTAAGGCAAGAAAAAGAAATGAAAGACACAGATAGGAAAGCAAGAAGCAAGGTTGTCTATGGATCAATTATCTATGAATAAAATTCTAAGCACTCAATGAAAACGTTACTGGGAACTAATAAATATCTTTAGTAGTGTCACTGGATATGAGGTCAATATGCAAAAATCAACTGTATGTCTTCAAGTTAGCAGCAAACAATTGGAAATTCATGTTGCATCAAACATATAAGATAGTTGGAGATTAATTAGCGAAATATGTCTAAGACCTATATGCTGAAGACTATAAAAAATTGCTGTGAGAAATTAAGGAAAGCCCAAATAAGTGGAGAGAGTTATCATGTTCATGGACTGGAAGATTGAATGCTTTGAAGATGTCAGCTCTCCCCTGATTGGGCTGGAGATTCAATCTAATCCCAGTCAAAATCCCTGTAGTCTTTTTTGGGTAGAAATTGATAAGCTGATTCTAAAATTTAAAAATCTAAAAAAAATGCATGGGACCAAGAATAGTCAAGAACGATCTTGAAAAAGAAGTACAAAATTGGAGGACTTCCCTACCTGATTTCAAGATTTACTGTGAAACGACACTAGTCAAGAGTGTGATGCTGGTGTAAGTAAGGATAGACCTATAGATCAACAGAACAGGCTGCAGCCCAGGAAAAAGACCCACCTACTGGCTTTCTACAAAGGTGCCAAGGTAATTCAGGGAAGAAATGATAATCTTTTCAAGAAATCACGTTGAAACGTGGATATCTAGATGCCTTCTCCTCCTTGCTCATAAGCCTCTATTCTTACTTCGTGTCATGTACAAGTTAACTGAAAATGGATTATGGACCTAAATGTAAAACTTTTGGATGAAAACAAAGAAGAAAATCTTTGTGGTCTTGGGTTAGGCAAAGATTTCTTAGGCCACGAAAAATGCATATTATAAAAGACAAATGATGAGCTAGACTTCATCAAAATTAAAAACTTTTGCTCATTAAAGATTCCATTAAGAAAATGAGAAGGCAAGCCATAGACTGGCAGAAAATATTTGCAAAATGTATGTCTGATACATGACATGTGTCCGGAATATATAAAGAACTTTTACAATTCAAATATAAGAAGACAAGCAATTAAAAATGGCAAAAGGTTTGACTAAACCTTCACCAAAGAAGATATACAAGTGGACAGTGAACACATGAAAAGAGGCTGAACATCATAGTCATTAGGGAAGTGAATTAAAACCATTATGAGATACCATTACATACCTGCTAGAATGGCTTAAAAAGGCTGATATTACCAAGTGTTGGTGAGACTGTGAAGCAGTCTGTAATCCTGTCCCTTGCTGAGGGGAATGCAAATGGTACAGCCACTTTGGAAAACAGTTTGGCAGTTTGTTATGAAATTAAACACAAACTCACCAAATGACCCAGCAGTCCCACTCGTATGTATCTATCCAAGAGAATGAAAACATATGTTTGCATGAAAACTTGTACTGGAATATTTATAGTATTTTATTCATGATAGCTCCAAACTGGAAGCAACCCAGATATGTATCAGCTGATGAATGAATAAATATAGTGTTGTATATCTACGCAATGAGACATTGCACATCAGTAAAAATGAACAAACTGCCGACACACGCAACAACATAGATTGCAACAGCATGTGCTAAGTCAAAAGAACCCAGATGCAAAAAGGGTGCGTACTACGTAATTCCACTACCTAAGTCCTTCTAGAAGAAGCAAACTATAATGACAGAAAGCAGGTGAGCAGTTGGCAGGACCGGGGAAGGGGACTGACTGAAAGGGGTGTGAGGGAACTTTGTGGGGATGGTAATGTTTTGTATTTTGATTGTGGTGGTGGTTACAGGACTGTGTATATTTGTCTGTTTCCATCAAATTGTACACTTGAAGTTGATGAATTTTTTTTGCCTATAGATTGTACGTCAATAAAACTGATTTTTTGAAAAGGCAGAAAATACCTTTTTAATACTTTTTGCTGGGTAATCAGTGCTACTCTTGCAAAGTTAATTTCTTTTTACTTTTTATTTTTTGCTCAACAGGAAAGGACAGTGTCTCAGAGATGTTTTAGGTTAGAAGGACAAGAATGCTTTCTTGCTCAGTTCTATATTAGAATAGATAGTCAAGAGCAGAGAATTCTTCTGGAGGCTCATAGCCACCGAAACACATTTAGTGATATGTTTGCTTCTGAATTTTTAATTCTATAATAATCTTTCACGAATAAATCTGGACCTGTTTCCAAAGGGATCCAAAGAAGTGGTTATTGCATATATGGGATCATGGTGGCAGCAGGCTTGGCCAGAAATAGTGTCCATATATGCTCTGAATTGTTCCTCTTTCCTTGCTTTGAATTCTGCTCCCAAACAGGACTTAAAAACTAGGGTTGTGCAATGTTACGTAAAGGATTTCCTGCATGAGCACTCTCCTCGACCTTCTGCTCCAAGGCCATGGAAGGCTCTTCTGCAGATTTTTAATGTTACATAAAGGATTTCCTGCATGAGCGCTCTCCTCACACTTCTGCTCCAAGGCCGTGGAAGGCTCTTCTGCAGATTTGTAAGTGCTTCACTTATGACCGTTGAGACAAAGACCTGGACTTGCTTACTCTAATTTCTAAGAGTTACAAGAATATATTGTGCCACGCTAGTAACACTGAGTACAGCTAGTGCCCAGATTTTGGTTTCTAAATATCATTAATTCTTCAATAAAAGCAACAGTGCTAGGGCAGGTAAATGCTAGATGAGTCTGGAACATCTCATGGAGTCAGAAAGTAAGGATGTTCCAAAAAAAAAAAAGATACAGGTGAGCAGGGGGTTCTATTTATAGGACAATGGAAGCAACCTGGAGTTCCCAACAGCCAAATCAGGGACAATTTGAACAAGAAAATATGACAGTAATAGATTATAACCTATAGAATAAAGTAAATATCCATGAGTCCATACTGATGTAAATATATAGTTAAATAAATAAAGAAAGGAGAATGGGCAGCTCTTCCTTACAGTAGCATTTCAGTTAATATGTGGAGAAGGGATGATGAAGGTAGAAAATCAACATTTGGCAGGTACTGCAAGAACAATTGTTGCAGGCAAGAATCATCAGTGGATGCTAAAATTAGTATAATAAGAAACAAGATATTTGCATAGTCTCAAATTACCTTTGCACGAGAGGAAAATAGTAACTTTCTAGTGGAGAACCTGACGATGCCACCCTAACCAAGTCCTGAGAGTTGTCGCTACCAGTGATGTAGGCCTTCTCATGGGCCTCCTGGTGCCGTACCCTGGAAAGCTCAGCGTGATTTCCTGTGCTGTTGTTTGCCAAAAATGCATAACCTGATTTAAACATGAATAAACATCAGACAACCGAGAGACCTACAGGATAAATGTGCAGTATTGTTCAAGTGTCAAGGGCATGGAGGACAAAGAAAGACTGAGGAATTGTCTCAGATTGGAGTACAGGAAGAAGATATGACAATTGAACGCAGTGTGGAATTTTGGGTGGGACTCTGGACCAGGAAAGGGACGTGGGTGGGACAGTTGGTGAAATTCGACTAAGATCTATAGATTAAACATATTGTATCAATGTTAATTTCCTGGCTTTGATCATGCGGCTATGGTTATGTAATATATTAACATTCAGGGAAGCTGGGTGAAGGGTATACTGTAACTTTGTATAATTTTGGCAACTTTTTTGTAAGTCGGAAATATTTCAAAATAGAAAAAAGAATATGTTAGATTATTAAACAAGGTTAGATTTTTTTTCCTCACAGCAATTTAATGCCATGCTTTTGTATGTTAAATGTTTACTCGGAAAATAATGTGCCGGTCCCTTTTCTGCTTTCTGGCTGAATTCTGGGCCTGAGATTAGATGAGGTTAGAGCCTGTGTTCTTCTGGTGGCGGTTATACAATTAGGGATTCTCAGCACTGTTTCTCTATCTTGCCATTTATCTTTGAGTTATTCTCTGCCCCCTGCGCCCCTCCCCCCTTTTCAGCTCTCGATGGTATCTAATCTATGGTATTTTGTTCCCAAAGAATACTTTTTTTTTGGTGAGGAAGATTGGCGCTGAGCTAAGATCTGTTGCCAATCTTCCTCTTTTTTTTTTTTCTCCCCAAAGCCCCAGTACGTAGTTGTGTATCCTAGTTGTAAGTCCTTGTAGTTCTTCTATGTGGGATGCTGCCACAGTATGGCTTGATGAGTGGTATGTAGGTCCGCGCCCAGGATCTGAACTGGTGAACCCTGGGCCACTGAAGGAGAGCGTGTGAACTTAACCACTATACCACCGGGCTGGCCCCCCAAAGAATACTTTTTAAAGAATGAAAAGCCGTTTTCTTTTAGAAATATGCCAGAAGTTACGTTTTTTGCCACTACTTAAAACTTATGATAAACAGTTTTTGTCAGTTTTATATATAAAATGTGAAAGAGAGACCTAGTTTTTCTAAATTATTTTGGGGGTAAATAAAGTCTGAAGACCGTCGATCTTAAAGGCAGATGGGTCTGTGGGTCTGGAGTTCAGGGGAGAAATCTGTATTGGGCTGTTGTGCTCCTCCTCTGAGGGAACACGAGGGAGAGACAGGGGCCCCAGCCCAGCGTGCTGGGAGATGGCGTGTGAAGCTGAGTGCCAGAGAGAGATGTTAGACTGTCTGTGGTTTCCATTTTCCCCTTGTCATTTGCTATCAGGTGACTCACAACTGACAGCAGTTTTGCCATAATCTAAATCTTTATGTATGGTTCTTTTCCTGTTTTTGTTTGAGCCTTTTAATACTTTCATTGAAAGGGAATTAATTGATAGTATGGTTTCAAGCTCTTTTGAAGATTTGGAATGGGATTTCTAAAAGCTGCAAGATGTCATCACTGGAATTTTCCTTGTAAATCTGTTCTGAGAAGTCACTTTGCAGTGTAGCTACTGAAAACATTTGTAAAACACAAGTTAATGTCTTTACTTTTGTTGGTGATAGCCTTTCAAATTTTAAAAGATCATTCTATTATGGGAAATTCAAAATACACAAAATTGGAGAGAATAGTATGGTGAACCCCCATAAACCCATTACTCAGCTTCAGTAGTTACCACATTATTTTAAATTACGCATGTTTCTAAATATTATATAGTTATGTCACTGAACATATGAATGGAACTATTTTTGAAGATAGACATTTTCCTTTCAACAATAAACAGTATATTTAAAAAGAGGAAGAAAAAGAAAAGAAAAAGAAAAAGTCTAAGACTCACTGAATGCCAGCCCTGGCCCAGGCCCTGCACCCGTCTGTTCCCTACCGGTCTGATCCAGGGGAAGTGGTGGCGATGTGATGGACACCTTTGGAGTTTAATTCGAAGGGTCAGAAGTAGAGTTTGAGTTTTTAATTTAATTTTGTACATCAGAGTTAAATATTGATTGTAAAATCATGCAGATTATGATTGGAATAAATAATAAAAATATCCCATCACTAATATTTATAAAGATGTATATACAAATTATAATAAATTGTTTGAGAAAGTATTTCATGTAGAAAAAATAGTACCAAAGGATATATAGTAGAAAGTAAGTACTCTTGCTCTACCTACCACCACCTGGTTCCCTGATTCCCCAGTAACCCAGTCTCTTCTCTAGAGGCATCTCGTACTCCGGTGTCTGACAAACTCTTCCAAATAGATTTTATGTTGTGTTTATGTCACTCACTTATATTGTAGGAAAAAATTGGCTGGAGTCAGTGGCTGCCTGCACAGTGCCGTCTCTTTCGCATTATCTGCTTTCTTGGCACTTTCACTTGTGGAAGAGCTGAGCCGAGTTCTTTGGCTTCTGTTCTCCATCAGTCTGTTTTTCCTTTAACTTTGCTAACTGTAAATTCTTCTATTTAGTCACATTTTCATAGTCTACAATATATTATTTGCCTTCTTTTCAATTTACTGTCTCTTCATTTTTGATTCTTCTTTTTACAGTGTTCTTCTGCTTTGAACTTGAGGGCACTGAGCACGTTCATCTTTCCTTCTTGACTCAGTTTTTGCTTTGTGATCTCATGTCTGGTTGCTGCTTTGCTTGTACCCTGAGCAGTCACTTCATTGGTCCACAAGCCCATTCAGATTTTCTTACTTGTCAATCTAAAATGCTGCTTCTAGAGTGCTTTGTATTTATTGTTATTCTGCTGTAAGCAAGAGTTGGGCTTTAGAGCTGTGTTCAGCTGGAATGTTGAGGACGACATGCACAGTCAATGCAGCATCCAGGTGAAGAATGAATTTCATTCAGCTTCTTTCTTTTTCAAGACCCTCCATGATTTAGCCGATTTGTGACCTTTGTTTGCACTGATGCTAATCTTCCACTGGCCACTTCTGCCGTGAAAGCAAAACTTCTTTTGTCCTTTCAGACTTTATGCCGCCTTTACATCCTGGCCTGCATTTCACAGTGATAGTGTGTGCACTTGATGAATGAAGAGGTACGTGTGAATGCTATGGGTATATCTTAAATTTTTATTAAAATGCTTTTTCTCGTTGCAGAATTTCTTTTGACTCCTGCTTAATTTCTTATAGGCGAGTGTTTATTTACATGGTGGAAATTGAGATTTCCAGCTCTCTTTATAAATAGCTAGCTTCATTCAGCGTCTCTGAACTAAAGTTAATTGATCCTGTCTACTTAACTCTATGAAGCTGAGCCCAAGCCTCAGGTGTTCATGTGCAAGCTCCAGAGGATCGGAGCTCGTGGCTGAAAGAAGTTCTAGTCTAGAGAGCACGGAAGGCCACAAGGCACACCGTAGTTCAAGAGGCGACCAGTCTAGGACTTTCTAAACTCGTAACCTATTTGAAACTTTATGGTGCCTGAGAAAGATCAAAGGGGAGGGGCAATGCCAATTGTATTTTTTTCCAAAACCAGTTCAGCAGTTATTTACCTTTCAAGCAATTAACATAATTACCATTATGCTAAAAAGTAATTTTGGAAAGTTCAGCCCTGAGCTCTTATGACTCCACCGGGACAGTTTTAGTTGGGACTTATCTTTTTGATGGAAGCCTAATTGCAATTTTGGCTTTGTGCACACAAACAGAAGCAGCTAATTGTTTAGGCAAATAGCAGATTAATTTAAATATGCATCCCTAATAAAACAAAAGTGGTATCCATTATGGTCCTTGTTCCCATGACGAGGAATATAAATATTCTGTGCAAGTACCATTAGGCGGAGGTCTTAAGGATTGTCGACATTATTTCACAGTGGTAGCACTTTCCTGATATCAAGTAATCTTTACAAAAGCTAACATAAATCAGTTTAAACTCATTTAGATCCCATTTCCACTATGTGCAGTTTCATTACCACACTCTGGCTGGCCTCCTTTGGGAGGGGGAGGGGTGTGCTGCGAACTGGCATGGGTGCCCATCCACAGCTGCTGAGCGGCCTTTATGTCTCCTCGAAAGACTGGCCGTCGTTACTCATGTCATCATTCACGACTGTTCCTAGTCTAGGGTGAACTCGGAGTTCCTTCAGCCCTGCTGCTGCTTGTCAAGGTGGAGGGTCTTGAGCCCAGAGAGCAGGTGGGACTGCTAAGCCCTGCTCTTGTCTACTTTATTGGGCTGATGGCCCTCACTCATTGTATTCTTTCAGATTTTTCAAGAGACCCTTTTTCTTCTTTTGTCCGCATCCTTTTCATATTTCTCATGAATGAAGCAGTGTCGTTGTCATCCCAGCACTAGCTCAGAATTAAGCATCTTTTATCCAGCTCTTGAGATTTTAGCAGGTAGAAAGGCAGACACCTGTCCTTTCCGTTTTCTCCGTGTGGGGCGAATGGAAGTCCTGGAGCTCCGGCTCTCAGGGAGTAGACCTGGTTCGGGGGAGATGGCAACGAGCTGCTGTAGTCGCTGCTCAGAAACTGTACAGAACCCCCCTTCGCACTTGCTGAGAAGTTTTCTCTTGTTCTGCCTTGGCCTAACGTGCAGGATAAGTGCAGTAGAGACCTTTCGGGGTGTTTCCTTGCTCTGAGGTCCCTCCTCAGCACCTCTAGAGGTGGGCATGTTCATAGAATTTGAATAGTCTTTTGGCTTCTGCTAGTTAGACAAAGATGGGGGCCCCAGGCCCTGGGGCAGCTGATTGATGGACTGGGATGAGCCTGTTGGACCTCAGAATTTCAGTGTCAGTTGTGTGCTTGGAGTAGGAGCCCTCGTGGAATGGGGAAGGCAGAAAGCTGGTTTGTGGAGAGAGAAGCAGAGACAAAATCTGTGGTGCAAGAGGTACACTGTCTTGGTTCCGAATGTTTTTAGGTCCTAGTTCTGATCCCTTATAATCTCCAGCTATGTTTCCTGCCCTTGCGTTCTGTCAAATAGCTCTGTTCCTTTCCAGTCAGTTAACATTTGTATTTAGGCCAGTTTCAGTGGATGTCTGTTTCTTACACAAATGTTCCCTTGCTAAAACCTAAGACAAGCATTCAGCAAACCTTTATTGATGTTCAGCCACATTCAGTACTCTGAATTCACTACTGTAGGGAATGTAACAGAAAAAGGGCACAATTCTGCCACTTCCTAAGTCCACACAATATCAGGAGCCAAAGCCATGTTGTTGTGGCATCTGCAATATGATAAAACTTGGCCTTTCAAGTGAATGTACATCAGATTTTAAAAACCCTCCCCTTTGGAGAAGTGAATTTATTTGGCTCTGACAGGCACTGACTACTACTTCCTTAATGTTGTGCGTTGGGTGTGGACCCAGTTCAACTTGAAATGTCTGGAAAACTTGCTGCTCCTTTTTTGCCATCTTAAAATAGTGTGACAACATGACAAAAAGTTAAGCTCATCCATTGTCCCATTGCACTTGGTATATATATCTCTGTTATATTTTAGTTATTAGATGTCTATGTTTCTTTCCATTGTGAGTTTTGTGAGAATAAGGGTCATATCCTTACTATGTGCCCCCCAAATGAGATGCTTGGTAGATGCCACTAGAAAGTCAGCTCCATGCAGTCCGGGGCTTTTTTTATTTTGTCTTCTTGACTGCAGTTTCCCCAGTGCCTAGAATGGTGGCTGGCCCAAAGCAGGGGCTCAATAAATACTTGTTGATTGTATTGTTGCATTGATTCCTTTTTGGCTAAATATTGGTTAACATGGATGATAATCTGCTGCAGTATTATAAAACATTCTTATAATTCAAGCATTCACTGTTGGAGTCCCTGCAGTTTTGAGGTTGTGAAAGTAGCTGTGATATAACTGTATTAACTAATAAATTGATCGTGTGTAAAATTAGCTTTCACTCAAACATCCTTTCTGGTAGCTGGTTATCTGTTCCTGCTCACCTTACCCATGTGTTTTTGGGTCAAATATCCAAGAGGACAGTTGCAAAGTGAAATTGCAAATCTTGCAAAAACTGCACGATTTAGTAATGTTAAAAGTGATATTCGAAGAGCAGTAGAAGAGGTAATTACATGGATAAATAAAAATGGCTCTTTTTCTTATTATTTAAGTCTCTTTAAAAGATAATTGCCTGCTTATGCAAAAATACTAACAATGTATGTGGAATTTATAACATATGTGGAAACAATAAGTATGACAACAATAGTACAGAGGCTGAGAAGGGAGGAAGTGGAAGTGTGCTGCTGTGAAGTTCTTACTCTGTGTGTGAAGTGGTATATATTATTGCTCGGAGGCAGACTACAGTATCTTACAGGTGTGTGTTAAAATCCTAAAGCAACCATAAAATAACACAACAAAGAGTTTTGGCTAATAAGCCAACAAAGGAATTAAAATGGCATAAACACGTACTCAATCCAAAAGAAGGCAGAAAAAGAGGGAAAAAAGGAGCAAAGAACAAATGGGACAAATAGAAAACAAACAGCAAAAGGCTAGATTCAACCCATCCTCACCAGTAATCACGTTAAAGATAAATGGTCTAAACGCTCCACTTAAAGGCAAGACCAACTATACGCTGTCTACAAGAAGCCCACTTAGATATAAAGGCACGAGACAAAGTGAAAGGACAGAAACATGTCTATATGCCATGCGAAAACTAATCAAAAGAAAGCTGGAGTGGCTATATCAGTATCAAACAAAGCGGATTTCAGAGCAAAGAATGTAAACGGGTAAAGAGGGACATTTCGTCTAAGAACGGGTCAATTCATCAAGAGGACATAATCTTACATGTTTGTGCACCTAAAAATGATCTTGGAGGACTGTGGAAATGATAGTGGCACCACTGACAAGTGAGGATTTGACCAAGTTATATACTTAATAGTTGAAATGGAGACAATTGGCAAAGATCGGGACACAACAGGCATTCAGAAGAGCAGGATGTGGCCATTAAATTGATGGAACCCTGGAATACATTTTCCAGAAAGACCCTACTTAGGACAGCTCTGTGGAACTCAACCTTGTAGTGAAGGGTATTTTATTGCATACCATTCTGTTGGAAAAATGATGCCAACAAAACCAATACTTGATTAACAATGAAAAATGTGTTTATAGATAAACTCCATGTGTGCTTTGAGTGAGCTGTGGGTGAATAACTTCCACACTTGGCAGAGCACAGGCTGAGCCTACATCACTTACTCATCGAGCTCGTAGTTATTTTATGCACTTGTAAACGCAGCCACTCATCCTGCACTTTTCCAGCTCAATTCCAGCCCAGCTTCGGACCAGCTGTTTAACGACTTGGAGCTTCTGTTTCTTCCCTTTTGTGAAGTGAGGAGAGTGCTGCCCCTCCCAAGGTGGAAGTGAGCGCTCAAGGAGAGGAGACAAAGGATGAGTGTCTAGACACTTGAAAGCTCTATGCAAATAGCGATTTTTATTTTTCTTCACTGTCTATCATGATGCCTCCAAGCACATGCAGACAAATGCAATGCAGGACTCTGTAAAGGAGGCACATCTTGGAGTGTGCCTATCTGCTATTTAATGTGTGGAGCCGTTGGCGTTCTCTGCAGCATATCAGTGTCTTCTGAGTCAGAATGGAAAGAATTTGCCAAAGTAGCCGCCAGGGGAATGTGTTGTGAAGACTTCTCTGATCTGCTTATCCCCCAAGTTTATCATAATTCCTAGAAAAGTACACTGTGTTTTACATTTGAAGCAACATTTAGCTTGAAGAAGGCTCTGCTTTTGTTTGTAATCACCTACTTAGCCTACTGACAGTTTGAAAGTCTTGCAAAGCAGCCCAAATGTATTATTTTCTTCTGACTCTCTGTATTTATTTAGTGCTGAATGATACTTTATAGTAAGATCTTAAGTTCGAAGCATTTAATGTTTAAAGGCAAAGTACAAGGTAAGAGGAAAGAAAGATGGGAGGATGAATTGCAAAGAGAAGAGAAGTGAAAAGCTTTATCTGTTTTAGGTCATAGGAAGTTATAGGAAGTAGAACTGGATTTGCGGATGAGCAATAGAGAGGAAACTGGCATTGTTAATAGATTAAATATGCTTTATAAGACGGCAGGCACTATAGAATACATGTAAAAAAGGTAAGAATGATGGGTCTGTCTCCAGCATTTTGTAGGGTTTGTCTCCTTTCATCCTCCCAACAGGCCTGTGCAGGTGAGGGTATCTTCAGTTTTTCGGAGGAGGGCACAGGCTCACAGCTTTAACTGACCTGCCCGAGACCTTCATCTAGCGAGTGCTGGAGCTGGATTTGAACTCTTGTAGCCACAGACTGTGTTGTCTCCACAGAATTATTTCTCAGTGGATTTTGAAAAATAAAATCAGGTGGAAATTGGACTGGGACATTATCCAATGTGATGCAGAAAGTAACTATTTTCTTGGATGAATCTTTGAGGGGAAGGAAGTGGCTTAGTGGATGGGAACAATAGAAAGAAATTATTTGGTGAGAAGAGAATAAGGAGTATTGCAAATTCAGGAAAGTTTATATTTCTGATAGAAAAGTTTAAGCTCCCAAACTTAACTGTTCTCAAACTTGAGTGTACATCCCCAGAGTGTCTGTTGCCTGAGAATCTGCATTTCTAACAAGCCCCTCGTGATGCTGATGCTGCTGATCCAGAGGACTGCACTTGGAGATGAGTGCTGTAGACAATTCCAGAGAGGTTGAGACACGGCCAGTGTGTGTCAGAGGAATTCATCTGGGTAGCAGTATTCAAGGGGCTGGGGAGAAGAGTGTATGATAAAATCAGTTTTTAACAATCATTGGATGGTCTAGCTTGTGTTTTAGAGCTGTGCAAAATGAAGTGTCACTGCCAGTGGGGGCCAGAAGAGGGTGGTGGTGAGGAAGGTATAAAATACATGTAAGAACCAATTAGAGTTGGTTAATGGCTGTTTTCAGGTACTGCTAGTGTCTAGAACAGTGCCTGGCATGAGTGGACAAATAGAAGAATGAATTAAGAACTCCCTGTGTTTAAACCACTCAGCAACCACCCATTCTTCTTAGGTCTCTCACAAAAGCATTTTTAAAAAATTTATTTTTTTTGGTAAAATTTCAGAGAATACAAGGGGATATACAGTAAGTGTCCCTCTTTTTTTTTTTTTTTTTGAGGAAGATTAGCCCTGAGCTAACATCTGCCACCAATCCTCCTCTTTTTGCTGAGGAAGACTGGCCCTGAGCTAACATCCGTGCCCATCTTCCTCTACTTGATACGTGGGACACCTACCACAGCATGGCTTGCCAAGTGGTGCCATGTCCACACCCGGGATCCGAACCAGCGAGCCCTGGGCCGCCAAAGCAGAACGTGCGGCCTTAACTGCTGCGCCACTGGGCTGGCCCCTTTCCCTCCTACTTTTATTCCTTTTCCCTGGTTTCTTTCCTTAGGGGTCAGTCCTTGTTAACAGTGTCTTGTGTGTCCTTCTGCAGTAGTCTGTGTATATACATTTTTTTAAAACACAAAAGTAATATAGCATACTATACCACTCTTCTGTCCTTTACTTTTTTCATTTAACAGTATATTTTGTTGATCATTTCATATAGCTTGTGTGTAAGACTGACTCACTCTTTTTTTTTTAAAGATCGGCACCTGAGCTAACATCTGTTGCCAATCTTTATTTATTTTTTTTCTTCTTCTCCCCAAAGCCCCCAAGTACATAGTTGTCTTTTCTCGTTTTAAGTCCTTCTAGTTCCACTGTGTGGGACACCACCTCAGCGTGGCTGGATGAGCAGTGCTAGGTCTGTGCCCAGGATCCAAACCAGTGAAACCCTGGGCCGCTGAAGCGGAGCTTGCGAACTTAACCACTCGGCCACAGGGCTGGCCCCTGACTCACTCTTTTTTTTTTTTTAAAGATTTTATTTTTTTCCTTTTTCTCCCCAAAGCCCCCCAGTACATAGTTGTATATTCTTCATTGTGGGTCCTTCTAGTTGTGGCATGTGGGATGCCGCCTCAGCATGGCCTGATGAGCAGAGCCATGTCGAACCAACGAAACACTGGGCCGCCTGCAGCGGAGCGCACGAACTTAACCACGTGGCCACA
This sequence comes from Equus caballus, assembly GCF_041296265.1. Taxonomy (NCBI): domain Eukaryota; kingdom Metazoa; phylum Chordata; class Mammalia; order Perissodactyla; family Equidae; genus Equus; species Equus caballus. The sequence goes on along the minus strand of NC_091691.1, from coordinate 18,680,153 downwards.
GGGCCAGCCCCTGACTCACTCTTTTTTTAACTGCTCGCCTTATTTAAATTCTGAACTAAGGAGGTGCCATTATTTAAGTAATTCTCTATTGATGGACATCTAGATAGCTTCCAATCTTTTGACATAATTAAAAACATTACAATGACTATCTTATATACATTTGTAATTTGGTAATGTTATCAAATTGCCTCCAAAGTGGGTGAATTAGTTTACATTCCCACCAGCAATTTGAGAGAGAGCCTGTTTCCTTATATCTTCAACCACAAAATGCTTTCTGAGTTTTTTTAACTACTTTTTAAAAAATTATTATTTTTTTTGCAGAGAAAGTGTTGCCAGTCTTCCTCTTTTCCTTTTTCCCTTCCCAAAGCCCCAGGGCATGGTTGTATATCCTAGCTGTAAGTCCTTCTAGTTCTTTTGTGTGAGCTGCCACCACAGCATGGCCACTGACAGATGGGTGGTGTGGTTCTGCAACTGGGAAGGGAACCTAGGCCGCCTAAGCAGTGAGCACCAAACTTTAACCACTAGGCCATCAGGCTGGTTCTGAAATTTTTTTGTCTTTGTCAATTTGATTGATGAAAAATGGTATCATATTACAGTTTTTATATTTTTCTAATTGTGAGTAAATTTTAACTTTTTTCTCATTTACATGTCAGTTGTATTTCTGTGAACAGCATGCTTATGTCCTTTGCTCACTTTTCAATTGTTTTTCTTATTGAATCTTAGAAGCCCTTTATATATTAAGGAAATTGGTCCTCTGTTATATGTGATGCAAATATTTTTTGTAACTAATTTATCTTTCTTTATATTGCATGATATTTTATAATTGTGCATATTAAGTGAATTTAAAATTGTTGCTTGCATTTCTTTTTTCTACATAGGCTTTCTTAATATTTGGGATCTAAGAACTGGAAAGTACCCTATTCATCGTTTTGAGCATGATGCAAGAATACAGGCACTAGCCCTAAGCCAGGAAGATGCAACTGTTGCCACAGCTTCTGCTTTTGATGTTGTAATGTTATGCCCCAATGAGGAGGGATATTGGCAAATAGCTGCAGAATTTGAAGTTCAGAAACTGGTGAGCTTTTAGTCTGATCATTTTATCTTTCATTCTTGCAATCTCTGGTCTCATATAAACAAATAGTAATGATGTTGGCAGCTCGCATTCGTGGGCCTCCCATCCATAAATCTCACAATAGCTTTGTGAAATAGGTAGTAAATTTCTCCATTTACCAAGAATAGAAGCTTAGAGCAGTGAATTGACTTCCTCCTGGTGTCAGAGCTAAGGTTGTGATTCAGACCTCAGGGCTGGCTTCAGGGCCAGAGTTTCTCACTGTGGTCCTCAGCCTCCTTCGCATTAACGGGACAGTCACCCGTGGAAATCTGAGGTCAGTTTCTGGCCTAACATGTGAGTGAAAATGAGTTCAGTGCTGTCACCCCAGTCCTTATGGGAAGGAAGGTTTCCATCCTACACTTTCTTCATCCCAAGATTTTCTCACCTGGAATTAAGAGTAACTCTTGAGTGAAAATGGATTGAAGTCAGTGTTAACTGGGTAGCTGTGCTCCAGGATGTCGTGTGAGAAGCTGAGCCACCTGAAGAGTTCTTTACACAGAGCTTATTTCTGAGTTGAGTTGTACCTAAGTCTCTACATTTGTGTGGTAGGAGGTGGTTTGGTGGTAAGAAGGAAGGGCTCAAATCTCTCTGTGCTGAATTTGGATTTAATTTAGACAAACTTGATTTTGGCATTAGTAGGAGAGTGAAGACAAAAGCCAATACGGAATAATGAATTGATGGCCTGACCTGGAACAAATCCTGCTCCTCTCCCTTTTCCCCCTGGTGGAAATCCGGTTGGATTTGAATAACTAAAAAGCCATGGTGTCACCGCTTCTCCTCCGTAAGCTTCTTGTCCCTTTAACGATCAGTCTGCAGTTTGGGTGTAGTCTTCCCCCAAAGCTGCCTGATGCTGTCATCTCATCTTGGGTTTATTTATGAGAAACATGTGAAAGTACCATATTTCTCTTTGTTCTCAAATCTACCGTAGTGCTTGTTACTTGGTCTCTGACTAAAGAACACTGTAGACCAGCAATAATTACATGAACTCAGACAGTTACCTAAGATGTGAGTCCCTCTGTGAAGTGTAAATCCTGCCTTGGCAATAAGGTGGCATCCTGGCACACACTGGAACCTTTTTGAAGTAGTTTACAGCACCCAGCAAATGGCACAGCCACTGTCAATCTGAGCCTCTTGGTCTGTCCAAAATCCAACATTAAGGTGAAATTAAATGGCTAGACTGAGGATGTTGGTTTTTGGAAAATAAATGATTTTTAGAATAGGAGAGAGAGGAAGCAGGCAACCGTTGCTGGAGGCATGTGTTATAAAACTTGTTATGTATTGTTTTGCACCCTGGATGAGGGGTTGCCACAGAATGCGCTGTCACTGGAAAAGGCACCCCCTGGCTCATAGAGCTGGACCATTTTTGTCTTCCCTGCATAGGCTCCCTGAATCGCAGTGGCAGTGCTCCGGGTTTGTAATACAGCCTAGAACATCCTGCCTCTCTGCTGGCCCTTGGGGCCGGGTGCAGAGCTGCCCTCACCCCACTGGGCCTGTGATCAGCACTTGCCGGACGCTTACCCTCTCAGGCTTCTCCAGACAGTCCTTGGGACTCAGTCGTTTGAACTTTTTGAATTGTTGTCAGGGCTGCGCTGTCCTGTTTACACTGTGGGTTTTGTAACCACATGGCATGGCTCACCTTCTGCTTTGGTACTTTCGCAATTTACTCAGGGAGGTGAAAACCTGCTGTAAACTGCACTCAGGGGGAAATGTGCCACTTCTGGGTCTAGAAAAGCAAATTATTGAAGAGAGCTCCTCGTACCCACGCACGTTAGAGCAGGTGGCGGCAGCCATGCAGTCGAGAGTACTGTGATGGTGTAAAAGTGCTTGTAGTGGCCTTCCCACCCTCAGGTGGCATTGGAGCCAGGAGACAGCAGATAACTCAGACACTTTTAACCTTTTAGCAACACCTTTTTGGTATTTGCACAGATGTTAAAATGTGATTTTTACTAATTTGGAACTGAGTTTTATTTATTCAATTTCTTGTAAAAAAAAATAATAAAACCTTAGCTTTTTTTTGAATAGTTATTATACCTTCATGGTTCAGAGTTAAAAAGACTCAGGTTTACAGTGAGAAATCTCCCTTCCAACCCATCTCACAGCTCGTTTCCCCCCTTGGAGGCAGCCATTGTTAGAAGATTTACACTTGTGCACGCCAAGCACGTCATGTGCTTGCTCTGGCCCACCTTTTACACACCAAATCCTGTTGCTCACCTTGCTTCCTTGCTTTCCCCTCCCCAAGCTTACCTTGGAGATCCCATTTGTGTGAATTTATAAAGAATGTCTTTGTGCTTTTTTCTATGACTGCATGGTATTCCAATGCATAGATTTACTATTAAGTTAATTAGTCCCTTAGTAACCCATGTTTAGGTTTTTCTAGTTTTTAGCTATGACAAAATAGTGCCACAGCAAATAACAGTTGTTTTGCATAAATGTGAGTTTATTTGTAAGCAAATTCCTAGAAGTGACTTGCTGGGTCCGAGTGCATGTGCATTTGACGTTGTGGTAAGTGTTGCCAGATTTCCCTCCATGGCTGTTGGACCAAATTACATCCCACCAGCTGTAGCCCAGTGTCTTAGCAGACTAATTGATCTTTACTGATAGGACAGGTGGAAATGATATCTTCGTGAATTCTTACTTTGTATTTCTCTTATTTGGAGTGTATTGTGTTTCTTTTATGATGAGAATCTCTTCATTTATGTAAAAACTGTTTCATTTCCTGTAAACTGTCCCTTTGCCTGTCTTTTTCTGTTGGGTTGCTGGTCTTCTCATTCATATGTAGGAGGAATTGTGGGTGAGACCTGAAGGACTAAACAACTCTTCTCCTTTAACAGGTTGACTACCTTGAAATAGTTCCAGATACTGGAAGGTACCCTGTGGCAGTAGCCACTGCTGGAGATCTGGTATACCTGCTAAAAGCTGAAGACTCTGCCAGAACCCTCCATTATGTCTACGGCCAGCCTGTCACATGTCTGGATGTCTCATCCAACCAGGCTGCTTTTGGTGTGAAGAGTCTCGGATGGGTGTACGAAGGAAATAAGGTACAAAAAAATAGCAAGATGTACAACTAATGAAAAAGAACATCGATTTTATTTTTTGGAAGGCAATTAAAAAATTAATGCTCTATGATTTTTTTTTTTTTTTTTTTTTTTTTGGTGAGGAAGATTGGCCCTTAGCTAGCATCTGTTGCCAAGCTTCCTCTTTTTGTTTGGGGAAGATTGTTGCTGAGCTAATATCTGTGCCAGTCTTCTTCTCTTTTGTATGTGAGACGCTGCCACAGCGTCGCTTGATGAGCAGTGTGTAGGTCTGCACTAGGATCCAAACCAGCAAACCCCAGGCTACAGAAGCAGAGCACCTGAACTTAACCACTATGCCACTAGGCTGGCCCCCTGACATGTTTTTTAAAGATGTATTCAGGCAATATATCAGCATGGTAAAAAAAATTCACTTCAGAAGGGTATAAAATGAAAAGTAATTATTTCCTTTCTCCTCTTTTCTCCTAGCCCCACTCCACAGAAGAAACTACTAACAGTTTTTAGGTATCCATCTAGAAAAACTTAATGCATATATAGGAACATTTATACACTAAAAAACGTATCTTTGTAGAAATTAGATCCTAGTATACATACTGTATAGTAGACCTTGGAGAGCATTCCGTGTCAGCACAGACCAAGTTCCCTCTCTCTCGGACTCCAGCGTGTGCTGACAGTCCACAGTCTGCTCACTGGTGGGCATGTAGGGTGCTGTCTCTATTTTGGCTATTATGGACAAGGCTACAATACACGTAGTAATTTGCAAAAGTCCTTGTGTAGTGTATCTCCGGGATAAATTCCTAGCAATTACGTTGATGGTCAGAGGATATGTGCGCCTAAGATGTTGGTGGACGTTGCCAAATTGCCCTCTAAAAAGGTTGCATCAAAATTTTCCTTCTCACTAACAGTGCGTAAACATGCCTTTGATACTCTTTGAGCCAGAAGCAAGGAGACAAGTTTTTAATTGAAATTCTTTGCGCGATGACTAAATTTTATCACTACCTAGTATTTTACTATCCTGACCGTAGGCCAAGTACTTAGTCTTAAAGCTGATTTATAGAACTCTTTCTCTTCCAGTGAAGTCAGGGAAGGCAGGGACAGAGTTCTGTTTTGATTTTTTCTCTGGTGTGCCTGTGATTGACCCTGCTGGCAGTTGGTGTAGTCCCTGGGAGGGAGCTTCTCTGAGCCAGCAGCTCCTCTGACGACGGCCTTCTCTTGAGAGAGGTGATTTTTCCCTCTTGTTCCCCTAAGTGGCGTCACCTGTAAGGTGACATCTTTATCTGGGTGTGCACTGGTTTTGCAGCTTAAATAAGTGCTCAAAGAATTGAAGCACCCTGATCGCAGTTTTATCTTTGTCATCCAGGAAGGTAGATGAAGCAGTAGAAAATGCGTGTGGCTCATTGTCCTCTGTGAGAAGGGACTCCCTGTGTGCTCAGGTTGGCCTGTTTTGTCAGAGCACGTTGGGCACGTCTTAGCTGGAAAGTGTGTATTGACGTGACTCCTGTGTTTCGCCTTCCCGGGAAGCAGGGGAGGAGGACAGCAGTTGGTTTCCCAAGGCGCTTTCCTTCCGCTGCTTTTGAAGATGCTTTCTTTTCCGATCTCTGGTGAGCTCATTTGTTAAGAGAAGAGAGACTGCTTTCTAATTTTCCATCCATCATGCATTCAAGTTTTTGTTATCTCATTTATTTCTCGAGCTCTCAGTGGAGTGAAGTGATAGTTATATTTAGTACTAGCCTGGTTTAAGTTTGTCATATTTTTAGTAAAGTTTTCATTTGGCAGGTCTTACTTCTCTGTGACTCCTCTGAGTGGATTTATTTCTATGGTGATACAATCATGGTGGATGTATTTGAGAAGCAAGTTAAACGGATAGTTTAGCACAAAATTAGACTGGGGGCATCCTTGAGACATTGATGTAAGGAGGCACTTTTTTGGATGCCTCTCAAAATTTCCAACCCAATTTAAAGTATTAATTGTTAGAATCAGCTGATTAATACATTAATTTTGTGAAAATTCATTTTTAAAAGTTTATAGTCCCTCGAATAACTTGTTACCCAGTATTTTTCACTGGTGTTTTACAATTAAGAATGGAAGTCAGTTTGTTACAGGAATGTGTTTAAGTATCTCTTTGAAATCTGACAGTAGCGTTTAGTCATCCAAATATTTTGTGAGTACTCCACCACATCCTCAAACACTCGTGTGGGTGGGCGGCTGGTGGTTGTTAGTCACGCTGGGAATAACTTTGCATTGAGATGTTTCTCCAACAGAATGCCACCCCCTCGAACGTGAGGGAAGCCAAGCTTTATCTATGAAGCTTTCCTTATTTTGCAGAGGCAGAACTTCCCATCTGATTTTGTTTAATGGATTTTCCCCTTCCTCTGGAAAAACCTGTGTTCTTAAGAAGTGTAATTGTCAGGTAACATTTGCGTGAACTAAGTGATGTCACGGATGGCGCTGTGAGATTTTAGTCTCATCCTGCTATGCTCTAATGTAATGTCATAATTCTCAAATGGTCTCCTGTGCGGGCTCAGTGTCACTGTGCTTGTCAGGACCGTGTTTTGGCTTTATCTGTGATCGGCCTGGCCACATGTCTCCCAGCACTTTTTATTAGGTTGGTGTGAGACTATTAGCAGTGGAGTTTGCCTGGAGCTATATACACATGGGGCCTTGAGTCTGTGCCTCTGGCCTGTATATCTAGGATTCAGATAAAGGCTTTATGAGAACAGAGAGTTTGGTTTATTTTTGTTTGTACCTGATACAGAACTGGGGTTTAGCTATAGTCCATTATTAATCAACTGTGATAAAAGCAGACAGTGAAGTCCAAATGTTGATACAGAATTTTAGTCCCCAACCTGTAGAAGTATTCCAGAGGGGTTATTTTTGTTTAGTTGGAGAATACCCTTATACCATATGATGATCCCATTAGCATTTTATAGGCACCACAGCTGTCTGATCATCGAGTATTAATGGTTCAGATTCATCCATTCACATATCTACTAGCCAGCCCATCATGTGTTCATCACAGATAGTTAAGAGCACCAGTTTTGTTCCTGACATTGGAGTGTTAAAATAGTGTTATGCACAGATTTCAACACACTGGTACTTGTCAAGTAACCTATATCCACTAATAAATATAATTTTCTAAGGAAGTGAAGCCGAGTAACTTAGCAAAAATCTGTCTATTTAATCTTAAGAAAAGGCTTGTGACTACAGCTGGTTGACTCATTTCCAGCTCAGGCAGACAGGATCAGAGAGAGCATTAGTGTGCTGGTACATCTTGGTTTGTCTGTGGCACGGGGATTCCCAGACGTTTGGATTTCAGAGGCTAGAATTAAGAGCCACACTTGGGTTTGCCAACATTTTCTTTGGCCAAGTAAAGTCAGAGAAAAAAAAAGGCTCTCATCCATTTTCACTCTTTCTTAAAAGATCAGATCTTTAAACATCTTAAAAAAATATTTTTTGACTAGGTAATGCATTCACCTGATTCAGAAATCAAAGATAAGAAAGGGAGAGTGTGCCGTAGGATGACTCCTTCCCACTCTTTTCAACCTGCCGCCCACTTTCTTTCCCTGGAGCCAAATCAGTGTTCCCAGCTTCTCGTATGTCCTTCCGGAGATATTGTATGCATATATAGGCAGAGTGCCCATACATGCCCTCAATCCCCTCTTTTTAAAAAATATAAATGGTGAAATGCTGTATTATTCTGTACCTTGCTTTTTCCTGCAGCAAAATCTCTTGGAGATCGTTTCATCATTTCTTTTGACATAACGAAGAACTTGCTGGTGTGTTTTTGTTTGTGCTACTTTGATATTGCACCTTATGGATACACCCAAGTTAATTGGGCTAGCCCCCTACTGATGGATGTTAGTTAGATTGCTCTCAGTCTTTTGCTATTTCGGACAACACTTGGTCCACATAGATCTATTTGTAGGATCAGTTCCTCAAAGTAACTTGCTGGGTCAGAGGGGGCCGTGCCTTTAACACGTTGGTAGATTTTGCCCTCTCTGTAAGGTCTTCCTTGTGAAGTGGTGGATGGCCCTGCATCCCATTTTCCTAGCAGGTCCTTGACATCTTTTCTCTCATAGGCCTTAGAGACAGATGACAACAAGATGAGGCCAGAAGGAATAAACAGAGATCTATCTGGTCCTGCCCTTCATTTCAATTATTTTGTAACTCTCTGCTTTTAGGATAGATGACTTCATCTAGAATCACATGGCTTCACCTAGAATCGGTGCAGTGGGACTGACAGCCCTGTCAGACCACAGTTAGGGTGGAAAGAGCTGCTGCGCGCACTGATATGTGCCTCTTCTTGGTTTGGTACCCTTTGAGGGAGAATCCATGGTTCTTTGAAGACACTGAGCTGACCTGCCTCTTTTCTGGAAACTGAGAAGGGTTGGACGTGTGACTTTGGGGTGCCTGTCCAGCACCAACGTTCCTCTATTCTTTGATGATGTGATTGAACTCCTCCCTTTACCTGCAGAGTCCTGATGAGCTGATCCCCCTGGAGGCTGCTGGGTAGCCGAGGGCTTCCAAAATGGGTTGAAGAATCCCCTACTGTTACTGCTCTAACGGGTTCTCCTAAGGGCCCTGCTGATTGCTGACAGAAGTGATTGGACAGGAAATTGTTGAGTACTTTTTCATCAATCCCTGTGTCTCGCTGGACAAGGGGTATTTGATGAGAAGGGCTGCTTGAAGGTCCTTTACTTTTGGATGAAAATGGATTCTTGAGTTTTGATGTTGCATTCTGGGGTTTTCAGACTTCGTAAAGGTAGCCATTGCCAAGTGGCACATGATTGTAAAAGAAAACAAATGTAGTAGCAGTTACTCTGGCCTCGTCTCTTCATCGTGCTGCAGTGCAAAAATCAGTGGCAACTCTGTTCATGTAGCCCTCTGTGCCCAAACATCCCTTTACCATTTGTTGTTATGTCTCATATTTCCTGAATCTGTCAAAAATACTTCCATCCATGAAAATGTATTTATGATACCATATCATCTTTATTAATTCTTTTGCTGCCTGAATTACATTTTGCTCTCAGAGGTGGAGGGTTAGAAGATAGAATTGCCTCATTGAAGCGCATTATGAATTGCCTCATTGAAGCGCATTATGTTGACGATGAGTCTCACGCCTCATGAAGGGAGAGAGACCCACTTAGGGCTCTTAGTATCGTTCCATGTATTCGGACGTATTTCCTAATTTAGTTCTGAAGTACTTGGCATTCGATGGCAGGTTGTATTAGGGAGCACGTGGCGTGCATCCTAATCAGAGAGCTGTGAGTGAAGTAATCCAGAAGGCTGGAATGTGTGTGACAAGGACGCTTGCTTGGCACTGCTGCCTCAGCTTACATCACGCTGGAAAATGATTGCTAACGTCTCTTATGATAATCATTCCCTCTACACAGACGTGAAGAGACTCTGGATTGGTTGCTTGCACTCGTCCTGAGTTGAAATATCTGTCTGAGAGAGCCTTTGGAATGAAAAATGTAGTGCTCATGGATTCTGGCCACATTCTCCCATACCTGCACCAGAATAGGAGATCCATCTTCTCATTTGTTCAAGGTTCCGTTCCAGAGGAGAATCAGAAACAGTATTTTACAAGCAGGATGAACAATTTAAAATTGAAAGTTCCCCAAGTAAATGTCTCATTTCCTTTTCACTTTCACCTTAAACCTTGTTAATTTTTTATATTTACTTTCTTCTTGGAAAAGTTGAGGAAAATAGCTTCTGGAGACCAGTTTTCTGGGTTTCATTGAGTGATGTTGACTACCAAAAGGAACCGTTTTTGTTGCTAAGGTTCTGTCATTGTTAATGACTACATATTGAAAACAATACTATATGCTAGATTTCTGATTGCACTGGCAACAGAGGTGAACCAAACATGACACCTGCTTCGGGGTTTATAGCTGGTGGTCCTTAACAATAACTTAGCAACATAAAGGTGGTTTTCTCCATGTTGAGATGGACACAAGGTCATAGGGAGACCTTCACAGTGAATTCCAGAGTAGTGAAAAATTGTACAAATAAATAGATGAGGATTAAACATTCAAATGTGTTTTTACATATTTTAGTGTTAAGATGATATCAGTAATTGATATAATTGTTAGTGTATTGTTCATAGTGAATAATAATAAATGAAATTCTCCTCACATGTGAAAACCCTGAAGCACCTCCATAGAGCCCTAGGGTTTCTCAAGACGGAGCAGAAGACCTCTGACTTAGAGACCTTTGAGGACCCGAGCACCTCTGATGTTCTGTATAGCATGGTGGGTGATTCTGCGAAAAGTATTTTTTGGGATGCTGCTGCTGCTTATGGAAGCTAAGAATGCTTTAGGGTTTCTAGCCATCCTGAGCCACTCCTAGGAGGGAGTGAAGAAGTTAGAGAAGGTAAATACAGGGAAAAGTCAAGGTGGTGGTATAAGCACTGGGGACTGAGCACAGGTTTTGGAGTCAGATAAGCCTTAGACTAGTTACTCACATGCCTCAGGTGTCGCATTTGGAAAGGGACAGTACCTGGGAAAGGTAGGTAATGTGCTTTGCACGTGGCTGGCGCTCAGTCCTGTTGGGCCCCTCCTGCACTCGCCCGGCCCCTCCAGCATTGGGGTCAGTACCTGGGAAGGGTAGGTAATGTGCTTTGCACGTGGCTGGCGCCCAGTCCTGTTGGGCCCCTCCTGCACTCGCCCGGCCCCTCCAGCATTGGGGACAGTACCTGGGAAGGGTAGGTAATGTGCTTTGCACGTGGCTGGCGCCCAGTCCTGTCGGGCCCCTCCTGCACTCGCCCGGCCCCTCCAGCACTCGCCCGGCCCCTCCTGCACTCGCCCGGCCCCTCCAGCACTGGGGTCAGGTTGCAGCTCCTCAGGAGAGCCTGGGCAGGGGCAGTCCAGGCGGAGGTCCAGAGGAGGCGGTTTCCAGGGGGACCAGAAAGCAGCGCTGGGATGATCCAGGCTGGCTGGAGCACAGGGGCCGTGAGCTAGTGTGGGAGCTGTGCTAAAGCCACACTTGTAGTGATAGTAGTCTGGTTCTCCACAAAATTCATTTTCCTAAGAATTGTTTTGGAAGAATGCATTTCGAATAGAAAGGGGCGGGTCAGTGTAGCTTCTTGCAGAACTGATGCAGTAAATTGATGTGAGTGCTGAGTCACTTGGTATAAAAGCCTTTGAGATGTAAAGCCGTATTGGAGAGGGTTGGCACTGTCTTAAATACGTTTTGTCTTCACCCACACTTTTGCAGAGTTTTTGTCTGCCACTGACATTTGTATCATTTTCTAATTTTCAAATCATTGATTAGTAGTTTTGAATCTCTGAGCAAGTTTCCAAGACCATTACACTGAAGTCTATGATGATCATTGCCTTTTTTTTCTTTTTTTTCTCTTTTGTTTTATCTTTTGTTTATCTTTTGTATTAAGCTTAGAATTTTATTTAGGGCCTAATTTTTCTAATGGCTTTCCTGCTTATTTCTGTGGACTTTCCATGCAGTTCACCATTCCATATTGTTGGGAGTGTGTGAGCTTGGAGTTGATCTGATTTCACCTCATGGGTAAGGTATGGCGTTGGTTCCTTCGTGTCAGATGAGTCTCTGAGGAAATTCGGCCCAAGCAGCAGCTAGTTCTCTTAAGGTTAAAAATCAGCTTCTGTTTCAGTTAATGAAGGTTGGGGGACCCATTGAAAATGTTTGCCTTTGCTCTGCAAGTAGAAGCAGCAGCACTGTAGACTCGGCTGCACGCTCTTGGTGTGTGTCCACACATCCAGACCCTGGAGACTGCTGGTGTTGCTTTAGGGGAGGGCGGGAGAAAGAGGGCGCACAGAAAATGGTCTGTGTGAATTGGGATTTCAGAACATTTAAGACATTTTACTGTTTTCAGATACACATAGCAGTTTAGACTAACAAAATATTACAAATTAGAGAACTTTTGCTTTTTACTCAGTACATAGATGAATATGATTTATTAATTTTACTCAGCCCTGCAGTCTTCTATAAGGCACTGTGTTAGAGAGCGGATTTATGATTAACTTACCAACTATTGAGTTGCAGATGAGTTCTTCTAATGGATGCAAAGTTACGCTTTTAAGCTTCTCCCGCTGTGGTGTTAATTTCCAGGGTGAGTCTGGTTTTGTAGACAGGCAAAGGAGAGCTCCACCTCATTCTGCGTTTGAGCGCTCGCATTCCAAATCAGGGGACTCCGGGAGGAGTGATGAGGTTTGCAGTGTGTTAAATCGAGGCCAGGAACCCTCGGAAGAAAGCAGCTCTGCTGTGGCTGGGATTCCAGCCCCAGCTCACCTCTCCTGCTCCAGAGCGGTCCATTGACATGGGACCAACTGACTCGACCCAGACCAAATTCAATACCCAGATTTCTTTGGATCTGTCTAGTTTAGGACCTCTGGCCCAGGCTCCACCTGTTACCTTGGGTGACCTCTTTGCACTGTGGTGTTTCCTTAGGATGTGAACTCTTATCTCATGTTCATAATAAGTTTTAAAATGTATGATGGAAATAATTCCTCCCCAGCCCCCCTGCCTCACTTTCCCCTGCCCTTTCCCCACCTTTGTGCTGTTGTACCACCCATCGGCGCCTCTCCTCATGGTCTCTTTCAGGTTTTGTCAGAGCGATGGCTGCATGCTGCATGCTAAGGACTGTGGGTGAGGCCCTGGTGCCCGCCTTCTGCCTGGCCTTCAAGACCGGGGGCGTCAGGCTCCTGCTCTCCATCCTGCACTTCCAAAGTGAGCCCCTCGCTCCAGCCAAGCTGGCGCAGTCCCGAATGTGCCACGTTTATTCCTGACTAGCAAGAGCATTCGCTCTTCCCCTTCTGTCTCTCCCTGGCCTGTCAGGAAAGGTCTGTGCAGAGTCCTGGTCATCAGAAGGAGCCTTCCCAACTCTTCTGGCTCTCAGGGAACATGCTCCTTCTGTGATTCTTATAGTACACAGGGTCTGCATCTCCGTTTTTGATACTGTTACTGCCCAGCACTATTCTTAACCAGATTGGCATCAGTCGGAAGGCAGGAAATGAGCACTTATAGCTGAGTAACACTTCTTTACTGTTGAGATTCTTTTTTGGCTTGGGAGGCAGTGTAGGGTGTAGTGCAGGGTTCTCAAAAGCCAGGGGATAGCAGAAAAATATGGATCTCTGGACCCCACCCCCAAGGCTTCAGATTCAGTAAGTCTAGGGCAGGGCCTGAGGATCTGCCTGTCTTATGAGTGCCCAGGGCTGCTAGTCCACTGGGAGCACCCTGGGGGGAGGTTTACAGAGCATGGGCTTGGAAGTCCACCCGCGGGTTTGAATCCTTGTTCCAGACCTTTGTAACTGTCTAAGTGGTTTGACCTCTGCACCTTCCTTTCCTCATATGTAAAGTGAATAAAATCATGATACCCACCTTAGGGAATCATGGGGATCAGATGAGAGAATCATCACAGTGGTATTTTGCACATAAGAGAACACCATAAATATTAGCCACTATGAATAACCATTCTTGCCAGGAACCAGGAAAAGGCATTGTAATATAGAGGCAAACATCGACACAGGAATGATAATAGCCAGGCTCTGCCTAGTGCTTCTGCAGCTGCTGTTGGAATTTGGGGCAAGTTACTTAAAATTATTTAAGCCCTAGTTTCTTTGTGCATAAAATGTAGACAGTAGAATTTGTCTGTCTTCTTAGTGCTTGTGAAAATCAAATGGAATGATATCCTGAAGGGATTTGTGTGAAAGGCATATCATGATCATTAACAACAGCTCTCAACAGTATCTCTAGTGTTCTTTATGTGCAGACACGCTAAGCATCCCTGTGCTGGTACAGTTGTGTGCCAGAGAGTGTTGTTAAAGTTCCTTGTGCCCTCCAGGGTGTGAGGGGGGCAGCTGCGGGGGACGGTCTGCCCTACACCAAAGGCCCTGACTCTTCACTGCAATTTTCCACTCTCCTCCATCGGCTGTCGTTTGTTTCAGTCATCTGATTTTAGCAACGTTCTGCCTTGTCCAGTATAACTTGGGACCAGACTAGAAGTTGCCAGGCTAGTGAAGGGAAAATGGATAACCAAGCCAGTGTAATATCCTGAGTTATATGTACGGTGTTAAGGAAGTCTCTAGGCTTACAGAGATCTTCACGTTACCGTCGTCTCACTGGTAATCTTCCCACTTGAAAAATAGTGTCCAAGTTACCTTTAATTTTAAAGAGTTCATTTCATGGTTTGCAGCCTGTCTTCCTCCCTATATAAAATAGATTTAATAACAACTTTCTTTCTCATGGGGACTGTGATTAGTTACATGTGGTTAATATTTGTGAAGTGCTTTGAAACTGTCCATACTCTTCATTATGGTGAGGCCTGTTGGGAGCATAAAAGGAGGATGTGAGGATTTTCAGCTTTCAGTTGAACATTTGCATAATAATTATAACCTCTTCGTTGGAGTAAATGCTGTGACAGTGAACGTTTCCCATTCATTTCATGTCCCCCTTAACCAGTTCTTTGTAGTTGTATCTCTTTTCCTCATTCTAACACTAAGACAGAGATTGTCTAAAGAGATCCCCGAAGCAAAATGGAGAGCACATTCTGCGTCCTCCACAGAGCAGAGCTGCCCTCCTTATTCCTTGCAGCTCCATGGCTGTGCGGGGGAGAGATTTGGATGGTGTCTGCCTGCATTTGCACCCGAGCGTACTCCTGCTCTCTGGGTCTTTTCAGGCTTAGGTCACAATAGGTGTTGGTTTGGCCTCGCTCTGGTCCTTTGTAGACATCTGCCCACATCACAAAGCCCCACGTTTGGCACAGTCTCTGGTGATTGGCAGTGCCTTCCCGGGCAGAGTCCAGTCCTGGAACAGCGGGGGTTGCAGGTGCATTGGCACGTGATGGTGGGGAGCGCACACGGGCCTTGCCTACCCAGTGCCTGGCGACGCTCAGCAACACCGTCCCATCCCTGAAATATCTGGGCCTCGTGGGCTTGTCACTCCAATTAAAACTTAAACATGAAAGCAGCCCAGGCTGCTTCTCCCTTTGTTCTGCATTGGAGTGTGGACTGTGCCAGAAGCATGTCATGGAAACTGCTGAGGGGGTGCTACGTTTCAGGGATCTGTGCTTGTGTCAGGGGTCCATTTCTTCAAGCTTTACATCTTGCTGGTTGCTGCTGCTAAGTGCACCTGAGAGGCAAGTTTTTGTTTGCCAACAGAAAGTCACCTTTGGGATGGTGGTGAAAGTCATTTTCCACATGTTCGCAGTTACGCCTGTTACCAAGCCTCACGCTCTGACTTATCTCTGGCAAGGACTTACAAAATAGTCTCTCTGGCTGATTGTCAAAAATTACATCATATCGGAGTAAACTGCTTTTAAATCAGACATCCATTATTCATGTATATTAACTGCTTTTTTATTTTTTTATTGGCTATTTTGTGTATGATTTACTCTTTTCTCGCTAGCTCCCCCTCCCTCCCCAATTGTCTGTCTTTCTCCTCGTTTTTTTAAATCTTAGCTCATCTGTGAATTTATGGAGGCTGTTCGCTTAGCTTTGTATGTGAACATCGATATGCAGACCCTGCATTTTGTGTAGTGAAATTTTAGTTCACATTTTCATGGTCACATTTATGTTCGTCAGAATAGCAACTTGGGTCATTTCCACGAGTAAATCCTACCCCAAAGACTGAGAGGTCTTTTTCTTTTGTGTCTTTTATTTCTAAAAAATGAGCATGGCTAGTCTTGTACTTCAAGATCTGTACTGAATGAAACTGTACCTCCCACCTATGAAACAGCTAGCGAGGTTGCTGTTGGTGCAACACAAATTGACTTAATGTATTCATTTGTATGCGTGGAACATATCTATACTGTAAGGCCGGTGTGTCGTTCCCGTGTAATCGATAGATACAGGCAGAGATGTGTAGCATTTATTCATTCTTTCATCAAATACATACTGAGTCCCTCCTATGCCAGACTGGGTACAGGTAATCAAGGAAGCCTCTGTTCACTCCAGACCGTAATGCTGCGCATCTGGCATCTTTGTGGGCATGATACATTGCCCTGATTCAGGGCACTTGACTGTTTGGAACAAGAAGGACTAGATACCATTTTCTCTATGTATTTAACCCCAAATCAGCATCGTTGTTGCTGTGTATAGTCAATTTTGTGTCCTTTTGTGCACATTTACCTGCATCTTCCTCTCTTCCTTCCAGCATCTCAGGCTTTTTTTTCTGGAATGATTTTCCATCATGTAAAAGTATAATTTTTAGAAGTTCTGTTAGTGAGGATCTCTTAGCCACAAGTGTTCACTGTGTTTTTATCCAAAAACCATCTTTATTTCCCCCTCATTCTGAGGTAGTCTTGCTGGTCCTTTGTATTTCTAGGTTGACAGTTACTTTCTCTGTGCCCTTTGCAGAGATGATTGGTTTTGACTTCCATCCATGCCACTGAGAAGTTGGCTGTCACTCTGTCAGTCCCTCCTAGGACTCTCTCTTCTTTTCGGCTGCCTTTAAGATCTTCTCCTTGTCTTTGGTTTTCTGTGCTTCACTCTTATGTCTCTCGGTGTGGCTTTAGTTGTATTTTCCTGTTGGGATCTTGTGCTTCCTTCCTTTCAGTTGTAGAAAATTCTCAACCATTGTCAAATTTTCCTCTCCCTCATTCTCTCTGTTCTTTCTGTCTGGACCTTAGGTTAGGTGTGTGTTAAACCAACTTTTCTCTCCTCTGTGCTGTTCGTGGCTCATTCATATTTTCCGTTGCTGTCTATCTGTATTACATTCTGAATAATTTCTTCAAATCTGTCTTCCAGTTCACCAAATTCTCCCTTGGACTCAAATTACTTTAACTCATCTGTTGATGTTTTTAATTCCTAGAAATTCTCTGTTTTTCAAAGCTGCTTAATCAGTGTAGCTGCTTTTGACCCCTTACCCTCTTTTATTTCTGTCAACATTTTCAGCATGTGTATTTTATATTCTTTACCTGATAAATATCTGATGTCCTTGGAAGTCTAGTCTTCTGTTTGTTTTCTGCCTCTCACTTACGATGAGTTGTTTCCTTCTGTATTTGGGTTTTTTTTTCAATGTGAGCTCATATTTGGCTGATCTTGATTTGTAGATCACCTGAGGGGCCTGGCTTGAGAGCGTCTTCCTCCTGAGAAGATTCTGCCAGGTACCGGGAGGCGTGTTACCAACTTGAAAATGCTTTGATTACTAGGCGTGGGGTTTTTGGCCTCACAGGTGGTCTAAGTCCAAACTGGACCCTGTGCGAGGGCAGATGTGTGATTGCAGACCCTGGGGCAGACAGGTTTCATCCTGAGCTGAACCTGAGGCCAGCGAGTTTCTGGGTCGGCTCTCTTCACCAGTGGACAGACTTTTTTCCTAGCTTGCTTTTCTCTGAGTGTATATATAGCCATGTAAGGGCCCCAGCTTTATGCCAAGGTCTCAGTTCTGATGTTCCACTTGGTGCTGGCTGGAAACTTTGCCTCCTGTTTCCACAGTTCTCTGGGCCCCTGACCCTGGCAGAGCAGTGTCCCCAGAGCAGCCCCTGGCCTGAGGGCCACTTCCCTTCCTGGTTCTAGTGCTCTCTTCATTTTTGGCTCCTTGGAATTTCTCTGGTTTCTTAGGAGTTAGAACGTTTGAAGGAAGGTTTGTTCATAGACTGAATCTTCTCCAGCATTTTCAATGTTTGTGAACAGGAGGATTTTCCAGCCGTTCTGGGCTGCTGTGTTGTCAAAGGTGGAACCTTAGGCCTGGATACAGTTTGGGGGTTCTAGAATCTGGCTATTATGGAGAGAGATCTATGGGACCTCCTTCTGTTTTGAGTAGGATGAAGTGGTTCCCTTGTACAAGCCAGCAGCAAGATTAGACATCCAGAAATGGGGGAATGTGTTAAGCCAAAAAAGGGATATCTGAGTCTTTATTATGTGCCAGACTGGTAAGCTCTGGGTTTGCCAAATGTGTACCAGTCAGTCAGTCTACCTGCACTTTCTGAGCGCCCGGCACATACTGGGCCCTTAGTCACGGCTGCAGGAGTGAATGATAGCATTTCTGCCCCAAGGAACTTACAGTCTGAGGCTAGGACAGTGTTTTACAACATGGGGAGTGGCACTTGGTAACAGAGCCTCAGCTGACCTGCTGAAATCACAGTCTCTTGGTGACTCTCCTCCCCTCAGTGGTTGAGAACCACGGGTCTGGGAGAAAGTCAGAGGGAGCTACTGCACGGTTCACAGTTGTACCTTGGGAACACCAGATGAAGTGTGTAGACAGTGAACACCTTCAGCACTGAAAGGAGGGAGTGAACTCTCTGCTAAGAGCACAAAGAGAGCACAGTAAGCTTAATTGGGATGGAGGAGGAGAGAGCATAAGGATTATTTGCTTTATTCTCTAGAGTTCAGCTTCTTATCACGACTTTCCCCTGGCAGCAGGGCAAAATATATGTGTAGTGATAGAGGGTGAGTCATTAGGGATCAGAAAAGGAAGTAGATAGACTTTGTCGTCTCCAAGAATTTCAAGCAAATCTTCCTCCCATGCCTTTTATCTTTTACTCTGCCTCAGTCTACCACAGCATCTCCTAACTTTTGCTCTCTTTGTCACTTCTCTTTTTAAAATGGTGACAGATCATCTCTAATCCGCAGAGCCTCTTTCAATCCTATAGTCTTGTGGGGAAGCCTGCGGCCACTCCTCACCCCTTGGAGAGGCGGTGCTGGGGTTCTGAGGAGGTGAGCCAGCTGCTCGGGTTGACCTTGGTGGTGGTGTGATGCCTTTGGCAGAAATCGGAGCATGAAGACTCACTGTTTGGGTAAACTTAATCAAAGGACACACAAAGGGAGTTCCTCGCCTCGTCCGGCAGTACATGACCAAAAGCCCGGGTTGCAACGCTCTGTAATCTCTTCATAGTGAGTTCTGTATGCATGTGGTTCCTATTTACTTATGAGGGTAATATCGGTTCCAGGTTTAGAAAACGTTTGCAGTGCCAAATCCAGTTCTCCCTGAGTGAAGGAGGAAGTCGGCCTGCCTTGCACTCCCTCCATTGCAGGGACAGTAGCCTTTTCTCAGCTCTTTCCTTCGTGGTTTGGTTGGAAAGCCAGTCCTGGAAACACTAAATGGTCCAGCCACACCTGGGAGGTGCAGGGCCTGCCTGCACCAGGGCACTTGCTGATGCTTCCCAGATGTTGGGCTGTGCCACTGCCCGCTTCCTGACTACACTGCGGCCCCTGCCGTTACACCACTCGCTGCTGGGACGCGGCTCTAAGGTGGGTCTCCTCAGAGAGGCGAGTACCATGTACGGAGGAACAGGACAGCTGGTGGCTGTGCACCAGCTGGCGAAGAGGTGGAGTGTTTGAGCTGGCAGCAGGCTGCACTTCTGCACATCACCCGCCGTCCCTGTTCATCCCAGTGCCTGCTGCAGGCAAGATGAGGAATGCGTATTTGACTGACTGTTGAATGCATTATAGCATTATTTATTTTGTCTAAAAAATTAGAAACGACCCGAATATCCATCAATATGGAATTATATATCCATAGAAAAACTCTATGTAGCCATTACAAAAAACAAGATCTATCTATGGTGACTAACAAGGAAAGCACTCTCATGTTATTTCATAGAAAAAACAAGTTCTAGAACAATAATCCCATTCAGAGCAAAGGAAAATTTTATACACACGCACACATACAGAGAGAAACAGACCAAACAGACTTGTCTAGAAGTCGTCCAGCAGTATATGCCCCAGCTGTTCAAGTGGTCATTTCAGAGAGAGTTATACACAAGGCTACCACTTTTTGTTATGTAATTATGTTAGAATTTGTTGCAAGATGTATTATGTTTGAAATTAGAAAAAAGATTTTTTTAGAAATAGATTTCAGAGAAATCTGAATAATCAACCAAATTGAAAGTTAAAGTTCTAAGACTAGGATTTATGGAAATACTTTAAGATCTGTAAGAAGGAAAAACCGAGAACTTTCTGCAAAAGTTCTTTTTAAAGACAATGCTTGCTTCCACCTACTGCCCCTCTAGACCTACCTGGAAGCCAGAAAGAAAGGATAGCCACCCCGTGTACTGTGACTACATGCTGCGTCTCCTGTAGTGATCTTTGCAAAATATCCACCAGTCTTAACATGGTTTAGCCATTTTAGATGATTCTTAAGGAAACATCTGACTCCTATAAAAATTTTCCCTGTAGTCACTATTTAAGGTCTTTTGTAACATACATGTGGTATTTAAAAGAAAAAATCACAGCAACATCTATTGATTTGGCAGTCACATTAGTGCAGAACATTCTCTCCAAGATTTTAGCTATGGGTAGTTTTTTCCTTCTTTGCAGCCTATCCATACATCTCTGAGAGTGAGTCAAGTGGCCATGGGTTGAGACTCACCCAACTAGGGCAATAAAGAGAAAAATTAGTCTAATGCATGGTCTTAACAAGAGGGAGAGTGTGAGCATGAATAATTAATCTCACTAGTCTGTGGCAATCAGATAAAATGAAGTCCCATTTGCTCAACCTTATTAAAAGAGAGAGAGTGCGGGAGGGAGGGAGGAATGGTAAAGGTCGTTAAGGGACTTGTAACGTGGAAAGACTCGCCTTTGAGCTGGGTAATGTGTTTTCTAATCTCTGTGGTCTTTAACTAAACGTAACGGTAAAGGTGCTCTTCAGATGGTTCTGATTCGTTGAATTATTAAACATTTTAGAAAATACTTGACTCTCGACTACTAACTCGATGTCTTTATGATGAATTTGAGAGTCTTTTTGGAGAGGGATTAGATCTCACTATATCCCTCAGAGATGATCCATCTCCTTGTCAATAAAGAACTTCTAGAAAAAGTGAAGACCTACGAACTGACTCAGTATCAGAGTTGAATTCTTGTATTTACCTATGGACAGTTTACATTTTAAAGGCCTGCTCCTGCTATAGAAGTTGAAGTATTTTAAAAACGAGAAAATACTGAGTCCAAGAAACCTGTTGAAAGCTCTCTAGTGATACAGAAGTGCAAGATACTACTTTTATAATAGACCATGAGGTTGCTGTTATTACTTTTTTTTCTCCTTTCAGGAGCTGATTTTATGTACTTTTTAGGTTATTCACTGTAGATTGAAGACTTATTTCTATGCTCTTACTTGGAAGAGTAATCTTATTTTGGATATTTTAGAATGTTTGAAATTTTCTCAGTCAGAAACTTTAATTTTTAACTGCATGAAAGTAAAAATAAAATAGTGTTTATGGACTAAGAAGCCATTTTTAAGTTTGAAATTGCCCTCTTTCCTTTCAGATGCTGTTGGCAATAGTTAATATTATAGTGTTGTTTTGACTGTTAGGAATTAACAAAGATTCACTCGTTAGAAAGGTGTGTTGACAATGAGATGGATGGTTTTTATGGCGGAAAAAATTTACTAACTTCTCACTACTAAAATAAGAATCTGTAGGGGCCGTCCCCATGGCCCAGTGGTTGAGTTCATGCGCTTTGCTTCGGCGGCCCAGGTTTTCACCGGTTCGGATCCTGGACGCGGACATGGCACTGCTCATCAGGCCACACTGAGGCAGCGTCCCACGTGCCACAAATAGAAGGGCCTACAACTAAAATATGCAACTATGTACTGGGGGGATTTGGGGAGAAAAAGCAGAAAAAAGAAGATTGGCAACAGTTGTTAGCTCAGGTGCCAATCTTTAAGGAAAAAAAAAGAATCTGTATACTGATAAGTGATAAATGTATGGGTTAGCAAGAAAAAGAAAGCACACCATTTTCATGCATGTGCTAAGTAAGAAAGGAGAATTTCTCTACAAAATACTGATATTGAGATTTTTGAGTTCAGTGATTAATTTTAACCACATGATCAACAAAATAGAATGCATACTCAGAAGTGTGTATGTGTTAATGAGGAGGTTTTTGAACTGAGAATTTTGGGGCAAGGACTGTGTCCTCAGTACCTACAACAGTAACTGACCCATAGCAAGCATTTAATGTTAATCGAATTAAGTTAAATTCAATTACTGAGATTTTTTTAGTAAGAGCCTTTTTTTCTTTTTGCTGGAGGGAAGGCACGGAAGTGTTGAGATGTAACGAATGTGTCATCTGGAGATCAAGGGCACCTTGTTTGCCTCCACAGCGTATGTACAGAGCTTCCTAAAGTTAGCGAGTGGAGAGGACTCAAGAGAGAAATGTTTGGGACTAAGACAGGGTGTTTGGTTTGTAGTTTCATCTGAAGGAATTGTCTGGTGGTACCTTTGCAAGCTTCCTCTCCTTGGGTGCTCGTCCTGTTCTTTCTTTTACCTTCTATGGTCCAAATAACTAGGGGAATAAGAGAGAGAAGGCCTGCTGGCTCATCTGCTCGTTCCTGTCTCTCCTGAGCATCCCCATTCATTCTGGAGCAGAGCAGTCAGTGACCCTTCGGTAGTTGCCGTGCCTCTTTTCCTCTTAGAAAACTGGGATACCTAATTTCCCCATTCGGCATTTTTCTTTGTGCCCTATGAGTTTGTTTGCACCTTGACCTGAGAAACTCTTTGAATTTTTCTTTATGTTCTTTTGTACTTCCATTTGTCATTTTAATAGCCATATCCCTTTACTGTCATTACCTGGAGAAGGTCAGGGTGTTAAGCGGCAGAACACCTTCCTTAGCAGGAGCTGAGTTGTCGTGCTCAATGCCCTGGACGGTGCTGAAGTGAGAAGTGTTGCGTTAGGTCTGCTGTATGTACTGTGCACCCATGTCTTTTTCTTCCTCCACCAGATCCTGGTGTACAGCCTGGAAGCAGAACGCTGCCTTTCGAAGCTGGGCAATGCACTTGGTGACTTCACTTGCGTCAACCTGCGGGACAGCCCTCCCAATCTCATGGTCAGTGGCAACATGGACAGGAGGTATGTCTGAGTACAAAGCAGCATTTTGTAGCCACAGCAGCTTCCGTTGAGGCCTTGCCCCTCAGCCTCCGCTGCGCTCACTCATCTCCTCTACTGCTCACACTCCTCAGTTCTCACTCTCCAGCTTTGCCCACCTGAGTTCAGCCCTGATCCCGTAAATACCGTCTCTGTGAACTTGGAGAACAAAGTCTTGTATTAGGTAATAGTTGGATAGAGCTGTGTCTCTGCCTCGTTTCTGAAACACTATGGGAAGGTTGTCTTTTAAGCCATTTGGTGGACGCAGTTGGTGGAAGGTCCAGTGAGACCACTCAGAATATCTGTTGTCCCCCTGCTGCAAAATTTGTTTGGCATTTAAAAGCTCACTTTCTAATATTAAAAACAATAACCTAAGGGATGAATCATGTTCAACAAAATAGGGTTGCCTGCCAAATGATGTCAAGAGTGTATTTCAGAACACTATGGCATCCCTCTGGTGATGGGGGAAAAAAGAGACTTCACGTGAACAGATTCCAGTTTCTATTTAGCTGATTAGCAGTCTTCTCTTTAACGCACTGGCTTAGGGAGTCGGATTTTCCCCGTACAGGGTCCAGTGCCAGCCACGGACGCTCCAGGAGCCATCAGCGTGAAAGGATTAAAAGTGTTTGAAAAGACCCTCTGAGTCCAAATTTTAGGTTTTTTCCCTCCCTGCGCCCTCTCCCCCTGTTTTTTCCTTTTTCTTTCTTTCTTTCTTTTTTTGGCTGGTTATCTGCCGTGTCTGATCCAGTGCCCTGGAGAGAGGTAGCATGGCTGGAGGCCAGGGTCTGCGGCGCCCCCTCCCCCGGGCCCGGCCCTGGGCTGCAGGTGGCCGGCTGTTTGGTGGGGGGGTCAGATTGTGAGGCGGGTACTCCTTCATGCCAAATCCCAGACCTCCGTGGCATCAGGGCAGCAGCTTGCAAAAATAATGATTTTGTCAAATAAGATTTCCAGCTCCTGACCTTCACCCCTCTACTGCCTCCTTCCTTTAGTGAGTACGCTTTATTGAAAGGAAATACTCGATCATTTTTTCTCAAGGTCTCCTAAAATGGCTGATATTTCCAGTGCTTGAGAATTGAACTCCCCAGTGTATGTCCAGGCAGTTTTTCTCTTTAAAACAACTAGGCTGATAAGTAGCCCCACATGTGGCACAGCAAATGCAACAAATCGGTTTGTAGTTTTACTTGCACATTTTCGTTTCTAGACTGAGCTGTACAGAGCCTCCAAGCTTATGGGATAGGATCTCCCCACAGGGACCTAGCGGCTACTCGCTTTCCAGGAGAGCAAATGCAGAGGGCTTTTTGGGGCATCCAAATGGAAGAGTTTGGGATTGTAGGTTATGCTTCAGAGTTTGTTTACAGCATGAGAATTTACGTGTTCAGCTATAGCTCGGTTCACAGGAAACCATGGTGTTCAAGAGAAGAGACCTCAGTTTTCTGCCTAACTTAGTTCGGTTAGCTCTGGAAGCACAGTTAAAGCCAGATTGTCATGACCACTGTCAGCCGAACATCGTACCGTCAGTTAGAAGAGCTCTATAGCCAGTAAAGCTGACTTTTTCCTCTGGAGCAGGGCTGCCTGCTTCCATCCCCTTTGCTGGAAGAGGAGCTAAATTCTCAGTGTAAGAGGGCTCTCTGGTCATTTTGAAGTCTAGATTTAACCGTGTTAAGTCCATTTTATTAGTAAACTAATGTTATGTTTTTTTAAACCCTCTGTCTCAATGGATGAAAAGAAGAGACTAGTGACTTGGAGTTGGGGAGGGGCTATCCAAAGTGGCCTTTGATCAGGGCACTCCTCGATCTGTGTGCTGGCCGTTTGACCACTGCTGGTATGTCAGGGGCTCGCCGTCACATAGAAGATTGTTCCTTATGAATCAGAATAGCAGTGTTAGCAATATGAATTTGAAACACAGGGGTTAAATTGTATCTCTGGAAAAGGAAGGAATGAGGAATCTAGACTTTTAAATGTAGCAGAGGGGGAGTCTGGTGGTTTTTCCCCAAAGGCCTTAATAGCTCTGAGTAGGATCTTGTTCGAGATGCACACCCCAGCTCGTACAGCTTACGTTTTATTTCAAAAGTGGGAGTAAGGGGCCAAATACTATGAAGGGAATTATGTCCTTGGCTGTCACTTAATGGCTGATGCAATTAAGAAACCCTGGAACTTCCTTTTTTTATTTAAAAGCCTGGATTTCCACTACATTCTCTTAGTACTTTATAAATAATTTGAGAATTAAATGGACTCTAAAGATAAATAAAAATGTGCAAGGTTAAGACAAAAATAAAGTAAATTTTTATTGAAGTAAGGAAATCAGTTTGAGTTAGTTTGCAAACATGGGTGGAATTTTGCAAGGAATTTTGTTGGGGGGGAGTGGGGGAAAATAGGCTGGAATTAAAAATGAAAAAATAGCTCACCTAGCCTGTCGCCTTTTCCAGAAAAAACAGAGGATAAATAGAGTCTGATGAATATTAAGAGAATGATTAGGGTAGAGACCGAGTTATTGTTGGTTTGTGCTTTCCCTTGCTGGGTGGGAAGGGCTGTACAGTGCAGGGCGTGGGGTGGGGGTGGCGCTGCACAAGAGTTTAACACTAGATCAGTGAGTTTTTCTAAACGCGTGCTCTGTCTTTTCCCGTTGAACCAAGAAGAAATAGCAGCGAGTGGTGTCGGAGGGGGAGTGGTGTGCATCAGGGTAGGACTGGCTGTGTGCGTCTGCTCTCCTTGCCTCAGTACCTGCCCAGTGCTCGCTGAGTGCTCAGCACTATGCTCTGTCTTTATTTTAACATGCAGTTTTCTTTTCTTTCTTTCTTTTTACATTTTCATATATGTGAAATCAGGATGTGTCCTTTACAATGGCATCTTAAAATTAATTGGCAGCACTTTAAAATGTTACGTAAAGTAATGGTGCTTCTTACGATTAGTGGTGTTTTCAATTAAATGAAAGTATGTATTTGTTTAATGAAGGCAAAAACAAATAGCTTAGGAATTAGAACATTTAGCAGAAGCTTGAATGGGTTACGAAGAGAAAGTCTGCAGGAAATAGATCACTTTGTTTCTTCTTTAGTTTCACCTCTGTTTGGAGTTCACTGAGCATTTAGAATCTGTAAATTTATGTTTTCCACAAAATGTAGGAAGTTTTCGGCCATTATTTCTTCAAATATTTTTTCTGCACTAATCCCTTTCTCCTTTCCTTCTGGGACTCCGGTGATGTCAGTGTCAGACCCTTTGATATTGTTCCCCAGTCATTGAAGCTCTGATCATTTTCTTTCCTAATTGTTTCTATTCTTCAAATTGCATAATTTCTGTTGAGCCCATCCAGTGAATTCTTCATTTCAGATTTTGTAATTTTTGGTTCAAAATTTCCATTGAGTTCTTTTTCATAGTTTCTGTTTCTCTGCTTAGAGTGTCATTCTTTGCTTATCATTTTATCTTTACCTCTTGAAATACAGTTATAATCGCTGCTTTAAAGTCGTTGATAATTCCAAAAATCTGGGTTATTTTAGGGTTGATACCTGTTCATTGTTTTTTCCCTTGAGAATGGGTCAGATTTTCCTGTTTTTTGGGGGAGAGGGGGTAATGTCAAGTAATTTGGGGTCATATCCCACACATTTTGAATGTTATGGTGTGTCCACTTTGGGTCCCACTACACAATCGTCTGGAGAACGTTGAGATTTTCTTTAAGCTGGCCGTCACCTGGTCAGGTTCCGACTGCAGTGCTGTCTTGCCTTCTGTGGGTGGTGATTCCAGTGTCAGGTCAACTTCCAGAGCCTTCGTTTGCTTCTCCAGCCCTGTCCTGCACACGGGCCACTCACAGGTTGGTCTGAGGTGGCAGCGGTTTCTTCCGTTTCACCTGTCTTCTCAGAGCCTTCGCTGTACTGCTTGTATCTGTCCTGCGCAGCTGAGACATGAGCCTGGGATCTGTGTGCAGTCATACACTGTATGATGGGCTTGCCTTCTCCAGTTTCCTCTTCTCTTCATCCCTATGCTTTCCAGCCTTCAGAGGCTCCTTTCCCTGGGCCTCTGACCTGAACATGGGTTTCTCTCAGAGTTTTACCTGCCTGCATCACTTCCACCGTGTGGCTCTGTGACTAGGGACCTCCTTTGGGGCAAAGGCACAGAGAAAGAGGGGGAAACCCCACAGAGACCCCCTGCACACATTCTTTGGGCAGGGACCCTTTCCTTGGTTCTTGAGGAAGATGGAGTTTCTGCTGAAGGTTCGCCCCGTCAAGTCCTGTACCACCACACGGCTCTGCTGTTGGAGCTCGCACTCAGGGCAAGTCTTTGGGGGGAAATGGGAAGCCTTGCCCCATGTGGCCTCTTCCTCCACAGCCCACCATGTTGAGTAACTCTCCGGAGTCCTCAGGTATTTGCTGTTGGCGTTTTGTGCAGAGGTTTTGGTTGTTGGCAGCAGAAGACAGAGGCAGTAGTGGGCTGTCTCCATCTTGGTCAGAATCAGAACTCCCACTTTCTTTTAAATGATTTAAATAAATACCATAGCCAGCAGTAGAGGGCTGAATTAGTTGAGGTCCCTTCCCATTCTGTTGCTGTCAGTCTTCTCTGTGATCTGCTCATTCCTTTCCTGGGAAATCCAGGATCTGGAATGGAGAAGCGTATCAGTGCTCTGCTGGGGAGAGTCAGAGTAGGAGTTAGTGGTCAGGGCACGTCAGGCGGCTGGTGGGCTGCCAGGGCAACATTCACCAAACCAACAGAGCCCACTGCCTTTTTCTCCCTGTAATCTCAAGTGTATTTTTAAAAATTTTAGCAGCTTTATTGAGATAAAATTCACTGCCTACAATTCACCAATTTAAATTGTACAGTTCAGTGTAAAGTTCACAGGGTTGTGCACCCATCACCAAGTCAGTTTTAGGACATTTTCATCACCCCAGATAAGAAACTATTAGCAGTCACTCTCCATTACCCCCAACCTCTGCAGCTCTAGGCAACCAGTAATCGACTTTCTGTCCCTATGGATCTGTTTTGGACAGTTCATATAAATGGAATCATATAATATGTGACGTTTTGTGGCTGGCTTCTTCCACTTAGAATCATGTTTCCAAGATAAACATGTTGTAGCCTAAATCACTACTTAATTCTTTTTTTATGGCCAAATAATATTCCATTGTATGAATATACTACATTTATTTATTCATTTATTAGTCAATGAACATTGGGTTGTTCCTACTTTTTGACTATTATGAATAATGCTGCTTTGTTCAAGTAGAAATTTTCTGTGTATGTGTGAGGAAGATTGTCCCTGAGCTAATATCCTTGCCCGTCTTCCTCTACTTTGTATGTGAGATGCCGCCACAGCATGGCTTTGACGAGTGTTATATAAGTCTGCCCCTGGGATCCAAACCTTGGGCCACCAAAGTGGAGCACATGAACTTAACCACTATGCCACTGGGCCAGCCCCATCAAGTACAAATTTTTGTGTAGACGTATGTTTTCAGTTCTAAGTATGTATATACTTAAGAATGGAATTACTAGCTTATATGGTAACTCTATGTTTAACTACTTGAGGAACTGCCAGCCTCTTTTCTAAAATGGCTGTACCATTTTACGTTCCCACCAGCAGTGTATGAGGGCTCTAAATCTCCACATCCTCACCAGTACTAGCTGTTGTCTCTGCTTCTAGCTGTCCTAAACGGTATGAAATGATATCTTGCTGTGGTCTTGATTTTCATTCTCCTGATGGCTAATGATGTTGAACATCTTTTCCTGTGTTTTTTGGCCTCTTTGGATAAATGTTTATTCAGATCTTTGGCCCATTTTTTAATTGGGTTGTCTTTTTGTTTATTGACTTGTAAGAGTTCTTTATGTATTCTGGATACCAATCCCTTATCAGATATAATTTATAAATATTTTCTCCCATTCTCTCAGTTGTATTTTCGCTCTCTTGATGATGTCCTTTGAAGCAAAAGAGGTCTTAATTTTGATGAAGTTCAATTTATCTGTTTTTTCTTTGTTACTTGTGTTGTTGGTATTATATTGAAGAAGCCATTTCTAACCCAAGTCGCAAAGATTTACTCCTTGTTTTCTTTAAGGAATTTTTGTAGTTTTGGCTCTGACGTTGAGGTCTGTGATGCATTTGGAGTTAATCTTGGTCTGTGACGTGAGGTGGGAGTCCAACCTCGTTCCTTTGCCTGTGGATATCTAATTGTCCTAGCATCATCTGTTGAAAAGACTATTCTTTCCCCATTGAATTGTCTTGGCACCACTGTTGAAAATCAATTGACCATAAAATCGAGAGGTTATTCTAGGTATACTCATCTGATTAAAATTTAAAATGATATTAAGCTAAATGTTTCTGTGTTTCCAGTTTGGGATCATGTGCCTTATTATTTTGGTGTTATATGTACATCATCTTATTGTCTGCAGTTAGTATCATGGGCTGGCTCGTTATGGATCGCAGAATGTTCAGTCTAGCAGAGCCCTTCAAGACCATCTAACGCTGGCTCAGCTGAGGAAGCAGGTCCGGAAGGGTTAATTGATGAGTGTGAAGGCTTCTTACTCTTACGGGGCAGGACGCAGAGAACGCTCCACTTCAGACAGAGCGCTTTACAATACAGAGGGCTCTGAGCATAGCCTGTTTGATTAAACTGGGCAGTTCTACCTTGAAAATCTTGTCCTGGTTGCTGTTTAAATGAATTAAATAGTAAAATGAGTCATTCACCAAAGGCCATCATTTTGGCCTATAAGGTTATATTTAAAATCCTCTTTAATAGCCCAGGTTCAGTGAGACGAAATAGAATCATGTATTGATTTTTTTTAAAAAAATACTAATTTTCTTGATTAATGTGGTTGTTTAAAAAAAAAAAAGCCCACGTTTTAATGCTTTCTTGCTTGTTCCCTTTATTTTCTGCATAGAAATATAGCCTAAGGTCAGGTCCTTCTTAATGAAACTGCCAAGCCAGAGTCTGAAGAGGCTTCGTCTTTGCCCTCAAGTCCAGTTTGCCTTATTATTATATGGGACTGTTTCATCCAAACCAATGGGAAGCGAGCCCTGAGTTGTGACCCCCCAATTAAAGAGTCTCAGAGCTTACTTCTGGCCCTGACAAGTACGAAGTTGTGGTGTGCTGCTGGTACTGCTGCCTGCTGTTAGAGAGAGAGTGAGTGGGGCGTAAATGTTGTGCCTGCTCCATCTGCAAGAGTTGTTATAAGTCATTCAAAGCTCCTAGCAGAGGACCAACCAGAGCGTGCCTCCCTCTCAGTTCCAGCACGTTTTCCTGCCCATCAGATGGATGCTCCTCTGTTGGAGTCTTTGGAAGGTTCTGGTGTCTTTTGTTTTAATTGGCGGGCTAGAGCTGACTCCTATGGTGTGATTTTCATTAGAGAGGGACTGGAGAGAGGGAGTGTTGGAACAGCCCTCCAGACTGAACCATGAATATTAAACATAATACAATTACAGCTTTCGGACCAATTATTTTTCTTTTCAACGGGCAAAGTGGATGAAATACTCACTAGATAGAGATCACAGTGTCTACCATTGGCTTCTTTTTGTCCCTGGAATCAGTTGTCTTGGCATATTTTTGTGCCCATTTGCTGTGCTACCTGTTTCCCAGCGTCAAGTATTTGATTTGAGCGCTGAGGGTGCGGGCTTTGCCAAGGTGTGCTGTGGTTCAGGTTGGTGCTGCATGCTGTCAGATGTTCCAGGCAGACCCCGGTTTCTTCATGTGAGTCTGAATGCTCGTGTGGACTTCACACACTGACTGTGCTGTTTGCTTTCTGTCTGTAGACAGGAAACCAGAGTGATGCCTCTCAAAGGAGATGTCATATAAATGCTATTCCTTTTTCCTGTGGGGAGAAGTTCAAGTCTGCCTTGGCCCACTTTTGTTTTCCTTACAGATATAAAATACACGAGTGCTGTATCTTTTGGTGTGTTTATTTTGTTTGGAGCCATCCATGCTGGTATCTAAATACAATAGGAAAACAGATGGCAAACTTTGAACTTCTGGACCAGATTTGTGTTTGCCTTTGTCTCCTTAACAGCCAAACTGTAAATTACGGAGGCTAAATATTCAACAGAGGAGCTCTTTATGAAAATCAGCATTATTAACTAAATATGCACTGGAAAGTATTTGGGCTAGAAATTTCTTCCCCCCTCCTTTCCAAGTTCCCATTAGTAAGCAGGGCAGCTGTAGCCCAGAGGCAGAGCTTTCACAGCATCGAGACCGTTTCTTTATTCTCTGCCCAAGCCTCCTTAGCTCTTGCCCACAAGTGCCTGCACATAGGTGTCTGTAAATGCTGATGGAGGGAGGCCTTTGTTTGCAGTCTATTTCGGCTCTCTCTGCAGCTCTCCCTCCCAGACCCCTCACTGGGCAGTGGGGGTTGAATGGCATGCTGGAGTAATAGAGCTCTTCCTTAGTCTGCATCGTCTACTTGGTTCCATGTCCTAGCCAGGAAACATGAATGGCTCCCTCCTCTGGGTTCTAAGACTACATGTTTTTAAAATCCTGTTTTATGTGACATTGCCTAACTTATAGATGCATATATTATTTTAGAAATTATGAAACAGAGCATACATATGGGAGTGTGTATGACATGTGTACAATTTAGAGAATAATGGATCGCCTGTGCACCCACCACTCTGCTTAAGACACAGAGCATGACCTTGGAAGGCCTCCGGGTGCCCCTCCCAGCCATGAATGAGTTCTTGTTTCTTAAACAACATGGCAGCATCTAGAATAAAAAGCAAAAGCCACCTTATTCCCTCATTCTTCCATTACCGCTCTTCTCCAAAGTGACTGCTATCATGAACTCGAGTATGTCCTTTTAGAATTTTATCTTTAAAATTTTTCAGTTTTACTTAAACAGGTAACCTGCATATTCAAAATTGAAGTCAAAAGCACAGAGACATATGTAGGGAGAAGTTGGTCTTCTGGGAACTTCTCTTCCTGAGCAGCCTGAGCAGCCTCCTCAGCTGTGACTGCAGAACCAGTAGTGTTCTCCAGAGGGCGTCTGCACCCGCACAGCACGGACGCCTGTATCTTCACCCGCCCCCGCCTGTCAGCCCGCTGGGTCCGGTGCTCTTCACGGGGCCGTGGCTCCTCTCAGTATAGATCTGCCTCCTCTGAGGACTGTGCATGCCTCCGCTGTATGGATGTACCCGAAGTGCTTTAACTAGCACTCAGTGGGTAGAGCTAGTTACTTGTGCCGTCCACATTGACTCACTCAAATTCATGACAACTTAAATGTTATTTTTAATTTTTCCTGTCAGTCTAATTATTGTTTCTTAATAGGAATGTCTCTTTTCCTTACATTGCTTTTAAGACCTCTTTTGTTTTTCGCATTTTCCCATTTTATTATGATACTCTTAGATATGTATTCCTTTTTATTTATTCTGATTACTGCTCATTGAGTGTGAGTGTGCGTGATTCATTAATTCTGGAAAAGTATCAACTATTTGAATATCGCTTCTTTGCCGTACACTCTATTTTCTCCTTCTGGAACTTCTTTTGGACATATGCTGAACTGTCCCCTTCTATCTGTCATGTCTCTTAATCCCTCATTCACATTTTTCATCTGTTTATCTCTTTGTGCTCCATTCCATGTAATTGTTCAGATTTATCATCTAATTCACAAAATTGTCAAGTCTAATGAAATTGATTTCAGGGACTATGTTTTCATTTATAGAAGTTTTATTTTGCTTTTGTCTAAGGCAGGAGTCAATACTCCCACCCCCCACTGTGGGTGGGCCCATGTCTTACTGTCTCACCTCTGCGTTGCAGTGAGATCCAAACCTGTTGGTCCTGAGATGGGCACCTGCCAACAGCCTCAGCCCCACCACATATGCACACAGGCCAGGGACATTGCATCTCAAGCTCTCCAGGCTGGTTCTCAGCTTGGGCCCTGGGGAAGCCACTTACTGTGTAAGCTCAGCAGTGCGTTTAACAGGGCGTTTGTTCCTACTACTGTCGAGTTGAGTCCGACTCCTAGCGACCCTGTGGACAGCAGAGCAGAACTCTGTTTCGGTCTTTTTGTACCATTCTCTCACGTTCTGGCAGCTCTATCAGACAATGCTCCGCTGCTATTCACAGGGTTGTCATGGCCAGTTTTTTCGGAAGTGGGTGGCCAGGTCCTTCTTGCTAGTCTGCCTTAGTCTGGAAGCTCCGCTGAAACCTGTCCACCGTGGGTGACCCTGCTGGTATTTGAAATACTGGTGGGCATAGCTTTCAGGAGCACAGCACATGCAGCCACCACGTATGACAACTGCCTGACCGGGAAACACACCTGGGCCGCAGTGGTGAGAGTGCCGAATCTTAACCACTAGACCACCAAACAGGTATTAGTTATATTTTATCCAGCAGTATTAAGTGATTTTCAGTGGGAGGGTCAACAAGTTGTCTGAAACAGAAGCCCTATCTTTTGCAACGAAAAAACATTGCTGTGGGTTAATGACCTTGTGCATGTGTGTATTTGTACACATATATTAGACATATCCTAGATAAATTCCTAAAAGTGGAATTGCCAGGCCAAAAGTGAAGTATAGGGGCCCAGCCCCATGGCCTAGTGGTTAAGTTCAGCATGCTCTGCTTTGCCAGTCTGGTTCTCGGGTTTGGATGCCAGGTGTGGACCTACACCACTTGTCAGCTATGCTGTGGTGGTGACACACATATAAAATAGAGGACGATTGGCACAGATGTTAGCTCAGGACTAATCTTCCTCAGGAAAAAAAAAAAAGGGAAAAGAAAAAGTGACATATATTTTTCATTTT
The DNA here is from genome assembly GCF_041296265.1 of Equus caballus. Lineage (NCBI taxonomy): Eukaryota > Metazoa > Chordata > Mammalia > Perissodactyla > Equidae > Equus > Equus caballus. Next base: position 18,646,538 of record NC_091691.1, on the reverse strand, counting down.
GTTGGATACTGCCAAATTACTCTCCAAGGAAAGATCTCTGCTCGCATCAGCTGTCTGTAAGGACCTCTCTCTCCAGGTCTGATCAGCATGGAGGGTCCCTTAGAGTGTATTTCCAAACTTTATCTTGGCTCAGTAGATAACTGACAAGTGGTATTGCACAGTAGTTTTATTTTGTAATTTCTCTCGTTACCAGTGAACTTGAACATCTTACGCATGTTTAAAAGTCGTTGGTATTTCTTTTTCTGTGAACTGTTTTTTTGTATCTTTTTTCTCATTTTAATATTGGGTTGTCATTCTTTACTATCAATTTTAAAGGAAGTCTTTTTTTTTTTTTCAAGAAATTAGCCAGTCCTCTCTGTTGCAGACATTTTCCCCAGTTTGTCATTTGCCTTGACTTTATTTTACCCCCATGTGGGAAAAACTTAAACACTTTTATGTACAGTTATATTTTCCTTTCTGGCTTCTGGGTTTTTAATGTTTAGCAAGGCCGTCCCTATTCTGAATATGTTTGTAGTTTAGTTATGTTTAACCCTTGGAGCCATGTATAATTTATTTTGGTGTAATGTAGATGGTAGAGCTCCAAGTTGAGATAGTTATAGGGAATTTTCCCTTTCATGGTTGTTATAAGTGGGATCTTTAGTTACATCTTTAAAACTAGTGGTTTTAAAACAACTAGTGCTTGTTTGTACATAAGATAGTTACTGATTTTGACATAGTAATTTACATTTATTAGTAGTGAATGATCTTGGATTGTCATCTCTGATGATAAATTTGTCCAACTCTCATTTTCTTCTTTTATCTAATTGTATCTAATTTTTTTAAACTATGTGAAATAATAATGGTAAAAGTGGATCACTATATTTCTTAAAGACTTTACCTTAGGAATCAGTGTTATATTTCATCAAGTTTCTTTTCAGCACCCGTGGTAGTGGCCATGTGGTTCTTATCTGTTAGAGCAGTAGGGTGAACTGTATTGAGAGCTCCGAGGTGGATGCCACCTGTTTGTAGCAGGTTGCTGTGGATTCTGGTGGTTAACATTTTATTGGGGTCCTAGCACTGATGCAGATCCACAGTTGTCTTTTGTCCAGCTCTCGTGGTTGGGTTTTGGTAGTAGTGGAATGCTGGCTTCCCCTAGAGAGCTGGGAAGCTCTCCTCCTGTGCTGTGCAACAGTGTGTAAGCCCTGGGGGCCGTTCCTTCCTGGTCGGGCCAGTGTCACTTGTTCTTTTCCTGCGGGGACTGTTGCTCCTGGACAGCTTTCCCAGCTTGCTCTTTGTTACTTTATCTATTTGGATTTTCTATCTCCTTATGGTCAGTTTTAGTAATTCTTATTTTCCTAGAAAGTCATTAATTCATCTAGGTTTTCAAATTTGGAGATTTAAAAAATTAACTCAAGAAATAGAAAACCTGAGGCTGGCCCCATGGCTGAGTGGTTAAGTTCGTGTGCTCCACTTCGGCAGCCCAGGGTTACACCGGTTCAGATCCTGGGCGCAGACATGGTACCGCTCATCAGGCCATGCTGAGGCAGTGTCCCACATGCCACAACTAGAAGGACCCACAGCTAAAAAGAATCTACAGCTATATACTTGGGGGATTTGGGGAGGAAAAGCAGAGAAAAAGAAAAAAGAAGATTGGCAACAGTTGTTAGCTCAGGTGCCAGTCTTTAAAAAAAAAAAAAGGAAAGAAAGAAATATAAAACCTAAATAGATGGCCATGGCTAAAGGAGCTGAATTACTAAAAAAAAGCCCAAAAAAACAAAAAAACCTGTCTACAAAAAAAATTAGGTCCATGTAATATTTTGGTTTTTAGGCAACTTTTACCAAACATTTAATAAACTGTACCCTTCGTCATTGTAAAGTACTCTCATCAAATGCTCTTTTCTGCTCTGAAATGTGCCTTTCCTGGTATGGAATCGTCACCTCTCTTCCTTGTCATTTGCATATGTACCTTTTGTGCGTAGCACAGACTGAGCTTTTCTTTGGCCCGTGTGCAGCCCTTCTTGTTAACAGGTGGGTCTGCTCCGACGGCATCTGTTGGCCCAGCAGACGTGTTCGGACCTCACGTAAGCCGTCGTCTTCTCGTGCTGCCTTGTCAGTGTTTGTTGTGTACGTCACCACGTGGCCTGTGTGTTGGCTCCTCACGGTCCTTCTGGTCTTTTGCAACATCACTTTCTTTCAGAGAGTATCCACAGGTAACTCACTTTGAGTCATTTTCTGTTTCAAACAAGGTCTTAATTATGCCTTCATCCTTGGTAGGTAAGCTAGGTATAGAATTTTCAGTTCAAAATAATTTCCTTTCACAGCTCTGAAAATAATTTGTGTGTGTCTGTGTGCACACACTCAGATAACTACGAGTTTAGGACATAGAATGTGTTTCACACAATCCCTTCTCACCACGTTTTTTGTGTTGAACACATGCTTACGATCACACTCAGCGTCTTAGCATCACGTCTGTCCAGCTCCCGGCTAGACGGCAGGGTCTTCCCAGGGCAGTGCGCCTTCTCCTTGTGGACTCGCAGCAGAGGGTCTGTCAGACTCAGCTGCACTGCGAGTCTGCCACCTGCAACTTTAGCTCTCGTGGCTTCTTTGAGGAACTAGCTATGTTGGTATTTCTAGTGGGTACGAGATTTCCATCTCATTAGCTAATTTATCTCAATGTGGAAATTCAGCATATACTTGCATAAAAAGTAGTTTTTAAAGAGGTTCTTAAATTCAGGTCATTACCAGGCAGGTAATTATTCCAAGACTTTAGGTAAGTGACTGCCCAGTGTCCACGCACTCTCACCGTGATTCAGTCATGCTCGCTCCCACTGCAGATCTCCCTCCACTTGGGGTGGGGTTTACGTCCCGATAAACCTATCCTAAGATGTAAATATTGAAAATGCATCGTTACAGTAAGAAGTTGAAAAAGAGCAACAGTTTTCAAGGATTTTTTTAAAGCAGTAGAAAAGTTTACACACACAAAGTGTTATTTCACAAGATGATTTATTTAAGTGTGTGTGTGTATTTTTCAAAAGTAAAAAAAAACAGAACAGTCTATTTAGACATATTCATCCTTCAGCAAATGTTTGAAGTGAGATGAATCCCAAAGTTGACCGCATCTCAGAGTTGTGCAGTTCAACAGTAGATTGAATTCCGGGCTGGAACCCACCGTCGTAAAGTCAAAAAATTGTAAGTCGAACCATCGGAAGTCAGGGACCATCTGTATAGACTCATTCTCTCTCCCAATTTCGACAAGATGGTGATGAACTTACAAAGTCATCAGAGTTAAATACTCGAAAAGTGTTGTTTTCCCAAGCAGGTGAGGGTTTGGGTTGCAGACAAGTATAGCTGACTTACCTTGTGTCCCTAACAGAATATTATTCTACCAGCAAAACTACTGTGCTGGGCGGTCAGCTTACCCTTTGGACAGTCTTCATAGGCTGACACCCGTGTGGAGGCATGGTGCCCGTCACATCTCAACTTCCTTGCACATGGACTTGCGCCCAGGGCAGGTGTCTTCCCTGTTGAGCAGATAAAGTTAGCGACAGGGCAGCTGATAGACTTGTCCTGGGTCGGTCTTGTTCTATGTGCTTTTAAATCATTCTGATTAAATAGTTGTGAACAGTTCATTTCTGTTGTGTCTTGGCCTCCTGGGATAGTGTACTCATAAGGACATAAAAGTTTGATATCAGTATTCAGATGTTTGCAACTGAAAGCATTTTATATGCTATTTTCGTAGCATCGTTGTGCACAGACCAGCACACCCGAGGAGGAGTGTGCATCCTGGGCTTTAATCCCATTTGCCTCCTCTGTGCTTGTCTTGGGCCTTCCAGGGTGAGGATCCACGATCTCCGCACTGACAAAATCACCCTGTCGCTCTCTGCCCACCAACTTGGGGTCTCCGCAGTCCAGATGGATGACTGGAAAATCGTCAGCGGAGGCGAGGAAGGCCTGGTCTCTGTGTGGGATTATCGGATGAACCAGAAGCTGTGGGAGGTGCATTCGAGGTAAGTAGTTCCTCAGGCATTTTCAGTAATAACAGCAACAGTAGTGATAACAGTAGTCAGCCTCTGAGCCAGGCAGGCGCTGGGCTAAGTGCTTCCATGTTGCTGTGTGATCCTCACCATAACCCTGTGAGCTGGCTGCTGCTCTTATGTCCATGTTTCAGAGGAGGAAACTGAGGCTCAGAAATGGAGCTGGTCAGTGGAGGGAAGTTCCTCTCCCGCTTCATTAAAGCTGCTGTAATCCATGCCCAGTGCAGGTGGAGGCCCTGACGTGATGCCTAGCTGAGGTGCAGCCACCATCCTCTATGCCAGTCTCCACACGCATGATGGTCACTTTCTGCCCGTTTCTGGGACTTTCTAAGACACTGTTTGGAAGGACACTTAGGACTGAAAGTATTCAGGCTTCAGCTAAGGAGGAATTTGTAATTTCAACTTTTAACTCTCACATTCAAGAGAAATAAATACCATCCCAAGCACAGGCCGCTGGCTTCCTGGATGTAGGTATGTTTGCATTAATGGGGCCTCACTGCTTCAACATGGTCGAGCCTGCTCCTGACCTTTAAAGCAGAGGCAGCCTCACCTGGAGCAGGGTCAACTGGAGCTGACCTGAGGCCATCCCCTCCCCCACATTCCCCCAGCCCTGCATGCCTGCTTTTGAGGCAGCTGGGAAGAAAGGCGACAAGCCTTCTCCCAGCTGTCCCTCAGTACTGCTGTAAAGAAACATTTGGGGGCAAGTGACCGTGAGGACAGAGGAGAGTGGCCACAGATGCCAAGGCCTGCAGCTACAAATGGAGGGTTTTCCCCTCTAACTGCAAGTCCTGATAAACCAGACCTATGAGAAGGCAGGGCAGTCTGCATTGTGAGTACAAGAGGCGGCCAGGTGGAAAGAAGAATTGGTGTCTTCCTTGGAGGGCAGTGGTAGTGGGGGCTTCCGCCAGCAGCTGTTCTCAGACTTGAGCCCGGGGGCGTGGGGCATGTCCGCCCGCCCAGCTCTGGCTCTGGACATCAGCTGTTTTTCTGATTTCTGTGGTGATGCACTGAGTTGCCACTAGGTGGTGCCAACAGGCAACTAAAACTCTCACATATTAGCATCATAGAAATATTTGCCTTTAAGGGAACCCTTTTATTTATTTTGAAGAGCTGGCTCAGCCTGGCCTCTAGGACGGTTCCCACTGCAGTCCGGGGCCCCAGGGACTGCCACCAGCCCCACTTAGTTCCCTAGGCCTGCACTCCAGCAGGTCTCGTTTTTCTCTCCCTGAAAAGCTGCACTCCCTCGGATGAGTCATTCAGGTGAAGCCAGGGTGAGTGAGGTCTTCTCCAGAATCGTCGTCCCGTCCCAGCATCTGCCTTCCTAACTCGTGTGTAAATGCACACAGTGGCCGCCACAGTTAATGGCTTGTCCCTCATGAGGGCACTGTTTTCACCTGCACAAGGCCGATGCCTCGCTCTTCAGTCTGCTGCGCAGAATTTGTATACTTGCTCAAGTCCTCGCTGCCCGTGCACACTGCTGATCCTGATTCTCTTCTGAGTTCTGGTCCAGCTCTCGCTTGGTCACTTTCCTGTCCTGCCTCACTGGGCCCCTAGTGAAGTCCTGTAACAATATTTTCCTCTGGTTGGTGCCCCAAACCCTGGACTGACAGGGCCAAGCTCAGACTCCTCCTAACCTGCATTGCTGTCCAGAGGATCTTCTGCTCTCGCCAGGAAGCCTGCCCCTGCCCTGGCCATCCCAGGAGCAGCCCTGACTCAGCCCGAATGGGCCTCTCCCTCGTCCCCTCCTTTGCTACCCTCTGCCTTTCTGAAAGGGCCTGGCTGATGGGCCAGCACCTCCCGGGGCCTGGTGGACCGTTTCATCAACATCAGGTGATGTTCCTCCTCCCAGGTGCTGAAGTCTGTGTCCTATCTTTGTGGCTTGTAACATCTCTCATGCTCTAGAAACACTGGCTCTGTGTGGGAGTGTATCTTACCTTCTTAGCTAGTTAGCATTAAAGAAGATGTCCAGTCCAAGCAGATGCCTACCCTCGGAATGATTCCTGTGTCCCTGGCTCAGTGCCGTGGCCAGTGCTGTAGGCAGTGGATAAGAGTTTTTAGAGCAAACAAAAGCCTTTGTTCCACATACTACACAGATTGTAGATCTACGTAGTTCTACAACTGCATAGATCTCAAGCCGTTTCCTTCCAGGATTTTCTGAATATGCTTTCACAACCCAGAGTACATGTGTCATTTGTAGTCCTCTGACTTAGGACTAGGGGACCTTTATGGGACACCACTAAATTCACTCCGTCACCCCCGTGCCCTGCAGAGAAGGAACCTGGCTTGGAGAGCTTGAGTGACTTGTCCAAGGCCAGCCGGCCAGGAGGCAGAAATGGGGCTGTTGTCCACGGCATGCTGAACTGTCTCAGGTTGAGTGTGTCCTGCATGTGTGAACACACCCAGTTGTTGGGGCCGTCAACTGGGATGCACGAGGGGCATTCAGACTTCTTTACAGAGAAGGGCGCAGAGTGTGGCCTTGCTCAACCCAGCTTTGGGAACCGAGGCAGACACAGCGTCCTCCTCCCTAAAAGAAAAGCTCGGCTCAGAGGGTTCTAGAGTTCCTCGCAGCTGTAAGCTTCCGAGACCACGGTAGCTAACGTGGGGCATGCTCAGTTTCCATGGGACTGACCTCGCAGGACTTCTCTCTCCCGCTGTGTTCCAGACACCCCGTTCGTCACCTCTCCTTCAACAGCCACAGCCTCATCACGGCCAACGTGCCCTACGAGAGGGTGGTACGCAGCGCCGACCTGGATGGCTTCAGCACTCACAGGAGGTCAGTGGGCTGGGCTGGATTTGTGGGTGTTCAGAAAAGCCCTTCTTAGTTTGATTTATCATTGAACGCCTCCCCCATGCCACATTGCTCCCTTCAGGATGTACCCTTGGGCATAGCCTTCTTTCCATAGGAATTGGGGAGTTACATGTAGATGCGATAGAGTGAATTAGCCTATAACACTTGCTGAGTGCCTGTTTTAAGCGCTTCCCCAACAGTAGCTCACTGCTTCTGTAGACAGCTGTGTGGGGTCGGGAACACAGAGAGGGAAGGCCAGCCATGTGTGCCGAGCACCCGAGACAGGAGGCTTAGGGACCTGTTGTGGTTAGAATCCTAGTGACAGTGGCAAAGCCCGGTCCTCTGAGTGGAGTCCCGTGCCTCAGCTGCCGAACAGGACTGACCCCCATGCAGGTGGTGCCGGTGCCTCCCTCCCAGCACTTAATTCCTGCCATCCAACTTGCCCGCTCACCAGTTTCTCTCCAGTCTCAGGGTCTTGAGTGTCCCACACACTGTGGGCCCAAAGGTCAGATCTGTTAAGTCGAATCGCTGTCCTGTCTCAAGCAAATGCCTGCTGCAGAGACAGCAGCCGGAGGGGCGAGGGCCAGTCACGCAGTGCTGATCCTGTTGCCCAATTTGTGCTTCCTCTAGACACCGGGGGCTGGTCCATGCCTACGAGTTTGCAGTGGACCAGCTGGCCTTCCAGAGTGCTCTTCCCATCTGCCGGTCATCCTGTGTCACCACAGCGGGTTACAACTACGACCTTGCGCTCGCGTTTCCCTATGACAGTATTTAGGGAGTAGCCTCACTTGGGGGCAGGGCGGAAATGGGAAGAACCAATGTTAGGAATTTGACAAGTAGGCAGAGCTCTGCCCCAGGTTGTAAGTGTTTGGGGAAGAACACCACCCCAGGGTCCACTTGTGTGACGCCGCACATTCCTGAGTTGCCTTCGCCTTTCTCCTTTGCCCGCTTCTTTTCCTCGAGCGCCTGTGAAAAGCGGGGTTTGTCAGGGCTTGTTTCACCTTACTCTGTTCCTTCTGTCTTACGGTTTTGAGTGCCTCACACTGATGACTCAAATTCATACCTCCTTGCCCTCGCACACCTCCTCCAGCTCAGCCCACACCTGCTCCCACCTGTCTCAGGAGTGGCCCCCCAGCCCGAGCTGGGATCCCCGCTCTCCTGGCCGCCTCGTGGATTTCCCCATATCGTTGTGTACACTCAGCACAGGGTCTTGCTGCAGCTCTCCAGATCAGGCCCGGCCTTATCACTGCTTCCCAAGGCCCCTCTGTGCCTGCTCCTGCCTGCTGGCCAGCCTTCCAGTCTCCAGACCTGTCCTCTCTGGGGGCCCTTCTGTGTGCTGGGCTCTGAGCCTGCAAGGCCCCAACACCCACCCATCCTTGGGATCTGAGAGCCAGTGTTGGGTCAGGGTGGTCTTCTCTGACACATCTGACCACCATCCTCCTCCATAAAGCTGGGGTGGCACTTCTTTCTCCTGGCTCTTATCGCCATTCATGATTATGTATTTATACAACTACTTCATTAATGACTGTTCTGCTTCCTGTTGTGTCTACCGCATGTGATACAAAGTAGGTATTTTCTACATGTTCATTGAATAAACAGCCATCCTCCCAGTGGGATGGAAGGTGATTCTAGGGCAGAGAATGAGAGGAAGAGCTGTCAGAGGAACCATGATCTTAAATCACTGAGATAAACAGGGCAACAGAAGAGAACGGTTGTCCCATTTGATCGATAGCCTCCATTTCCTAAGGATTAGGAGGGCAAGCTGTTGATTACTCTTGATCCAGGTTGTTCTCAGCAGCAGCCACCTGACAGACCTCAGCTTCTCAAAGCAAAGAACTGACAGAATTACAAGGGAAACAACGTCCTCACTCAGTGGGCAATCAACAGATCGAATCGTAAAAATATTTAAGGATTGGAGGATTTTTTTTTTTTTTTGGTAATTTACAAGCTCGATCCGATAGATTTAAACATAGTTTTGTACCTTTTCAAATACCCATAGACCATGCACAAAAAATGACCATGTATGAGACCACAGAGAACATCTCAGATTGCAAAAGACCATATAGGCCAAATTCGGTGATCACAATCCCCAAAGCAGTAATATTAGACATCCGCAAAAAGCAAAATAATGAAAACATAAACACACTCCTGGAAATTCCAAACACTCCTGAATTAACTCACTTTTAAAGAGGGAAATAAAAATGGAAAACGAGCTCTCTAGACCAGAGTGACAGTGAAGGCACTGAACATCAAAATCCCGGGATGTGGCCAGAGGGGACAGACAGGAGCTGTGACGTTATAACAGAAGATCAGACAGACTGAAAATAAGTGAACTCCACCATCACCTCAGAGAGCTTAAGAAAGATGACAGTGATCCCAAAGAAAGTAGAAGAGTTAAATAAGGATAAAAGCACACATTCATATTTAATTTCAGTAAATAGAAAACCAACCAATAGTAAAGTTTACCATAAAGCCAAAAGCAGTTTTTGAAAAGACAAAATAGACAATCTTGATTAAAAAGGCATAAAGGACCATCAGAAACAGAACCGGAGGAAGTGGGCACAGTGGGTATGTCCTCATGGGGACGGTTGGCCACACTCCTCTAGAGAGCAGATGCTCTCCCGCCGGCTGTGAGCGCATCACGCTGGCGACCGCGCGCCTTTCCTCAGCACCCTGGAGCCCTTGAGTCGGGAAGGCTTGGATGGTTTCCCAGCTTGCTTAAGATACTCGGTCATTACAGATCCACGTCCGGCCAGAGAGGACGGTGGAGCCGAGTGGGAGCTGCGGCTAGGAGGCCTCACTTACCCGTGCAGAGCACGCTGCTTCCTCGGGCCACCTTCCTGGGAGGCAGCTCTGTCAGGAGGGTTGTCTGCTTCCTTTCAACCAAATTCCGCCACCAAGGAGGCCAGTCTGCAGTCAGCACACGGAGTATTCTATTTACTGTCATTGGTGTGTGGTGGTCTGACCCCCTCATGACCTCGCTGAATAAGGTTTCCGTCCCTCCTAGTCTTCATGCAGCTGGACCCCTGGGTAGAACAAGGCGCAGTCCTTTCCAGGTGGCGTCACAGTTCATTTTGCATTCCTTCTCCCTGCCTAGCTTTGTAGGAATTAAAGAGAATTCAAAAGAAGTTAGGCCCAGAAAAGTTTATCAGGATTAAAGAGTTTTAAGCTGTTGTTGCTCCCTGCTAACAGCTGGTCCAGTGCACAATTTTACAAGCGCAGGGTTGGTTTGGGTTTTTTCCCAGCCTGTTTATAATATCTCCCATTCCTGAAAATTGCCTGGGTTTTGTGAAGGAGAGTTTATCAGACCCAAACTGTAATCTCCAGGTACACCCACCTGAGTCAGTGTTTTCTGCTGGAACAAATTGGCCTGGTAGGGAAAGGATCAGAGTTCCTTTATAAACCAACGTTTACCCAGTGACTTAAAAAAAAACCTTGGCCCCTATCCACCCCTTCTGCTCAGCCCGTCTTACCTCTGTCCCCGTTGTCTGTTTTGAGGGAGCTTCTGTGCAAGTTCTGAGTCTTTAGTGGATTTGTCATCTCCTTTTCTTCTGTAGCTCTTCTGCTTCTCAAACTCTTCCGCTCTGTCTCCCCTAACACAAGACGCTCAGATGCTGCTGGGGGAGCCAGAGGCCGGAGGCCAGAGCTCTCATGTCTCGTCTTCAAATGCTGTGGGCCTTTGCTTTGTACTTGGTCTGTTGGTCTAATATTAAATTTTTAAATGTATTCATTGCTCCCGTTTCTTTCACCCGGGCAAGGTGGACACGCGAACCCCCTGGCATACCTCTTTCCCGGCTCTCCCACCCCTTGCAGATCGCACCACCTTGCATGGTGGCCTCGTTTTCCAGTCCACGGTTAAGTAGTTTTTCCCAGAACCACCACTACAGGGGTTCCTAGCCTAGGATCCAAGAAACTCACAAGATTAAACATGAAATTGTGCATGAGTGCATTTTCTGGGAAGAAGTATGGCTCTGTCATCAGATGCTCAAAGGGGACCGCAGCCCCCTGAGAATTCCCTCTCTGCCACTAGACTGTGCTTTTCAGTCCAAGCCATGTGCTGCCGTTGCCCAGGCGAGAGCTGCTGTTTGAAAGACTCCAGGGAGGCCTCGCTTCCCCTGCGAGTCAGAGCCTCACCCTGGCTTACTGGGTTTCAGCCCACCAGAGGAAACACTGAATTTCACTGAGAGTCGAGTTTTGGTCCTTTCTGAAAGGGAAAGCTGACAGCCCCTTAGATGAAGCCCTCTGCCCCTGTATTTCTCTTCAGAACTAGAGGCCCCACATTTAAGGGGAGAGTGCTGCCCACTGTGCATTTAAATGACAAACACCAGCCACTGCAAACCCACCACTTATCCTTGTAGAGAAAGGGCTTCCCCTGGTGAGGACACGGCCTTCTACTGAAAACCATCTAGTGGCCTGCCACTATGGCAGGTCTGTGATAATGGGCTTAGACAGGAGCTGTCTCCTGCTTCCTCACTCGGGGCCTTTGCTTTGAGCAGCAGCTGCGGCAGCCGTGAGCTTCGGGTGCTGGCCAGCTCGGGCTGCAGCACACACAGACCTGCCCGCCTCACCCCGCGCGGCCAGGCCAGATGGCTCCCTGGCTGCTGCTGCGGGGGCCTGCAGCGATTTGGACGGGCTGCCTCTGCTGTGTGATGGCAGACTCCCTCTCGCTGGGCTCCAGCGGGCGCCATGTGAGCCCCAGCTCGTCTTCAGCCTCTGATGTTGAACATGGGCTTCCAGCAGCAGGCTTTCGATGGCTGTGCACCCGGGACCTTTTCTTTCCCTGGGAAGGGAGGGACACTCCTCCCTCCCCTGCTCCCACCCACTGAGCCCGTCATGTCACATCTTTTCTTCCCCTGCTCAGAGCTGGGACGAATACTGCCTTGTCACTTCTCCAAGATGGAGGTGGCAGCAAACCGCTTTTCTGCACATCCCTCACCCTTACTGCGCCCCATGAACCACTCTTAGGGTAAGGACCGGAACCTAGTCCCTTGCTGACCTGCTCAACAAGCAGATTAGAAGGGTGAGCAGCCACGGTGTGGCCATCAGTCTTCAGTCCTGGAGCAAGTTCCTCCACCACGGAACCCCTGCTGGCACTTGGTCGCTGAGTCTGGAAGAGCCCGGAGACAAAGGCAACGCTGGCACCTAGGAAGTTGTGTTTGAAACCCTGGCTCCTCCCACTCCACTCTCCAAGGCCTTCCCAAGGTCACAGTGTGGGAGGACAGCTTGCAAAGCAGGTGTGTGCAGAACCCTTGCCAAGGCAACTTGTATTTTTAACTCCCCATCAGCCTCTGTAAGTCGCTCCGCTGTTCACAGTGCCGCCGAGTGTAGCTTCAGCCTTGCTGACTGCAGGCGGGTGGGACAGGTTCAACAGCTCAGTGACAAGGACGGGATTCATACATAACCTGTCTCTCATTAGCAAAGCACAGAATGAACCTTCCAGGCCCTTGGACCAGAAAATAATGGAATTGTTTTGTTATAGTCTAGCAATAATTCCTTCCCTAAGAGGGTGCTTGGCCAAAATTGGAAGCTGTTGTCCTCTTACTCTGTTCCCTTATCCATAATTCATGTTTAACGTGGCTGCAGAATATTGCCCTGAGCTCATCCTATTAGATTTCCATTACATAGCCCTTTTGTAAGCCTACCAAACTGATGTGTTTGTGTCGAATTGTTGTGTTCATTTAACATCCAAAAGCTGAGTTCTGGTAACTTTTCCCCTTGGTAATATGGCAGTGTAGGACTAGATCCTGCTTTCCATCTGATTCCTGGCAAATGGGTGAAGCACATGGTGACCTCACCCCCATCCCGCAGGCTTGAGGACACTGTCCCTGCTCGTCTTCTCCACCCACAGCCTGAGGCCCTCCCAGCACAGACTTAGCTTCCTCCAAATATCTGACTTAGCATTGATTTCTGCCTATTTCCTTTTAGTCAGAGGTAAATTCCTGTGAGAAGGAAAGCTGTTAAGCACATTTATTGATTTCTCAGCTTGCCTGTTTCAGAACAAATTTCAGTACAAACTGAACTGATGAGCCAGCCCATCCAGGGAGGGGGGTGGGGGTGCACACCTGCCAGTTCGGCAGGTAACAGGAGCCGGTTCTGGGCCACCTGCCTCCGTCCTCCACACAGACGGCCCTGCCCAGATGGCCATCCTGAGACCTGTGCCTGGAGCAGTGAACTTGGCCTTTGTTAATCCAAGGCCTGCAGCCCGCAGCCTGTGGGGAATTAACTACCCTTTCCAGGAGCGGGTTTGCACCAACTGATAGGCAGCCTGCTCGCTCCCCGATGACCGAGTGCGCAGAAACAGTCTCATGCAGCTGGGTCCTGGGAGCCGGGCGGGCGAGCCCCAATGAGCCCTGCAGCCCATGCTCTGGAGGAAAGGAGCCCTAACCCACCAACTAGATGACACCCTCAGTGACTGAACAAACTGGTTGGCTTCTGAGCAGCATGGACTGGTTCATGGTGAACCAATCTCATCCTAATGAGCCGTTTAAGTAAGCCATGGCCCAAAGCTTCAGAGACATCAGGCTGGCCCTCAGTGGTCTGCCCAAGGGAAACGTTTGATGTGTGCCCACACCCTCGGACTAAAACTTGGAGCACTGGGGCTGATGAAGGATTATTATTTATAAAAACTGTGTTCATGAACTGCCTCTGTTGAGAAGAACAAAGTCAAAGCAAATTGGGAGAGTCCCAGAAAATCCAGGTCTCCGGTAGCCATGCCAGCCATCCTGAGCTCAGTGCTGCTGTGGGTCCATCTCAGTCACTTGGGGCAGGAAGGACAAGCGTGTGGGGAGGCGGGAGCGCATGCCTCTGCGAGGCTGCAGGGGTCCCTGGGGACGCTTCCTAGACAAGAACTAAGTGGCAGCAGATCCGTCCAGGGGACTTTCTAGAATCATCCTGCTGGCAGCCAGGAAACCCAAGACACTGCCCAGCTGCAGGGAAGGCCGGGGAGTGAGCAGGGAGGCCCGTCCACTGGCCCAGGAAACCACCCAGGGGTCTGCTTGCTGGTTGTCAGGGCTGCTCTCCCACTAGGCTGCCAGTGCCTTGAGGGGAGCCCTGTCTGCCCATGTGAATGCCAGCACGTTGGTGGAAGTGCAGAGCCCCACAGGGACTGCAGGCTGCCCTCTGCTCCCGCCCAGAGATGGGCTGCGAGGCCCTAACCGCCCGCCATACCCGCAGGGCAGCCCCAGCTGGCGTTCTGCAGGCACAGTGGGGTCAGAGGCGCTTGCTCACCTGTGACAAGACGCAGGCCAGAACCTCGGCAGCAGCCTGCCCTCTGAGGTCGTGTTTGCACCGAGCAACCAGGGCTTCCCAGGCTCCCCGCCGCCGAGGAGCGCCCCCTGCCTTGTGCTGTCCTCGCGGTCCTCCGTGCTGCGCAGCCATGCTTGCCTGAACGCGCCTTGCTGTGTGTCTGCTTTGGTTTTTAAAAAGATTTAAACACCAATGTTAGCCTCACCCCAAGCAACTTACTTGCTTCTATGTGCATGCAACAGCTCTGGAAGGATGGCGAGGAAAGGGGCTGATGGGGCCCAAACGTGCATGGGGTAAGGACTGCGGCATGCCTTTCTGTACCTTTTAAATTCTGAACCCCAACGTGTGTTTATGAGTAAGGTAAAGCACGCTTAATATCAGAACTATGAATCAGAGATTCAAGAATGCAAATGATAGGAGGCCTTTCTTGGAAGACTAGAAAGGCGCCTCCCAGTGAGTGTCGATGGAAGAAACCGAGCATGTCTTGAACGTGACTCCCAGGGGAGGCCTGGCATAAACAGTGATGAGTCGTCCACAGCAATGGCAGCCCCGGGCCCCAGGTGAGGCAGCAGGTCGCCCCGGCACCGCCAGCCCTCTGCTGACTCATGGCCAAGGCCACCAACCAAGACTTTTGTCTCCTTGCCCCCACCACAGCCCATCCCCAAATCGGAAGGTGACAGCTAGAGTTGGGGGAGATGCTTACCTGGGGCACTCACCTCCCTGTTGTGCCCAGTCTCCAACACTGCCACTGACTGCAGAGTGCCGGCCCCTGCAGCTGGCCCCATCCTGCCAGGAAGAACCATGGGCACCCCCAGTCTGACCACTCGTGGTCAGGAGCCGCGCCGAGTCAGCCGGCCAGACGTTGAATGTCGGTGCCCCCAGCTCCACCAGGACAAGTTCAGCGGACCACCCCAGCTGGCACAGGCCGAGGGCCCCAGACATCTTCCCTCCAGGCTCATATGAGGTCATGACACTGGGGAGGCCCACCACCCAGGTCCCAGCCCCCACGGAGCAAGGAGTTGCTCTTCCTTACTTTACTGCCCAGGATTGAGAAGGCAGATGAATCCTCAGCTCTTACCAGGGAAATGAGCAAACGCTTTACCCAAAATAAGCCAAAAAAGGAAAAAAAAATTCCATCTTCCAAACCAATCTTTGAAAATTAGTTAGCTGCTGCTTGCTTCTCATATTCGGCCTCCTGCCACCAAATGGCCAGGCCACCTCAGTGGACATGAGGAACAGACAGGAGCCACGTTCATTAACAAACCCTTTTTTTAATTAGAGATAAAAACAGCAAAGTCCCACATACCAGACCCTACAGGGAGAAGGAGATGGGCAGAGGAGTGCCAACTATTTACAAGAGCCGCAGCCGAAGGGCCCCACGCCTCATGCCTCCAGGCTGCAGGGAGGCCGCCTGCGCAGGGCAAAGAGTGCACTTTCCTGTGGGGCGCGGCCGTCAGTGGCAAAGGGCCATGGCTTCCACGTTAAGGAAGCGGACGTGCATCTTGGTCTCGATGTCAATCCCCTGCCAGATCTGGAAAGGATGGAGGAGTGTGAGAGGGTGACCCCGGCTGCCTCGCACCGAGCAGCCCAGTTCCTCAACCATCTCCCTGCCCACCCTCCCCCGCCACCCACTGCCCCCACCACCCACTGCAAGGTTCGGGGGGGGGGGGCAGGTGAGCAGCAGAGGCCTGTGTTTCAAGACGATGAGCTAAGCGAGGAAGCAAAACTTCCATCTGCCTTTTTGCTGGTTAATTTGGCTCTGACATTTGGATTCTCTCTGAGATTGTCACCGCAAGTTATTATTAAGTACAGAACCCAGGCTCTTAGTTGAATCCCACCCACCACTTCAGGCTCTGTGATTTTCATGCAAATTCCTTAACCCCATTAAACCTCCTTTTCATCAGTAAAATGCCAGGACCACCACCTGTGCTGCCCACATCCCAGAATGTTGCAGGGGCTCCAAGGGCATCATCCACAGAAGTATTCTGTGAACTGTTAGGGGCTGTGCAGTTGGAAGCTTTCACGAAGCCATCATCGTTAATTAAAAGGTCACAACGGTTTGGCCTTTATGACCTCCCTGGGATGGGAGCTCACGCCCAGGAAAGGTAGTGCTGCTCAAAGACCACGTCCATCGCCACATACCTGGTACTGGTAGTGCCGTCACAGCCCATTCTGGCCAGGGCCCAGGGGACATTTGGGCTACCAGACCCTATCTGCCACCCGACAAAGCCCCACCTCTCCAAGGACTGTGCACTCGCCAGCTCCTTGGCCACTCCAGGTCCAAGAGGGCCTCAGACAGAGAGATGGTGGGAAGGAGGCAAACAGAGAGACGTGGTGGGCGGTGACTTCTCACTGTCTCCCTGCTTATATAAGAACTTCAAACTTTCAAGCTGCCACCCTCAGCATCTCCAGGGACAGCCCTGAGGCTGCAAACAGGGAGAAATCATTTTTTGCTCGCCCGTGGTCTCCCAGGTGCTTCTGGTCTCCGGCACCTGTTCTGGGTATTGTGAGGATGCAGAGAAGGCAGATCTGGTTCCAGGTGAGCGGCCCTGACCTTTGTTGGGTGGACCAAATGTCCCCAGGGAAAGACACCTGGATACTCAGGGTGGTTTCTGCTAAATGCCAGGTGGAACAGGGTTGCTGGTAGGGCTCAGGAGAGGGAAAGAGAGGGACCAGCTGGGCAAGAAAGGCCCCCAGGTGCAGGGACGGGCTTGGGGAGCACTAGAGGCATGGCAGGGGCAGCCTTTTGGGGAAGAAGTTGGTTTCTCAAGCAAAAAAAAAAATCCTCCTCCTTCACCCTGCCCAGCTCTGGGGTAGGGCCTGTGTGCGGGAGTGAGAGCTGCCAACCTCCAGCCCAGAAATCCCCTCCAGTCTTCCCAACATGGCCCTGTTTGTGCTGCCAGCCCCCGCTCTCACCACTCCTGCCTCCTTGGCATTTGTTGACGACTGGCTGGGTTAGTGGGCAGGTCAGAGGAGACCACCTGGCCACGCTGCCCCTCGGCTCCATGGGGCTGTGGGCACCCGAGTCCCTGGCCTGGCTCCAGGCACAGGCCCATCAAGCTCTCTGGGTGCCCCTGGGCAGGCTGGACCCAGAGCCTCTGGGCCCCGTTCCCCCGACTTCCTGTTGTCTTCAGCTCCCGGAAGGTGTGGGGCGCTGCTGCTGGGGTGCTCAGACCCAGAGTGCTCAGAGCAGGGTGGGCTTATCCCCTGCCACGGGGTGTCTGCCAGTCAGAGCGGCGAGGGGGCCTAGTTCCCAGCCAGGGAGCACGTTTGTAACAGCGAAGGCCCAGCGATGCCTGAATGTCGAGTGGGGGCTGGAGAGTCCCCTGCCTGAGGCTGGAAGAACGGGCAGCCATGTAAAAAGTGCCATCTACAGGGCACAGTAAAAGAAAAGCTAGGGGCAGAACCTCCAGTTGGCTCCAGTGTGTGCTTCTGAAGAAAGCTGGTACCCATAGAGGCATAGAACATTCCAGAACCCCAGTTCTGACTGTCAAGGGGGATGCTTCTGAGAAGGGGGACCAGGGCCTCGTGCAGGAGAGAAATAGAGTTTTCCTTGTATGCCCTTCTGCACTGCTTAAATTGTTCAGCCCATGTGTGAATATTATCCTTTCAATAAAAAGTAAGTGAAACCAGTTTACATTGTTTTAAAGGCTGTGCCCTTTCCACAGAGACGCCTGTCTCCTCCTGACCAGGGTCCCCTTGAGCCCCCACCCCGGCCCACGGCCCTCCCTCTCCACCTGACACCCACCTTCAGGAAGTCGTCAAAGGTGATCCCCTCGTACACCTGGTCAGGCTCCTGGGGACAGAGCGCACGGCAGTGAGGGGTCCAGCAGGAGACTGCACCCCAGCCCAGAACACACATGGTGGGGCCTGTTTAGGTAGAGTCACGAGAACTGGATAGTTCCCCTCTGCTCAAGGCCAGTCACCCTGAACTCCAAGGTCCCCTTCACTGGCTGGAGGGGGATGGGAGGAGGGTGTGGGCCCCCGGGGAAGACCGAGTAGATGAGGATGGAAATGCAGGGGGTGGGCCCAAAAGCAGGGGGCTCGCCCTCCCACAGAGCCCCCCCTCCGCAAGGTCCCAGCAGTACAGCCACCTTTTGACGCTCCTGCCATTTCCTGGCCCCGCCTCCTCACAGCAGCCTTGATAGGAGCCAGTTCTAGGCTAATCTGAGCTCACAGACCACTGGGGAAAGGGGCAAGGGACGAAGGGCTGGCCTGTGCGGCCCACCCCTGGCGCCCAGTGAGTCACTGATAACGTCGGCCTGCCGAGCCATGGGCAGCGCCAGCCTGTCTGCGTCTTCCCTGCTCTGGGCACATGGGGACCTCAGGGGATGAGAGTGGGGCCCCTGCCCCTGTGGCTGCCGTCTCAGGCTCTGTCACAACCAAGTCTCCAGGACCTTCACCCCCGCCTGCAGCAGCCTTTGTGACTGAACGTCTGGCTGACGTCCCAGTGCCCATCGAGAGACCTGCTAACAAGCTCTCGGTCGTCCATGCTATTGTCACCACACAGCCACCAAGAAGGGGGCGATCTATACGTGCCAACACAGAAAAGGCTCCCAGACAGGTAGACAGTGGAAAAACCAAAACCAACAAGGGGCAGAAAGATGTCTGCAGATCCCCTGCGTGCAGGTTTCTCCCTGCGCCACTAAGCAGACCAGCACGCCCTGCCCTGTGCGTCTGCGAGGTCAGGACAGGGCAGAGGAAGAGCCAGGCCGTTCAAGCCCACATCTGCACATCAGACGTAAACGACACGCGTGTACACACTGGTAGAACAGCCCACCAAGCCGGCTCCCCTTGGGGTCGATATGAAGCAGGGCGAGGGCAGACCCTTCTCTTCTGTACCCCTCGGAAACTCGTTCCTCCGTGTATTTCAGAACAGTGGGCTCTCTGCTGCACCAGGCACCGTCTCGAGAGCTTTACGGGTGGTGTTACTAACATTAACGGTGACTCCACAGCCCCCAGGTGGGTTCGGTTCTTCCTCCCATTTTACAGATAAGGCCACTGAGGACCGGAGGCAAGGCCACCTGTCCCGCTGGGAGCCGCAGCCTCCGTGTGTGTGATAGGGTCCTCCCCCTGCCCCTGGCCCTGCAGTTTCCTCTTTGTACTTCTTTTAATACAGAAAGCAAATCAATGTATATATTTTTAATTTTATCAAAGCCACCCGTTCTCAGACACCTGGGCCAGCCCTGTCCCTGGGGCTCCCTGCTCTTTGTGCCCTGGGCACGGGGAGAGGTGGCTGCCCTCTCCCTGCAGGCAACCCCAGGGCCCCAGGGCGGCCAAGGAGAGCTAATTAGACAAGGCCCTGCTGGCCCGAGACCAGGGCTGGAGGGTGGGCGCCCAGTGGCAGGGGGTGAGGGGAAGCACCCCAGGCTGAGACCCCAGCCAAGCAGCCCTACCCTCGGGCCGCGGAAGCCACAGAGAAAGCACTTTGGAAAGATCGTTGCCCCAGTCAGTAAGCAACTCTGCAAGGCCATTAACGTGGGGGTGATGGATCGTGTGTCTGGCTGCGGCGCGGGCAGAAATGTTAACGTCCTCAGGGGCCAGATGGTATTGAACGGCTGCGGCTGCCCCTTGCTCACAAGGGCACACAGCTCGTCTGTGTTTATCTGGCTGACAATCACACGAGAAAGTATTTTAAGATTACACAGAGGATCCACAAGTAAAGAAAGACGCCTGGGACACACACCGGGAAGCCAGCCTCAGCTCCGAAATGCCTCAGCTTCCGAGGCTGTGCGGATTTTATGCAGATCAGCAGCTGCCAGCTGCCAACAATTTTACTACAGCAAATTAAAAAAACTGTTGCCAATTGAAACTGGAGTGGGACAGGGAGTAATTTAAAGAAAGAGAGTGTAATTAAATCAAATGGGAATTTGGCTCGACAACCCAGCGGGGGATCCCTGTGCTCCCTATGGAGGTCACCAGCCCTTTCTGCGGCGGTTAACTGGCTGAGAGGGGTGGCCTCACCAAAGCCAGAAGCCTCCCCCTGGGCCCCAGAAGCAAAGTACAGGCCAATAAAATGGTCACAGCCCGCCGGGCCCCGTAGCCCCTGATGACAGGCTGGGGCACAGACAGCAGGTCCCAGCAGGAACCCGCCCCCCTCGGGCTGTGGTGATCTCAAAGCCAAAAGGTGTCTGGAGCGACAGCCACTTTAAATACACAGGAGCGAAGAGGGGGTGGCCTCAGTGGGACCACCGAAACCCTCGGGGGAACACTGAGATGGTCCCTAGGGGCTCAGGGCCACTGTGTCAGGATGACCAGGCTGTACTGGTCCTACAGGGGTGACTACTGAGCACAATAAAGATCGCTGCCCCTGAACTCCAGAAAATTCTTTTATGTCCCTGAGCCTCAGTTTCCCCCCCAGTAAAATGAGGCGCTGTATGTGGAGTACACAGCATGGCGTCTGCACATGCCGTGTGGTCTCCCTACGGGAGCCGAGTGTATGGGGCCCCCGGCCTGCCTGGAGCCCCCTGGGGAGTCCCTCCAGGAGCCCCCACACGCCCACTGCTCACACGGGCAAAGGACCAGTTACCACTCCACTTACCATTTACGGGCACAGCTTGCTTTATTGCAGTTCGCAGATACTGCCTTTTTTACAAAACCCTCCACCAGCAAAAAGATTACAACTCGCCAAAGGCTGAGACGATGTTAGCATTTTTTAGCAATAAAGTGTTTTTAAATTAAGGTAAGTACATTGTTTTTTAGAGATAATGCTATTGCACACTGTCGTCTGCAGTGTAAACCTAACTCTTATAAGCACTGGGAAAGCAAAAAATTTGCGTCTCTCACTTGATTGCGATATTTGTTTCATTGCGATATTCGCTTCCTTGCAACAGTCTGGAACGGAACCTGCAATGTCTCCGAGCTGTGCCTATTCCTGTGGCCCCTAGTGCAATGGTTCTTCCTCGGGGGCGATTTTGCCCCCCACTGCTCCCTGGGACATTTGGCAACGTCCAGAGGCATTTTTGGTGGTCACAATTTGGAGGGTGTGGCTGGCATCTAGTGGCTAGAGGCCGGAGATGCTGCTCGACACCCTACAACGCCCAGGACGGCCCCCACACAGAGAGCTGCCAGCCCCCGTGTCAACGGTGCAGGTGAGGACA
This sequence comes from Equus caballus, assembly GCF_041296265.1. Classification (NCBI taxonomy): domain Eukaryota; kingdom Metazoa; phylum Chordata; class Mammalia; order Perissodactyla; family Equidae; genus Equus; species Equus caballus. The sequence continues at coordinate 18,625,392 of NC_091691.1, read as the reverse complement.
CCCTGCTCTGACTTGCCTGAGTCCGTCACAGGCATGACCACGCCAGTTCTGAGAAATGACCCGGCCATTTCTACACCAGGGTGACCCTGACGAGCCTCAAGGAGTGGCCGGCATTTGTGTTCATGCTCCCGTGGTGGCCCTGCCTGCCTTCCCACCCCATCACAGCTCCACCTGCAGCCCCGGCCTGGAGCACCGGTGGCGGCCTCAGAAACACCTCTGGTCCAATCCTCTCGCGCTCTCCTTGGACCAGCGAGGGACTTCCACCCTCTGCAGCACACACCCTCCACTCCCGGCTCCTCCTGGACCCCAGACCACATGACCCCACACACCCCCTCCCCGCCACTTGTGAATAAATTAAAGCGAGCCTGTGCTGTGCGCTCACCGGGCCTGGCAGTGTGCCAGGTGCTCTCCTAGAGCCCAGAGAAGCTGCTTGGCTGGGCCCACAGGACCCCAGAGCCAGGCTTCCCTGCCTGGCCCTGCTCTCCAGGTTGGGACCTGTGGTCAGTCTCCTGGGAACAGGAAAGCAGGGAGGGGTTTCTGAGCTCTGCTCTGTGCCAGGCTGGGTAGAGTGGCGAGCAGGACAAGTATGGTCTGGCCTTCGAGAAACAGGCTAACTAGGGCAGGGTGGTGGCGGTCAGCAGGGGTGGGGTGCTCCCCTCCACCCCAGAGCGCTCACCATCTGCCCCACACAGACGCTGGCCGCCTCCATCATGGCCCCGTCGGCGATGGAGCGAGCCGACTCCTTCTCGATGTGGGGGTTCCCTGAGAGCAGCTCCTCCACCACCTGCCAGGCGGGGCAGAGACAAGCGTGACCTTGGGCCGCTATCTATGCCCGGGACGGGGGAAGGCGCCAGGAGTCCTGGCGGGCGAGAAGCATACTTTACATTTCGATATTCTTCCAGGGTGATGCGGCCGTCGCTGTCTGAGTCATACATGTGGAACAGAACTGGGGTGGTGGGGAGAGAGAGGGGGCTCAGTCAGGCAAGACAGGGCCCAGGTCCCCTGCTTCCCCAGCCTTCCCCACTCAGAAATCTACCTCGAACTGAGCAAAAGACACTGAGAACGAAACCTAAATGCCAAAGCCATAGGGGTCAAGGGCAAAGGCCATGGGGCCAGCCTGACCACTTCCTGGCGGGTGACCATAGGCAAGTGACCTCACTTCTCTATGCCTCAGTTTCCCCATCTGTCGACCTCATGGTGGTGCAAGGGCTGGTGAGCTATGATGGTGGATCAGGACCAGCAGCCGCCTGGCACACTGAGCGTGGATAACTTGACAGTATCACTGACATAAAGCCACATCAGTGTTATTTCAAAGTATCATGCCTGACAGACCCAAGAGGACGGCCATCATCATGGCCCTGTGGCAGGTCACAGGCCCCCTGGCTGATCTGAGCCAGCCCAGGACGCCACGAGGGACATTAGCACCTCCTCTGCTTATACCACTCTTAGTGATGTCCCCTTTGTTCCTTTACTGACATCACTCAGCATCCTGCAGCCCAAGAGGCCAGAAGCTGAAGGGGAGGGGACCTCCCGGCCCGGCTGAGCCTCGGGCTCACGAAGTCCCCTGCACGGGCATTATCCGGCACTGACCAGACACCCAGCACTGTGCAAAGCGCTTCACAAACCACTTTAGTCCTCACATGACCCCGGGAGGCCAGGGCTGCCCCGGGCCCAGCTCACAGACTGGGCTGTGAAGGTCATATAAGTTAAGGTGCTTGCGCACAGCCACCCTGGTAAGGGAGGGGAAACCTGGGGTTTGGACCTGCATCTGTCCCATTCCACAGTCCCCATGGCCCCCGTGACCTGGTCTTTGGAGCAAACAGTAAGCTGGGCCAACACCAGGTGCCCCCTGGTCCGGAGCGCCACAGGAGGGCTGTGGGACGCCCAGCCGGGCAGTTCCCAGCAGCCCTCATGTGCACGATCCAGATCTAAATACAGCCCGGCCGCCACGCTTACAGTCTCCTCGGCCCAGGCTGCCTCGGGGTGGGGCAGAAGGATGTCAGGAGTCATGGGAAAGTCCATGGGGGAAGGAACACGTGATGCAGGCCACTGGGGACACTGTGCTGCCAGCCAGCCCAGATCACAACCAGGCACGCTCTGGAGCCCAGGGCCCAGCGAGGCTCCTCCAGGACAGAGCAGCCTGAGGCCCCGCGGAGGCCAGTCTTGGGAATTCTGCACACTCCAGCAGCTTGTGCAAGAGCGAGGGGGAGGAACTTCCAGGGAGCACCTCCCATGCGCACCCCCATGCAGGGCCGTGGCAGGACCTGGGGGACGCAGCCCATCCAGGTGTAGGCGGGGAAGGGTACCAGGGTTGGGGCACGCACATCTCAGCTTCTCTTTCCGGCACAGCTGCACCTGCTCCTCGTCCATGGTGATGTCGATGGGCCGGAAGTAGGACATGATGGTCAGGAAGTCCTCAAAGTTGATCTCGTCGGCCACGCCACTGGGCCCCTTGCGCAGGTTCCTGTGGCGGCAACAAGGGCAGGGTGGAAATGAATTAAAGCCACGTCTTGTCCTTTCACTACCAACAGCTCACGAGAACTCGGCCCTTCTGGGCACACATGTGCCCAGATGGTTGTCTGGCCTCGGGGTCTGTTTCCCAAAAAGCTGCTCGTGGGACACCGGGGGCCCCAGAGCCCCCATCATGGGACTGCAGGGAGACAGACAAGAGCACAACTGCTGCTGGGATGGAGGGCTGCCTGGGCGTGCTGCTCCTACGTGGGGAGACTGAGGCACCGAGCAATCCATAACTCACCCAGGGTGCCTCTCCTGACCCTTTCCTTAGATCAGAGGTTAGCAAACTGCAGCCTGTGGGCCACATCCTGCCTACCAGCTACTTTGGTATGGCTCATAAACTAAGAAGGGTTTTTATGTTTTTAAATGGCTGCAAAATGTTTTGGAAAAAACCCCGAAGAATAACAGTATTTCATGACAAGTGAAAAAGAACATGAAATTCAAATTTCAGTGTCCACACATAAAGTTTTATTGGCGCACAGCCACACCTATTCATTTGCTCACTGTTGGGGGCTGCACGAGGCTGGCTGCGGAGCAGCAGAGCTGAGAGGTTGTGACAGAGACCATGTGGCCCACAAAGCATAAAATATTTGCTCTCAGCCTTTTACAGAAAGTGTGCTGACTCCTGCTCCCCGTCAGTGTTTGCAGTTCGAGTACAGTGATGGGCCGCGGGCAGCACTGAGGGGCCTGTGTGTGACCACAGAGCAGGTCTCCCCAAGGACTGCAAGTTTTTAATAAATAGGGCAGGTCGAGGGTGTCCCTATCGAAGTGCTTTTTTGAAGGGACAAGAAAGGGCTCGTGCTCCAGGCGGGGCTCAGGGAGGGGGCACGGGGTGCTCAGCCAACGTGCCTTAGCGTGTCGGAAAGCCACCAGCACGGGTCCTGGCACAGAACAGCTGTTGAGTAAACAGCTCAGAGATGACCCCAGCCCACCAGGGGCCCCTGACCCATTGCTGCCAGACCCTCAGCACTAACCGACCCCAGTCGCGACAGCCGACAGCTGCTGACGCACGTTGCCACTGGGCTGACAGCTGAGGGGTCCCCCACCCTCACTGTGCATCCTTGCAAAGGAGAAGCTCCGAGCTGGCTCAGAATGACTGACAGGTAAGGCCTGGTGCTTGTAAGTTACCTGGGTCCCCCTGGGTCACGACTGCACCTCCATTTAGTGGAATATGTTTGCGCTTCTCTCCTGAGGGGCCCGTCTACTCCCTTTCAGATCCTGACTGCCCCTGAAGTGTCCATCGCACTTCACAGTTTACAGATCTCGCTATTCCTAATTTTCCATTCCAGGAGATTTTCCAGAAACAGGTGGATCCCAAGCCTGGAATAGGGAAGGTAGATTGTGGAACTAGAAATCTGAGAGATGAGACGAGGCGCTCTTCCCCACGCTCGGGGAGCCAGGCTTTGAGTGTTTTCCACAGTCTCCCCTTAAATCTTCTGTCTTATAAAGTTCCCACTGCTCCTCCTGACAGATTGTTAATCACCTCAAAGTCCTTGCTGTCAGGGACACAGGCCAAATTTACAGGGCAGGAAAACAGCCCCGGATTTACGGGCTCCTCAGAGGTACTTCTCACTGCACTTGGTCACCCGTCCTTCCCAAGAGGTTCCGGCTGCAGCAAGAGGGATTAAGATTAGCTCCTGGGAAAATGTGACAGGGCTGGGGGAGAGCAGGCCACGTGTCCTTCTCCAACAAGGTCGAGCCCCAGGCTGCTTCGGCATCAGGACCCGATTTAGGAGAAAGGGGTTCCTTCCCCTCCTAGTGTCCCTGAGAGGTCCATCCACACGGCCAACATCATGGGCTCTAAAAGCAACAAGAGTGCAAGGGCTGAGGAAACCCAGACACAGCACCTGGAGCCAGCGCCACCTGCTCCCCACTCCGTTTCCAAAGTGGGGAACCCAAGGTCAGGGTTGGTGGATGAAAGAATGGGGGCTGCAGTCACATTGGCAACCCAGCACGAGAACGTTCTTTTTGCAAGGATGCCTGATTTAGAGCAGAATTTTCACTTCCTTATCTTTCTGATGATTGCATAAGGAATGGAGGCCCTGGAGGTGGGGACGAACCCCACTCGAACTGCCCTCCAGGACTGCCTTCTCTGCATACTGTCCTGTTCCCAAAGGGTCTTGGGAACCAAGGATGATGCTGCTGGTCTTGAAAAGGAAATCCGTCTCCAGCAGCCCCTCCAAAGTCCTCCCTTGCCTCCTTCAGGACGAGCTGTGAAGGATGCACAGGACACGCTGGGGCTTCGCTGCAGCCCCCAGCTGTCCCAGGTGCAGACTCTGGGAGCCTTTCCTTAGCCTCCCCTCCTCCGTGACTTGCAGGCTGACCCCCAACTCACCCGGCACAACCCTTTCTCCACATCCAGTTTTCTAAGCAGCTGCCGAGCCTGAGACCCCACGACCTGCGGGGGAGGCGAAAGCCGGCCCCTCCCCAGCACTGCCCCCGCCTCCTGCTACCTGCGTCATCGTCGGGGGTGGTGGGGGGGGAAATTCCCTAGAGCAGGTGCAGCGTCACGAGCTGCCCTCGCTGCAGACCCATGAGTCCCCCGACTCCCTCCCGCCAGGACCGCCTGTGCAGTCGGTCACCAGCTTCACACCTCCCGTCTCTGGGATCCTGCCTGTCCTCTCCCGGCCCCTGTCCCGCCTCCACCCTCCCCCGTGGGATCCTCCAGCCCTGCCCTCCACATGCAGCCAGAAGGGGCTTTGCAAAACACAAAGCGGATCCTGTGGCCCCCCTGCCCGATGCCCTGCAGGGGCTCCCCCAGCTCTCGGGGAACCTCCACCGCCCTGCTTGGTGCCCCAGGAGGGGCAGTCTCAGCCATTCACCCCACGCCTCGCCACCCCTCCCTGCCACACTCCCCTCCCTACTTCCCCGCAGGCTTGTTTCGATGTCCGTCCACTTTGGGACGCTCAGTGACGCCTCCAACTCCACACCCCAACAGCCTGTGTCCACTCCACATCAGGGGCCGCATCTCCCACGCCGGCACCTCCCTCCCCCCGATCCTGCTCTCGCTCACTCGGGCCCTGGCTTCCGGGTATACCCCCCTCACATGCCCCTGGCAGAACCAGGATTAGAAAGGAGGTGGGGACACTAAACCCCACTCCCACCATCCCCATTGACTGTGACCTTGGACCTTCCCTCTCTGGCAAACGTGGCAATTTCCTGTGGAGGTTTCTCCGGTGTCGGCTCCCTCACCTCCACCCCCAGATGCAGCCTTCCCACCCTTCTCCCTTCCCGGGTGTCTCAAAGCCACCCACAGCTCTCCATCCCGCTCAGCAGCCCTGGCTCCAGCCTGGGGGGCCGCAATACGTCCCCCTCCCTGGGCTCTGTCCCCTACAATCCACGGGCAGCCAGAGTGACCTCTACGAAATGCAAACCTGGTCCACACCCCACCCTAAACCCATCAGTGCCCCCCATCGCTGCTCCAAGGTCGAAGTCAAGACCCCTCCTGCTGGTCTAGGAGCCACCTCTCACCACGCTCAGCCTCTCTGCACTCCAGCCAGGCCGCCTCTCTGCCACTCATGCTCCTGGACTCCCTGTGCCACCAGGCCTTTGCACATGCAGTTCTGTTCTCCCAGAGCACCTTCTCTCCCTGCTTGGCCTGGTTAACTCTTAGTCATTCTCTCCTCAGGCCTCATCCCACAGGCCCTGGAGGAAGCCCTCTGCATCTTCCAGGGCAGCCCAAGGACCCCCCACCCCATCCTGTCAAGAGGTGAGGCTCAGAGAGGCTCAGTGTCCTGCTCAGGGTCCCACAGCCCTGGCAGAAGCAGAGCTGAGCGGCTCAGGCTCATACAACTTAAAACCGATCAGGGAGCCACCTCCCGTCTTCCTTCCTTCCCTTCCTTCCTCTTTCTGCCAGTTCCCCTGCTTCTCAGCCATCTTGGCAGACACAGGGTGCCAGGCCTGGGGCCCTGGCAGCCGGGGAGGATGCAGCCACCCAACCTCCTCCACGGAGCTTCAGACATGGTGTCTTTCAACCTCAACAACAATGGACACCTGGGGGCACGAGCTTCGGTCTGAGCCCCAGCTCTGGGATGCTGGCCAAGGTGCACCACCCTCTGTGCCTCAGTTTCTCCGTCTGTAAGCCAGGGCAATGGGCACAACAACAGCTAACCCAGTGCTGGGCACACATCATCTCAGCCCACCCTCACCGCCACCCTGTGAGGCAGGTGCTATCACCACCTCCATTTTATAGACGAGGAAACCAAGGCGGCTCCAAGATGGCCCCCAAGGAGCCCTGTCTCCTGGTATTCACGCCCCTCCAAGTGTGGGGTGACCTAGGGACCTACTTCTACGGAAGAGAACACAGCGGCAGTGATGGGATGTCCCTGGTGAGGTCAGGCTACCGAAAGATGGCGGCCCTGTCTCCCCCTCTCTCACCTGGCCGTCTCGCTCTGCAGGAAGCCTGTGGCTGCCGTGTGGGAGCAGCCCTGTGGGTGAGTCCCAGAGAGGCCTCCAGCCAAAGGCCAGAGAGGACCCCGAGGCCTGCCGCTGACAGCCAGGGCAGTGAGCTTGGAGGCAGGGCTCCCCAGGTGGGGCCTTCAGAGGCCCAGCTGACGGGAGCCCACAAGCCCCACTAGGGTGCACCCAGATCCTGATCCCCAGAATTGGTGCCATAATAAACACTTGTGGCTTCAAACTGCTAGGTCTCGGGATAATTTGTTACGCGGCCAGAGCTAACTAATACAGGGGCCGAGAGAGACCGATGAGCTGCCCAGAGTCACCCAGCTGTGAATCCAGACTGTGACCCCAAAGCTGTGCTCAGAGTCCCTACCCAACACAGCCCCCCTTCTCTGCGCCAGTTTAACTGTGAGAAGTGACTCCCCAGGGACAAAGTCACCTGCCATCGGGAAAGGAACGCACCTGTTGTCGAAGAAGGCACGGATGATTTTGGATCGGATAGGGTTGAGGTCCAGGTCCGGGACGTTGTTGAAGTTCTCCTTGCTGGGAGCCAACGCAGACAGCACCGGGAAGAGAGCGAGCAAAGGAAGCGGGCGTGAGACCAACGTTCATCACTCATCAGGCTACGGTTCCATCCTGAGCAGGCCCCCCAAGAACAGTCCCGAGGCAGGGCTGGGGTCCGCAGCACGGATGCGCCTCCTCCCCTACCTTTGGACTGGCAGGAGCAGGGAAGGGCTGGGGGCATAAGATGCCTCCGTGAATCCAACAAATGCCCTGGACATCCACCTCCAGAAAAGTGCAAGGACACAGACATGCCCCTCATTCTGAGGGCAGGCCCCCAGGCAGGCCCACCACAGGCCCCTGCTTTCGCTGTTCTGGAATCAGAGCAGCAGGGTGCCGGCTTGGAGACCTGGAAAACAGCCTGACAGGTTCTCAAGAGGTTAAAGGCAGGGTTACCATGTGGCCCAGTGACTCCACTCCCAGGCATACACCCCAGAGAAATGAAAACATACATCCACATAAGAACCTGGACACGAACCTTCGTGGCAGCGTTATTCCTAACAGCCATAAAGGAGAAACACATGAAATGTTTGACAGCTGGTAATTGGATAAATAAAATGTGGTCTATCCACACAATGGAATATTATGCAGCCATAAAAAGGAATGAAAGACAGCTGCATTCTACAACACAGACGAAACTTGAAAACATGCTACTAAGAAACCAGACACAAAAGTCCACATGGTGTATGATTCCATTTATATGAAATGTCCAGAATAGGTACATCCACGGAAACAGAAAGTAGGTTAGTGGCTGCCAGGGGCTGACGGACTGGGGGCGATGGGGAGTGACAGCTAAGGGTACAAGGTTTCTTCCTGGGGTAAGGAACATGTTTAAAATTGACTGTGGGGATGGACCCCAACTCTAAGTATCCTAAAACCACGGAACTGTGCATTTTAATGGGTGAGTTGTAGGGTATGTGAATTGTATTTCAGTAAAATTGTTCCAAAAAAAAAAAAAAAAGATGCTGGCTGGGGGCAGGAGGGGCGAATTTCGAACACAGCGCTGCGTCCTAGAGGCGGTGGGTCTGCGGCCCGGAGGCGGTAGGTCCCTCGCAGCCTGACCTCCCACATGGGCCGTCCTGTGTTCTAGAATCTGCTTCCTGCTCACCTTCTTCTGTTCCATGGACTTCAACGGGCAACGGCTTTGGAAGGGCCCCAGGACACCCGGGCGGGCGAGGTGGAAGGAGAGCAGCGACTTAAAAGGACAACGCCCAGGGGTGAGAGATGCATCGGGTTTGGGACTCAAAACGAGGGCCGACCCCACCGGCAGCGGGGCAGGCGGCCGTCCACAGAATCAGGCAGGGTCTGGTGAAGATGCTGTGAATGCACGGCTGGCCCGTCCTGCCTCCACCTCACAGACGGGAGGCCGACGCTCGGGTCGCGGGGAGAAGGGGGACCTGGCCCAGGGCCGCATCCCGCACTGCTCGCTCCTCGCGGCGCTGCCTCCCGTCTCTCCCCCAGCGCTCCTTGTGGCATCCGGGCAAACTGAGGAGCGGGCGGCAGCAGACACCAACCCTGAGACTCGTGAGAGCCCAGTTCTGAAGGAGGGGGACGCTCAGAACAGTTGGCCCCGGGGGCTGGCATGTTATTTTGCTATTAAAGGGGATGCCGTACTGATGTGTGTTACAGTGTTGACGAACCTCGAAACCATGATGCTGAGGGAAAGAAGCTCGACACAAAAGGCCACATATTATACGGCTCCATTTATAGGCAAAGTCCCGAACAGACAAATCCACAGGGACGGAAAGGAGACGGGTGGCTGCCAAGGCGATAGGGGGTGATGGCTGACAAGCACAGGGTTTCTTGGGGGTGAAGAAAATGTCCTAAAACTGATCGTACACTTTAAAAGGGTGAATTGTACAATATGTAAATTATATCTCAACAAAGCTGTTTTGAAATTTCCCTAAAATATTTTTAAAAGCCAAAAAGCAAACAAACCCCGCACTAGGACTCCGTTTATATAAAGAAGCAAAGCGCCGACACTGACCCACGCCATGGGAAGTCAGGATAACGGCCAGCTATCTTCAGGGATGTGACCGGGACGGAGCCCGAGGAAGCTTCTGGAGGCTGGGAATGTCCCGCTCTTGATCTGGGTGTGGGGTCCTGGCATGTTCAGTCTGTGAAAGCTCGTCTCGCGATGACCAGTCACTTTTCTCCGTGCGTGTTATAGTCCCCACTGCCCTGGCACGCCCAGCTGTCCTCCCCTTTCTCCTCAGTAGTGGGAGGCGACCATGGGAGGAAATACATCGAAAGCCCAGGGGCCCTGGGCGGGAACAAGTCAGAGCAAAGGGGCCACGTGGAGCTTGAGGGAATTCTGAGAGACAGACAGGACGCAGCCAGCTGCTTGTGTTTTATCAGTGCATGAGCCCTCAGCCCCTCTGGCTTTCATCGGCCAGGGCGTCTTGGCTACTGCTAACCCCTCCTCAGCCTTGGTTTCCTCATCTGTGAAGCAGGCGCCTCTGGAATCAGACTTGGGTTCTCCCCGGCTCTGCTACCTGGGCCAAGTGGTTTAGCCTCTCTGAGCCTCAGTTTGCTCCTCTGGAAACAGAAGCCTCAAAGGGTTGTCATGTGTTCATGTGAGACAAAGTCTGGAGCACACTTAGCATGGTGCCCGGGGAGGAGGGAGTGCTCCCCAGATGGAAGCTCCAGACATGGCCCCCAAGCTCATGGGGACTGGGACCCCACAATTTCCACAGCAGCATGCCTCCATGCCGTGCACCATCGGGGCAGCATAGGTGAATGAGCAGCTGAGTGGAAGGGATGGTGGGTGCGGGTGGGGCTTGACCCCTCGGTTCCGTCTGTCCTGAGCACCCAGGCTGCACCCAGCTCAGCTCCCTCCCCAGGCGTCCAGACCCTTTGGCCACCCCCAGGAGTTCTCCATCCACAGAGTCCTGGGGCTGCTGGAAGGATCAGATCCGGGGACACACCGGGAAGCGGACGTGAGTCTGGTTAACTCCCAGGAGGGAAGAGAGGCCTCAAAGGAGGAAGCTGCAGGTTCCAGGCAGCTAGGAGAAACCGGGTCCCCATGCTGTGAAGGTGGCAAGAAGGACCCACCACCGTGAGACCCCACAAAAGGCCAGAGGGACGTAGGGCTGACCCGGGAGGGAGAGCAGGCAGCAGTGCCCTGGGAGAGAGGGCGGAGGGCAGAACCACCTCGCAGACCAACCAAGTGTCCGAGAAGAAAATTGACAACAAAGAGGCCTGACTCTCCAGTGGCAGCAGGAGGGGAGGCAGACCTAGGAAACCCCTGGGGGCAGGTGGCCGGGTCCTGGCTCACAGCCCTGGCAGGTCCGTGCTGACGTCTGACATCCAGCTGTCCTTGCTCCATCTCCCCTAGGCACCTGCTAGACCCACACTAGAATCTCCCCTCTCCCTCCCCACGGGCAGCTTACTGACTCTCAGTTTCTTACAGAAGCCTCAGTTGCCTCATCTGTGAGTTGGGTGCACACCCAGCACCTCCCGTATCACAGGGATGTGAAGTCTCGCACACCCAGGGGCCAATCTGGGCTCTGCCCCCGACCGAGCCACGGCACATCCCGGAGCCTTGGGACTTCTCATGTGTCAAATGGGGATCGTGGGAATATCCAGGGAGTATCACGAGGTTAACGAGATGGATGCATATAAGGTGTGCAGCATCCTGCCTGACACCCGGTGAGCTCTTAATTTAAAACTAATTTTACTAATAAGAGTAACCTCAGCCACCCTTCTGTGTACTCCCAAAGTGTCGGGGACTGTTGTAAGAGCTTTATATTATCATCCTGTAAGGTAGGAACTTATCCCCATCTTAAAGATGAGAAAACTGAGGTAGAGGTGAGAAGCGTCTTATTGCTAAGAGTGACTGACAGGTGGCACGGGGAGGCCTGGCTGGGGACAGCAGCTCACGAGAGTCAGGGCTGGCTGGCAGTCCCCGGGGACACTCCAGGGACCTGCCCACCTCCTTTTTCAACAAGTTGACTTGGGCTTTGAGCCCAGAGCCTGAGACCAGCTAACTAGAGCTTAATGGCAGCTTAATGCGCCATCAGGGCTAGTTTCAGTCTTATTTCCCTTCCTCCCACCTGCCCCGAGGTGCCCACTGGGCAGGTTGAGCCGGCTCAGTGGAAGGTGCCTCAGCTGTGGGAACAGCTCGGCTTCACCTGAGCCGCCCGTAGGCTGGGGGCAGGTCCCTGCTCTCGGGCCACAGCTGACGCAAGGTGGCCAGTGAGTGGTCCAGGAGGGAGGGGCTCACCCACGAGGGCTCCAGGGCACGTAACTTCCGCCCTTCTCCAAGGGTTTTAAATTTCCCCCCGGCATCTGAGGGCTTTCACCGTGAGAGGTGGTGCTCACACAGCACTTAGCTTTAATCACCCCCACGCACCCACTTTACAGGCACGAAAGTGAGGCCCAGAGAGGTGACATGACTAAGCCACAGTCGTGCAGCGAGGAGAGGAGCTTCGAATCCGGTTCTAACCACCCTGGGGACTTCCTCACACTGGCTACTGCCTTCGAGTCGCATGTTGTTTTTACTTTAAAGAGAGAATGAGAGATCTCTGTTGGACATCTGTTCCCACCCAGCCCAGAGAGGCCCCATCCGGGACTCAGAACAAGGGCACGATAAGCGTCTGGCCCACGAGGGAAGGAAAAGCCTGAAAAACCACCGAGGGTGGGCCGGCGGGCTCGTCCTCAGCCCCGAGGTGTGGGTTGGTTTCCGGCAGCGTGTGAGGCTCAGCTCCACTGTAGACTTCTCTCTGCAGGTTCTGGGCTTGGGGCTGCCCTCAGCCACGCCAGGGCGCACCGACCTCCGAGCTGAGGAGGCAGCAAGGCCCCAACCCAGCCTGGGACGCCAGCCTCCCTGCTCCCTGCTGGTCCAGGGCCCCCTGCAGCATCGAGGAAGGCCACTGGGGTCTTTCCTCCGCAGGGCGCCTGCCGGACTCTCCCGACCCCACCTCCCCGTACTGTTCAGCATCTGACGTTTCCCACATGGGGCCGTGAGAGAGTAGACACTCAGGAAGCTGGGGCCCCAGGGGACTCGTGAAGGAGGGACCACATCTCTTTCAGCGTGCATCTTCCCAGGCAGAGCCGAGCTGCTCCAAGTGCGGTCCCTGGACCAGCAGCGTGAGCATCACCTGGGAGCTCGTGAGAAACACAGAGTCTCAGCCGCCCCAGAGCTGCTGAATCAGAACTTGTGTCTTAACACGCTCCCCAGGGCATTTGTGTGTAAGTTAATGTTGGAGAAGCACTAAGGATGGCCTAAAGGCACCAGGTGGCTCTCCCATCCCCATGCCTTTGCTAAAAGGTTCTGACAAGAAAGGCCTGGTCTTCTTGTCCACAGGCAAATGCCTCATTCAAAAGCTGGGGCAGCATCACCGACATCATTCCTCCTCGTCACACACAGGCTTTCTCCCCCTCCCATAACTGCTCCCAGGACCCAGCTGCCCTCCCAACACCTGTGGTTTCCTTAACACGTGGGGAGCAACCAGCATTCTAGCCCCTTTGACGTGCCAGGCACTGTTCCAGTGCTGGCAGCAGCAGTGAATGGGGTGGCCACGACCCCTCCCGGGATTCTGGCGGAACAGAGAAGGAAAACAGTCTCCCAGGCAGTGACGAGCACTTTGCAGACGAACCAGCAAAGTACAAAGACCGCAGTGGGGTGGTCAGGAAAGGTCACGGCAAAGGTGACACACGAGCAGGGACCTGAAGGAGGCAAGTTCTCATCTCCAGGGAGCACGTGGGGCTGTCTGGAGACATTCTGGCCGTGACACTGGGAAAGAATTACTGGCATTGTGTGGGCAAAGGTCAGGGATGCTGCGTAACATCCTACAGGACGTGACCCCCCTCCCCCCCCCCCAGAATTCTCCAGCCCCAAGAGCCAACAGAAACCCTGCTCCAGGGAAAAGCATCCTAGAAAGAAGGAACAGTGCATTCTAGAGCTCTGAGGGAGGAAGAGCAAGAATGTCCACGTGGCTGGAGCAGAAAGAGCAAGACGGTCAGGAGGTCAGAGGGGCAGAGGGCCATCACATGGGGTCTGTGGGACACGGAGCGGCCTCGGCGGCTCTCACTATATTTCGCTTGGCAAGATGGACTGTTTTGAGCAGAGACGTGCCATTTTAGATCCCCCATCCACTACTGCAGGTCTATACGGTGTGGGGCGGGGGCAGTGAGAACAGAAGCAGGGGTCCAGGAAGGAGGCTGCTGCGGTAAGGCAGCTGAGAGACCACGCAGCCCGGATGGGACGTCTGGGAGGACAGCTCCCTGGGGGACACGTTAAGCGTGACATGCCTTCTGGACATCAAGTGGATGGGCAGTTGCTACCTGAGTCTGGAGTTCGGAGGAGACGTCCTGGCCCGAGGTACAAACTTGGGAGTCAGCCTCCGGGTGGAGCCACGAATGTGTATTTTATTTCAAAGACAATGGAAGGTCTCTGTGGTCTACCCCCCAGCTCTCCTCTCATCACTCCCCACACAGGCTGACGATGGCCCGTCTCCCAGCCTCTGCACTGGCGGCTCCCTCTGCCTACGGCTCCCTTCCCTCCTCTCTTCACACACCGGCTCCTTCTCCCCATCCTGCTCCCAGCGCCTACGGGGCCACCTCGGAGGCACCTTCACTGACCACCCATCCCGAACTGGCCCTCTCTGCCCTGCCTCCTTCTTTCACCACGACATGTAATGAACTACTGATAGGCTAGTTACCTCCCTGGCACTCACACGCGCGCACACACACAGACAGACACACAGACAGACAGACACACACACACACACACCCTGGAACAAAAGCCCCCCACAAGGCAGAGGGAGCCTGACTTCTCATTCAGCATCCTCGCGGAAGGCCCTTAACAACCTGCTTTTGAACACAAGGACTGAGTTGGTATTAAACATCCTAGGAACGAATCTCTAAAACGTCTTTATGTGAGCACCCGCTAATAAATCGAGGACCACTTAGCTTCTCCCTGCTTTGGGGGATCCCTTGGCATCCTTTCACACCAAACCGACCCCTTCCAGGCCCTCCTTCCCACAGCTGCCCTCACGCTCGCATCTCACCGGAGGGAGCAGAGGCAAGAGCCCCTGTGGCTCCCAGGGGGGCGTACAAGCCTGTGGGTCTCCCTTTTCAAATACATGTGATCATCCCAGCAAGGCTGTCCAGGGGGCACTTGTCAGCTCTGGGACACATTAGGTACAGCCAGCGGAACTGCCCGACACCCTGGGCAGGCCGCGGCTCACTGCCGTGAGGACTTCTTAAAAAAAACCCTGTAAATTTTTAGCTCTTTGACAGGTTAAAAGCAAAGTGAATGGATGAGAAAGCGACTTAATTTGGAGAAAAGCCACAGGGTCACAGACGTGTGGTGCTCCGGCTCTTCTGTCAGCCAGCTCCGTTTCAGAACCCCAGCCCCGCTGTGTGACCCTTAACCTCTTTGGCCTCAGCCTCTTACTCGGTGAAATGGGGTAATGGTGTGAACTTCACAGGGCTCCTGAGACCCTCAGAACATGCAGGTGAGCAGTCAGCCCGGAGCCTGGCACACGTCAGCATCCGGCGGATGGCAGCCGCCGCTCCCATCGATGCACACGGTGGGGGTAACCTCCAGCTCCCTAAGCAAGGGAAACGCGGCCGCGGGTCACAGGACAGGACCTAGAGCTACGACTTCTGCGGGGTCGCTGGTGTCTGGCCCATCGGAATGGTGCTCTGCGCCCTGGTGGCCTTCAACAACGACCCCTGCCTCCTTTTTTTCCTCGTGTACGTCTGTGGTTGCCTTCCTCCCAGGCATCGCTCCACCCTGGGTGGTCTGAGGAATCTAGAAATGTCTTCGCCGCATGGCTCTGTCCCACCAGGCCCCCCGGGGGCCTGCACCACTAGGTTTGGAGTATCCCATGGCGTCTGTTTCCGGGCGTTGCTGAGCCCGTCACAGTGCCAACAGGAAGTTAAATGTTGCCGTTTGACACACTCACCAGTTAAGTTTCCCAACTAAAGAAAGAAAAAGTGCGAGAAGCCTGACTGTATTTTCTTCACTGTCTGAACTTAGTGTGTTTTAATGGGTTTCCTCATGGAGGGTCTTCCCCAGTAGAAGAAAAGCTTTGGGGACAAGACAGAAGACTCTGCAGCATGGGTCCACAGTGAACACGTCAGAGGAACGCTCCTATTCAAGCGTGCCACCAAGAGGCCTCAGAACTCAGGGTTCCCTGGTCCGGGTGCACTCAGGTTTTTGGGGTCCTGAAACATATATAATTGGGGGACCCTCTTCAAGAAAAAGGATGCAGCATTAGGAATTTTTTTTAAAAATCAGGCGCTGGGCCTTGTAGGAAACCCCTCCAGTGAGGGGCCCTGAGGCATGGTTTTCAAGGCCTCAGGGTAACCCCCCCGGACGTCCCAGATGATTTTCAAAAAGACGAGGAACCTGATCCAATGTTGGCCAGAAATGGTGGGTTGAGATTAAAATCAACTTTGGCACTTTCTACCTTGTGAGATTATTTTTTTAAGCTATATTCAATTTATCAAAGTCACAAGTTCAGCAAGTCAGAGCTTCGCTCAGCAGCTTACAAATCTTCCCAGACCGGGGATGAAGCGGCAGGTCTGAACAGCCACTTTGCTTCTAAGGGGTCTGTGCCCTCGAGGGATTCCGAAGCCCCCTGGGGGATCTAAGCAGCTCCCAGGCACCTCGGCTCTCTGAGCAGGAGGGGCAAAGGGAGCTGCACCCCTCACCCTGCACAGACTGGGGTGCTGGGGGCCTTGCTCAGGGAACCCTGGTCAACACCTTTCTCATGGGGAACGTCCCCACAACCTGGCCAGCTCCCACCAACAGGCCTCTCAATGCTCAAGAGATGAACCCTTTCTGTGATCTGAAAGCCCAGCCTGCTCAGGGCCCCCTGGACAGCCCCTGGATGGCCCCAGGGATCAGAGGGGTTGAAGACCCAGCCTGGGGCCACCCAGGAAATCATTGGCAGGTGGGGATGGCGCCGGGGACCAATCACAGCCCAGGGCCCCTTCCCCCGCCCGCCCTGGGAGGATGGGCAGGAAAGCCCAGGGGCCCTTCTCCAGGCCCTGCAGTTCCCGGAGAAGGAGGCACTTCCTGCACGCCCGTTTGCATAAGAGCTACTGCGGTCTGTCACCTCCCTCCTGCAGGCCAGGCCTGGCTGTCACCGTGTGCAGCCGACCCTAACCTCCCAGCAGAGACTGAGACACTGGAACAGGGGTGGCTGTGATGGAAATTATGCCCCACCACCCCAGGACGTTAGGGTAGAGGGTCCTCAGATGGCAGAGTGGGGAGACAGGTCCTCAGAGGTCACCTACAAGTCAGGGCAATGCCCCCAGCTTCCTCACAGAGGGATCTCAGCACAGGGTTCAAATCCCAGCTCCGCCACGTCTGAGCTGTGTGACCCGGGGCCAGGGACATGGCCTCTCTGAGCCTTACTTTCCCATCTGTAAAATGGAGAGAACAGGTGTTCCTAGCACTACTTCCAGTGGGGTTTATAAGACTGAAGTAACATGCTCGAATCATAATAGCTTATCTTTGTGAACGGTTCCTATGAATTCCTTCACCGGAACTACGTAAACCGTACGAGGGAAGTCCCATTAACAACAATGGGTCTCGTGTACACCATGCATGGCGGGTTATAAAGAACTTTTCTAGTCATTATACTCACTCACTTGTTCCTCACTTCTTTGCTCACTCATGCGCTCGTTCATTCATTCATTCAACCAACTATTCCAGAGCGTTTGCTATGTTACAAGCCCCAGGCTCAGCACTAGAGCTGGAGAAAAAGACCCAGTTCCTGCCCCCCCCCACAGTCTGTTAGGAGAGGTTGGGGGGGGGGGGCAGTTAAGATTCTGTGCGGTAAATGTTGGGATGGGGCACCCCCGGGAGGAGGCTGTGGGGGTGCAGGGGCCGGAGGGGAACATTGGAGGAAGTGGTGTCCACACGGAGACTCTGCAAAGCAGAGACCAGCATCTGAAGACCCTGGTGGGCTCCGGTTACAGAGCGTGGACACGACCTGGAGGGCGCTGGGGAGCCCCCGAGGGCTGGGGAGCGGGGCCGCTGGCTGGTCCGGGCAGGCGCACTCGGGGCTTGTGTGAGGGCGGGTGTGGAAGGGCCATGTATATGGCGGTCCTGGGGTGGGCGTGCAGGAGAGGGGCTGATGGGGTCCCAGGTTGGGGGGCAGAGCCCTCACTTCCCAAGCCCTGGCCTGGCCTCTGAGGGTGGGCGTGGGAGCCGCTCAGTGCCCGCGGGGAGCAGCCCCCCAAGCCTGGAGGGCCCCCTGGGCGCTGTCCTTGGTGCTGGGCGAGGCCCACCTGACCACGACCACCCCCGCTTGTCAAAAATGCAGAGTCCCAGGACCCGTGCCAAACATGTGACTCAAAACCTGTGTTTTAATCAGGTTCCCAGATGACTCAGGCACACGCTGCACCCACCATCCGCGGGGGAGGCAGAAACAGGTGTTTACGTTACCCGATGTGACGACAAATGCTCTGAGGGCCACAGGGAAAAAGAAATGGGGCCTGGAGAGCCTGTCGGGGAGCCGGCCGGGTCTGGAGGGAGGGCCAGACGGACTGTCCTGCAGAAGTGCTGTTTCCCTGAGACCCAAGAGAGCTGCTGGATTTTGTCAGAGACAGGTGGGCAAGAGGAGGCTCCAGGCTCCAGGAGAGCGGGGTGGGGGCTCTGAACTCTGTCACAGACATCTGAGGCCTGGCGG
Source organism: Equus caballus (assembly GCF_041296265.1). Classification (NCBI taxonomy): domain Eukaryota; kingdom Metazoa; phylum Chordata; class Mammalia; order Perissodactyla; family Equidae; genus Equus; species Equus caballus. The sequence continues at coordinate 18,607,264 of NC_091691.1, read as the reverse complement.
CTGGGGGACCGGGTGGGGGCTTCAGGCTGGTTGGTGGAGGACAGAGACCAGCAGCATGTGCTGGGCACTTAGTATGACTCAGGCACTGTGCTCGCCACCCCAGGACCGGAGGCTCAGTGTGGTCCAGGGACCCACAGCACCACCACTTGTCAGAAATGCAGAGTCTCAGGCCCCGCCCCACTGGAGCCAAAGCTGCATTTTAGGAAGACTGCTGGGTGATTCGCGCACACACTTAAGCTGCAGAACCCAAGTCTCAGGACATCCTTGCAAAGGCCGGAGAGGAGGCGCTGGGTAACACAGGGGCTCAGAGGCTGGAAGCTCAGAGGGGAGGGGTCTTCAAGGGCATGGTAGCCTCCTTGTCACACGGCGCCTGCGCTCCCCACCTCCACTCCCAGCCCAGGAACAGACGGCCACCGCCTGGGCATCTCAAGGCGGGTTTCACAACCTCACGGACAGGTGGAAGGAGGAGAGTCCTGTCTGCCAAATGCCAAGGAACTCAGCTCAGAGCAGAGTCGTCCTGCACGCATCTGTTCATCTGTCATGCTCAAATCAAACCCCAACGACCATGCTCACTCTACAGACGGGGAGAGAGGCTCAGAGAAACAAAGCAACTGGCCCAAAGTCACACAGCCAGTGACACGGAGGATTCAAATACAAGCTGTCTCCCAAGTCTGGGTTTTTGCCTCTGCTTCCTTCCAGTCTGAAAATTAAACGCATGTGGAATTTGAACCTAAAGCCTTGCCCCAGCCGAGACCCACAGACCCCAGACCCATAACAACAAGAAGCCCAAGGCAGCTTGTTAAAGGGCTGGGGGCGTAGCTTAAACACACACACCCACCGTGAGCTGCATATGGTCGTGTCCACTAGTGCAAGTGTCGAGCCACTGGCACAGAACACGTGCGAAGGAAGGAAGGAAGGATGCCCTGGCACCTCCACGTTCCAACATCCAGCATGCACGGGTGTCACCTCCTGTTCCACCTCGAGGTCTTCCCACCTGCACTCACCCCTTGGCCCATGGCCCCAGGAGAGCCCACCTTGCCCTGGGAGACCACTCCACCCGCCACCCCTGCCAAGTTGGGCAGATGCCCCAGCCCCACTCGCTCACAGCCCTGGGAAAAGACACTTTGCATCTCTGGCCCCTGGCCATGGTGATTGGCTCAGATCTGGGCACGTGACCCCATCTGAGTCAACGAGAAGCAGGTGGCTTTTTGCTGAGATGAGTAGAATTAAAAGGTGTAAATCCTGATTGTCTTTAATTCTGCCGTGGATACAATCAAATTGAGACCAGAGGCCACAAGCACCTTGAGACCGCCAGGATCTGAAATGGATGCTTTGAGAATACAGTGCACTGGACCAACAATGCGCCTTTGTCCAGACAAGAGAAAGTGGCTCTCGACATGTCAGGGTCCACAAAACCCAGCTGAAACTTAAGTCTGTTTACTAAAGAGAAGGAAGTTATCCTGGATGATGAGAGGGTTTGTTTTAAAGTTCCAAGACCGTAACCTTGAGACTCTAAATGTTTACTTTAGGCAACTACATCTGTTAGAAAGTTTGTGGTAGAGAACTATTCACTTGTGTGGGAAACTCTTTGCTATAATTCAGCCTGAAGCTTCCTCATCAATTCTGTGATGATCAACTTGCTGCCCAGGACGCGGCACTCACCTCGATCTAAATAACTCCACCACCATCTAAGACTGAACACACTCTCCTGGGGTAAGGGACACAGTTCAAGGCATTCTTCCCCAGAAAAAAGTAACCTACATAGCTTCTTAAAAATTAAGGTTAAAAACACAATGTAGGGGCCGTGGCGTGGTGGCTAAGTTCGGCACTCCATTTTGGTGGTCTGGGTTCGCAGGTTCAGATCCTGGGTGCAGACCTAATGACTCGTCAGCCATTTTGTGGCAGTGTCCCACATATAAAGTGGAGGACGACTGGCACAGTTGTTAGCTCAGGGCTAATCTTCCTCAGCAAAACAAAAAACAAAAAACAAAAAACCCTGCAATGTAGCATTTTCCTTGACAGAAATCTGAGGCTGCTGCCCACCGTCTTGCCTGAGGCTGGAACTACTAGCACAGAGGAAGCAGAGTCGAGAGTGGGGCCTCATGTCAACATGGGAGCCCCCAAATCCAGCTGCCCCACAACTGACTCATCTTTGGGTGCCCAGCAGTGGGCATGATGGTGGCATTTAACAGGTCCTCAGTGTGTGTCTGGGGTTCCAAGCACAGAGGCCAGCAGCATGCTCCATGTGAGGAGTCAGAGCAAGGCAGGGGGGGCCCACGAGCTCTTCACTCCCACCCTTGTCCTCGCTCTGGTTCTAATCTCCCGATCCTAGTAGGAGCAGATGTGGCTCCCTCCCTCCTAGGTGAGAACATCTTGTCCAGAAGGGACCAGAAGAGCTAAAACAAGTACAGGTTTGCCTCAGGCAAGGGGGCAACCCAGGGGCCCTTCCAGAGCCACCTGCACTCAGAGAAAGGGGTGAATGGGCAGAGAAATCCCAAGGGCCACCACCCACCCAACACCAAACCCCGCTCCAGATCTTACCGAATGGTGGGCTGGTCTCCGCTCAGCTGCTTAAACCGTCGGTGGAGCTGCTCGATCTGGTCTGATGAGACTGAGGAGGCGAAAGACAACAGAGAGAAGGGCATCACGGACCACCGAACTCAGAGCCACAGGAGGGAGGTGGAGACCCCTCTGCCTCATCCCCGCCCCCCGTCTGTTCACTCTCTGGCCGTCTCTCCCCACCGCAAAACCGAGCGCAGGAGGACGGAGCAGAGGGTCTCCCGTTCCTCCTGGTAACGCGGCTCTGGGGCCACTAGCGCTGTCTCCCTCAGCAAGGATGCACCTGCTCCCAGCATCCACAGCCCCCGGGACAGGACGCACACGAACCAGGCGATTTTCTCCTTCCCCAGCCCACTAAGGAGACCAAATCCACTTGTCTGCCCTTCTCCTCTCCATCCGTGAAGATGCTGTTTCCCCAGCTGAGAGAGGGGATTTGTAGAGTCTGTATGAAGAGGCGGAGGAATGTAGAGGGGAGAGGCTGGTTTAGGCGGGAGCTGGAGGAGACGTGAGGGCCCTGTAGTGAGAAACGTGTGGGGGATCTGGTGCAGCAGAGAAGTGAAGGAAAAGAAATGGGATTTTGAGAACTTCTGCCGTCGACAAGGCATTTTGATTCCCCCAATAGTTTCAGAAAACCAAAGCACACGAGGGGTTGTTTAATGATCATTTTTGGCTGGTGGCCTTGTTTCTGCCACAGCTAAGACTGGACCTTGTGGGCTCCAGGTTTTCTAAGGGTTCCAGCCACACGTGAGTGCTGATTTTACGAAATGCACAATATTAACGCTTACAGGCACCTTCTCACTCCATCATCAAACAACCCTATGACTGAGCAGTCATGTCTTTGTTTTATAATTTGAAAACTGCAGCTCTGAGTGCTTACGATCACACAGAGGCTGGCGCTGGCTGGCAAGTACTCATTAGGACTGCCGACCGGTACTGAGGGCTCGCTGTGTGCCAGGAGCACACCTCCACACATCAGCTCATGTCTTCCTCACCCCCTGGGGGGTGCTGTATCCCCATGTTACAGATGTCGAAGCTGACACTCGGAAAGGCTGGGTAACCCCTGAGGGCAGCTTTCTAGAGGGAAATATGGTCATTTGTATGACATGGATGTCAGCAAGGACATTCACATACTTGATGGCCCAGCAATTCCACTCCCAGGTACGTACCCAACAGAAATGCATACTTGTGCTCAGCAGACGATATGTAGAAGGATGTTCACAGGGTGATGTGAATCGCCCTAAACAGGAAACTGTCCAAATGCCCAGCAATGGCAGAACAGATGAAGTGTTCAGGTGTGGGCTATCCAAACAATGGAATAGTACACAGCAACGAAAAGGAACAAACACTATGTGCAATAACTTGAGTGAGTATAAAAAACATAACAACAAGCAAAAGAAAGCAGACCTGAAAGAGCACACACTTCATGATTCCATTTACGTCATGTCCAAAAACAGGCACAACTCACCCACAGTGTGAGAGGTCAGGACAGACCACATACTGTACAATTTCAACCATATGACATTGTGGAAAAGGCAAAACTACGGCGACAGTAACAAGATCAGGGGTTTCCAGGGGTGGGGGTGGGGGGCGAGGGATGAGCAGGCAGAGCACAGAAGATTTTGGGGCACTGAAACTACTCTGTGTGACACTATAATGGGGGGCACATGCCATTATACATTTGTCCGCACCCACAGAATGTAAACACCAAGAGTGAGCCCTAAGGTAAGACAGGGGCTCTGGGTGGTAATGACGTGTCAGTGCTGGTTCACTGATTGTATCAAATGTCCCACTCTGAGAGGGAGGCCGCGCATGCGTGGGGGCAGAAAGTATATGGGAACTCTCTATGCCTTCTGCTGAATTTTGCTGTGACCCAAAACTACTCTAATAATAATAATGATGATGATGATGATAATAAAGTCTTAATTAAAAATTTAAAAAGTCAGGATAGTGGTGACCCTTGAGGAGGGGATAATAATGTGAATGGAGCACAGGGGAGGGGGGTGGAGGGAGGCAGCCTCTGGGTACCAGCAAAGTTCTTTCCGGATTCAGGAGTGAATTACACAGTTGTGTTCTCAGAACCTTCATGGAACCGTATGCTGATAACGGATCCACTTTTCTGTTTGTGCTACTGCAATAAAAAGTTTACTTAAAAAACTCAGTAATTCCACTTGGCAAGAATTTATCCTGAAAAAATAAACCAAGCAGGTACAAAAAGATGAATACACAAATGTGTTTCCCTCTGCATTCTTTATAAGAGCTTAAAAACCGGACTTAACCCAAGTGCCCAGCAACCACCAACGGGCCACCTCATGGTATGTTCAGGCAACTAAAAAAGAGGCACGCTGTCTTTAAAAGTGACCCTTGTGTATTTGACATGAAAATACATCCTACACAGAACGTTGTCTACAAACAGCTTCCTAGAAAAACAGCATGACCACATGTTGGGGAAAATATACAAATACAGACAAATGTATATAAGTTATGAAAGAAAATTTGGACTTGATTTTCCCCAAAACAGCAATTACCTCCAATAAATGGATTAAGGATTTTGTTTTGCTTCGATTCATCTATATTTTCCAAATTTTCTCTAATATACAAAGTATATGTATATTTTTAAGATTGGCACCTGAGCTAACATCTGTTGCTAACCTTTTTTTTTTTCCCCTTCTTCTTTTTCTCCCCAAAGCCCCCGGTACATAGTTGTATATTTTAGTTGTGGGTCCTTCTAGTTGTGGCATGTGGGACACAGCCTCAGCGTGGCCTGATGAGCAGTGCCATGTCCGCACCCAGGATCCGAACCAGCGAAACCCTGGGCCGCTAAAATGGAGTGTGCAAACTTAGCCACTCGGCCACGGGGCCAGCCTCCTATACAAAGTATATCTACTAGTCATGTAATGAATATGTTAAGCACACAATCGGGTCCCCTTTGGGACAGCTGAGGGATCTCAGAAACACCGGCACTGGAGAGCCATTCACTGGCTAAGGCCTGTCCCAGGCTCACGCATTCTTATTTGATCCTTTCCACGACCCTATGAGGGACGGGCTACCTCCATCTTACAGAAGAATAAACTGAGGCTCTGTGGGGCTAGGTCACCTGCTCAAGGTCACTAAACCTGAGAGAGGCAGACCCAGGCCTTAAACCCAATTCGTCTGGCAGAACACGTGTGGGGTTTCTTTGGTTCTTAGCTAGTTTGTCAAGTGGTTATTTTTTTCCTGACACCCCGCACCGCCTCCCTTCGGGTGATCACAGGCAGCTCCCAGCTCTGACCTGAAGGTCAAAAAAATACACTGATCTGATGAGAAATAATGAGCAGTAATCACAGCCAAACACGGGCGCTCCTAAACCACCCCTACGACGACGAGCTCCCTGAAAACGCCATGCCAAGTGAGGGGGCCAGGCACAAAGGCCACGCGTGGCATGAGTCCACTTGTGTGAACTGCTCAGAGAGGCACATCCATAGAGATGGAGAGCAGGGCAGCGGTTCCCTGGGGCCGAGGGAGGAGAATGGGGGTCTCTGCAAAAGGTACCAAATTTCTTTCGGCGGGGAGGAAAATGTTCTAAAATTAGATAGTGGTGATGGCTGCACAACCCTGTGATTATAGGAAAAACTTCTGAGTATGGTACACTTCAAATGGGTGAGATGTGTGTGAGTTACATCTTAGTAAAGCCACTAAAAAATAAATTACATGCATAATCATGACAACCACAAGAGGTGACATTAATTGAGCATTTACTGTGTCCTGGGCACTGTGCTCAACTCTACTTTTTTTTTTTTTTTGGTGAAGAAGATGGTTGCTGAGCTAACATCTGTGCCCATGTTCTTCTATTTTGTATGTGGGACACAGCCACAGCATGGCTTGATGAGCGGTGTTGCAGGTCCACGCCTAGGATCCAAACCCATGAACCCCAGGCCACTGAAGCAGAGCGTGTGAATTTAACCACTGCACCACCAGGCCAGCCCCTCAGCCCTACTCTTAATAAGCCCTGGCTCCCATAACCTTCTCATCAATCCTATCACGTGGGGACGGTTTTATCCCCCTTTTAAAGATGGGGACACTGACACTTGCCCAAGGTCACAGACAGGAAGAGGAGGAATCATCATAGACCAGGGTCTCTAAGGAGGAGTTCCCAGCTGATTGAATCAGAAGTGCATGCGCATTCACTCAGGTGCACACGCACCTTCCCATCACACCCGATTAAAGCAGAGGGCTGGGGAGACAACCTCCACCTCTGTGCCCCTTTTCCACACCCAGACCCCAGAGCCAAGACCTCCATGCTCAGCTTAGGGAGCACGGCCTCAGGCACTGACTTTCAAGACACCACCCGCACCCCCGGCTCCAGCCCCCAACTGACCCTGGGCCCCGGGCGGGTCTGTCCCATGGGCAGCTGATAACACCTGCGCCTGTGTCCTCACCCAGGACTGTGCAAGGCCCCGTCTGCGGCTCCCAGGATGGAAGCTTCTCCACTCTCCCTGCTGCCTACTCTGAGCCCTTCCTCCGGCCCCCGTGAGGTCACAGTTGCCATGGGGACGAGGGCAGACTGGCTGCTTTGGTGTCCGACATCTCGACCTCGTTCTCTTTGGTTTTAGATTTCAACCTGAGAGAAATGCACACCCTTCCCCTGGGCTGGTGGGAGTTTAATTGGCCCAGCCTTTGCGGGGGTGACTGTCACTTTGTATCAAAAGTTTTTTAAAAAAGTGTATGCCTGTGCCACTCAATAGATACCAGCCACACGTGGCATGAAGCCCTTGAAAGTCCCAGCTGAGATGAGCCGAAGGGTAAAATACATGCCGACTTCTGAAGACTCGATACAAAAAAGAACCTGTCTCTGTAAACAGTCTCAATAAGCTTTATATTGATTACATGTTGAAATAATATTTTAGATATAATGGGCTACACACAATATATTATTAAAATTAATTTTCCCTGTTTCTTTTTTCTTAAACGTGGCTACTGAAAGACTCAGAATTACATTACATATATGGCTTCTAGAAAATTTCGAATTATTCCACCTCGCAGGGTGTTTGTAGTGGACAGTGCTGGTATATGAGCTTTGAACCAGCCACTTGATCCTTAGGAACCAATCCTGAGGAACTGAGATAAGTATACCGAGATAAACAGAGGGAATCATTATTGCCTATTGAGAACAGTAAAAAATGGGGGAAATGCTAAACCACAGGAAACGGGTTAAATAAATCCTAGCACATCCTGAAGACAGAATACGATGCAGCCTTAAAAAATATTTTTAAGGGGCCAGCCAGGTGGTGTAGTGGCTGAGTTCACGTGCTCTGCTTCAGCGACCCAGGGTTAACAGGTTCGGATCCCGGGTGCAGACCTACACATCGCTCATCAACCATGCTGTGGTGGCATCCCACATACAAAACAGAGGAAGGTGGGCATGGACGTTAGCTCAGGGCCAATCTTCCTCACCAAAAAATAGATATATTTTAAAAATATTTAGAACATAGAAAAATGTTCATGATGTGGAAAACCAACAAGCTACAAGATCTCATTTACATGAAAGTTCACATTGATATACACATACATATTGATATACAAATACATACTGATATACACATACATATTGATATACACACATGTATTGATATACAGGAAACGAATTACAACAAAATAGTAAATTGCTTCCAGATAATATAAGTACAGGACATTTCTCTCCTCTCCGCCCCTCCCCCTCATTTTTGCTTAACTATCCTTTAACTTTTCTGCAATGACCAGAGATTACTTGTGTAATCATATTTAAATCAAATAATTTTTAACTGTGATGGCTATCATGAAAAATAAAACAGAAAATGACAAGTTTGGGTGAGGCCTTAGAGGAAGTGGAACCCTCATGCGTCGCTGGTGGGAACGTAAAAGGTGCAGCCGCTGTGGAAAACAGTTTGGGGGTTCCTCAAAAAATTAAACATAGATTTACCATACAATCCAGAAATGCCCCTCCTAAGTATATACTCCAGATAAATGAAGACACACTTCCACACAAAACCTGCAAATGAATGTTTGTGGCAGCTTTATAAAGATGGAAACAACCCAAATGCCCATCAACAGGTGAAAGGATAAACAAATGTGGCCCATCCGTACAATGGAATAGTATTCAGCCATAAAAAAGAATGAAGCACTGACACGCGCTACAACATGAGTGAACCTTGAATACATGACGCAAAGTGAAAGAAGCCAGACACAAAAGGCCACACGGTGTATGATTCCATTTATATGAACCATCCAGAGTAGGCAAATCTACAGACACAGAAGGCAGATCCGTGGCTTCCAGGAGCCGGGATGGGGAGGAGTGATTGCTAACGAATAGGGGTCTCTGCCTGGTCCTGACCTCACCCGTCAGGCTGGGGGCCAGCTTGCAGCTCCGCCGTGTCTAAGCAAGGGGTGGCTTGCGGGAAGAGACTCACACAGATGGGGGGGGGGGGGTCAGAGAAAACCCTCAGGAAGGAGGCAGGAAGACACTGGGGGCAGAGAAATGGGCCTGGAATGCCCCTCGAGGTCCAGCCTCCATCCCCTGACTCAGGCGGAAATGGAGCATCAGCAGTCGCTTCCATCCATTATGGGGTGGTCAGGACTACGCAAGCCTGTATTCCCAGGGGTCCCAGCCTGATGGCGGGGGGCACACAAAAGATCACTTGATCCTTCCAGAATCCATACTGGCTCTCAGGGCTATAGGGGGCCTGAGGGACTTCCCCATGGCCCACCTGTGTCTGCTCAACCCTCTGACAGATGCCTGCGCCATTCATTAAGAGACATTTACTGAGTACCACTGGTTTGCTAGGCACCTGCTAGATGCTGGGGATGCAGATGCAAAAGGCAGAGTCCTCCTCTATTGGAGATGCATGTCACCTCGCTGGGATCCAGGGTGATAAATGCGGTGTCAGCCTGCCAAGGGGCACCGAGGTTAAAGTTGGGCTTCCAGTCCATGGGACGGGGTGGGAGGTGATGCCTGATAGGATCCTGGAGGCTGAAGGCCGGGTGGGGGAGGGCGGGGCTGGCAGAGTGGGAAGAGCTCAGGGAGCCCCAAGTTCTCCAGCAGGGGTGGAAGGCAGACAAGGAACAGGGTTGCACACGCCCAGCTAAGGCATTTAGACTTCACTCTGAGTTTACAGAGGATGCTAAGGAAGGAACATGATCCCGTGCGCCCAGAGACAGAATGGAGGGCGGATGTGGATGATGGGGCTGTCAACCTGCTGAGAGGCTGCAGGTGAGCAGTCCAGGTGAGGGTGGAGAGAGGAAGGGAGGGGAGGGACTCAAGACCCACTTGAAGAAACAAGGGCAGCATGTTGCTCCTCTCTGCGGGGGATCCCCAGGACGCCAGTGGTACCAGCCTGGATGCAGGCCCCAGGACACCAAGTGGCATCACTGGGAAGGTCTCGGTGGCTTCCAGGGCTCCCCCAAAGCTCTCCTGCTTGCCATGGGCTGACAGATTGGCCAGGACCCAACCCAAGCATCAGCTGAAGTCCCGGGATACAGAGGTGAGCCAGGCCAGGGAGAAAGGCGAGCTAACAACACTGATGCCAGGAGATGCTCATTCAACCCCGGCATCACGTCCTACTAAGCCATCTCCCTGAGGCTGCTGCCTCCTCCTCGCGATGCACAGATAATAATAGCACCACCCTCACGAGGCTGTTCACACGAGGAAAAAAACGATCAAAGTCACAGACACACTGTGCACAATCGCCAGAAGGGGGGAACAGAAAAATGTCCATCAACTGATGAATGGATGAACAAAATGTGGTCTATCCACACAATGGAACATTGTTCCGCCACAAAAAGCCATGACGCACTGACCTGCTCCAACACGGATGGACCTTGAAAACATGATGCTTGGTGAAAGAGGCCAGTCACACAAGGCCACTATTGTGCGCTTCCATTTACATGAAACTTCCAGAACAGGCAAATCCATAGAGACAGAAGGTAGATCAGTGGTTGCCAAGGACTGTGGGTTCAGGGATAAGAGGACTGACAATGGGCGTGAAGTTTCTTTTTGGGGTGATGAAGATGTCCTGGAAATATACTGGTGATGTTTGCACGACATTATGAATGCCCTTAACGCCACTGAATTGTACGATTTAAAATGGTTACCGTGGTAAATTTCATGTTATGTGACTTTTGTCCCAATTTTAAAAAGTCACACGCTCCTTTGGCGCTGGACCTGGTGGAGGGGCAGGACCGTGGAGTTGCCACGATTGTCAGGATGCTCCTAAAGCAACAATCCCCATGGTACCTCCTCGGCTCTTCCGCTGTCTCCAGGCTGGGGAGGGAAGAGGCAACTTGTGGCGTGCCACCTGGGGCTCCAGCCAAAGCAATGAGTAATCCTGGGCCTGATTAGGAGGGAGAGCGGAGGGCCAGGCCCCCGCAGCCTGGAAGGGACCCCCACCTTTGCACGCCTGGTGCACACAAGATGCTCCGTGGTGCTGGAGGCCTGCTTCCCTCCATCGTCTGCCTTCCCCTGGGAGGCCACATGCCTAACATGGACACATTATAGACCAGGCCTCGCTGCCAGGTGTTCAAAGATGCCCCTGGGCGCACTTGACCTTGAGAAAGGAGGCATCAAATCCAATTCTATTCTCCGAAGCAGCAACAAGAAGATGAATTGCCAGCTTGTATCCAGGGGTTCCAAACGCTTTTCACGCAAACTTCAAGCCACTTCGTAAGTATAAGAGCCGAGGAGGTCCTGGGAGGAGCCGTGCCGGGTCCACACAGCATGGGGATGGCATTTATCTCCATCTCAGGGACGGAGGGCCCCATTAGCATCTCTGTGGGTTGTTCCTACACAGAATACACCCTCTGATTCTCAAGACTCAAGGGAAGCTGGGGCAGAGTGAAGTGACTTGACTTTAGAAATCGCCTCCTCTCATGTGCAATGAGACAACTTGGAAAGCTGTCCGAGTGGGCGAGCATGGCTCTCAAAATCACACGGTCTGTGCTTTGCACATCCATGCTTGCCTCCCCCTAGCTCTGCTCGGTTCTTTCCATTTGCCTTATAGCAGGAACGATAACTGCCATGTGTGGCCTTCACTCAGGCAGGAGCTAAGCCAAATGCCTGGCATGCGTTACCTTATTTAGTCCTCCCAACACTGCCTGCCCCTAGGGTGCTTATCACACCCATTTTACAGATAAGGAAACTGAGTCTCAGAGAGGTCCAGTCACTCGCTAAAGGTCACACAGCAATGAGTGGCAGAACTGGGATTTGAATCCGGGTCTGTGACTCCAGGATCTATTCTCATAACCATTTTCTATGCTGTATGCCAAAACTGAGAAGTGACTGGGATGACGAATATATACCATTTATGTAACGAAAGAGACAACGATGTCTCCATTTTAATAAAAAGACTAAAGATGGGGAAGGGGAAAAGCAACAGTTAATCAGGAAAGCTCTGGAGAGTGGGTGTCTTTCAGAGCATCTAAGGAACTGGTTTTCACATCCTTCCAGAACTATCTTCAGCTCCTAATTTATGCTGAGGCCAAACCAAGTGGAGATGGGCCTCCGAAAGTAGCAGGGCTTACTATGGTAGGACATTTAGATAAAGAGCTCCAGTTCCTTTCCTTGGAGCCAACACAGACTCCCCACCCTGCTACAGATACATGGAGCCCTGGATAAGATAGGAAAAAATTAAGTAGACCACTCAGCTTGAAAGAAAGGGAAACCCCCAGGGGCCAGAGCGAGGAGGGGACCCCAATCCAGGAGGGCAAGAGTGCCAGGTTCTGCTGGGGTGGCTCAGGGGAGTCAGAATGGTTACAGGCTCTGACAGCCGAGGGCGGGGTCTTCCAACACACCGAGTGACAGAAGCGCCCTTGGGTCTGTCTGAGCTAGAAGTGAGACTCCTGTCAAAAGATGGAGCACAAAAGGCTGCTTCTCCACGTAAGGTGGGCCAGAAAAAGTGGTTCCCACTGGCCTGAAGAATCAAAAGGACACTGACTTTGCTAGGAGGTGGCAGGGCACAGGGGAGGGGGCCCTCCATGATGAACCAAAACTCCAAGCCTGTACTGTACCAGGCATGGCTGGAAAACCCAAGCCTCTGGGGTACAGGAAAGCCAAATTGAGAATTAATGTAAAAAGCGTTTCCAGACCAGGGAAAGCCTTAAGGCACCCAGCACAATGGATGCAGAGCACTGCGTGAGGCACCTCCATAACCCAGGGCATACGGGACTCTCATGGGTGAGGTCCCTTAGGCAAGCCCATCTCCACTTGGCTGGGCCTCGACATAAATCTGGAGCTGAAGATTGTTCTGGAAGGATGTGAAAACCACGGAGAGACAGCTCAGTCAAAGATGAGCTCATAATCAAAAACCAAACCATACAAGCAAACGAACCACCGCATGGGAGAATCAGCAGACAAATAAAAAAAGCAATCGCACCCCAAGAAGGTGGAACAGAAGACACTCTATGTTAAGCTTTAAATTATCACAAATAACAAAAGAACAGTGCTTTATGACAACAGCGATGAATCTGAAAACTCTATAGAACTTATGCAATGTTTTAAAAAAGTCATTGGAATTAAAAAACTGAATGCTCAGCTTAAGGCAGCAAAGATGTATCAGCTAAAGAGAGAATTCATGAACTGGAAGAAAGACCTAAGGAAATGACTCAGAATACAGCACAGAGCAATAAAAAGATAGAAAATCTGGAAGAAAGGTTCAGAGGCATTCAGGACAGATATACAGCCCAACATATTTTTAACAGGAATTACTGAGGAAGAAGAGAAAGAGAAAGATAATATTTTCATGATGGAAGACACGAGCTGTCTGTAGACAGAAATACCATTAACACATTCACAGGCAGGATAAATAAAATAAATCCACACTGAGATACAGCATGGTAAAAAAACACTAACTATGAAAATTCAAAAACAGAGGGGAAAAAAGCAGATTTATACAAAGAGATATCAATTAGGCAAAAGAGCTGACTTCTCGACAAGAGACCAAAAACAAAGAGAAAATATGCAACAACCTCGAATTTTATACCCAGCCAAATCGTCACCCATGTACGCTGGCAAAATACAGACATTTTCAGACAAAGCTGACAACTCACAGACTCACTCAAAAATCTAAGGAAAAGTGTATTATTAAGAAGAAACCTAAATCTGTAAGGAACACAGTTGCAAGAATTAATGGTATCTGCATAAAACAACAATAATAACCAATAGGTAGGTTTTAAAAGGAAAGAAAAAATACAACAGAGCTACAAATTAAAGCACTTTAACGTCCCTGACCATCAGCACAAGGACAAGATAATGAACTTTAGGCACATGAAAGATAGCAGACGTATCAAAAATAGAAAGAACTACTAAAGAAGTTCTAGAATGCCCTTAAAGAGGAGAAATGTAGCCAGCTTCTCAAAGGTTGATAAGCAAAATGATTAGTACCTGCCAACAACCACTGACACTTACAACATGTCAGGGGCTTTACTCAAATTCTCATTTAATTCTCACAGCAGCCCTGTGACACATTTGCATTTTACCGAGGGGGAAACTGAGTCTCAGGGAGGCAAAGTTACTTGCCTGGACACTAAAAGGCAGTGCCGTGATCCGAGCCCACATCCACCTGCTGGTAAAGGCCCAGGTGATGGGAGGCCAGGGTGTGCCCATGTGGGGTTCCACCTGAGGTCTCGGGGGATGCAGGTGAGGACAAGACAAGAGAATGCCTGAGAACTAGCAGGTGGGTGAGCCCTGCGAAGTGCTGGGCGCTCTCTCGGGGTTCTTTGATCACTGGGACCCTGGCATGAAGTCCCTTCCAACCTTGACACACCAGGAAAGTCATTCACTGCAGCCGCCTTCTCTTTCCATCGCTGTCGGTGACTCAGCCACACCAACAGTGCTGATGTCGCCTGCCTGGCCACCTGCCCGCCCTCCCGGAGGCACCTGGGCCCTGAGATCTGACCGCTCCTTCTCACCTCCTAGGGCACTGAGCCGAGAACGGAAGACCCACTTCTGACAGCCTGCCTGTCCAGAAAGGTCATACTGCTGGGACAACAAAGGGCCTCTTTGTCCTAGCGCTTAAGGTGGCTGCCACCACCGGCGGAAATCCCCAACTCGACCTCTGGCTTTATGAATTAATAATAAAGTTGGAGCAGGCGACAGGATGGCTGGCAGGACCTTGGGGCCGGGCTCCTCCAGGTCATCTTGTCCAGTCTCACCAGCAGGGGCAGAAGGGGCCCCGTCCTGTCTTCCCAAAGCAGCGAGTGGGCACTTCTGAGCTGAAAACGCCTCGTGCCCTCGGCTTGAGATCATAGAGACGGAAGTGCTTTGCAAAAGTAAAAGCATCTTATCAACATGCGAGGTATTCTGTCTGTCTGACTGGGCCGTGTGGCGTATCTGAGCGTTGATTAAATTCCCTGCTGCATTCTGGGGGCCATTAACTCACAAAAAATATCCTGCCAGTGTGGGGGTGGGGAGGCGAGAAAGAAAGATGCAGGAGGATCTAATTACTCCTAATCTGCGGAGCTGGGAGTCCTGGAGGGGACTGCCAATTGCTTTCACGCAGAGAAAACACGATTCTTGTTCTCAAACAGATGGGAGCCACCGGGTAAGACCCCAGGAAATGGGGAGCCCATCCTCCCCTTCCTCCCAGCGTTCCCCACCCCCTCACACTGCCCATCACTCAGCTTGCCCCCTCGCCAAGGTAGCTCACAATTCTAGAACTTTCCACATCACCCAGAGCCAATCCTATCTGCCTCCAGGTCTGAGTCTTCCCTTGCCAACTTAGTAAACAAGTAGGCGGAACATTATTAACGAGGTCATGGGGTAGCGGTGTCGTCTCTCCCACATATACAGACTATTCTGGTCTCAGTCTCCATCATGTGGGTTTATGTCACGTGGGAGAGGCCATCTCGTTCTTGGACTTGAAAAAGAGGCAACCACGGAAAGGTCTGGTTTTGAATTTGGGTTCCATGCTCAGCACCGAAGTGACCTCGAGCAGACACTCGGCACCTCTGAGCCTCAGTTTCCTCATCTGTAAACTGGTCACAAAAGTCCCATTGGGCTCCTAGGAGGATGGGAAGATGATTGACATAAAGTGCCCATGAGCAGCTGTTGCCTTGTGCACAGCTGGCCGAAGGGACCCAAGACCATCTGGTCAACCCCACATTTCCAAAGGGGTGGAACTGGCAGCTCAGAGAGGGCTGCAGCCTGGAGCAGGCAGCTCAGGGCAAGCCCGATGCACACTGCTCCCAGGCTATTGCTAATGGTGAGCTGACGGGGCCAGCGGAACAGAGTCCAAAAGATCAGCGTGGGCTGAGCAGCGGGTGCCCTGCTCCCCAGCTCCTTCTGCACGTTTCCACACAGAGCACCCAGGGAGGTGGGCAGCGGACGCCTGGATTTTCCCACCTTACCAAGGTGGGAGGGTTCCAGAAGCTGGGGTCCCTTGGGCCTCCCTCCCATGGTCTTGACCGCTGTGCTCAGGACACCAGCCCACTGTCCCCAGAGGCTGCCCCGAGAGCTCAGCCTGCGGGGACTACCCCCCCCCCGCCGCCCCAGCCCTCCCAGATGTGTTTGTTCCTTCCCTACCAGGGAGTCACTGTTTTTCATTTCCCTAAAAAAACATAAGTGCTTTTATGATTTTCTTATTGAAGTATGATTTACACACAATAGACCACATCTGATGAGCACTGGAGGTCCACTTCCCCACAGAGCCACACAGACACAACTCTGTCGCCTGTTTCATGGGGTTCACAGACTCCCCAAGGACCCCAGGTTAAAAGCCACAGTCCGCCCCAGAGGAAGTGGGGAGGGAGCCGGGCAGGTCTGATATGCTTAGCTTAATATGCCTCGGCAGACGACAGGAAGAGCGCAGCCGCCCCCCTGGCCCCTGGAGCCCCTGAGCTGCTGATGGCAGGGGAGGTGACTGGGCACCTGGGCATCCCGTGCCTGGAACAGTGGGAACACGGCACACAGTGAGTGGGCCAAGGGCGTGGTCTGGGGCCACTTGAAGACTATAACCCAAGAGTAATGCGCAGAGCTGAGAATCCAGCGGAACACGCAGTGCCACCCCCACCAGCCGGCCTGGGCCACACACGCTTCCCCACATCTCTGCTCCCTCCCAAGTGATGAGAGCTAGGGGCCAGGAATGGGTACCCGACTCTACTTCTCAGTGGCCTGTGGCCTTCAGCAAGTCACGTCATCTTTTTTTTTTTTTTTTTGAGGAAGATTAGCCCTGAGCTAACATCCGCCCCCAATCCTCCTCTTTTCACTGAGGAAGCCTCGCCCTGAGCTAACATCCGTGCCCATCTTCCTCTACTTTATACGTGGGACGCCTGCCGCAGCATGGCTTGACAAGCAGTGTGTAGGTCCATGCCTGGGATCCGAACCGGTGAACCCTGGGCCACCAAAGCAGAATGTGCGAACTTAACCACTGCACCACCAGGCTGGCCCCAAAGTCACGTCATCTCTTGAGCCTCGATTTCCTCATCTGTAAAATGGGAAATCCAGAGTGTTCCCGGAGGATTTCATGAGCGGCTGCAGATAAACCACACGGCTCAGTGTGGCAGATGACAAGCTCTTGACAAACATTAGCTATTACCCTGATGAGGTCTGAACTGCAGATCTGGGAGATTGTTTTTTCGCCTTCCTTCTGGCAGCTTCTTGGCATCTACACAGTCATGCCTGCAGAGCTGTTTTGGAGGCTGAAGGAAAAAATAGACCCTGCACCTTTCCCAGAATCCTCCTCTTGTTTCCTTTCCAGCTCCAGGAGCAGGCACATACTGGAAGGGACAGGAAGTGGCCACGGCCAGGCCAGCGCCAGGTAGCAAATGGGAACTAACTCTGAAAAGTGATTCCTAAGGAGCCTTTCTTCCTGTCCAGGGCCCATTTCACACCTCGGGACACACAGTGGGCTTGGCTCCATTCCCACTGTGGGGGAGCCTCTGAAGGCCCCGCTCACCACTCACACACAGAGCCAGGATGCCTTCGCTCGGGTTTTGAATACGAATTTTAACAATCTAGGTAGTCAGCTTTCTGGGCTCAGAAAAGATGGTTGGAAATACTTGCTTATGTTTGAAATCAATCAGTGAGACTGACAGGTGAGGGGAGGTGGGTGTGCAGACCCGAGGAAGCCCTGCGTGGGCGAGTCTGTGCTCAGGCCTGTTTTTTGGGAGGGAGGGCTGGCTCAGCACTGAAGCCCAGGGAATGCATGGTGTGGGGAGGGAAGCAGAGGTGCCGGGCCCGCTGGCCAGACCAAGGCCAGCTGATGGGGTGGCACCAGGTTTTCTACTGGACACACGCTCCTGGGCAGGACTCCTCGGGTTATAAAGTCCCCAGGGTCTTTACCTCTTCACCGTGAACCTCTTGTGTTCTGGGTACCACGTGCCACACACAAAGGTGAACAGGACACATTCTCCCTGCTCTCAAGGAGTTCCAAGTCTCGAGAGGGTGGCAGACGCCAGCGCCAACAGTGATAACGCGGCGGGATGTGATGTGTGCTATTACAGCAGGGAATGCAGGGCTGCGGGTGTCCCGAGGACGGGCGCTGAGCCCACAAAGGCTGCATGGAGAGTAGGCAGGGAGGGCTTTCTGGAAGGGAGCAACAAGCGCTAAGCTGAGCCCCGAATGAGGAGGAGTCAGGGCTTCGTCAAGCAACAGGCTTAAGAGGAAATGTTTGCAGTCTTAATCTGGGTGGCAGTGACAGACGGATTCCCATATGCAAATGCTGAATTGTCCACAGTAAAATGAAGAGTGCTCCAGGCAGAGGGAACAGCCTATGCAAAGGCCTGGACATGAGAAAAATATTTGGGCAGGCTGTTGCTAGCCCTTCTGGGCCCCTAACAGTAGTGGCAGGACAGTCGCCTCGGGCATCCTGGGACCCCTACTGCTCCACTTAGGAGTCACGGGACCGCAGGCGAGTTGCTTTCTCCCGCTGAGCCTCAGTTTCCCTCATCTATAAAATGATCATATTACTACCTTCCCTGGAGGGTTCTTAGGAAGATTCCATGAGAATGCACGCGAGGTGCTCGGCACAGAGCCTGTGCTCAAGGAGTGACGTAGACCATCACCATGCTAGGCTCGCCTGGCTCATCGTTTCTGGATGGAGTCCTCAGGGGGAGACTAGGCTCATTCTTCAAATCGGGGACCATCCTGGTCCTCAGAGAGGCGAGGGGAGCCCAGCCACCCTGAGGGTGCAGCCTGCTCTCTGGCCGCCCAGGCCCTAGGCTCTTCCTGCTCCCCAGGAAGGCTTCCCAAGGGCTCTGTCCAGCCCGCAGGATCCTGGGAACCGACGCTTGCCTGCCAGGCCAAGCACTTCACATACATCAAACATACATGATCTTTGATAGGGGCACCGATGCTCAGAGAGGTAAAACAACCTGCTTAAGGTCATGCAGAAGGGCAGAAGTGAGACCAAGCTTTAACTCTTAGCCGTGGCTCAGAGTGACCAAAAATGCAAATGTATTTAAAGCGTGGCCAGTAACACTCAACATATATTCATTCACTTTTTCTTTCCCAACAACCCGGAGGAAGGTATGACTACTATCGCCATTTTACAGAGGATGAAACTGAGGCACACAGAGCATAAATGACTCACCCAAGGCCACAGACCTAGCAAAGCACCTTAAATCAGGCTCCTGCCACACCCTGAGCCCTGACTATGGCTCTGTCCTCATTGCATACAATTCTCACTTATCGTCCTCAACGCCTTCCTGCCCAGGGCCTTTGCACCTGCTGCACCCTCTGCCTGAGATGCACTTTCCACTGATCCTCACGTAGCTGGCTCCTTCTTATTTGGATTTCTGTTCCATTACCACCTCCTCAGAGAGGCCCTCCTGGTCCACCCTAAAGAAATGTTCCCCTGTCCCTCCCCCGACTCTCATGCCACTGTTTTATATCTTGTTCAGAGAGTCTGACACCTATAGGGTGATTTGTTTATGCTGTGTGTCTCCCCACAGGATCAGCAGCCTCTCTGGCTCACCCTGAAAGGGTAAAAGTGCCCAGACTGTGCCACCGTTTCAGAAGACTAGGCGGCACCTTCCACCTACTTAAGTTCAGAGAAGTGATGGCTTTCACCCTCCGCTCCAGTCTGACCTCAGAACCCCTTCCCTGCCAGCCCCCCCCCCCACCCCGTGGTCTCCCTCCCCCCTTTTAGGATGTGAAATCTGAGTTCTGGGCAGCAAAAAGGGGAAGCCACATCAGGCACCTCTAGGAAAGCGACGGAGCAGGATGCACAGCATCTACCATCCCCCGTGGGAGACTGGACCCAGGAAACTGACAAGATTCCCAGCATGCTCTGCGCCCATCACCTGTCAAACCCACTACGCAGCGGAATTCCCCGGCTGCCTGCTGTGGGCACTGCCAGGCCCCCTTCCTGGGAGATCCCAGCTACAAAGAACCCCCACTTCGGCAGGCCAGATACAAGGCAAGAGAGGACACCCAAGAAATCACCAAAACAGGGGAAACCCAAGAAAGTCTGGGCAAGCAGAGTCCTGCCGCCTGCTCTCTCACATTAACCCTGCGGTTGAACTAGACTTCACAACACTTTTTGAAGAAGTAAAATATTCGCACGGGTTCAAAACGAAAACATGAAGAAGTTTACAGGAAAAAGCTCGCACCCCCTTCGCCCCCTCCACCAATCCCCCAACAACTATGCATTATTCTTACTTCCGTTTGGATCTTTCCAAAGTCCCTGATGCAAATAAAGCGTTTCCAAATATATACTCTTATCTCTTCTCTTTTTTTAAACAAAAAGGGTTCCATATTATACACACTGCACCACACCCTTTTTTTCCTCCAGTTGGAAGCAGTTCTATATCTGGACATAGGAGGAGATATACATATATGGCTGTGTAGGTTTGCGTGTTAACACACCAGTCATTAAGGGCTTACTGTAATTTTCACCCAATTCTCCTGGAAAGGGATGTTTAGACTAGGGGTCAGGAGGGGTCGTCTTTTAGCCCACCGCAAATGGCTGGGCTCCCCACTCCTGGTGATCACCTAGGGCCGCTACTGCCTGCATAAACTCCAAGCAGGCGCCAGGAGCCAGCTCCCTCCTGGAAATCCTATCTGCAGCTCCCATTTCTTAGAGCATCTCCCAGGTACTTGCAGAACTCGCTTTCCAGAGAGAAGGAACCCGAGACCCAGAGAGGTAGAGTGACTAGCCCAAGGTGACACTGCCAGGAAGTGGTGCTGGCAGGGCTCACACCCGGTCGACCCCATCACCAAAGCCAGTCAACCGCCGAGCCCCGCCGGCCTCCTCGGGGCTGACAGGCGCTTCCGCTGTCACTTGCCTGCGGTCGGCTCGCCCAGGTCCGGCCTCCCCGTGCGCCCCGCCCCGGGGCGCGCAGCCTCTGCGGGGCCGGGAGTCCGGGCGAGCTCGAGGAAGGTCGCCGGACGCCGGCCAAGCGCTCGGCGGGCGCTGCCGCGCTTACACCTCCCAGCCACCCGGGGGGCGCGGGGCGCTGCCTGAACCCATTTTACAGACGGGAGGACGAAGGCAGGCGCAGAGAGACCGGCTCGCCGGCCTGAGGTCACACGCGGAGCAGCGCACGAGCCCGGCTCCCACCCACGTCCCGCCGACTTCAAAACTTTCCGCCCCTGCGCACCGGGACGCCAACGACTTTCAGGTGCGGGGCGCGCGCGCCAGCTGGGCATCCACGGGCGCGCGCTCTCCCGGGCCGGGCCGCCTGCCCTGCTCCCTCTCTCGTCCGCAGTCCCAGGGCCCGGGGGTGCCCAGCCAACTCCGCGAGCACCGGAGCTGAGCGGCCGTGCCACTTACTCAGCATCGCCGCGGGCTCCTCGTCGCAGCCTGCAAAGTGGCCGGCGGGGGCCCATTTGAAGGAGGGGGAGACTGAGGCGCAGAGAGGGCCAGCTACTCGCCCAAGGTCACACAGCGCGGCGGCGGGTTGGGAACCCCCGGGCCAGCCTGTGGGTGCTCCCGTCCCTGTCCCCCGCCCGTCCCCCGCGGGATACTCACAGCCGGTCTTGCCCACGAGCTCTCGCACCTCCTCGGAGGCGGAGTGGGCAGCGCCCATGGTGTCCGCAGTGGGGTCCCCGGGGCGCGAGTCCCTCGCAGGCCCCGGGCTGGCGTGGGCTGCGCAGCGGCCGGTCCGCCCTCGGGTCCAGCGCGGGCCGGGACGCGGGGACCGGTCGGAGCCGTGGGTCCGCGTGGGGCCCCAGCGCGGCCTCTTATAGCGGCGGAGGGCGGCGCGCCGCGGTCCTAGCGCGCGCCGGCTTCGCTCACTGCGGGGAGGAGGAGCGGCCCGCCCGGAGCCAAAAAGGCGGGGAGGGGACAGGGAGGGGTAGAGAGACCCAGGAGCCCACCGCCAAGGTGCCTCAGTCCCCAAAGCAGCGGCCGTACTCATCGCGCCTCGCCCCTCCGCACCCCTGCCGGCTCTGGAAGGAAGCAGGTGCGAGCAGAGTTGGGGTGTAGGTAGGAGGGATGGGACCCCTGAGAGGTCTCCATGCCCACCCCCACCCCGGTTCCACCACACGTCCTCCCAGCCTCAGAAGGTAATCTCTCCTGGGATAGTGAAGGAGTAGAGGGAGCATTAATTCGCTCTGTGCTGAACAGCAATAAAGGCGATATAAAAACAGTACTCCAACGTGAATGCGGGCTGGGCGCTCATTCCACGAAAGACCCTCCCCTTCCCAGCACCCTGATGGTGGACACACCCACGTGCCAGACCCGCCCTCTGAGCCGCACAGCCCAGGGGCTTGGGGTGGTGAGTGGTCAAACTTTAAAGAGCCGGGGGGGGGGGGGGCGGGGGGCGGCCCCCAGATTCTGACTCAGGCAGGGCCCAGGGGGCTGCCTTTCAGCCAAACAGCCCAAGAGAACGCCCTGCAGGTGGTCCTCAAGCCTGCTGGGAGAAGGTCTGTGGTGAGATGGTTTAAGGGGTTGGGCTCTGTAGCCAAGCTGGGTGGCCAGGGACAGTCCTGCCACCTGTCTCACTATGATTCCTTCTCCTAAAATGGGGATAAATTAGGTAATGAGATGGCCATGAGAAGGGCCTTCGGTGGGATATGGCACAAAGTGGTCTCTGTGGAATCAGACCTACGTTACCAGGGGGGAACAGATTCTCAGGGAGGTCCCACACTTTCTGGTTCCCAAGGCCAGGCCTTTGGGCTCCATAGTGCTTGGTGACTTGCCCATCAATGATTGGCATGTATTCCGTGTCTGTTCTGCACGCCAGGCTCTGTGATGGTGCTGGCCTGCAGGCACGGGTCCTTGGGTGCTCACAGACGGAGACTTGGGTGGGCCCACCTACATCAACTTCACAGGGTGCCCATACCTCCCCAGGCCCAAGCTGAGGGTCACAGCCCATTCCAGGGGCACGGGCGCCTTTCAAAGCCACCAGGGGCTTTGAAACCCGGTCCTGGTTGAACCCGCACTGCCCACTGCTCTCTGCGGATTCACAGAGCCAGCAGCACCTGGCGGCTGCATTCCAAAAGCACCCTTGGCGGCTGAGACCCAGTCACAAATCAGCTCCTGGAATTTTATTTTGTTACGTTACCCAAGGATTAAATGATGGGGGCCTTTCTGCTGGGGAGGCAGAAAACGGTACTCTCCTGGCCGCCTCCCCTCCCCCTTGGCATCATTGCTCCCAGGGCTAGAGACAGGGCAGTGGGTGGGGACGAAGCCCTGGGAGGGAGCTCCGGGCCAGTGAGGGGCACATGGCTTCACTCTGCCCCTCGGCTGCGGAGAGGCCCCCAGTGTGCGGGGTGAAGGGAGCGGGTCTGTACTCCATCACCTGTCTACACCATCCGCTTCATCTCAAGCCCCACCGGCCGCCCTTAGCTCCTAGACCAACACAGACACTTGTTCCTTCCGCCTGGAGCTCCCTCCCCCCTTCTTCTGGCCGGGCTTCCTCTTCAGATCGCAGTGTGATCCCCTCCTCCCAGAGGCCTCCTCGCCCCGTCAGCTCTCCTGGGGCTCCTGCCAAATGAGCCGCCTTCGCCAGCCAGCGGGGAGCTGGGCGAACGGGAAGCTGGGGTGTCCTGACCACGGAGAATTTACTCCTGATTGCAGAGCTTTGAGAATAAGCAGGGACACCTTGGGGCAGCGGGAAGGTGGGGACGCCAAGGCACAGTCTGTGGGTTTGTTCGTTCGTTGATTCATCGCACATTTATCGAGGCCCTGCTGCATTTAGCTCTCTGGCTCGATCCTGAGCCACAACCAGGGGCAACCAGGAGCCACACATTCGCTTCTGAGGAACTCCCGGAGGGGTGCGGAGACAGACATGGGAGGCCACACTGCAGGAGTAAACAAGGGTTGACTTGGGCTCTCACAGGGCCTACGGAGATCTGGAACGTTCAAGCCAGAATGGTCCCTGGAGAGACTCTGCTAGCCCTTAAGCTGATCTTCGGGGAGTCCATGATTGTCCCCAGCTGTGGTCCCAAAGCGACACGCCAAGGGCCAGTCCTGAGTGGAGAGATGACTCTGAGGTTGGAGGCCCTGCGCTGACACCCACACTCCACCCGGCTCTGCCCCCTTCTCTGGCAGCGATGCACAAACAGTCTGCTGCCGCCTATTCCGACGTCATGGCTTTAATTCAATCCTACCGACGGCTCTGGCTCTGCCGGCTGGCTCAGAGTGGGAGGGAGGGCTGCAGCTCTGCATGGGGTCTGGCCGTCTGATTGGATCTGCTGTCTGGAGCCCTGGCGGAGGGGCACGCTGTGTGGTGATCTTTATCCTCCCATCACACAGCGTGACCTTCTGCGGGCTGGGAAACACTTCAGTCACCAGGCAACTGGCTCTTCTCCCAGAGGAGCTGATTAAACACGTCGGCCGCGATTAGAATGGCTGGTACCTGTGGGGCCGCAAAGGGCAGCTGAGCCCGGAGATGGCGGGGATGGTCTTCATTCGGCTCTCCCACGTTCCTGTCGGGGAAGAAGACTCCCAAACCACACTTGGGCAAATGACTTCACCTCCCGGGGCCTCAGTTTCCCCATCTGTAAACTGGCAATAATAATGCTGCCTTCCTCAGGATGGTTGTGAGGGTGAAATGTGAATATTTGTAAAGTGCTTCAAATAGTGCCCGATCTAGTAAATGCTACCCAGCCGTGTGCAGCTGCACAGTCTCTGAAAAGGGGGCGGGGAAGCCCTGATTTGTAGCATTTGCCAATTTCCACTGTGTAAATACTGCCACTGTGGTCAATTTCAAGCTACCAATACTTTAACAAGGGGTTTGCAAAATGCCTGAATGTTTAACAATTTTCTCTCACAAGCTGGTCCAAGACAAGTCAGCACACCACTACCCAGTGGACTGTTCTTATGATCCATACGCTCGTTCGTTCATTCATTCATTCATTCATTCATTCACTATTGAGTGCCAGGAACTGGGACACTACAGTGAAGGACTCAGTGCCTGTGCTCAGGGATCCCAAGAAGGAAAGAGAGAAACAGCCCATCACTAATGGGTGGTAAACTGACGGATACGGGCTGCTGCGGGGGCCTGGAGGAGAGGCACCCACCGCAGACCCATTCGATTGATGGGAACACCAAGGTGCTCAGAATGGGCGGTAAACTAGAATCAGAGTGCAGATATGAAGTCGTGTAAATGGCAGTTCCTGTTAGTCACCCAGTTTGCTCTTCTGTCCCTCTAGTCACTTGGCCTGCGGGTACTCCCACGGCTTGGCAATGGTCTGGGAGCAACAAGACACTTTTCTGAATCTTTGGGCCACTGACCCCCAAGAAATTTACGAGGACTCCAAGTGCCACCTCGCTTGGCCTCTGACTTAGAGAAGACCACACCTAAACCACTTCAGAGAAGTAAGGATGGGTGACGCTCTTGTAAAATATATCGGGGTGAAGATGCCAGTTGCCTGTGTCTCGGCTCTGACACACACAGTTTTTCTCTTAAGCCCGTTCAGGCTCCTGACTCTGGCTTCGTATATCTTTGTCTCTCGGTTTTAGTGTCAATGGAATCAGAGAAGAATCATCCCCGAGTTGTACTTTGAATTAAAGTTGTCCTTTTGGTCATCCTTTAAACCATCCTTTCTCACCCAAGACTCCCTGATCTTTTAAGGTAACCTTGGGCAACAGCGTGCCGTAGGAGCTAGAATCAGACCTGAGTTGGACCCTGGCCCTGCCATTCCTGGTTGGGTGCCCTTGGGTTGGTTACTTTGCCACTCTGAACCTCGGTGTCCTCATCTGTATAATGGATCCACAATCCCATCGTTATTGAGAGGATTCAGCAAGAGTGAAACAGCTGGCGTGGTGCATCTCCTCCACAACTGTTCATTCCCTCCCCTGGAGGCAAATATCCAGGACTGTATACCCAGCCTGGCTCTCCTCTTTCTGCTAGCCCTGAGTCCCTCTCCTCCCCATGATCCTAGCGAGACAAACAAACAGAACTCACACTCGAATCTCTGTCCAGCCCCCACTTCTTATTAAATCATTTCCGGTCTTGGGGGAGTGGTCTCTACAAGGGGATTTTACAATACTTGTTCCTTCTCTTCATTTCCCGAGAACTTTACACTCAACCCTGAGTTGGAAACTCGTGTCCGCTTGATTGCCTGGGATGAGGGTCTTCCTGGGGGTCCAACTTCCCTGGATCCTTCAGCTCCCAGCGAAGCACCTCCCGCCCTCCCAGGCTGCACTGCGCCAGCATCTACATCTCAGCCCAGACCGCAGAGGGATGCAGCTGCACGGGAGGGAGGGCTGACCGCCTCAAAATAGGAGATGGGGGCTCCTTGGGGAGGGCGGCTTGAGCATGTTTTTCTATTATTTATATAATTATAAATAGTGACCTATTACTGGAACTTGCACGGGGCAGATGGAAGCTTGTCTCTGGATGGGCTTCAAACTCTCCATTGTTGTCCGAGAAACAAGCTGACCAGAGAAGCAGAAAGAGGTGGCAGGGGCCCAAAATCTATTTTAACTGCAGGCTCTGCAGGGGGGTGGGGGCTGTGGAAGGGGACAGCGATCATCAGTGTGTGGAAGGGTCTGCTAGGAGCTTTTCTCAGGCACAAATGCAGCAGCCGGGGGACGCAACTCCTGGTGGGTTACTTTTATTTATTCAGCATCTGTGATGTGGGCTGAGGCATTCTACACCAGTGAACAGCAGGGCTGTATAGAAGGCAGAAGAACGGTCCCCAAAGAGGTCCACATCCTCATCCCAGAAGTGGGGAATATGTTTATATTTCATGGTAAGAGGGAGTTAAGGTTGAAAATCAGCTGACCTTGAGATGGATTATTTAGGTGGGTCCCATGTAATCCACAAGGGTCCTTAGATGGGAAAGAGGAAGGTAGGAGGGTTGGTCAAGAGTGATGTGAGGCGATATGAGAAAGACTCTATGGGCCATTGCCGGCTTTGAACTGGAGGATGGGGCCACATGCCAAGGAATGCAGGCAGTCTCCACAAGCTGGAAAATGGAAGGGAACGGATTCCTCCCTGGAGCATGCAGAAGGAACCAGCCCCACTGACATCGTGATTTTAGCCCCGTGAGACCCACTTCAGACATCTGACCCCCAAAACTGTAAGAGAAGATGTTTGTGTTGTTTTCAGACACCACGTTTGTGGTCATTTGTTACAGCAGCCGAAAGAATTGATGCACACTGGGTGTGCACTTGCAAGACCCCGATTCCAAGGAAACAGCATGGCCCAGACTCTTTCTAGAGCGATGGTTCTTCAAGTTCTGTGCATGCAGACTGCCTGGGTGGTTCTTTAAATTCTGGTTCTGACTCAGGAGGCCAAGAAATGCACTTGAAATGAGAACTCCAGGGGATTCTGACCTAGACTGTCTTGGGTTTTTTTTTTTTTTCTGCTAATGGCTATATTGAGATATAATCCACATGCCATAAAACTCCCCTGTTTAGAGTGTACAATTCAATGGTTTTAGCATCGTCACAGAGTTGAGCATCCGTCACTACAGTCCATTTTAGAGCATTTTCATCATCCCCCAAAGAAACCCCACACCCTTTCCCTACCGCCCGTTAATCCCCTCATTCTCTCCAGCCCCTGGCAACCACTGATCTGCCTTCTGTCGCTATAGATTTGCCTGTTCTGGATATTTCATATAAGTGGAGTCACACAGCCTGTGAGTTTTTGCGTTTGGCTTCGTTCACATAGCATGATGACTTCAAGTTCATCCAGTTGTAGCATGACTCCCTCATTCCTTTTTATGGCCGAATAATATTCCACTGTATGGACAGACCACATTTGGGGTATCCATTCGTCCATTGATGGACACTTGGGTAACTATATGGCTTTCCTTAAAGCATCTCATTGAGCCATCACAGGCAATGACAGGTGACTGGGCACTTTAGCACTCCCATTTTGTAGATGTGGAAACTGAGGCTCATAGGGGCTCAAATCACATGCTCAAGTTCAGAGGGCTAGTAAGGGACAGAGCCTTGGAGGGTCCAAGCCCCCAACCCACAAACCAGGGACACTCTTGTAGGTGTCTGTCTCCATTGAAGGTGACAGGGCTGGCCTGGCAACAAAGGAAGAAATGGAAGGTCGGCTTCCATCTGCTGAACTGGTTTGCCACAATGTCGCTCTCCTGCTGAGCAACGACCCAGGAGCCGAGGGTCCTTAGCTGAGGGCTGAGCACTTTGTATATTGTACGACCTCAGTGCATCCGAAGACCACACATGGGAGGTGCCATCTTCACCCCTATTATAAGCACAAGGAACTGAGGGCCCAGAGAAGCGACACCAGAGTCACAACCTCTTGGCAGCCACATCGATGGTTCTCAAATTGTTTTGCGCCTCAGGATTCCTTGTGTAAAAGGTGGAGCCCAGGCATCCACATTTTTCTTTTTTTTTTTTTGAGGAAGACTAGCCCTGAGCTAACATCTGCTGCCAATCCCTCTCTTTTTGCTGAGGAAGACTGGCCCTGAGCTAACATCCGTGCCCATCTTCCTCCACTTTATATGTGGGATGCCTACCACAGCATGGCTTTGCCAAGCGGTGCCATGTCCGCACCCAGGATCCTAACTGGCAAACCACAGGCCCCCGAAGCAGAATGTGTGCACTTAACCCCTGCACTACCAGGCCAGCCCCTAGGCATACGCATTTTCAGCAGGGGCCCCACTTGTTTCTGATGCAGGTCATCTGAGGACCACACAGGAAGAAACCCTGCACCCCAAAAATCCAGGGGAAAATAGGAGCCGGTACGCTCACTGAGACCCCTGCAGGAGCACCCCAAAGTCCTCACATGAAAGCTGTGGCAGGCTGATGTCCAGGACTGTGAGGGGGTCAGAGGCCCTTTGGATGAGTCGCTGGCTTCTTGTGGCCTCACAGTCCTGGGCACCTGTGGGACAGACCCCACACTCCGGCACAGGGAGGGAGACCCCTCCCAAAGGGCCACAAATAGGCACAGGCCATGAGGAAAACCAGGTTCCGGCACCTTCTCCGCTATTACTGACTGGCCGTCAGGCAGGCCCCACCTCCAGTGTGCAAGGAGGTGACAGGGCTGGGATTGGACGCTGAGCCAGCCACCTTGGGTCCACCAGCCGCCCTGACGAGCTGAGCAGGGCAGTACCACCTGCTGTGATCTGGCCTCCTGGTCCATCTCTGCGGCCCCCCAGCAAAGGGTTGGGGTCGGGGGCAAGCACAGCCAGCTCCTCCCTCTTTCCCTTCCTCCCTCCACTCCTGGGCTGGCTGCAGGGACCAGAGAGACCCCGGCTGAGAGCCTGAGAGGCAGGATGATAAATACACGTTGGGGTTCAGAGTTGGCGCCGTCGGTAATTTGGGGCTTGCCCAGGGAAAGGAGGCAGCAGGCACCTACCATTTGGACCAGCTCAGGCAGGCAGTGGAGCGCCCAGGCAGGCCTGGGGCGGTGGAGGTGCGAGGCGGGCCGGAGCACCCCCCCATCCCCGACCCCCCGCAGGCCCCAGCTGCACGGACTCGGCAGTGTGCAGGCTGGTTCACTGACTGGGCCATCTTCCCAGCCGTCCCCGCTCAGCTGCCTCCCAGGGCTCTCCCGGGCCGGCTGCCGAGAGCAGAGATGGGAACCAGAGCTGGCTCTGCCCCTCCAGGAGGAGAGAAGGAAAGGACGTGAAGGAAAGCATTCCCCCTGCTCTCTTGAGGCCCATAACAGAGGGAACTCCCCCCGCCAGAGACTCTAGGGCGGGGCTGGGGAAGATGCTTTGGGGGCTGCTGGGTCCCTGACTGCACGCAGAGGGAGAGGAAGGTCCCAGCCGGGGCTCAGTGTTTCCACCCGGCACCTGGTTGGGGGGTGCTCACTGCAGGGAGAAGTCCCTCCCTCCCGTGGGGGCTGGGAGCTGAGTTGGGGGCTCCAGGCAGGGGCGAAGAGCCCCTCCGAGCTGGCCAGCTCAACCCTCTCATCTTCACAGGGGAGGAAGCTCAGAGCGGTCAAGGTCACGCAGCGAGGAGGGGCCTGGCTGGGCCTAAAACAGGTCCTGAGACTCAGAGCAGGGGTGGGGAGGGCAGTGACTCTCCGAGGCTGGTCCCTGGGCCATTTACGTCAGGGTCTCCCGCATTTTTGTATAGAGATGCAGGTTCCTGGGACTTACTGGGAGAGAATGGGGCAGGGGGGGCGGGGGGGGGGGGGGTTGATGGACTCTAATCTGAGCGGCTCCGCAGCAGAGGCCAGGGGTGGGTTGGAGGTCTGGGTTCAGATGCTGTCTGCGGCCTTAGGCAACGACTTTATCCCTCCAATCCTTGGTCTCCATCTGTAGAATGGGTACATGGGACTTCGCATGAAGGGCTCACATGGTGCTGGCACTCGGAGGGTGCTTAGTAGCCGGTGGGTGTGACTCTGGTCACCTGGCCAGTTCAGTGCCAGTTGCTAGTCCTGGTCACATCTCGGTGGGGCTGGGTGGAGGGCTATCTCCTACACCAGCTGACATGTGGGGGCAGGTCTGCTGTGCTCAGCTGGTGACGAGGACACCTGGTGGCCTGCCCCTCAGCTGTCCCCAGGGAGGGGGAATAGTCAGGGCTTTTGTGAAAGCTGGGCCTCAAGGCCAGCCCCCAGATGTCCTGGGTGACGGGAGGGCCTCTGGATCTCTGGGGAGAGGGAGGTGGGTGCAGACAGGAATGAACTCAGCAACGTGGGGCCCTGTGGGCTTGCAGGCCAGCAGGAGCAGGACAGTGCATGCCGGGGACAGCCCGGGAGCAGGGGTGTCCAGAGGGAGGCAGCCCTCCCTGGGGACCTCGGTCACCCAGGAGGCTCAGGCAGAAGGTAAGGACACAAGTGAGACAGTCAAGAACAGAGTGTTCTCAAGATGCCCAGATATATATATATATTCAGAAGCAGCAACACAGGGCTAAAGTCTCTTCCAGGACGACTTGGGCAGGGCAGCCTTGTCTGCTGGGGGAAGCCGTGAGTCTGGGTGCAGAATGCACCAGAGCAACTTTAAACCATGTGGGGAGCGCTGAAAACTCCTAGTGCTCAGGCCACACCCCAGACTCCAATTAAATCAGGCTGGGGGGAGGGGAGCCTCAGTATTTTAACCCCCCAGGTGATTCCAGTACACTGTCAAGGTTAGAGCCACTGTTTCCACTCTAGCTGCAAGTCAGACCCACCTGGGGAGCTCTTAGAGGACACGGGAGCAGGCTCCGCCCCGGGGCAGGGAACCTGAATGGGGGCCTGGGGAGGGGCAGGGGCTGGTGTTTTGGAAAAGGTGCCCCCAGGGTGGAGAACCACAAACCCCATCGACGTGGTGGTGGGAATCCTGTGCCCCTGGGAGCACGGGTGTACGGGTACGTGCGCACTACGGTGTTCTCTTGGCGAGCACCGGTAGTGTGACCTTGGGCTGAGAGCAGTGGCTTGGCAGCTGTGCTGAAAGACGCAGTTCATTAACCCTGTGTCCCAGACACGAGAGGGGCACGCAGCCATGCCAGTGCACCGAGGGAGGCTGCCCGTGGCCTCCCCTCCGCCTCTTTCGACTCAGGGAACATTTGGGAGAGCCGCTCTCTGTAGGGACGATCCTGGTAAAGGACGAGTTAGGAATCTGGGCAGAACGTCAGTGTGACCTTCGGCAAGTCACTTCTCTGGTCCAACACTGGTGTTCCCGTGACTCCCTTTGTCCGTCCTTGAAGACAAAGCGTGTAGTGAGCGCACTGGGCTGTCTGAAGTCAGGGGTGATGAGGTGTAGAAAGATTATCTGTCTAGCTCCTACTAGATCTCAGAAGGCAACAGCATGCTGCAGAAAGGGGGACACTGAGGCTTAGGGGCTAAGTTTTGTGGAGCCAGGTGCAAGGTCAACATCATGTACAGAACAGGGACCCTCAAAAACGCCCTAGTGACCGTCAGCTACGGAGCTCATGGCTTTATGCACACAGCCCTGTGTCTAATATGAACGTGTGTAATGCATACATGCGGACGTCCAGTAAGACACCACGCGTGAGCCCCTGCAGATGGCAAGGCAGAATTTGAAATAGAACTTCATTTTATGCTGTTTAAACTGTTCCCTTTTCCTGTTTCCTCTCCCCACCCTCCTCTCCATCCCTCTAATACTGCCTCTAAAAGCTCACAGCTCCTGGCAGGGAACCACAATTTAACCTCGGTTTGACTTCATCTTTGTACTCTATCGCCAGAATTTATTTTAATTTCAGAAAAAGTCAGCGGTCACCTGCTGGGGATTTGAGTGAGTTCTGAGCTGAAGTTCTCCTTCTCTTGGGTCGCAGGAGTTCCCCAACTCGGGTGTGCCTAAGACTCCCCCGGAGCGTCAGGTGCAGTGGGCAGGGGTGGAAGCCCCCCAGGTGACGGTGAGGCGCGCTGAGCCCCATGGAGGTGTTTGTGCCTAAACCTGCCCCGTGCCCTCCCCTGCTGACCGCTGCTCTCTGTCCCCATCCTACCGGTCAGGCCAGGTGGCCAGCGCTCACCGCTCAGTGAGATGGTGAGGCAGGGGAGAGGGGACAGGCTAGAAACCTCCAGACCCAAGGAAAGCCCACTCCCTCGGGGACCACCCGGCCCCTTCCCGACTCCTCCGTCACAGCCCTGAGGCTCAGGGCAGCCCCTCGCACGGCAGCTGTTGCTGAGCTGGGAGAAAACCAGCGTTGCCTGAGCCGCTGCTGCTCTGCTCTGATGCCACCAGACAGCGGCTCCCGTCAGGCCTCAGGAGCTATTCTTAGTCTCGAGCACACACCTCCGCCTGTTAGAAGACTCTAGACTTCAGCAGGCTTTTTATAAATAACTGAGAAACTTGCAGAGTGCCAGGCCGCTGGGGAAGTACTGTTTTCTTTTAGGCATGAGGTTCAGGGTCTCGGCAGTGGGCACACCCTCCCTCCCGGGTGGCCCTGTACATACTGTCCTGCTGTCAGGAATGGTCACTCCCATCAGCTGAACTTCCGCACGGCCCTTGAAGGCGGCCCCTTGAGGAACAACGGCTAACAGCGGTGGCGCTGTGTGTGTCGAGCTGCGCACTGAGCAAGCACCGGGTGAGTTCAGAGGCAGTTACTATGCGGTGGGGACAGCTGGATGACCTGGGTTCGAATCCTGGCTCTGCGGCTTACTGGTCATGTGACCCTGGGGAAGTCACTTGGCTTCTCTTTGCTTCTATGTCTTATCTGTGACAGCGGGACAGCAGAGTCAGCCCTCTGAGGCCCTTGCTTCTCCTGATGGAATGAAGGGGGAGCATCCTCTGAGGGGGGACCCCGCCTCCAGGTTCAATGGCTTGTCCACACCGGCTCCGTTAGTAGCAGACGTCAGATTTGAACCTGAGTCTGTTTCACCGCAGAGCTCACGGTCAGTTATAAAGCTCTGCTGCCCCCTAGGGCTTGGGGGGAATCAGACACCATCAAGACCAGCTTGCCTGCCCACCTCTGTGACCCCGGGACCAAGGGAAATCAGCCCTATCCACCGGGCTCCACCCCACTGGGGGAGCCGTCCTCCTCCGCCATCCATTTCTCCTTGAGATCTTGGGCAACTCAGTGGCCCCTCGCTGAGCCTCAGTTTCTTTTATAAAATGGGTTTATAATAACAGCATCCCTCTGCAGAGCAGCATGAGGATTAAATGCCAGAAGCTTTTTAAAGGCACTGCCCCCTGCCATCTTCTATGGGCCCCATCAGGGTGGGTGCCATCCTCAGCCTCCTGGATAAGGCGGCCCCCTCCAAGACCAACTGATCTCCAAGATGTGCCAAGGTGGAGAAGGAGCACGTCTCCCTCCAGACCTTCCAGAGCTTCACCTCTGGCACAGATCCTCAGGGATTCGCGTTGGTTGTCTGTGTGCGTGAATGTCTCTCCCGATGGACAACGAGGTTCCGCTGACGTCCTCGCGGGAGCAGGTGCCCAGGGAATCAGCATGACACCGCTGTTCCACCTGCTCCCCCCACCCCAGCCCCCGGGCATTATGGAGTAAGTCACTTGGAGTGAAGCACCATCTAGTGATGTTATCCAGGCATTTTCCCCATTTTTCACATGTGTGATGGAACGCCACACTTGTTTGAACTCACAGCTGGGCCAGTGCCTCTTGCCAGCCCACGAAGGAGTCAGGGACAGGGCTCAGGGACACGGCCCCCAGGGCACAGCGTCTTTCTCGGCCCCTCCGGTCTGGCCTCGCCTCGCCCTCCGCCCCTCAAGGGAAGATGTGTGTAAATGGTGCACTCCACAGGGGGCGCCGTCTGCTCGGAAGCTGCGGGAGAGGAAACAGCGCAGTGAATGTTTTTCTTATTGGACCGGAATGAATTCCCCTCATCTCACAAATTGTGTCTTCTCCTGTTGGCTCATCCTCCAAAGACCAGAAAGGAGGGTTTATCCTTTCTGGAAAATCCTTCTCTGCTATCCTCAACTCATACCACCCTCCTTCTCTGGAATGCTACGGAGTAACGAGGCCACAGAGGTGCAGAATCCGGGCGGGGGGATGCAGTGAAAGTTCTCTGGCGGGTGGGACAAACCCAGCGTAGAAGGAAGCAGTACAGACAGGTAACACAGCTCAGGGGGCGGCTCTGAAGGGGGCTGGAGACTCAAACTGGGGGTGAATTAGGATATCTGTCATCGGACAATGGACTCAGGCTTTGAGACCACTACCCCATGCCGAGGGTGGAGGGGACCTGGAATCTTCCATCAGCACAGTGACTATAATTAGGCTTCAGCTGAGGTCCTTGGAAAAATCAATTCCTCCTTCCTGGCCGAATAGCAATTTGCAGCCTTCTGCAGCTGGCGGGGAGCGTCGAGCGGTCTGGGGTGGCACAGCCCTTCTCTTAGTTGGGTCTTGAATCCCCAGAAGAGTTAGTATTTAGAACAGAGATGCTGAAGTAAAGCAAAAGCCACACTTTTTGTTTCTTTGCTTTGAGCCCGTATTGGAAAGTAATCTTATATATTTGGTATTTTAAGTGTTTGAAATATTTAAGAGAATTTGGCATCATCTACCAGAAGGGCTTTGCGATTCTGATTTTAAATGAACTGAGTAATCAGTTACAGCCAGATCTTTTTTCTAATTGTGGTAAAACACACATAACATAAAATTCACCATCTTAACCATTTTTAAGTTCACAATTTGGTAGCGCTAACTACCTTCACACTGTTGTATTGACAGATTTTCAACTTGAAAGTTATAAGAGAATTTTGCTAAGTTTGCAAATGATATGCTACTGTTTAAGAGAACTTATGATTTGTGTATTTAAACGTTCGACTTAGGGGCTGGCCCCGTGGCTGAGTGGTTAAGTTCGCGCGCTCCGCTGCAGGCGGCCCAGGGTTTTGCAGGTTCGGATCCTGGGCTTGGACACGGCGCCGCTCGTCAGGCCATGTTGAGGCGGTGTCCCACATGCCACAACTAGAAGGACCTGCGACTAAGATATACAACTATGTACCGAGGGGCTTTGGGGAGAATAAGGAAAAATAAAATCTTTAAAAAAAAAAAAAAAGTTCGACTTCGCAGATGTGTAAGAATTCATGAAGTACTTGGGAAGGTTTTGAAAAATGCTTCAGAGGAAATCAAACATATTAAATTCCTTGGTGCACTTAAGGTATTTAAAGGAATTTAATTAAGTGGCTTTTCCTTTTAAAAAACAAACTTTAAAAGCGATTGTAAAATATAGTTAATTTGTAAGCAAAATAGACTCATAAATTTAACACAAAATCCTAGGGAAGAAGCGATGTTTCAAATTTGCATTTGTAATAAATAGAGTATTCATTTAAAAACAATGAAGTTGTCCCTGAATAAGCTTTCACAAAAGCCTTTAAGGACAGGCACCAAAAAGCCATTGTTCACGAATAAGTACTTTATAGTCTTCAAACTGCTTAAAAGACCTCACTACTTGGTGGGTCCCCAACTTGAGCGTGCGACAGAAGCCCTTGGAGGGCTTGTTCAAATACCGACCGTGGGATCCACCCCAGAGTTCCCGAGTCAGCAGGTCTGGCCCAAGACTCTGCATTTCTAACAAGTTCCCACGTGATGCTGATGCGGCCAGTCCTGGGACCAGACTTTGAGACCCACTGCCCTGGATCCATACGACACCCACAGAGGCCAGTGTCACTGTTGTCAGCTGTGTGGCCTTCACTAGTTACTGCCATTCTTTAGGCCTTAATTCTCCTGGCTCTAGCATGAGAATCACCCAACAGTCTGTACCCTGCAGGGTTGCTGTGAGGGTCAGAGAGAGGTGTGTGCAGGGCAGACCCATGGTGGGCTCACAGTGTACGGTAGCGATGAATGTTTGATACTATTAGACACCCACGTGTCCTCCACACACCCAGCATAGTGCTGTGCATACAGTAGGTACTCAAGAAATACTGGGGCCAGCCCCGTGGTGTAGTGGTTAAGTTCATGCACTCTGCTTCAGCAGCCCAGGGTTCGCAGGTTCGGATCCTGGGTGCAGACCTATGCACTGCTCATCAAGCCATGCTGTGGCAGCATCCCACAAACAAAGTAGATAATATTGGCACAGATGTTAGCTCAGGGACAATCTTCCTCACCAAAATAAATAAATAAATACCGATGTCAAGGATGCTTCCCCACCTACTGTGAACAATGGAGGGTTGGCTATAGGGACAATACTTACATGTCACTCCAGGTGGCCTCACTAAGAGCACCTGGATCTCAGGGGTTGCTTTCTCCCTGAAGGTGGGAAACTGGAGATGCCCAGTGGCAGAAGGCAGCAAGGCTGCCTTGTCTGGACCGTTTCCCCGGCTGTGGCTTGTAGAGCGGGAGCTCACTCTCCCTTGAGTGTTGAGGGAACCGAAAGGCAATGTCGGATTCATAGAGCGGAGCGGCTGGCCCGGCTCCAAGCACCAGCCCCGGCTGCAGGACGGGAGAGCAGACCCACCGTGCAGGTGGCTGCGAGGAGTCAACGAGACGCGCCATGCACGCAGGCGACACGCGGAGTGCCTGCACAGAAGACACAACGGGAAGTGACAACCAGCCCATCATCTGGGGAGTAGTCCCTCTGAAGATGGTCTGGCGACTTTTCAAATGCGGGCTGTGGGATGAGGTTCTCCTGTTCTTGGGGTGTGGCTGTCACTCTGATGAGGCCGTGGTGGGTCCCCACACCTGTTCTGGGTCACTTGGAAGACAGCACGGCAGTGTCTCCCCTGACCGTTCCTGTGTGAGGACATTCTGTCATCCCACCCTTCGCCCGTGCCACGCTTGGTTCAGCTAGTTCTTGGATCTAAAGCGCAGAGGGGGTACACGAGTGGGGCTTCTCTAACAGCGACATGAGGAGACAGGTGGCTCCCCCAGCTGGGGCTCCTCAGGCCCCTGGTTCCCTGGGATCTAGGTTTTCACCACAAAACTTCTTGAGGATTCACGTTTGGTTGGAAAGTGAAGAGGGAAAGATTCAAGATTGGGAAGCCACAGCAGGAGGAAAGGTATTCAGCTGCCTTCTCTTTGGACTAATAAGCATGAATTTGTAATACAATAATAGAGCATCTTTTGGGTTATTTAGGACCTGGTAGACTTCCAGTGAAGAACACTTGGTGTAAACATCACTGATGGATGTTACCCTTCTTAGTGAGAAGTTGGAGATGGGCATTTCCTGTGTTGGCACAGAAACTCAGCAAAGTCGGGGCTCTGGGCTGGCAATTCTGTAATTCTTGGGGCCTTCCCCTCATGGCTGTAATGTGGCTGCAGCAGCACCATGCATTACATCCTCTCTCGATAGTATTCAGCATTCAGAGCCGAGTAGTTGCAACAGAGACTGTCCAGCCTGCAAAGCCTAAAATATTTACTACCTGGCTCTTTACAGAAAAACTTTGTCAACCTCTGCCTTATTGTGATAAGCCTCATTATTTAAAAGACAGAGCTGTGCCTGCCCTCAGGTCGGCAATACTCTGGCTAGGAAGATGACATGCAGAGAATAAGAAAACAGTAGACACACCTCATCACTAGAGTCTATATGTCTGGAACAGTTTTAGGGCAACTCTTGAGATGAATGGCTACTTCCCTTTTCCTTCTAAACTTATTTCTTCTATGCGATGCCAGCTGCAGTCAGAACATCACGAAGGCATTCTTCACTCAGTTTAGCAAATGCCAGGCACCCTGCTAGGTGCAGGAAATACACATATAACAGTGATCCAGCCCCTGTGCCTGCCCTGAAGGAGCTCAAAGCATTTGGGAGACACAGAGGCAGGAAATGAAAATTCAGAGTGGCAGGTGCTCCGACAGGGTTAAGCAGAGGATGCTAAGGGAGTGTGGGATGCCCTGCCCAGCCAGGGGGAGTGGTGGGATGGTAACAAGGAGCACAGGCAGCAGGAGAAAGAGAGAAGGTGAGGTCGAAGCTGCACTGGATGCAGGACAGCGATGTTGGAGGTGAGGTGTTCCCTGCAGAGGGAACAGCCTATGCAGCGGCCCAGAGGTAAGTGCGTGCAGAGAAGTCAGGGGGCCTGCAATGTACGGCTGACGCAGAGTCTGCGCGCTGGAGAGCAGTGAGCTGCCCTCAGGAGCGTCGACTTTCTCCAGAGGGCAATGGGGGAGCGATCAAGCAAGGCAGTGCCTGGAGGAAACACATATTTTAGAAAGACGGGGTTGGAGGCGGTTGAACTCCCAGTGGTGGTCTGGACCAGGGTGGTGGCAGCCGGGATGCACCCACGTCCATGCGGTCCCCTGGGCAGGACCTGGCGATGGATGAATGTGAGCAGTGAGAGGAGGGGCAGTGAGCCACGGATGGGACTCAGCAGGGCCCTCCCCAGAGGCAGGATCCTCATTTCCCTGAATGCACGTCCCAGCTCAGGCTGCGGGGCCGCATGACCGATTTCCCTCCCAAGACCACTCTGATTTACTCAGTGAGCCGCCTCCAAGTGCCCGACAGCCACCGATGCGGAAATGGCAGCAAGTTGTTTGCAACACCCAGATGCGCCTAAGTGAGAGATAGCCGGTCCTGGTCCATGGGGGACGTTGGGGGGAAGAACTGTGTCCTTTTTCTCTGAGTCACTCACTGGAGCCGAGGAAGTCCAGGTTGGGGCTGCAAACCACGTCGCCAAGACAGTAGTTCAGAAGGCATGGCCTCTCTCGTGTGACTTTCCCCAGCCTGCTGTGTTCTTGTGGGTTCGTGGGACACGCCACAGAGGCAGCGATGGGGACCAAAACCTCCCATCTGAGCCTCCCACACCTCACACGTCCCTGGCTACCAAGGGGCAGCGGTATTTTCATTTAATATAAAAAGGGGATACAGAGACAGCATCTCCAGGCGGATGGGCGGGCCCCTGGCAGATGCGAGGCTTCGGCGGGTGGAGAGGGAAGCAGATCGTGAAGAGGATTCACCATCAGGAGGCGGAGCGGGGGTAGACGAACCTCTCCCAGCATCAATCTGCGCGGCTCAGCAAGAGAAATGACACAAGGAGTAAAACAAGCTGGGAACAGATTTTGCTTTCTTCTGAGTCACCAGGGGAGGAAAATGGAAAATTACCACTCTCCCTCACTCTCGTTCCCAAATGGAACATGGGCTCCTCGGAGGGAACAGCACAGCCTGGGGTGTGTGACCAGCTGGCAGCATACCTGGGCCATCCTGTGCTGCGGCTCGCTCTTTCCTGGCTCTCTTGGTGTCCCTGTTCAGCAGAGTCTTCTCTTGGCAGGTCTCAGAGTGCTGGACCTTAATGAGCTTTTAAGGTTAGTGGCGCGGTTTGCTTTGGGCTACTGTGCAGCCTGGCGGGGGGTGACTCAGGCTGAAGGGACCTTGCCTAGATGGTGACACTTAGCAGAATCTATCACTATCAGATGAAACTACAAAACATTTGTTCCAGAGCCCCTCACTCCAGAACCATCTGTTTGTCTCTATTACCGAGTGCACAATGCTGCCAGGAGGGAGAAGTCTGCTCCCTTCGGGACTGCTGCTCCACGCATGAGACCCGTGAGCATCTCAGACCTGGAACCAGCCCTTCTGTTCAGCAGCCGCATGTCCGCCCCCAGCTCCAAGCAGAAGGTGAAACCACACTAAAGTGAGTAACAAACGGTAAATGGTGCTTGGACGATTTCTGATTAAGAGAGAAGGAGGGTAGAACATCTAACACACACAGAGGAGATCTCAGCTGTGGATAAATGACGTGCAGATAAACCTATGATGAGTCACCATCTTGAGAAAACGAGAAATCAGCAGGTGGTCCTCTGACATCGTTGGCTGGCAGCTTCTAGTCCCTGGAAAGGCAAGATGAGGACGAGCACACGAATGAATCATGCTTTGGCATCAGGTCGTAAAGCGGGCGCCCTGGGTCTACGCCTCTGAGTTCCACTAACCCGACCAGACTGTGATGGCTGAAACTCTGTCACAGGCAGGATCAGGCCACTGCAGACCGCTTCATAGGGAGGGCTGCCTAAGGCTACGTGTTTCCAGGAGGAGAGGAGTTAAACTCCCCCGGGAGAGTGGTAATCCTAGTCTGTTCGGGCTGCTATAGCAAAAATACCGTGGGCTGGCTTAAACAACAAGCATTTATTTCTCACAGCTCTGGAGGCTGGAAGTCCAAGATCAGGGTGCCGGCCGGCTCGGTGTCTGGTGAGGCCCGCTTCTTGGCTCGTAGATGGCCAGCTTCTTGCTGTGACCTCACATGACGGAAGGTGGGGGAGCTCTCTGGGGTTTTGTGAGAGCACTAATCCCATTCACAAGGGCTCCACCCTCAAGACCTAGTTACTTCCCAAAGGCCCCACCTCCTGCACCATCACCTTGGAGGGTGGGTTTCCATATGGATTCCCCGGGGGGGGACACACACTCAGTCCACAACAGTTGTAAAGAGCAGCTCGGGTTCTGGAGTCAGGCTGCGCTGGGTTGGGATCTGGGCCCCCTTGCTCAGTAGCTGTGTCATCTGAGCAAGGCAGTCAGCTTCTCTGAGCCTTAGTTTCCTTGGATGTGAAACCGGCACCATTCCAAGCCCACCCGGGGCTGGCCCAGAATAAGCGCCCAGAAGAGTGTGGAATGTCTGTGCTTTTTGACAAAGACTGTCCTGTCACAGGAAGGCAAAGTGACTTCATCTACCATTCTAGAAGCAGACATCTGCCTCTTATGTGTCCGCACCGTGGACCCAGAGACGAGTAAGTGTGAAGGCTGACCCCCGGACCTCAGACTCACCCTCCCACTGAAGTCTACAGGAAAGAAGAACAAGGTCTCCCCCAGGCAGAAGGGGGCGTCTGCCTCCTGGCACAAGGGAATGACAGATGCCACCAGACTGGGGGCATGGGCTCCTAGTCCCAGAGCCAGACGTGGTCTAAACAGCCACGACATCGCACCTGCAGCCACATGGAGTCTAAATGACCCCCCCACTGAACCGGATTATTCCAGGACGGAGAGGAGAGTCCCATTTGGTTCTGAGCCTCTGCTGACTGTGTTTTCCATGCGAGGAGCTCCAGGTCCTGAAGGCAGAGGAAGAAGGGACGCACCGCAATGGAGAAGCACCGTGGCTCCACGCCCAGCAACCCACGCCAAGCGCTACCCGACAACTGGCCCAACTGGCCTCACAGGCGCACGTGCAAAGCTGCGGTTTTCGGGAACGATATCAGCCAAGGCCGGGGGACAGGGCTGAGCCCCAGCACGCAGTATCTCCGGTCCTTACAAGACTTCGGCCTCTCTAGACAAAGGCTCTGAAGTCTCTAAGAACTGAAAGCGTTAAGGAGACTGACACATATATAAGAACGTGTCTATGATCCAGTGCTCAGAAAAACAAAGGTCCCATGAGTTTGGAAGTGGAGACACGTGTTAAACAGCATTGCAGACAGGGGATCGTGGAAGATGTGACTGGCTGGCTTGCTTCTAAGAAAGAAACAGCCAGCCGCATGGCCATACCACTCGCTGTGCATCCTGAGTGGGCCGAGAAGGGTGGAAGTGTAAGGCACAGGAGGGGTCCGAGGTGGGAGCATGAAAATTTCAGTGCGTCAGTACGTCACCGGCTCATTCGTAGGACGCCGAGGGCTCAGAAGAAGAGAGACCGTTACGTTCTCTGCAGACGCAAACAGCATTGCTAACCGCGCTGTCCTGCAGGAAGGAGGCACAGCCTGGCCTCACATGGGCTATTCTTATCCCTCAGCCCAAACCATTTGCTTAGCCAAGGCAGTAGATTGAATTGGGGTCTTAGATGTAACCAATTAAAAAATATGGGAGCCACAAGATCGTGCCTGGGCCATCATAAGTGAGCTCCACTACCTCTTAGTGTGCACAGCTTTCTAAGACACAGGCTAAGGGACCAATGCCCTGGCTCCCAGGTGATGGGGACACAGTACGAATTCTGTGGGCTCCCACTAAACTTCGATTGGAAAATGTAAACAACCCGTTCCTTTGAGGATGCTAAATTAGCAAATTTAGCAAAGTAGCAAATTTAGCATCCTCAAAGTTAAATGAGCAAACGCTTAAGAAAAAATTGGTTGCCTCTGAATTTTATAGCTGTAGTAAAAGGACATTTCTGAACTTACCTGAAACAGGAATTATTTTCTTAGTTCGAACAGCTACAGGGTTCACCTTGAGGGACACACAGACTTCACGGTGAGTGATTTTAAACCGTTTTTCTTTGACAGTTTTTACCCTACAGATTCAAGCCGTGGGCCAGGGTGGATGGAGCAAACTGAAGTGCCATACGATTCTAGGAGAAATCTGAGTTTTTGCTAAACACCCGATTTCATCATACTTAAGATGCACTTTTTGCATCACTATTGTTAATTTTCTTAGGAACGACTGGTATTGCAGTTATGTAGGAAAGTGTCCTTTTTCTTGGGAGACACACGCTGAAGCATTTAGGGAGAAGCCTCAGGCTGTTCGAGACACTTTCAAGTGGTTCACAAAAAAATGGTACATACATTGAGAGAGAGAGAAAAAAAAATATAGCAAATGTTGCATCTTAGTGCAGGGTATGGGTTTCCATTACACTATTCTTTCAACTTGTTGATGTTGCTTGTGCTTAGACTTCTGTTAAAAGAAAAACGTTCAAGTGAACTTTCCACTAGGGCTCAGCAAACTACAGCCTGGGGCCCGAGCCCAGCTCACAGGCTGCTTTTTAAATAAAGTTTTATTGGCACACAGGTGTGCTCACTCATTCCTGTACCGTCTATGGCTGCTTTCCTGCTACGATGGCAGAGCTGAGTAATCATATGGCCCTCAGAGCCAAAAACATTTAGTGTCTGGCCCTTTATAGGAAAATTCTGTCGACCCTTACTTTAGAAGAAATCATATTTAAAGTCACAGTTATACAAGATGAGTAAGTTCCAGAGGTCAGCTATAAAGAGTGTCAATAAGGTATTGTGTCCTTAAAAATGTGTTAAGAGGGTCGGTCTCATGTTAAAACGACAAAAAACCCCAAAGGGACACAAGGAAACTTTGGGAGGTGATGGATATGTTTAGTACCTGGATTATGGTGATGGTAATAGGAATATATATATGCCCAAACTCACCAAATTGTATACATTAATTATGTGCAGTTTTTTGTATACCAATTATACCTCAATAAAGCTGGGGGGGAAAGCCACTTCCTTTAAAAAGTCTTTGTAGGCTTTGAACAGGGGTTCCCCAAACTTCAAGAGGACAGTTGCTGAGATGGTGAGGGATAAACATTCCTCATTTTCCCTCAACAAAGTAAACGTGAGTGCAGGAACAGAGTGGCTGAAGCTGGCCAGGAGGTCGTCACAGCACAGTTAGCGAGGAAGAAATAAGTAAGTTTTGAATCCCCAACAATAAGGATGATATTATTAGCAAGACACTTTCCGCAGGGCAAGAAAACCCTGCAGAGGAAGAAACACGGCTGGGCTCAAGTCCAAGGCGCAGGCTCGAGATTGGCCAGATTGAGGCCCTTACCCTTCACGGGCCTCAGGACTGCTCTTTGTAAAAAGTGGGAGCAGTGGACCAGCAGCTGACGGTTAAGGGGCCCTGTGGCTTTCGAATTCTCTAATCTCACGGAGACAACTTAGCAAACAGTTTCGTCCAAAGGTAGCCGTTCCTCAGAAAGTCTTGCTACTGTACTTTCTTTTATCCCACTTTTATAAGAGGCGTATCACTCTCAAACTAATCAAGGTGGGTTTTTCTTTTACAAAATAGGTTCTAGAAGATCCTGGGGTCAAGCCAATATACTAAGTAAAAAAGATTACGCAATACACATCTAAATAGGTCTTTAGAATATAGATTCTAACATTTGGAGATGATAGAAATGCACTCCTGGCACAAAGCTGGGTGCACTAAAAGACACCCGAGGATAAGACGGCAGTGGTCCGCCAGAGAGAAGGACACACAGCTGCTCTTCCCAGTGCCTCCTCCCAGGCGGGGCTTGAATTCTCAAGGGGGCAATATCGCCCCAAAAGGGCAAAACCAGTTCTTGGAGGGAGTGAAAAACCCATTACTCTTTTAATGTATAAAGCACAGACATACACAATACCTAAGCAGATAGACAGTTGGCTGCGGTACTAACATTTCAAAAAAAAGAAAAAAAGGAATGAAGTGCCGACACACGCTACAAAGTGGACGAACCTTGAAAACACAACGCTCAGGGAGAGAAGCCAGACGCAAAAGGACACATATTATATGATTCCATTCATATGAAATGTCCACAACAGGCAAATCCATTGAGACACAAAGCAGATTGGGGCTGAGAGACAGAAATGGGGAGTGACTGCGTAACGGGTACAGAGCTTTATTTATTTATTTTCATTTTTTATTTTTTTGTGACGAAGATTAGCCCTAAGCTAACATCTGCTGCCAATTCTCTTTTTGCTGAGGAAGACTGGCGCTGAGCTAACACCTGTGCCCATCTTCCTCTATTTTGTTTGGGACGCCTACCACAGCATGGCTTGATGAGCGGTGCATAGGTCCATACCCAGGATCCAAACTGGCGAACCCCAGGATGCCAAAGCGGAATGTGTGAACTTAACCGCAGAACCGCTGGGCCGGCCCCTACAGAGCTTCATTTGGAG
This sequence comes from Equus caballus, assembly GCF_041296265.1. Lineage (NCBI taxonomy): Eukaryota > Metazoa > Chordata > Mammalia > Perissodactyla > Equidae > Equus > Equus caballus. The sequence goes on along the minus strand of NC_091691.1, from coordinate 18,562,550 downwards.
GTAATGAAAATGTCTTCAGCTAGACAGAGGTGATGGTTGCACAACATTGTGAGTGTGCTAAATGCCACTGATTCGTACACTTTAAAATGGTTAATTTTATATTACACGAATTTCACCTCAGGAAAAAAAGTGTCAAAACAATTTCATGGGAGGAAGATGATTAGGAAAAAAATATCTACAAAGGCTCTCAGAGGGGAGATTACTGAAAAAAAGGTTGAGAAAGACTAGGGTGGAGGATGGTAAGAGACAGCGTGGGAAAAGCCCTCTGCACAGTACCAGCCGTGACAAACAGAAATGGCAACAGGATATATTGGAGGACATGAAGGAGCCATTTGGTGTAAACCTAATTCAGCCTGACTTTGTTTTTCCAAAAGGGCCTGACATGACCATTGAGCATGCATTGTACATCTGCTTTAAACATTTCCTATGGCAAGAACAAATGCCCTTAAGATAAAGGTGCAACTTCCCCCGCATTTCCTTAAGGATAAGCATCTCTTCCTAGGCTAGGAACTGATTGCTGTGCTCACCTGTGACCATCCAGCTCGAGACGACAGACCTGCCACCCTGCTGTGTCCACCGAGACAGCAGACCTACCTGCTGCGTCCATCAATCGCTGTGCCGACAGAGCAGTCACGTGACTGTTATAAAAGGGACATTTCAATCCTATGTGAAACATTCTCTTTGGGGGTATATAACCAGTCTGTGCACCCCACTTCTTTGGTGCCCTTTTTTCCTTCGGGAAGAAAGGCCCTGGGCCATGGTCCTCACATTTTAGCTCAGAATAAACTCACCCAAATTTTCATTTATAGATTGGTTATGAATTATTTTCGTTGACATTTCTTGGTGTAGTCACAGCAGGATTTCAGAGAAACCCACCGGAGACCACCTGGAATCTACACTGAACTAGCATTTGGTACCAATAGGGGCCCACTGAGCACCCCTGGATCACTGCATTCTTCAGGTGACCCTGGTGAGTTCTTCTGAAACTCAGACCTCCTTAGTGTAAGTTGACAGTCCAAGAGTTTATATGAGCTGGTTAAGGTCTTAAGACTAGGTGTCTTAAGGGGTACGGGTACATACCCTCGGTAAGAGGAACCTAGGAGGAATTTCCTAGGCCAGAGGAGCCTAGAGGAACTTGGGAGTGAATGGGGAAGGCTGACCCTTTTTAATTTGGCTTTAAATTAGAAAGAATTGTGTTTATAAAGTCTGAACAAACTGCTTGATAGAGAAATGAGAGACTAAATGTGTTCAGCTCTGAAGAAAAGGGACACTAGCTCCTCCTGGCCTTTACCAAAAGGCGTCCTTAGGTGACTGAGGACCTCAGTGGGTGTGTCAGAGGACCAATCCTCTCGACGTGCAGTGGTCCCATAGGGAACTCCACTCTCATTCACGGTAATTAATTACAGCCTCATCCGGGGACACGCACATAAGGGCTGGTCACCCAGCGCTCCGAGCCCCTACAGCAGTGTTAGACTGCCAGAGGGAGAAACTGAGGCACGTAAGAGAGCGTTTATGACCTTTCTATAGGGAGTAACACTCATAAGCAGCACATTTTCTGACCCATTACACTGTCCTTAGAAGTTGTTCCGACTTTATAACAAAACAAAATTAAAAGAGAAGTGGGAAATCGAGCTTTTAAAACAGCTCAATCAGTTCCTGAATGGGCAGCCTCTCTGAACTCCAGTGGGTTTCATGCTGTGACTGCAATTGCTTAACAAAGGGGGATCCCAAGCCAGATTGCTAAGGCAAGGTGAAAGAAAAGAAAGAAAGAGAAAGAGAGAGAGAGAGAGAAAGAGAAAAGAAAGAAAGAGAGGAAGGAAAAAGCTGGGAAAACAAGTTTTTCCACCGCAATCTGCTATGAGAACACCTAACTCAGAAATCTAAGGAAAATCTTTGTTGCAGCTGTCTGTTGTATGTGTGTGTCTCTATGTATGTTACAAATGTGTGGTATTTTACCTCCGGATGGTACAATTTCTAAAGAGCTCTAGTCCATTGACTTAAAGTAAGTGCTTACAAAAAGTTTTTCTAAATAGACCTAACCCAAATGTCTTTCAAGTTAACATGATATAGATTAATCTTTGGTTAATGAAAGTTTCAGTTTGTTGGTTTGATGTTAAAAAAAACTCCTCAAGAGTTGTTGGTATTTGAATATGATGCAGACATGCAGCCTGGGTTTACGAGTCAAATAAGCTCACGTTGCCTGTTAGAAATTTCTCAGCAAAATAATAGCTTTAAATGATAACTAATTTTGTCTAATATCTCATAAAGTTTTTGCGGGTAATTTAAACATCACCAGTGGGAGCAAATGATTTGGATATAAATGAAATAAGAGTTTATAGATAAACTTTTAGCAATAATTATAGTTAATGGCATGTGTATTTAAAATAACTTCCAAAATCTTTTCGGTAACTTGAAATTTTGAAGTTTTTCTAGGTTAACTTAAGTGATAAAGATTCGTTAAGTATCTAGATCATCTTTAAATAACATAGAGAAATAGACATTAATTACTAAAGGTAAGTTTATCTACTTTTGGCTTCTTATTGCAGAGATGCTAAAAGTGTTTGGGTCTTTTACTGTAAAGTGGCGCGTTTCTAGAAATTATGAAGAGTGTTTAGAATGCTGGTATAAAAGACAATTAGTAATTGCTTACCTTTTTTAGTGTTTACTAGGGTCTACTAAAAGTTAAAGAGTTCTAATATATGTGATTAAAGCTACTAGAAATTAACAAGGAAAACATTTATATTTGAGGAAAGTAAGGTGTAAGTTTTCAGTAAAGAAGGTATAAAGAATGGAAATATTTTATTTGTTTGGTTAAGAAAGATAAATTTGTCCTAAAGTACTAGGAGGGAAAAAGAAAGACTAGACAAATTCTGAATGTAAAAGAAAGTTATAGAAGGTTTGTGAAAGAAATTCTGAAAAGAGTTTTGTACACGGTCAAACTGGCTAAGATTGAAATGAATCTAATTAAGTAAATGGGTTTTAATATGAAAAAGTAAACTGGTGCAAAAGTTAGAATTTGGCTTTTCCTCTTAAAGGGATAATTTTCTGAAACTATTAGTCTGCTCTTGATAAAGAGGCTATAAAAGGTTTTTCCTTCTAAGTTGACCTAAAGGACAGAAGAACTATGTTTTGTTGAGATAATTTCCTCTGTGCAAAAAGACAAAGGTGTCTCTATTAAGGTTTTTTTTGCTGTTTCTGTTGTCACTTTGGTTAAACATTACTATGAAACATTGTTTCAGTGACCCTTATTTCACGATGACAAGATCAGCAACCCCTTGATCTTGTTTAAATCAGTGTCTTAAAACTTTTTGATATTTTTGACAAGCTTCTCCCTCAAAAAAAAAAAAAAAATTCAAATCCTGCACAAAGGCTTGATCCGGATGAAGGAAGAGAACTTCTCTGAAGACTTTCAGAGGGCCCCTGGGACTTCTCAAAGAAATTTGTTCTCTCTTCCTATAAAGGAGGGGATACTAATTAGGCTTGTTTGGTATGCTAAATTGCATGGGAAGCATTGCCAAGTAAATGATAATAAACCTTAGGTTATATTGTGTAGGTAAATATTATTCACTATTTTAACCCTGTTGGCTTCCAACATCACAAGCGGAGAAGACCACGACTGCGTTCTATTGTGTAATTTTGTTTACAAATGGGTCTTACTTAAACAATAAGCAAGGACGTTATCAAGCTGGATATGGTGTCCAGCCTCAAATGCCTGCTACTTTCTGTTAACTCTGCTAACCCAGTAAAAGATTTCCTTCTACAGGCTCAAGAAATCGCTATGGAAGAAAAAATAATAATAATAATCAATATATATAGGTTGCAACAAAAGAGAAAACAATACTTTGGGAAACTTTTTCCCACAGTGGCTCATATGGCCTCTACTTGTGCTATATGCCCAAAGTATAATCCAGAGAAGCCACTCTATGAGTCACAAGGCCACTTTCCCTTCCTAAGGGACCGTTTGAGGTATGACAATTGGACTTTGTCCAAATGCCACCATCTCAAGGATAAATATATCTTGTAATGATCTGTATGTTCTCACATTGTGTTGAGGTTTTTCCTTGCAGAAGAGTGATGGCTTTAGGTAAATTATTATTGAAAAGGATAATTCCTGTTTGAGGCATTCCTACCGAGTTACACAGTGACTAGGGAACTCATTAAATCTATTAGTAATATTTGGCCAATAATGCAGCATTTCCACTGCTCTTACCATCCTCCATCCTCAGGATTGGTGGAAAGAACTAACAGACACAACCAAAACTTAATTGGCAAAGCTTTCAGAAGCATTTACTCTCTCACAGCCAAAAGCTCTTGTGCTCGTGCTCCTTAACCTTAGATCTACACTTTTTGTAAACATCACCTGTCTCCTTTTGAAATAATAAAACAGCCTATGCAATTAGATAAAAAAATATATGAACCAACTTTGCTTAAGGGATATATTAAATTGTTGTCATGGTCTTATTGAGACGCTTAAAAGAAATGAAAGATTGGTAGCTCATTCTTACACAGAGAACTCCCAGAACTCATGGATTATGGACTATAACCAGGAGAATTTATTTATTGAAAGAGACATCAAATAAAAGACTCTATACAGCCCAGTTGGAAAGGACCCACACCAGGAGGAGAAGAAGACAGCATCTGTTGTAGACAGCTGTCCCGAGACTCCGGACCAGGCCTGCATTCCCAACCTTCTATCTCCTCACTTAAACCTTTGTTATGCTTAAACTGTGTACCTATTTTACAATTTGTTTGGAATACTATCATACTTAAAGGGATTAATTTGGAACAGACTGGTGTTGAAAGCCAGGCATTTATCGAGTGACTCCTGATGGAACTCAATGGTTATGTGGAACAAATCCCTGGCCTTGGTACCACCTGGATGGCTAAGACACTGCACCCTGAGTTACCTTTAAAAGCAGGGAAGGAGTCAGGCTGCATTAAAACCTGTTGCCAATCTCCCTCTCTTTAAGGCCAGATGGACTTGTTCAGTGTTCACTGCTATGGCTATATTTGCAGCTATATTTGCTCCTTGTTTGGGGCTAAAAGATGTCAATATTACATATGGAAGCTCTGACTAAATTTCCTCAAGAAGCCCTTAATGATAGTCAAGGAGGAACAACCTTATTAAAGACTGAAATGTCTTTAATGAGAAGGGCTGTCCTTCAAAACAGAATGGCTTTAGATATTCTTACTGCATCCCACGGTGGTACACAATCATTCAGACTGGATGCTGTGCTTTTATGCGTGATGAGTCTTCCAATGTGTCATCTCTGCTAAAGCACGTGAAAGAACAGGTGAATGCCTTATGCGATCCTACACCCAATTTGATGTGTTTGGTTGGCTCTCTTTCAGTATCGGTTCTCTTTTTCCATCCCGATTGCAATTCCTATTTCTACTACTTCTTGGAATTCTTGTACTAGTCATAATGTTCAAACTAACTGTTGTTTTCTTTACTCAGTGTTGTAAGACTGGCATACAAACTAGAATAATGGTTGCGTGGTGACTCCAGATGGTTGATCTATCTTACAACCCTGGACAAATTTCCTTTTCTGATAAAGACTATGCCTAAGAACTCATTTTAAACTAATGTTTTCAAAGATGTTGAACTATTATCATCGTTACTATACTTGTTCTATGATCATATACAATGTAAATGTGAAGAGTCATAGAAAAGCACATAAACAAGGTTTGTGCAACAATCTAAAATTAATTAAAAATTACATAACCTACGAAATGCTTCCTCTGTGAATATATATACCTCTATGCTTGTCCACTATTTCCCCCCAGTGTGGACAACTGGGCAAATCAATGAGATAAAAGCCTGGCACCGAGGGACATGATGGACCCAGGGCAGGTAGCAACCACCCTGGCACCGAGGGACAATATTTTGATCATCAATGCTTTCTATCAAAAGCTTATAGATCAAAAGAGGAAAATGACAAATAGAAATGGCAAGCAATAGGACATATTGGAGTATATGAGGAAGCCATTTGGTGTAAACCTAATTCGGCCTGACTTTGTTTTTCCAAAAGGGCCTGACATGACCATTGAGCATGCATTGTACATCTGCTTTAAACATTTCCTATGGCAAGAACAAATGCCCTTAAGATAAAGGTGCAACTTCCCCCCACATTGCCATTTCCTTAAGGATAAGCATCTCTTCCTAGGCTAGGAACTGATTGCTGTGCTCACCTTTGACCACCCAGCTCACCTGTGACCACCCAGCTCGAGACAACAGACCTGCCACCCTGCTGTGTCCACCGAGACAGCAGACCTACCTGCTGTGTCCATCAATCGCTGTGCCGACAGAGCAGTCACGTGACTATTGTAAAAGGGACATTTCAACCCTATGTGAAACATCCTCTTTGGGCGTGTATAACCACTCTGTGCATCCGACTTCTTCGGTGCCCTTTCTTCCTTTGGGATGAAAGGCCCCAGGCCATGGTCCTCACATTTTAGCTCAGAATAAAGTCACCCAAATTTTCATTTATAGATTGGTTATGGATTATTTTCGTCAACAGCCGTGACTGGGAACATGACCATGTCATAAATGGGAGGTTACTAAAGAATTCTGAACCCTCGACATGATAGTGTTTGGAGATAGGAAAAGCAATCGTCATTCAAAGTGTTCTCTAATGTCCCCCAAATTCAACACCTAGATATGAAAATTTCCATTAAGAGTTCTGTTACTTTAAGAGAAGGAGCAGGAAATTCTGACACGCCAGGACTCTACAACGCAGACTGTCCAACTGCTGCCCGCTCCGGTTTTCCTTCACTCAGTGCAACCTCTTTTCCTAAGTTCACTAAAGCACTGGCTTTAGCCCCTTCCACTCCTCAGAAAACCTGCCATCACTGGTCTCAGTTTTTTTTGCACAGCCAAACAGGAAGTAAACTTCCTATGGAAACATGAGCCCACTTTAAACTTAAAAATAAAACAAAGAATCCTTGAAAGGAGAACCGCTGTGACAAAAACCTAAACTATATGGTGTCAGCTTAGCAGTCAGGCGGCAACGAAATGCCCCGGGGCAGGCTGGGAGGTTGGAGGCTGTGTTTGGGGGGTTACACTCAATTCAACTGCTGTGCGTAACTTGAAGGTGGAGTCACTGGCACTGTAGCTAGTCTAGGGGAGTAGCTGATAAGGGACAGAAGGTAGTGTGTGTTGGTCGCTCTTTGCTGCTGACAGCAGGGCATGATGAGAAAGAGATGTTCAGGCAAAAATGTGCTGGTTTGAGACCTGAAACCGAAGAGTCAGAAATCCTAGGCTTCCTATGCTAGAAAGGGCAATGGCTTCTGTGCATCCACAGCAAGAGATAAGGAGGGAATCACTTAGAGAAATGAAGGCCGGTGAAAATGTTCCACGCAACAGAGACTCAGCATTGCCTACTTACTGTCAGATTAAGGCAACCACCACTAAGTCGGGGGGAAGAGACAGGCATGGGGCAGAGAAGCAAGGAAGTAAGGCAGGCTGGAAAGTTCTGGAAAAGAACTTTGGGTGTGATTACTGGCACAGACAGGCTAGCAGGCTGCTAAGTTTTTGAGGGAATCATGGGCAGAGGAATCACAAGCTTGTTGTAAAAATCAATAGTCTTGCTCTGGCCCCCAAACCTGCACCAGGCCGGAAGGGGACTGACTGTGAGAGCCACACAGCTCCTGGGGAGGACGCACCCCCAACACCCACTTGTGACAGACCAGGAAGCAGTGGACCCAGAGCGCAGGATCCGGGAACAATGGAGGAGGGACTCCTCCCAGAGGGCAGAATCCCGCCATCTGCTCCGCTGGTGGCTTCTGCTGCGTCTCATTCTTTCGTTTTCCAGGTGGGAGTTTTTACTGCGGTGGTCCTGTCCCTGCTTCACCAGTGAATGGGAATCGGGGGGATGCGACAAGGGTGGGGGGTCGGATAACTCTTTTAGTTCATGGGGGCCTGTCCTCAAGGAGCCACGTGGACTGATGGAGAGGACAGCAGCCCTCGGAGAACAACTGAACTCTGGGCGGGACGGGGGAAGTGGGGCAGAGAGGCTCAGGGCACAGACAAGGCAGAGCTCCCAGACCTTTCCTTTTCCTCCTGGGCACCCTGGAGGCCATTTCCCAGCCTCCTCTGGAGTTAGGCTGTGAGTCGGTGACTTGAGATCTAGCTACCGAGGCGGACATAAGGGACTACAGTTTTTCCTGTGAGGTCTCCTCCTTCCCTCCCATGCCACCTGTGGAGAAGACTCTGGGTGTAAGACAGCAGCACGACCTGTAAGGAGTAAGCCCCCTGCCTGGTGGCCGTGCTGCGGCAGGAGCAAGCAGTACCTTTCTGGACTGAGCCACTGACACTGGCGACATCTGTCACCACAGCCAGCCTACTTCACACAGGCTGCCTCCCGGGGAAGGGGGCATGTCCCGCACAGGAAGAGCACCCCCTGAGCAGACTGAGACTGGACCGCAGCGCTAGCCACATTAGTGTCCTCCGCATTCCCACCCTCCCTCGAGGCACGAGTGCAAGGGCTAAGTGCCGCTCCCAGTCTCAGCTCCCGGAGCACCCCCAGCTGCCCCTCCACGCTCACTCCCCTCCAGGCTGGGTGGAGGGAGATAGCCCCAGGGTGCTCCTGGAAGCCACAGGCTGAAGACAGTGAGGCTGGGTCACCCCGCTGCCCGAGGGCCACCCCACCAACCCATTCCCCTCCCCAGTGTTACGTAAGCAAGAAAGTTCTTTTGTGATAGAGCCATCATATATTTTTGGGTCTATTTATTACAGAACTAGCATTACCCTAATACAATCATTGCTAAATGGCCATAATACATTTATTCTATAATTGCACATAATTTTATTCACCAAAGGAATGTCCTTTTCTCCTAAGGTTCTAAATTTCCAGAACTGAAATGTTAGAGGTTAGAGTCACCGCCAAGGCAAAGGGCAAGAACATCGCGAGGTAGTTGCTGAAGTGGTCGGTCGTGCGGGTGTCAAGGGCTGGGGGTCGGGGGTCGGACACCTGGTGCGCGGCTGGGTCCCCACCTCTGGGCGGTGTGCTCCTCCGTTGGCCGGCCGATCCCATAGCAGGGCTCAGCAAGCAAGGACCCACGGGCCAAATCCAGCCTGCGGCCTGTTTTCGTCCAGCCCTCCAGCTAAGAGTGTTTTGTGTGGAAGAATATGTGACAGAGACCGCATAAACATTATGTGGCCTGCGAAAATACTCACTGCCTGGCCCCGCCCTGTGGGGCTGCTGTGGGGGTTATGGACAGGTGAGGCCCGTGCGTGGCTCAGGGTTAAGCAGACAATACAAAGTCACACATGCAACACAGCTACAAACGTCTGCCAAAAATCAACTGTCACGTAGCCAAATCCTGCTTTTCGTCTAGGTGAGCACTCTCTCCTTCCTTCCAAAAATCAAATGAAAATCATGAAGAGGTACATTCTGATTCTTATGGCCACAAGACTTTTGAATTAAAAAGTTGCTGGTAGTCCAATTTCACTTACTTGGAATATGGACTAAGGAGAAGAAATATTTCTCCTTTATAGCAAAGGGCCCTAGTGTGGCAGAGGAAAGCCTCAAACATGAAAGCTGGACTCCGTTTAACATGTGAAGAAAGACCGAGACATTTTAAAATTAGAACAAGACTCGAAGGAGATATTAGAAAACATAAAATTGATTCAGCAACAGTATTGATGCTGGTTTTCGTGATAAAACAATTTTGCTGTGTAAATGCACTTCTAGTGGAGATCTGTTATGAGGTTCAGGCAGAGACAACATAAAGCTGGCCTTTCAAAATCCGATTAGATGGAGAATGTTCTCCAATGAGACGCTTGGCCAAACTGGTCAGATGATAATGTAGAGTCCGGGACATAAGTGATGTCTCACTGAGACAGCATTTCCCAGAGCTCATCTGCAAACCCTGGCGCTCGGGGATGCTGTGTGTGTGTGTGTGTGTGTGTGTGTGTGTGTGTGTGTGTGTGCGTGTGCGTGCGCACGCGCGCGCCAGGGGAGGGAGGTTCTAGGGCCTGAGAAGTTAGGAAGACACGGCACACTGCTCTCCTCCTGGAAGATCACAGCGCACAACTGCACATTAACAGTTCTGAGAAACGCCGCGGTGTGGGAAACTGGTGCCTAGTTTAGCCCAGAACATCTCCTCTCCACTGTCTGTGGTGGCATCACGGAGAACTGGCGCCCTGGAGGACCCGTGCAGCCGTCAGGCCATCGTCAGGACGCACTGCGACCCTGGGCTTCCCTCACAGCACTCACAGTTCCCGTTTCACAGCACGCATTTGAACAGAATGAAAGAGCTGCGGCCTCTGCGTCATAACCAGATACTCCCAAGGTTACCAGCAAGCTTAGAACATGAGCGCTTGGGGGAAATCCTAGTAGCAAGGTCCCTGTTCACTCACCAACGTTAAGAAAGATTCAGTAGCAGATTTGTGCCCATTTTGATGAGAAGAGGAGTGGGGACATCCCGCTGTTGCCAGGCTGGACTTTCTGTTCTGGAACGAAATCGGGCAGGCCATTTGTGTGGTTTCTCTGGGTAAGTTCCATTTATTAATCATTGTACAAAAAAATCTTGGCATTCATTTGAAGAGAAAAGAAGTTATTATATCCAAATATTTAATATTTTAACATTGTGAAAGTTCTTCTTTTATAACAGGGCTTTTTAAAATGGAGAAAACTTTTGGAAAAATTTTAAAAAGAAACATGATTTATTAGAGTACAGGATTCAAAACACGTTTTTAGAAAAATATAAAGTGCCCAAATACCAACTTACACAGGTGACACCGGCTTCCTGGAGCCAAATGAAGCATTCATGAAGAAACACACTTAAAAACAGTCTAGATACATATGTACACAGGGTCAGCAAAGGTCAACCATCTCTCTTGGCTGTGATGTTACTCTAAGGAAAAAGGAAACCAAACCAGAAAACCGACAGTTATAACTCTCAGCATGCTCCACGGTTTCCGAGCAATGCATCTCCCGAGCACGAGCCCCATGTGACCTAACTTCCACCTTCGCACGGGAGTAGTGTAAAGCCCCACCTCGGGTGGGCTGGGCGCCGGGAGGGGGCAAGTCCAGATCACCCGACTGTGGCTCTGACTGCCGAGGAACACGGACCCTGGGCCACAGCTAATTCAGGCTGGAAGGAGCCCCTGGCCAAATCCCCGTCTCTTTCTAATAACTTCTTAATAGCTGTCACTTGCTATTAAGTGGTCTCAGGTGGCTTCCCCAGACCTCAGTCATCCCAGGGTTTCCAAGGGCTCAACAAGAGGCAGTCAGCAAACATGGTGTGAAAATACTGCATGCAAATGAAGACAGGTGGCGAGGCGCGACTGGGCCACAGCCCTAAAGCCTTTCACTAGAGCACAGGGCTGCTTCTAGACTGAGAGAGCCGAGTAACTAGGTCCTGACTCCAGAAGGTCGTTCCTACTGGTTAACTACAAGATGAGCTCGCCAGAGAAGTGGCAGGTCTAGAAGGGTGCGTGTTCCAGAGCGGCACAGAGTCGGGCCCTTCACACCCAGTTACCAAGAACATGGCAGAGAAGCCAGCGAGTGTGAACCGGAAGTCAGCCCCAGGGGCTCAGGAACCGGCTTCCTCCTGCTCATGTTTCACGGCAATGGCTACTGAGGGGCAGGTCACACTCACGTCTCCTTTCCCACTGACCCAACACTCTCAAAATTAAAGATGTTTCATTGGTTCTACCGTGCCATATTCGAAAAGGTTTTGAAGTGATTCTAAGGAATGACAGGGGACATGAAACCTCCTCTTTTCTTTTCAAAATTTTAAGGTTCATTATTTCTTCTTTTTTCTGATTAGAAAAGTGAAACTCATTTTTAGGTCTTTGGAGACCATGGAGTATGGTTTCTAAAGGCAAACCTTTTAACATCAGATTGTACTTCTTCTTATAAAGAGAACCCATCACTAATTTAAGATCTACTCATGATACTGGATTTTAAAAAAGTACTTATTTTAAAGAGAACAGTAGATGAATGTGGGAAAATCCACTCACAAAAATCATTATTATGCATTTTCTCAAATAATGTTATGTAATAAAATAGAAGACTAATGATTCGTTAAGATACAAGCATAAATCCAGAGAGGAATATGGAAGGGAAACCGTGTCATTCTCCCAATTCAAATAAAGAAAAAGATAAACATGTGAAATCTGCTTTAAAAATTAGAAAAAAATAAATTCACATGATTTTGATTACCATTAGTTTGTTAATGTCTCCATCTGCAAGACACTGCCACATCTCCTACAGCGTCACCTTCGAATAAGCAACTCGATTCAGGGTAAAATGACACACAGTTCTGACTTAGGCCCACACATGTCCCACAGAGAAATCAGGAAGAAATTAATGCAAACAACCCCATCTGTCCAGCAAATGAAACGCTCTGAGACAAATGCAGACAGACACAATGGCAAGTGAATAAAAAGAATGATAAGAGTGTCGACAGTGAGACCTCATGAAGACAGAATGTCACAAACTGTCACCACAGGACAAGCATACAAGCCATGCCACTGAACACAGTGCCTTTCAAGTGAATTCACTAGTGTACGCGGAGAGCGACATCGTCTTTGCAGCTGGGGGAGGGCACGCGCCGTTTAAACTTGGGAGGAGGCAGCCAGCACTACTGGTCCAGTGGCTTTCCTGGTGGTGTGAGTCCAGAGGGGTCCGTAGAGACGTCTTCTTCCGGAACCTGTTCTCTTGGAAGATAGCAGCAGCAGCAAAGGTCCAAGGTCCCCGACCAGACTTTACTCCACATCCTCTTTCTTCGCACTGTAAATGTTCTGTACTGTTTCATAGACAGACTCCAGATCCTCTGGGTATCGAATTTCCAGCTCTGCGTTCGGGATGTAGTGGGTGCCAGTAAACTCTGAGAAATAGCGTCCGACATCGGGGTGCGAGATTTCTTGAGGCTCCACATTATATTCCAAGTTTTCTGTTGATAAAGAGGTACATGGACATTCTTGTTAAAACGGACATTTCTGCAGCATCTTTTATCCAGAGAACTTCCAATTACCCCTTTGAGTGGCATTTCTGAGGTGGGGACAAAAGGAAAGACAGAAGATGTTTATGGGAATTTGGAGGAGGCGACAGGAAAAAGGCAGCGAGTGGCAATCAGGGGCCGGAGGGATGGTGGCATGGGGTCCCCAACAGCTCCACACTGAACAGAAGTATTTTCCTATTCTCTGAGCAAGATGTTTTGGTTCCAGCAAAACTCCAGCAGTCTCTTGGGGATTGGCAAGCTGGAGACTCAGCGTGTTCCTGTGCGTGATCTGGCACACAGCCAAACGTATGGGACTAGGGTATCCTAGCCCGCTCATCTTTCGCCCATGCCTGAGCTTCTGGAGCCTCCACACATTTGGTTACAACTCTCACACCTGCATCCTTCTTGTCTACTGATGTGAGTCCCTCCTACACAGATCACTCTCTACCCGCCTTCCTTTGAGTGTGGCTGCGTACGTCCAGAGGTGAGCCAGCCATTCACAGGGCAGTTGTGGGATCCAGTGGGAGGAACGGAAAAGTGGCTCGCATCACTAGGCTCTAAATGGATATGGGTTACACGACATTTGTATAATCGCTTAGGAAAACCATACTACCTCCTCTCCTTGCTCTCTAACTTGCCACTAGAGAAAGAAATAAAAGATAAGATTCCTTTAAAGTGGAATGATAAAAAAAAAATGTGACAATACATATGAGGTATTTTAAAGGCTGAAATCCCTTTAGATGGCTTCTCTCTAAAAAACTATTTGAAAAATGGCTCCTTCATGGCCCCAATGAATGGATGACATCTTGTGTGCCCTTCCTTACTGGCCACAGAGGCCGGGCCCTAGACTGGGTGTGGGCCCTCGAACCAGGAGAAGCCAAGCCATGTACCCCAGGATCTGGCACGAGAAAGCAGCTGGGCCAGGCAGATGCTCCCCAGTCTGACTGTGTTCCAGTCTCAGTTCCCATCAATACGCAGCCATATGTTGCCCAGCCTATCACTTGAATCAGCCCACGGGAGTCTGCGCGAGCCTAGCCAGCAGGCTAACACCAACAGCGCAGGAGGTTCTCTCAAACAGCCTGGGTAAGCATCCTAAAATACAAATTCAGGACACTCGGTCCCCTCCACCCAGAGGCCCTGCATCCTCAGAGTACACAGGATAAACGCGAGCATCTTTCTGAATACGTTTTTAACTGATATTTGTCTTTCAGGAGACAGGGAAAGAGTTGCATAATTTAACCTGTAACTTTTTTTCCCCACAAGATAGGAGAATTTAAAGACATTTTGTGCTAGTAGTTGTTTTAGGCTGTTTCTTCAGACTGCGGTTAAGGGATATATCAATTTGAGAATCAGTACTTCTGAGGAAATCACATACAAATCACATGCAAAGATGAATGTTCAGAGATTATCTTAGCATCATTTATAATAGCAAAAATGTAGAAGCTAGTCTCAATATCCAGCTGCAGGTCACTGTGTAAAGGGCACTGTGTAAAGGGCACCGTCAAGGGCAAGGAACTGCCGCATCAGGAGGCTGAGGGAGGGCGGGCTCCTGCCGAAGGTGCTCTGCAGAAACGGGAGCTGCGGTCTCTCGAAAAGCACACTTGACAGTCTGCTCACTCCGATTCTCTCTACCGTCACCACTGCATCTCTGCAGGTGACTTTACTTTCTTCTTTATGTTTGACATTTTTCTAATGCTGTAATCAGAAACACCAATAAATGTAAAAAAAGAACACTTGAATGTTCCAAAATGCCACCCGCTGAGAAAAGGCCCCTCCTGCCCACATGCCCTGCCACCCGTCTCCATGGACCAAAGCAGCACGGGTGACCCTCCTCGGGGAGGCTGAGCGGGACGTAACCACGGCCTGTGCCTTGCCCAGGTCACTGCTGAGGGCCTCACACCTGGGTTTTCTCGCAGAGGTATGCAGAACTAGCGAAGGGGAAAGACTCTGGGAGTGCCACCAGGAGACTGAAGTCCCTTTGCTCGGAAGGGACCGCTGTCACCTGGCCTGGGCAGGCAGGAAAGAGAGAGTTCAGGGAAAATTCCAGTGGGTGAGTGAGAACAAGTGCTTTGCTCCCAGTGTGTCCAGAGCAGTGGTGCTCACCCGGGGGCTATTTTGCCTCTGCTGGGCCATTCGGCAACATCTGAAGACAGTTTTGGTTATCACAAGCGGGAGCTGCTACTGGTATGGAGTGGGCAGAAGCCAGGGGTGCTGTTACAGAATGCACAGGACAGCCCTCACCACAGAGAACTGTCTAGACCAAAATGCCGACTGTGCCTGCTCCACAGAAACTCACACACGTTTTAGCATTGTTCCCCCCCCGCCCCCATGTATTATCAAACAGCACACCTTGGTGTCGCCTAATACTTAGGTTCTGAGTGTTGGGAAGAGGACAGAAAGGTAGCAGTCGGGTTATTATCACGGATCTGGAAGGACAAGCTGACCCTCAGCTGCTGCACAGGATTCTGAACGTGGGCCCCACACACGCAGCCTGAAGAGTGCAATGTGCAGAATATCGGAAAGCACGTAAAGGGTAAGTAGTCCAGAGGCTGCTCACAGCCCTGCTCCTGGCTGTGAGAGAGCAACGCGGACCAGATTCAGTGCATTGACCTGCCTACGCTTCCAGCAAAACGGCAAATTTTTTTAAGGAGAAAACAAGATAATGAAGCTGGCGATACATACATTAGGAGGGGGAAATAAATACCAATCCACTAAATACGGCTTAAGAAAATTTACTTGAAGAAGAACAAAAAAATCTAAGTGAGACAAAACTTAATCATTCAACAGGACTACTTAAAAGTCCTGGAAAAATCTCGAGAAGTCTTTCTGGTTCCCTTGAAATTTTCAGAGAAATGTATCTGCTTATTTTAAAATTTCAGCTACCCCAAAATATATGCATAAATTCCCGAAAAACCATGGAAACTGCACGAGGAGTCCTCGTGGGCACCGGTCCTGTCCTGGTCCCTGCCCCGCCTCCCTCCCGAGAGGAAACCACCGTCAGCGGGAGTGGACCCTTCCAGTCCCTGTTCTACGAACACACACAGAGTAGCTAAACCCAACTACAGATACTTAAAGAAAATCGGCATTGTTTTATGTGTATCTACTTATACCAAATATACTATAAGCATTTACCTGCAACTGGTTTATTTCATTGCAGCTGAATATTCCATAGTTTGGATATACCCCAGTCTACCAGGCAAGCCCTTACGAATGACGCGGTGTGGCTATTATAACAAGGGGACCACAGGCCCTATGTGTGAGCGTGTCTCTAGTGGGGAGACCAAGGCGTGGAACAGCCAGGTCAGAGAAGGAGCACTTGAGATTTTTACAATTTAAAAGACAGAGCCAGACGGCCCTCTGAAATGGCTGAACATTTACACTCCACCCAACGTAGGAAATCTCACACACGTGCCAGCATGTGAAGACTGCCATGGACTGTGTGTGTGTGTGTGTGTGTGTGTGTGTGTGTCGGAAACCTTAGCTTGGAAGTGTATGACAAATTATGGGAGAGGAGACTAACATGTGGTGAGGGCACTGCATGCACCAAGCATTCTACAAGGTGCCCCATCACTACAGACAGAACATATGCAAGAATTAGATCTTCGCATTGCAGTTGAATTCCTGGCCTTCCGATGCGGGCAGCTGACCTGAATTCAGAGCATCTGTGAAATTCATTTTCCGTAGTAGCAAAGTAGGGAGGATGGGGAGACAGGAGTTGCTCCTCTCCTACCTGTGCCAAGAAAGCATAACAGCATGCCCCCTAGTGGGAAGAAAAATTATAAATACGCAAGATGCTGTATATCCCATTAGGATTTAGGTGAACTCTAACATACTGAAGGAAAAATTCTCTCTTAATTGTGCAGATTAAAATTACGTGAAGATGTCATGTATGTATGTGGCCTATAATTCACTCTTGAACTCTCTGTGGGGAGCTAATAATTAGAAAAGCATTCATTAATGGGTTCTACCCAGGTTACTAGGATCACCAGAGCTAAAAGTCAGAAATTTAGATCAAGAAAAAGTTTAAAAACAAATAACAATGCAAATAAACTAACCCAGAAATGCTCAAAAACATAGGTATTTTTAATATTTAGCCTCTCAAGGTCTCCTAGCAGCTAAATATGAGCTAGTTTGAGCATGAAATTGTCCCAAATTATCATAACACAGTGACTAAGTAAAAACCCAGGAGTCTATGGGAGAAGGGGGAAGGAGAGAGGGGGAGAGAGGAAGACAGCGGAGAGGGAGGGAGGAATGCTCTTGTTTGCAGAAGTAGAGGGAACAGAGCAGCAGTGGCAGTGGGACACAGCACACCATGGGCCTCTGGACGAGACGCAAGGTGAGGCGCACAGCAGCCGACAGTAAGTACTCCGTCAAAACATCAGCCCGAGCTAGTCAGGCCGCAGGCAGACCTGCCAGTTTACACACAACACACAGGTAAGGACACGGCAAGACAAACCCAGAATGTTCGACGATTTACAAGACAACTGGGCTGGACTCTTTAAAAAGTCAAAGACCTGTGAAAAAGAGAAAAAACAAGATGAAGAATGAGAAACTGCTCTTTAATAAGAGACTAGGGGACACAAGAACCAAATGCAAGGCACGCCTCCTGGTTAGACCAGGATCTAAAAGCAAACAAACAAACAGCTGTAAAAGTTATGCTTGAGACCACTGGGAAATTTGAATACTGACCGAATATCAGACATTACGAAATAATTTCTGTTTGTTAGCTGTGATGATGCAGCTGTGGTAATGCAAAGAAACGTCCTTACTCTTAGAAGAAGCATGATTAAGCACTTAGGTCATGACGTCTGCAATATTCTTTCAAATGGTTCAGCAAAAAACAAAAATCTCTTTTCACAGATGAAACAGATATGGTGAATGCTACCTGCTGAATGTAGTGGTGGGTATACAGGGTATTCACTGTCTGAAAGTGCTCTTAATCCAAAATTGCAAAACACCACACGTTACATGCACTCACCTCATGGTTCTGAACTTCTGTTTACAAGCATCTCTCTCTCTCAGACAGGGATTCCCTCCCCCCAGCCGAATGGGAGCACTTAGGTGTTGTCTGGAATGACCCATGGGGCTAGGGATCCCTCAGTGAACAGGGCAGACTCGGTTCTGCACTCAGGGAGCTCAGGATGGAGCGAGGCAGCCAGGCCGTCCGAGAGGAAGTCCTGGACGTGAGGGCGCAGGGACTCAGAGGGCAGGGTGCTCAGGGAGTGCGGGGCAGGGACAGACGGCCCAGTGTAGGGGTAGAGGGGGAAGGGTGGGGTGAGAACAGCGTCTTGAAGGAAGTGACGTTAAACGTGAAGCAGGACCTGAAGCATGCGAGGCAGGAGGAAACAGCCTGTTTGTGAGGGACAGCCACCTGTGAGAATGGCGATCTCAAGAAACATCGAGGCTTGATCCGGCTGGAGTATGACAGGGATGGGAACAGAGGAGTTGTGGGAGAGGGTCTAGATTACCTCTGGGCCACGCAAAGGAGTCTGGTCTGCTACTAAGACACTCCTGACAGGTAGTTTAAGCCACAAATGACCTGGTCCAAAGTGCACGCTGGAAAGATCCTTTAGCTGTTGCTGAGGAAAACGCCCTATGCAGGGGTTAGTCTGGAGGCAGGTACCAGTCAGGAAGCTGGCGCAACATAGGCAAGAGATAGTTATGGCACAGAGAGGAGGGCGACAGGAATGGAGATAAGTAGATGGAAACACGAGGGACGCGTTCAGGAGACAGAAACAGTGTGATGTGTCGACTGACTTGATATATGATGAGGGGCGGGACAGAGAAGTAAGAGATGGTGCCCAGGTGGCAATACTTGAGGAGATGGGAACAGGTTGGGGTGGGTACAAGGGAGGGGCAAGACGAGTTCAGCTGGCAACACTGCTGAGTGCCTCCAAGTGCAGATGCCCAGGGGGCTGCTGGAGAGGTGGGCGTGGGCCCAGAGAGGGGCAGGGGATGGAAACGAGGCTTTGAGATTATGGCACCAGCATATCAACAGTCACCGAGGCCACAAGACCTGAGAGGGCCCCGGGGAGCCCCACGTCACGTCAGGTCCTTCTGCAGGGAGCTACGAGGACGCGGCTCTCCATGTCCACACCCCTGCTGCCAAGCACCCGGCTGGCACCCAACAGACGCCCAGAAACACTGACTGAGGCCAACAGAACCGCTAGCGGACAAAGACGGACAGCTACCGTGTGGCATACCAGCTCTTCAGTTCCAAGAATTTTCTACGGGTCTCAGAATTTAAAATTAAAAAAGGTAATTTGCTAACATTACCCACAATCACTTAGTTCAATCTCAACTTTAAGAGCATAAAGCTGACAACAAGATAAAATTTTTTTACAAAGTCATTGCAATATTATGACTCTAAAACTTACATTGCACTTTTATGTAAGATACGATTAGAGACAAATTCCTGAATCTTCACCATAGACACTGGACAAATTCACAACACCTAAAACCAAATACCCAGTTCCACCTATTCTAAAAAGCCCATTTTTAAGTTAATATAAATGTTTCCAGGAACTCAAATACTAAATACAGAAAGTCTTAATATCAACCCTACATAATGGGCAATGGATGAATGCCCACGGTGAAGCCATCGACACCGGCCCACAGTGCTGACGACCGTCCCCTTCACTCCTGTGACACACGCTATGAGGTGGACTGTGAAACGTGCAGAGTGATGAGTGGGGGTGCAAATGGTCCATGAACCATTCTATAATTTCCAAACCATTTGTTGGTTTCTAGAAACCGTCAGTATGGTTTTTTATTTGACACAGCTTCAAAGTTAAGTGAAAGCACCGTCAGCGCCTTCGCTGGACGCGGCACCTATCACGCCCTCTTGTAACCTCTCACTGCAGTGCGACCTGTCGTCTCCAGGAGCAGAACTCCTGGCAATGTATACGATCCTCTCTCAGCTTCTGATAAGTTACCAATAGTTAACGTGAAACTTTTTCTAGTCTTTCTGATACTTCTGAGACTTTTACACACCCAGCATTTCTGTGATTGCATTTCTCCTGACACAACCTTGAGCAGGGTCAAACCTGAGGCTGTGGGTCAGACACAGAAAGGCGCAGCACGATGGTCAAGGACGCGGCTCTCTGCCAAGCCACCCGGGTTCCGATTCACCCTGAGGTGAGAATTGAAGCGCTCCATGTGCTGCAGACTGCTCGTGTATAAAATGAGGCGGACGACGGCGATCGTGTTCTCCAACGGAAGTCACGCACATCAGAACGCTGCCTGAGGCCAAGCAGCATACGCCAGTGTTCATGTTCATTTTTATCAATACAGTGCATGCTGTGAAAGCCCTGACAGGCAGGCCTGCAACAGATGCATCCCGCAGAATGGAGGGACTGAGAAAGGGGAGACCGCCCTCAGGGCATCTGTCTCTAACCTGCCCCCACAGGCTCCATCTGTCTCCGCCCCACGAGTGCCCTGGGCTAGCCCCAAACACCTACCAAGCACCAGCTGACCCTCCCAGGTGCTCCTGGAGCTGGTGCTGTGGACTGCAGTCCCCACAGTGGCCACTCGAGGGCGTCTCTGCCAGAGCACAGCTGGCTGCCAGTCTCAGGAGGCCAGTGGGTGCTAGGGTGGCTCCCCCAAGTGTCCATTCAATGCCCTCCAGTTCAGGCAGGCAGTACGGGCAGGGCACAAGCTGACCCTCCTTGCCTGGAGGGAGCCAATGGCAGGGCCTGGGAAGTAGGATTGATGGGAATTTGATTGGCAAAGGCAATGCCCAATCAGAAGAGAGGTCAGCAACAGCACTGGAATAGGGTCCTGGCTGTGGTGGTGACTGACAGGGAGATGCTGTGGCGGTGACTATTTAACTCATGGGATGCCCACACCAGAGCACACCCACCACGTTTAGCTGACTATCGGCCCTGAGGAGGTGAGTCACGGGACAAGTGTCACTTATGAAAAAACTGATGACCTGTGCCCACAGTATCTGAGTGCTCAAATGAGTTCTTAAAATACGCCCGGGTGTCATTAAAAGTACAGACAGCACTAGCTACTCACCTTGGGCTGCATATCTACAAGAACCATCCTCCACCAGGACATTATAGAAAGGCTGATGGTGGCCATGAGGCAGGCTGTGGACGTTCATGTTTCGAATCCATTCATGTCCCATCATGCAGGTGGGGTCCCAACCATAGATCACACAGTTGTAGCCATACCTAATTAACACAAGAACACGGCAAATCAACTCCTGGGACCCTGTCTCGGCAACTCTGAAAAGTATAGACAACGGGTTGGCCTCTCTTAAGTCCACAGTCCTACAAATTTACCTGCTTTTACCCTATGTTGAACCATTTTTCAGGACACTCCCGCCCCTCTTTATAAACTCGTCTTATCAGTACAGCACTTCTCTTGGAAAAGAATAAGCTTTCAACAAAGAGTGATGGGACAAAAATGGTTATCCAAGCGGAAAAAGCTATCAGGACCCAGGCCTGACAATACACAAATCAGTTCTTAGAACTAAGACCTAGATGTAAAATGCAGACCTTAAAAAATATCTTCATGACTTGAGATGAGGAAAGATTTCTTAAAGAAGACACTAAAAATACAGTCCGTAAAGGGAGAGACTGATCAATGACAGCATTGAGACCCTGACTCAGACAGACTATCAAAAAAATACAGGACAACTGGGGAAATGCAAACACTGACCAGATATTTGATGAGGTTAAGGAATTGTTTATTTTTTCTTAGCTATGACAACAGGATGATGAACGTATCTTTAAAAAGAGAGCACCCTTACCTTTTAGAGACAGACAGAAATAGCTGTGGATGAAATGACATCTGGCATTGCTTCCAGGGAGGAGGAGGAGGACATGGGGGTGGAGCTGAGACGAGGACTGCCCTCGTATGATGACTGTTGAAGCTGGTTATGGGAACATCGCCTGGTTCCTTACACTCATCTCTCTGCTCTTATATATGTTTGAAATTTCCATAACACAGTTAAAAAAAAAGAATGAAAAACACTAGCCAAAAACTGGGAAAAGAGGGGCTGGCCCAGTGGCACAGCAGTTAAGTTCGCATGTTCTGCTTGAGAGGCCTGGGGATCGCTGGTTCGGATCCCAGGTGCGGACATGGCACCACTTGGCACGCCATGCTGTGGTAGGTGTCCCACATATAAAGTAGGAGAAGATAGGTAGGGATGTTAGCTCAGGGCCAGTCTTCCTCAGCAAAAAGAGGAGGACTGGCAGTAGTTAGCTCAAGGCTAATCTTCCTCAAAAAAAAAAAAGTCAAAACAAAACAAAAACTGGGAAAAGAGAGTTGCAACTTATCTGCACATAGAGACTAGTATACAGAATAAAGAACTATTCACATCAATAAGAAAGCCTAATAACTCAATGGAAAAATAAGCAAAACACTTGACGAGGTGCTTAGTAAAAGAAAACTTGCATGGCTGGTAAACTCAATCTGTGTAGTAATCAGGGAAATGCAAATTAAAACCATGACAAGATACCATTTGCCATTTCCTACATCAGTGCATTTTTAAAGGTCTGGCAATGACACAAGTTGGCGAGAACAGGAGCTCTGGGCTCCGAGCCTGCTGGTGGGATGTGAGTCAGTGCATTCGCCTTTCAGGTGGTGTAGTTTTGCCCAGTAAAGCGACCGAGAGCATACCCTACAATCCAGGAAATCCCTACCCACATCTCACATTCAAGGAGGGCGAGGTTAAAAGAAGAGAGTAAGGACAAGGAAGGGTCAGGGTCAAAACTGCCTTTAGTGGAGCTGTTTGAAAATGGAGTCAGAGCTGCCTTTCCAGAAAAACTGGCTTGCTGTCTTGAGGCTTGGACTGGCCCACACCTTTGGACTGGTCCACAACGGCAACTGTTTTACAGGCAATTATCTGAGAAGTCAGCAGGAGAATGGATGTCCTGATCACACAGACTGAGGATGGTGGACTTTCCACAGACGGAATCAACGGGCAGTCAGTTTAGCCAGGACTAGCTCCACGCCTCCAACGCCAGTTAAAATTCTTTGTAACACAATCTTCCTTCCTTGCCTTTAAAAGCCCCTGACTTACTCTTCAGTGGGACACTACTGAATCTGTGTTCCCCAAACTGCAATACTTTGATCCCAAATAAATGCTCTGCCTCTTAAACTGGTTTCTGTCTGTCAACAGGTTGACAGAAGAAATGAGAGAAAACTCTTTGCTCATAGTTGCTCCATCTTCCCACACAGAGAAGGGTCAGACGTCTAAAGGTCACTAAAAACATCAGACCATCTCCCAGCTAGGAAAGCAAGTTCCTTCTTAGAAAACAGGAAGGGTAAAGGTACAGATGCTGGTCCTTCCTGCAGGGGCACCAGTCGCTGCATCCAGGAGGTCCCCTTCAGGCGTGTCACTGCCACTCCCGAGAATCGCTGCTCACAGGCACGTGTGTCCTCTGCGGCCACGTGTGGCTGGCCGGCCGCCGTGGGGCACTCACCTCTTATGCTTCATAATGAGCCCGATGGAGTAGCAGACGTCCCTGTGCTTCTCGTGGGAGCGGAGCTTCACCTCCACGCCCACCTCCTCCTTCTTGCGCTCAATGTGCTCTAACGTGTGCTGCACCAGATAGCCCACCGCCCCGTGCTGCCCGGGGTCTAGGGTTTGGATGTGCTGGAGGATGTCAAGCACCTTCAAGACAAGACAGAAAGACTAGGAGATAATATTTTCATTTAGGCCTTTTCTTTTTCCTTGCACAGGATTTAGACCTACATAACCTGACAAAGGACGGCAAGGCGGGCGTGCTGACAGCTGGGTCTCCGTGACCGGCGGGCTCTCCCAGTCAGCATGTATGGCACCCAGAGTTGGCTGGCGACTCACTTCTCATACTGGGAACTGGCCCCAGACAGCCAAGTGAAGCCGGCGTGAACGTAAGGAATGTTTAGAAACACAGTGGACTGGAAGAAGCATGAGGTCAGGAGGCAAGGGTCTGCCTTCTACGGGCACGTTAGATTGGGTGAACTCTAAAAGGTTCTAACATTCTTGGTCAGTGTGGGGACTCAATTTTTTATACACAGAAAGGAAAAATTTTAACCTGCCACTCACGAATTGGGAGGAAAAATAAACGCTAAGCTGCTTCAATCGAGATCAAGAGGACGTCTGATAGAACTGCCTCAGAGCTGCCGAGATGGAAGGGGTCACAGAGAGGCCACCGGAACAATGCAAATTAGCTCAGTTACGATGTGACACTTGAACAAAGACGTGCATCAGGGTTCTGAAATCCTACTGGTCATTTCAACGATTTTAACTCACGATGGAATCCAGCATTCCACTGGGCAGGGACAGACCACATCTCTGTGGAATTTAAAGGACTAGGTGGTAGAAGCAGGACTGCCTGGCTCCAAGGTTACATTCTTTCTACTGTGCCTGGTGCGTCTACAGGAAAGTACAAGTTCAAATAAAGTTAAGATGCGCACACACAATTATTTGGCACCCATTATATTACAGCGTTTAGCAGGGGGTCTCCGACAGGCTTCTCCTTGGGAAACAGGACTGCCTCCTATTTACTGAGTCCCAAGGCAGAGCAACCTGGATTCTAGTCCCAGATCCATCAAACTCACTGTTTTTACCTTTGAATCAGTTTATTCACTTATCCAATGATGATTAATAACTGCCCTATTTCCTGATATATTTTGACCCAGTAAAAGTGTTGTGAAAACCACAGTTTTATGCAATGTGAGATATTATTATTCCAGAACCCAGTCTTGTGTTCCAGGCTGAGCTGTGCAGGCTCTCAATATGTACTGAACACTTACTCTCCACTGGTCACTGTGCCAAGCCTGGCACATTTTAAATTTCCTTTAATCCTCCCGACTTGAAGGGCAGCAGTATAGTCACTCAGTTTCCAGAGGAGGAAGCAGGTTTTGTGAAGGTAATTCACTCGCCCAGCCACGGGGTTATGAAGACGTGGAGAGAGGACGCGGACCCAGGGCCGATAAACCCTAGGTCCCACTCACTGTCATACCAAAGCCAGAGGAGGAGAATTTTAATGAACTGTTATGAAGAATGTCAAACACATGAAGAGGGACAGAACGGTATAACCCCAAGTACCCCAAACCCAGCTTCATCCTGCATCAGCTGGGAGCCGATCCTCATCCGCTCCCACCCGCAGTAGTGTAACTTTAACTGGGGGACACTAACATTTATCCTCAGTAGCCAAAAGCATCAGACTTAGCAGCAAGCTTCTGTTTACCAGGCTGTGTAACAGCCTTCCTCCTGCCCCTCTGCAGTTCCAATTAGCTACTTTTCACCACACTTCTGCTACATCCTACAGACACAGCTTCCCTCCCTTCCTAGCAGCCCCTCCCCACCAGAGAAGTGAAACACACATAACCTGGAATCTTCAAAGCCCCAAGGAAGTCTCAGACTCAGAGCAGCAGAGGAGATAAGGTTGAGGGATAATTAGTCCCTCCTTCTCCTGATGTGTCGGGGGCAGTGAAGGCAGAGGGCAGAACGGCTATGGTATGGTCATATGGGGCCGAGCGTGCTCCCAAAGGACCGTGCTGACAGCTGGGCACCAGGTCTCCAACCCAATGTCCAAACCTAGAACCCCAAGAGTCCACAACTTTCGGGGCGGAGATCTTCGAACAGGGGGTCTATCACCTATGATTGGCAGTTTTTTCTCTAAAGGGCCAGCATATATATTTTAGGCTTTGTGGGCCCTAGGGTCTCTGACTCAACCGCTCACCTCTGCCGCTGTAGCTGGAAAGCAGCCAGGGACAATAAGTAGGCGAACAGGCATGGCTGTAGGCCAATGAAGCCTGCGTTGTCTGCGGCTCTTCCAGTTTCGGGGCTTCAGCTACGACATGCCGATGCCAGGAGCCCGTGCCAAATGTTCTAGGATGCGGCACTCGATGGCTCCAGGTCCTATCAAAGTCAGCATCCCCCAAACGGAACACTTTCTTTACCCCAAAACAGGTCTGTTCTCCAAATACCCACTGTTAACGTGGCCAGTCACCCTTTTGGGAAATCTGGATATCCTCTTTGAGCCTTCTCCCCCATTCATATCTAGTGAAGTTCTGTCATTTCTTAACCATTCATTCAAAAAGAGCTTGAAGCATCTACTGTGCGGCAGGAACTGTGCTGAGAGCAAGAGGACCAGCTACAGTGAAGCACAAAACAGATGTGGTCCTTGTCCTTACAGAGCACAGTCCAGTGAGACGGTTCAACGAGCAGCTACAACACACTTAAAAAAAGTTTTGTGAAAGGGCAAGCACAGGGCTGGCACGACGGAAGAAGCTGACCTCAGGCAGGGGTGCCAGGGAAGAGTTTCAGAGGCTCAGGTTTACGCTGACGACTCGGCAGAAGTCAGCCCAGAGACGGAGTCAAGGGACAGAGAGAGGGGTTCTAGGCAGAGATGCAGCACGTGCAAACGACTGACGCAAGAGAGCAGGGGCGAATGGAGGGTGTGGCTGTGGTGGCACAGAGTACAAGGAGGCTCAGGCCGGCAGGGCCAGACCACCAAGAACCTGGCAGGTCACACTGGAGAGAACACCTATCTTTAAGGCAATGGGGGAGCCACTCAGAGGGTTCTGAGCAGCGAAGACACACAACTGACATTGTATTACTCTGACTACAGTGTATAAGACGGTTCAAAGAGTCTAAGAGCAGAGGGAAGCAGGCCATGCAGGAGGCCTCCGCAATAATCTAGGAGACAGCCATGCCCAGATGTATGGTGGACACCTGGATAGGTCGGTCTGGAGCCCAGGGTCGACAGGAGATCAAGGACTCGGCAGCTATCAGCCTACAGACGATAACTGAACGAAGGGGATGAGGTGAGATTGCCTGGGGGAAAGGTGCAGATAAAGAGAAGTCCAGAAACTACCCTCCAGTGTGGAGCCTTTAAGGGAGAGACGGAGGACAGGAACTAGCACGATCCTGGGACCCAGGGGCCCAGAGTCAAAGGAACAGAGTGTGCTGAGTGGGGAGTGGCCCCCAGTGATCAAGACAAGGAAAGATAAGTATCTACTGGATCTGGCACAAGGAGAATGATTTAGCAAAAAGGGGTCACTGGCTTCCTTGGCAAGAGCAGCTCCCATGGAGGAGGGGTGGGAACGGATCCCTGTGTTCTGAGGAGTGCGTGGGCAGCGAGGCAGGTGGCCGTCGCAGTGTGGTCACACGCATGGCCAGCGAGTGGGGATCTTAGCTGTGCAGGGAGCAGAGAGATAAGGAGGGAGCCGCAGGGAAATGCCAGCAGGGCTGCCGTGGGAGGACTTTTTGTTTTTTTTTCCCAAAGATAGGAGAGACCTGCATATGTTTAATGCTGACAGCACACAGTAGAAAGAGAAAGCTGAAGACACAGGAGAAGAAATAAAGGAAAACAGTAGTCCGTGAAAAGGCAGGAGAGTGGGATCTAAGCACGGAGGAGTTTCTGCCTAGGAAACAGGAGGGACATCGTCTCCACCGAAATGTAGAGCTAGTGGGAAGGGATAACCACGGACCAGAATAAGGCTGCAGGCTTGGCAGCAGGAAGCAGAAAGTGCCTGTCTGCTGGCTTTTTCTGAAGCAATCCTGCCTTGGCCCACTGTCCCACGGAGTGCAGGGTGTGGCTGGGCTCGGGCACTAAACGGCCTGGGTTGAACTCCTGCGTAGGAGACCTCAACAAATTACTTAACTTCCTGGTGCCTCAGTTTCATTATCTGTAATAAGGCAAAAAACAGTGTCCACCCCAGAGGGCTGGAATGAGGTGTTCAGTAAGTGTTAGCGACTTTTTAAAGTTTGACCATCCTACACTATTTCCATCGCAGCCACAATAACCCTGGAGTATGAAAATAGTGACCAAGTGGACTAGTACTTCTTAGCTTTTTCTGATTTAATTCATCTGAAAACAACCTTTTGGTGTTCCCAGTTTAGGAATGCTTCCCTTTACCTAATAAACTCAAGAAGCTTCTAAGCCCTCCACACTCATCTCACACCCTGAAAAGGTAGACACACACTCACAGGCACACATGCGCACGTGTGTGTACAAAGACCCTTGCTAAGCTGACCCCCTCTGCAGACACCGAGCTCTGCCACTTTGTGCCATGCCCAGGCGGTAACTGCAGTGACCCACTTGTCTGCCCTCTGAGTGTTTCCCATCCTTCAAGGTCACCTCGAATGGTTCCTCTGGAGAGGAACCGTTTCTACGTGCTTCAGCACCCCCTGGATTCTCGCCTGTCGGGAGGCCCCAGTTTTCCTTCGCCGTCTGGGGTGTCGTCCCCCTTGCTGGAGTGCGTGTTTGTTGGGGGGAGTCTGATGCATGGCGGACGAGTCACTTTTCATTCCCGATCTCCAAATGAGGGGTGGCCGAGGTGCTTGACCCCAGCAGCAGACAAATGGCTGTCATGAGGAAAACTCTTCTGCATGTAACAAGTTGGGAACTTGTTCTAGTGACGGCTGCTTGGCAGAAAGGCAGTCTTGACCATCTGAGGGGGGTACCGAGGTAACTCCCCAGGAGGCAGCGTTACAGTGTGGGCACTAGACTAAGTCAGTGGTCGAAGGAAGGAAAGGACGCCAGAGCGCCTGCAGACCTCCCGTCAGCCGTAGCCTGTCAATGGCTGACGTGTAACTGAAGTACGGAACTCACTTATAAAGAACCGTGCTTTACAACCATCTCGCATTTTACAAGTTACCATGAAATTCCTTAAATAATGGAAAGTAAAAAGTATGTATATCCTAGTATTAAAAACAAATGAAGTGAAAAAATAGAAATAAACAGTGGGCTCCTGGACAGCAGGTTCTGGGAGGCGGTGGTGGCTTCGGCAGAGCCTCGTTTTCCCATGACTCCTCCCGGTCACAGGGTGTTCCGGGAGGACACCTGCCACCTGGGCCACAGACGGCATCCTAGGAGCCTAGGGGTTTTCCTACTCATGCGTCCTTTTGCAGAACTATTTTAGGTCTCTGAGCTGTGGATAAACGAGACTACCTAAATCTAAACAATGTTGTTTAGACTATTTACTCTCTCGAGGAAGGTTTTCCCACTCTCCAACGATACGGGCAGATGATTTTATGGCGATGTCCCTATGAGAGCTCAGGATCCAATTCTCTCATCAGGCCGTTCTAAACAAACAGAACGGATTAACAATGTATTCTTGCGGAAAAACAAGTGCGTGATGGAAACGTGCAGCCGCTCCTACACGTGCCACACGCACAGCTCGCTGAGGAGCAGCGCTGCCTCGAGCACAGTGGCCTTCTGAAAGCACCTGCTGCGGGCACACCGGCTGCTGAGAAATCCACTCGGACAGCATCCAAATCGAACAGTTCTCAGAGACTTCCCGTCTCTCAGACAGTCAGCAGGCGGACTGAACACACCTGAGATCTAATTTCCCCACGTCAAGCAGGGGTATTTATGTATGCTCAATTAAGTTTCTAACAGCACAGCTGGACGGTGAACATTTAAAATTTTGCTTCCCTGTTGCTGAGTCAGGGTGACACAGGGAAAACACACCTGTGGGGCACCAGTGGGTGAGTGGCAGGGCAGAGGCCTTACGGTTCCGGGAGTTTAAGGCACTGACCACAAAGAGAACTCTTTGGCAACAGAACCAGTTTTTTATTAGAATAAAGGAGACAAAAAAATTCAACTGATGGGTCAAGACTGGGAGACTGGGGATAGATTTGTGTTTATCTCCCTTCTTAGTACAAGGATAAACTTTTAAGAGCCGCCTTTCAAGCTGGGATTTCCCTCTCTAAGGCAAGTGCAAAGCATCAAGGTAAAATAATTACCTTCTCTGGCCAGATTCCCAGGTGGAAGTAGAGCCGGGCTTGAAGGAGGAGGAGCTGCACCTGGTCCGGGTACATCGCCAGATACAGATCCAACGAGTCTCTGAGGAGCTGGTACGACTGGTCGATGCCTTCCCTGGGGGGAAGAAATCTGTCTTACCCCGCCTGCTTGTGAGCCAAGACCCTCTTGTTCAAGGCCCAGGTTTGAAATGTAATTGACACAAGTCCATATGTTTTATCATTCTGATTCTTCCTTTCTGTTCAGCAAATAGTTACAATGCTCTTAATAAAAAAAAATACACAAGAAATATAAATTTTGGACCCCACTCTGGCAATGGGCACCAAATTAAAACCAGAAGCATGTTCATTGTGTAGTCACCTCAATCACACTGGACGTAATTGTAATGAATTCTGAGTATGTGGAGCACACAGGACTTTTCAGGCACGAGGCTGTTCTGTATGATACTCTAACGGTGGACGCGTGGCATATACATTTGTCAAAGCCCACAGAACGTACACCACCAAGAGTGAACCCTAACATGAACTGTGGACTCCGAGTGACAATGACGTCTCAATGGAGACCTGTCAACTGTAGCACATGAACCCTCTGGTGGGGGACGGTGACGGCAGGGAAGGCTGTGCATGTGTGGGGGCAGGGATGTATGGGAACTCTCTGCACCTTCTGCTCAGTTTTGCTGAACCTAAAACTGTTCTGAAAAATAAAGTCTATTTAAAAAAAAAAGAATTCTGCCAGTAGGCAGAAAACTATTACTACAAAGTACAACCTTCTATTTTCCCTGAAGACAAATTTCCTTTGACTCAGAAGCAAGACAGTGTCATACTTTTGATTGTTTTCTTATCAAAGTGATAAGAAAGTAAAAATTAAAAGATGACTAAGCAGTTGGACATGAGAACAGCCTGCCCCCCCAAAATAATCTGTGCCAGTCTCAGATATTCCTGTTTCAGAAGAATGCTTTCAGCATTTGTAAGGAGAACGTGCCCAGGTCCACTGCAGAGATCTCAGAGCAGTCACTTAGCACATCTTAAATCTGGATAGCACTGTGTCACGGGGACCAGTGTTTTCCCCAGTGGGCAGACGGTGCGGATATGCCGAGTGTGCCACCCAGCAGCCACTGCCCGGCCACATCATAGGCAGGCTCATTAAGTACAGTCCTCGGTAAGGCACTCTGAGCCTCCAGAGACACACACTCGCACAAGTACTGGCAAACCAGAAAAACCTTACCGCTTTCCCAGGCTTAAAAGGTTCCCCACCATTCGCTGCAACACCTTCTTTACATTGACCACCCCGTACAGCGCTGCGGTCACGTGCTGGCCGATCAAGTATTCACATTCTTTCACTGTGAGCTGCTTGCCTTTTCCGAAAGCATCTATGTAGATGTAGTCGAAGATGTCCAGGGTCGCCCTATCCAAGAGTGCGCGCAGTTAGCCAACCTCAGATTAGAGCCAGACAAGGCAAGATCTAAACCCCAACAAGCAGCTCAAGTCAGAGACTAAATGTTAACACAGCAGCATTGCTACTTAAAATATCAAGGTCTCAAGTTTAAACTCTGACCTTTTATACACCTACTACCGTGTTAACATTGCAATACGCTGATATTTAAGGAACAGTACTGATAAATGTCATCTAATACAGTTTTTTAGGGAGATTAATTTTAAAACTCGTTGCCAGGAATATCTATCACAAGTCTGGTTGAGAGAGTATTTACGGAATGCCTGAGGCGTTCCCTGGATTAATTCCACAGATTAGCACTAGCGAACGTCTGCGGATCCCGGGCCCCTGGAGGCTATGAGACAAGTCACAGCGCTCCGACCCACAGATATTCTGCAGACAAGTTCAGGTGGTCACAGGTCTGCCGAGCCCATCATGGCCTCAGGCTGGGAACATGCTCCAGGCCACGGAGAGCTGTGTCCCTGGACTAGATCACATTGCTCCTCCCGTGGAAGCGCTGTCCACAAACCACGCTCTCGTGTGAGTGGAGTGGTGGGAGGCGGTCACATGAGCACGTTCTCATGGCATTACCCAGTACACTCTAGGAGGACTCCTGAGCCGTTTGGGGACGTGGGGGTGTCTGCTTTAGGAGTAGTTCTGTTTTTTTCTCTTGAGCAACTGTTTCGCTTTGATCTTATGCCCACTACAAATCACGTAAGAGATTTTCTCTCGGGTGCTAAAAAAGCCCAGTTAGATTTCTTCCTTGAGTCATATTAATAGCCCACCTTTAGCAAGACATATATAAATGTTCCAGAAACAAGGAATGCTCTTCAATTCTTTTTATGAGTCTAGGAGAACCACACATATACACACAAATCTGCAGGCAAAAATCCTAAATAAAACATAAGCAAATCAAACATAGCAATGTATTTTTAAAAATCCATAAGATTAAGTAAGATGCACCCCAAGAATGAAAGGAGAGTTGGACATCAAGAAATCTATTTCAGCACATACAGACTAAAAGAGAAAAACCATATGATCTTATTAGTAGACACAGAAAAGAGATTTGGGGATAAAAAAAAATCTAATGGCTAGTTATTAATAAACTCTTAGCAAACCAGGAATTTAGAAGGCAGCTTTGATAATCCTAATGCAAGGTATTGCCCCCAAACATCGTGCTTGATGGTGAAATTTTAAAGGCCTTCCATTTGAAGTCATATCTAAGGCAAAGGTGCCTTCTATTCAACTTTGTACAGGAGGACCTAGCCAGCAGAGTGAGACAAGTGTAAGAAAGAAAAACACATGGGGCTGGCCCCGTGGCTGAGCGGTTAAGTTCGCGCACTCCGCTGCAGGCGGCCCAGTGTTTCGTTGGTTCGAATCCTGGGCGCGGACATGACACTGCTCATCAAACCACGCTGAGGCAGCGTCCCACATGCCACAACTAGAAGGACCCACAACAAAGAATATACAACTATGTACCGGGGGGCTTTGGGGAGAAAAAGGAAAAAATAAAATCTTTAAAAAAAAAAAAAAAAAAAAAAGAAAGAAAAACACATAAGGACTAGAAAGAATGAAGAAACAAAACTGATGCAATTCATAGACAATACGACTGTCCACACAGAAAAGGCAAGAGTTGACAAATTATTAGCACTAATAATTTATTCAGCAAATTATCAGATTAGCACCTGAGCTAACAACTGTTGCCAATCTTTTTTTCTTTCCTCTGCTTTTCCTCCCCAAATCCCCCTAGTACATAGTTGTATATTTTTAGTTGTGGGTCCTTCTAGTCGTGGCTGATTTCTGAATCTACAGAAGAGCAAAAGGCTAAGAAGAGCCAAGGCAGTTATGAAGAACCCCATGTGGGTCTCAGCGTACCAGAAACTAGGACTAATGGCAAAGCCACAGTAATTAAGACAACATGACCCTAGTGCAGGTACAGACAAGCGAGGACGCGAAGGCCTGCAGCCCAGCAGCTGGGTCACGAGTGTGCACTCTCCCACTATCTTCCCTGCCTGTCCCTGAGGGCAGAGCCCTTTATGGGTCTCAACGTTTGTTCTGCCAAGTGCCTGGGGTGTTAACAAATGATTTCATTGTTTGTTTGCCCTGTACTGTCTGTTCATTGTAGCCTAAAAAGGAAAAATGATCCTCTTACCACACACCAGTGTACTCAATAATAAGTCACTGTGGTAAATAATATGGTAATTGGTGTTTTAAATGCTTTCTATCAGGCAGAAATCCTCGGTGGATTATTATACAGGCATTTAAGAACATTTTAGAGAGATCTGGGGAAAGAGGAAGACCCAGTACGAGATGGACTGACTGATCAAGGAAGCCACCGAGAGGCATGAGTCTACAGAAGCTGAGCCGGGCTGCTGAGGACGGGACACTGTGGACATCACTCATTCACATGCATGAGTCTACAGAAGCTGAGCCGGGCTGCTGAGGACGGGACACTGTGGATATCACTCATTCACAGGCATGAGTCTACAGAAGCTGAGCCGGGCTGCTGAGGATGGGACACTGTGGACAGCACTCATTCACAGGGTCGCTAGGAGTCTGAGCCAACTTGACAGCACAGAAAAAATTTAGGGAGAGGGAATGAGCTGAAACAGCATTTTTCCCATTTAAAATAATGGAAAATGGGTGCCTGCTATCCAATAAAGAAAGCATCCAATTCATTTTAAGAACAGATCATATTTGGAAAACAAGGGAAGCCTGGACACAGTATTTAAAGAAATGTATAAAGGTAACGAACTGTAAAAATTTGCACAGAAATAATAAGTACTTGCAAACTAACTGGTGGTTACCTCTGGAGAGGAGAGGAGGGAGAAAGGGGCAAGGAAGAATCCCCAGGAGGCTCCAACTCCATATGGGTCTTCTTTCTTACACTAGGAGGCAGAAATACAGAGACCAGGTACCATTTTTTTATGTAGGCATCAGAAACTCTACTAGCTGTGCAAAGCACTGACATCATCTAATCCTGCAAAGCATATTATGGAAAACATTAGCCCCATTTTGCAGAGGAAGAAAGTGGGCTTCAGAGGCAGCCGAGGTTTACACCCAGTCAGGCTTCAAAGCTCAGGGACGTCTTTTCGACTGCTCATCACTTTACCACAGGCTATCACAGCTCGCCATTAGGAAGCAGTTTCAAAGAACAGGATATAATTAAATAACTTTGTTTCTTTTTCCTCTAAATGGCACATTTAAAGACAAGATTTTTCTACCTATTTGATGAACTATTTCTTTCAGAAAAGCTAGGCTACAGCTGAAAAGGAGCTTTATGCCCAATAGGACACCAGGTTTAAAAAAGAGAACAAAACAGAACTCATTAACCTGCTTTAGAAAATGTACATCAGTCACCAACCTGGCCTAAAACAAGCGTCACTGACGATGAGAACACGAATATTCGCTTTGTAGTTGAATGAAGCATCTGGCTACCCTGTTCTCTCCCCACCCTTGTGTGGGGCTGGGGGAGGAGATTTTATGGAAGACTGAAACTGAGAGTGTCTTTAAGAACTCTTTGATCTGATCTGCTATGGAACAAAGAGACTTTGAGATCCCCACAAGACCTCGAACTCCTAGTCCTATGGAAAATTAAACTTCTGACTTTGCGATAACAGTAGATTCACATGCAGCTGTGAGAAACAATACAGGAAGACCCAGAGTGCCCTTGTCCCACAACCAGAATACCGATGCTGACAGGCAAGAAACAAAACAGTTCCATCACCACCTGGTGCTCTCTTCAGCCTCAGCTGAGTTACACTTGCTCTCAACACAGTGGAGACCAGAACGAGTCAGAGATGGCTCACCCTTCTGCGCCCTGGCACCATCTTAATAAGAAGTGGCTTGGGAAGTTGACAGGCTCCAGTGGGACCCCCAACTGCCGGGCAATTGTCAAGTAGAGCAGGGACATGCTGATTGGGATTCCCGTTCTACGGATCAAAACCTAAAGGAGAGAACAATGCTTTAGCTTCACAGAAATGAACCATATCTTCTCATTCCTTCAATATACTTTCTTACGAGGTTCCTGTTGTGCATCAGGCATGATGTTAGGTTTTAAGGTTTAAGTGGATGACTATTTTCTTTATTTAGATCAGGGGTCCACAAACTACAGTTCGTAGGCCCAATCTCACCTACCACCTGTTTTTGTATGGCAGGCATAAAGAGTTTTAACATTTTTTTAATGTTTAAAAAAACAGTCAAAAAATACTGTTTTGTGACACATGAAAATTATATGAAATTCTAATTTCCATGTCCATATATAAAGCTTCACTGGAACGCAGCCATACTCATTTGTTTTGTACTGTCTGTGCCTCCTTTCACACTACAAGGGCAGAAGTGAGCAGCTAGGACAGAGAGCACACGGCCTACAGAGCCAAAATAATTTACTGTCTGGCCTTTTACAGGTGAAGTCTGCAGACTCATGATTTTTAGGCCCTCCTTCTTCCAGAAGGAATTGAAGGCCATTTCAAGGAAAGTGTGTAAGATATGACCAAAGAAAATACAAGTAGCATAGAGCAAAAGAACAGATATGAAAATGGAGCCAAGTAGGAAGCAAATAAAAACTAAGCATCAATGACATAGCTGGCCAGACTGTCTCCAGCTTTGCAGGAACTGGGCAAAAAGAAGACCTCATCAGTTTCACGCTGCTGTTCATACAATACAGCTGACAAGACAGAGTCAGAAAAACACCCATTTCCAGTCAGGAATTTCTCTCAGGGGTTTTCATATAGAGGACACTCGGTGACAAAACAGATAAAATCCACAGCAGTGTTCTTACAGGAGAGGCAAAAATGAGTTTCACTGGGCATTGAGAGATGAAAAGGACACAGTATTTGCTTTCAAGAAATATACAGTTTATCAGAGATGAGCTTAAAATATTATTATTTTTTAATATATCCACATTTACCTGGTGCATATATAAGTTCAGGGCATTATAGTAATCCATTCGGTTCCCCTTGAACTTCAGTTGGTCATAAAGAACATAGTTCATGGCATCCAGCACCTGGCTCTGGAGCTCTATTTCCATTATCATGGAGGATTCGCCTGAAACACAGAGATCTACTCTGAGGACATAAGCACAAATAAGGCTGTGACGAGTGTCCCAAACCCGTAATATGGTAACGTCCTAACAATACTCATCAGGTGTTGCCAATCCACGTGGAGAAAAGAATATGTATTTCAAGTCTTTTGCATTATTCAGGTGAACATGTGGTTGATTGCCTTTTTGTGACATGATGAGAACACACTGCAGAATTTCACAAATTAACCAATTACTCTAGGTTCTTTTACAAATACAGCTGGATCCAAAGCAATTCCACACCTGCCTTGAAGGCCAAGCTGGGGTGTCGACTGTTGATGC
The DNA here is from genome assembly GCF_041296265.1 of Equus caballus. Taxonomy (NCBI): domain Eukaryota; kingdom Metazoa; phylum Chordata; class Mammalia; order Perissodactyla; family Equidae; genus Equus; species Equus caballus. The sequence continues at coordinate 18,526,091 of NC_091691.1, read as the reverse complement.
CCCGGAGAGTTTTGCAAACTAGCTCTACGATGCTGTCAATCTGGGCCTGGATGTCTTTGAGGCTGATGTCGGAGAGAGGATTGCAGTACTGGTCAATATAAATGGCACCTGAAAAGGAGCAAGAATTACAGGATAAATTCCTATTTTCATCCTGTTCTTATTAGTTTGTCACTTATCCTAGACACCCAGGCCACAGCCCTTTACGCCATCCCACCAGATGAGCTTCACATCCTGGAGGCCAGGCCTTGCTGCTAGGACACTCAGAAGGAGCAACAAACATTTTCATAACAAAGGAGCATAGATTATTTTTCTTTTAAATAAACCAACCTCTCTCAGAGGCCATGGACTCAACTGCACGATACATGGCATATTCCTATATTCTATTGCAAAGAGAGAGAAATGTTATCAAGGTGATCTTTTCAAGCTACTTCTCTTTCCCTAATTCTCTCGCAGTTCAAAATCCAACAACTCCAAAACCTTAATGGGATAAGACAGTTTCTTTACTTAAAAAAAACAAAACAGTTGACAGCCTCACTGACAGATACGCCTTCCCACACGTTATACCTCTCGGAGGGGAACCAGTCAGCGGAGTTGGGAGGTGACTGTACTTTCACACTAGACAGTTACGCTCAGGGGCCTGCAGCTACAGGCTGCACAAAGCACCCTGCAGACCCTGCCTCCTGGAGATCAGCACTCTTCACGGCCTTCGGTAATTCTGCAACCAGAGAAGGAAGGGCTAACTTGATTATGTGGTTACAGGACATCTTCACTTGGGAAGCCAGAGAGTCATTTTAAACTCAAGAGGTCTCAAACCAGCTCAGGATACTGACCCCCTACCCATACGCTACGGAGCTGAAAGCAGCTGAATGGGCGGCAATCAACCTAGACCCCAGTTCCAGTTTTGCCGCCAGCCAGGGACTGGCTCCTGGGCCTTCTGGGAACCAAGCTTCTGCAGCTGCAGGCTGAGGGAATTTGCACCGCCCTTCTCCGAAGCCTGTTCCACCCTACCGCTCTGACTCCTCGACTTCATCAGTGCCATCAGATTATTCTACTCAGTCACCAAGCATCAAAACCCGGAGCCAACTTCCATTCACGCAACTACTTAAAAACCTCAAAGGCTTCCCAACGCCCACAGCACTGATTTGGAAGGGTTATTTGAAAATTATAATATTACTTTATATTTAGAAGATGAAAAAGAAGTATTTGTTTTCATAAGTAAGCTACAGAATATAAAGCTTGTCAAATCACTCTCGACTGTGGAATACACAGAAGGATGACTCTCGACTCCAGTATGCATATTAGAAGATTCCAGGGTGGGGAGGATATTTTATTTTCGTGAACAGAAACAGATTTTTCATTTCCTTTTGGATAAGACTTTCATATACTCAACAAGAATCTGCACTAGGCACTGTCAAGAACACAGTGATGGCAACGTAAGGAGAAGGAACGCAAGAAACTTAGTGACTAGTCGGAGAAACAACCTGTCCACACGTGAGACAGAAATGATGTGGTAGTCTACCAGTCAGTGCTGCTTAGTTCTGAGGGGAGTAGATCCTGCAGGTCAGTGAAACTTAACGGAAGTGAGACCTGAACTGAACTTCCGGAGGGTGAGTAGGATTTAAGAGGGAGTTCTGAGGAAAAGGGGTACCACAATGTGGATGTGAAGCCAGGGCTATCTGTAGGGTGCCACTGAGGACAAGGGCCTGGCTGGAGCAAGTGGGACATTTTGTAGAGGAACGAGGAAAGGCTTGGAGTTGTGGGGAGGACCGAATTACGGAGGGCACTAAAAAGCAGGCAGAGATTTAATAAGAACGGCGATCAGCGACCACACTGCCGGTTCACATGGAGTGGTGAAAAGGCGGGGTTTCACAGTGGACCAGCAGTGGTATGTTGGCTGACTTGAGGACAGGAGGGCGTGATGCTCGTGAAAGCAACTATTACTCAGAAAGCTGTGGCTGAGAGAGGTGGTGACGGCCCTCCCAAGAACAGTAATAGAATGGAGACATGACTGAGAAACATTGGAAAGGAAAAAATCAACCAACTGGGTAAATCACTGGAACAGGGAACAAAAGTGAACGGTCGTATCTGTATTTCATAACCTTAAGTTATGGGAGTGTTTGTGTAATATGCTAGGAATTTTAAATAGTTTTTAAAAATAAAGTCACATTTTGTTCTTGTTCAATTTAGCAGGAACAACAAGTTATTCCCTTCATTTTGCCTGTCCACTTGACTTCTTTCTACTCACTTCTCATTACGGACAAGCAGACTCACTGACGCGCGAGAACATTTCGTCCTCATTAAACTCCAACCAGAGAGGTCAAGGGATTTGCTTGGGGTCACATGAAGGCAAAACTGGACAAATTTATTTCTGATTTGGAATGATGCTTTAAAGCTTTGAAACACATCTTTAGAAAACTGGCTCTTCAGCTGACAGGTAAAGATTCTGACAAAATCTTAGCTCTAAATTGAATAGTTTTGCCTAGCTAACCGATCAGACCTCCAGGAGCCTGTGGAGCGCAGTCCCCCTTCCCCCTGCTCCTGCATCAGGGACAGTTTCCACTACTGCTCTGAAGGACAACTTAGCTGCGTATCGAAACACTGCTGTTAAAGTCTCACCTTCAAGATACGATTCATAGTCATCAGGCTGCTGAAGAAAAGCCTTAAGATTATTTAAAATTTTCTGTTGTCGTAAGTAGTAAAGAATTTTTTTTGCGTAGTATTTCCAGGTCAAAGCTTTTCTGGAAAAACAAACAGGTCAGTAAGAATTAAGATACTAAAACTTTCAATTATCTGTTTTTCACTTCGCACTAATCATACCATGTAAAGAGTCTACTTCATGAGAAAAATACAATTCGTTCACAATTACAGAGCAGTTATTATCAGGGAGCAGAAAGCCCCATTTAGGACTTGCATTTGTGATATAACACTGAATGAGTCATGCTGAAATTCAAGAAACAGTTATCTGTTTGCCTTCAGATTGAGTGAATGGAAATAAAAGAGAAACCTGACAAGTCAGGGGACCGGCGGGGGGGTGTCTCGAAAGACAGGGCCGAGGGGTCTGGAAGCCTGTGCTGGCCCCTCGGCACCTGCAGCTTTTCTCCTGCTCCACTCACTGCCGTTTAATCTCATCCAGTCTCCTGGTTTCAAACAGGATCCACACTGACAACCCCCAGTTTATTTTCCAGAACAGAATTCTCCCCTAAACTCCAGACCCACATACCCAACTGCTACTCCTCCTCCCCACTCGAATACCTGGCGAGCACCTTAGCTTTCTTCCCCTCCCAGAGTCATCCCCTCTCGGATAACGGCAACTCCATCACTCCAGTCAGGCCAGAAACCTTGGAGTCATCCTTGACACCTTGCTTTCTCTCATAAGCCACCTTCAATCCATCCATCAATGCTGTTAGTTCTATCTTCAAAACAGTGAACACGTCTCACTAACTCATTAAGCCACCAGCATCTTTTGTCTGTGTCCCAGCATCCTCCTCCTCACTGAGCTTCCTGCTGCAAACCTCGTCCCTCACAGTCTATGCTCAACACAGCAGCTAGAAGGCTCCAGCCAACAGGTCAAATCACAGTACGAAAATTCCCTGCTCCAAATTCTCCAATGGTTTTCCACCTTGCTCAAAGTAAAAGCCCAAGTCCTACCCTTTAAACTCTTGCCCCATTACCTCTCTGACCTCAATTCCTACTGTTTCCCCCCTTAGTCCAGTCCCCAGCCATGCCAGCTCCCCTGCTGTTGCCTCATCACGCTAGGCCAGTGCTCCCCTTGGGCCTTAGTACTCTCAGTTCCTTCCGACTGGAACATTCTTTGCCTGGAGAGCTGCCACCTGTGCCCTCACCTCCTTTCAGGTTTTGACTTAAACGTCCCTTTGAGTAAGGCTTTCTCCTACCTCCCTATTTAAAACTGTACCCCCCAGCACTCCCCTCCCCTCCTCCCTGACTCATATTTCTCTATAGTGTTTCTCATTTTCCAATGCAATAAATATCTTATTTTGTTCAGTGCCTACTTCCCCACTAGAGCGTAAGTTCCATGAAGGCAGAGTTTTTTTGTGTTGTTCAGTGCTGTACCCCCGGTGCCTAGAACAGTGTCTGGCACATGGCAGATGCTCAACAAATACTTGGTGAGTCAACGAGATTCTTCACCAGATCTCCCAAATACACACAGCGTCATGGCAAGTAGGAGGGAGACAGCAATCAGCTTATCTGCCTGACTTCATAAAGAAACAAAGGACTCTCACTCCGCAGGGAGTAAATGAAAATCATCAGAGCTACATTTTACCAGCTCTTTAACTTTTGAGTTGCAAAATATGTCAATCTAGACAACTACATGAAACAAATGAGTAGCTTAGTGAATTTTTATAAGGCAAACATCCTTGTATCTACCACTCAGGCCAAGAAACAGAACTTTGTAGACACCCCAGAAGGCCTCCACGGGCCCTCCCCTCCCGCCTCCACAAGAATCACAATCCGCACCTCTCTGGTCATCGCCACCTTGCTTTTCTCTATAGCTCTCACCAAATGTGACTCCCCAAACACCCAGGACTAGTCTGCTCTGACGGCTTTTAAGTCTCCGAACCTACAGGATCCCTCTACATCTTTTTCTCCCCTTGCATTTTATTTGTTGAAGAAACCTGGTTGTTTGACCTGCAGTTTCCCAGAGTCTGGAATTTGTTCACTGCCTTCATATGGTGTAGTTTAACATGCTCTTCTGTCTTCTGAATTTCCTGTAAATTGGATGTAGAGGCTTGATCAGATTCGGACTCCATTCATTTGGCAAGACTACTTCACAGGTGGTAACCAGTTCTTCCATCAGGAGGCAACCACACTTGACTGCTTCCTTTTGTGATGTTAGCAGCCACTGCTACTCAATGCCCAAGTGTGTTCATTCATTAGCGGTTACAAAGGAGCGATATTCTAATTCGACCATCCGTTCTTCATTTATTAGTTGGCATACCCCTATAAAGAATAACTTTCCCTTATCTGTTGTTTGGTCCCCCAATGGCATAGTATATAAGAAAGGCAAGGTAAATGCTCATTTCTTTCCTTTTATTTATCATTTTTCAAAATAATAATTTAGGTTCTTATTATCCTCCAAAGGTGACCAATTAGTTGCTCTTAAGTATTATTATGAACTCATGGAGCTAAATATATTTGATGCATATCAATCCATTCTATTTATAATCCACACTGATGCTATTATCCAATGGAAGCCTCTTCATGTTGGCCCCTGAATGCTTCTGACATGAAGTATTGTTACTTTTCTTGCTATCTGGTCCAGGCTTCCAAGATGCTCCAAGGCTCATCTTTTACATTTCCTGCATTGGACCTAGAAGCAGCCATTTCCCCAAAAACCCTGGTGGCTTCTGATGGGGAAATGGTAGATCAAGACCACAATCTGGGTACTAGGGATAATCATTTCTACTAAGTTGCTGCTGTTGCTAGAACTTTTCAGTGGAGATAGTAAGCCTAGTGTGCATATGTGTGCACGCACACACACCCCCTACACATATTTAAATATAAGATACCTCACGAGTTCCTACTGATGTTTCTGATTCAAATTCAGAATTATACAGTTTTTACTTTCTTCTTTTTTTTTTTTTTTGCTGAGGAAGATTATGCCTGAGTTAACATCTGTGCCAATCTTCCTCTGCTTTTCTCTTTTATGTGGGACACCTCCACAGTGTGGCTGCTGAATAGAGTAGGTCCACACCCAGGATCTGAACCCACAAACCCAGGCCACTGAAGTGGAGAGCACAAGACTTTAACAGCTCAGCCGTGGCGCCAGGCTCTCCCTTTTTCTATTTTACATCTATATCTTTTTCCTTCCAGGAGAACCCTGCTTCTGCAGTAACATAATTACTCGTTTGCTTTATTCTACATCTCTTTCTCTTATACACAAACACATATGCACCAGCCTCAGAAAAATAAAACCAATATTTTCATCATCTTGATGATTATTGAAAACAGCTAAATATTTTGCTTATGTTTTCCCCTATTCTCTGCTTATTCTTTTAAACAGCTGTACTGTTTCTACATTGTCAGGGCTTAAGGCTACTACATACAAAACCTTCTACTCTATTAACTGGCATTTGGATTTAAACAAGTACTTAATGCTCACACTAGTCCTTATGTCAATGTCTGTCTGATTATTTCCGTTGTCTGAAGCTCGTTTTCTAGCACATTTCTCGGGAAGAGCTCAAAAGTCCCCGGAGTTCCGGTGAGGTGATTAGTTTGTCTGCAGCCTTTATACCTGGAAGTTAGTTTGGCTGGATCCAGAAATCCTCCGCTCACATTTTCATTCCCTGAGTATCTTACATACTCTTTTTTCCTCTGGCATAGAGAACTGCTGTTGAAAAATCTGATGATATTCTGATTTTCTTTCCCTTATAAGGGACTTCATCATTTTTGCTTGGATGCCTAAAGGACTCTTCTGTCTTGAAATCCAACAGTTTTACTGAAATACATGTCAGTGTTGGCCATTCTGGGTGAATTTTCTCAGGTACGGTGTATACCCTTTTAATATGCTGTTTCAAATCTTTACTGCAGAATGCACTCTTTTTAAAAAAAGAGCACAGAGAACACCATAAATGCAAATTGTTTTCAAATATCCAGGGATTGGAGCTTTAGCATTTGCAGAAACGACCCCTCTCCCTCCTCATGTTTTCCACATCCAAACAATAAGCTTTGCCAGGAATGAATACGAATATGGTCCTTCATGGAAACCAGTATCCAAACATATTTACAAATGTGACAGTATTCCCTGTCATTTAAAATCAACCCTATTTTAGGTTCAAAACACATATATCAGGTCGAGGGGTAACATATTTATGATAATTACTTCTAAAAAGACTAAAACAATGTATGTTCTTACTGGCTGTGCATAATCAGTCTTTTTTGCTAATCTGATAAGTGAAAAAGCAGTATTTCATTGTTATTCAACATTTCAGAGTGAACTTAAAGGTCTTTTTACATGATTGCCAGACACCTGGATTTGCTCTTCTCAGAATGTCATCCTGCTATTCTTTGTCCATTTTTCAATTTCTTCTTAGAAATTTTAGGCATTCTACTGACTTCATTTACGGTTTCTTAGGTCATACAGTTTATTTTTTTATTGAAAAATAATTTGTCTATATTCTCTTACTGCTTCTGCATTATCAGTCTTGGTTAAGGAGGTCTCCTTAGACTGTGCATGAAGTCTCCTATTTCCTTGAGGGATTTTCAATGTGATAATTTTTAAATTCAGGTTGTTTAATCTTTTGGAATTTAATTGCTTTACATGATGCAAGTTTTACTTTCTCCCAGATGGATATTCAGTTATGTTCAATACCATTCATTAACTAATCCATCTTTTCCCCTCCAAGTTTAAATATATTATTATCTTTTACAGCTGGGACATGAACTATCCTTTGCCACTGATGTGGCTATCTACTTTTATTAAACATTGTATGTTTTTTCTTTTTAAAGATTGGTCCTGAGCTAATATCTGCTGCCAATCATTTTCCTTTTCTTTCTTTCTTTTTTCTTCTCCCCAAAGCCCTCCAGTACATAGTTGTTTATTCTAGTTGTAGGTCCTTCTAGCTCTGCTACGTGGGACGCTGCCTCAGCATGGCCTGATGAGCGGGTGAGGTCCATGCCCAGGATCTGAACCGGCAAAACCCTAGACATCAAAACAGAGCATGCCAACTTAACCACTCGACCATCGGGCCAGCCCCTGTATTGTTTTCATTACAGTTAGCGTTATCATATGTTGCATTATCTAGTGATGCAAGTGTCCTGTCGCAATAATCAAAAAATTTTTTTCTGGCTCTTCTTTTGAATTTATTCTTCTGTATACATTTTATGACAATATTATCCAATTAAACATACCAAAAAACTCTCCTCTCCCAAAACTCTTTTTGGATTCTAAGTGGAATGGCACTAGGTTTACGTATTAATTTCAGAAGAACTGACACTTTGTGATGTTAAGCCTTCCCGTTCAAGAACATGCTATCTTTTATTTTAGGTTTTTCAAAAACATTCTATACCCTGACCTAGGAAACCCATTCCCAGGAATCTATTACTCAGAAATGAAACCACTAGAAACATCACCTTTCACAGTAACGCAAAATGGAGAAGAAAGCGGTCATCCATCAATATTGGGAAGATTAAAGAAATTATGCTATATACTACAAAACCGCATGCAGCCATTAACAAAAGTGAATTCGATTTTTACCAGTTGATTAGGATAGATTTCCATAAGGTAATTTTGAATGAGAAAAAAATGATACAGAAAAGTACCTATTTTATGATCACAATTTCGTGAAATAATGATTCCCCCCCACCCTTATATATATCAGTGTATATTAGTACAGAACAATACAACCTAGGTTGTCATCGTAATTACAACGGTGGGGGCAGGGAAGGCCAATACAAATGGAGTAGGGAGGAAGGGAAAAATAGCATAAATAAGAAAAAAACAAAGTCTGCACTAAACAGCAAATCAAAACTAAAACAACCAATAAACTCTATGTATGATATTACATTCACGGATTTAAAAGTATATGTGTATATATGTAAAAAAGACAGGTCAGCTTTTATTTTTAAGGCTTCACAACACTGACTCTTAGATCATACTTCAAATCATTTATAGATAAACCAAAATAGAAACGGAAAAATGACCTCTGCACTGAACTAACCCAAGGCCTAGAACAGTGACACATCTTACCTCTCCTACGGTTGTGTCACTGATAGGTGTTTCTCTCCTAAACCCCCTTAAAAACAAGGAAAACATCTTAGGCCTTATTGGTGAGATATTTCACAATGATCTCTCTTAAGGAAGATGCTAAACAAGCAGTTTTATCTTCCATCACTAGTAAACATTTCCAGAACTTTTAGATCAGAAAATCTTTTTCCTAGGTAAGTTAGGCTGGAAGCCAAGTCATTTTTCAGTTAACCTGGAAATTAACCTTTGTAGCAGAAAATATAAGGCATAAAAAATTTTAAGCAACAACCAAGAGAAAATGGATTCTTCTTGATTAGCAGAGATAAAAGAAAGGCTCAACCAAGTATGTATAAATGTTCATGGCCAAAGTAAGATTATTTCTTAGCAAAATTCAGAAATTGTAAGAAATCATCCATTAAATTAAGACATGCCTAAAAAATTATTTTTTAAAAAAAAAGATTCAATTCATGACAGGCAAATTTGGTGGTGGTAGGTGGAGAGCTGTTAAAAAAGAAAGTTTATATTACTCCAAAGACACAACAGACACAAGGGCTGGGAGCACAGAGCACATAGTAGGACTAAATGCTAATTTTCTTTTCTTTCCAAAAGGATTTCTGCACAGTTTCTTTAAACATCAATTGCCCCAGTGTATTTACCTAATTTACGGAGAATTTCTAAAAAAAATATAACTATAGTAACACATGAAATAGTTGGAAACAAAGTGCCATGGTTTAGCCACATACAAATTACAGCAATTAATTCTGGGGTTATTATTCAAACAAACAAACAAACAAAATGTCTGCTAAAACTATGGCTTACCTTCCTTCCATATTTAAGATACACACCAGTTCATCCTCAAAAAATATCTCTGGTCCCTCAAGATTCTCAATGTCACTAAAACCATTACAAGGGACCTACGAAGAAGACATATACAAACAGGCCTCAATAACAAGTAATAATGTTGCTGTCACTCTCATACACAAATCTGAGTTGCAAACAAAGATGCTTGTGTTCACGGAAGTGGTACCAGCTATCCCACACTAACTTGTACCACCCACCCTGGGTGGAAAGTAACATGCAAAGTAACAATTTGTTCAGATCTTCATGTTAGTTGCAAATTAATTATGTTTTCATAGCCTAGAATTTCTGCAACTGATAACTCAGAGTTCTAATGTGAAAAAAAAATAGCTCTGAAAAAAGAAGTAGAAATACAAAATCTCCTAATTCACAATACCTATTTTGTGCAGTCTACGCTATACTCAACTAGGAGAGGAGGACCAGAGAGAGAAGTCTAGTGCTTTCCGTAACTCAACCCACTGCACGTGTTTTCTCCTCTGTAAATTGAGGTGGTGGTACCAATGAGCTTTTGTCCCCTCAGTTCAATACTCTATCGCTTCTCTCATTTTTCTTTTTGATAGTAGCCAGGAAATTGCATGGCAACCTGTGTGCATGCAGAGAATGCAGGAATACAAGGGTCCTGAGCCAAAGTAATCACCCCCCGACAGATCAATCTTAAGTATACTCCTGCTATGTTCAAAGTCCTTGACAGGCTTCTAATTAAGCAGTGGTACAGGGAAAAAGGGAGCTAAGGAAAAAACACAATTCATCATTATTAGACAAAGGCACAGGGTATTCAAAATGCACACAAAACTAGCTTGACTAGAAGTAGAGGCTGCAAACTAGTGGCCCATGACCAAGGGCATGGAACACATGTAGCACCCAAATACATGCGTGTACAAACACATTTAAACCAGGATTTAAAATCAGTGATTATGAATGCTTTTAGGCAGTTTATCCAAAGTAGAACACAAATTTCATCCATTCCAACATTAACAAACATTTATTTACAGAAATGAAGTACTCTTGGGAATATCTAGCTTTATTCTCCATACAGGAATAAGGTCAAATTTGTCCCAAGTTCAAATTTTCCCTTTCAAAACCTGAAAAGCCTTGAAAACACTTTAAATATGTGAACTCCATTAAGTAACAGTAACTAAAATTAGAAAATAGGAATTCACCTTCAGTAAACCAGGATAGTAAAACAAATCAGATGGGCTCTATTTCTAGACCCCCAATGGGAAATAAATTTAAAATATTAGTGTGGAATATTTTCCAGAGTTACAAAAAGTTAAGAATCAGGACCTGATGCGGAAACATCTGTGAGATACTTTGTGGAACGAAAAAGACCCCCCAAACCCCATGCATTTCAGCAATATTCAAACAAACAAACAAACAAACTTATCAAGATAATGAATGCAAGACAACTTAAGTGAGGCAGTAATAGTTCTGATTTACAGATAGCTTTCAATCCTGTTACCTTAACAAATAATGCAGTTTACTACTGTAAAACCTGCAAAGCCAGAGACAAGAACCATATTAATTTTGGCAACCCTTCTGGGAAAACAACTGGGTGAAATTTATAGTGTTCAATCATTGATGATCGCCCAAATCATGCAGAGGTTGCAAAAAAATATGTTTAACCCACTTGCAGAGAAATAATGCTGATCTGGATTCCCTCCACACTGTGTTACAGGTCCCTCCCTCCCTCTCCACCCCCATTCTCTCTCTGGCTTTAGCAAAGTCAAGCTGGCAGGGACAAACGGCTTCATGTTGTTGGAGAGGAGGAAAAGGACACAAGGACTCTTGCAGCCGTTTAAGTGAGCAAGGGATCGCGAGAGCACTGAAAAGGGAGCTATCCAAAAGCGCTCTATGTATGAGCTAATGCCTCCAGACCCAGACGCAGACACCACAACCAGGCAGAAGCTTCGAGCGACAGCAACAGATCCTTACGTGCTCTGAAAAGAACCTCTTTGAGAAGGAGGCTACAATCTTCCGGGCTTCTAAGCCAGCTTTTTGCCGAACTTTATACTCCTCCAACCAATTGACGTAGTCGGTGGGGCTGTAGTGTTTCATAAGGGAAGGCCACCTACAAGGAGAGAAACACCCCCTCAGCTTCAGAGAGACTCAAAGGCAGGCGCGCAGGCAGACACGAGTCAAAGACAGCCCGGGAAAGCAGGAGGGTTTGGTGGTCGGGGGTGCCCCCGGCGACCACCCTAGTTCCCATCTCCACCCGGCACGCGCGCACCCGCTCACGGTGTGACCTTGGCGTCGCGAAACCAACGCCGCGTCTCCACTCCCCATCTATAAAATGGGGACAGGCGCAGCAACAATAATAGCGACGACAATGACAGTTAACATTTACTGCGCGCCTCCTAAGAGCCGGGCCCTGTGCAAACGCTCCCTACACATCTTCTCATCTCACAACCATACAGGTCGGTCTCAGGATCACCTCTCAAAGTCGATGAATGGGGCTCAGAAAGGGGAAGCCGCTACCCCCAAGGTCATCCGGCGAGTGTGCCAGGGCCAGATTCCATCCCGGGTCCCCCACGGAAATCTGCGCTCGCGGCCACCAACCCGGGGATGCTGCGCCCGCGGCTCCACGGCGGAGGATCGCCGCATCCCCGGATCCATGTAAACATCCTAGCACAGAGTCGGGCACAAAAGAAGCGCGCGGGCTGGACGCGCGGTGACACTACCGTCGTCACCCTTTGGGGAGGGCCGGCGGCCGGGCGCCCCCGAGGCGCAAGCTGGGCCCCGAGGGTCCGCGCGCCGGGGCCCCAGGGGCCGGCGGCCTGAGGCCTTTGTCTGTCTGTCCGCGGGAGGGGGCCGGGGGCGGCGGGGGCCGCGCGCGGGGCCGGGGCGGCGAGGCCGGGCCGGGGGCGCAGCGCGGGGGCGCGGGCGGCGGCGCTGGCTCACCTCACCCGGAACTGCTCCTTCCACACCTTCCCGCTGCTCTGGCACAGCTCGCGAAGCCGCCGGCAGGTGCTGGACACGCGGCCGATGTCGGCGGCCGTCAGCGCGCCGCTGCACAGGATGTACTCCAGCACCTCGCCCGGCAGGTTCACCAGGCAGCTCAGGCCCGCCGCCTCCGGCGCGGCCTCCTCCGCCAGCGCCGGTACCACCTCCATCGCGCTGTCGACCGCTGCCGCCGCCATCTTGTCCGCGTACCTGGGGCCGCCGCGCGCGCGCGCACGCCGGGGCGCCCCGCCTGGCCCCGCCCACCCGGCTCAAGGGGCGGGCACAACAGCGCCCCGCCCACGCCCGCGGCCACGCCCCCTCGGCCCGGGCCGCGCGCCGGGACTGCGCTGCAGCCAAGGAAAGGAAACGCGTTTTGGGAAACAGCTGCGCCGTGGGCCCGGGAGCCGGGAACCGACCGTCGTGGTAGCACGCATCTTTCTCCTGTGGGCTGAGCGCTTCCTGTGCATGAGCTCATCACACTGTCCCGATAACCCTAGGAGCTGTTATTCCGCCCAAGTCACAGATGGGGAAACTGAGGTTCTGGGAGATGCACAGAGTTGCTCAGAGTCCCTTGTCCTAGATTCTAATCCAGATGCGCTTGACTTCTGCTTGACCGTAGTAACAACAAACCTAGTATTCTTGAGTGGGTACTGTGCCAAGCACTTGACGTATATTCTTCAAGGACTCCTCATGTGAGCATTCTAGAATAGGTACCGTAATTATACCCATGCTACAAATAAGGAAAGCCAGACTCATACAGGTGGGAGTCACTGGTTCAAAGTCTCAGAGACAAAAAGTGGTAGAGCCTGGATTTGAACCCTCAGAGCAGGGGTTACCACTCAGGTGTGAGTGGGGCCTTCTGTGTGTACATATTTAAACTCAATCCAGTGTCATGCCCTGTGCTGTCTGCCCTGGGGATACAGTGGGGAGTGAGATGGTGTCCTTGCCTCCCAGGAGCTCAAAGTCCAATTCGGGGGGCACACAGATTTAGAACAATCTGTTGTCAGTATCTGGAGGCTCAGTAATGTTTTCCTCCCAACTTGGAAATCAGAATGCGCTGAAGGAGTTCAACAAGTAAGCTTATTGTCAAGGGATGGTGTTAAGCCATCCATGGCTCCCTATTGCCCTTAGAAATAAATCTGAAATCCCTAACGTTGTTGGAAAGGGAAAGACTCCTGTCTGCCTCTCCTCACCTCTCTGAAGCCATTCTCTCCCTCACTAGCCATGCCCCAGCCAGGCTGGTCTCTTTCCTCCTGCTTCTGACCCTCACATATAAACTATTCCCACTGCCTGGCATGTGCTTTGTGCCAGCACGTCCTCCTTCCAGCTGCTCCTCCTCTGCCTCTGTGCCTTCGCTTAACCTCTCCAGATGCCCTCTCTTCTCTCACCCCAGCCCCAGCACCAGCTGTGGCTCTTTCCCCAGCATTGTGCAATCTTGTAACTATTTACTTAATTTATAACTATTTGTCCAACCTGTGTCTTTCCGGCTAGATCAGAAGATTCTTCAGAATCAGGACTGTGCTTGATTCACCCTGGATGCCCTGTCCCTCGATCCAGGCCCCACGCATAGCAAAGTCTCAATAATTATCTTTGACTGCAATTGTCTAACCAGTTATTTAGCTAAAGCAAGTCACTTAGCCTGAGGCCCAGTTTCTCGTCAGTCAAATGGCGATGATAATAATAATGCTGGCTACCTGGGCTGGTGTGAGAATTAAATGAGTACATTTGCATAAAGTGCAAAGAACTGTACCTGGTACAGAGAAAGTGCTCAATAAAACCGTGTTCTAGAGGAATGGGGAGAAACTGCTTAATGGGTACAGAGTTTATTTTGGACTGATGGAAATGTTTTGGAACTAAGTAGAGATGGTAGTGGTCCAGCACTGTGAATGTACTAAATGCCTCTCAATCACTTTACGTGGTTTAATTTTATGTTTTGTGAATTTCACCTCCATAAATTTTTTTAAAACTGTGTGACTGCATGCATTAGTCAGCTCAGGCTGCCATAACAAAATGCCACAGACTGCATGCCTTAAACAACAGAAATTTATTTTTTCGTAGTTCTGGAGGCTGGAAGTCCAAGATCAAGGTGTTGGCAGGGTTGGTTTCTTCCGAGGCCTCTGTCCTGGGCTTGCAGACGGACGTCTTCTCCCTGTGTTCTCACGTGGTGTGTGTGTCTATAAGGACACCAGTCATATGGGATTGGGGGCCCACTCTAATGACCTCATTTTAACTTAATGACCTCTGTAAAGACCCTGTCTCCAAATATAGTCACATTCTGAGGTCCTGAGGGTTAGGGCTTCACATACGAATGTGTGTGCAGGGTGGGGGTGGGGGCACTGCTCCTGCTGTCATTAACACGGAAGAATTTAGAGGAGCTGCTGGTGTCTGGCGGATCTGGGAGACAGTCTGGCCCTTGAGGCTTCTCAATTCAGTGGGAGATTCCAGGCCTTGTTCTTGCCTTCCCCCTGCAGACGCTGTTTACCACCTGCTTCTTCTCAAAATGCTGGCTCCCCTTGGCCTCCGTGGCCCCACCCTCTCCTGGCTCTCCTCCTACCTCCAGGGCCGCTCCTTCTCTCCTTTGCCGCCTCCCCCAGATGGTACACGTTAGGGTACCTTGGGGCTCAGCCACAGGCCCCCTTCTTTCACTTTCTCCCCCCTGTCTACAACTGGAATGACGATCCAGACCCAGTTTAAATGTCCACGTTTCCCTCTTCGGCCCAGCCTGCCTCTCTGAGATCTAGACTCGCTCAGCCAACTGCTCACCTGACATTCCCTTTGGGGTGCTGAAAATTAACTTATCCGAGAGCAACTCACTTCCCCCAACCCCCCTCCACTTACCTTGTCCTCTCCCAATGGTTGCTGCCTTGGGAAAGGCTGCCCATCCATCCTTTCCTGCAAAACCAGAACTTGTCACCATCCTTGGCACCTCTCTCTCCCTCACCATCCATGTCCAAATGCCCCGTAGAGGTTAACTTCTCCATGCCTCAGTTTCCTCATCTATAAAATGGGGATAACAAAGCTCTTCCTATTAAATGAAACATTACAGATATATCAGTTACTCTTGCAGCATAACAAATAGACCCAAAACTCAGCAGCTTAGGACAACTCTGTTGTGCTCTTGGTTTCGTGGGCCAGGAAATGGAGAAGGGCTCAGCTAGGCAGCTCCAAATTGGAAGCAGGTGGCAGCTCGAGAGCCCGTGCTCTCAACCACTGCATGTACTTACTGCTGTCAGATCCCACAGGCCTGGAAAAAGAGCTGAGATTTTATCTTAATTGTCCTGGGAAGCACCCTCCACATTCAAATGCCCAGCAGAGGCTAAGTTCTCAGTGCCTTAGTTTCTTCAGGAAACAGGGAAGAAACTGGGAAGCCCTGTCAGCCCTGATGACATTCAGACCTTGATAAACCAAGTTTCCACCCAGTCGGGCAAAAGGTAGAACCCACAACTGCACAGACACAGAATGTAAGCCATTCTTATGAACGACTATTGCTTTCTTATCAATGATATCCTGGCCCTCCTTCTTTCTTCCTGTCTTCTGATCAAACATGACCAAGATACTATCAGGAAAAAGTTAAAATCTCTTGCCCTTCCACAAAATCCTCTCCACGACTCTAGAAAAGATGGAGAACAGTTTTATCGAACAAGCGTTAAACCAGAACTTGATGCACGTTACAGGTTATCTGCTGATGAGATTACAACGACAGAGAAATCCCTCCCTTTGTATATACACCCAGCCACTGCATTACATCCATGCTCTCGAGATTAATGGAAACTTGTCCTCAGGTAAGAGGACCCAACCACACCTGTCCTAGTTATTCATTCTTTCCTAGTTCATCCTTAGCTCACCTTGTAATTGGGGCACCCATTGTGCTAGCTAATTGCCCTTGTCTCAAAGAATAATAAAACTTCTCATCTTTGTGAGAAGCAGGTGCTTACCCCTTAGAACAAGATGCTCAGGTTAAACTCCCATGGTCACAGGGAGATAAGGACACTATCTTCCCTGATATTTACATTTCAAAGAGATAGTTCCTAGGTCCCTAAGAAAAACATTCCTGGGTTGTAATAGTGGCAGGAGGCATATTTAGCCTTTAAAAAGATTTGCAAAATGTAGTATACATGTACAACGGAATGCTATTCAGCCATAAAAAAAAATGAAGCCCTGATACACGCTACAACATGGACGAACCTCGGGAACATTATGCTAAGTGAAATAAGCCAGACACGAAATGACAAATACAATCCCACTTACATGAAACATCTAGAATAGGCAAATTTATAGAGAGAACATAGGTGACCGGTTACCAGGGGCTGGGAGGGAGGATGGAATGGGGAGTTATTGCTTAATGGGTACAGAGTTTCTGTTTAGGGTGATGAAAAAGTTCTGGAAAGAGACAATGGTGACGATTACACAATATCGTGAATGCCTTAATGTCATTGAATTGTATGCTTAAAAATAGTTAAACGGTAAATTTTCCGTGATGCGTATTTTACCATAATTTTAAAAATAGCACTCACAAAACGGATTTACATACATGTCAAAGAGACAGGAAAGATTTACACACACACAATTTCACAAAGAAATGCTCTAAGAAAGGAAGGAGGGAGTGGATCTCTTCCCCTTTGGCAACAGGGAACATGATCAGTTTTTAAATGTACCCTACAAAACCCTCTTGCTGGATGGCTGCCTGTATTCAACGAAGAACTGGTCCCCACTACCCAAGTTCCTGCTTAAAATCACCCAGCACAAGCCCAAATCCTGGGGTAATCCCCTCCCAGCCCGTCCTGCCTGCCCCTCCTCCCACCCCGAGTTCCTCCAGGGCGCCCTCTCCCTGATCAGGCAAGCTAATAAGTCCGTATTTGTGGACTAGACGTCTCTTTCTGGTTATCTTTGGCTGGAGGACTTCAACATCCGTCTCCACAATCTTTGAGAGAGCCCATTTCAACCCCCTTCGACCTCTTCAATGGCTTTCCTTGTTCTCAGAATAAACATACGCATCCTCTCCCTTCTGGTCCATCTCCCCAGACTCTCCCTCCCACCGGCGAGCCTTTGTTAATACAGTTTCATTTTCCCGGAGTGCTGGCTCCTAGCTCCTAACTCATCCTTTAGCTTTCAACTCAAGCGCTTGCCTGCAGGAACGCGCGTCTGCTGACCTGGACGAGGTGAGCTGCTTCTGTCTTGTGCCCTGACAGAAGCCCCTTCCTTTCGCACAGTGCACACTCCCAGATTGTCACAAAGCTCACCTTGGCGTGATTGTTGAATTCACCCCCCAGCATGGGCGGATCCAGGTTTTGTGGGGCCTGAAGCTTAGACTGCTTGGAGGCCTTATTTTCGAGAAGGAATACAGAAGGATGAGTTCATAAGAGGAGAGCATGTATGTAGAATGAGAAATGAAAGGGCCTTGGGTGGGGTCTTTGCAAGTAAGAGGCCCTGAGGTTGAGCTTCATCAGCTCCAGGGGAAACACGTCTCTTACTATATAATGGTAACCTCCGACACAGCAGAACCTCCGTCCAATTTTGCTCAAATATTTGTTGAATGTACTGCTAGGGTACGTGAGAGGACCTCACACTCTCCTATGAGACTCTTCTTCAGACCTACGAACCCCTACTATCGCTGTATGTGTGTGGCTTGCTCCCTCACCTACCAGAACTCTCGTCAGAGTCACCTCACTGATGGAGGCCTTCTCTGATCACCTTATTTAAACTCTCCATCACTCTGCCCTGCTTTGTATTTCTCCAAAATTACTTACCCATCACCATCTAACATACTCCTTTTTTTTTGTTGGAGGAAGATTACGTCTGAGCTAACATCTGCTGCCAATCCTCCTCTTTTTTTTTTTTGCTGAGGAAGATTGGCCCTGAGCTAACATCTGTGCCCATTTTCCTCTATTTTACATGTGGGACGTCTGTCACAGCATGGCTTGACAAGTGGTGTGTAGGTCCTCACCCAGGATCTGAACCAGTGAACCCCAGGATGCCAAAGAGGAACATGCAAACTTAATCACTGTGCCACTGGGCCAGCCCCTAACATATTGCTTTATTTTTTTTTTTTTTAAACACTTATTCTCTCTCTCCTTCTGGTAGAATGTGAGCTCTACCATTTGATCTCCAATACCTACAAAAGGACCTGACATATAGCAGGTCCTCATTATATTTCTATTGAGTGAGTGAATTAATCCTCTAAGTGCAGCTCAATTGAGTTGAAAGTATTTTGCATGTGGGTGGACATGAATCTCGGAGGGCCGAGGACGGACTAGCCTAGGCTGAAAATGGCCTCCAAACACGTTCACAGTCTAATCTCTAGAACCTGGGAATAGTTTCTATGATGGGTATTTTTTCCCCACACTACCAAGCAATTCTCCAACACCAGCTGGGTGTCCTACCATTCAACTCAGTTCTGACACGATCTACCTGAGACGCACTATCTACCATCGACCTGGAGACAGATCCACAGGTTAAGGGTTCAGTCCTACAAGACCGCCCTTTGCAAGTCCACGTGGTCCCTGTGCTTCTGATAGACGGCTACGGATTGGGATTTCCACAACCCCCTCCTTCTGTTTGATTAATTTGCTAGATCAGCTCCCAGAACTCAGAGAAACATTTTACTCATCATATTACCATTTTATTATAAAATGATATAATTCAGGAACAGCCAGATGGAAGAGATGCACAGGGCAAGGTATGGGGGAAGGGCTCGGAGCTCCCATGCTCTTGGAGCGCGCCGCTCTCCCTGAATCTCCACGTGTTCACCAACCCTGACCAACCCCCATCTCTGAACCCCGACCTTTAGGTTTTTATGGAGGCTTCATTACGTAGGAGTGATTGATTAAATCATTGACCCTTGGCGACTGATTCAACCCCCAGCCCCTCTCCCCTTCCTGGAGGTCTGGGGGGGGGGGGTGGGACTAAAAGTTTCGACCTTCTAATCACATGGTTGGTTCCCCTGGCAACCCATGCCCATCGGGTGTTTTTTGAAAGTCACCTCATTAACATAAACTCAGGTGCGATTGAAAGGGGTTTGCTAAGAGTAATAAGGCTGAGGGCTGCCTGTGGCCCAGTGGTTAAGTTCACCCACTCTGCTTTGGCAGCCTGGGGTTTCGCTGGTTTGGATCCTGGGTGCGGACATGGCACGTCTCATCAGGCCACGCTGAGGCGGCATCCCACGTAGCACAACCAGAAGGACCCAAAACTAGAATATACAACTGTGTGCTGGGGGGCTTTGGGGAGAAGAAGGAGGAAAAATAAAAAGAGTAACAAGACACCTTTTTTTTTTTTGAAGATTTTATTTTTCTCCCCAAAGCCCCCCCGGTACATAGTTGTGTATTTTTAGTTGTGGGTCCTTCTAGTTGTGGCATGTGGGATGCCGCCTCAGCATGGCTTGATGAGAGGTGCCATGTCCACACCCAGGATCCCGAACTGGCAAAACCACGGGCTGCCGAAGCAGAGCGTGCAAACTTAACCACTCGGCCACAGGACTGGCCCCACAAGACACCTTTATTGCTGTCATTACAGGAAATTCCAAGGGTTTTAGGAGCTCACGGCCTGGAACGAGGAGGAAGAGCAAATATATACTAATTATAAGTCACAGTATCACAGTCACCTTACATGGCAAAAGGGATGTAATTTATGGATGTAATTTAGTTAGGAATCTTGAGATGGGGAGATTATCCTGGATAATCTGGGTGGGCCCAATGTCATCACCAGGGTCCTTATAAGTGGGGGACAGGAGGACGGAGTCAGAGACAGGAGATGTGACGAAGGAAGCAGAGGTTGGAGTGATGCTGGGCCACCAGCCAAGAAATGTGGGCAGCTTCTCGAAGCTGGAAAACATAAGAAAATGGGTTCTTCCCTACAGCAGTAGCAATAAGAAAGCAAAAGAGAATTAATACAGATTTTAGTTTTCTACTGTTGCTGTAACAAATTACCATAATTTAGTGGCTTGAAACAACACAAATTTATTATCTTACTGCTCTGGATGTCAGAAGTCTCGAATAGGTCTTATGAGGCTAAAATAAAGGTATGAGCAGAGCTGTGTTCTTTGTGGAAGTTATAGATGAACGTCCCTTCTTGGCTTTTTCCAGCTTGTAGGGGCCACCTGCATTCCTTGGCTCATAGCCGCGTGACTCTGACCTCCGCAGCAATAATGCCGCATGCCAGGGAGATTTTGTGGTTGTTACTCAGCATTCTTGTGGCAATAGGTAACGAATACATAGTGGCAGATAAAACACACACACAACTATTGCAAAGCAATACCTCCGATACGCCAAGCAGTCGGTACAGGCAGGAAGTATAGTTGGAGGGTAGAGGAATGGCAGAAGCTAAGATGGGGAGGAAGGAAAATAAGAGGTGCGTTTAGAACCACTCGGGCAAATCCACAGACGGGAAGCTCTGTGCGGAGCAGAGGAGGAAGCTGCAGCTGAGACGGCTGCTTGTGGCCAGCGCAGGCACCGAATGGTGGCTGGAGGGGTTGGTCCTCCTCTGGTCCCTGGTGGCACCGAATGCCTTTGAGCACAGGCATGATGGGAGGAAAGAGATATTTCTGGAAGAGCAGTGTGTGCTTTTCAAGGAAGGCGATGCCACTAGCTTGGAGGAAAAAGGACCAGGTGTCTCTCTCCCCACGGATTTCACCGGCAGCTTTTCTGCTAATAACTGTATTTCCATGAGCGACTCTTTTCAAAGCCTTCAAAAGAAAACGGATTCAATTACTCACTGCATCAGGTTTAATTAATGCCACAGATACTACACCTTGAGTTTATAGGATGTGTCAGAGGCTTTCTCACACTGAGTTTCCTTACCACCCCCTTCCCCACACCCCCACGGGACCAGAAACGGCAGCGGAGGGGAGGAAAGTGAAGCTCACCACCCTTGAAGATCTCAAAATTCTCGGAAACAGTAAATTAGGGAGGAGCTGAGAGGGCGAGGTTTCCAATATCAACTTCTCACCTCACCTCCGAGATCCAGCGGAGAAAACCGAGATGCAGAGAAGCCAGGAGACCACCCACCCCCATTCCCTCCACCTCAAGTCTAATAATACAAAAGACTTAAGTGAGTTTTTTTAAAAATCATTTTACTAATTCCTTGAGTTGTAATCTTCTGCTATTTGATTAACTTAATCTTATCTTCCTCCGGGGCCACGGCTAACGCGGTTTCTTTTTAGTGATGGGAGTTAAGCTCTAGATTGTGCCAACTGACTGTAAATACTCTCCCTGTTTTTGCTCTCTTGGTGATTCTGCGAAGAGTATGATGAAAAAAATAGGTACATTTTTACTATGTAACTGACTGTGAAGCGTGTATTCTATATTGATCTGCAGTGACTCAAAAATCCTTTTTCCCCCTCCTCCACTTTTTTCCCCGCCCCCTTTTCCTTTCCATTGTGGGTGGGAAGCTTCTGTTTTGGTGTAAACTTGGATTTTTCACCTGGTTGCCAGGCAACAGAAGCCACTGCAGTAGGGAGGCATATAAATGTTAAATTGTCCCCAGCCACCTCTGAGGCTGGGCCTGTCAAAACTACAGTGTGTGTGTGAATCATGTGGGGGGAGCCAGTTAAAAATGTGGGTGTCACTAATCATCAGGGAAATGCAAATCAAAACTACACTAAGATATCACCTTATACCTGTTAGAATGGCAAAAATATCCAAAACCAAGAGTGACAAATGTTGGAGATGCTGTGGAGAAAAGGGAACCCTCATACACTGTTGGTGGGAATGCAAACTGGTGCAGCCACTATGGAAAACAGTATGGAGATTCCTCAAAAAGTTAAGAATAGAAATACCTTATGACCCAGCCATCCCACTACTGGGTATCTATCCTAAGAACCTGAAATCAGCAATTCCAAAAGTTCCATGCACCCCTCTGTTCATCGCAGCATTATTCACAATAGCCAAGTCATGGAAGCGACCTAAGTGCCCAGCAACTGATGATTGGATAAAGAAGATGTGGTATACATATACAATGGAATACTACTCAGCCATAAAAAAGGACAAAGTCGTCCCATTCACAACAACATGGATAGACCTTAAGGGTATTATGTTGAGTGAAATAAGCCAGACAGAGAAAGACGAACTCTGTATGACTCCACTCATAGGTGGTAGTTAACATACGGACAAAGAGAACTGATCGGTGGTTGCCAGGGGAAAGGGGGGTGGGAGGAGGGCATTAGGGGTGAAGCGGTGTACCTACAACATGACTAATAGTGATGTATAACTGTAATTTCACAAGGATGTTAACTTTCATAACCTTAATAAAAAAAAAAAGGAAAACCTACTTACATCTAAGAGAAAAAAAAAAAATTCGGGTGTCAGACCTTATGCCCCACGAGTGCTAATGGGCAGGTGGAAGGAGAGGCTAGGAACTGGCTTTTAAAATGAGTGTTGCCTGTGATGGCAGGTGGTCTGTGGAGGCCTGAGAAACCCAGTGCAAGTATCAAATGGCCAATGACATCAAGATGGGACAGTTTGAGCTTCAATAAGAGAAAAGGGCCGGGAGGGTTGGAAGGAACCAGAGTTGGGACCTACTCGTGCACAGGACTACTCTCTCATCGTCTATCTTGTTCTACGTGTGTTACGTATATTAACCCTAACACAACGCAATGAAGTTGAAACAATCACAGCCCATTTTATGGTGAACAAATGGTACAGAGAGGCTGGGTAACTTATCCAAAGTTGCACAGCTAGAAAGTGGATGAGCCAGGATTTGAACTGCGACAGTCTGGGTCTCTTAGCAGCAGCCCTGGGTGGTGGTTAAGAATGTAGATTCTAGGGGCCAGCCCAGTGGCGCAGCGGTTAAGTGTACACGTTCCACTTCGGCAGCCTGGGGTTCGCCGGTTTGGATCCCGGGTGCGGATATGATACCGATGGTCAAGCCATGCTGTGGAAGGCATCCCACATATAAAGTAGAGGAAGATGGGCACGGATGTTAGCTCAGGGCCGGTCTTCCTCAGCAAAAGGAGGAGGATTGGCAGCAGATGTTAGCTTAGCGCTAATCTTCCTCAAAAAAAAAAAAAAAAAAAAAGAATGCAGATTCTAGAGCGTGACGGTCTGGGTTCAAACTCCACCTCTAACATTTATTTACTAGCTATGTTGACCTTGCACAAGCTGTCTGATCTCCTTGTGCCTCTGTTTCCCAAGTTTTAAACTGGAGAGAGCAATGACAACACGTCAAAGTATTCTTGTGAAGACTGGCATTTAATAACCGTTAGCTATTATTTTCATTAACTAATGGATTTCCGTAAGGTAGTGTGGAGCCGGGTGCTGAGGAATTCCCTGACTCTTGCTCCTTCTCTGACCCGCACCTCACACTTGAACTTGGGCCTGAGGCTCAGGGATGGGGCAGAGGAGTCAGGAACGCTGTGTGGGGAATGTGTGGTGTGGGGCCAATTACTTTGTAATTTAAAAGGCTGAATACTGAGTGGTTTGTGCTTTATGACCAGGAAATAGGTGTGAAGGTCAAGATGGCCTCAGCAACCAAATGGCCATGTCCTGAAGGGCGTGATGAAGCCTTAGGGGCCCCATCTCCGGTTTTCCCTCTTATAGAAACCACCTTGTCAGGGCATTTGGGGTCAGCGCCTCATCCGTCCTTTCAGTGCATCAAGGTCTCTTCCTTTTGGAAGTGGGTCTGAAGCCAGCTAGGACTTAGGTTTCAGGGTCCTTGGGGTTGTATATACAGGGGAGAAGGGCTGAGGGCGAAGGTGGTACAGTTTCCTTGGGGCCCTTTGTACGGAGACAGCTGTGATGGGGGAGGAGGGTGGACAGGATGCTGAGATGTGCCACCCAGATCCGAGTCAGGGGTCAAGAAGTCTTCTTGCAGCTGCCGGCAGTGCCCTCTGCGGGTCAGCCCCTTGGGGGGTGGCGTCCACTGCAGGGAGCTGCCTGGTTCAAGACTGACTGATGGAGGGGTATGAAGCCACCTTCTTGTCCCAAATAGGGACAGCTCTGGAAGGTCACCTTCAGAATGACCTTCCCTTCCTTTCCCCGAAGCACTCCCCGATCCGCCTCTGCCACCTTGTCTCAGAGTGGGCTTCCTGGGGTCACCTGGCCTGTGGCAGTGGACAAAGGCGTGAGAAATTCCAAGCAAATCAAAAAAAGACAGCAGTCAGTCAAGTTGAGTCCACTTTTTAATGTTTTAACCATAATGCAAACAGGCATAAGTAGACTTTTGTTGAATTCCATCAAATCAGAAGATGAGAACTATACAGAAGAAGAGCATGCGGCGAACACAGCCTGGACAACCTCGCAGAGAGCATGGGGCGGGCGTCAGTCCTTAGAGGAAGGTGCTGGAGCACACGGGACACTTGGCGGAGATTAGCAGCATCGAGAGCTCAGAGGTAGGGGAAGTCCGAGTTCTGACAGCGTGTGTGTGGGGAGAGGCGACTCCCGCTCTGGCCACCTCCCACTTCCCCAACCCTGAAGGGAAACCCATGGGGACAGCAACGAGGAGCGACCGACCGCGCCTTCCGGAAAACCACTGCTGAGCCCGGAGTGGGTCTTACAATCACCATGACAACACAACAACGAGGAAAACAGGGCAGGAGCAGGGCAAGGGGCACGGAAGGCACTGGGCCTCCATGGGTCTTAATCAGAACAGACACCAAGGGCACAGCATCTTACAGAAATGGAACTGTCATCCTTCCACAGGTGGGAGTTTGTGAAAACACACTTTTTATTCCCCCTCAAAAGCCTTCAGGCCTCAGTTGGGCATCAGATAATGGAAAAAACCATCGGGCTGAGGAGATGAGACGCACTGCTTACTCCACAAGGTCCGTGATGAGAAGGCCTGGGCAGCCAGTAGAGATTCTGTTGCCCCCAAGGGACACGTGGCAACGTTTGAAGACGTACTTTGTTGTCACAGTTGGTGGGGGCTGCTACTAGCATCTAGCGGGTGGCGGCCACGGATGCGCTCAACATCCCACAATGCACAAGACAGCCCCCCCACAAAGGATGATCCAGCCCCCAAAGCCAAAAGTGCTGAGATGAGAGATCCCTGGACTAGCGTCTCCTAGAACTTAGGAACCAAGGCTGGGCACTGTGATGGCCTGGAGTGATTTTCTAGAAGATTGTGGAAGGCAGCATCTTAGGGCAGATTTGTTACTGCCCGCCAGGGCCACCTGGTTAAGAAGGGGCTCTGTCCTGGACCAGAGAGACATGCCCTGCTTGTTCAGAGCTGTTCAGATATTCCGGGTCAAAACCAACTCAGACACATCCTGAGGCATATGGACTGCAGACCGCCTCCCTTGCCTGTGGCTTTGATAAGTATTAGTAGAGAACAGACCCTCCAGACAGACCTGCCTCCAGGGGCAAACGTTTACCTAGGTCCTCACATCTGAGACACGTCACTGTTGGGGAGAGGCAGCTTTTGACACCAGGTAGGGACGGGCAGTGGACCGAGGACAGGGCAGGTATGAGAGAAAGAGCAGAGGCTGGTGTCAGCCCCCAAAGGCCAAATTCAGGTTGGCGGGGACCATCTGGGTCGAGTCCCTGGGGGCCGGGCCCCTCCCTCAGCCTCTCCAATCTGCTTGCCTCCATCCGAGCTCCCAGCCTTTAATTCTCTGGTCAGACAGCACATTTGGATGTGGGGGACTTTACGAGGGTTGAGGGAAGACAGGGAGTACGGACAGGTCATGTAGGAAGCCCAGAGGAATATTTTTTTCCCTTTGTCACCTGCAGGCAGTCTCAGATTAACTTGCCAATTCAGAAAGAAGGCTTTAAGGGTAAGGTGGGCACAGTGACATCCTGCAGGTCAGGGGCAGTGGCGATGGAAATATATAAGCAAACATGGTCGGTTTTCCTAAGGGCATGAATTAAAAGGCCAGCCTGGGGGCTGATGCTGGAGGGGTGAAGGGCCCGGACATCCAGCTTGCCCATCCTGGCGGGAACCGTCTACCCCATGATCTAGGTCAGAGATCTCACTTGTTTTGGACTCAGGGCAAAACCTGACCTTCTTTTGGAAGCCCAAAGCAGGTGGCTGCTGAGAGAGTGTTTGGCAAGAAAATCCTGTGTTCTAGGGCCAATGACTATTGGCCTGGGGTCAGTTCTCTTTCTGTGCAGCTAGGCATGGCTGGACCTTGGAAGGACTCACCCTGTTGACTCGGAGAGAAGTTGGCTAGCTTGTTAGTACTGCAAACTCATCTTTCTCTTGAGCCTGTTTTTTTCTCACGAGACCCCTTTCTCAGCTTTGAGGCAAGACTCTAGATTTTTTTCTTGGTTCTCATCCCCCACAACAGATGGGTCTCCAGGTCCTGTTGACTCAACTCCTGGAATCTCTTTATCACTACATCTGTCTCTCCCCTCCTTCAAGCCTTGGTTACTGCAATAACCTACCCATAGTTCAATGGGCCAGCCATCCACGCTCTATGCCGCAGCCAGAACATTCTTTTCCAAGCATAACTCCAATCACCTTATTTTCCCCCTTTAAAAAACACTTAAGGATTCCGCATTGTCTACCAAATAAAGTCAAAATTCCCTGACACGCCCTCCATCTCTACCCACCGTCTGGTCCCTGCCCATCTTCCCAGTGTCTCTCTCCCCACCCCCACCATCCTCAGCTTTCTAGAGCTGGGCTACATCTGAAGCCAGCCCTGATTTACCCTGCCCACCCCCCAGTCCAGGCCTTTCCTCTCACTGCTCCTGCTTCCTGGCAATCTTGTCTCCCCAAGCCCACCGGTGGGAACCCACTCATTTCTCAAACCCCAGATATTTATGTTGATTCTCAGAATCGTGTCCGTCCATATCAGATTCTAACCTTCTATAAGAGAAGAACTGTGTTTTGCTCTGTACACAGCATGGTGCTTTCTGTGTACTGGAGAAGCAAGAAATGTTATAAATTAAGTGAAAAAAAAAACTTGACAGCTTGCCATGGGCCAGGTCCTGTCACTGGGCATTTCAGGGGCATTATCTCATTTGTGGATACGTAGACTCTGAATGGTGACTTACGCATCCCATCTACCTGAACCATGGCTGCAGCACTCCCCCCAAAGAAAGATGCCTGGCTGTCTCCTCTCAGGAGTCTAGTTAACTACTTCAGCTTCTTTCACAACATGGGGTGCAGGAATTGGCTTCATAGTGACGACAGGAGAGCACTCTAGGCCGGCTTTCCTGATGCAGGGGACGTTTCACTCCTCCTGGCCAAACTCACTTTTGCTAAATGGCGTTGGAGCTACTGCTGGCCAATTCAAGGGAGAGAGGGCAATAAAACGAGTGTAACTCGGGTAACTCCCAAATGCTCAGTCAACCCTATTTTTGCTCATCTATTGTTAAACCAAATTTTGCACCTATTTTTGGCTACTGGGACTGAACTAAAAACCACCACAAGAGGGCAGCCTTTACCCACCCTGGATCAGAGCTAAACCCTAAATTGGGACTCCGCTCTCTGCCTCTAGATAGGCTCAGTACAGCCAGGCTTTGGGTATCAGGAATTCTGGCAAATGAGAGAAACACACCAGACCAGTCTCCTGTCTTCTAGACAGGAGATACGAAGCAGCTTGTGTTGCGGGGTGAAAGGTGTTTACTTAAAAAAACCCTTCTTGGGAAGAAAGATGAATGCTGCTTAGACAGTCATTTCTTTGGACTCCCTGACAAAACAAAGCGATGTTTCCAGCTGTCTGCCTGCTACCAGAAGGGCAGGGATCTATGACGAAGTCGCCTGGCACACAGTAAGTGCTCACAGGTATTTATTCGGCGATGGAAAAGCATTCACGCGTACAGCCGGATTGTAGGAGGCCAGCCCTGATCCATTCCTCTTTGACAGAGGTTGGACCCAGCAGTTGAGCCCCTGGGGAGCTAGCGACATCTTAGGAGCTATCTCCAAAAGGCTCACAGGGTTGGAGAGAAGCCCCTGGAGGAAGGTTCTAGGCGCTGGAATTGTGTTTGCAGGAAACAAGGGGTTAAGAATGGGCTTCCCTCCAGGTTAGAGAGGGGAGGCAGAGCACGGGGGGGGGGGGGGGGGGGGGGGGGGAGGTTGGGGAGGTGGGAGGGGGTGGCTCTCTAAACTGTGGAAGCCAGAGCGGGAGGAAATAGGATTAAGGAAGGCAGGGAGGTCATCACTGGCATGAAGTCCAAGTCCGCATGCCGGGGATGGGACACCAGCAGGGGCCGCCAGGGAGGGTGGGGAAGGGTGAGATACAGCTACTCTTTGACTTGAAGAGTCTCGGAGATTTTCCCCTCTTGGGGACACCTCTTTGGCACCCCTATTCTAAGGCCCTTCCAAAGAGGGCCAGGCACTTTCTCTGTGGCACGCTGTCACATGGAGCATCCGGAAGGAAACGCCCATTGTGCAGTATATAAAGGAAATGCTTCTTTCTATAGGACAGAACAAAACAGAGGATGGAACTGCCTGAATGCCTGCCTTCCAACCCCGGGGGCCCCAGAGCAGACCCCTCGAGGCAGCCCCTGGGGGTCTCAGAATTTCTTGGCTCTCTCTGGACACTGCTTGCCATTAAGTATAGAAGGGGACCCT
This sequence comes from Equus caballus, assembly GCF_041296265.1. Lineage (NCBI taxonomy): Eukaryota > Metazoa > Chordata > Mammalia > Perissodactyla > Equidae > Equus > Equus caballus. The sequence goes on along the minus strand of NC_091691.1, from coordinate 18,497,143 downwards.
CCCACCTCCTTTACTCCGAGAAGGTAAACACAGCCGGTTGCCTGCCAGGTCTTGATTTCTGCTAAAGACTCTGCCGCCCAGTTTTGACCTGAGTGGAGGATAATTTATTCCATCCTGGGTTGTGTCCTGTGGAAGAAGCCGTGGGGTGCCTTGTACGGCTTTCCTCCCCTGCCTGACCTGCTTTAACTGGCTGCCGTCACTTTATCCCCCAGGGTGAAACAGCGAGCCCCGTTTGGGGGAATAAAAAAATAGCAATGATTCTTCCTCGGTATTGTTTCCAGTTTCTACAACTTCCAAGTTTGATCCATTCATACTTTTTAGCTTCATAACATTACGACGAGGGGAAACTGAGGACAAGTGACCTGCCCAAAGTCACCTGGCAACAGAGATGGGAAGATTCTTATTTCCAGCACATGCCCTGGGACATTTCTTCCGGTCTGGTGAGTGGGACAGCCTGGGAAGGTGGTCCTGGCTGGGCGGGGTGGGGGTGGGGAGGCTGGGGAGGGGTTTTGCCCAGTCCATTAGGTGGGCTCCACTAACTTGTGCCAGAATCTAAACGCATCTCGTTCTGTGATCCCCCCTTTTGTTGGAGATTCCTCCCTTAATCATCACAGCCCCTCTCCACGCTCCAACCTTTTAGAACAGGGACAATTAGGGTCCTTCCCAGTGTGCCAGGGACATTAGCACAGACCTTCATTATGGACGCGTGAGGGACCAATACGGGCCAGGGCACGTTTCTTGGCTCCGAGGGTCTGCAGGTCACACACTTGCAGAGGCAAGAGGCCAGACGGAGAGCCAGGCCCGTCACACGCACACATAGGCATGACCAAAACGTCACCACCAAAAAGGATATGGGGGGACTTCAGCAGCCGAGGGACTGGCTCACAAAACTCTTTGTCCGGTCCTTGCAGCCTGGCCAGGGGAACCCCAGGAAACAAGCCCTGACACAAGCGACGGCCGTGTAACAGTGGTTTCATGCACCAGTGGCTTGCCCTTGGCAGGAAGGGGGGAACGGTTGTGTAAGAGCCACTGCGGATCACAAAGGCCTTGCACTGCAGCGGGAAAATGCCAGGAGAAAGCCCAAGGGCCACAGGAACCACTGAGGGGCGAGAACCCAGAAGAGGAGAAAAGGACACGGGGACAGGACGAGAGGCAGAGCGGGGCCACGGGGGTCCCGTAGGAAAAGGTTCAGCAGTGTCCACGCCGATGAAACCTGCAGCCGCCCCGCCCGGTGCATGGGACGGCCCCTGCCATCCATCTGGGCAAGAGGATCCAGTTAGGAGCTGAAAACCCTGTGGGAGGAGAAGCGGGAGGGAGTCAGCGCCCCAGGGCAAGGCTGCTCTGTGTCCTTAAAGACCCAGAGGACACCACCAAGCTCTGGGCACAAGCCTTCATCTCCTGCGTTTCCTCTGTAGCCCCAGTGTCTGGGACAGGATCTGGCACCTAGCTGGGGCTCGCCTTGAATGAATGAATGAATAAATGCTTGAATGAATGAATGAATGAATGAAAGCTTGCTCACCAACACAACAAGCAAGGAAGAGGGACACGTAAGAGGCTTTGTGATACCAAAGGAATTGTGATCTTAAAGGCAAAAATATGAGTCTACTGGACAAAAAAGTATGTTTTTGAGACTGCCGTGTCATTGTAAGGGGAAAAAATGAGGATGCTTAAAGAAATAGAGTGTGTGCCCTAGGCTACTGATAACGAGACAGCTGAATTCCTACCTAATTTAACACAAAGGGCACATGGCAGTGGTTTCAAGGTGTTCCGTGGCAGGGAAGGTGGGGAGTGAGACGACAAACAAGGCTGATGTGTCACAGGATTCCAGTGAGGTTTAAAGAGACTCGTGGTGCCTCAGACTGTTTCAAGCAATTTCTAGAGGACAAGTGAAATTGTCCGAATAATACCAATTGCAATGTGCATCAGTGAGAAAGCTCCCAGCAATTTGGGGGGTGAGGGAGGTGACGTAAACGCTAGGATTATGACTTCTCAGAGGCGAGAGTCATCATTCCTCTAGGGGGTACCCCAGGTGGAAGCTGGCCTCCAAAACTGGGGTTCCCCCACTTGCGGGGGCCTCATAATTCCGTGGAAGGCTCGTGAAAACACACACTGCTGCACCCAAACCCCAGAGTTTCAGATTCAGGGAGTCTGGTGTGGCCTGGGAATTTGCACTTCTAACATGGGGTGCTGATGCTGGCAGTTTGGGGAGCCCACTATGGGAAAACTATGGGAAATGAAGTCAGACATCCCTGCCATCAGGACCCGCAAGAGAGGGCTCTGCCCACCCTGTGACCGTGGGATGGAACCAGCTTACTCGTCCGTGTCTTTTTTGCTCTCCTCGATGAAGGCAATGGATTCAGATCTAAGGCGGTTGGTCACTTCGTACGTTCGCAGGGTGACTCCGAAAATATCCTCATGATACCGGTTGTCATCCTAGGGGACAGAAACAGCCAGGGAACAGCCTTCAAATGCCAGCCAAGGGCACAGAGAGGGGCAGACACACTGACACCCTAGAATGGAATATCCACAGAGAAGGTTCCTAAAGAAAGGAGGCGTAACCCGGTGCATCCTGGAGTACTTTTGGTCTCCAAGACTCTGTTGCAGCAAGACCCTCTGCCCTCCAGAAAGTTCTTTTTTTAACCTACTGGGGTTTAGCATCAGATTGAGAGCAAGGGCTTCTGCAAAACTGTTTGATGACTGCTTTCTTAGGGAGGCAGCAGGAAGGATGGGATTACCCCTGGAGCTTTGTAGAGGCCTGGACTCAGTTTCTTCTATTTGGGGCAGTTGGTCACACAGTTAGGACTTTGCTTGCTGGGCTGCGGCTAGCCTTTGTGCAAATCAGGAAAAGGCACCCCTCCTTCTGTTCTGGGGTGGACGTAGCTCTACGCCAAGGTGCACAGCTTGGAGACCAAGCACAGGGTGGCTTTCACTCCCCACTGGCCCCACCTGGATAGACCTTTTTGTGCAGTGCTCAACCTGCACAACTGCACAGGGCAGTGCTACCACTTGGTACTAGGCGCAGGAAAAATTAGGTTAGGAGGTTTCGGTCTAGCTACCCAGTGATCCACCCACTTATTATTTTCACACACCACGGTCCCCAACCATATTTAATACATACACCTGCATGCCCAGCCATTCTTCCTTCTCTCAGTTATGGTTTGGACCACTGTATCCTCTACCTCCAGTCATAATTGCAAAAATGGGAGCAGAGACGTTATCATGGCTAGTTATCTAGACAGGTAGGGTGAGAAAGAGGAGACAGGACTGGATGCTGGAAAAGGGACCCAAGAAGCCAGCCCGTCACTCACCCTCAGCCTGCTGATGAACACGCCGGCGTCCTCCACCGAGAGTTTCCCCTGCTGGGTCATGATGCGCTGGATGGCTTTGAGGACATCGGCGGCCATCGTGACGTCCCCACAGACGTAAATGTGGCCTCCTTGCTCCTTCAGGGCTCGGTACACGGTTTCCGCCAGCTGCTCCTGCAGGACGTCCTGCACGTACTTCTGCGGGGAGCAGGAGGACCAGTGAGAAGGAGCCAGGCCGCGGGGCACTCCTGTGTAGTTCACTGCCCCCCAGGGAGGAGCAGAGCCTGGCACAGGGGCTCGTGGGCAGGTGGTGTATTGTGTGAGGACAGAAGTAGGGGAGGGTGTGTGAATGAGCTGCTCCCCACGGTGGGCTCAGCTCTGCTGAAGGGTCTCCAGGGAGCCGTGTAGAACCCACCAGAACGGCTCCCTGGAGGGGCATGAGAGGGGGGCATTATCTACCAGCCCCTTCCTCCCACGGCCAGAGGTCGGTCACCCACAGGGTGTTAACCCCGTGCAATCTAGGTGGCGGTTGGTTGGTTACCGCAGGCATGCTATGCTGGAGGGCCAGAGGGGCCCCAGGGCGGGGGGCTGTCAGCTGACACCTGTGCAAAGGCAGCTGCCGCAGCAACAGCTGGAGTCAAAGGTGCGCTAAGAGAATATGAGGGGGGCCGCAGGGGGTCCAATATGCCCTCCACAGGATTTGTCTTATCTGCTTCCCCGTCTCTAACTTGTCCAGAAACTGCCCCCAGGGGAGGCTGACATTCAGCTGCTACGGCTGGCAGGGTTGCCCTGGTTGTTAAAATACTGAGGTTCTTCCGCACCAGCTGTCATGTGGCCACCGCCCAGACCCTCTGAATGTCCCCCTCCCCCAGCTGTCCTGGCCCCTTTCCTGGAACCCCCTGGGTTCCTCCAAGATCTGGTTGGAGCGTGCTCCAGTCCTGTGTCCATTCTGATTGGTAGTGCCTCTTGTGAGCAGTTAAATATATTTTTTAATTCATGTTTTTAAACATTTTTACTGTGATAAAATACACACAACATAAAATGTACCATTTAGCTATTTAAAAATGTACCCAGTGGCATTAGGTACATTCACAATGTTGTGCAACCATCACCACTATCTAGTTTCAGAATTTTTTGTTTTTTGAGGAAGATTAGCCCCGAGCTAACATCTGCTGCCAGTCCTCCTCTTTTTGCTGAGGAAGACTGGCCCTGAGCTAACGTCTGTGCCCATCTTCCTCTACTTTATATGTGGGACGCCTACCACAGCATGGCTTGCCAAGTGGTGCCATGTCCACACCCGGGATCCGAACTGGCAAACCCTGGGCCGCTGAAGTGGAACTTGCGAACTTAACCACTGCATCACTGGGCTGGCCCCCAGAACTTTGTCACCCCGAAAGGAAACCCTGTCTCTATGAGGAGTCACTCCCATTTCCCCTCTCCACAGCCCCCAGTCCCAACTAGTCTGCTTTCTGTCCCTATGGATTGGGCTGTTCTGGATATATCATGTAAGTGGCATCATACAATACGGACTGTTAAATAATTTATTTTATTATTATTATTATTTTTTTTTGAGGAAGATTAGCCCTGAGCTAACTATTGCCAATCCTCCTCTTTTTGCTGAGGGAGACTGGCCCTGAGCTAACATCCGTGCCCATCTTCCTCTACTTTATATGTGGGACGCCTGACACAGCATGGCTTTTGCTAAGCAGTGCCATGTCCACACCAGGGATCCAAACCGGCGAACCCTGGGCCACCGAGAAGCGGAACGTGCGAACTTAACCACTGCGCCACGGGGCCGGCCCCCGGACTGTTAAATATTTTGAATCGGTATTTTTACTCTCCGTGCTTCCCAAAGTACCGAGCAATTTCATGGGGAGAATTCAGAAAGGGTGAGGGGCTTTCTGGGAGCGGGATGTGCCTGCGTGGACGAGGGCGCGTGAGTGTCGGGCTGGGGCGGGGTTATACAGGTCAGGGGTTACCTTTGGTTTGTCTGGCTCCCGGGAGTAGGCCGTGTACAGTTCTCTGAAGACCCCCTTGCTCTTGGCCTGTAGGGTCTCCTCCTTGTAGATGTGGTCTATCTTGGACTGCCGGCACCCGAAGACCAGGACCATGGGGCAGGGACTCATTCCTGGGGACCAGGAAGATTTCATGTCACTGACAGCTCTGATGCCTGGTTTGGGGGGGGGTGGCTGGTGGTGCCAGGGGTGGGGTGCTGGCACCTTAGCATGTGCCACGGAGATACAGACACATGGACACCAGGGCAGGCAGGTGTACCCATTTGTATACACATGCACACCCTGAGGGAAGCAGGTAAAGTGTGTTCAGACTTTGGCAGACCCCCCCTACCCTTGCGCCCCGGGTCTCAACCTTTCCTTCTGCCCCCTGGCTACCTAGCAGCCCCCACTGGTGGGTGGCGCTAAAACCCAGGGTTTGGAGCTGGACTTCCTGGGTTCGAATGCCAGCTCTGTGTGAGGATGAGCCAATTACTTAACTTTCTGTGTCTCCATTTCCCCATGTACAAAATAGCAATGACAGCATCTACCTCATTGGGTTACTGTGAGAAATAAATGCAACACCTTAGACCTGCGCCTGGTATGCAGTGACTCCTTTATGAATGTTAGCTGGTCCACCAGAATGACAGTTCTGTGGGAGCAGGTTTTTAAAGCTGTTTCTGTCTTGTTCATTGCTCTGCTCCCAGCGCCTACACTAGCGTTTGGCATTTATCAGATGCTCAATAAATCTGTTTAACGCACACTGCAACTGCGGGTTTCTCTCTCTCTCCTCCCAAAGCTGAGCTGTTGCGTCTCTCACACAGCAAAGCCTGCTCTTGAATAACAGTCTCTGGCACGAGCCCATAAACACATCCATTTGATAAGCCTTGATGCCTACCCCTTCTGGGGGCACTTGGACGTTAAGATGGGGTCCTATCTTAACTATCTAGGAAACATCTTCTGGGAACGGCGTTTCAGGCCCTGGGACAAGCTGTGTGGAAGGTTTGTTTGGACGGTTTCTTTGAATTACACCATGAATTTCACCTAGGTCAGGTCAGTACACGCCCCCCCCCCCCCCCCCCCCCCCCCGGCCCTCCCCAGGCAGGGATGCAATAGAGAGAGGGCTCCATCATGCCTCCAGGCTGTGGGGACACAAGCGGCCTCCCCAGGCCCAGGGGCTAGAACCCAGGTGGCTGCTGGACCATGACCCACCTTTGTGTTGGATATCAAACTGCCGCTGCTGCCAGAAGCTTCGGAAAGGGGCAATGCCGGTGCCCGGGCCAACCAGAATGCATGGCACCAGGGGATTTCGGGGCAGGCGGAAGCTGGGCGCGCTGGACAAGGAAGGCGGAGTCAGAAGGCTTGCTGAGTCAAATGTGATCAAGAGCGGCTGGGTCTTAGGTAGACCCGGTGGCCGTCTCGGGCAGAAATCCAGTGGAACTTGCAGGGGCCCCTTCTCAGGGTGGAGGGGCCCACAGATTTGGGGAATGCCAAAAACAAGAGGCCCTCAGCGTCTGGCTATCACTCTACTTCCCATTTCTTGGCGTTGCTGAGCTAAGCCTCAAAGGACAGCAGGATCGACTTTACTCAGGGTTCCCCCGCCTCGGCACGGCCGACATTTGGGGCTGCAAGCCCCTTTGTGGGGCTGCCTTGGGCAGTCTAGGGTACTGAGCAGCACCCCTGGCCTCTACCTATAGCACCCTCCAGCTGGGAAAACCAAAATGCCTCCAGACATCGCCAACTGTCCCCTGGAGGCATCTCCCCTGGCTGAGAACCCCTGATGTAACCACCCATGAGATCTCCTACAGTCAGGGTGTCACAGACTTCAGTGTGCAAAAGAACCCCCGAGGGCGTTAGAAGGGCACGGACTCTCGGGCCATGCAGTATATCTGGGCTCAGGACTGTATCTTTCAGGGACCCCAGGGGATTCTGATGCTGACGGTCTGAGGACCGTACCATGGACATTCTACGCTCCGTAGTTGAGAAAGACGGTTGATCGAGGCCACTGTTCGGGGACAGAAGTTACTGGTTGATAAAGCAGGTACCTACAGTGGCTCTAGGCTCAGGTATAGCCTTTATTTTTTCTTTTCTTTTCTTTTTTTTTTTGAGGAAGATTAGCCCTGAGCTAACTACTGCCAATCCTCCTCTTTTTTTTGCTGAGGAAGACTGGCCTTGAGCTAACATCCGTGCCCATCTTCCTCTACTTTATATGTGGGACGCCTACCACAGCATGGCTTGCCAAGCGGTGCCATGTCTGCACCCGGGATTCGAACTGGCGAACCCCGGGACACTGAGAAGCGGAACATGCGAACTTAACTGCTGTGCCACCAGGCTGGCCCCTATTTTTTATTTTCCTAAAGTTATATTTTTATTTGATTGATTATGATAAGAACACTGAACATGAAATCTACCCTCTTAATAAATTTCTAAGTGCGCCATACAATATTGTCAACCATTGGCAGGAGTACCCTTCGAAAGTGAGTTTGGGAGGAAAAGCTTTGATGGATGGGGAGGGGGTGTTGGATCTGTCTATCTCTAAGAAACTGGGGACAGTGGGGGTGTCCAGTAGAACTGGGATAGAATTTCAAATTCCATGAAGGCTGAGACTGCATCTTCCTGAGTCTCTACTGGAGCCCCAGCTTAGCCCAGCACATGCCCTTGATAAATATTTGTCCCATTGACCTGATTTTGACCAGGGGGCTTGCTTAGCTTCTGCCATGTTGCTCTGGCCCATGATCCTGTTTCCTTCACAACTAGGAGAGACGCAGAACGTTGATCTCGATTCCGTCTGACTCGGCCATCTCTCTAGAACCCTTCAGGCTGGTCCACCCACCCCAACTCAGGACATCACTATGAGGATTTGGGACAGCTGCTCATTTCTCTTCATTTGCCACTCACCCTCTCACGAAACAGGGGACCCCTTCGTCAGCCTGTATCCGGTTGAGCCAGGAGGAGCACACGCCGTGGTGAATTGGCCCTTCTCCATCTAGCGGAATAACCAAGGTGGTCTGGCTCACCCATGGCCCCAACCTTCCCGGTCACGGGCCTCCCCCCTCCCTCTAGTACAGAAGGCTCACAGCCCATGGCCAAGGTTCTGCCTGGGAGTTCCTTGTCTGGATCCCTTCCTCTGAAGGGGAAGAGGACATGGTCTAGCTGGGGTGAGCTCCTGGCCGTGAGACTGCCCAGGATCCTGTTGGATAGGGGTTGGATTCAACTCCTGCCGGCTGAAAGGGTGTGGTCACCGGGCTCTCTGGGGCCTGCTGGGATCCTGGTCTCAGAGCTCTCTCAGGCACCGTGCATTTTAATTGCTTCATCAGGGAGCAAAATACAGGAGCAGAGGTCGGGTTATCTGGCTGACCTACAGCCAGCTGGACATCATGCAGCAGAAAGCTCCCTCCTCGGAGGAAATGGGTGGGGGGGGGCTTGTTCTAGTGCTGCCTTGAGGGGGACGAGGGGATGAAGCGAGTAAATGGGGGTCTCGGAGTCTGGGAGCAGAGGATGCTCCCAAATGCCCACCTCCCCTCCTTCTTGATCTGCACAGGATTGGCTCTGCTCCTTCCTCAGTTTCCTGGCCTTGAGGGTGGGTCTCTGCCCAGGGAATTGGGATCGGGCAGTAGTTTGTCAGACTCATGGAGGTCCCCCCAGAGCCCCTGCCCACCTCGCGTGCGGTAGGAGACGACGGCCACGGTGAGGTGCACCTCATCGGGGTACATGTCTGGGGAAGAACTGATGGAATAGTAACGAGGTTGCAGGAGAGACAGCTGGGTGAGGAGCAGGGTGGCGGGCATCTGGATGGACGGGAACTCCTCCAGCACCTCCACGATGGTGGGGTTCTTGCCCCATTTCCATTCCTCGTATTCCTGCAAACCCTGTGCCGAGGAGAGGGACAGAGGAGAGTTTGCACCAGCTCCTGGCACAAATTCCCAATGAGCGTTTCAGGGGGTCCGGGGAAGAAGGTAAAGAAAAATAGTAGCAATTAACACACAGTAATTATTCTACGCCAGGTTTCAATTCTCACAAGGACCTTATGAAATAAGTATGATTGTTGTCCCTATTTTATAGATGAGGAAACTGAGGGATATACAGGTCACACGGCTACGAGGGGTGATACCGGGTTTTGAATCTAGGTCGGGGGGTGGCAAACTTGAGCCTGCAAATCTGGCTCACCACCTGCTTTGTATGGCAGAGCTACAAGTTGTTTTCACATGTTTAAATGGTTCGGGGAAAAGGAATCAAAAGAAGAATACTATTTCATGACAAGAATACGATATGAAATTCAAATAGTGTCCCGAAATAAAGTCTGATTGGAACCCAGTCACACCCACTCATTTATAGATTGTCTATGCTGTTGTGCTACAATGGCAGAGCTCAAGGGTTGTGACAGGAACCAAATGGACCATGAGCCTAAAATATTTACTACCCGGCCCTTTATGGAGAAGGTTTGCTGACCCCCCGTCCTGGGCAGTCTGGCCCCAGAATCTGTGCTCCTGACCATTACACTCTCCTGCTGCGTGTGAAGGGCAAGAGAGACGCCCTGTGGAGGAGTCAGGACTTGCAGGTAGAGAATGCAGACCTGCGATTTGTGGTTTGTAAGGCTGGAGGTGCATCCTGTGAGAGCCTGGTTCCCATTCAAGATGGGAACTGACGGCCCCCGAGGAACAGGTTAGGTTGGGGTGCAGAGGACCATGTGCAGGGGCATGCTGAGAGCCAAGCCCAGCTGTTACCGGGGAACAGAGGAACCCTCTGGGGCTCTGGGGTTATTTTTCCTACATCTCAGAAGCTGCCCTGGGCAGTCCCGTGTTGCTTACAGGAGGCTCAGATTATGAGGAGGGGCAAAGCCTATTATAAGTGCATTGTATCACAAAGCCTTTTCCCACGTTCCTAAAGACCATCCTGGCTTTACTGATAGGACATGGCATCCTTGAGAACGCGCCTCCCAGACCTGCGGCCGCGCTGACCTCCACCTGCAGGGGCGCAATGGAACACGAGCCCCAGCAGCTGCTCTGGGAAACCGACATCCACCTGAACCTGACACTGATCCCCTGGGTCGGCCCTTCCTCCACTGGACGTGCAGTCCCTGACACCTCCATTCAAACTCCCTTCCCTCTCCTTCCCCTGGGGTCGGACTTGTTTTGAGGTCTGACGGTCCTCCCAGCCTTATCTGACTCTTTCCCATTTTTCTCTCACACAGGTGCTTCCCCTAATAAAAATCCTTGCTCATTTAACCCCATCTTGGAGTTCGTGCTGTTCGGAAGACTAATACATACAGTTAGATCAAATTCTGCTTTAAATAATACCATGCCAGTAGTGCAATTTCTGGCCCCTCTTCAAATCAGCCTCCCCTGTTAATCTAAAATTTTGAATCAAAGTTATACGTGTACATAGTTTAAAAAGCTAAATAATTCTGCGAAACGTGATGAAAAATAATGCTCTCCTGTTCCATCGCTCCCATGTGTTTCCAGCTCCCCAGAGGTAACCACTTGCAATTCTTCAAGTGTTTCTTTGGGTGTTTATTTTCATATTTCTAAAGAACACACACTCCCTGAATTAGCCTCTTCCTTACTGCCCGTCATGCAGTCCCCGCCTTGCACAGCAGAAGAAAGCTGAACCGTCCTGTGCTGGTGGCTTCCTTACTGGGGAGGACCCGCCCCCTGGGAGAAGCCTGGGTGGTCTTCCCAGGTTGGATTCTTCCTGAGCAAGGCTCTGCAGCAGCCTGGGGCAAGCGAGTCCTTGGTTTCTAAGCAAGGATGATGGAAGCTGTGTTTTTTTGGTTCACCTCACCATCAGAGGCCTCCTATACGTTGAAGTCTTACCTACAGCTCCTCGGCATTGAAAAAGGCTGATTTTTAAAACAGGGCACTATGGGATTCTCTCTGTTTCTGTTTCTTCTAAGCCTGAGCTCAGATGGAACCAATGGGAGCTCAAGGGTTCCAAAGGAAGGAGGGAAAAGAGTGAGAACAGCAATTTCTATGCACCACGGAACTTTGAGATTCGAGGGGGTCACTCTTGTCCTGTTACACCTTAGTTAGAACGAGGGGAGATGGTCAGGACCAGCCAAAATGGACTAGCCAAGATGGCGACCTTCTACAAACTAGAACCCGGCAGCCCTTGCTCAAGGCTGCCATCTGCTGGAAAACTGCTGTAATCAACATGCAACTCTCCAAGGACTAGGACACGAAAGGCGCCCCCCGAGTTGCCTGAGGCCCGGGGCCCACCTTGCTGAGGACCAGCAGACGCTGCTTCTCTTTCTCGCTCGTGGCCAGGGAGGCAAACTGCTGCAGCTGGAGCGGCGTTGGGGGTGTGGTGATATCCAGGTAGTACTTGAAGGCCTGGAAGATGGTGCAGGGCGGGAGGCGGTGCTCGTCCGTCCAGTTACTGATCACTCCTGTGGAGGCACGATGGGGGCAAGGGGTGGGTGGGGGCACAGAGGCTGAGCTCCGAGGGTGTGGCTCCAGGTCGGGGAGGGCTGCCCGGCTCCAGGGGCCGAGGATGGGGCCGGCTGAGCCAAGCAACCCCTCGGCTATACCAGGGGTCCCGGGGACTACGGGATCCTCTCCTGGTGCAGGGAACCTGCCCATAATCACTGGAGCAAACTAGTCCAAAAGTTAAAAAATAAACAAATATTACAATAGCATGAGACAGTCCCCTGGCATTCTACGCGGTGAGCTGTCAACAGAGCATGAGATATGAATCTATTTTGGCTCCGCCTGTCCTCTCCTGGTGTCAGCCTCCTACCCCTCTGCATGCTGTTCTAGTGTTTACAATTAGAGACATGCTGAACTCTTACCTTGCACTTTCTATATGCCAAGTATTATTCTCAGCCCTTTAATTATTAACTCATTTAACTCTCACAACAATCCTAGGTGGTGGGTGCTGTTATTATCCCCCTTTGGCAGTTGACAAAAATGGAAGCACAGAGAGGTTAAGGAATTTGCCCAAGGTCACACAGCTCACAAGCATGAAGTCAGGCAGTGGTGCTCCAGACCTTGTTCTAATTACTATACAGTACTGCCTCTGTGTACTTTTCAGTCAATATAACCCCAAAACACAAGCTTCTACTTCATCAGGGGCTCAACCTGAGCTAAAAGTACTGTTCCAACACAGAGGAAGAACTGGCTGGGCTGGATTTATTAAGAAAAGGTGTGCCTCTCCAAAGTGGGGTCTTTCGAAGGGATTTTTCAATAGGGCTTTGACTTTGTATTATTTTCACATTCTGCCCTGGCTCCTTTGTCAAGGTGATACGTCACCGTATCACGGGCTGCCAGGTAAGGTCCACAAAGTTCCTCATACCTGAGCCCTGAGCTCACTTTGTACCTGCGCCCACTGAGACGAAGCACTGAGCCCCACTTGCCATGGAAAGTTCTTCACTAGGAAGGTCAAGGACGGTCACTGAAACAGGTTGGAACTTGATCTAATGAGGTCAGAAATGTGGTTCAATCCCTAGCGGGCCACCGAGCTTCATATGGTGTCACTGGACTCTAAGAGGGGGAGGGGGTCAGACTTCAGCTGCTTTCTACGCAGTGGGCAGTGGGCGGTGGGTGGTGGTCAAGAAGGAAGGATGAGTGGGCACTACTAAGATCAGTTTCTAGCTGATGAAGGAAGGGAGAAGCCCCTCTCCCCTAATGATGAACCATCGATGTCCTGGCCTCATGGACATTGACTGAGCCCATTGGGCTAAGGTTGTTCGGTCATGAGAAAGGGGGAGTCTTCAGTCTCAGAAGCTGGAGGCGACAGAGACCCGCTCGCCTACCTGGATTGGTGATGGGGAAGAATGGGTCTCCACTTTCCTAGCCTCCCATGGCCTCTGGAACTCCCTGGAGCAGGGAAGGGCCCTAGGGAGCCGCCAGCGGGGGGGCGCCCGGCCCAGCCATAGTTACCCAAAGCCGTGTTCCGCTCCTCCAGGAGCTCCACTTTGACCAGCTGGTTGACAGGGGGTGCGTCCTCCAGCCGCTCGATCAGGGCGTTCACGAGGTCCTCGTGGTTGCCGGGGAAGACGCCCAGGTGGTCCCCGGGCTGGTACTGCAGCTCCTGATTCCCATTGGTGTGGAGACGCACGAAGATGGTTGATCGGCTGGAGGGAAGGGTGGGGAACAATCGGATAAGGGCCACCTGCTCGCGTCCCCTTTCCTTGCTCCCCTGTCTGTCCTTATGGCTGCAACTTCCCTCCTTCCATTCTTGTTAGGGCCCATGCCAGCCAGACATCTGCCCCCATCATTCCATACCGTGGCTTTCAGCAAGCTCACTCAGGAGCTCCCCACGGCTAATCCAACAGCCAGTTCCCAGTGCTCATCTTGGTCATTGAAGCGGCACTGGACATGGCCGCTCACTTCCTCCTTCTCAACTCCATTCTCTTAGATCCTAGCACGCCAGGCTCTCCTGGTCCTCTCTCTGGCTGCTCCTGATCAGTCTCCTTTGCTGGTTCCTTCTCAGCTCCCCTAACTCTAGACATTGGAGCACCCCAGGGTTCAGTCTTCAGACCTCTTTGCTTTTCCATCTTCCTGCTCCTGCCTTTTCTTTCTCCATAGCACTTACCATCCTCTGACCTCCTGCAGAGTTGACTTCATTATCTGGCTTGGCATCTGTCCCCCTGCCCCTCCCCCAGCCCCCAGGACAACTTAAACTCTAGACGGCAGAGAATTTGTCTGTTCTGTCCACGGCTCTCTTCCTGGCACCTAGGACAGTACACTGCACATAGTAGGTACTCAGAAACATTTGTCGATTGAAAGAATCTCAGACTCCCAGGATTAACCACCTGCCAGAACAGCTCTGTTCCCAGTACCAATTGGGGCTCTCTCAGGAGCCACTACCCCATTGGAGCCACAGGCAGTGGTGTCCCCAAGCGGTGAAATTCCATCTCTCCTAGGAACCCCAAGCTCCACCCCTGTTTGCAACAGTGGAGTGGGGGTCCTCAAATTGTCATGGAAAAGGGAAAAGGACTTGGTCTCAAGCTCGGGTTCTTGTTATACACAAATCCACTGAGATGATAAAATCAAGAGATCTAAGGAGAAAACCCAGAGAGAAACTGGTTTCTGCCTGCTGGGTCATGCCCTTCCACATTGAGTTTTGTATTTCAGGTGCAGGAGACCTATGCTAAGTGAATGGCCTCCAGAATAACTTCCCAGACTATGATTATTCTGGTTCTTTAAAAAGTTTTAGTACAGATATACTGCATTTCACACAACACCTGAAATCTCGGGGATCGATCACACTTTGGTAAATCAAATCCTCTGTACTCTTTGAGCTACATTTGCATTTCTGATCTGCCTTTCCTTTCCTGCCACCTGGTTTTCAGTTCATTTAGATCCTTGATATGAAACACGAAGTTTCCACATTCTCCGTGGGACGTGAATCAAACTTGAATAGACCCATGGGACTCGCTATTTAAAGGAGTTTTGGGCATAACCAGGAGCCCTTTTGTGCTGCAAATAGCCACCATCATTAAAAGTAGTTGCGCTGGCACATTCATTTTTTTGGGGTGTCAAGCATTTTTTTGAAGCAAGGCGCCCCTGTCCTGAGAATGGTGGGGAACTGGTGGCTGAAACTGTGAATGGTGGTGTTAGGGTCTGGGGTCCCCCTCTCCTTCCCTGGGCAGGTTTTGCCGTCTCTGGGACACCGATCTTGTCGACCACACGGACTTGCATGACTCATGCGGCTCTGAGCTCACATCAGCCTTTTGGTTCCTGGAGAGCCAAGGAGGAAACCCGCGGAGGCCGACGGCCAGCAGGGGGCGCTGTGGGGCCGCTCATGTGGGAGCCGCCGGAGCGAACCCCAGGCAGCCTTGAAAGGCCCCGCAAATCAATTCCCACTTTCTCCCGGATCATCACGATTTCTTTCAGAAGTATATTTGCCTCCGTTCTTTTGGCGGGTACAAAATAGAAACGCGGAGGACCCGAACTTGCTGAGCTGGCTCACGCTCGCAGCCACTTCCTCCCAGTCCTCGTGGACGTGGCAGAAGGTGGTCAGGCAGATAAGGGGCAGGCACGGGGATGCAGCTGGCAGGGGAGCTAGAAGGGGGCCCGGGCTCTGTCCGTGCTGGCAATTCAACCAAGGGGACTTCGCAAGCCGCCCACCAGGCATGGCTTGGTGAGAACCCAGCACTGAATGGCCGGGTGGCCCCGGGGCACTGTGATGGGCCGCTCCAGGAACGTCCCCAGGAGGAGGCGATCCCTGGGGGGGCAGCGCTAGCCTGGAGACCAATTGTCTTCAACCTTCTGCTGGGGGTTTCTAAGTATAGGATTTTTTTTTTTTTTTTTAAGCTTGGAATACATACGGGCCATTGAGAAGAATCAGGGGAGGAGAAAGGGCAGAAGTCGGAAGGCAGCAGCCACCTGTGCCCTCTCGACCCCTCGGCCAGAGTATCCGCTGTGTGTGGTGTGTTTACATCCACATACAGGAGCATCTCGCACACACACACACGTGTGTGCACACGCACTTGGCAGTGGTTCAATGACAGCTTCACAGATGGAAGAACAGTCTGCCGATGTCCAGCATTAAACGGAAAAACAATAGTTGATGTTCATTCGTCAACGGAAAGAGTGAACATTGTCCCCTGTGAGCAGTTTGAGTCAATAAGGTTCATGCATTCAACAAATTTCTTTTTTCTTTGGTTTTGAGGAAGATTAGGCCTCAGCTAACTACTGCTAGTCCTCCTCTTTTTGCTGTGGAAGCCTGGCCCTGAGCTAACATCCGTGCCCATCTTCCTCTACTTTATAGGTGGGACTCCTACCACAGCATGGCGTGCCAAGCGGTGCCATGTCCACACCCGGGATCCGAACCAGCGAACCCCGGGCCGCCAAGAAGCGGAACGTGCGAACTTAACCGCTGCACCACTGGGCCGGTCCCAACAAATTTCTGTTGAGTGTCAGGCACTGTTCTAGGCACTGGGGAGAGAGTGATGGATAAAGACAACAAAGCGCTCTGTTCTCATTGAGAAGTATCCTAAAATGCTCTCAGATGGGGTTGGTGATGTGGATGGGTGGGCGGTGATGGGCTAAGTGACCATCAGACGGGATGGTCAAGGAGGCCTCTCTGGTGATTTGACATCTGAGTAGAGACCAGAACAATGAGAAGGAGTGGACATGCAAAGATCTAGGGGAAGAGTGTTCTAGAAAGAGGGAGCTGCATGTGGAAAGACCCTGAGGTAAGAAAAAGTGTGGTATGTTCAAGGAAGGGAAAGACGCTTGGTGTGTTTGGAGAGTGGTCAGCGCAGGGTGGGTGGTGGGAAAAGGAGGTCAGAGAGCTGGGCGGAGGCTAGATCACGAGGGCCTCCTCGTCATGACCTGCCATGGCAAGGAATTTGGAGGTTTCCCCAGGCCCAGTGGGAAGCCACTGGAGGGTGTGAAGCTGTGAAGTAATAGGGTTCAATTTACATTTTTAAAAGATGACTCTCGCTGCTGTTTGGAAAATGGATCTTTGAGAGAAAAGCCAAAGAACAAGGGGAGACGAGCTAGGCGTCTGCTGCAGCCACGCAGACCAGACGATCCTGGCTTTGCTCAAGGCGGCAGCCTTAGATCTGAGATGTGGTTGAAAGACAAGGCCCACCACGCCAGCTGAGAGCGATGTGCAGGGGGAGGGAGCCGGAGGAGGCAAGGAGGATGCCTGAGTTTCTGGCTTCCGGCAAATGTCCATGTTGAGATGGCGAAGGCTGGAGAGACGAGTTTTATCCAGTGGAGACCTTACTCCCTTGTAAGGGCCCCCGCTCTCAAAGACACCCGGTGCTCGGGCCCATCCTGCATCTTTGCTTCTGCCGGTCTCTCTTGCTGCAAGTCCTGCTCTGTCTCATTGCCCCTCTGAAGGCTAGCCTGAATCCTCCTTCCTGCTTCTGGCTTCCGGGACTCACGCTCCATACCCCACCCCCGAGCGCTCCATTACACTCTCTTCTGTATTGTTGGCTAATTGGTGTATGTAGAAAATTTATTTCCTGGCCAGGCAGTAACAGTGATCACTTTTCTCTTTAGATTTGCCAGGATCACCCTCAAAAAGCTGTTTACTTCTTAAGCATTTTGCTTGCAATTAAGGGTCTCTGGGGCGGGGGAGGGCGTTGAGTTGTGTTATCTTGCTTATGGCTTCCTGCCCGACTTTGGCCTTCGGCGGGGGAAACGGGAGACAGTCTTGCTTTTTCATGCCATTCTCCTCTTTTTTTTTTTAAAAAAAAACAGCAATAAACCTTATAAAGCTGGAAATGGCAGCAAGCCTGAGAATAGGTAGTGCTATGGAGCATGCTTTTATTTATTTACTTTTTTTGAGGAAGACTGGCCCTGAGCTAACATCCATGCCCATTTTCTTCTACTTTATATGTGAGATGCCTGCCACGGCATGGCTTGATAAGTGGTGCGTAGGTCCACACCTGGGATCCGAACCGGCGAACCCCCGGCCACTGAGGTGGAACTTTCAAACTTAATCCCTGCGCCACCAGGCCAGCCCCTAGAGCATGCTTTTAAAGAGGTCAACACCTAGACACAATTTGATCCTTTTTGTGTTAGTCCATAACTGATTTTAATACCATCTTCCAGTTCCTAACCTTGCTCAAATAGTCCCTTGTAAGTCACTCAGCATAGGGCCAGCTGCCCTTTCCAGAAGTGGGGGGGGGGGGGGGGGGAGGGTTATTCTGGGAACTTGGTCCAACCCAGCCTTAAAACATTTGCAAATTATCTTGCTTTTTATCAAGTATAGCTTAAGGAGTAATTTTTGTGATCTGATCTTTCACAGTTTGTTGCTGAAAGAAATTTCCAGTGAATTCTTAGTCTTTCCTCTTCCAACACTACTTAAGTTGTACCATTCCACAGGACAGAAGTGGGAAGAGAGATGTGTTTTTCACATCCACTGTCCCTCTATATCAGAGGTGGTTATGCTCTGAATATGGCATTTAATCATTCAGAGGGATTCATTTTCCAATCCAGTTCTTTAATGTTTGAGGATCTAGCAGAGAACATGAGAGCTCTGGGGCTCCGTCCTGTTGATCATTTTATCAAAGGTTTGAAGTCCACGTGGAAAGCATGCATATCAATTCTGCAGGTGTATGAAGCTGGGATGCATAAGGAACAGTGATGGGAACGTATGAAATACTAGTTGCTTTGTGTACATCATCTTTAATACTTACAGCAGGCTTGCGATGCTGTGGAAGCCACATGTATAGTCATTTGGCATGCTGACTTTGGTGTCAGAGAATCGGGTCAGTGTGACCTTGAAAAAGTCACTTGTATTTTCTAATGGTCCCTTCTCACATTAAAAATGTGGACGATAATGGTGCCTACTTCCTGGGCTGGTCAGAAATTATGGGTGATCCTGCACTGAGAAGACTCAAAATGGCGCTCGGAACACAGAAAGCACTAGATCAATGTGAGCAATCTTTATAGCCACCATTCTCATTTTAGGTAAGGAGACAGGGGCTTAGAGTACCCAAGTGGCTTGCCCAAGGTCACACAGCTGATGCATGGCAGAGCTGGGGTCAGAGCCCAGGGCTGTCCAGCTCGAGAACCCACTCTTTGTACTATGCCATGCAAAGAATCAAGATTTCAAAAGATCTTCACGGGCTGTAAACGCAAAGTGAAAAAGATTCTGTTCCACAGGGATCGATGCAAAGACTTTCATTAATGCTAAAAAAAATTACTTATCCAGGCAGGGGGATGGACAGACCCGGCTGGACCATTCGGAGAAGACTTGATGTCTAACAGCAGCAAAGACATGAGCTTAATGGGAGAGCGACCTGCCTGTCAGAGCAGCTCCTGTGATCGCGGGCAGCATCAGCGTGTCCTGTACGGATCGGGGATGGTAATAATAGCCTCAGTGCACTCAGCGGCAATCACAGGACCTCCACTGCACTGTGACCAGGTCTGAGAATGACACTTCCAGCAGGACAGCCTGTGTCCTTTTACTAAAGCACAAGGCTTGGGAAACCAGGTCCGAGGAAGGATGATTGGAAGGAACCCAGGAGAGACTGGTCAAGGTCATTGGCTATTTGCATGTCTCTCATTAGGAAGAACTGAATTTCTTTTGGGTGGCAATGGAGAGTGTAACTAGGATCAAAATGAAGTGCTAGGAAGAGATGCTTTGGCCATAAGCAATAGTAAGATCATTTCTAGCAATTAGGACTTCAAAACACAGAGTGGGCTGTTTTGTGAGGCAACAAGCTTCCCGTCATTCCAAAGGAATTTAAGCAGAGTCTGGGTAGCCATTTTGCAGCTCTCCATTGAATAAATAATTATCCACAAAGAGGAAACGCCTGGACTAAGTGATTTCTGACTAAGATGCTATGGCATGATGAACATTAGCCGTTCAACAAGGGTGTGGTCTACGTTAAGGATTCTTTGCAAACCCTTTCTCTTTCCTCTTTCCACAATGATCATCACGCTCTCCTTTTCCCATCTCTCCGGGTCAGAGCTTGGCAAAGAGAAAGCAGAAAACCCAGATGCTACAAAGCAGCAAGGGGGGCTTGATGACACTTGGAATGGTCTGGAATTAGGGAGCCAGTCCTCGGAGTCAACAAGGGCTCCTCCCTCATCGTGGGGGGCACCTGGAGCAGAGGTGAGTAGCGCGATGCTCCTACCTGGATTTAGGACTCTGAAGGTTTTGGCGGCTGAGGAGTCGAGCGGCTGAGACCCGCTTTTTGTGGACATTGGATAGACCTACAGGGAGAAAAACGACAGTCTTCCTGAGATGGGTTAAACAGCTGTCAATAAAAAGTCTCCTGCTTCTATGGACCCTCTATGCACACTTCCGGTGTCCTCTGGAGTGAGGGGAAGAAGTAAAGAAAAGAGGTCAGGCAGGCAGTGGATGGGGTGGGTGGGGTAGTTGTGGCTAATGCAGAACAAAAAGCAAATCTGCTTGAACTGAGTTGAGAAGAGGATGGTTCGAGGTAACATGCATACTGGTGGAGAGAGAAGCTTCAAGCACATGTTTTCCTGAGTAGGGGGCAGGAGCAGCGTATTCATTTTGGGAGGACGGCACTAAAGGGGGAGCGGGCAATGAACCCCACCTTCTCTAAGTGCCTTTCAGAAGCGAGAGCACCTGTCTTTTCCCCATTGCCATGAATGCCTCCCTGGGAGGGTGGTGGGAGGTACCTTGTGTGAGTTCCGGAGCTTCAGCCACATAGGTGAGGCGGAACTTGTTCCTCTTCCAGCTGCGGTCATTGCTGATGAGGGAGTTGTTTGCCTTCTCAATGTTGACATCGTCTCCCACGCAGAACACATCGCAGGCCGCCTGTGGCACACACATGGCTTTCAGTGATCTCTTTCAGCCCAGAGGGACTCTTCCCCAACAACTCCAAGTCATGGCATATCTCTCCATCCATCCACCCATCCTTCTATCCATCCCTCCATCCCCCTACCTACCCACCCACCCTTCCTTTCATCCATCCATCCATTCACCCATCCTTTCATCCATTCCTTCATTCCCCTACCTACCCATCCACCCTTCCTTCCTTCCTTCCATCCGTTCATCTATCCATCCATCCATCCACCCACCCATTCATCCATCCATCCACCTAGCCATCCATCCATCCATCCACCCATTCATCCATCCATCCACCTATCCATCCATCCATCCACCTGCCCATTCATCCATCCATCTATCTATCCATCCATCCATCCATTCATCCATCCATCCCACCACCCATCCATCCATCCACCCACCGATTCACCCATCCATCCATCCCTCTACCCACCCTTGCTTCTGTCCATCTACCCATCCCTCCATCTCCCTACCTACCTACCCACCCACCCTTCCTTCCGTCCTTCCATCCATCCATCCATCCACTCATTCACCCAGCCGTCTACCTACCCATCCATTCATCCATCCACCCACCTCCCTACAACCCAATCATCCATCAATCCATCCACTAATCCATCCTATATGTTTTGAGTGTCTTTGATGTGCTGGACATAGCACATTTACTATTGACTTTAGGATGTAACCTCTATTTAATATGTAAGTCTATTATGTCATTTGTTCCTAAAACCAACATGTGTAGAGGCTGAACATTAAACAGGAAAGTAAACACCTTGGCATTTCCGATCCATCTTCCTCTAAAGATTTAAAAAATTATACTAAAAGCAGAATACACTGAATGTTTGAGTACCAGCATATAAATTTTTCTTTTTCTTTTTGACAAGTTCATAAGTTCTCCAACTTTAGTGACCCTAAGAATTACTGTTTGGACTTCAGGTTTCTTGAGATAAAGCCATGGATAGATAATTCAAAGGTTTTCAAGGGTGGCTTTTACCAATTTTTGGCCTCGTGTTGATTTTCGGACAATCCAAATGTCTATCAACTGATGAATGGTGAACAAAATTTAGTATCTACACCCGATGGCATATTATTTGGCCACCAAAAGCAATGAAGTCCTGAGATGTGCTACGATGGGGATGAACCTTGCAAACAGTATGCTAAAGAGAAAGAAGCCAGTTACAAAAGACTACATATTATATGATTCCATTCATATGAAATGTCCAGAACAGGCAAATCTATAGAGCCAGAAAGTAGATTAGTGGTTGTCAGGGCTGGGGGTGGCGTGAGAGGATGGGGGCGATAGCTAAAGTGTTCATGGCTTGTAACAGGTCCGGCTTCTGGGGTGTTTGGAGTTTGCTGATAGAACCACACAATTATCTCAAGGCATGAGAAAGCCATGTTATCTCGACTCTCCTTGTCTACTGACACAGCCTCCCCGCATAGATATCCTTACAGGTCAGGGGCCTCAGTTTCCCCTTTTGCTCTCTACCTGCATTTGCGTGCAGAGTGAAGTGTCAGCTGAGTGACAGGAGGTTGCATAGTCCCCTTTCTCCTGGGGCCGCTGATGAGAATACATCCCAGGGCCCAAACAGGAGCAGGGAAAGGGGGTGGGTCCACACTCCTTGCCTTTTTGTGTGTCCAGGATGGCCAACTGAATCATGTCCCACATGCAGAGAGAAGGCCGCTATTTATTTACTCTCTTGTGACCTCATATCTAGAATAGCGTGTTGGACAGGATGTTCTAATGTGACGGAAATGTTCTATGCTGTAATATGGTAATTACCAGTCACTTGTGGCTACTGAGCACATGCAATGTGGCTAGTGCAGCCAAGGAATGGAATTTTTAATTCTAGCTAATTTATATATAAAATTAATACATAATTAAAATATAACATATATTTATATAGTTATATTCTCTCTCTATATTGTTTTATATATGTACAGTCTTATGTATATATACAGAGAGAGAATTCATATAACATAAAATTCCCCACTTAAAAATATATAATTCAGTGGTTTTTAGCATATTTGCAAGGTTGTGCAACCATCACCACTATCCGGTTTCAGAACATTTTTGTCACCCCAAAGAAACCCTCTACCCCTTAGCAGTCACTCCCATTTTCCACTCCCTTGAACTGCTAGCAGTCACTAATCTGCTTCCTGTCTCTCTGCATTTGCCTCTTCTGGACATTTCACATAAATGGAGTCATACACTATGTGGTCTTTTGTGACTGGCTTCTTTCACTTGGCACCATGTCTTCAAGGTTCATCCACGTTGTAGCATGTGTCAGCACTCCATTCCTTTTTAATGGCTGAATAATATTCCATTGTACAGACACACTACATGTATTTATCCATGCATGATATTTAATGTTAATTAGTTTAAATTTAAATTTAAGTAGCCACAGGTGGCTAGTGGCTGCTGGATGAAGATCCAGCACAAGAGGAATCAGCTTGTCAAAGTAGACAAATTGGTGAGATCTGAGTTCCAGGTCGTGGCATGGCCTCCCGGTTTGGTATCACCAACTCTGTGTTTTCTGTCTACTCGTCTGCCAAATGTGAGTGACGGAGGGATTCCTTCCAGCCCTGAAATTCCAAGACTCCGTAATTTTGTATAGACTAACTCCTTACCCATAATGCAGGAGTTTGGATTCTAGGTAGAAAACGTGTGTTTTAAGACCACCCAAAATCATCTGAGTTGTTTAAAGCTGTACCCTGGCTGGAGAAATGTGGGAAGTCCCGGGAATTCCCTCAAGTTTCTTCTACTTCTGATGGCTTAGGCACTTTGTCTCTGGGGGTCTTGCGGGGCACGACTTCTCCTCCGGAGTCTCTGAGATCTGAGCGATGGTTACCTTAAAGACCTTCTTGGCCCAGGTCCTGAAAGCTTCTTCCTGCCCACAGAGCTCGTCGCCTTCCCTCATCTTCAGGATCCTCTCTCCTCCCAGCTCTTCCAGGAGGGTGTCCACGGCGTGTCCAAAGGCGCAGAAGTGAGGGTAGGCCCGCGAGCCAAGGCCGAACACTGAGAACCTGCCGAGGAGACAACAGAAGTTCATGCCAGGGGACTGTGGGGCTGTGGGGGGTGTCAGGTGTTATGGACGGAACTATGCCCCCCCGTCCCATATATTTAAGTCCCAACCCCCAATGTGACTGTATTGAGAGATGGAGCCTTTAAGGCGGTAACTGAAGTTAAAGGAGGTCAGAAGGGTGGGGCCCTAATCCAATAGGACTGATGTCCTTGTAAGAAGAGGGGGAGACACCAGAGATGTTCTCTCCCTCCCGGCATGTGCAGAGGAAAGGCCGTCTGAGGACACGATGAGAAGGCAGCCATCTGCAGGCCAGAAGGAGAGGGCTCACCAGAAACCAATCCTACTGGCACCACGATCTTGAATTTCCAGCCTCCAGAACTGTGAGAAATAAAGTTCTGTGGTTGAAGCCACTCAGTCTGTGGTATTTTGTTATGGCCGCCCGAGCAGACTCATACATCTGGTATCTCCAGAGGGACTACGTTTAGCCCACGGAGGTCAGGCAATCCCAAGGCCCCACTGGGGAAGGCCATCTTTAAACCTGGGAGCCCCCGAGGCCTCTTGTCGCTTCCTTCTGGTCTCTGCTAGGTTTTACTGTCCTCAGGAAAAAATTCCCCATTGGTCCTAAGGAGGACAAGTGAGGGATGGCAATGACCTGGAACCATTGGCTGTTTCTTCCGTGTCCCTTTCTAAGCTGGACTCATTGGGGAAATGAGTCTACATTATCAAAAGGTTTGAATTCTACAAGTTTTATAATTCTAGCAAATGAGATTAGTTTTAAGTACAAAGATAATGAGAACTGTCACATAGAGGTCCTCAGGGACCTGTATTAACGAGAAGATCAGGAGGACTTGTCATTAACACATCAAATGTTGGTGTGTAAACAGGTTCTTCTAAAAGCGGGGGAAGATTTACAAATGTGCTGGCTCCGCCCCTTGCAATGTCCGTGAAATTAATTTGCTTCACAAACCCTCTTTGCATAGATACTGTCAAGAAAATGTTGGTGTTTGAAGCAGTGGGAGAGAAGTTGATAGGATTTTTCTCTGCGTGGAGGTGGGGCTGCTTTGACTGAAGTCTGGGAAGTGGAGGGCCATGTCCCAGGTGGACCTCTTGCTAATTCACAGTCCTACAGACATTTTGTGTCACACTTCTCGGGCTTGGTCCCGGCTGTGGGTCTTGACTTCATTGAAACTGGAGCGATGAGTTCACAAGTGGGACAAGAACACTCCACCCCACTTCTTTCCCAGGTCGGTATGTTCTGCTGTAGACTGTCACCTCAGACAAGCCAAGGTGTGGAGCTGTTCAACCATCCCATACAGAGGCTGCCTCTGCCCCTGAATCTCTTTTTAGGGATCATGGGGCCGAGGTGGTGACAGATTGAGACGGGGGGATGAGGGAAGGAGGTGGGGGAAGTTGGGAAGGGACTCTCTGTCACTGGAGAATGAACTTGAGATGGGTCCAGGTGTCTCACAGGTCAAATGAAGGTTAACATGGGTCAATACCACACCTTTCAAATCCACAGTCATGCTTTCTCATTTCACTCTCCGCTTCTTTCCGGCCCTCCTTTCCCTGGGGCTCTGGAGCCTTTCCAAGGAAATGATGTGGGATTCAGCAGTGTTTCCCCATCACTCCTCCACCCATGATCTTCCTGGAACTGGATAGCTCACCTTTCCTGCAGGGGGTGGCCTGACTGGTAGAGAGAGCTGGTGCCGCAGGGGACTGGTCAGAGGGGTGCCAGGAAGGAGCACTTCTGCCCCAAGCCATCCCCCTCAGCCTTCGCCGAACACCGATCTGGAAACTCCCAGTACTAGTCAGGCCTTGTGGTCAAGGCCTCATTCCCCAAAACTCCAGTATTCATGTTCATGACGTCTGCCATACTTGAATCCCACCATTACTGTTAGTTACTTGTTAGCACCATTTAACTTGCTTTTAATTTGTACTCACTGGTGCATCAAACCCACTTGTGTTCACTAACAGATGGCTCAGGTGATTAACTCATTAATATGCTTCCCGACGCACTGGAAGGCCCACACCACAGCCACCTCCCAGATGGACATTGCCATCGCATTCTTCACCTTACGACTTCAAAATTCCTACTTGAAACCTCCAAACCAGGAGTTGGCAAGCTTATTATTTATGGGGCCAGATAGTAAATATTTTTTGGCTTGTAGGCCAAGAAGCAAAATTGAAGTTATTATATAGATACCTATAGAACAAGAAAGAAAACAAATTCCTACACTTTTTTCATTGGCAAAATTAAACTATAACAATTATTATTTATTTATTTATTTTTTAAAGATTGGCACCTAAGCTAACAACTGTTGCCAATCTTTTTTTTTTTTTTCTGCTTTTTCTCCCCAAATCCCCCCCAGTACACAGCTGCATATTTTAGTTGTGGGTCCTTCTAATTGTGGCATGTGGGACGCAGCCTCAGCATGGCTTGACGAGCGGTGCCATGTCCACGCCCAGGATCCGAACCGGCGAAACCCTGGGCCGCTGCAGCGGAGCGTGCGAACTTAACCACTCGGCCACAGGGCCAGCCCCAAACTATAACAATTATTGAATACAATTTTTTAGTAATATATGTCTACTAGTGAGAAGAATGGAATTTTGGGGGGAGGATAACATTTTGCTTAATTGGGGTTTAAAGGTAATGTTTTCTAGCACCAAATGAATTGCAAGTGTTCATCAGTGAAAACCATCCTTAGCTCACAGGTTGTACAAAAATATACAGTGGTCAGGCTGGATCTGGCCCACGGCTGTAGTTTGCCAACCCCTGTTTTAAGCCACGATAGGTTTAGTAAGGGAAAAATGGGTCTGACTGTCAAACCACAGAACCGATGTTTCAACGTCAAGCCAAAAAATACACTGATGTCCAAACTCAGAATGTACCACATCAAGGGTGAATCCCAATGTAAACTACGGACTCCGGGTGATAATGACGTGTCACTGTAGGTTCATCAGTTGGTCAAACGTACTTTTAACGTTTTAACGTTTTAACTGTGGTGGGGGATGCTGATGGTGGAGGATGCTATTTGTGCGTGTTGCAGGGTCAGGGGTATACGGGAAATCTCTGTACCTTCCCCTCTATTTTGCTGTGAGCCTAAAACTGCCTTAAAAAAATGGGTCTATTAAAAAGTGTGCTGATGGACATAACACTTCAATATCTGGGAACCCTCTGATCTGTGCTGTCTGTTAAGCATTGTCCTGAGCAGGTGTGGAGGAGGTTCGGTTAGTGAAGGTCTGAGAGGTTCATGGCCAGGCCTGGACACTGCCTACATCAGCCTCATCTTGACCAATATCTGTGAAACCAAGGGTTTGACATCCAGTCTTGTTTCCCTCCAAATACCCGCTAAATTGAATGCACAATGGTTGAAATACAAAATATCTGCCCATGGACTACCTAAAATTATCTCTTGGTATGTGACCACACTCTGGGAAATATGGGGTTAGATCAGTTTTTTGCAAATCTGAGTGCACGTTGGAATCAACTGGGGAGACTGAGAAAAAAGATCAGTGCTTGGGCCCAATTCTACACCAATTACATCAGAATCTCTGGATGTGGGGCTTGGTTCTTAGTACGTTGCAAACATCTCCAACTGATTTTGATGAGCATCCAGGGTTGAGAACCACTGGGTCATGGCAAGGTGTTTCCAGAAGCTTCTATTAAGTGTAAAACATATCACTTGGGAAGGGCAGCTCATTGAGCAATTTCTAGGGATTAACATTCTTCGGCACAAATGAGGGACTGATGATGGGGTGAAACACAGGTGATGGGGCTCTGAGGAAGTGGGTATAGGAAGAGTCAGGTGAAGCCAGGGTGGAGCTGGGTGTTCCAGGGATGAATGGAATGGATGGGAGACCCCCTAACGAAGAGCCCACTTTGCAGCAATGTCCACTTCCCCAAGAGCCTTCATCTTCCCCGATGCCCTGGGACCCTTGCTCACCTCACATTCGCCAGGGGCCCGGTACTCTCAAAGTTGTCTCTGAGGTCTGGCCCATCGCCCGATGATTTGCGGGAGTCGGAATAGGAGGAAACACTGTTGAATCGGACCTTGTAGCTCCTGGCAAAACGCGAGAGAGTCTGTGAGCTCTGGCTTGGAGCCCCGACCTGAAGTCAACATCCTCATGGATCTTCAAATTATCAGTCCTGTTTCTGGCACCTTCTCTTGCATGTTGAGTGAAACCATAACACTCCTATGGCCTCTTCTGGAACATATCAACATACCCTCGCCCACCACAATGATACAGCTAGCCACCTGTGCTTGGCGCTATCTGACCACACTCGACTCAGGAAACTTGAGAACCAGTCAAAAGGATTTAATCAGCAAGAAGTCAGGAATAGAACAGACCATCAGACCAGAGTTCCTGGCTTCCCCAATTTTAAAGTGCACAAGAATCAGCCTGTTAAAATGCAGATTCTGGTTCAGCAGGTCTGGTGCAGGCCCGAGAGTCTGCATTTCTAACAAACTCCCAGGAGATGCTGAAGCTGCGGGCCCCCAGACCTCACTTTGAGTAGCCAGGAACTAGACTTGTGCTGTCCAGTATGGTAGCCCTCGGCTACGTGTGGCTATTTAAATTTAAAGCTAAATCAACTCAACTCAAATGCAATGAAAAATTCTGGTCCGCACTTGCACTGGCCTCATGTCAAGTGCTCAATAGCCACGTGTGGCTAGTGGCTGTCGCATCGGATGGCACAGACACAGAATATTTACATCATCATAGAAGGTTTTCTTGCATGGTGTTGAACAACCCGTTTAACACTCTCTTCCCATAAAGCTGTGGTCCTTAGACATTTGAAGGGTCTGTCACATCTCACATTTCAAGTAAAGATGAAAAAAGTTCAGCATTGGCACATGGCATGAAAAGAGATTGGATTTCTTATTAAATTGTTTAGAAGGGGAAAGAAGATGTCATTGGACTCAGACCTCAGCATGAGAGACTCAGGAGATTTGAGAATAAAACAAAAATCCGCTTTCCAAGTTTTCCTCTGAAAGCGGTAAGTTTTATTCTCAGAAAAGGCAAAAACAAAACATAAAACCAAAACCAAATCCCCAAGACCAAAAAAATAAAAACCTCCAAACCAAAAAGACACCCCTCCCCCCACAAACAAAACACAAAAACTCAACACACAAATCTGAGTGCAACAGACAAAAAAAGAAATTGCGCGTTCTGGCAGCAGAGTTTCTAAGCTGGATGTTCTTCAAAGTTTTCGCTCCAGCATCAGGAGAGTTCTAAATATACGTAAGTGTATTTTCTGCCCTAAAATAGTCGCACATTGAGTCACTTCTCCAAATAAGTCAGGCAACATATCAGGGGGTGGCTGTGTTCTTAGTGTGGGAGGGATGGTTGCTGGTTGTGAGATAAAAATACCAGCACATGTATTTGTATGAGGTTTTTCCAAATGCTTCGTTGTTATCCTTTGGTCCACACAACAGCTCCCAGAGGTGGTCGGGGCAGAGATAGTTTCTCCCCATTTGGCAGATGAGAAAGACTGAGGCTCAGAGGGGTCGAGCGGCTTGCTCAAGCTTGCTTCGTGAGTTAGTGGCACAGCCTGGATTAGAACTCAGGTCTCTTTGAGACTCAGATGTGGCCTTGGATGCTCCGGCATTGGGCATGCAGGCACACATATGCACACACAGCTACACACAAACACAGGGCATACCCATGCATGCGCACACACGCTCTACCTGCGCTGGCTGTCACGGGCTGCAGCCAGACCATGGACTTCTGTGTCACCTCGGGGGAGGGGAGGCCCTTTACGGGGAAAGAAACGCAAGGGTTCCGGGTACCTAGAGGGGAGAATGGATGGTGCCCTATCTCTCCCTGAAGGAGGGGTGAGGGGGAGCCAGCTGGAGACCACCAGGATGAGTGGGAAGGAGAGGGGCAGAGAGAGTGAGCACTAAGAAGCTGGCACTGGGCACAGAACAAGGGCTGCCCACAAGGGACTCAGCTATGGTGCATCTCCTGGATGTGGAGTGTATGTGAGTTTGGCAACACGTTCTTGGCTAAAAGAAAACCAGGAGGGATTGTCTGTGTAACACAGCCTCCAAACACCAGCCAGCTTTGGCACTGGATGCTCGACTTAAGACACGGGGCTCTGCTCCACGCTGGAGGAGACGCTGCGCTGGCCTCATTGACAGGCAGCTCAGTATGCATGCGCCATATGTTCTCTACTTTATGGGGGCTTTAAGGCCTTTTCAAGGGTAATTCTGATTACAGGTGTTTGTCATCTTACAAAACATCTTTAGGACCCAACCCCGTGTTAGATGTAATTTCACCATGAACATCTTTGGACTGCAGGCATTTTTCGTCTAACGAGGTATCTTTTGGACTCAACTCTACATAAGCTGCAACTCCGCCATGAGCATCAAATGGAAAAGTTCTACGGAAACAAGTTCATTTCACCGACTTTGAATGTATGTTTCCAAAGGGGGAGGAGATAATAAGAGCTGATATTTACACAGAGCTCTTCATTTTTCCCAAGACGCTTCCATCTATTTTCTAATTTTCTTCTCACAAATTAGAAAGTTCAGGCAGGTATAATAAGCCCTATTTGGTGGAAAAAGAAAGTGAGGCACATGGCTGTAAGGCGACCAAACCAAGACCTCCTAGTCATCAAAATGTGGGCCGCAGACACCCACCGGCTAAAATAGGTCACAAATGGACCTTAGGTCAGTCACAACTGCCATCCAGAACTCAAATGTGAACACTAGGTGCCAAAAGACAACTTTCAGTTACTCCCATGGGATGTCCTGTGACACTGGAGGGTCATCCACTTACTTCCTTTCCTCGTGCACAGAGTTGGGGTGTCTCATTTCCATCAAAGCACAGCCGAATTTCTAGAGGCAAAAGAGATGAGTGGGATGTGAAGCTCGTATCATCAAACCTGGCA
This sequence comes from Equus caballus, assembly GCF_041296265.1. Classification (NCBI taxonomy): domain Eukaryota; kingdom Metazoa; phylum Chordata; class Mammalia; order Perissodactyla; family Equidae; genus Equus; species Equus caballus. The sequence continues at coordinate 18,466,704 of NC_091691.1, read as the reverse complement.
GATGGTCGGGTGCTGAGGACCTAGGGTCCTAGGTGGCCAAAGAGGAGCTGATGCCTGGGTCTCAGGATGTCAGAGACGCTCAGGGGCGCGGGCTGGGCAGCAACGCTTGAGCTGCACATGCACGTGGAAAGGCCAGCTCTTTAAAGGACTACAGCTGTGGGCTCCTCCACCCTCAGCATACAAATCCCCTTCGGGGCTTTCTCTCTATAAAAATATTGTCCCCACTCCTCTTATCTGGAGCAAGGGACACCAAGCTCTTGATTGGAGCATCCATTCCAAAGAAGTAATTCACTCAGGTGACAACATTTTCACCGGGGATCAGCTAGTCGGTGGACACCAATAGACTGAGGACACGCAATTGTCCAATCTTTGCAGAACTTGGATTCAAATTGAAGTCACCGGCTTTGAGGCCTCTGGGAGGATTTGCTACTGAATAGGAGGTCTAGCTTCTGCCCCTTCTTCCTCCCACTGATGGAAACACACGCTAGAACCGCTGAAAGCTCAGCTCACCTCTCCGTTCTCAGGGGGGTCTCCATTGCCGAAGGTGCTGGTAACCACCAGGACCAGAGTTTCATGTTCCAGGTGCACAATGTCATATTCTTCCATGGACATCACCTAGGTGGGAGAGGGCGAAGGAACGGTGGAGGGAGAGGAAGGAGGAAGGTGATGAGAAAGAACCAAAAGTGATGGGGGAAGGAGAAAGAGAGAGAGAGGAAAATGGTGAGCCATCTTGAGCCATCTCCTTCGGAAGGAGAACGAAAGTTCTGGGCATCACAATTTCAATGGGCTCAACTGGGTAGAACTAAAAGCTTTTTGGTGGTGTGGGGCCTTTCTGTGGTCACTGTGGCTTGAAGGGCCATAGAGAATCTGGGGCAATGTTACAAGGGGTCAGCTGCCAGTAGAGACAGATCTTGACTGAGACCTTTGAGCTTCTTAGAATCAACTGATCCTGGAATCTTCTTGACCACATTTAGGCTGGGAACGATGGCTGGGTCTGACCCAGTCTGCTCAGCCTCCTTTCTTATCCTCCCTCCAGCAGTGAGGAGGACCTGGGCCAAACGAGTCTGAGACCCCTGCTTCAGGGAAAAATTGCTGGCTTATATCTTAGCATCACTTGAGCAACGTTTCCCAAAGTGGGTTCTAGGGAAGCCCTGTCTCCTGAGATGGTCCTTGAAAATAAGTGAGCCATGAAATGTTTGGGAAACATTCACATTCTCTCCCCTCCTCTTTTGGAGATCATAACACATACTTGCACATGAAAGGCTCTGAGAGGTCCTATGGCAAAGAAACCCATTAAACTATATTTAATGTAGAGTTTCGAAACTGACTCCAGTTTTTCATAAACTTTCTAACATTTTTCTCTATACATGGGGGTTTCATTTTGTGACTTCTGGACTCCTGGAGGGCTCACAGGGACAGGGGCAACGCGGTCCCCTGAAATTTATGCAGATGTGTACATGCATGCTGACGGGCACCTTCCAAAGTGCTTTCACCCATTCTCAAAGGGTTCTTGCCCGGTGACCTCCCTCTCTCCCCTTATTTACCACGAGGGGCCCGAGAGCAGGCACTGCCCCCACCCACCTTGGCATCAAAGGCGTGTTTGAAGATCTCACACAAGGTTTTGGCGTAGGCCTGCGACTTGCCCGTCTCTGTGGCGTAAAGGATGGTCGCCTTGACCCTTTTGGCCATTGCCTGCCCCATCAGCTTGGCCGAGAACTTGACGGCTCTGCGGGGAAGAGAATGGAGAGGAAAATGGGAAATGCCAGGCTGGGCCTTTGGGGCAGAACCATGACCCATGACACAAACAGGAGACAACTTGCTCTCCTGGTCTTTGATGGTGGCATGGACAGAGCAGGCCTGAGTTTAGGCACCATACTCACCCCTTTATGAACTCCCTCCAGAGCAACTAGTCATGAGCTAAAATGGTTGGTTAGTTCTGTTAGTCTGTTACTTGATGGATCGAGTCCCGGCTTGAGAACCTTGGTTTACCAAGCATCACCCCCAAAGATGATCCTTCACTCATTCACTCATTCATTCGTTCCTCAAATGTTTGTTGAGTGCTTATCTATGTGCCAGGCACTGTTATAGCAGCTGAGGAACGCAGCTATGGACAAGCAGCTGTCATGGGGCTTACATTCGTGTGTGTACGTGTCAGAGAGAGAGGAACAAATCACTAAGAAATCACCATGTGTTGAGTTAAAAGGAATTTTAGAGGTTTACAGATCCCCAAAGGAAGGAACAGGTCTGGTTCAGTCAGCCTTGCACATCCAGGGTCTTGCACAGAACTCGATACCCAGTGGGCACTAAATGTGCATCTCTCAAAAGAAGGACTGAATTTTAAAGATGCTGCTACATCAAAGCCTTGGAGAGTTTAAATGGCAAGTCTAGGCTCTTTCTAGCTAAATGGAGAATTCAGAACCAGAGTTCCTTCCTCCCTGCCTAGGAGGGCATGGGGCTAGCAGACAGGCGAGAGGCCCAGACTCTCCTTCTGAGCGAGCATCCCTGATCCAGCTCTCAGTGTAGACAAATAGCTAATTACCTCCACCTGGGGATTATTGGTGGCAAATTCCTCGTTTTTTAGAATCAGGGAAACCACCCACGCTGCAGGAGCACTCCAGCTAGGAGGGAGAAATGGAAAAGAATAAAAGGTGCCTGGAGGGTTCCCTTTGAATGATGGGAGCAGAAAAAGGCATCTATAATTAACTCCCATTGTTTCCACCCCAAATGCAATAGTGCAATTAACGTTTTAGATTTCTCCCTCCCTTCTTCCCCCAGAGACAGCTGAACTGAACTGAAGCCAAACACTGCCCTCCCTGCGAATATTTGTGATTCTCTCGTTAGGGAAAGAATGGCTGCTGATATGTTCCTGCTTGGCTGGAAGATGGGGTTAGGAGAGAGGGAAAGAGATGCCATGGGCCATATTAATGGAGCCAGGACCTAGGTTTGAGTCCCTGCAAGGCCCACCAGTATCTTGCTTCATGGGTCCATGGCATGGACGGCACTTTTTGCACAACTAGCTGCCATATGTAGAGAGTTCTGGGTGCAAGGGGGCTGAGGGAAGAAAGGAAGGAAGTCAGTGCATACCCAGCTCCTCTGCCAGAAAGCGAGCTCCAAACAAGGGGTCTGTGCTCAATGGACCAGTGGGGCTCTCTTTTTTTAGGAGAAGGCTGGCATCCCCATTGGATCATTGTCATTGGTTCCATCCCACTTGTCAGCTGGTCCCTTGGCTATCCATGCACTCTTCAGGGCAATCGCTCTTCAGTGGTCTTGGTCCATAACCCGCTTCCCTCCCTTCTTTGTCAATTAAGTCTTATTCATCTCTTCAGCTCAGTTGTCATCTCCTGAAGGAAGCCCTCTCTACCCTCCCCAACTTGGTTAAGTCTAATTTGCGGCCATGAAGTGTTCCCAATGGCACTCGCAACGTTTACCGTATTTGTTTGATTCTTTGACAAATGAATGGCTGCGAGCTTCATGAGGGCAGGGACCACATTCATCTGGCTCATCATGGCATCCCTGGAGCCTAGCACAGTGCCTGGCACAGAGTAGGCGCTCAGTATTTATTTGTTGGCTGAATGAATGAATAAATGAATGAGTGAGTGAAGATAGAGTTCAGGCCTGGACGAGAGCCCCCTCTAGGCGGCGGTGTGCTGGAGCCGGCTCATCCCAGCTCCCCTCTGCTCTGGGTTCAGTGACTTCTTGTTGACATGAAATTGCCCATAGTGGGAATATTTACACCATGGACATTGGCCAACGTTACAAACCTATTATTACTATTATTACTATGACTATTATTATTATTCAGAGAGCTGTTTTACCAACACACCACTGCCTCCAGGACAAGAATTTAGGAAAATGGGGCAAGGAAAGGGAGGCTGGGGTGGGGGAAGAGTTGTGGCGACATTCACATCCCATACTCTGAGACAAAGAAGGCGCAGGGGGTTGGAGAAAATGGAGAAATCACATCACACAAGAGGTCAGAGGCACAAGCACCTGGCCTGCCTCCTTTCCTGGGGCTCTCTGAGATTTTGGGCACATCTACTCCCCCCGCTCCAAGTCCAGGAGACTTACTCTGCCAGCTTCTTGAAGCCGATGGCTCGCCGCTTTGTGGGGGTCCCGTTGGTACCCTTCCAGACATGGGTGTTCCAAGGATCAGGCTGGAAAGAGAGGACTATGGTCAGCAGCAAGGGAATGTGGGTCCTCTTTGGAGATGCTCAGGACTCCCTGGGGGCTGTGGCTGCCCACCCATGCCCAGTCCCCAGCCCCTTAAGGGAGTGATTCTGCCAGTGGCGACCAGGACAGAGTGGCCGGTCCAGCCTCCATGCATTGTCCTGCTACACCTTCCCACCCACTCTTAGTCCCTCTCAAACAGTCTCCTGTGACCCCAGACTACTCATTTCGGCTCCATCAGCCTTCCAGCTAGAGCTGTGCCGTCCCACACGGTAGCCACTAGCCACGTTGGCTACCGAGTGTTCAAAGTGCTAGTCTGAACTGAGATGTGCTCTAAGCATAACCCACACACCGGATATTGAAGACTTAGCCCGAAAAGAAGCAGGGACGGGGCAGGACCTGGTATTCGAAGGAGGGGGTGAGCCGGTAGTTGAGCATCTCCTGGTGGAAGACAGGGGTGATGCTTCCAGACATGGGGGGCACAATCCACACCCAGTCAGCGGGGCAGCCCCCCCGGCAGCGGTATTCATTCTCCATGTGCTTGATGAAGGACTCAGTGGCAGAGTGGTGGTCAACGATGGTCACTTTGTCACTCTGTGGGAGGAGAGGGGACAAGGAGTCAGGAGGTAAGAGAAGCTGGGGTATTTTGGGACTCCCTCCCCCATAGAGCAGTGGTTCCCAAAGGCTGGTCCTGGAGATGATTTTAGGCGGTATAAAGTGATTCTCCACACTGCTGTTTCAATCCTTCTGATTACACCCAGGAGAAAGTCTCTGTTGGTGCTAATGTGTCTTTAACGCCTCTCTTCCCAATCTTCCTCTTTCCTCCCTCTCACCCCTCTCTCTCTCTCTTTTTTTTTTTAATAAGAGAGAGGAACCTCTCTCTTATCTAGCTAGAATTCAACAACTTGGCTTCGTCTTCCTTGTGTTGTGTATTTATTTACATTTAAACTTCTCCTCCTAATATGACAACTGATATTGGCTCTCCATTTATGGTGTTGATACACAGCCTCCTAAAATAGAAATTTTTAAGTCATAAGGATGAGTTTAGTAAAATGAAAGCAAGGAAATCCCAGCAGAGGCGGGTGGCCTGAACATTGGGTACCCAGCCCCGGGGCCCGCTGTGGTTGGCTGGTTTGGATTCACACCTTATCCAAGCAGTGCTGTCCATCTCTGCCCACAAAACCGTGTCCCCTTCCTGCACTTTTCCTTTTCAATCACTCATCTCCCTCTCATCTCTGCTGTCTCTGACTCGCCGGTCTTCACGCCAGTCCACCAGTCCACCAAACCACGCTCCATCATTTCAACAACTCCGGAAAGCTCGCTCCTCCGTGGCTGAGGGAGAAGGGAGGGCACGTCCGTCCCCCTCGCCTCATCTCCACTGTCTCTTCCCTGGGATATTCCTCAGTGTCCCCATTCTCCCTACTCTAGACATGGGACCTCTGGTCCATACCCATGTCTACCCATGACTTGCTATGTTCATTCTACTGTCTGTGTGTGCCTTCCATGGATGTCCATGAGGGTCTAGCTCCCCAGATGGTCAGCCCCCAGAGGACAGAGCTGGTCTCTACGGTAGAGAGCGACCTTTATACTATAGGTCTCCTGGTTTGCCCAGGAGAATCCCAGCTATGCCCATCGTCCCGGCACAGCTATTAGCAGGGACAATTATTGCTCTCAAAAGCGTCATGGTTTAGATGACACAGTTTACAGCCATCCTACTTTAATACCATTTACCACAGAGCCGCATGCATGGAGGGGCCTATATGCTTCTGAGAACGATGATGAGTATTTGCCTCTGTTATGCGATCGTCTGAATCCCTGAGAGGCAACAAGACACAGAGGGCGTCTTGCCATCTCAGTTCTAAAAAATCGTAAGCAACATCACCCACTCCCCTACCTATTCATCTCTGCCTCAAACGGTGCCCACCCAAGATCCACAGCGGAGACGCAGGCACGCATGATGGGGGCAGACCCTTCCTGGGGACAGACTCCCCCCAGGTGCTAGGTCTCCTGATCTTCTGCTCCAAGGCTCTGAAAGGGTTTGGTGCCCCTTTGAGGCCTGACCGCCGGGATGCGCGCCCTGGCGCTACCTGGAAGCTGTAGAGAACGGCAATGTTGATCTCCACCAGCGCCTGGTCCTTCCACAGGGAGGACGTCTTCCTCAGGTCCAGGTTCATCTTCTTGGCCACTTCCTGAAAGGAGAAGGAAAGACAGACTCACAGGCTGGGGCGCCTCTGGATTTCAGACTAAAGAGGGGCAGGGCTAGCTGGTGTCACCAATGAATTTCTCAATTAGTTAATCAACCCATTGGCGGACTGATTACTCACTCACTCACAAGGTTGTTTATTGAGAACCTACTGGTAGCAGGAAACTAGAGAGCAGTGGCTGGCCCTTTTATTGTTGAGTTTACCTTCCAGTGGGGGAGAGAGATGGTTAATATTGTGATGAGTGTAATTCCTAGGAAGAAAATAAGTCAAGGAAATGGGATGAAGAGGCATACGGTGGCAGGATTAATGGAGCCAGGATAGTCACGGAAGGCCCACTGTGGAGGTGGATGCCAGGTGAGAACGAAATGATAAGAAGCAAGACATTTGCAGAGCAAGGGAGGGAAGCTTCTAGGAAGAAAAGAGCAGCACGTGCAAAGACCCTGAGGTGGGATCAGGCTTGAGCCATCTGAGATACAGAAGGAAGGCCAGTGGATCTGGAGGATAGTGAGCCAAGGGGAGCTCATGGGAGAGAGAGAGAGGCAGGACTGAATCATGCAGGATCTTGAAGGATGCGCCAAGGAGTCAGGATTTCCTTCCAAATGGGATGGGGTGTCTTCGGAGGGTTTTTAAGCAGAGGTGTGGGTCTGCTTTGTAGTAGGAAAAACTCGCCACTCATCCTGTTCCACCCTGGAATGGCCACTATTTGGAATCTGGATCATGGGTGCTTTGAGCTCATGGGGACACCTGCCTACTCCATCTGGCAGAGAGGAAACGGAGACTCAGAGAGGTGCATGGACTTGTCCAACGCCCACAGAGCCAGGTGGCCTTGGAGCTGGAGCCCAGGCAGACGCATAATGACAAAGACCTTGGAGCTGCTCCCCAGCCAGCTCACTCCTTTGGAAAAACTACCTGGAAAAAACAACCCCTGACATTTACGTTATAGCTCAAGCTGAAGCAGGCGCTGATGTCAGGAGTGGGGAAGACCCAGTAGAAAATTCATTAATTAGATCCTCGCTTTTCACTTCCTCTGTCAATTCTAGTCACTTGTGGGAAGCCAGGTCTCATTACGGAGCTCGAATGCGACAATGTCTCAGGTTTAGGGAAATCGCTTCCCAGCTCCAGCTGTCAACATTTGTACACGATGGCAGCTAGAATCAGAGGGCTGGGTGGGAGGGAGTGTCATTTAAATCACCCAGTGACTACTCTTCGCAATCGAAAGGTAAGCAGAGATCATGAAAGCAGACCTATTAATTCACTCTTTGAGGCTGAGGCATCAGGTTCTGCTTGGGGGTCATTGGCAGTGATACATATGCAGAAAATATGCAATTTGCTGCTTTACATAAATACATATAAAACTGGAGTTATTTTATGAGAGAGGAAAGTGTGTATAGTCAGTCAGGATGCTATTGTCACTTCTACAGCATTATTTTGGTTAAAAGAATACAATTTAGTTGCAGAAAAGAAGACTATGTGACCAAAAAAATCCCCAAAGGTAACTTGAGCCACATCTATGGAAATTGCCTGAAGTGTCTTTTCCTTTCTTGCCAGAAGTTTGTAGAGATCAGTGGCTGCCCAGTAGAATCTTCTGGGGAGCTTAGAAAAATGCGGATGCCCAGGGCCTACCCCAGACCAAGGACACCCGAATCCTGGGGAGTGGGACCCCGCATAATAAAGTTCCCTAGGTATCCAATGTGTGGCAAGGCTCAGGACCCCTGGCTTCTGTTTCCAGGCTAACACCCACGGACTTTTTATCTTCATTGAGATGTAACTGACATACAACATTATGTGAATTTAAGGTGTTGATTTGATACATTTATATATTGCAATATGATTACCACCAGAGTGTTGGTTTACACCTCCATCATGTCACATAATTATAATTTCTTTTTTGCGGTGAGAACAATTAAGATCCAGTCTCTTAGCAACTTTGAAGTTTATAATACAGTATTGTTGATTATAATTATTATTCTGTGTGTTAGATCTGCAGAGCTTATTTATCTTTTAGCTGCAAGTTTACACCCTTAAACATCTCCTCCCTAATGCCTGCACCCCGACCTCTGGTAGCCAGCATTCTTCTCTCTGTTTTTACGGATTGGCGTTTTTTAGATTCCACGTATATGTGGGATCGTCCAGTATTTGTCTTTCTCTGTCTGACTTATTTCACTCAGCATCACCCCCTCGAGGTCCATCCGTGTGAACATCCACGGATCTTAACAACATCAACCCAAGGCTTGGGGCTGGTTCTAATCTTGGTTCTGTACCTTGTTTACTGGGTGACAGAGGCCCAGCACTTAACTTCTCTGTTTCTCAGTGCCCTCTTTGAAACAAGGCCAACCACAGCAGACCGTTGTAGGAACAACATTTGCTGACAAAACCAGAGCAACCCTGATGCCTTCACCAGAGCTCAGCTCCAGGGAGCACTCGGCCCCAGCACTCTCTGGGAGAGGAGGACGACTCAGCCAGGGAGGGAAGCAGGCCCTCACCGAGAGATGCGTATGGTGGGGAACCACTGCCAACCCTCCTCTCTTGCTTTTCAGAAAAGAGACAAAAAATGCCCCAAGTTCACAGGTCATTCTCAAACCCCTCTAACAGGGTTTGATGCTGGGAGGCAGTGTAGCAGAGTGGTTATGAACTTGGACCACAAAGCCAGACTGGGTTCGCATCCCAGCTCTGCCGCTTGCTAGCTGTGTGACCTTGAGCTTGTCCCTTCATCCCTCCAAAAGACCTGTTTCCTCAACTGTGAAAGGGGGATTATCATACCCAAAGGTTGTGGTGAGGATTAAATGGGCACGTAATACACGCAAAGTACTTTGCACAGGGCCCAGCACATAGCACATGCATTGTTAACGCCACAGACGGCTCTGCAACCGCCAAGGACTTCAGCAGGATGGCAGGTTCTGTTTGAAGCCCTTCCAGTTTCCAAGCGCCAACGCCCAGCTGTGGGAAAGGGCTGCCGAGCCCAGCCCCTCTGCCTGTGCTTTCCCATCACGTGACAGGGAGGGACCTTACCTCCAGGATGTTGTATCGTGAGTTGTCACAGTAGTCACGGACGCCAATCTCCGTGCCCATGTACCAGCCGCTGAAGGGACAGGCACTGAACTCCAGGCCGCCAATCTCCAGAAGCATGTTGGACACAGCGGGCAGGCCGTACCACTTCAGTCCCAGGTCCTTGAACCACTCAAACCTGCAGAGAGCAGCAGAGCCCCGCTCGCCAGGGGGCAGGAGCCTCGTCGGCAGGCAGTGGGTGGGACAGCCTTAGTCTGGGGATGCTGGAATGCCAGCAACTGACCAACTGACCACGTCAGAGCCTGATCCCTGGGCTCTGCTTATGACCTGTGGAATCTCAGGTTCCACAGCTGGGGCCTGAGAATATGCATTTTAACACATTTCCCAGGTGATTTGGATGGACACCCAGGCCTGGGAACCACTGCCTTAGGGGGCTGTTTATCTCCCAAACCCAGCCTGAAAGTTAGTCCAGGAGAAAGCGAGTCTCACTGAGTTCCTTCCTACCCCAGGGCCTTTGCACGGCAGTTCCTTCCTCCTGGGATCTTCTGCCTTCCGTCTGTGCCTGTCCAGCTCTTAGCCACACTTTGGTTCTCAGCTAAAATGCAGCTTACTCTGGGAAGCCTGCTCTGATGCTCACTCTGGGTTGGGTCAGGTGACTTCATGCCTTTCAGCGCCATAACATTTCCTTTGCAGGACTTTATTGGAATTAAGCGATTATTTGGGTAACTATATGTGTAAGATGTATATCTGTGAGATCGAAAGCGCCACGGAGGCAGGGACCAAGTCAGCCCCAAAGCTAACACAATGCTTGGTCCAGAGTGGGAATAAGAGATTGTGATGAATGAGCAAATGAATGAATGAATGAATGTAGGTCAAGTGTCATCAGGCAGACTGAGTGAGTTCCCAGATATGGGGCAGAGTGAGGAGCCTCAGGACATTGCTCCCTCTCCAGGACTGGGACTAGGGCACCAGCCTTGGGCGCAAAATGAACGGGGCACCGACGAACCCAGTCATCATGATCATTATTATTACTTATATATTTATCAACATTTTTAATTAATTCAATGTTTAAAAAAAATAAAAATTAATGCGAAAAACGTCCGTGATGAATAAATCATCGAAACTTTAAATAAAGTCAGGATCCCCCCTTGGACTTGCAGGATTCACCTTGCTCGCTCCACCCAACTCTCAACCCTCAGCTGGATCCCGTGTGTTAAATTTTGAAATATTATGCATCATGGATCTTTAAAAGAGTTAATTTTGATTTTTTAAAATATTGCATTAAAATGATATTTATCTTGACAATTGAGTTTTCTAGTGCCCCCCGCAGTTCTGTCCCCGGGGCCACTGTCTCCCTGTGGATTTCCTTGACTCTCAAAGTGCACATTCTGCCCGTGCTGCTGGCCCCAGCTCTCGCAGCTCCTTCCCGGCTCCAAATTCCTCTTGGACTTGGCCCACGCTGGGTCAGGTAGAGTTTTAAAAGGCTCCCTCTCTTTAAAATTTGTGCACACAACAAGATGGCGGGTGCTTCTGCTCCTCCAGCCCTTGGGGCTGGATGAAGAGCAGATGTGGGGTGATCGCTCAGGAGTGGGGTGAGGAGGGAGACTGAGTCAGGAAAGACGGCGGGCCCCAGGCTGGTCAAGGAAGATTTACTGATTCTCGAGGGAGCCCGGTCTGCCCCGGCCCCACAGTGAGTATAGGAACCAAGACCCCCTTTCAGCCTCTGTCTGGGCTGGAGAGAGAGGCAGGGGGATACGGGATGGGCAGAGAGGGGCCCTGGGCCAGCCCACCCCCCCTCACCCACTGCATGCCAGCCCCTCTTACTTGGGGTGTCTGATGGGCACTTCCAGCACCAGCTCTGGAGGGATCTGGAAGAGCTCGGGGTCGTTGCCGTTGGCCTGGAGCAGGAGTGGCAGGACGTCGAAGCGGCCTCTGGGGGGTTTCCAGCCCTGCTGTGTGCAGATCTGCAACCAGACCCCGCCAGGTCACGCCCAGGTGCCCCAGACCCTCCAAACACGACCGCAGTGGGGGAGGGGCAGAGATCCCCACGTGATCCCCTGGAGGCTGCGGGCCAGGCCACCTCCTTCGTGAAGTCCTCCCTGACATCATAGGTATCTCGCGTAACTTCTCGTGGGCCCGGGGGACAGGGTGTCCTCCTGCACGGGCTGTGTTATGTTTACCAGGTCTTCCCTGCCCACTGGGAACCCCCAGAGGGCAACAACTGACTCTGACTGTCGTGTCTCCAGCACCCTGGGGCACAGGGCCTGGGACATCACAGGCGCCCACTCCAGTGTTTGCACTGGGTGCCCTGAGACACGAAGAAAATCTAGCAAATTTGAGGAGGGCAGAGCTATTAGAATTAGTGCGTACAATGCACCTGTTAGATCAGCTGCCCAACTGACATATAAAGCGAGCCCCATAAGTGATTTAGAATTTTCTAGTCACCACATTGAAAAAAGTAAAAAACAACAAAAAATCCAAACAAAATCAGGCAAAATACATAATATATTCAGATTAATTAATTATACTAGTTAGTATAATGAAATAATATATTCATTTTTAAATAATACATTTTAATTTCAATACTACTTAATTATTAAATAATTACTTGTCATAATATATTGATTATATTAATTTACTAATACTGTATTAACTAAGGTATTGATATTAACATATTTTAAGAATACAACTGACATTAAAATTAAATACATAATGTATTTATTAATCCAATATATCAAATACTGTATAACAAAATTTAATGTACTAAATATCACCATTTGTTATTAATGACAAATTATTAAATAAATTATTAATGTTAATATATTTAAAGATATTTAACATAATTAAATGTTTATTAACCCAATAAGTGTGTAACTTATGAATAAATATAATAGATCAACCCAATATTATTCACAATATTATTATTTCAATATGGAATCAAGAAGAAAATTACTAATGGGATATCTTCCAATCTCTTTTGTTCTTTCTCTTTTTTTTTTTTTATTTTATTTATTTATTTTTTTTTAAAGATTTTATTTTTTCCTTTTTCTCTCCAAAGCCCCCCAGTACATAGTTGTGTATTCTTCGTTGTGGGTTCTTCTAGTTGTGGCATGTGGGACGCTGCCTCAGCGTGGTCTGATGAGCAGTGCCATGTCCGCGCCCAGGATTCGAACTAACGAAACACTGGGCCGCCTGCAGCGGAGCGCACGAACTTAACCACTCGGCCACGGGGCCAGCCCCTCTTTTGTTCTTTGTCTTTGAGATCCAGTGTGTATTTTATGCTTACGGCACGTCTCAACTTGGACTCCCAATTCAAGTGCTCACTAGGCACCGTGGCCAGTGGCTGCCGTATTGCACAGTACAAGGACAGTGGGTTTCAAAAGATCCCACTACGTGGGTAGGTCTGGGGTGACTCTTTCTGCTGTGTCAGGAGAAAGAGGAAACACGAAATCATGGGGTTGGGAGAACACGACCCGTCTGTGAGTTTTCTGGAGACAGAAGGAGAGGAAGGGGCCGTGGCGTTCATGTTCCGGTGGCCACGAGGACAAGGTCAGCCAAGTATACAGTTAGCGCTCAGCCAAGTGGAGCAGAGAGTCTGGCTGAGTCTAAAACAGCACAGGTGCGACTCCTGGTCGCCTTGGTTACAGCCCCCTCCTCACGATAGCAACATTTTAATAAGAAAAGCCACGTTCGAAGGAAGGCAGCAGCAAGGAGCTTGTGGAGGGGTGGGGTGGGAGGAGGAAGGTGCTCGTGGAGTGTGGGGGGCGTCATTGGAGGAAAGAACAAAGATGCAGCTCGGCTGGGGCTGAGGGTGATCAATAACAGGAGCTCCAGGCCTGGGTGCCGAGATCATTCTAGGCATGGGGTCTGCCGGTGGGTCTCCCATGGGCACGGTCACTGTGAGCGACTGTGCCTTACCTGCGCAGCCTGTCCACATCAGCACCTGAAGGACCCCCGGATGGGGAGATGGTGGTGTTCATTTTCCTGGTGGCTCCTATGAATTGACTCGGGCTGCCAGCAATTGTGGTACACAGTGCTGGTACCACAGAGAGTCCAGCCCACCCAAAGAGGGGATGGGTGGGTAGAATAGTTGTAAAAACGAATGAAGAAATGAATACTATGAGTCTGACATATTAGCCAACTCAGAAAAGCTGAATGCTAGACGCAGCTTCCATATGTCAGCTCCTCTCCTCCTGGTGGGAGGCAGGAGATTTGGACTATAGTTCAGCTTTCCCTCTGCTCATTCAGTAGCTTTGGGTCACTCATTTGGCCATGGTGAGACTCAGTCTCTTCATCTGTGAAATGGGACAATAGTTCCCATCATGCGGTCAGGTGGGGTAGGGCTGTGAAAATGACCCAATGACCAGCTGTAACAGAACCAGCCGGACCGGGGTGGCGAAATGGAGAAGAGTAAGCTGCCTTCCACTGGCTGTTCTCCCTGGGATGTTAACATGAAACTAAGAAGAGTATGGATAAAGACCATCCTGGGGATGAGAGCTCAGGTGGGGGCCACGCACCTCTGTGAACTCCACATTGGCTGGATCCCCGAGGATGGAGCCGTCGGGCTGCTTGTAGCCGGCATAGCGGATGAGCTGGGAGTTCCAGACTCGGAAGTCGTGCTTGCCGTCAGTCCTCTGGGGAAATATGGTGATGGCAGACCTGTCATGGAGAGAGGGGGACATCTGGTGTCAGGGCGGGGCTTGCATTTTGGGGGCATAATGGAAAAGACGTCACCAGGTCAACAACTGCCTGAGGTTCAGGGTGGATTACATTTGTGCCAAGGTCCCCAGGCCCGTGGAGCAGCTGCTGGAAGGGAGGGACCTTGCTCTATCCCTCCACTAGACCAGTGGTGTGAGGAAAGGTGGAAGATGGGAGGCCCCACGCCAGCCCGCTGAAGGAGGGAGCTTCTCTAACTGGAGACTCAAACGATCTTGAGTTTTCCAGAGAGTTCATCTCCAAGCATCTCGGACCCTCTTTCCCTTTAAGAACGCACAATCAATTTCCAGTTCCATTCTTTCTCCTGCCACCATCATCAATTCTCACCCAATTTGCCCACCCTCCCTACCGTACCAAAGTCTATAAACTTGCAACTAAGAGGAATCAACTGCCATTTGCTTTCACTTTTATTTACTTGAAAAGAAAACTATATCGCCACTGTCCTCGCCTACCTAACTAGGCAACTATGAGAGCGTATAGCGTTACTAAATTGTGGAAAGATGATGTTGTCTGCTGAAGGCACCTAGCTGGAGCCCCGCTCTCTTTTTGTTGGGGGGAGATCGGCAGTGTTACAGCAGCGTTAATGATGTCTTAGCACCACACTGAGACTTTCTCCTTGGCATCATCAGAAGGATTCAAAAAAATTGAAAGGAGAGTAACTTTGCAGGTTGTGGTTCAATGTTATCTCACGCCAGGAGCTTCTGTCACTCAGACTCGTCAGTGCCATCAGTGGCCCGAATCCAAGGCGATGGAAACACTATCTCGGCTTGTGTCAACGTGGGAATGACATGGTGGGTCCAACTCATAGCTCATAGACCTTCTCCCGTACACATTCGAGCCCTGGAACTCTGCCTCACTGTTCCCTTGGTTAGAATCCGTCTCTGCTGTCATGCATCCAAATTCAAGGCCCCATTCAAAGTCACTTTCTCCACACGGCATCCCTTGTCTTGTCTAGTACCCAAGGCCTTCTTTCTGAGCACACTCAGGTCTTATGGTCTGCACAAGACAATGCCATGTTTAATACTGCAGGGTGGTGCGTCACACCTTGGGGCGAGTCTAGAAAAGGGGCTGAAGGCGAAAGTTGCATAGAACCAAAGATGCTCTTAAAAAGCTTGTAGCGAAGGCGCCATATTGGAGATGAACATAGAATGGATCAAACCATCAGTTTTCCCTCCAGCAGTAAAACCCATGGCTGTTTCTTTGGTTGAGCAGCAGATAAGGGGGATTTGGGTAGTACATACATTTAAAAAGCATCTTTAGTGACACCAGAATCCCACATGGCAGGGTGGAACGCTTATTCTACGTGTGGGAACCAAGGCCAACGGAAGAAATATAACATATTCGCGCCTCCCATCCCCGCAGCTCCCCAGCACGATCTCACTGAACGGCAGGTCCCATGCCCTGCGCTGCTCTCTCCCTCCCGTCTTCTCTCCTGTCTGCCTTCCTCTCCTATATTTAGATTATTTCTAAACAT
Source organism: Equus caballus (assembly GCF_041296265.1). Classification (NCBI taxonomy): domain Eukaryota; kingdom Metazoa; phylum Chordata; class Mammalia; order Perissodactyla; family Equidae; genus Equus; species Equus caballus. Next base: position 18,451,137 of record NC_091691.1, on the reverse strand, counting down.
GGTATACATTCTCTTACGGCTTTCTCATCATGTCCAGACGTGTGGTTTAAAAAGTGTGAAAAAAAGAATCAGCTGAATATTCTCTTCAATGGAAAATCTCATGAAGCTCTTCAATAGATAATTGAAAAAAGTGGAGGTATAGGGCCTGGCCCACGGTGAGCCCCCCAGATTGCCTTGTCACACTTGTTCCACTATTTGGAGCTACCAGAATGGCCCATAAGCTCCTTGAGGGCTGAGACCTGACCGGGCCCTCTTTAAGGCTCAGGATATGCAGGAGGGTTCTTTGATGCTCTCGGAGGGCCGAGGTCTTTAGGAAAAAGATCTAGATACCGATTCCCCAAGCAGGCCCTGGGCCGACATTACAGCCCCTTTTCCTAGTGGTGGGCTCAGCTGGCAAACACGGCTTCCACCTCAAGGAAGAGACACATCCAAGAAAACCCACGCCAACAAGCCACTGTGGAGATGAGCTCAGCTTGGCCTGGGGGCTTGTGGGAATATCCCTGCAGTGGCCCCCAGATGGGGCCGGTCCTCAGCAGCTGGGAACAGATGCCTGGGCAGGACTGAGTGAGCAGGATTAACAAGTCTAACGGCCTGTCTGCATGGCCCAGCTGTTCCCTTCCAGCTGCTCCTCTCCCAGCTGCGACTTGACAGTGTGGAAGCCACCAGCCCACATCGGTGCCTTTCCACCTTGGCCTGCTCCCTGGGGCTTCGTTCTTTGTATGGTGCAAGAAGGGTCCAAGGTGTGGCTTGGCTTGGTGGGAACCTGAGGGAGTGGTCCCCACAGCAGCGGGAAGAGAAGTTGCCTTTTAAACCGAGGGAGATTCTGAGGCAGCTCCAGGCAACAGAGCAGGAGCTGGAAAAGCAGGTCACCACCGGCAATGAGTTTTTCTGATTCCCGGGAATGGGAACCATTCCTTCCTGCCCCCTCCATGGGTGATATTGGACTGTGGGTTGAATGCGATTTTGGTTGCTGCAGCTTTGCAAGCCACACGGGAGTCTGTTTTTCCCAGAAGAGGAGGGACACGGCGTGTGCAACAAGGATGCCAGGCCACCTCTCCCGGCTTGGGGCATCTCCCCAGGAGGAGAGCGGGAGCATTTCCCTGGCCAGTGGGCCAACTCCAGACCCAAGGGTCAGCCCCGTGGGGATGCTGGCTTCCCTCCCCCAAGCTGGTCGGCTCACCTGAGGTTCCCTTTGTTGGTGGCATACTTGATATGATTACAGATGTAGTTGAACATCCCATGAGCCGTGGTGCAGTCGCGGGCATCGAACACCTGGAAGGGGTGCATCATGGGATTGAGTGGCTCCTCCTTCCCTCCTCAGCTCCCCCGAGCCCCCTTCTCATGGGAGGAGAGCCCAGAGCACATACTCCAGCTGTACCCATCCAGTGCCTTGCCAGGGAGTCCCAGGCTGCATTTTATATTTTCTTTTTCTATCCTAATAACCACGGTTAATCAAACCTGGAAAAATCCCCTAAAAGTAGGCATGGAGTGTAAGAGAATGTGGGAAAGGGATGGTGAGTAAAGGAGGGACTTTTAACGGGCTGGCTATATTTCCTGTTAGGTTCCTAGGGATTAGGGATTTAAAAACAAAACAAACAAAAATTAAACAAAAAAACCCCTGAACTTGATAACCTGCTTCCACCTTCAAACTATTCCCCAGAAAAAAAATCATATCAGGGTGCACAGAATCTGATGCTTTCAGGGAGTAGGCAGAAAATATAAATAAGCAAAGAGTGTAGGTGGGAGACAAAAAGGAGTGGTGGGGTCTGCGGTAAACTGAAGAGTATAAGCCCTACCAAAAGACATGCAAAGACATGACCATAAGCCAGATTCGGTCATAATCGGAGAATTTGGGACCCCATGACCATCATCTGACAGTTCACCATGGCCTCCAGGCGCCCTTGGTAGGAGATGAGCTTTTTAAAGCTCAGCCCTCCCCATCCACCAAAGGGTTCCTCAAGGAAGCAGAGTCTCCTGCTCACCTGCAGCTTGGACCACTGGATCCTGCCGACGCAGCGGGAGGCGTTCCGCCAGGCGTGCTTCGCCCCGTAGATGAGCTCCGTGTCTCTGAGCTGGTAGGTGCTGGTGGTTTCGATCTCTTTGTTCACCTCTTCCAGCCGCTCCATGTGGGCTTTGGAGCCAGATCTGAGTGAGGAGGGAAGGGACATAGGAGCATCACCTTCCCTCCTGAACTAGAGGTTGGTGGAAAGAGCGAGCTATGACAGGAGCCCGAAGCCACAGCAAGTCTGAGTTGATATCTAGACACAATAGTTTAAGCATAATGCAGAGACTGCAAACTCAGATGCCCACAAAGGCCCAGTGACTGAACTGGCTGGGTGGGGACTGCGGCAAACAGGCCAGCCGTGCCTGGTCCAAAGAGGGCAGCCACAATGCTGCTCCAGCCCATTGTCGCCTGATAGGACTGGAGGCCCAGGGTTGTCAGATCTTCTTGCAAGAGAAACTAGAAATCTGATATCTAAAGGGAACTCTTCTAATTTTTTAATGTCGGCAATGAATTAAGTTTCAGAGAGTTAAAAAAAATTATTATGAAAACCTTCAGGCTTACACAAGGTATAGAGAAAAATATAATGAACACCCAAGCCTAGAAAATAAGAAATAAATAAATAAGAAATAATATTATAGTTCCCTGGGGACGACTCCCCATCATAGCCCACCTTCCTTCCAGAAGTGACCACCATTTTGAATGTGGCATTTACCATTCTTACGCTTTTGTTTATATTTCTGCCACATGTGTGTATATCCCCCAAATCACGCACAGTATTATTTCACATGTTTAAAAAGTTTATATAAATGATGCTGTCCTGAATACATCCTTCCTTCTTTTGCTTGAAGTTATTTGTGAGCTTCATTCCCATGAACGTGCAGAGCTCCAACCCATTCATTTTTTACAGCTGTATAGTATTTCATTACTTGGAAAATACCACAACTTATTTACACATTCTCCTGTCGATGGATTTGACAGGGTTTCCAGTTGGTTCTTTAATTTTCATTATTTTCCTATTATAACAACATTTCAGTGAACATTTTTAAGCATGCCATCTTGTAAACAAGTGTGAGAGATTCTTTGGGATTTAAGTGTAGCTGTGGAATGGCTTGAAATGTTTCAAATTTAAGCAATACTTTGCAGGCCAAACAAAAACATGTCTAGGGGCCGCATATGGCCCTTGGGCCACCAGTTTTCGACCTCTGCGTATGGCGAGCAGAGGCCCTACGCTCAGGCTTGAGTTCAACTGCCTGCAAAGCTGGAGCTGAAGCCTTTGTCCCCAGGATGCGGTAACTTATCCTGGGTCCCTGGAGTCGACACAAACTTGCCTTTTAATTGAGGAGTAGTACTGATCAATAAATTCTTTGGCGAGAGGGAAGAGCTGTTGCTTTGTGCGGACGTCCTCGGGCCTTCGTATGTGCTGAGAAGGGAGCATGATGGAGCCCATACAGATGTGCTCGGTGCATCCCGTTTCCTGGAAGGAAAACAGAGGTTTAGGTTACTGCTGGGTTGAACCCAAGCGTGGCACTCGTTGGGCTGCGGACCTGGCTCTGACATTTCCGGTGGAGTTTATCTGGGCTTTAATTCCTAAAAGGGACTCCTCAAGGACCAGCTTCAAATCCTTCTTGGACGTGGTCATCAGCCAGGGTAAAGAACGCTACGTGGCATTTTAAGGTTCTGAAGGTTCTCTATTCAATGGGGGGAAGAGGAGCTTTGCGAGTGGCATTTCCTGGGAATCAGAACCACTGGTACCAGATCCCAGAATATTTTTGATCCCATGTTGATGAAGAGGGAGCTAGAAGAGTGGCTACAGTAACTCATTTGCACACATCTGTGGGACGCTGATTGCAAAAAATAGCCCCAATTTTCCCCTCCTTGTATGCACACCCTTTGCACTGTGACTTGACAGGAACTCCCATCAAGGGGTGGAGCCTGGCCCCTCACCCCGTGACTCTGGGTTGGTTTTGACCAAGAGAATGTGGCAAAAGCGATGCTGTGCCCCCTCCGGGCTTGGCCTCAAGAGCTCTTGCACGCTTCTGCTCATTCTCTCAGAACCCTGCCAAGCACGTCTGCCGGAGGATGAGAGACCACAGGGAACAGAGTGGCGTTGTCCCCGCCGCGGCCAGCCTACACCAGCCTGCCCTAGGCTGACGCTTGGACGAATGCAGATGCGGGAGATCAACCGAGGTCAGCAGAACCACCCAGCCAATCTGTGGACTTTTGAAAGATAATAAGCGGAGGTTTTTTAAGACACTAAGTTTTGGGGCAGTTTGTTATTCTGCAATAGCGAACTGATACAACCTTCCTCCAGGAGGCCTGTTCTCAACAAACATTTAAAGCAACATGTTGATTTGTTGACTGTTGAAAATGCGAGATAAAAATTCAGAGGGCACATGGTGAAAGCAAGGGAGGGTCTGGTCAATATTCCATCAGTGGTCAGCCTGGGAGAGATGGAGAGAATGTCTTAGGAGCCAGTAACTCCCCTGAGAGTCTTTTGGGTACAAGGTACACGCATAGAAAGTATTTTCATGAGTGAGCGTCCAACAGTGGATCTCAAATAGAGGTGAATGTCCCATCCAGGGGACATCTGGCAATATCTGGAGACATTCTTGGTTGTCACAACATCAGGGGGCTACCGACATCTGGTGGGTACCGGCCAGGGGTGATGCTAAACCTCCTACGATGCACGGGACAGTCCCCACAGCAGAGACTTACCCATCCCCAAACGTCAGCAGTGCTGAGGCGGAGAAACCCTGGTCCACCTGCTCAGGGACACTCACCAACGTGCTCTTGAGGTGGAGGGTGTCAGTGAGAACCACGTCCGTCTCCCAGTTCTTGACCTTGAGGAAGCGCGGGCACTTGGAGGGGCTGCCATTCTTTGTGGGGGACTGTTTTCCCGAGGCAGGGGGCTGGAGGAGAGAAGGAAGATGGGACCTTAGGCAGGTCTTGAGGGCACTGGAAAGCCGTCTCCCCTGGGACGGGGAGAGGCGTTGCTCTTCCTGGAATCTACTCCGAGGTACCAACTGTCAGCACAGAGAGAGGGATCTGACTCGCCCCAGTTGACACGTGCAAGGTGGCTGGGGACCCGGTGCCTCCACCCACGCAGAAGGAGGCATGGTGGGAGAGCCTTTTGGGTTCTGTTTTGGGGAGAGGGGTCAGGAACTCAAAGGTGGTCTCTCTGGTGCTAGCAGGGACTCAATCAATGTTTGTTGAATGAATAGATGACTGAAAGGACACCAGCAGTCTCTCTGAATGATAAAAGCTCTCGGGGCCAAGGACTCAAACCTGAGCCTGGGTCAAGTTACTTGGATTTCTGGGCTTTCCTGCTACAGCCCAAACTCACCATTTCTGGCAAATACTGGGAAAACAGGTGGTTTAAATTAGAAAGGTTCAAAGCATGGAATATTTTCCCCGAATTTCAGGTTTCTGCCTCTCAAAAATGTGAAGCGTGTCCCTGCCTCAGGGCCTTTGCACTTATGGTTCCTTCTGTCTTGAACTCCTTCCTTCCCTCATTTATCTTCACCTCTCTAAACAAACTGCCCAGTGGGTGGTTGGGGATGAGTCGTGGGCTGACCAATGTTGGCCTGTGCATTTTAGACCTCATCCATAAGGATCACATTCTGTCTTAGGTGTTTCTGAGTCACTGTCTACCCGCCTGGGCAGAGGTGCGCCCGTGCATCAGATAAGCATCAGTCAGTCAGCAGCTGAGGGAGAGGCAGCAGGTGCACCCTGATGTGCTAGCTGAGCAGGGGAGGGAAGACGAGCTGATGTTGAGTGATGCTCACACCAAAGAGTAGAGCAGTGGGCTGTGACCTGGAGGCAGCATTCACGCTCTCAAACTTTTATTTATTGAGCACCTACTCTGTGCCAGCCACTGTTAGGCACTTATGACACTGTGGTGGACATGACAGACGTGGTCCTTGCCCTTCTGGAACATTGTTGTGGGAGAAGTGGAGATAAATAATAAGTAAACTAAACACAGACAACAGAGTTTCAGGTGGTGATGAGAATGTAAAACAGAGGGAGGTGATGATGACCAAGTGGAGGGGAGAAAGGCACATGCAAAGGCCCTGAGGCGGGAAGGGTTGGCTAGGTTCCACGGACCAGCACAGAGGCCAGTGTGGCTGGAGTGTCTGAGTGAGGATGAGTGCAAGGAGATGCAGGCAGGCAGGAGACAGGGTCCACATCTTTTCAGCTTGGAGGAGCTCAGGCTGGTGAGGGAGCTGTGAATTAAGGTGAAATGGGTTAAGTCCAGCACAGAAACCACAGAGAACTCTGAAGGACTAATACTGAAAACTAGCATTCAGGGAGCACTTACTTTGCACCAAGCAACAGCCTTATCATCCCCATTTTACAGATGAGAAAATGGAGGCACAGAGAGGTTAGCTAAGTTGTCTAAGACCACAGAGCTAGTACGCTGGAGCCTGGAGTCAAATGCAAGCCGTCTGGCTCTCAAACCATGCCCTTAACTGCTTGACTATCCTGCCTCTTGGCCATTATGCATAATTCACTCACTCATTCATTCAATATATGTTTATTGAGTATCTCCCATGTGCCACGCAAGGTGGCAAGGGCAAGGGCTACAGTGACAAACTAGACAGACATGATCTCCCCTCGTGGAGATCACAGTCCAACGGGGGGTGCCAATAATTTAATGAGCTGTTGTAATGAGTGCAATGGGTGCCGTAACATGGGACGTTGGCAGCGTACAGGGGACGGTGGAAGCGCACAGAAGAGACACCTAACCCAGAGCATTTGACCTCTAAGTCAAGACCTGAAGGACAAGTAGGTGTTAACCAGGCAAAGAAAGAAGAGCAGGGTCTTGCAGGGAGCTAGAACAGCTTGTGCAAAGGTCCTGAGGTGAGAGGCATATCATAGCCACCCTTCTGGCCAGTGTAAGAGGAGCTCTGTGCTAAAATATCCATGCAGCATGTTGGAGTTTGGGGGAGAAGAGGCAGGCGAACAGGACGCCACTGTTAAAGATTGTTCCAGAACAGTGCAGGGAGCGACGGCCAGGAACAAAGGGAAGGTGCTATGACTCACGGTCCTCCACACCTCCCCGCCCTGGGCAGACCCAGTCATCCCCAGTGGTTCCCACCTCAGGGCTGGGCACCACCACCCATCCATCTGTGCAAGCCACAGGTGGGAGCCGTCCTGGACCTCCTCCCCTTTCTCCCCTGCCCCTAATCCAGCCCTGACTTCCATGATGTTAGCCTTCTCAGGAGCTCTACACTCCATCCACTCCTCTGTTGGAGCCACCACCATCTCCCCCTGGGATGACGGCAGTCCCCTGAACTTGGCCATTACTGATGACTCCTGGGGTCATTATGCTGCTGCCACGAGTGCAACTTCTAGTCCTATTCCTACTAGTACTACGGCTGCAAGTATTATTACTACAGTACCTCCCTGGGAGCCAGGGCAGGAGCATCTGGAGTCCTGCCTTCATTCCTCATTGGTGCTGTCTATCGTGCTAAGCTCTGAGTTATTTTGCTTATGTCCCCATGTGAAGACGCATTTGAATGGCCCCTCTTCCTTTGAAGGTCTGGCCGGACATCCTAAAACTTCCTTAGGTTTCTGTCTCCTCCAGCAGACATGCAGGTGACGGAAGTCACATCTGGGCAGGCCTTTGTTGTGACCAATGCCTCTGACTGTGTGGACACCCTGCATCCTTGAGAAAAAAAACATCCTACCTTGCCCATGTGGGAGGCACCCCAGCCATCCTCCCCAAATACTAGGCATTGCTCCTTTCCGAGCTCTCTCAGCCACACACATTAACGCCCTGGAGTCTGAGAGCAGCTGGAATCCCAGAGGGGGGATAACAGACGCAGTGTAGGCCGTGGGGTTGGGCCCAGGGCCCAGGGACAGGGTGGGAGGGATGGGTGGGGAGTGCGGTGAGGCGGGAGGAAGAGGTGTGGGGTGTGGCCGGTGGGTGGGCAGCCGGCAGCTTTCGTTGGCAGGGAGCAGAGGGAGCGAGGCAACAGGCCTAATAAAAGGGGCCACCTGTCGAGGTTCCAGATGTGCGAGGGGTGGTCATGACGAGTCGAGTAATCGGGGCCCGAGCGCGAGCTGTGCCCTCTCCACGCTGGGCTGCGGGAACCGCACACTTGAAACCAGGCATCAGGAGGCCGCTGGCAGGGCTGTTGTACTTGGGCCTTCGATGTTTTAATTAGCCAGCAGTCATATTAGGTGACTCAGGAGGGGACGAGCGGGAGATTAATACGGCAGTCAGAGCCCCTGCACGGGGGATGCAAATGACTTTTCTGAGTGGGGACTGAAGTGCTCACGCTAAAAATGCAGATTAGCGGTACTTGTATGCATTATGCTGGGGACACGGCTGTGGCTATGTGTGTCCTTTTCTGGATTCATGTCCAGGGTGGACTATGGAAGCTTCTCGGGTGGCAGAGACACTGACTCCATCTCAGGGGGTTTGTCAGGTCTGCCTGGGACGCCCACTCCCAAATTTGGAAAGGAGGCTCCGAGCTTGCGGGCATTTCAAGGGCTGTGTCAACACCTCTTGCTTTGGGAGCCTGCAGAGACCCTGAGGAACTAGAAGGAAACGGTCTTGCAGCCCAAGAGGAGACAGCGAGGTGAGGTGGTGTCAACCTGGGGCCCCGTGCCAGGAATTCAGTTTTGTAGGATCCGTGACACCCTGATTCCTTCCCCGCTCTCCTTCCCTCCTTCAACAAATCCATATTGAGTACCTACTGTGTGCCAGGAACTTGTGTTGCAGGCCCTACAGTGGTCCCCATTCTCATCTCACAACTGGGAGAAGCATCTTGCAGCTGCGAGCTCTAAAGCAGGGCTCTGCAAACTGCGGCCCGCGGGCCAAATCTGGCCCACCGCCCATTTTGATACAGCCCACGAACTAAGAATGGTTTTTCCATTTCTAGCTCATTGAATAAAAAAATCAAAAGAAAAATACTGTTTCGTGACACATGCAAGTTAGACGACGTTCAAATTTCACTGTCCACAAATAAAGTTTTATTGGCACACAGCCACGCTCATTTGTTTCTATACCGTCTATGGCTGCTTTTGAATACAACGGCAGAGCGGGGAGCTGCGATGGAGACCAAGATCACAGGGCCCGCAAAGCCAAAAACATTTCCCATCTTGCCCTTTACAGAAACAGTTTCTGCACTCCTGGCCTAAAGGATCAAATTCCAGTAGCTGAATTCTAAGTTATCTTACTTACGTCTCCATCTGCTTACATGTCGCTGCATTAGAGATCTTTCCAGATCATTCTTTAAAACAGTGCCCGACCCCTGTGCCTCTCTGCTCCTTCACGACCTCTATAATGCTTTCTTTTTATTCATCGCACTTAGCACTGCCAACGATTGTTGGGAGTGTATATGCATTTGCACGTGAATGTATATATCTCTATATCTTACAGATACAGATTTATATGTCACTATAGATATTTAGACCTAGATATAGTTGTCTGCCTACTCCCTGCTCATTTTGCCCCACCTCCAGCCCCTACACCAGTGCCCAGCACATGGTACATATCCAACAAATATCTGAACTTGGCTGTGAATTGAATTTTTTCCCTCCCGAATTCCTATGTTGAAACCCTAACCCCTAATGTGAGTGTATTGGGAGACAGGACCTTTAAGAGGTAATTAAGGTTACATGAGGTCATAAGGGTGGCACCCTAATCTGATAGGATTGGTACCCTTATAAGAAGAGAAAGAGACATCCTTTCTCTCTCTCTCCCTGCACATGCACAGAAGAAAGGCCATGTAAGGAAGCAGCAGGAAGGCGGCCATGTGCAAGCCAGGAAGAGAGGCCTCGCCAGAACCCGACCACACTGGTGCCTTGGTCTCTGACTTCCAACCTCCAGGACTGTGAGAAATGACTTTCTGTTGTTTAAGTTGCCCAGTCTGGTATTTTATTATGGCAGTCTGAGCTGACTAATATAAGGTGTAAATACACTTCAAGATTGTGGACTTCCTCAAATGCTAAGCCAAAAACTTTGGTCTTGATTCAGCAGAGAATGGAGAACCCCTGAAGCGGCCTGACCAAGGGGGTGACCTTATTAAAGCCGAGTTTTAGGAAACGTGGCTGCAAGGGGTGCCATGGAGAGAGGGCGAAGGCTGAGTGACCCCTGAGGGGGCTGCTGTGCCAATGGAGGCAAGAGGGCGTGAGGGTGGAAAATACAGCTGCAGGAGCAGCGAGGCAGGAAGGGAGAGGTTGGAGACTGGGGTGCGGGAAGCAGGACAAGAGCTGGGGGTGTGAGATGATGGAGGGAAAAGGGCAGGGTCAACATCGGCTCAGAGGATTCTGGTCTAAGTGGAGGATGGTGGGCCTGCAGCAGAAGTTGGGAAGTAAGGAGCAGGAGCGATGGGAAGGTGGAGGGACAGAGGGAGGGTTTTAAGGCAGGAAGATGGACACTAGACATCAGAATCTGATCCAGACGCAGAGGCCAAGCACCCTGCCCTGCCCCCAGTCATGGGCTGTGACCGTCAGGAGCCTCACAGCGAAATGGGGACAAGAGCCCATCAGCAGCGAGGGAGGCCCCTGCGAGACAGAGAACATCTCAGGAACAGTTATGGGCTGAACTGAGTCCCTCCCAAACTCATATGCTGGCATCCTAACCCCGAGAACCTCAGAATATGACCTAATTTGGAGTCTTTAACAAGGTAATTAAGTTAAAATGAGGTCATTAGGGTGGCCCGAATCCAATGGGACTGTGTCCTTAGAAAAGGGGAAATTTGGAGACAGACACGCACACAGGGAGAAGGCCGCATGAACATGAAGACAGTCACCTACAGGCCAAGGACAGGGGCCTGGAGCAGAGTCTCCCCCACAGCCCTCAGAAGGAACCAACCCTGCCCACACCTTGATCTCAGGCCTCTGGCCGCCAGCACCGTGACACAACCAATTTCTGTAGTTTCAGCCACCCAGAGTGTGTGTGTTGTTACGACAGCCCTAGGAAGCTAACCCCGGAGGCAAGGCCCAAACCTGTACAAAGCAAGTAGTTTCTCAATCTTTCCTAGTTGGCGCCAGTGACAGCTCCATCACAGGCCTGCAGCAACCTGCCCCGCTTGGCTTGTCCTACAATGAATGCAGCACGCTGGGGCCGAGCTGGGCAGAAGCCCATCCACAGCAGGGGCAGAGACCACACATCATGCCCTTCTGCAACTCCAGGCAGCCCGGCTCCAACCTGTGGGTACCACCTCTTCACGGCAGCAAGTGTAGCCTGGTTACGAGCTGTGGCAGCTCAGGGTCCAGGACCACAAACCAGCAGGTACACACCTATCCATGCAATTAAAAAATTGCTACTTACAAAACATGACCCACTGCGTTTAGTACCTCAAAGTATAATTTCCTTGTAGTGTATTCAAAGCATTATTTCTAGAGTGATTCATTCTTTATAATAACTCCACGGAAACTTGAAATCACTTAGTCTTCCTCTCTCTCTCTGCCCCCGACAAAGGTCCGTGTCCTCCGGTGTGTGGAGGAGGATGAGGGAAGTGGGTGCTCTGGAGTCTGACCCATCGGTTTGGGTCCACGGACGAGGGTCTCTGGAGACTACAGGCCTTTAAGACACATCATCGATGCTTTCTCCAAATCAGTTTATGCTTATAGTTGCCATGAGCTCAAAAGATAACCAGAGGTTACTAGACAACCTTAAACTTGGTTCCATTACCAGACCAGAATGTCTATGTGCACTGTGAATTAATTTTAAAAGAAATCCTGTAATTATCTTGCGGCCCACCCCCATTACATTGCATTATACTGTGTGTGTGCATTTATTAAAAGCATTAACTTGCTAAATGTAAATATTTAAAATGCACAAGAAACTTTATGATTATGTTTTGGCCTTTCTACCTCTTAAAATATCCTGGGACCTTCAGAAAATGGGAGTGGGTTGGGCTCTCCGAGAATCTCTGTTTGGATGGGGTCTTGGCAACGGACATCAATTTGCAAGGAGAGGCGGGAAAAATGACTTCGCCCCAACTTGGCCTATCCGGGAAAGGCATTTGAATACGGTCTGATGAATGAATGGGCATGAAGAGTGGTGTCACCGATTCCAGAACCAGAATGTCATTGTCCCCCTCGGACAAGAGCTGGGACAGCTTGCATTGAATATATTCACTGTTAAAACAAACAGGCAGCAAAATATGTGGAAATTCCAGCCGGGTTAAACCCAAACACCATTAGTTCAGGCCCCGCTTCCTGGCTCCACCCTGGCTCTGAGCCCCTAGGGCAGCGGGACACGGAAGGCTGGTCTCCTGACTAAGTGACCTACAGAGACCCTGGTGGTCACTGAGCAGGCGATGGTTGGGTGGAGGGAAGGGAAACGTTAGCAAGAGTTGGAGTCTGCTGCTGCTGGGGACTGAGGGAGACAGCTCAACCTATATTCCTGGAAAGCATCCTTGTTGAGGGGCCTTTGTCCCCTTTGGGGGCACCCGGGGAACACTGGGTAACTCGCGAAGAGGGGCGACTGAAGATGCTTTTGGGAAAATCCAACGCGGGTGTCTAACTCTAGGCATGAGCCAGATCAAGGCAAAGGATAGCTGGCTCCATGGAGTTGCGGGTGAAGAATGAAGAAGTTTAACGGCATCTTATTCTGGGGACTTGGGGCACCTCCCACAGAGAGAAATTCATCTCAAAACACACGAGGTTTCTCAAGTGTTTAGAGAGAATCTTAGGGGACGGAGTAATTCAACAGGCAAGATGTCAACCTGAGTGGAGCCAAGAGAATCTGCTCAAGCCAGCCTGTGGCTGTGTGGGAAGCGTGCGTGCACGATTCTACGAAACCCCAAATATCACAGCGTCGTAACTGCTGTGGGTGTGTCTATGTCTGTAGCTTGTCTTGGAAGTGGAAGTTTCTGGAAATCGAGGCAAATATTTGATGACGAAAAGATGCCTCGGCGGTGAACTCCTCCAGGGCAGTGATCAGGTTCAGTTTCTTTTCATTTTGAGTAACTTTTAGGAAATGCTATTTTGTGCCTGACCTGGGCTAGCCCATTGCACGTCCACGGGTTCAGTGAACCCTCGTGGTAACCCGTTTTTCAGATGAGGAAACAGGGGCTCTGAGAAGTGAGGGGATCGTCCCCCAATTAACAGCTAACCGGCAACAGAGCTGGGCTTGGAATCCAGGCCCTCCCACCTCCTGCCTGCCCTCCCCGCTGTGCATTCCTAGAGCCTGGCCCCCAGGAGGCATAAACCACAAACGCTCCATTGATGCGAATGAGCGACAGGGATGACGGTGCAGTCAAACGGGGAAAGAGGTGCACTCAGTTGCCAAGACTCAGCGGGTGTCATCTGTAAAATGGGGACAGTGCTTCCTGCATTCTGTGCCTCACATTAGCGATATAATAATTAGTAACATAGCTATGCCTAAATTAGCAATATAATGATTAGCTGAATAACAGCAATAATAATAATCATACACAATTTTGGAGCACTTATTCTGAGCCTGGCTCTATAGAGTTAAGAGTGGGCTCTGGGGGCTCCACGGCTTGGGTCTAAGTCCCATCTCCCCCACTTACTAGTCACGTGACCATCATCAAGCTACTAAAGCCTCTGTGCCTCAGTTTACTCATCTGTAAAATGGGGACAACGATAGCACTTCATTGGGTTGGACTGGGGATTAAATGAGACTGTGGACTGAGTGCTCAGCACCGCATCTGACACTGCTCAACAAACATTTGCTGTTTCTGTTACAGCTGATGCTGGCATTTCCTGCACTCTCTCATTTCATCTCCCCACAACTCCCCGGGCCCATTAGCCCCTGCCGGGAAATGAGGCTCAGCACAGGTGCTAATTAGCTGTCTGATCAAGTTCACCAGTAGGAGGAGGCAGAACCTGGGCTGACCCCGGAGTGAGTGAGGCCAAGAGCGAGAATGGCCACACCCCCACAAGGTGGTCCGGTTATCCCGTTATTATTATTTTTTCACATATTCATGGGAAGTGTGTCAGGGCTGGCTGAGGAGGTTTCCCCGAGGCACGTGGCTTGTCGCTGAGGGGCAGAGCATTTTGCTGGCTTGCCCTCGTTCAGAAGCAGCCAGGCTGGCTCTGCCTGCCCCCTTTTGGTTTCCAGCAAAGCCAGCACCAGCCGGCCAGTTGGGGCGTGTGCTCATGGACAGAGGGGCCCCGGAGACCTTTATTCTCTGAAGAATGGGGACCCACGAGCACGCCCTGCTCGCCTCATAATTTGGAGCTCTCCAGAGAGGCTGGGCTGATGTTGACACTTACCAGGAAGTAGAGAAAAGCTTCTCAACAGATTTTGACATTTTGAAAGCAGCCGACAAGCCCTGAGTCCCCGGGGGTGAGGAACTGCCAGGCTTCTGATGGGGGGTGATTTCAATATGACAGTCGTCTGACTACCTGATCCCCTTTGTCAGCAGGAGGCTGGAGGGAGGGGCAGCGTGCTAAGAGGGGAGAACCCCAAATGGAAATCCCACTTCCTGAGGCCTGAGACCCCCTCTCGCATCAACTAAGGATGGGACGGATGCTTAATTAGTACCTGCAAACAGACGTTCTGCCCTGAAGCAGGGCATGGGTCCACCTCTCGCCCCTTAGGAGGGCAAACCAGGCAGGTAAGGGGAATAGATGCTTAATAAGAAGGGAAGGCGAGAGGGCTTGATTCAAACTCTAAGGTTTTTCAGGGAGAATGTACAAACAGCAGTTTCTCATGTCATTTATCTCAGCTGGCATCCTCTCTTAAAGGGGTTGTTATGTAAACGGCCTTTAGAATGTTGTCAAAACTCAATACCTGTCTCAGGTGGTATTAGCACTAAAGATAAGGATCCTCAGCAAGAAAAAAAAAAGGCAATATTATCAGCCACAGCTGTTCCTTTTACTGTAACACCTTTTCCCACTTTCTTCTGGGCAAACTCCTACGTGATCTTCAAAACCCAGGTCAAATGTCACCTCTTCCGGTAAACCTTTCCTGACACCTGCACTTCCCACAGCATTTTGTGTCCCTCTCTATTTTAGGATTCATTGCACTGTACACATGTCTCCCCACATTCATCCACGAGCATCTCAAGGGCAGGGAGGATGATGTTCGCATATCTTTGCTTCCACCCCAGAGCTACGCACATGGCACGTATTGGGCGAATGCTGGGGGATGGGCAAACTGCTTCATTCTGTCTACCAGCCCAGGCCAGATACGATTGGCAAGGGGATGTTAAAGATGAGCATCACGAAGTCATTCACACGTTGTATCCTAGTGACCAGGGACTTGGGTCTCACTGGTCCCACCCATGGCTGACCCAGACTACTGGCAAGAGAAATGACTGCTAGATACAGATTAACATCTCAGCCTTCTGAGACTGATTCAGGAGAAGCTGCCTCTATGGCCAATTTTCCTGGAATTTGGACAAACGAGAGCATCAGGGAGGATGGGCCAGACCTCGCTATTTCTTCAGGGAGCTGACAGTCTTCTGAGTCAGGAAGTTCTTTCACATGTCTAGCCTGCATCCGCCCTGCTTCACTTGGGCTCTGTCGCCTTTTGTCCGGTCCTTGGGAAAAATGCAGACCTTTTCCCTCCTACGTGTCCTCCTGAGTCAGGGAAGCAGGTGGTGGCTGGGTCTCTCTTTGTGTTAGTAACAATGCTGACCCCCAACAGATGCCTGAAAAAGCAGCCAACGTGGGTTACAAGCGGGAGGAGGGAAGCAATTCCAGGAGCTCCAGGTAAAGTGCCTTCGAGCAGCAGAGGAGAAGCTGGGCCTAGGAGCCGGTCTTCGGGCCAGAAAGAAGAACACTGCATTCTCTATCAATTTGCTCAGCCTGGAACATTTCTGAGCCCTGTGGTCTGGAGACATCCAGCAGGAGGTAAGAGGGCCATCTCCGCGACAACTGAGGCCCTGCGGTTCCGCCTCCTGGCAGCTCTGTTTCTGAGAGGCATCTGGAAAACTGAGTCTCAGACAGCAGAGCCAGGAGGATCTCGCGGGCCAGTGGTTCCGAACCTGTTCTTGGGTCATGGAGCGCACTGAGGGTTTGACGATGACAAAGGAGGGACGTAATCCCCAGGCGCTGCTGGTCTCCATGCTGTGCTGCCAGGAGCTCCCAAGTCTAAAGACGTTTGGCAGGTGACCTCAGGAAGACTCAGTCTCCCCAGGGACACGGAATTCTGAGGCCATGGAATTGCCGTGTTAGAGGGGGCCCTGGGGCAAGTGCCCAGCGCCACTCCCTGATTGCTAGAGACTGAATGTGTGTCCCCAAAATTCATATGTTGAAACCTAACCCCCAATGTGATGGTCTTGGGGGAGGGGCATTGGGGAGGTGACCGGGTCCTGAGAGCAGAGCCCTCATGAATAGGATTAGTGCCCTTATACGAAGAGACCCCAGAGAGCTCCCTCGCCCCTTCTGCCACGTGAGGACAAGGAGAGAAGATGCCTCCCATGAACCAAGAAGCGGGCCCTCACCAGACACCAAACCTGCCGGCGCCTTGATCTTGGACTTCTAACCTCAGAACAGTGAGAAATAAACTTGTGTTGTTTATAAGCCCCCCAGTCCACAATGTTCTGTCACAGCAGCCTGCCCGGACTGAGACGTGGTCACTTCATCACGATGCCCTGCAAAGAAGGCCCGTGGTCCTACTACTCACGCCTGCCCTGTTCCCGACACCCACCCAGAC
Source organism: Equus caballus (assembly GCF_041296265.1). Lineage (NCBI taxonomy): Eukaryota > Metazoa > Chordata > Mammalia > Perissodactyla > Equidae > Equus > Equus caballus. The sequence continues at coordinate 18,434,539 of NC_091691.1, read as the reverse complement.
TCCTCAGGCTTGAAGTTCAAGGTCATGTTTCTCAGGCTGTCACTGTCTAACCGAGGTGGACGGCAGGAGAGGAAATGGCCATAATTCTGCCATTGCTCAGATTTAAGCAATGACTTTAAGGGTCTTTTTAGTGGGGTCTAGGCTTCCTCAGCTGCTTCCCTATAACCCGGATCTCAGAGGCTGTTGGGGACCACCAATTATAAACTCTGATACCGAGAGGGGACAGGCAGGTAAGGGAAATTAGTAAAGTGCGTGTGTGAGGGAGTAATTTCAAGATAGAACATGAGGTTGCCTATTAAACACAAAAGACTATTCTTCATTTTCATAAAACAAATCTTTCTCATCTTTCCGGAAACATATGAACCTCTTGTTCTGTCTCTTCTTATCCCTTATCATAAAGATATGGGTACAAAAGATCTAACTTTCATCCTATTATAAGAGAATCAACAGCACTAACGTTATAACAAATGACAACAGACACTGGCCTTAATGACAGGGAGACAACAGGGAGTGGTGGGGATTGTGGCAAACTGCAGAGCCCATGCTGTGTCTAGAGGGGGCAGCTGCTACTCAGTCCAGGCGGATTATTGCCCCATAAGAACATAAGCTCAATGCGGTCAGATCACCCACATTTTTAAGAGAAGCTGTAAATATGATATTTAAATAAAATTTTGAAACATCGGCAATAAATTCCAAGTGTAAACATCAATTGTCTCTTAGGGCAATACAGTGCAAACCTAACAAATCATGTCTACAGCCTGTATCTGGCCTGAGGCTGCCTCTTTCTGTTCTTTGTCTTGGGAGGGTTTGAATGATGGCAACACCGTTTTATTTTCAATTAAGAAAGAAAATATAAAGAAAAATTCTAACATTGTTCGTTTAATCATTAATGGATAATAGTCCTCTCACGCTCACAGCGTGGCCATGATTTTTGAGGACAGCATCATAGAAACCTACATTGTGCTCATCCTCCAGACACTCCCAGATGCCACTGCAAGAGGGAGAGTAATGGGCCAGCAGGAGCATGAATCTGACTACTGCAGAATCCCTCAGGTCCTTATCTTCCTGGCCAGCCACAGCAGCTGAGAAAGCCATCCCCACTGAGAGACTGGAATGGCCCATCCTCCCCGTGAAGCTATGTAGAGAGGCTCCAAGCCATCGCTCAGTTGGGATGGGGATGGAAGGTGATGATGGCAACCCCGCCTGTGCCATCCAGGGCTTGGGGCAGGTGGAGGGAAGGAAGGAGGCGACCTGGGCCATCTCCCCATTCTGACCTCCTGCTGGTCGGTCCATCGGGACCCACTGCAATGCAGAGGCGGGGCGGGAAATCCACATGCTTCACTAGGGATGCTCTGGCTTGGTCCCACAGCCGCCTGGGCAGGTGAGAAAAAAGTGCCACTGATCTCTAGCCAAATCCCGACTCTCAGGAAACCATGTTGACTCAGCCGTCAAAACACATCTCAGCAAATTGGCAAAGACTAAAAAGTTTGATAACACAGCAAGTTGGTGAGGCTGTGCAGAAACACTCTTCTGCTTGGCTGGTAGGACGGGTACAACCTCTATGGTGAGCAATTTGGCAATTTCTGCCCAAATCACAACATACATGACCTCTGACCCAATAATTCCACTTCTAGGAATTTATTCTATTGATAAGCCTGCCCATATGCCAAATGAGGTAGTTATACAATGTCACTCATCACAGCCATGTCATAGCAAAATATTGGCAATGATCTAAATGTCCATCATGGAGGTGTGGCTCAACAAATTATGGCAGAACCAAACAAGGGAATGCTATGCAGCTGTGAAAAAGAACCAGGACTCTCTTTATCTACTAATTGGGACTAATCACCAAGATATGTTGATAACTAAAATAGCAAGGTGCAAAATGATATGTATAATGTGCTCTCATTTGTGTAAAAAATATATCAAAATAATGTTTGTGTCTGTCTATGCATAAAATGCTACTAAAAGGACCACAAAAATGATGAATATTGCTTACCTCTGTGGAGGGAAACTGTGTGTCTGGGTTTAGGGGAGAGAGAAAAGCTTTTCACCATGCATCTTTTATATCTTTTAAATTTGGAACCATGTGAATGCCTTTCATGGTAGAAACAATTAAAATTTGAAAAATGGCAAGCTCACAAAGAAAACAAAACAAAGCAAAAGCCAAAATCCATATTCCAGGATAAGCACTCCTGGCCCCAGCCTCCCGAGGGCTCCAGCCATGGTGGCGGATTCCAGTCCAGCATGTTTTGGGGTTTGGCTCCCCTCACCGCATCTTCACACCCGAGAGGGTTCAGGGAGCCGTGGAGTATGGGTGCCAGGCTGGCACCACCCGCTTACCTGCTCCTTCTCTGAATATGGGTTGTTGAGGACGACGGGCACATTGCCCTTCCCCCACAGGTCGTTGAAGACTCGGTCGTTCTCCACGCCGAGGGGCAGTGGTTTGTGTGACTTGCCATCCAGGTCTCTGCAAAGCAAGTCAGGGGAGGTGAGGAAGGTGTGATGTCAGGAGGACCGGCTGGTGGCCCTGGTCTGGAAGTCCTGAGTCAGCACAGAACCTCCACGGTTCACCCACAGCACCGTATGTGGAGCCAGCGTGCCTTGGGCGCCCAGCCTGACGCTGCGTAGGGTCACCAGCGACGGGTGGAAGCAGCCCTGTTGTCAGGCGTGAACATGAGCTCCTCAAGTCGGCACCGATGGCTGACACACACCCGTCTTTGTGAAAATCATCTCAGAAGGGCTGTGATGTGGATTTTGTTCCCCTCCCCCATTTCATAGATCTAGAAACACAGGAGGCCCATCTCCTAGCAGAACCCCAGGACAACTTAATGCCCACAAGATTTAATGGTGGAAAATGTAGGAGGCGGGAGGGGTGGGGAAGGAAACCAGTCCTGGGGGCCAGGGTGGTAAGTCATTCCATCGCTGAGACACTGATAATAAGACTGAGGATACCAGCCAGGATAAACAGGAATGAGTCTGCAAATAAGGGGAACAGAGCAAGAAAAATACTGCTACTATTAATAGTGATAGCTAGCGTTTATTCAGCACTTACTATACGTCAAGCACTTTACGTAAGTTTTAGTTAATTTAATCCTTGTGACAACCCTATGAGGTAGGTATGAATATTAATCACGATTCTACAGATGGAGTGAGTGAGACAGAAGCTAAGTTGCCCAAGGTCACAGTATTCCAGCCTACTCTTCACCCATTCTGAAGTGGAGGCTCTCGTTATTGTCATCACTTATCATCATCATTATCATTATCATCGCCCCACCATCGCTGCCACCACCAGCATCATCGTCGCTACCGTCACCATCACCACCATCACCACCGCCACTGCCATCATTCTTAAAATCATCACCATCACTATCATAATCATCATCATCCGACATCTCCTCCTTATCAGCATAGCCATCACCACCACAGACACACGACCATCATCACCAGTGTTAGCATCATCCTCATTATCACCATTGCCATTGCCGTAATCAACCTCCTCCTCCTCCTCATCACCTTCATCCCATCATAATCTTGATTACCAGCACCATCATTACCAGCATCGCCCCCCCTCCTCTATTATCACCATCATCATCCTCACAATCTCCACCAGATGAAGAAACAGAAGCTCAGAGAGGTTAAGTCACCAGCCTAAGCGACACTGCTAGTGATGGTTGAGTTGGGATTCAAAACCAAGCTTATTTCTGATTCTAGCGGCTGCCTTCTTAACCGTGAAGCTTTCCTGGCTGCCCGCTTGTGACCTCTAATAGGTTCGGAGGAGGCTGTCTCAGCCAGGTTCCACACACTGGCCATCCTCTGCGACGGACAGAAGTCACGGCTGAGATGGGACTGACTTCGCATTAAAATCCACATCTCCCGGCCAGCCCCGCCTCACCTCGGTTCCTCCACCCTCTGAGCTCTACCCTCTGCTTCCTGACAACCTGCCTCTTTGTAACCCTCGCATCCAGTTTTACTCTGACTACGGCATCTGTCTGTTCTCCAGCCTTGGGCAATGTGGCTGCTCTGTGGCTCATCTCGGTTTTGGTCCCAGGTGTCAAGGCTGGCCCTCGTCTAGCCCTTTGTTCTATGTTCTCAGCTTTGAGGACGCCCTGTCTTGGCTCCATAATTTCCACCAACCCCTGATCCGGTGCTGATGGTCATTTGGGATGAATCAGAAGCCAGAGCCCAGGGGAGTGCATAGTCCCGAGCGGCCCCTCCGGCTGCTCACTTGGGGGCTGCCAGACCCCTCTCTTTGCTGTATTTCACAAAGTCCTGGCGGCCCACATCTAAGCCACTTCCGCTCTTCTGCTTGGAGAGGTCAGCAATTGTCAGACGGAACATTCTGTTTTACCCTCTTTAAAATGTCACCAAAACACACTGGGAGTCGTTCTTGATTACAGATATTTTCCAAGTCAATGGTTTACCTAGGTGGTGATAAACAGACGAATTGTCTGTGAAGAGGGCTGCTCTAAATGTCACTCAGCTCCCTCTCAGCTCCGAAACTCCTGATTCTAGGATCTCACGTGGCCACAAATGGGGATTTGGCAGAGGAGGGAAGAGGTGGATACTGTTCGAACATCTGTAATGTACCAGGCACTTGCACAGAAGTTATTTCATTTAACCTCAATGGACATGCATAGTCCTATTTTACAGACACAAAAACTGAGCCCAGAGAAGTTACGTAAGTTTCCCGGGGCCGTGCAGTAAGCGCACAGCAGAGCTGGAATTCGAAACTGGGTCTGATGGCTGCTGGGCCCAGATCCTTCCTTTTTTTAAACAGTGACAGGAAAACCTATTCACGTTAAGCCAGAGGCTAAGGAGCAAGTTATCCGACATCTTTTGCTGAATGAGGCCAGTTTACAAAATAGCCAGGGTACAATTACCCAGGCAATTCTGAAACGGCTCACGTGGCTCATCCTGTGTGAATCTGCAGGCAGAGCTGCTGTCACTGTCATCCTTGTTTTTTTTTTTAAGTCTTTAACGCCTTTGTTTAAATAATGCATTTGAAGTGTTTTGTCAACACGAACTTATTTAAGAGTCCTGTGTCTTGAGCAGGGGAAGAATATTTTTAATATGGGACCATGGGGAACATCCGGGTTGAGCTATTTTGCTTTTATTTATCCAGGAGCAAAACCAGGAGATTTAGGTAGATTCCCCACCCTGCGTCTGGCAGCGATAACCGAGGTCTGAGGGAAATATCTGGCTCATTGCTAGAATTTGCTCACCCGGGAAGCCAGCTGCTGGACGGGTTCTTGTGGGCAGTGTGGCACTGGACGGTGGATGGGGTGGAATCCGGTTCAACTTTTGACTTTGCTGGTTACAAGCTGTGCAACTTTGGATATTTTGGACACTTAGGCTTTCCAATTCTTAGTTTATTCATCTCTAAAATAGGGTTAAAAATAATACCCAGTGCAGGGAGTTGCTGCAATGGTTAAATGATCTAAAGCTTACCGCACTACCATGTGGCACCTGCTGTCGCTCGTACTATTCATTTGCTTATGGGCTGATCGGACAGAAACAGAAAGGAAGATGCTGGTTCTGTAGGAAACAGCCAAGATTTCTCTAAGCCAGCGTGCTCTGGGAGAATCTCCCGCAACGATCGAGACATTCTACATCTGCGCTGTCCAGCATTCCAGCCACTAGGCACGTGTGGCAACGGAGTGCTTGCACTTGGCTACTGTCGGTGAGGGACTGAATGTTTAATTGTATTTAACTGCAATCAAATTTAAGTAGCCATATGTGGCCAGTGGCGACAGTATTGGACAGAGCAGCTGGAAGCCTTAATGTCTCTGAGGACTGGGAAATCAAGGGACACACGGCTTCCAGCTGAGAGAGGGGTGTCTTCCCTGGGGTGAGGGGGTCCCAGGCAGGGATGTCTGTACTCAGACCCTTTCTGAGCTGTCATGTCTTGTTCACAGAGCCCAGGAATTCGAGAATTCTCTGCTTCCCTTCTAGATTCTCATCTCTCACCATTCTCAGCCTTGACCTCCACTCTCCACTGTTCCCGGGAGCACACTGTGTCCACTCTGACATGTACACTTGCCCTCCCAGGATGCCCTTTCATCTTCCCTCTGCCGAGAGCTGACTCCTACTCACCCTTCAAGGCCCACCTCTCCTGGGGGTTAAATAAGGTCATGCACGTAAAATGCCTAGTACACAGTCGGCACTTACTAAACAAGAGCTATGTTTATCTTCATTGACAACTAAGGAAACTGAAGCTCAGAGAGATTAGGTCATTTGTCGAAGGTCACGCTGCCAGCGAGCAGTGGAGAAAGCTTGAGTCAGTCGTCTCCTTCTTGCTATTCTCCTAGCTGAGAATCACCGAGAACAGGGCTTTTAGGGGTGGGGGAGTGGCTTGATGGGACCTTATGCTTGTAAAAAACCTCAAATTCAGATATTGGGTATTCCCTCCAAAGGCAGTAGAGCTGCTGAATGTATTTATCTGTTAAATGCAATTTTGGTAACTCTGATGCATCATTTCCTCCCTTAAATAAATATACTGGGAGCCCCTAGATGGAGGCGGATGGGCCTGTCTTGACGTCTCAGAAGCCTGGACAGTGGCTCTCCAGTGCTCAGGGGTCCTGGTCCCGCCCAGCTGCCCAGAGTGGTCTCGGTTTAGATCAGGGTTTCTCAATCTGGAACTATTGATATTTTGGGCCAGATAATTCTTTGCTGTGGGGGGCTGTGCTGTGCATTGTAGGATGTTTAGCAGCCTCCCTGGTCTATACCCATGAGATGCCACTAACTGCCCCAGTGCCCTTGACAGTTGCGACAACCAAAAACATCTCCAGACATCACCCAGTGTCCCTTTGGGGAGGAAGCAACATGTACTCTTCCCTATTGAGAAGCACTGGCTTAGATGCAGCTGAGGACGCCAATCTCAAGCTTCCCACTGCCTCCCATCCTTGCTCTACGCCCACCCAAGGGCTCGCCAGCATTTATTTACTAGTCCCTTATTCCCAGGCCTCACTCAGCGGCTCCCACCTCCTCTCAGGCATCCTCATCCCTCTGGAAAGGCCATCCTCCCATGACCTTGGCAGTCTGGGTGGACCAGTGTCTCCAGAGCCATCATGTGGTCACGTTTGGTGGTTCTCAAACTTCGTCAGAATCAACCAAGGGGCTTGGAAAACTGCCAGAGCCCGCCCCCTGGCGAGTCTGAAGAAGGGGGTGTAGGTGGGAACCCCGGAATCTGCATTGGCAAAAGCACCCCACAGGGGGCATGGACACCCCTGAAGCCCCACCTCCCTGGAAGAGCTCTGCCCGACTCTAGCAGTGAAGAGCACGACTCCCTCCTGGCTAGAAACGTCACCGCCCCCCAGCTCTCCTGCTCCCCTCCGCTTTCCTCCTATAAGACCAGCTTGCACCTGGTGAGCGTTTTCTACGCCTCTGGCAAGGACTCAGCTAAAGCCCTTTTTCTTCCACTTCGCTAGCTGGATGATCGTACTCAAGCCAAGAGTCGGTCTAGCATCTCTAAACCTCCTGAGAACCTTTGCCAGATCCTTTCAACTGAGGTTTGGTGGGAGCCAGGGCCCCCTGACCTCTCACAAAGCGGGGACGGGGTCCTGGGCCCGACTCCATAGGAAGTTTGCATGGTGTTAGTCGGCCCAGCGCTGACCACTAACCAACCCCGAGGACCCAGGACGGGAAGCAGGTGGGCCAGGCCTGCAGACGGGGCCTGCCTGCTCAACCAGGCGACGACAAGGCTGCTGAGGAGCAGCTGGTCCTGGCAGGAAGCCTGCCTGCGTCTCTCAGCACACTCCCCTTCTCACCCTCCCCGCGCCAACAGCCTTTGGTTTCTGCCTCCACCTGGCCGTGGATGCTGGGAGCGGAGTTAAAGCAGGAAGACTGGGGTCTCTGCAAAGCTTTTCTCCTAGATTTCATCATCCTGGTGTAGGGGAGATCTCGATAGAGAAAAGGAGATCTCGATAGAGGGCCTCTGGGCTCAGGAACAACCATGGTTCTCATTCCTCATGTCACACAAGCCTGGCAGAATCCTCAAACTCGCGTCTACAGGGTCCGGGCTGGGCCGATCAGGCTGAATTTGGATGCTGGGGAACTGGAGAGCCCAGGACAGCCCCTGTCCAGGTCCCGGGGCTGGTTGTCTGACCAGGATGTGGACTTTGTGCTAACAGCTCTTCTAATATATATATATTTTTTCTGAGAGGCTGGAAACCAGTTTTAATGTGAAATCTCTTGATTTCTCTATTTTGCCACAAATTCACTTTTCCAGAAAACTCTGCAGGCCAAATAAAAGTCATGGGAGAATGGGGTGTGACCTTCAACCTCCAGTTTGTGACCTCTGACCTAAAGGGATGTTGGAGCTCCTCCTCCTGGACTGATGGAGAGGGCGCATGGAGCGGTAAACCTTCTGGGTGCGGCTCGACAGGGGGTGAGCTGGTCAGCTGCTCGCCTGCAATGAGCACTGACCACCACTGACCTCGGGAAGAACCTGAATGGTAGTTCTGGAAGGAATCTTGGGGCTCCTCTGGTCCACATACCATTTTTACAGATGGGGAGACTAAGACCCAGAGAGGGCAAGGGGTTTCCCTAAAAGACGTAGGCAAAGGGTCACTAAACCCAGTCCAGAGAGACCTCATGGTGACGGCAACGGGGACAGCTATGGATCAGCGGCAGGGCCTGGCCACAGCACTGCTCAATGGGGCTTGCCGGATGAGCGTGCGAGGCTGAATAATGGCTCCAAAGAGACCAGGTCCAAGTCCCTGGAGCCCACATATGTCCCCATGGAAGAAGGGGCTTCGCAGGTGCGATTCAGTCAAGGGTCTTGAAAATGGGGAGATTATTCTGGATTATCTGGATGGGCCTAAATACCATCAAAGTGTCCTTATAAGAAGGAAGCTGATGGAGATTCGACTACAGAAGAGGAAGGGCACTGATGACTGAAGCAAGACACACACTGCTGGCTTTAAGATCGAGGAGGGGACACAAGCCAAGGAAGGCAAGGAATTCAGTTCCAGAAGGTGGAGCAGGCAAGGAAACGGATTCTGCTGTAGAGCCTCCCGAAGGAACGCAGCCCTGTGGACACTTTGACCTGATTTTAGCACCGTGAGACCCACTCCAGACTTAAGACCTCCAGAACTATAAGAGGATAAATATGTGTCATTTAAGCCACCACGTTTGTGGGCTTTTGTTATAGCAGCCATGGGAAATTGATACAGTGAGTGGGTGGGGACAGGGACAGGATGGCATGGTGGCAGGAGGGTTGGTGGTCCCTGCCCCTCTGTCTGATCTCATGGCCTGCCACACTCACCTACTCGTACTCAAGCCCCAAGGCCTCCTTTCAGTTCCTTGAATGCCCCAACCTCAGGGCCTTTGCTCCTGCTGTGCCCTCTGTCAGCAACGCCCTTCCCTAGATGGCACATGGTTCGCACCTTCTGGCCTCAGTGTAAATGTCGCCTCTTCAGAGAGGCCTTCTCTGACCCTTCAATCTAATGTTCTACCCAAACTCAGGCTGTGTTCCTTCAAATCACTGTTTTATTTCCTTCCTAGCACGCAACACAATCTAAAACAATTGCATATGTCCAGTTGTTTATTATTCATTTCTAGTCTATGATCTGACTCCGAACGGCAGAGCTTCGTCAACAGATCCCCAGTTCTGAGGACGATATCTGGGGCGGAAGAGATGCTCAATAAATATCTGTTGAATGAAAGATGGTGAGAAACAGCCTGGTTACGCGCCATTTGGGGTGGGTGGGTTTATTCCATAGCTCTTCCCAGAAGGAGGGGCTGGGTGCCACTTGACAAGATGGCAGGGACACAGATGGAAAGAGGGTGTGATGGGAGAGTCACGACTACAAATAGGACCTCTCTGCTCCACCCAGGAAAGGACGGCCGGGGAGCCACACACGTCCCGACGGTCGAGGTGAGAGGGCAGAGCTGCAGTGAGATCTGCTATGATGGCACCGTCAGTGAGTCAATTCCTTGGTGGGAAACTCCCAGCAGAGTCGTTCAAGGCTCTGAGGCGCGCCAAGCACGGCCAGGGGGAGATCGGCCACCACAGACAGTCCTGGAAGCCACGCTGTCATTGGCCGCGCTGAGTCGGTTCTCCAGGGGGGCTGTCTTTCATAGACAGCACCTTGGGGCCTCAGTTTCCCTTTCAGACTGAGAAAATATTCTGAAGTCTTCAGAAACTGGATGGCGAGTGGCCAAAAGTGCAATCTACAAAGTCAGGAGAGGTCAAGAGCACAGGCCTGCGGTCAAGTCCTGGCTTTGTCACTTGCTAGCTGTGTGACCTGAGACAAGTGACCACTCCTCTCTGAGCCTTAGTTTCTTTCTCAGGAAAATGGAGTGCTATGAGGAGCAGATGAAGTACTTGATGTAAAGACCTTAGCCTGGGGCCAGGCCCACCTGGAGTACTCAGTAGAGGTTACCCAGCAGAATGATTTTAAAACTTGGGCTTGTCACAGAAGGCCTCTTCCCCCCAACTAAGCTGATTCTCTAGGGTCAAAATTGACTTCTGTTCCTCCAGCCACATTCTCTTATCTGGTTTCTCTTTAATTTTAGACACTCCTAGTGAGATTTCTAGGTAGAACCAGGACCAGCACCCTGTGGCCAGTGCTGTGTGACCCTGGGCAAGTTGCTTCACCTCTCTGAGCTTCAGTTCCCTCATCTATAAAAGGGGGCTGAAACCACACATTCTACTTAGAGAGCCGAATTCATGCAAGCTCTGAGGAGGTGACTGTGCTGAAGGTAATCTAAGAAACCGAGTGCCCTGCAGTGGAGAAGTTATCAGAGCGCAGGGCGAGGTGGGCCGGCTGGTCCAGATGGATGCTTGGACCAGGGACCTTGGCCTCTTTAAAACCCTCCTTCAGGGCAGCAAGCTGAGCAACCTGGATATCTTCTGACATGCAGCCGTTTAAAGGGACCGCTCCCAAATGCAGCAGGCCCAGGAAGTTCCTGGATTTCTCTTCCTTACGCATCCTCATGCTGCCACCACCTGCCAGGGCCACCGCCCCCCGGGAGGAAGGGATGAGCCTGTGTCTAGAATAAACATCACTTCTCCCCCACCTCAGGGCCAGCATCCCCGAACTACAGGACCAGGGATGCCTCAGGAGAGAAAGGGGCAAGACAGAGCCAGAGAGTAAGTCTGTGTCCACGAGGAGAGGACGATGGAAGGAAGCACATGCGGCCAAGAGAATGGGAGAGTGGGGGGCATTACTGAGGACCAGCGATGGCTGCAGCCTCGGCTCGGGCCCCAGAAGGTGGGTGTGACCTGGATGTGGGGCTCCCGGCCTGGAGGGCAGCTGGCCTCATGGTCACCTGTCCATCCAGCATCCAGGATGCCAGTTCTGACCCCCACCCCAAAATGCAGCCCGGATGGAGTGGCCCCTGGGAAGATGAGTCATTTCCAGGCAGCCTCGTGTTCCAAGGGGCTTGCACCCTCCCAGGCCTGCCAACTCCGAGAGTGACCCCAAAGAATCCTCTGTCTCCAGGCTTCCATTTCCTGACTTGGGACGCTGATTCTCAATGAGGCACTTATTTCAGCCGCTAGGAGGCAGTGTGGCAATTTGTGAGCGCACGTTGGGTTGTTACGATGATGGTGAGAAGGCTCCCGGCATGACAGTGGGAGGGAGGTGGCCTCAGGGGTGGTGGATACCCTGCTACGCCAGCGACAAACCCACATAAAGAAGAAAGGTCCTGGCTGCCTCACGACCTTTGGACATCCACACAGATAAAAAACAGGCTTAAATTCCTGAGCCACAGTCCCAATATGGGCCTATGTATAGATAGGGCTTTCAGGCAGACTGACTTTTCCACGCATGCAACTGTTGGGTAAATCAAAGAAAGACAGGACATCGTTTTATTGGGAGTCGTTCACCATTTTGGAAAAGCACGTCACCAAGGCGACACTGCTGGTGGCATTTGAGTTGCCAAAACCATACACCTGTGGCAATCCGCATTTGATGCTGTCGTGTCTACAGCAATTCTGTGTCTAGGGGCAAACGTCTGACCATTTTGGTGGAGTCTGGCCTGAGCACTGATATATTCACTGATAGGTTCTGGTATCATAAATTACTTTTATGCTCCGTCACTTTTATCTTACAGTTAGGGCATTATATTGGTTAAAAAGTGTAAAGCGTGGGTAGGTTATATGATCCCTGAATTAGCACCTGGTTAGTAAAGGATAAAATAGTTTAAAAATATTTGTTAAAAATGGGGGGCTTTGAGTCCGGCACGGTGAGCCACTGAGCCAGGGGGGCACCCGCTATTATTAAATATTACTCACCCTTAGAACCACTCACCTTAGTGGGGTTCATGGAGCCCTTACTCGCCCTGGGTCACTTTCTCCGGAACCTGACTGCCCCCAGAACGGTATTTTCTGCTCCTTTTGCTCAGACAACTGTGCTGTGTGCAAGGCTGCCGCGAGGTAAATGGAGGGAGGACCGTGATGGAGGAGGGCAGGCGGAGAGCTCAGATGCAGGTCTGCCAGAGCAGGACCCCAAGTCAGAGCGGCCTGTCCCTCCCTCGTCCTCGGGCAAGCAAAGGCTGCTGCCCCAAGATGGTGTTGGAGAGGCCCCTCGGGGTCGGGCTCCCGTTAAACTCCTTCCCACTCCACGATCCTGTCCGCGCCCGGCGCCCTGCACCTGCCCTTTGTGTCCCGGACTGTCGGCTGGGAGAGGGCCACACTGGCTCCTTGGAGGGGAGGGCCCAGCTCTCAGCGATGGGAGGGACTTGTCCATACCACACACGGGGAGTCAGACTCCTGGGCGGGTGGGGGTGTGACAGAAACAGAGCCCCCGGGAATTCTGATGCTCAGCAGCCCATGCCCACTCAAGAATCAGAAGCAAGCGTATGGAACATTAGCTACTGTCAGGATTCAGCTGCCCGTGGGGAGGGGACTGCCCTCTCAAGGCAAGAGGGCCCCCTTCAGTGTCCCACTGGTCCTCGTGCGAGAGGCGGTGTGAGGGTGAGGAGGCATACATAGGATCGGGAGGGAGGGGTCGTGCCCATGAGCCTTTGAGGAGGGCCTTTCAATGCCCCCGGACAACAAGACCAACGATGGGTGCTGGATTTTACAGCTGCTTTGCAATTGAAGTCCATGGAATGAGACCCGAGGGGCTGCTGGCGGCCCAGAAGCTACATGGAGACTAAACATGCCACCTGCGCTGCTGCTGTAGGGACCCCTGGGAGGTGGCAGCCGCCCTGAGGGCTGGGGTCTAGCCTGGGTGGCCTCCTGTGCTGGTCATGCGTGAACCAGGCCCCAGATCTCTGCCAGCCAGGAGAACCCCGAGGACTGATTCTGGCCCCCAGCTCTGGAAGTGGACATCAGGGCAGCAGGGGCCTGGTCCGTCACCCCACCAAGAGGGTCCCACCACGTCCTGTGCACCGGGGTCAAGACTCCCTGTCTGCCGACTCATGGACATGGGACCAAAGGTGTGTGGGGGACTCCAGGTGACCCCAGGGAACTCGAAGAAGAGAGAAGGAGCAGGTTGGAGGGCGGGGCTCAAAGGGCAGGAAGTCACCTTGCTTCCCCTCTGCCCAGGGGCTTCCAGCAGAGCCTCTTCTTCCTACTGGGGGGCTCTGGGGTCTTGCTGGAATCAGCTTCCTTTTTCCCCAGGTGTGGGACATTGGGCAAGCCCAGAATGTAATGGGGGCTGAGGTGGGCCGCCATGGACTTAGAGGCCCGCCAAAGGGCAGTTTTGGGGCTGCCCCATCAGGAAGGAGGACTGGATCCCACTCAGTTCCCCAAACACCCCAGGTACTCTCGCACCCCAGGACCTTGGCACCTGCCGTTTCCTCTGCCTGGAACGCTCCTCCTCCACAAAGTTGCAAGGCTCCCTTTCCCCATTCTCTGAGGGTCTTCCAATGTCGCCTTCCTAATGAGACCTGCCCAGACTCCCTATCTGAAATTCCACGCTGCCCAACACTTCCTACCCCATCCCTGTTCTGGGTACCTCCTTAGCACGTATCACGCATGGACTACCTATTATGCCTCTTCATCTTGTTTATTCTTTGTCTATTTCATTCACTGCTCCATCCCTGGAGCCCAGAAGTGTCGGGCACACAGTAGGTCCTCAACGAACATTTGGTAAATGAATCAATGCAAGGCCTGCAAAGCTATTTATTTATTACAGGCCCCCGAGGGACTTCCTGGTGACCTCTAAATGTTCTTGGGACACTCGGGGTCCTTGGGGAGGGGGTTGGGGAATCTTGGCCTGGATTTCTGGGTGGCCCCAGACCTGACTTGGCCCCAGAGCCACCTCCCTCTACAGTCAGGGGTGGGTAGGAAGGGACTGCCGAGACCCACCCTGGTAGCCCTGGGGGCTGTGGGGTCAGTGCTAGACCTGAGATGACAGTGAAAGGAGGCAGAAAGGATCTTCTCTCTCTCTCGTACCTCCTGATCCACCAGTCTCGGACCACCTGGCCCAGCTGCCGAGCCTTCCCAAGAGGAGCTAGAATCGCCCACTGTGCTGCCAGCTCTCCTCCCCCACAGAATCAGAAAATGCCAATCTGGCAAACACAGAGGGGCTGGTACCCAGTTCTTTGAGTTCTAGTATCAGCTCCCGCATGATCTGAGCAGGGCCGCTGCTCTGGGGAGCCGGGGCCAATTCCCTACTCTGATTCCATTCCCTTCCTTTAGAACCGCCTTGCCCTCGACCTGCCGTCCCAGGGAGAGTGCTGGTTCAGGCTGCGGGTTGCCCAGCACTCAGCTCGTCCCCTCTCTGTTCTCAGAGCCCTGGCATCCACTCCATGCCGGGGTCTGCCATGCACACGTGCCTCTCACTCCCTGGGTGACCCCAGGGAAGGCCCTCCTGCCCCAAACCTCAGTCTTGTCACCCGTGAAATGCAGATTGTGAAAAGATCCACCTTGTGGGGTGGCTGGAGGATTAGATGGGAAAAAGACCGGAAGACGTGATGTGGGCTGCCATGATGATTAGCTCCGGGATTTGTGGCAAGAGGAACATCCTAGGAGCTATGCCCACTCCGCTCTTGCAATTGCAATTTTAAGGGAAAGAGGCAAGGGAGGCGAGTGGCCGTGCCTGTGCAGACGTCTGGGACAGCTCAGGCTGGCTTCTGGGCTGTGAGATGGAGTTCGGGACGTGCCTGTGCCCAACACACACACACACACGCATCAGTGGAGCTTACCTGTCAACCTGGACTTCTGCATCTTTTGTCTCCATCTTGGCAGGTCCCCCTCCATTGATGCCTTTGCCCCCATTGGCGAGAAGGCTCAGCACAGGCTCTATCTCTCTGAGCAGTTCATTGTTCTTCCCGCTGCCCTGGAGGGCGATCCCGGCACTTTTCTTGGCAGGCTCCTGGCTTGAGGGCCTGGGAGCCAGGCCGTTGGTGTGGCAGAGCGAGCCAGCTTCCTGTCTATTGTCTTGGGCATGCTGTGGCCCATTGCCAGGACCTGTGGCCCCATCCACGGTGAGTGGCTGCTCCTTGCTGGCCGATGGCTGGTGGGACAGATCGATGGCTGCAGTGGGGGGACCCAGGGGCCGTGTCACACGGATGGTCTTAGGGGTCCCGTCTCCAGTGAAGGTGGTCTCCAGGTGCGTGGTGAAGCCCTCAGGACCCCTCAGAATGAGGACCACGTGGGTCTCGGAGGCAATGCCCTTGAGGACCTCCAGCGCGCTGTCATAGCTCAGGTCCACCAGGGGCTGGCCATTGACAGCAAGAATGATGTCTCCAGCCTGGATGAGGCCGCTCTGCTCCGCGGCACCCCCTCGAATCAGGTCTGAGATGATCACGGGCGGCTTGCTCACCCGCTCCTTCACCAAGAATCCCAGGCCCCCCACTTTGCGCTTGAAGAGGCGGACGGAGATGACATTGGGTTGGATTTGTTGAACACTAAACATGTGATTCTCCATGGCATCCAGTGTCCAAAGGTCTGACGACCTCCAAATATGTCAAGCCAAGACCGTTTCAGCAGGAGGAGCCAGGCTTCAGGCTGTGCAAAGAGAAGGAGCTGGGGGCCGGTGCTGCAGGGGCTGCAGGAGCCTGGAGAGCGAGCTGCTCTGGGGCTTTGGTCTTCTCTGTCTTTGACGTCAACTCGGCGTCATCCACTCATTGCTGTTCGGCCGTCGGTGGCATGATCTCATGCGTCTGCCTCCTTCCCTGTTCTCTAAGGAAGCGATGGTTGATCAGGCAGACGTCAGGAGAAGCAGTGGGACGTGTCCCTAAGCGACAGGCCAGGCGGACTGGGGAGAAGTGTCTGGTGGATGTGTCTAGATGTGTCTAGAGGTGACGCATGCTAGTGTGGACTCTTCTCTGGGCATCGCCAGCCCACTAGATGCAGATCAGATCTGGGGCTT
This sequence comes from Equus caballus, assembly GCF_041296265.1. Lineage (NCBI taxonomy): Eukaryota > Metazoa > Chordata > Mammalia > Perissodactyla > Equidae > Equus > Equus caballus. Next base: position 18,418,265 of record NC_091691.1, on the reverse strand, counting down.
CCTGAGCTGAAGAGAAGGAACAGGGAAGGGATGAAGAGAATTAAAAAGATTGATGTGGAGTGCCCAAACCACCTTCAAAACTAAGATGGAAAACGCAGCCAACTGAGAAGTCTAGCCATGAGATGCTCTGGAGTTTTGAAGCCAACACAGAAGTGAAATCCTTCTTCCTCGAGGGAGAGACCTCCCCAGTTAGCTGCAAATTGCCTGGTTTCATCAAAGCCCTCCGAGACCAAGGGTCTCCCTGGGGAAACCACTGACAGTCAGCCCCAGAAATCAGATGGCAAGAGTCATAAGACCTCTCTTATCTCTTTCCTACCGCAAGAAGTCACCACTCCAACTTGTCACGCGACCTTTGGCTCAGTGTGTTTCACAAACATTTCCCATTCACAGGTCAGGAGCTCAGCTGACACTGATCTTTGGGCTCTCCATTTCGGCCACACTCCAAGCCCTCGCAACAAACCTACTAGAAGGTGAATGATGCCACCTTCTGAGGAACCACCGACGAGCAATGTCAGTTGGCCTTTATGACCATTTTTGTAATTATTGACTTATTTTGGATTCAAAAGGACAGATTTGGCCACATTACAAACTATTATAAACCATATTTTGTGTAGTAATTACTAAAGATGTGGGTCCACACAAAACTCTGGAGGACATCTCTACTCTGTAGACCGCTTGAGACCCTAATGGAGAAACATTAGGAAGAGTGGACTGAGTACCCCTAGCGTAAGGGCATAACAGGAGTTCAATGAGTGTTTACTGAATGAAGAAGAAAAATCCCCAAAGACTAAACATAGCAGACACTGATTGAGTACATAACGCTCTTAATGTATATTTTTTTCTCCTTTGATCTGCACAGTAACAGACAAAAAGACCAACCCTGGGAAGGTTCCGTCACTTGTCCAAGGTCACGTGGAGAATGATGACAGAGGGAGGATCTGAACTCAGGTTGGTCCTGCTCTTGGGCCCGAGCTTTTAAAGTTCTACTCTAGTTTTTAAAATTTTATATTCCAGTTATTTTTGCAATTCCCACCAGCTCCCCCAGGCTCAGGGAAATGGGGTATACGGTTGGGGTACCAAAGGCCACCAGGAGGCCCAGTTGGAGACGCTGTGGCCCAGGTGAGGTGTGTGCACCTGTGGCATGTACACGGCGGGCAGCTACGTAAGTGTGTGTCAGGTGTCTGGGCTGGGGCAGGTGAGCTCTGGGTGTGGGTGGAGTGGGGGCGGGTAGGGGGCAGCAGAGAACCCCTCCGTCTATTTTCCTATCCCCCAGCTAAGTTCCAGTTCCCCCTCCGTCTCAGCACCCCTTTCTGTCCTCATCCTCACTAGGAGGGAGCCCCCATCTGCCACCACTAACAAAGTGACACTCTCTCGCTTCCCTTTTAGTGAATTCCCGGGGTCACCCCAGGGCTGAGGCAGCTGACAAGCTCCTGCTGCCTCTTGAGAGTGGGAGGTGGGTGCAGACATCCCCCCCGCCCCGAGAAGGAGGTGCCACCTCCTAGATCCCCCCAGGGCGGGCTGGTTAGTAAGTTCAGCCTCCGTCTTTTGCAGCTTGCATTACGTAACTCTGCCAGCCCCTCTGTGTGGGCGAGAGAATAATGACTACCCGGGCCCAGCCCAGGCTGCGTTCTCCATCTGGCGTCGCTGTGTGTGTGTGTGGTTTTTTTTTTTTCCCTGTGTATTCATGCATCGCCCTCATGCTGTGTCATTTCTCTGCTGTGTGTGTGAGCGTGTGCGGTCCGTGTGTCGACCGGCTGAGTGTCTTTCAGCGTCTTGCTGCTGGGGTCCCGGTTTGCAGAGAAAACCATCCAGAACCACTGAGCTCTTCCTCACTGGGGAGGACTGGTCCACCTCCCCCACCCAGCCTCCTTAACTCTCCCTGAGCTCCATTTCTTCCCGGATGTTCATCGTTAAGCTGGAGACAGAGGTAGCTGGGACCTCCAGATCGCTCTTGAGTGTCCAAGTCTGACACTGGGCTCTGCTCTTTAATTAAAGGACCTGAAGGTGAACTCTTCGGGAGGCGAGGCCCTCCAGCTCACGTCTTCCACATGTTGCCTTGGGCCAGGCCTCACCCAAGGACAGAGGCTGGACTTGGCTTACGAAAAAACGAAAAAAGAAATAAAGCAATCCAGAAACCTCCTCAGCCACTCTCAGCTTTTCCTCTCTCTTTCTCAGCTTCTTTCTAAATCAGAGAGGGTTGTTTGCTGGTGCTTGGGAAATTGGGGTGCTGTTTCTCAGATTTTGGCCCTAGAAAGGCAACTTGATCTTTGGAAGGGATTAGAAAGAGGCTGGGGGGGGAGGAAGAGAGGGAGAGAGAGAAAATAGTTGTGTGTTGAAGTAAGTGGATTCTGAGCATGGCCAGGGTCAATCACAGACCTAATACCCATCCCACAACACCAGGCCTCCCTCCTTTCCATTCCCAAAACACAGCCTCATCTGCTGCCATATCTGTATCCTGACCAGGGTCAGGTGTGATGAGCCCATTTTACAGATGAATAAATCAAGCTGCTACATAAGCTGGAGACCCACTTGTCCCAGCTTGTCCATGTCAACTGTCCAGGAGCCGCCTCGGTCCTGGGCCAACCGGGACGGCTGGCCCCCCTTCTGCCCCAGGGAACATTTTAAAGCCCCTTCTGGCTCTATCTGTGTGTTTCTGGGTGAGTTCTTTATTTTCTCTGAACCTCAGTTTCCTTATCTATACATGGGGTCACAGAAATGACCACCTCCCTGGGTCACCGGGGGAGTGAACCGAATGGTGAATGCAGAGTACTCAATGCAGAGTACTCAGCAAAGGCACAGAGTGCATGCTCCGAAGAAATGGCTTCCTGTCATTGTTCTATAATATCAACTAAGTCCGGCTTCCTGGCTTTTAATTCAGCGCGCTTTCTACTCCATCACAGTCTCGCCAAAGGGACTCAAGGTGCCATCTAGAAGGGGGCCCTTTTCCGAAAATCACACTGAGGAATCTCGCGCTGGTCACGGTATTGGGCATTGAATGAGGGAGACGGGTGTAGAGTAGCATATGCTGCCAACCCAGCCTCTGCCCTTTGGAGCTGTGATTTTAAACAAATCACGTGCGTGTACACTCCAGAGTACATGCCATGGAAACAATACTTGGCCCCAGGCCTCGTTCGAGTCGTTCAGTGGTTTTGGGTGTATTTATTTCATTTACCTTGCTGCGAGGAAATTAGTGGCTGGCTTTTGGAGATGAATGCCAGTGAGAAGGAAGGAGCCAAAATAGGCCAGCGTCTGCTACTACTGTCTCGCTGTGTGACCTTGGGCGAGCCGCTCCCCATCCTGGGCCGCGTTTGTGCAACCGGAGGAATGGTCATGGCAGCAGTTTTGAGGGATCGAGAGTCTACTGTGTGCTGGCCATGGCGCCAAGCCCTCTGCATGGATTTCTTTAATCCTGACAGTGACTCTATGAAGTGAGTGCTGTTTTTATCCCCAGCTGACAGACAGACGAGCTGACTAAGGGTCAGAGAAGGAAAGTGAGGAGGTGGCCCTGGGTTTCAGCGAGTGGATTCTGAGTATCGCCAGGGTCAATCTTAATCCTAATAACAACCCCACAACCCAATGCCTCTGTCCTTGTCATCCCCAAAGCACAAATACTGGCTGCGGTATTTCTCATCCTCACCCCGACCGAGGTCACGTTTGATTGTGCCCATTTCGCAGATGGAGAAATTAAGCTGCCACAGGGAGACCCACTGGTCCTAGCTTGCCCATGGCTTTCCACTTTTAGCACTGAAACTTGGAGGGGTCAGGATGAAGTTAGGGTGAAGTGGAGCCATCAAGCCAGCCCAGTCCAGCTCCCCCATTCAAAGACGAGAAAAAGAGGCCTGGAGACGTGAGGGCTTTTTTCCACATGGATCAGTGACAGTCGGGTAGTCTAGAGCCCGGCTGTCCAACAGGACATGTGGCCAGCGACCTCCTGAGCTGGGGCTGGTTCCACTGACGTTCTGTAAGAGGCAAACACACCTTGGGTCTCAAAGAACCGCATGAAAAAAAGAACATGAAATATCTCAATAATTCTCCAATATCGATTACATGTTGAAATGATAAATGTTTTGGATACACTGAGTTAAGTAAAATTATGAAAATTCATTTCACCTGTTGCTTTTTCCTCTTTTTAAGGCGACTACTATGAAGTTAAAAAATCACACATGGGGCTCCCATTATATCGCCACTGGGCAGCGCAAGCCTAGAGTCTGACCTCCGGCCTCCTGGACCAGAGCTCCTCCCCGGATCCCACTGTCCTCAGGTCCCCTCGAGAACCTACCGATGACTTAGCCAGACAGAGGATACTTCATCTTTCTAATGAGACTAGAAAAATGACACAGAAGCTTAGCAAACACCTCAACGCTTTTAGAGTTTGACCACTGGAAATAGACGTGAGAGGGATAAGAGGGAGGACAGAGAAAGTCCACCTAGAACCACAAGAAGAGAAAGGAACTGGAAGGATGTCACCTGGATGAACGAACAGTCCAGGATCGAATATCCTGCGGTCCAATGTCACCTGAAATCTAACCCATCTGTATGATGAACGTTTCTTTAAAAAGAATGAGGCAGATCTCTACATACAGGTAGGAAATGAGCTCCAAAATATACCATTAGGTGATTAAATGTGTAAATGCTGCACACGTAAATGCAGAGAATATTCTAGAAGGAATGGGTATCAGTGGTTGCATCTTACAAGGAATACGAGAAGTCAGAAGTCAGAGGCAGACATACTTTGCACTACAATACTTTTTTTTCTATTTGAATATCACTAAAATTTTTTTTATCACATGTGTATTACCTTTTAAATGAACAATATTAATGCAAACGGCCCACCTGTGAACTCCTGCTATCTTCAGTTCACACACCCACAAAAGCTCTGATGGAGTTACAGTCCTATTTCCCATCTCCCTCCAATCTCATTTAGAAACAAATACCAAGTCCTCCAGGTCTGAAAAACAAAACAAAATACTACCACCCCCAACATAAACAAAAGACCAAAACCATAACCCAACTGTGCTCTTCAAAAGACCGGCAGAACAACCCACTGCCTTACATCTCCTCAACTGCTAATTTGCAGTCTTTCCCCAGAGGGAAGACCGCTCGGCATCAAGTTGACGGGCTTTCTCCCACGCTGGTAAGTCACCGCGACAACCCCGCCAACTTCTGCAAATCAGGGGGGTAAGTTGTCATGCTGTGTCTCGGGGATCCCAGAGACACGGGCACCCTGGTCCTGGGGGGGTCTCCCCAGCCACGTCATTCCCCCCAGTGTCACGGCTGCAATTGGCTGGCGATGACTTTGATCTTCACAGATCTAATGCCCACACCTCCGGGCAGGAACGAGTGCAGTTCAGAGTCAGGGGCACAAGGATTAAGGATTGCTGGAAGTTTGATAGCACGCCCTGCCGCCAGGCCTTGAGAAACCCACGCTCTCTCACATCACTGCTTCGTACAACCTTTTTGAACGGCAGTTAGACAATATCGACCCCCAAATTTAAAATACACAGATCTTTGGCCTGGCAATTCAAGTTTTGGGACTTTCTCCTGCAGATACACTGGAGGCAACATCCTTAAACACACACACACACACATTCATGACTCTTCTTTACAGGGTTGTTCAGAATATCAAGAGATTGGGAAAATCTGGGTATCCATTGGTAGTGGATTATTACGTAAACTATGGTACATCCATTCAATGGAATCCTGTATGGGCAATAAACAAGTGGGGATTAAATCTAAAAGGACTGATGGGGAACGATCTTCAAGACACATTGGTAAACTTAAGAAGCAAGATGGAGAGCACTATATAAATCTATTCATATATCCATCCTGTGTCTTGATCTATTCTTCCATATAAGCTTGGAGACGCAGTGAATATCTCTGGGAAAACATCCAAGATATTGGTAACACTAGCTGCTTCGGGGAAAGAAGACCGGAAGGCTAGGGGTAGGGTGGGAGGAAAGCTTACTTTTATTGTATATTTTTTGGTATTGCTTATTTTTACTATGTTTTTGGATCATCTTTAGAAAAGAGCAAGGTCTTTGAAGTCAGACTCTCTTGGATTTGAACCTTAGCCTCTGCACTTGGCTTTGTGACAGTGGGCAAGACACTTAACATCTCTAAGTCACGGTTTCTGCCGGGATGAAATAGCATCTATTGAGGGTGTGTGTGAGGATGGAATGAGATAATAGTTAATATTTTCTGAGTTCTTACACTGTGCCATGCACTATGGTAAGTGCCCAATAAATGGATCCTTTTCCTACCACTATTGCTAATAATCATCGAGCAAGCAGCCACCATTCTATTGGCTGTCTAAGGTGCCAAATTGACACATGTCACTTAAATTCTTTGGGTTGAAGGACCCGGCAAATGCTGTGGACACACAGATTGGTCCTGCCTTCCAGTGGAGTGGGCACTGTCACCAGCTCCTTCTCAGAACACCAAAGGAGCAGGGTTTGGTGGCTGGAACGTGGACCTCAAGAGTGGCAGCTAGAAACTCAGGCTCTGGAACTTGGTGGTGAATCAATATCACGTGTCGAGGTGGGGGGAGCAGGTGGGTGTCACTGGTTCAGTCCATCCTCAGGAGAGAGCTACATGGCAGTCGTCCTCGTGTTGGAATAGATCTGGGGAATTATGAAGCCTTCATTTCATCTTCATTTTGCAAAGCTCATTTTTATGAGCTAGTTCAGCAGGGTGTAGAGTAGTATATCCATCATATAGACAGAAAATTCCAGCGTTTGGGGCTAAGGTTCTTAAATTCCTTCCATCCATGGACCCTTCAGCGGCACAAAAATCCCCAGAGATGTATCTCTCCCCCCATTCTCACCAGACACGCTCCACCCCGGAAGGGTCATGTAGTGGTCAAAGGCATGGGCCTTGGAGCCAGAAAGACAAGGGTTTGTGACCCACCTCTATCACCTATTAGCCTCATGTTCCTCATCTGTAAAATGGGCACAATGGTGGTTTCTACCTTATAGGTAGAAACAAATAAATTACATGGGATAATTCAATGGGAATCATTTAATGGGATAATCCATGTGAAGTGTGGCACCGCTAACTATTATTTTTAGAGTCCTTTTAGATTACACCTCAAGGAAAATAAACAATTTCAGGCCAGATATATAAACATAATCAGGGACAAGACCTCATTACTACAAAAAAGAAACATATTATCAGTGGTCTCTGAAACGTTTCTTAAGAATCATTAAAAAAAGGTGGCACATATTTTCTACTTCCAATAAATCTTATCCTCTTTTACTTTCTTTTTCTTCCTCTCCTTTTTTTTTTTTTTTTTTGAGGAAGATTAGTCCTGAGCTAACCACTGCCAGTCCTCTTCTTTTTGCTGAGGAAGCCTGGCCCCGAGCTAACATCGTGCCCATCTTCCTCTACTTTATATGTGGGATGCTTACTCAGCATGGCGTGCCAAGCGGTGCCATGTCCGCACCTGGGATCTGAACCGGCGAACCCTGGGCCACCGAGAAGCAGAATGTGTGAACTTAACCGCTGCACCACCGGGCCGGCCCCCTCTCCTTCTTTTCTTTACCCTCTTTCCTGTCCTCTCTTCCTTCCTTTTCATTCTTTCATGTCATCCATTCATTCACTAACTCTTACGTAGCTCCTGCCTGGATCGCCAAGGAGCTCGGCACCGGGAATGCAGGGATGAACGAGACAGACAGCACCCCAGCTCTCAGAGTTCACAACCTGAGGGTGGAGGGGTGGGAGTGGAGAGAGATATTAGCAACAAGCACAGTGGGTAGAAAAAAGTGGAAATACAGGGTGCTAACGGGAGCATGGACAAGACTCCTAACATACTCTGGGGGGGGGGGGGTGGTCAGGGAAGGCTTTCCGGAGGAAGAGTCAGGATACAGAGTCAGCCAGATGAAGGGGTGGACCCAGGGGTGAAGGGGAGAAGGCACCGAGAAGCATGTGAGAAAGGTACTGAGTTGGAGGGAGCAGACATTTGAGGCACTGCACGAAGTCAACTTTGGCAGGAGAAGAAAGCCAACAGAGGTCTTCAGGGGCTGGACCATGCAGGTCTCTTGAGAGCCAAGTTCAAGATCTTGGACGTTATTCTTAGAGTGATGGGAAGCACTGCAGGGTTTTGAGAAGAGAAGTTCTGTGGTCAGATGCAGATTTTACAAAGATCACTCTGGTTGCTGGGTGCAAAATGAGTGGGAGAGGCAAGGCTGGCAGTGGGGAGCCCAGCTAGGAGGCTGCTGCAGGCCAGAAATGAGAGACGATGGTGGTTAGGATTAGGGTAGTGAAAGGGAGGAAGGAGGGAAGTGGGAGATTTGAGAGATACTCAGGAGGCTGATTACAACAAGATTTTGTGAGTGATGGGATGGAGGGGCTAAGAGGGAGGGCTCCATCGTGACTTGCCAGCTTCTGGCTTCTCCAAGCAGATGGAATGTGATGCCATTTCTTGGGAGAGGGGACATTGAGGTGGTGCGGTAAAAATGGGTGAAAGAAAGGATAAGAATGAATGAAACTCATTTGATAGAATTGTCCTTCCTGAGTAGCAACAATTTCACCGGGGCCATTAGGTTGAAAGAGTCAACATTTCCTGCTATCATTATTTCCAAAGTTCTGAGAATTCAGGAGGATTACAGAAAATACACTTGATTTGGCTCATTCCCCAGCAGTGCCATTTACTGACCATTTGATAGTGGGCAAGTCATTTCACATTTTGAATCTCAGTGTTTTTTTGTGAAATTGAAAAGGTAATAACAACTACTTCTCAAGGTTTTCATGAAGATTACATAGGAAGGACGCTGCGTTGAGCACTGTGTCAACTGTAACGGGCAGCGTGGAGTCATTATTTTTAGGAAGACATCAAGAACAGTATCCTCCAAATTGCAGCTCAGTGTTAACTCGAGACTCAATCAAGTTTCTCCTCTCATATCTGGCATCCTTGGGTGCCCCTGGTACAGGGAAGTTGGGTCAAGAGGACCCAGCTCATGAAAGGAAAAAGAAGTAAGGATGATTATTTTAAGAGAGCATATCTTAAATGACAATATCTGCTCCCTTAACTTGAAAGTTCCCTATAAATAGATCACAGCATCCACTTGGGCCTGAATCAGTTACAAATGAATTTCAGCAAAAGGAGAAGACATTAAATAGAAAACACAAACTACAGTGGCGGGAATAGCTCCACATATGTCAGATATATCAGTAATAACAATAAATGTAAATGGGTTAAACTTGGGGAAAAGATCAAGACTCTCAGATTAGCTAAATGCATTGCATCCACATTAGCACAGATGTAGGGACAAGGGACAAGGACCGGAGGGAAAATAGCTCACCAAAGCAGGTATAGGCTGATGATCATTCGACTCTATGGTAGCATAGGTCTGCTTTGATTTGAAAGATATAAGTGACTCTCTTCTTAGAATATGTTAGACCTAGTAAGCACAAAATAAATATTTACTGAACAAATGATCAGCTATCCATAGCAATATCTTTTGTGGAATTTTTATTAATTAGACTAAAATATACGAGATTAGCAGTTTTACAAATGATCAAGTTCACCAGTTCATAGTTCAACCTAACATTTTGAACATCTTTATATGTAAACATTTTATTGAATTACCTAATTTCATTCTTGCAACAACCATATGAAAGACATGATACTATTATTTCCATTTTATAGATGCTGAAACTGAGGCTCAAGGATGTTAATCAAGTCACAGAAGTTTACCCAGCTAGTGACAATGACAGGGAGTCAAACCAAGGTTGTCTGAGCTCAAGTCTTTGCTCCTTTATTTATTTTTCTACTTACTAAACTGTTTCATTAGCTCCAATAATTTTCAGTCTCAGATTTGCTAAGCAGATAATCACATCATCTACAAAGAATGACAGTTCAAAGTCTTTGCTTTTGTCACCTTCCAAATACTACTGCGCATTTTTATTTCAGTTGGCCTGATCATCACCCATAATTAGTCACTGGAAGTTGAAAAAGACTCTAGAGATTTTCTATTCCAATGGTTTATAATATAGAGCCTTTGGACCCCCTACAGTACTCAGGGATCCTCGAAAATCCTGGAATTATGTGCACAACTTTTGTGACTAGGTGCGTGTATACATTTCTATGAGGAGAGGGTCAATAGCATTAATATGATTTTCCAAGCAGTCTATGACCCAATAAGCAAGAAGAGTGGAAATCACTGGATTAAACCTTCATTTTACAAATGAAGTTTGAGTTTGAAGCTCGGAGATGCGGAAGGACTTGCTAAGGTCCTTAGAGACAGAGTCAGAACCAGGATTCAAGCTTCTTGCATGGTTTCTTCTCAAACGCAGATTACATGCCCATCTTCCTTGCCTCCCCCATGAAATTAGGAAATTTACTGAGGGTCCTGTATTCGAAAGCAATGCTAATTGCAGATGTGAGCTGCAGCCTTCTTGGTAGATGCCCTTTCTAGCCACATATACTGATCTTGGTTATGCAAAATAAGCCCAGTCAAGGAGCTCTTCATCCCCCTCCCCCCTGCTGCCCCCTCCCCCCCAACTACTGTCTGCCTCTCCAGGAATGATAACAGGAGGTCTGAGGATCCCATGACAGGTGGTGGGAGGAGGCTAACTATGACAAAGTTGTGGACACAGTTCCAGGACTTTCAGGTGTCCCAGAGCCCTGTAGGGGTCCACAGACCCCATAGTAGTTGCCTGTCAAGGTAAATATTGAAAAGATAGATTTCATAATTAGGATAAAAAGCTGATTGCACTTATTTAGAGTTGGTTAAGGGAACTATAAATGATAATGTAGTTTTTAAAATAAAAAATAAAATTAAAACAAGGATCATAGTACCAGAGACCCCTGCAACAACCCCTTCATTTACTCGGCTTTTATCAAGTAACTACTGCGTTCCAGAAATGGATCATCCTAGTGAGCTATGAGACTGTACACTCCTTGGAGACAGAGACCATGGTTTCCTGGTCTGTTGCTACAGCCTCAGTGCATGGCAAGGTGATTGGCACATCGTACGTGCTCAATGAATTAGCGTCTCCATCTCCCAGTCTACAGCTATTGAACGAAGTAGCCCAGGTGGGAGGTGAGAGGGAGTGGTGGAGACTGCAGAGAACTGGAGAGCCCATGCCATGTCTAGAGGGCCAGTCCAGCTGGTGGTCGCCATATAGGAAGGCAGGGCTGCTATCAGTTCACTTCCTGCCAAGCAGCTGCAGAGAGGTGATAACATGGCAAGCTCCAAATGAAATAATAAATAATTGAGACTTCACATTCGTGGGGAGCAACACTTGGATTCAGGAAAAGAAGAGCCAAAGATGGGTCTCAACGGAGTTTGTAAAATCACCAAAGATGGACACGGTCGAACGCTTTGCTACACAAAGTGTGGTCCATGGACCAGCAGCATCAGCATCATCTGAGAGCTGACTAGAAATGCAGAGTCTCAGGCCCCGCCCCAGACCTATGAATCAGAGTCTGCATTTTAGGAAGACCCCCAAGTGTGCACATTATAGTTCAAGAAACAGTGATCCAGTTTGCCTCTAAAAGCCTATGTTACTTTTCTGAGTCCCACGAAGCTCCGAGTAGAACACTTAAGTCCAGGGAGTGTGATAACATTAGGTTGAACCGTCTAAAATCACAGATATTCAACTATTTTGTGACTTACAAAAACGGCCATTTCAAATGAAATTTCAATTTCAACCCAAACTATAACCTGTTCTGCACAAAAGTGCTTCAGACCCAGGATATCGCTTGCTTCAAAAAGGCTCTGGTCAGATTCCGCAAACAGTAGTCCATAGGCATACAGATGCGTTTTGTTTGGTTAACACGGTTAAAAAAATTTTTTTTTCCAAATTGGTTACCACCGTTTAAAAACTGGAAGTTTCAAATGAAATACAAATTTCTGGCTTTCTTGGAACATTGGAAGGTGTGTTCATACTGGTCCGTATCCCTGAATGTCAGCGAATAGCTGGAGGGGGTGGTGGCACCCCTTCCAGATAGAACATAAGCTCTCCAGTTCCCCCGGCCCCCATGCAGCCCCTCTCACTCATTTGTTTCCTACCAGTACCTGTAGGTATTTAATTGACTTTGGGATCCCTGTAAGATACTGGGTTTTAAAGGCAAACAAGGAAGGTCATCTTTAGAAGTTGCTCAATGAAGGAACAGAGGTGCTCAGTGATCTGGGTTCTGTCACAGGTGCCCCCACTGGCTTCAGGTCCCAGCTGATCCATATCCCCACCTTCTGAGAACTCTCTGCCTCTGTCACAGTTTGCGCCCTGTGACTAATGTTCACCTTGCCCTCAGCCCAACAAGAGCCGGATGGAACCCAGCCACTTTCCTCCATTCGGACGAATACACAGTCTCAGATCCCAGATGTTTTCCTTAGTGACTCCACCTGGGGTTACCTGAGCTGGCTCGGTCTTTCTCTCCTGCTGTACCAGTGCGCCTGCTGAGCCTGTAGAAGACAACCCTTCTGCGGCACTGAGTGACACATGCCCACCCGATTTAGCCTGACTGTACACAGTTCTGCAAACTTCCCCTTGAAATAAAATCACAGAAAAAGGAGAAAGACGTCCTCGTGAGCAGCATCTAAGCTGATATCACAGAGGTGGGAAGGAAGGCTTATGGGGGGATGTCATAGTCAAGATGTAGGTCCTGGGTTCAAATCCTGACTCTGCCATTTACTGACTGTGTGGCGTTGGGCAAGACATTTAGCATCTCTGTGCCTCTGTTTCCTCATCTGCAAAATGGCAAATAATAACAGTATCTACTCTGCAGGGCTCTTGTAAGGGTAACGTGAAATAACGTCACGTTTCCCAAACTGGTCTTACCACCTTCATATCTTTGTGCCATCCTGTGTCTCCCTTATGCAATTATTTATTTACTATTTTCCCTTAAAGTTGACTCACTTTTTCCCATATGTACTTACTATAGCCTCATCCCAAAGAATAATACCAAGAAATCAAAGTACAAAGGTGCCAGCTACACTTTTCTATGATCTATCAAAACAAATATTTAATGAGTAAATTTTAAAAAATAGATATCATCTCGCTTCAATCATGAGAAAACATGGAACAACCTCAAATTGAGGGACATTCTACAAATTAACGGCCCAATAATCTTCAAAAGTGTCAAACCCATGAGTAGCAAGAAGAGACTCAAATTATCACCGATCAGAGGAGACTAAGGAGAAATAAGCACTAAAAGTGGTGTGGGATCCTGGATAAGATCCTGGAACAGAAAAGGTCATTAGATGAAAAGGGGTTGAAATTCCAATAAGATCTGTAGTGTAGTTAATATCATGCCGTTGTCAGTTTCCTGTTCTTGATAATCGCACCATGGCTACGTAGGATGTGCACATTAGGGGATGCTGGATAGGGGATATAAGGAATCTCATTGCATTATTTTGCAACTTTTCTGTAAGTCTAAAATTACTTCAAAATATAAAGTTTAAAAAAATGGGTACCAGTTAAACAGTCTCTCTGCTTTTCTGTCTCTATGGATTTGCCTATTCTGGGCATTTCACATAAAAGGAATCCTACAATATGTGACCTTTTGTGACTGGTTTCTTTCACTTAGCAGAATGTTTTCAAGGTTCAACCATGCTGTAGCATATGTTAGTACTTCATTCCTTCTTGCCACTCAATAATATTCCACTGTATGGATAACCACATTTTGTTTATCCCTGCATCTGTTGATGGACATTTGGTTGTTTCTACCTTTGACTATTGTGAGTCGTGCTGCTATGAACATTCATGTACAAGTTTTTGTTTGAACGCTTGTTTTCAATTCTTAATGGGTACGGCGTTTCCTGTTGGGGTGATGAAAATGCTCTGGAACTAGACAGAGGTGATGGTTGTAGAATATTGTGGACGTACTAAGTGCCACTAAATTGTACACTTTAATATGTATCAACCACATTTTGGAAAGCCCGTGCTCATGCGAGCCCAGCACTCAGAGCACGTGGCCCCTAGCAAGTGTGTGAAGAATGCTGGCCAGTGTTATCATCCTTGCTGGAGCCACACGAGACGCCCAGCTCCCACTCCAGGGTTCTTTCTATACTACTACACTGCTTTCACCAAGAAAGTTCCTCCAAGTTTAATCTTACTCTCCTTGAAGGTCAGCCACACAATCCCAGGGTCCCTGGGAAACTCTCTCTCCAATGCCTTGCTTTGGCATCCAAGAACTTTTCCCATTTCACAAGGTGCACACCTGGCTGGTACGACACAGCTAGCTGTCGCCTCTAGATGCGTTCAGAACAATGCAGAGTGGACATTCAACAGACACTAAACCGGTTGCTTGTTGACTGAACCCCAAACCTACTTCCACAGCTTCTTGATCAAGCCTTACCTCCTCAATAGACCAGATGCTTCATTTACCCAGGACTCTATGCTACAATTGGCTGGTTAGGTGGCAATGCCCTGGCGCCGTTCACTTGATTTTATAATGCCCACTCCCACTCCATTTTATAATGCCCACTCCTTTGAGGAATCAAAGTACCTTGGGATGCATTTCGGTATTTGAAAGGAAAGCAAAGGCCTGATGGGTTTTGAGGATTTCATGAGGATCCTACAGAAAACTGGAGACAGACCAGTGCATCCCAGATCAGGGAAACATCTTTCTGCCCGGAGCTGACAAGTTGAAGTTGGTTTTAAGGACGATTATGTGCCTGCTCTTCCTCTTTTCCCCTGTCTGTGCTGGTTTTTCTCCATCCTCTGCCCCCAGATCCATTCTCCACCCTTCTCCAAACTTATCTGGGCCCTAGGAGGAGGCTGACCTCTAGGGATATCAATAGGCTCCTTGCGCTCTGGCTTCCGATTGGGTTAGGCCAAGGGGAGGCACAAAGGAGACGAGGCAGAGGGATGGGGGAGAGGCTGCTCCCTCTTCCTCTGTTCCCTCCTGTCTCAGTGCTGTGGGCTGGAGGCGGCTGCATTCCCCACCTGCACAGCTTCTGCTAGGATCCTCCCCAACCCCACCATTTCATGGCCCGAAGGGCTTCTGTCACACAGTTCCCTCTCCTGGCTTCATCAGGCCTGGGGCGGTCATCACTCCTCCGTTGCTAGGCCCTGGATACTTCACCTTCCCTTGTTGGTGCCTTAAACTGTGTCCTTAAATAATTCTTTCATTAAATCATCTTAGAAATCCCAGCTGCAGGTGCCTTCTGTTTCCCAGTTGGACCCTGACTGATAAATCTTCATCCTCATTGCACCTTGGGTCTAAGGATGAGGAAGATGGGAAGCAACGGTAATGGTCAAGGGCGTAGCATGTCTAGGTTGAATTGTCCTCATGGCCATCCTCATCCTTACTAATAAACTGATGGAGCACCCAATATGCGCCAAGCATTTAATGGTCCCAATAACTCAGTGAAGTGGAATTATCCCCACGTTTCAGAAGAGGAAAATGAGGTTTAAAGAGAGGTTGAATTTGCCCAAGTTTACAGGGTGAATAAGTGGCAGCGGCTGGATTCGAATCCAGCTTGGATGGGCTCCAGAATCCTGCCCCCTCGCCCTCATCTCATATCCAGAGGGGTCTAATGCGTTTGAGAGCCGATGTCATGGCAAATCAGACCCTCGTGCTTGGAAGAAAAGCTTGCTGACACCAAGAAAGATGTCAAAGCTGCGGTTTTGAATCACCCTTTGGAGCTCTTACACGTTCAGCCACACCCAGGCGATAAAGCCAGCGGTGGAAGATGCAACTCGGGAAGATATTCCAGGGACGAAGCTCAGGCTCATTTCCCAACTCCTCAAGAGGCCCAGAGCCTGTTCTGCTGCTGACAGAAGGAACTGTCGCCTGCTCACTGCTCAATGCCCCTGATGTAATGAGCACCGCAGAAAAGGGCTCAATTGGGATGCTAAACAGCCGTAAATGACATTGTCACCAGGCTTCATAAAGCACAGTGACTCACAGCCCTAATTAAAATGCTGAGGGAAAAATGTAAAGAAAGGCTGCCATGGAAAACAGTGACATTCTGCTAAACCGCAGGATTATTTCTTCCAGGAAAAGAGGCGCTCATGAGCGTGTGTGAGCATGAGTGTATATGAGTGTGGGGGGAGGAGGACAGAGACGGAGAGGGTGACTATTATCCTGCTAAGAAACGTGGGATTTTTAACGCAGAGGAAAGTCTGTCTAAAGCTATTCCTGCCGCCTTTTTACTATTATGAAATATTTAAACACAGAAAATTTAAAAGAATAGTACAACTCCTATAAACTTCCAACTAGATTGAACAATTAGTAGCATTTGCCATATTTGCCCTGTCTGTCTGTCTGTCTGTCTCTCTATCCATCCATCCATCCATCCACTCATCCATCCATCATCTCTCTCTCTGACTTCATCTCTCTATCTATCCATCTGTCCATTTATCAGTCTCTCTCTGACTTTTTCTACCTACCCATCTACCTATCATCTCTTTCCGTGACTCTATCTATCTAGCATCTATCTATCTATCTATCTATCTATCTATCTATCTATCACCTATCACCTCTAACTCTATCTATTTACCTACTTATCTACTCTCTCTCTCTGACTCTATCATCTATCTATCTATCTACCTATCTATCTCTATCACCTCTGACTCTATCTACCTACTTACTTACATATCTTCTCTCTCTGACTCTATCTGTCTCTCTCTCTTTACACTGAACCATTTGAAAATAAGTTGCAGACATATGAGGCTTCAGCCCTGAATTCTTAAGCATACACAGCCTAAGAATAAAGACAGACTCCCACCAAACCCACACTATCATTATTACACCTAAGAAAATGAACTATACTTGCAAAATTTCACCAAATATTCACTTAAGGCTGTTTTTGAAACAATGGCAACTGAAGTAGTAAGTTTAATCCCCACTGCTTAGGAGAGAGAAGTCAGTCTGCTGCACAGAAATAGGCTGTCAAGGGGTTCTTGACTGGGGAGATTTCTGGCTTCATGGGGGCTAGTTCCTGTCATGAGAGTCTCAAGATCAAGTGCACAGGGCACAGTGTTTGACTGAGACACCAGTCTGGAACCAGACAAGAAATCCAGTCTGATTACAACATAATGTTTTGAAAAAGAGCCCTTCTCAAAACGAAATCTCCACATGATTTCCTCCAATGCAATCACCCATTTTTATCACAATCTGTGGCTCCCAATGACTCCTTGCCATTTCTGAAAGGCAAATGCACCCTTGAAAGCCCAACAAGAGATCACCAGTGGGGAGACTTCAAAAGAAACATAAATCCTGAAGGAAAAGTCTTGAAGAAGGCACCCCCAAGAAATCCTGGGCATTGAAGGCAGCTCTTAAGGAAACAACATTTATCTACACAGAGGAGTTTTGCATGTTTGTTAAAAAATAACCAAAAACAATAAAAACATCAAGCCAAAAAATCCATCTGGTCTCATTATTTTACACCACACTTTGCGAGAAATAAGGGGACTTCATTTCAGTGACTACGATGCTATCAGGGAAGAAATGACAACCGAGGGTCTTTCCAGCTAAGACTTACCTTAATGAACTAGCACATGGATGTCATTGACTCTTTTCATTAACTGAATTCTGGTACATGATCATAATTGGTTTTCATTTTCCTTATTGAATATTTCAGAGCTAAGAAACTGCTTCAAATATCAAAGAGAAAAACATGCCCAAAATATGTCAGTTGCTATCGAGTACTATTCTGCTTTATCCCTGTAGGTTGCATTTTTATGCTTAAAATTCCTGGAATGAAATACAGTACAGTGTGGTCCACACATCTATTTTAATGATCGAGAGGATGGACTGCCCACATCGCTTGCCCTACTGCATTCTAGTCATTGGCAAGTTGACCCCTTTCTCGGACACCGGGAGCTACTTGAAGGCAAGGATAGTGTCTTCCAGTTCTTTACGCCCCAGCCTCTCTCATGGGGTCTGGCACAGAGCCGGGAGTTAGGGCTTGCCTGTTAGATGAAGAAGGGTCTATTCTGACTCTTGTTCATGACAAGAAATCCTTTAGCTGAGAAATGCCGGCTGTTCATCAATACTATCTGAAGTTGGGTAAGCTTTTTGAGTTCGCAAGCTCCCTTCTTCATTTCTACCTGAAAAATCTCACCTTTTTAATCCCTATGGTAGCTACTTAGTTGTCAGATTTTTGATAAAGAAGAGATCCCTTGTATTATTTAAGGTTAGTGGGCAAGGGTTCCTGGCAGAAGCTGAGACACTTTTCAGGACATCCTTGAAAATCAGTGGGATTTCTTTCAGGTGTCTTTAGTCCAAGACTCCCGAAGCATCTTGGATGGCCAGGAAGGAGGCCCATGTTTTCTGGGGAATCCCAATTGAGAAGAGGTGATCTTATGATGGTAGGTGACAGAATATGCCAATCAGAGGTGGGGAAAAAGAAAACATTGCTCAGGCCGGAAATGGGAACTTCGCCCCTGCAAAGCACTTCTGTGTTTTCAATCCCAACAGACTAGCCTTTCTTTTAGGAACTGTCAGCAGAAAACACCAATGCGACTGATGGATGAGAACTGGGCAAACGTCTGTCTCAGGCGAGTCATGGAACGTTATGGTGGAAAACGTCTTTGAGGGATGTTAGTCCAGGGGTTGTAAACTGAAATGTCTTGAAGAACCAGGCAAGCGACATAAACAATCTTTAATGATGGGGCCTGTGACCCAAAGGCACGAAAAACAACCAAACCAAAACACAAACTCTAGACCAGCCAAGTAGAATGCAACTGCAGGCTTCCGATCGGAATTGCCCTTCAATTCCAGCTCCTTCATTTCACAGAGGAGAAAATTGGAGCTGAGCGAAGGGAACGGGCATGGTGCACATCAGCTGGCTACCTGAAAGGGTCTCTCTTTGTTGCATTTCTTTCCTGTGTTACGACCAACGAGACAGGCCTGATGATGTCCCCTTGCCACAGTCACACATACGCTATCTCATTGAATCCTCCTAACAACTCATGCGGTAGCTAGAATCCCCATTTTACGGATGACATGCCTGAGGTTCAGAGAGGTTAATTCACTCACCCGGAGTCACAGATTCCACAAGTGTCCAAGCCTGGCATCAGATGCTTCCCCAGATGACGTCTTCTTTTGATTTTCAGCATGGCCCTCTGCCTTTCAACCTGGCTGCACTTGACCATTCAGCACCAGAGACCCTGTCACCGAGAGGGTGCTACAAATCAGAAGGCTACCAGCTCTGAGGCCACCTCCTCTGAGAAGTCTTCCCTGATGCCTCTAGTCACCCATCCTGGGCGCTTCAGCAACATTTCACCTCCACCTCTCTTGCAGAATCTTCACACCTGGTACAAGGCTTGTTTGGTGCCCCTTGCCCGACCAGACTGCAAGCTCCATCAGAGCAGGGCTCACCCAATGCTAATCTGGGCACCTGCCCCCGGGGCCCGGCACTCGGCCTGCCATTTAACACTCATCATTACACACTTGACAAATGTGCTGCCGTCTGCCACAGAACCACACAGAATTGCTGCTCGTCATCGGCTTAGCGCCACTAAATACGATGATGCCAAGATCCACGCCTGCTGCACCCGGTTAGCTACACTTCTGTTAGGGGCTCTGGGGCATTTTCTGTTGATAGATCGTTTTCATTTAATAGATTCAAGTAGACTCAATTTTCCAGCATTTCAGGGGGCTGCTCATAACTCTCCTTCCCCAGGAACAGGCATGTGAGTGACATAAATACACACAGGACTTGCAAAGGTTGGATGCGGGGCTGACTCAGCTGTCAAAGTGAGCTCAAACCAATGGCTTTGGTGAAATCAACAGTAGTTGGACTGGGTTTATTAGCTCCTGTGATCACTTGGTTCCTAAAGTTAAACCCAATAGGTCACTTTTAAAACGAATCTCTTTTCTGAAAGGACAGATGGATCAACAAATGGGGCTAATGCCCACCATTAGAGGGGGAACCAGGGTTGACGTGCACCAAGGTCAAGGTGGGAGGAGTCAAGCTCAGTCTCTCCCAAACAGTCTGTCCGATCTACGACAACAACCGAGAGAGATGGAATTAAATTTCCCTTAAGTTCAGAATCTGAGGCTTCTCAGCACTGAGGCAGACAGGCAGTTATCATAAATGAGCACCGGGCAGAGAGTCGAGACACTGAGGTTCTGTCCCAGCTTTGTGTTCTGTGACTTTTAGCAAGTCACCTACCTTTTCTGGGCCTCGGTTTCTCCATCTATAAAATGAGGCTGATGGACAAGAGCTGAGGGCATTGGAATCGCCTAGAGAAGTCTTGTTAAAAATACAGAAAGTTCAGGGCTGGCCTTGTGGCTCAGTGGTTAAGGTTTCACATACTCTGCTTCAGGAGCCCCGGTTTGTGGGTTTGGATCCCTGGCATGGACCTACTCCACTCATCAGCCATGCTGTGGAGATATCCCACATACAAAATAGAGGGAGAGTGGCACAGATGTTACCTCAGGGTTAATCTTTCTCAAGCAAAAAAAAAAAAAAAAAAGAGGAAGATTGGCAATGGATGTTAGCTCAGGGTGAATCTTCCTCACCCCTCAAAAAAAAGAAGAAAATACAGAAACTTCAAGTCTCCCCTGGGGACACTGACTCAGATCTAGGATCTGGCATCTCTGCTTTTTGGTGGATTCTGATGCTGATGGTCCACTGGGCTGACGTTTGGCATTTGCTAGATTAGATGATGTCTCAATGCTATCATACATGAGAAGGATGAAAATGATCACGTCTACGGTCGTTGCAGACTCTGTGTTGTCAACCACACAAATCTACCCCGGCCTTTGGTGGGAAGCACACCCCTGTGTTCAAACAGGCCTGATGGAAATTGGTCCTAGAAGGCCAAATTCAACTTCTGTGCACTCTGGTTTCCAATAGGAAAAAGCCCCAGCTCTAGAGGGCGCAGATTGTTGCCTGTGGCTCTCAACCACATTCCAAGGCTCAGCAAGCCGTGCAGAGATCCACAGAACCTGAGTGACAGGCAACACACGAGTCTTGTCATAAGACACCCCAAAACATACACCCAAGAAGGCAGCACAGCCAAACCTGTGTGTACTTACAATACCCAGGGGAAATGAGCCCCAATTCATCCCACGCTGGGAAACTGGCACCTCCATCAGCACAAGGTTTTGGACAAGTGTCCAGGGGGTACCTTGGACAGCTCCCTGTGGCTCAGCCCAAGACCCTCTGGGAACAGTCTACTCCCCTCATCCCCTCCCAACCTTTCTCCCTTCCCCATGGAAGACAACCCTTGGGCAGCTGGCTTTGGCCACTGCAGGAAAACAAAGGAGAGGCAGGAAGAGCGATGAGCAGGCTCGTCTGGAAACCATGTACACACTATTGGCCCCAAATGGTGCCACTGGAGACTTCCCTCTGGGCTTCTCTTTCTTCTACAATCACCAATCTGGGCATAACACTATTGTTCCCTTCACACCCTTCACACGCATTATCACAAAACCTTCAAAACAATCCCTAATGGGAGTTATTGTTCTCATTTAGCCGAGAAGGGAACTGCAACTCAGAGGGGTTAAGTGACCAGCCAGAGGTCACACAGCCATGGAGTGAGCTAAGCCTGGCCTCAAGCAAAGGTCCTCACCATCTCTCTCTACTACGCAGCTGGCTCTTTCCCTGCGTGGTCTGGGAGTTGGGGAAAATCACAAAATGACATAGTCATGCCCCTGACTGTTGGGGTAGCCTCTGGCTGGGCAGATGTATCAGGAAATGAGGCTGCGGGTGCGAAGACAGGGGCACAGTCAGACGGCATGTGCCCAGCCATGTGCAAAAAGCCCCAAATTAAGAAGCCAAAAACCAGGAAGGAAGCCTCTGATGGTGCCACTTATCAGGTAGGTAACTATGGGCAGGCTGGGCTTGTCCTGCCTCAGTTTCCATATCTGCAAAGTGGGATTCAGATCATGCTGGAGACCTGGGGGGTTTGGAGAGTATTGCCAGGGATATCCAGGGCTACCTTGTGTGTGAGAGCACCCTGGAGACGGCACAAAGCTGTGCGCCTTTTCCAGGGCTCCTGCACACAGGGTCGGTGGAAAGGACTGGGGTAGTGGTGGTAGCGGAGGGGCAGAATGCCTCCCTTCGTGACCTGCCAAAGCATCTGTCAGTCTGCTGAGACACCGGAGGGCAGAGGAGCATGGACGCCACCCCTGCCGGCTGGGGCACCAGGAGCTCCTTCCCTGTTTCACCTTAAGTTCAAAATAACA
Source organism: Equus caballus (assembly GCF_041296265.1). Lineage (NCBI taxonomy): Eukaryota > Metazoa > Chordata > Mammalia > Perissodactyla > Equidae > Equus > Equus caballus. The sequence goes on along the minus strand of NC_091691.1, from coordinate 18,396,172 downwards.
ATGGGAAAAACCAACACTCCCTGGTGTCTTTGTGAACTCGCAGTATCTGCCCCACCCCCAATTAAAGAAACAGGCGGAAGAAAGGGTGAAGCTGTCCCCTTATTCCTCTGCGGGACTGGCCTGAGGGGTCAACTCCTTCCTCCTCTCTTCCAGGGTCCCAGGCCGCCGGAGGCCAGACGATGCGCCCTGGGCTGCTGGTCAACACTGCACTCTGCTCAGGGACGCCCTTGGGGCGCTCCCTCCGTGGCCGCCCGTGCGCTCTTCCGGGGCCTGAGCGCGGGTTTGAGCTGGGCTCTGGGAGTAGAGGGGGTCTCAAACGCGGGGAAGACCCCTGCGCGTCCTCCCCCGGGCTATTTGGGTTCCACTGGAAGCGAGCCGACCTACCGCAGCCCGGGGACCCGGAGGGGCGGACCCCTAGTTCCTGTTGGCAGGAAACCCCCGACCCTCCAGCCTCCCGGGTCCAGTCTCGCGGCGTTATAATAATTAAACACCAGCAACATTTCTTGCGTATTCAGCGCTTGCCCTAGGCTTTACCACGATAAATACCCACGAGAAAGGTACTGTTTCCCCCATTTTACAGACAAGAGAACTGAGGCTTAGAGCGAAAGGACTTACCTAAGGCCACACAGCAAGCAAAGGGTAAATCTAGGATTAGAACCAGAGGTGTCACTCGAATGCTCCCTGCCCTCGCTCTACCGTCTTCGCGCGCGCCTCTCCTCTCCAGGTGCCTGCCCCAGTCAGCGCGGTCCGAGCCCGCGGAAAGACGCAGGCGCTCCGGCCACAGTGCCCTGGGAGCGGGGGGCAGGGTCCCGTGGTCTCCAAGGCACAGTCCGGAGAGCCTCGTCCGGACCCTCGGACCCTAGGGCCCCTCGGGTGGCCCTGGAAGTTGGGTCTCTCGGGGACCCTGGAAACAAACCCTTCGCGCGCGGTGCACTGCCGGGCCCCGAATCCCAGCGGATCGCGTCCCTCGCCCGTCCAGGGGACGCGCCAGGAGCCCCAGAGCATCTTTCGCGCGAGAGGCACAACTTTCCCAGGTTCTGGGAGCCCGCGCTCTTGCACCCCAATCCCGTGCGGACTGAAGAAGTAAGACGTGCAGGCGGCCCCGCCATTACCGCGAGAGCGCAACGAAGATTCTCGCAAAGTTGGGAGCCAGGCAGGAGCAACGTTCCCCGGGAGCAGAGCCCTCCCAGCCTCGGGCCCCCCGCCGAGGGTAGCTGGCCATGCCAAAGAGTCCGCCATTGCCGCGGGCTCGCAGTTGCCATACCTCGGGAGGGCCGGGCACGGAGGAAAGCTTAAAGTTGAGGTTGGGCAGGTGCAACGATCCCCAGGGACTGGCGGCCCCCAGCCTCAGGCTGCCGGCTGGGGTTGCGAGCGGTGCCAAAGGGTCCGCCATTACCGCAGGCGCGCAGCTCGCAGCCAAGCGCGCGGCTGAGACGGACTGGGGGTCCCTGCAAAGTTGGAGCGAGGAGGGCGCGTCGACCCCCGGGACCGGAGCCCCGGGGCCTGGGGCTGCCCGCTGCGAGGAGAACGAGGCCGCCCGAATCAAGTTGGGACGCGCGGCAAACCCCGCGCCTCCCGCTCGCACTGGGGCCTCGCACGGGAGCGGGGCGCCCTAGGGGACAGGGACGGGGGCGCGGGACGCCTGGGCCAACTCACCTGCCGCCGAGCCAGGCAGCGCCGAGGCTGCCTCTTCGCGCTGCGCACCCGCCCGCCCGCCGGTCCGCTCGCCTGCCCGCCTCCTACTCCTCCTCCTCCTTCGCCTCCTCCTCCTTCTCCCGGGCGCCCGCGGCCGCCGCGCTCCCAGCTCCGAATGCTCCGGCTCCGCCGCCCCGCGCGCGCGGCTGCCGGGCGCCAGTCGCACCCACTCACCTCCGGGTAGGAGCCGCGCGCGTCCCTCCCCCTTCCCCTCCGCTTTGTGCCTCTCTGATCCCTCCCCACCCCCTCTCGCCTAGCCCCCACCCCTCCCTTGACCCCTCCCCTCCCTCCGCCCCAGCGAACCCAAGTTCGGGACGGAGGCTGCAGGCTTTCCTCGCGCAGCGCCGGGCGCCCCGCACGCGCCCCTGGCTCACCCGGTCCGCCCGGCCGCCTGGCCGCCCCTCGGAGGAGCCGCGGCGCTAAGTAGCTCCCGGTGGCCGGAAACGCGGCATAAATATGTAGGGACGGAGCCGTGAGCTCAGCGAGGGTCGTGAGGGGGAATTTATTTCTTAGTGTCCCTCCTTTATCCTATCATCGCTGAAACGAATTAGCGGTGACGTCCAACCCGGCTGGTTTATGGGTGTGGGGAGGGAGACGTCGCAACCCTCATTAAAAGAGCCGCTCTGGGCTCCAAAGCATACATCTTTTATATAACCTAATTTCCATTTTTTTTTTTTCCTATCAGGAAACACACACACACCCCATGACAATTTCTGGGCGCCTGGAGGGGGCCGAATGGAGTAGGCACAGGGCACTTCTCTTAGGGCGCAGAGGGCCCCCTGGGAGGCAGGGATGGTTATTTCTGTCTCTTGATCAGTGTAGGGATAACATTCCTTAATGGGACAGTGTGCTGCACCGCCTAACGTCCTGGGCGTGGCTGGGAGCCCCCAGGGGCCCCCAGGAGGTTGCAGACTGGGTTCTGGCCTTGGCTCTTGGTGGGCAGACAGGGAGAGAGGCGGTTCTGGGAATGTTGCCTTGTTCTGGTCTTCCCTGGAGCAGCACTTAGGCCTGGCAGCTGGGGATGCGGAAGGACGGAGGGGACAGGCTCACCTGTGGCCTGATAGACCTCCAGGTGGGGAGAGGCCCAGGGCTGGGCGGCGGGGAGGGGAAGAAGCAGAGAACCGAGCTGTCCTTCCTTTCTTAGGGGCCCTAACATATGGGTAACCATATAAACTCGTCTCCAAAGCTGTCTTTTCCTGGGCAGATTGCAAAGGATTTTGCATTTCACTGTTGCTGCTGCTCACACACTCTTGGGGAAATGGGGGAATATCAAGGAAAGAGAGAATTCAGACACACACACACACACACATGCACACACACACACACACACACACACACACACACGGACACACTCAGCACCTGGCTCTGGGTGGCTTGATCTTCCCTCCTCCCAGCCACTCAGGCTCTGACTTGTGCAGAGAAGAGGCAAAGAGGAAAACCACCACCCCCTTTGTCACTAATAGATGCTTTTCAGATCGTCTTGCACATCAAGCACGGGAGAAGGGGGTGTGACTCTGGGGGTAGGAAGAGGGGTGTGCGGGATGAGGAGGAGGAGAGGAAGGAATAACGAATAAGCTGGCAGGGGTGCGTGGAGGTCTGTGTTGTCTTCAACAGGCTGGAAGGAAGACAGGAGAAATTCCCTCTCGGCCCCAAGGCTCTGCCGCTTCCTGACTGTGCCGCATGGGGCAAGATCAGGGCCTGTTTCCCCAGGGGTGCAATGGGCCTGAGGTAGACGGAAGATGCACACAATGAGAGAATGCTGGCCAAGCTCTTGGCATAGTGACTGGCATATAGTAAATGCTCAGTAAACAGCAGCCAAAAATAGTAAAAAGGATGATGAGGATCAGAACAGTGACACAAAGGCTGGATGGGGCGTCCTGGGGAGTCAGGGCTGGAGCTGAGTCCTTCCAGCCTGGGCCCTGCTTCCCCTGCCTGAACCATATCAAAGTTGAGCTCTGGGCTTCAGTGGTGTCAGACTCAGAACACTGCTCCCCTCAATTACCATGGTAACTGGGGAAAAATCAGGAAACCAGGGGAAGGGAAGCTGCTCTTCCACTGGGCTGGTGATTCACCTGCTTAAAACAGAGATGCACCTGTGCAGGTCAGGACCAGAGGAGGCCCGCGGTGGAGGCGCCTCCTCTCCCAGAGCTCCTGCCGTTCTGATTAGGGGAGAAGGGTGATTGGTAGGGAATGGGGGCCACGAGGTGGTGGGGTCGGGGCCAAGGCTGGACTGTGCCTGCAGAAGGCAGAGTTGACCTGGATTTGCAAGGAGGGGGACTGAAACCCACTCCTCCAATTCTGTCCTCGCCACCAGGTGTCCTGGTGCAATTGAGAGCAAAGCACGGGAAGGTAGCTCTGGAGATAGAGAGTTGGGAAGACAGGGCCTCTGAGCCCATGGTAGCAGCCAGTCACCACGAGGGGTCCTGTGTGTGTGCGCGTGCGTGTGTGTGTGTGTGTGTATGACAGAGAGACAGAGAGCAGCACAGAGAGAGAGAGAGGAAAAGAGGGAGGAAGAGAGGGAGAGACAGAGGGAGAGAGAGAGAGAAAGGGGAAGAGAGAAAGAAGCAGAGAAAGAAGGAGAAAGAGGCAGATAGAGAATGAGAGAGAGAGGCAGAGAGAGAGAAAGAGGGAAAGAAGACAGAGACAGAGAGAGATCAGCAGGGAGATAGAGAGGGAGAGAGAGGGGAAAAGAGAAAGATGGAGAGGGAGGGAGAGAGAAAGAGACAGAGGGACACTCCCCTTCCCACACTTCTGGTTGTTTCCGTGGGGTTAAGGGACGAGTAACAATACGAATGGAGGTTGTAGTCGTAGAAAGAATAACGGCTCCTCTACTGAGCACTTATCATTGTGCCAGTCTCCAGCCAAGCATTTTATAGGTATCGTACGTCTCACTGAATCATCATCAAAATTGCAAGAGATGATCCCTTTTCTCATTCCAGTTTTACAGAGGGGAAATCAGAGGCTCCGAGAGGCAAAGTGGCTTGCTCCAGGTCACCCGGTCAATTGGTGGTAAAGAAGCTATCAGAACTCGGGTCCTACTGACCCCAAGGTGGGGCTCTTCCTGCCTCCCTCGGCGGCTCATGAAGAAAGACCGAGAGTGATGTCAGGGCCGCCTCTTGGGCACCAGGGTGGTGTCTGGTGTTTGGGGAGTGGATCCTGGCTCTGGGGACTCCACTTTACTGTGCTGGGCAGTGACCCCAGGGGGATCCAACCAGGGAGACTCACGGCCACGTGGGGGCTCTGGGACAGTCCTCCAAAAGCTCCTCGGGTGAGGTGCCCTTTTTGGTCCTTCCCTTTGGAGGCTGCTCTGGGCATTGGCTGTGATCTGATCCCTTGCTGTTCAGGGGGAGATGCTGACAAGGCCACCCTTCTCCCGGATTGCTGTAGGATTCACGCAGTTGAGATGCTTCTAGGGGTCAGCACAGAGCGAGTTCCCCATACGTGGTCACCTGGATAACAATTATTCTTGCATCCCCGAGTGGACGGTGGGTGGGTAAAAGGACTCTCCCAGCCAAAGACAGGCTGCCCCCTTTCCCCCCTCCCTGCTACCCTGGACCCTAACCAGCCCCCACCTGTCAGCTCAGGGGTGGGCTCCGGGAGGTAGGGGAGCCGAGGGCTCTCGTGGAGCCAAGGGGAGGAGAGGGAAGGGAGGAGGTTTGCCGATGTGGCTGCCACTGAGGGGGTAATACATTATCCAGGGCTAATGAAAACATAATTATCTTCTTTTGGCTGCAGAGAGGGGCTAATTTAATAGGCTGCGATCGAAAGGCATCTGCTGAATTCACCCAGCAGTGAAAACACTTGAAGGACTTAGGCAGGGGAAGTGCGCAGACAGTGGCTGGCGGGCCTCTGCAGCTGTGTGAACGTGGCAGCGGCCACAGGGAGGGGGGCACGGGGGTGCAGGGCAGAAGCGGCAGAGGGGTGCGGCAGCCGACAGGTGTTCCGTGAACAGGCAGGCTAGGGCTACCCGCTCACCACCTGATCTCAGGCCAGTCCCTCGCCTCTCTGAGCCTCAGCTTCCTCATCTGTAAGATGGGATTAATCCTGCCTCCCTCCCATTGACTGGGAGGAATGGATGAGAAGTGTAAGGGGCGTGCTCACACATCCTCAGCGTGTTTGGTGTTTAGTGAAACTTTCCCCCTTCTGCCGCTTTGCTGGGTCAGGTCTACTTGGCCTTCAGGTCTCCCCTCTTGAGAGAAGCCCCGCTCTGAGCTCCCGCAGTGCCCTGCAGCTCCTCTTTCATAACACAACACACTTGACGATGTTTACTCTGTCATGCTGGACTGTGAAGAGCTCCTCAAGGCGAGGCAGGTCTGTCTCGTTTGTCACTTGAAGCCAGTGCTTCTCAAAGCACGTTCCCTGGACCAGAGGCCTCAGCATCCCCCGGGAGCTTATGAGAAATGTCTGTTCTAGGGCCCTGCCCCAGACCTGCCGAACCACACGCTCAGGTTGGGGCCAGCAATCTGTGGTTTACACACGCTCTCCAGGTCATCCCGATCCACACGCAAGTTTGAGAACCTCTGCTGCATCCAAAAACTGAAGAAATGTTTCTTGAATAAATGAATGAAGAGCTTACGGGAGTCCAGCTATGTAATGACAGTAATTCTCTCTTATTAGCCATCAACTGTGTACCAAACCTGTGTCTGTCTCAGCCACCGCCTTTATCCCTCATTCACCATCCCCCACACTCCATCCCCAAGCCACGCCCCTTGGTCTACCTCTCTGTCCTGAGGTGAAGGCCCACATGGGGTGTTAACAGACCCAGGGGCTGCCTCCTGTGTGTGCCCCCTGCTCCCCTTGCTCATAGAGCCCCCTCCCATAAGTAGTCCCCTGGAAATTCTGGAAGAGAATTCAGCTTTCAGCCCTGTCCCTGGGTGCTTGGCTGGGGAAGTTGCTCAGATGTGCTTATGAAGGATGGTGCCTGCGGCTCAGTGTGCACAGTTAGAGACAGAGGGACAGCACTGGCGAAAGGGCCCTTGCAGATGGCTGTCCCCAACCCTGGCTTTTTACACATGGGGAGGCCAAGTTCCAGGGAGGTTTGGCAATTCATTCAAGGGCAACAGCTTGTCAGTGGCCGATCAGATCCCTGCCCTGGCTCCCAGCTCAGGGTGCTGATTCTGGGGCCCCTAAGAGGGGTGGGTCACCACAGAGGCTCTGGGGACCCTGGGGCCAGCATGACCAGGGAGTAGGGAGCAGTGTTGTCTGAAAGCCCAGAACCCCTGGGAGGAGTGGGGGTGCCGCAGTCCCTGGGATGGCTGCTGACTGGTCAAACACGCCCACCCCGGACATTCACATGGCTCTGGCAGGGAAGAAACAGGGAGGAGTCCTTTAAGGCTTAAAGAGGCAGCCTGTGCATAAGACACACGAGATCTGAGGCTGGAACATCTGGCTTCCAGACCCGGCTCAGTCACTAATGGGCTGTGTGAACTTGGGCTAACCCCTTGGCCTCTCTGGGTCTCACAAGCTGATCTTAACCGGAGGATGGCCAACTCCCTAGCATTATATGCAAAATCAAGTGCAGGTGTGTTTTTCCGGGGTAGAGGGTTCATAGCGTTCTGCGGCTTTTTAAAGGAGTCGAGACCTTGAGAAGGTTAAAAGCGATGGAACCAGACGGCCTCTCAGGGCGCTTTAATGGGCAAAAAGGAGGCAACTTCCTGTCTGAGAACCCGCTTGGCAAGTCCGCAGGCGCCCTGTGCTCTGCGCTGCGCGGTCGGCAGAGACGCAGTTCCCGGAGTGACCGACAGATGGCGCTAGCCCTTCACCGTAGCCGCCCTGTTTTCCGGAACCTTGTTTGTGGGTCCCGCGGCTGTTTGCTCAGCTTCCCGACCTCCGGGCCTGGACATTGGTGGGATAAGAGTGCTGGGCGGCCCCAGGGTCTGCCTGTATCTTCTGGTTGCCACTCTGTCTAGTCCACAGAGGAGGCATCAAAAAGGGTGTGAGGGTGGAGGCATTAGGGTGGAGGGGAGTGGAGGGGTGGGGGTCTGGAAAGCCCAAGGGAACCCACTGAAATATAGGAAGGAGCCCTAAGTTTGCTGTTCATACCCCCAATATAGCCCTTTTATTCTCCCCTGCGCCCCAATACAGGACCCCATCTCTGTGTTCCCCCATCTCAACTCAAGGTACCCACTGTATCTCAAAATCCTCTAAACCTAGAGTTTCTGCTGGCCTTTCATACTGGGTGTGTGGGGGCCACCAAAGTATTTGCATTTTGAAGGCAATGGCAGGGAGAGGCCAACGCTTCCCGGGAACAGATGAAATGGGCTGAGTCTGAGACATCGCGGAGTAGTGGGGCCTGTGGCTAACTGGAGTGCATGCCCCACCTAAAGGCATTCACATTCAAATGTTTTGGAAGCAATGTTCCACCAAACTAGACCATTTTGGCCACCAGTGTGAGAACTCTGATCAAGGCAATGGATTTCAGCACCTATGAGTGGAGATGTTCGAGTGGCAAAGAAGGTCTTAAGCAGAACATAGAACAGGGGTCCTCAAACTGTCAGGTGCATAAGAATTGCCTGAGAAGGGGAATACCAGTTCCTGGCCCCTGCTTCCAAAGATTTTGAGCTGTAGGTCTCAGGTGGGACCCAAGAGGCTGTATTTTTAGCAAGTTCCTTAGGGGAAACTGAGGCAGGTGGCCTTCTAGACCCAGGTTAGCTGCTCTGTGCTGGTAAGGCCGTGCCAGTCAGCTGGGCTGGGTCCTGATCCTCAGCCTGCAGACACTTAGAGTTCAATGACACAGCTTCTCAGCAACGGTGACATCCCCCTCCCCCATCCAAGTAGAGATCTCTTACAATTCTGCTCCCCATTATACCACAGACATGCACAGGGAAGATGACATGCCTGGGCTCATTGCGAAGAATTAGGAAAATTCGGAGACCAAGCCCTGAGAAAGGATAATGGGAAGGTGGTAGGGAGAGGAGCATGGAAAATTCCAGTTCAGTATTCCAGAAAGCTACCCAAACCCAGGTTGAGGTATTTGACTTCTTATCCAACTCTGTCCTCCATCCACTGTGTGACCTTGGGCAAGGCTCCTGCCCTCTCTGGGTCTCTGTTTCCCATCTACAGTATTAAGTGGATTGGAGGGGAGTATAGCTTCCTCCTCTGTTCTAGGACCCCCTTCGGCTCTGTGGCCCAAGTGTCTTGGGGCTGCCGGTTGTGCAGGTGGAGGGGGAGGCTGGAGAAGGGTGCTGAGGACCCCGTTACCTCTCTCTCCAGAGCTGACCTGTTTTGATCTGGCTGTGTATCTGGCTTCCTTATTTAGCTTCCATTTGAGAAACAAACTTGAGAGCTGCTGGTCTGGGAGCATCTTTCACTGTCCGTTTAATCCTTTACCGCCCCCTCTCTATTGGGGGGCCATGGGCAGGCACCATGCTGGGGGCTGGGGTGACTGAGCCCCCAGGAGCAGAATTCCTGGCTCCTGGAGTATCAGGCCAGTGCAGAAGTCAGACAAGCTCACAGCTCATAAGCAGTGACAACCCAACCTGCTAGTGTGCTGACACTCTTCAGTCTACACGGCGCTGAACCCCAGAAAGGGATCCTGCTGGCCTCACCCTGACTCGGAAGCCCTAATGAGAGAACCCACTTTCTCCTCCCCAGCCTGACAGCTCAGAGCTCCATTAGCTTCATATGTTTTGGCATTTGATTTATTCAAACTGACACTCGAGCAAAATGTCTTATAGTCTTCTCTAATTGCAGGAAAGAGGGGAGTGTGCAAGGATATGGTGTGGTTTAAAAGCTTTGGAGTCGGTCCTGGGTTTTCCACTTTGTAGCTGTGTGACCTTAGGCAAGTTAATTACCCTTTCTGAGCCTCAGCTTTCTCATGTGTCAAAATTGGGAATGACGATATCCCCTACGTCAGAGGCTTGTGCTTGTTAAATGAGATGATGCATGTGAAGCCTTTGGCACAGTCTTTGGCACATAGTAGTATGTCAGTCAGGGGTAGCTCCTCCCCTTTTATTATTATTATTGATTTGTGTGGGATTCTTGTCTCTGTTTTGAGGTTGGAAGCTCTTTGAGGGGTATGAGCCACGTCTGAATCCATTTTTTATGTTCTGCGATATGCCCAGCAGTGTGCTAGCTCATCCCAGGCACTCAGTGACTGAGTTCAATTGCACAGAGGGACGGGGACAGCTTCTCGACACCAGTGGTCCTCATAGTGTGGCCTCCAGAGAGCTCACAGCTGGGCGGTCAAGGCGAAGGATGGAGACCCACGGAGCCCCTAGCTATGCGGTAAGGCAGGAGGTGGGGGCTTCTGGGTCAAGCGAGAAGCCTGGATAGAGGGACAGCAGGGTGTTCAGAGGGGGCTGTGTCTGTGAGGGGTCCCCAGGGAAGGGACTGACTCCCTGCCCTTCTCCCTGGGTGTGACAGCAATGTTCTTCCGTCCCTCCAGGATGACACAGCTTCTCAGCAACAGTGACATCCCCCTGCCCCCATCCTAGGAGACATCTCTGCCAGGGCTGCTCCCCATCCTACCACAGACACGCCCAGAAAAGATGGCACGCCTGGCCTTATTTCTAAGAATTAGGAAAATCCTGAGCCCAAGCCCTGGGAGAGGATGATGGGAAGGTGGTAAAGGGAGGAGCAGGGAAAATTCCAGCTCGGTATTCCAGAAATACCAGCGCTGGGCTAGGCTCTCAAGTTTGCTAGCACCAGCAGCTCTCAAGTCTGTTTTTCCAGGGAATCTGTTTTCCTTCCTATAGGAGGAAGCCAGATACGCAGAAGATGGAAACAGGTCAGCTCTGGAGAGGGAGGCAAGGGGGTCCACGGCCCCCTTCTTCACCCTCCCCCCTCCACCTACACAACGGCAGCCCCCAAGACACTGCCGCAGAGCCGTAGGGGGTCCTAGAACAGAGAAGCACTGTCCCCAGGGATGAGCTAGCTCTGTGTCCTCTGTTTCTGCATCTGACCCAGCATTCCTTGGGGCAGGGACCCGCTGTCGTCATCTCTTGGGCCCCGGCCCACCGCCCGATGTTTGGCACCCAGTAGGTGTTTCATAAAGGTTTCCTGACTCACGGAGGACTTCAGGTAGTACTAGTGACGACGATGACAAGAATGATGATAATAACACTTAGTAGCATGCTAGCCACACCTTACATTCATTAGCTCTCGACTACTTGGTAAGTGGCAGAGCCAGGCTTTGAACCAGGAACACTGGCTCCAGGGTCTGTGCAATTACCCACGGCATGATAGTTGATGATAGCAACTGAGTTGGGGTAGCAAGTGACAAATAAGCTAAGCATCGCTTCTTCAGGGTCACCATGGCTACCATTCCTTGAGCACTTACTATGGGCCATGCTAATCTCCCTTCATCTTCAGCCGCCTTGCGAGTTGGGTATTATTGGCCTACTGGGAGCAAATTGGGGCACAGAGAGGTAGAATTACCCGTGCAAGGACACACAGCTAAGCAGTGGCAGCTTAAGAATTTGAACTCAGGTCTATGGGACTCTAAAGCCCGCCGATCTTAATGGAGAATTCGGGCTGAGGTGAAGCCCTGGAGGGTGGGGGTGACCTCAGGGTAAGGGGGTCCATTGACTGGACTTTGGGACAAGGTTGGGCTGACCCAGACATGGAGCCCAAGAGAAGACAGAGAGAGAAGGAGGACGAATGAGAAAAATGGGGGCCTTTCCTGAACATTCCAGCGCGGTGTATCCACATCACTGTTGTATCCCACCAGCTGACATTATGAAAAGAGACAGAGAGAGAGAGGGCACTGAGGCCAGACAAGACTGGGCCAAATCCAGGCACTGCTTCTTGCTAGTAGTGTGACCATCAGCAAGTTACCTAACTTCTCTGAGCCCCAGTATCTACCTGTCTTGCAAAAGCTTTAAAATCACATTAACAAACAGCTACAGGGCATCTGCTATGTAATTGGCATTCAACCAACGTCCATTCGTTCATCTATTGATTCCTTCAAAGAATATTGACTGTAGCGCCTCCTGGCAGAGCTCCACCCACATCCCATGGGCACCTCCCATTCCCATGCATACTGGTCCAGTTTCCAGCTGGCAGCACCTGCAACTCTTTTGCAGAAGAGAAACTTTGGAAAATTAACATACTCTCCTTGGAGCGCCTTCAACCAATGCCTGACAGGAGTAGGGGTACACATACCCTTGAGTGGGATTCTAACTCTGAGATGTGGGGTCTACACCGGCCCCTTGGGCTCCCCTGCAGGATTCAGCTCCAGCTGCTCACAGTGGTAATGCACACTTTTCTGGTTCTTTCCCCTCCCTGTCTCACCTCTCCGTTCTCCTCCTGGTATTTCCTGGGAACCCATCCCAAAGAAATTCCATGCACTCCGACCCTCGCCTCAACTGCCAACTAAAACTAAACTAAGATACTGACTGAACTCCCGCCATGTGCCACACAAGGGACTCCATCCTGTGCCTGGATTAACAATGAACAGGACAGACACGTCCCTGCTGTCAGGCTATCGCCTATAGTCAGGCCATTGGAGGAAACAGACAGGGACAAGGGTGCCCATATGACGTCACTATGAGGCCCCTTCCCATCTCCCTTCCCCTGCCTCTCGGAGAATGTCAAGGCCCCTCTCTTAGATCGCACCCAATTCTTTCCAGAATTATAATTATTTTCCCTTGACCACCAAACGAATAAGCATTTTGAGGCCAGAATCCACATCTTGGTGTTCATACTTATTTTTTCCTCCAAAATGCCCAGCTCAGTGCTGTGCATTCATTCATCTGATAAATATTCAGTGAGCACCCACTGTATGTTCTCTGGCATGGGGACACAGCAATGAGCAGAACAGACCCAGGCCTGGCCCCCTGGAGGTGACATTCTGGTCGGGGAAGCCAGTCATCAAACAAGCAAAGACGCAAATAATATAAAAACCCATAAGTCAACAAACAAATAACCTAATGTCGAATTGTGTTAAATACTATGACAAAAACAGCAGGACAAGGGGGCAGAGAAGAACTGGGCTGAGGGTAATTTTAGATACTGTGGCGGAGGATGTGCATACAGTTGGTGCCAATAAAAGGTTGTTGAATACAGGAAGTAAAAGCTTTAGGTACCCAGCCAATGAATAATGCCACAGGCGAGGACAGCACCTTCAATATAAAAAGGATGGCTTTTCCAAGCACTTCAAGGCCTCCTGACTCCTCTGTGAGTTGATACCACTGGAAAGGTATCAATGAGTCCATTCAGAAATCTGTAGGGCCCCAAAGCATACCGTTTTTGGGCCAATTAACACCCCCAAGAGGAAGGGAGCCTTGATATTTGATCAGTACTCATAGGAGAGCTGCCCAAATCAATGAGGGGCCGCCTGAGGTCTTGGGAAATCACATTGCTGGAGAAACAAGGTCCGTAGCTGATTCTGCAGGAAGTCTTATGACCAAGAAGTGGCTGAGGCCACAGCAGCTAAGACTTAGCACCTGCTGACTCCGCTCTGTGTCACCAGGGCCACACCATCTAAAGTGCACAAAGACCCTGTTAGGTGGCTGCCATTAGAACCCTGTTTTCCAGATGAGGAAACAGAGGCTCCAAGAACATTAAGTAACTTACTCAAGGTCACGCAATGACAGTGCAGCGCATTAAGGGGGACGAGGAGAGGTGGTGGTGGGAGCGCGGAGGAGGAATGGCTACCCAGCCTGGGGCAAAGGAACTCCTACTCCCTGCCCTCCACCTGCCCTACCCCTCCCCCCCGACCCCACACACACGTCATGGGTGTAACTTCCAAGCTGAGGTCTGGAGAAGATTGGAGTCGGCCCAGGGAAGGTGGGCGGGGAGAAGGGAGAGGAGCTCCTTGCAGAAATATGCAAAGAACTGGAAGTGGTGGCGCACCTAGGAACCCCTGGGAGGTTGCATTTTGCCAAAGGTGGAGTTAACCCCTCACCTAATTTTGTGTGGCGCAGGGTTAGCTGGATGAAGGTCACAATTCTGGAGCCATGGTTTAATTCTGGGCTGCCCCTACTCTCCAGAAATGCTGTGTGGAGGGTGTGGGCATCTTCTGGATGATTCCGGCTGATTTCCCATTTCTCCTTTAGGTGGCCAGGTCAGCCCTGTGCCCATCTCCCTGTGCCAACAGAATGGGAGATCCCTTGGGCCAGTGATGGGCTCCATCATCCTGGCAGGTAGAGGGATGTCCATGGCAGTTCATGGGGAGGGGTTTGGGGAGTCACCAGCTGTGGTGGGCGGGGGTGACCACAGCATGACAAGTTTGCCAGCATATGCTGCTGCTGCTCATCCCCCAACCCAGCGCTGCAACCCCCACCCCCAGCCCACCCATGGGGCTCTGAGCTGCATTTAGCAGCTTGATCAACTGTCATATGTATATAGTCTCAAAGGCTCAGGCTGTGCCCCCAACTCCCAAGTTGCTGGACATAACCCTCTTTCCCTCTCTGCGGCCACTCTCTAGTCTGAGCCACCATCTTTCTCACCTGGGCCACTTCATCAGCCTCAGCAGGCTTCCCTGCCCCCCGCAATCCAGTCTCCCCATCCAAGTCAGAGACACCTTTCCAAAATGCCAAGCTGACCATGTCACCTCCCGAGCTCGAAGCACTGCAAAGTCTCCAGTGCCCTCTGGATCAAGTCCAAATTCTCTAGCATTCCTTGGTTCATTTATGCTTGCAACCCACAAATGTTGGTTGAGCACCAATGGAGGATCCTTCCAAGGTCTGGTGAAGCGTTAGCTTCTCAACTGACTCGGTTTTATTTATTTTTTGGTAGGAATGAGTCTTGGGAAGACATCTCTTGTTTCTGTGGGCCCGACATTTGCATCCCTTCCCTGGCGACTGCCCCTCACTTTTCTTTGGGGAGCTCCCCTTCCCCTTCAGGTGGGCCTCTGCTGCCTGCCTCTGAGGCTCAGTTGCTCAGCTTTTCCTCGAAATCTTAGAGCTACCCTGAATCCCTGCAACACCTTCCTCGTGTTGCTGGAGTTTTGCCAAGGTCAGCTTATGGTTGCTGAAGCCAAAGGAACCCTAATGGGTGGGGTCGCCTCTCATCTTTCTGCTTAAAAGCGGTGTGGGCTGGCTATTATCTGTTCTCCTCTCCAGATCCACTAACCACGCCCCCTTCTGTGCCCTGCTTGCTGCCCTTGGAGGCTGACCCCATCAGCAGAGTCCCTTGCCTCTGGCTTCCAGTTGGATTTAGCCAATGGAAAGCATTGGTGGGACAATAGGGGGTGGGAGGACAGCGAGGTTGGTTTTGTTCCCTCCCGGGTCCCTCCCAGTGGGGTGGAAGAGCAGTGGCTACGTCCTTTCCACACAGCTCACTCTCCAGGTTCTGCTAGCTATTCCCTCCTCATGCTCTTTGAGGCTCCCCATGGTCCTGGGTCCTGCACCCTCCGTTGTTGGCTTCCCTTGACCTTGACCACACCTTTCTGAATAGAATCTTCATTAATCTCTCCTCCATCGCACAGGTTGAGTGCACATCCCTTCTTGCCAGGGCCCTGACAGATACAGGGAGGTATCCGCCATAATCTGTGCCAGCTTAGGATCTAGAGGAGCTGGGAAGCAGTGCTGAGCCTCCCAGGTTCCTTGGGGGTGGGAAGGGGATGGGAGCTCTGGGGGAAGACAAAGAGAAATCTCCTGACGTACCCCCAAAATGGGAGCAGTAAGAAGAGACCCAGCTAGAAAGAGCTCTGAGCTGTAGGTCCCCCACTTCTTGCTGTGTGACCTTGGGAAAAACCACTTCCCATCTCTGAGCCTCATCTTCTCATCTGTAAAATGGGAATGATAGTAGAACAGACCATTATCAGGTTGTGCCAATGGGGATCCTTGGAAGGATCCTCCATTGGTACTCAACCAACATTTGTGGGTTGCAAGCATAAATGAACCAAGGAATGATAGTAGAACAGACCATTATCAGGTTGTGCCACGGTATCATTTCCAATGACACCATGTCACTCATTCATTCACTCAACAAATAATTATTGAGCCCCTACTAGTGTCTGGCAATGTGCTAGGTGCTGGGACACAGCAGTAGAGAGAACAGACATTGCTCTTACCCTTGGGGAGCTTCCAGCCTATGCCAGGAAGGGACATAAATAAGCAGCCACACAAATAGATTTCCAGTTCTTCACTGTGTAAAACCATTGTCCTCTGAGGAAACGGCTAACGTTTGAGCTGAGTCTTGGAGGTTGAGGCAGGTCAGCCAAGTAGGAAAGGTGGTCCAAGGGTAGACAACAGAACATGTCAAGGATGGAGGTGGTTGTTGGAGGAACCACGAGTGATGGGGGAAGTAGGCAATGAGGTGGAAGAGGTGGCAGGGATCAGCTAATCACAGCGTCGGATGCCTCAGTGAAGGGTTTGTATTTTATTCCGAGTGTGAAAAATGACATAGATGGTCTGATTTATGGCTTGAAGGACCACGCTGGCTGCTGTGAAGAACAGACCAGAGAAGGAACAGGAACGGAGTGAGGGAGACCAGAAGGGGACTGTTGCAGCACCCAAGTGAGACGTGATGGTGGCTTAGCCTGGGGAAGTGGCAGTGAAGGTAGAGGAAGTGAACTGAGGCAGAGATGGCCAGCTGTCCACCAGAACTTCACTTCCACAGTGTATAGTTGTGGCCAGGAAGCGGCTGCCCAGCCAGAGACTACATTTCCCAGCACCCTTTGCATCTGGATGAGGTCATGTGACTGGTTCTCACCAATGAAATGGGAGCAGAAGTGATGGCGTCCCTTCTGGGCAGAAGCAGTTAAAAGCAGATGTGTCTTCCCTCTGTTCTCTGTTCCTGTACATTGATTGGAAGCAAAGTCCCCAGGGGATGGTGGAGTCATAGGTGAGAGCTCCCTGGGTCCCTGAATCACCATCTGCATCCTTAATTACACTTTATTTGACATAAGAATACACTTCCATCCTATTGAGTGCTGAGATTGTAGGGTCTATCTGTCACAGTAGCCAGCACTACAGTAACTAACCTACGGGCAGGTCAGTTAGGAGCAAAACCTAGCAGAACTCCATAATGGATTTACTACTGTGGAGGAGCAAGAACGAGGCCAAGAATAACTTCCAACTTTTAGCTTGAGCAACTGTGGAGATGAAGCTGATGTTTCCTGAGCAGGGGAAGATGTGAGCGAGTTCTTTTCTCTTTTTTGTGAGAGTGAAGAGCTGAGTTTGGAACACAGATGTTTACTGTGTCTGGGAGACACTCGAATGGAGATGTCAAGTAGAAAGTTAGACAGAAGGATTCGAAAGAGGTCCGAGTTGGTGACACAGTCTTGGGATTTGTTGTCTTGTCAATGGCACTTGAAGTGCCATATTAGGTACTCAATAAGTGCTCTTTGAATCAGAATGTGAATCACTTCTTCCTCATTTTTACCCAGCGTTTGGAAGTTAATGGACAAAAATCATCTAGAAGTGATTAAAGAGCTCCCCCCGACCCCAAAAACCTGATCGCAAGTCAAAGAACCACCCATTCCTGGCCCTGCTCTCGTGTGCCTGTTGAAGAGGCTCTCTGAGCTCAGAGAACCTGAGAATCAAGCTATTCAAAGGCTGAATGAAGGTGATTCTGATGATGCTTAAAACCGCCTTCCTGCCGCGTTGGGTAAAACACTCATTTTTGATGCAATGAAAACCACTTGAATCTCTGCCTTTTATTCCCCAAAGCAGCTTCACCTAATGGGCTGGGGTTTGAAAACAGGGTGTAGAAAAGGCAAGGCTGAGCTTCACCAGCCTCATCCAGAGGTCGCTCTCCCTGGGCTACAGGTCTTTTACTCCCCGGGCTTTTGGAGGGGCTGCTGGAGAGGAAAGGGCTTCTGGGCAGGCTGGGCAGGCAGCGTGGTGAGGAAGAGACCCTTGGCAACGCTGACACTTTCACCCAATAGCCTCTAATCCCAGGGTAGCAAACTCGAATGGCTGCAGGAGCCAGCCAGTTAATGACTCTGAGAAATGGGTTGCATGCGGACCTCAGAGAATTAGAGAGCACAGGTCTTGTCTAAAGGGGTGGACGCAACGCGGCTCCAGCCGACTGTTGCCATATGGAAGGCAAGTCCTTGATCACTAGGTCTTCTGGCTTCTCAAGAGAAGCCTTCAATTCAGGTTTTATATGAAATCATCTGAGTTTTAAATGCTTGGAACTAATTATACTTAAACAGTGCTCTGTGGGCCAAACAAAGAGCATGTGTACAGGGCATATAATTCCTGTGCTTGAAACCCGCTTGAAACGCTCAGTGAGTTACAGAATGGACAGGGGCCTCCTTCCTAAGAAATTGCCCAAGGGGAAAGTACGTAATCATTCTGGAATTGTTATTGAATCAACACAAGTTCATTGACTCAGCTACATAAATCATAACCTTAATCATGATTCTTCTTATCCCTCCTTTGGTGAGGTAAACATTTTAAGTTTCTCTACAGGAGAGAAAAAAGTAAAGATAAGTTGTGACTGAGTGTGACCAGCTTTGAGTATGAGGGCTGTGTGTGTGTTTTCACTGCTGAATCTTCAGGCCTGAGTAGCTGCATAAAAATATTGTTGAATAAAGTAATAAATGAAAGGAATGCGCATATAAGAGAAGAAACCACAGACCCAAGTTTGCATGCTTCAGAGTGTGGGAACCCGTAGTGGCCCAGATGTCTCTGAAGCCCCACAGTTTAGTTCTGCCACATTTATTCTCTGAAGAGGACATCTACCGGATGCTGGGGCAATGCGTGATGGTCACCACTGAGGAACGCGAACTTAGCATTAACAAGGTCTGTGTAGCTGACCTGGACCTCTCTTTTCCCTTCTTCTCTCCCCACTAGAATCTTCTCAAGCCTTTAAGCTGCAGCTCCAGCCTTCTCTACGAACCAGGTTGTCACTGACCCCTCCAGACAATAGCACCAACGACATTCCCATTTAATGCAGCTCCTACACGCCAGACACTGTGAGAGAGTTTGTAATGGGTTTGGGTAACTTTTTCATCATCTTTTCTCTCCTAATACATCCTACTCCTCGGCCGTAGCGATGAGTACAAGACGAAGGCCTGGCCATTCCTGGTACCTCATACCCTTCCCCCAAAGTGATTGGTCTGAAGAGCAGGCATGTGACTCAGGCAGGACCAATCAGAGCCCTTCCCTGGGACTGATATACTGTTGCTGGTTGAAGGAAGCTCTCTCTCTGCTGAGGATGCTAAACGGAAGCTGGGAGCGGTATTGCTCATGCCATTCAGAAAAGGCTCATCTGTAGGAGGAGAGGCTGAGGTTCCCAGGGCAAAAGAAGAAGAGACAGCAGAGCACAGAGGGAACTAGGGATGCAATAAATTCCTTTTTCTGTGAGTCTGGAGTTGGGTTTCTGTCACTTACAACCAAAGGAATCCTGACCAATAGAGCCCTTTATATACTTCGTCTCACCTACTCTCTCAACAACACTGTGAAGATGATATTAATAACCCCCATTTTATAGATGAGGAAATTGAAGCTCAGAGAGGTAAGGTAACTTTCCCAAAGCCACACAGCCAGCAGGAGGCAGTTTGGATGACTCCAGACCTGTCCTATTTCTATGAGGCTCCTCTGCCTATCCTGAGGAACCGGCTTTCCGGGGCGGATCTTACGTAGCATTTTGTGTTGCCAGTGCAAGCTCCAGAAGGCAAGAAATGCCTTCTACTAAGAACTCCGTCATTTCAGGGTGGGAAGGCCTTCAGAGGTGAGCTGGGGCTCTCTGCAAAGAACAGGGGAGTGGAGCCAGAAGGCTTCCAGGGCGAGTTCCGTTTCTTACTAGCTGGAAAAGTCACTGAACCTCTGTGAATTTGAATTTCCTCATCTGTGGAAAGGAGCTAGTACTCAAGATATGGGGTTGCGATGACAATTTAAGGAGATAAAGTATTTGAAACTGTTTTAGAAATGTGAAGTCCTGTTCAAAAGTGGGGTACCAATACTGCTGTTTATCGCTGTACTACTTAATCCTACCTCCGTCTGGGCTTCAATACCCCCCAAAATAGAGCACTTGCTGCCTCTCATGGCAATTCTTTCCATCTTTGGGCCATTCTGATTATTATAAAATTCTTTCACATTCTAAGTTGAAATTTTTCTCTTGAATGTGTGTTCATTGGTTCTATGGGCTCTATCCATTCATCCATATCCTTCTTTCCTTCCTCCTTCCTTCCCTCCTCCCTCCCTCCCCTGCCCTTCCATCTACTGTAATAAGATTGAAGACAATCGGGTAATCAAGAAGATCAGTCCCATGTCCACACTAGCTTCACTCCGCCCATCCAATCCATTCTCCTCACAGCAGTGAATGGTATTCTAAAACACGAATAGAATCTCGTCACTCCCTTGCTTCAAGCCCGTCAGTGGCCTTCCATTGCCCTCAAGATGGAGTGAGCTACAGGCCCTATCTGATCCAGGCCCTGCCCACCTCTCCTGCCTTACCTCTCCCCTCCCCTACCCCCTGACCTGGCCTCTAACGAAATAGAGAATAGAGTGACTCGCAGAGGCTGGCATGGGCTGTTGTCTTCCACCCCTGGGCCTTTGCACAAGCTCTTCTTTATGCCTGGAACACCTTCCCACCCCTCTTTACCTGGCTCACCCCTTCTCATCCAGCAGATCCCAGCTGAGACATCACTTCCTCCAGGAGGCCTCTTCGACCTCCTGAGACTGGGGCAGGTGCCCCCTCCACGCTTCCTGAGTCCCCTGGGCTCACCTCCAACCTGGCATAGATCTCACTGCCCTTGGCTCCCTAGCTGCTTGTCTGTCTCTGTCTCTGTGCCCTATTCACAGCTGGCTGGCTCTGCAATGCCTAACAGAGTGCCAATAAAGAGTTTTGAATGAACTCCATCTCTCCTTTCACCTCTGCCTCCTGTCCCCTGCCATGATCCCTCAGGCCCTGTGAATTATAAAGAGAGTTAATGGTTCTCCACAAGGGAGGGAGGGAGAGGCTCTGGGAGGGTCCCCTGTCCACCATTGCTCTAACCTATCACAGTGCCAGAAATGCCACCATTAGCAAGTCACTACCTAAGGGAAGCATTGTCCCTTCTGGGGCCTCCTCATGTAGCGACCCCACAATAAATATGTAGCCCTTCTGGTGTCAGGGAAGTGGTTCCTGGGACGAAAGACCCAGAAAAGTGTGTGTGTGTGTGTGTGTGTGTTCCACACCATAGTCCTTTGCGAGGGTCCCAAACTCAGACTTGCCAAGAGCAGTACCACCAGGGACCGGGTAAGAAACTAGTTATGAGGTCATGTTGCTCAGTGGTTAGCTCCTCTGCCTGGGGTGTCTGATTTCCTGGGTTTGAATCCTGCCTCCACTGTTTCCAAGCTGGGTGCCCGTGGCCAAGCCATTTAACTTCTCTGTGCCTCAGTTTCCACCCCCCCCCCCATACGATGATCTTGACAAGAAAAGTACTAACCTTTGGGGTCAGGATGGGCATTCAGTGACAGGATGGCAGGAAGGGATCACTGTGGGGCTGGGAGGCAGTAAGAGCTTGAGAAGCCTCAGTTCTTATCATTCTGCTTTAAATGGAAATAAAATTATTCTGCTTATTCAGAAGACCTGGCCTCCAGTCCCAGCTCTGCTGCTGACGCTCTCGGTGGCCCTGAGCAAGTCCCTGCCCCGGTCTGGGTCTCCCCAGCTGTTCCCAGGTTCTCCTGCCCCGGGTAGGCCGGCTTTGCTGAGCAGCTGGGAAACAGTTGCTGGACCGCCTGGCCTGCGCCTGCCCTTTCGGGGGGATTAGAAGGCTGGCCGGGTGGGAAGCGGGCAGGCATCACCCCAGAGCTGACTCGCCTGCAGAAGCCCTGAACGGCATGATTAAAGGGCCACAGGTGGGGTGACCAGCTGTGCCGGTTTGCCTGGGCCTCTCCTGGTTTTGGCATTGGGAGCTCCACGTCCCGGCCAACCTGGGGCCACTGGTCATCTTAGCACAGCAGATGGCACCCAAGCAGGATCATAACACTTCCGGGGATAACAAGGTTAAGAAGGGAACAGATGTGGCTGTGGGATCTCCAGGAGGGGCTGCCCCGCCCACCTGGCACCACTGGCGTTGGGCTGCTGTTTCTCCTTCTGTACATCTTCCCCCAAATGTTGGCTGCCCCTTGGAAAAAAAGCTGAGACTTTTCCGGCCACAGGCTGTACCCTCTGCCTGGACCTGCCTTCCTCCTCTCCTCTCCCTAGAAGAAATCCAGCTAATGGCTCAAATGCGCCCCCCGCTTTCCTGACCCTTCCCTGCACAGAGCTCCAGGAACGCTGTGGAATGCCCGCCATCGTGTGGCTGATGCCCATGGCAAGTTCCGGAACTACCTCCGTCTCCTTGCCCGCACAACAGAAATAATCAGAAGTGACCTCTTAGGGTTATTAGGATGATGACATGAGATAATATGTTTCCAGATCTTAGAACGTCGCCTGGAACAGAGTCAGTGGTCAATAAATGTTAATTATCATAACGAGGAAATAGCAGCAAAAGAAAAACAATAAGATATGGCAACGATAATGGTTATCGGTTTGTCTTTCTGTTGTCCCCCTCTGCCCGCTGGTCCCCTTTTCTTACCTACTTAAGAACTGGGCCCACATACATATCCATCCTGGGCTGGCCTAGAGCTCTCCATATGTGTTTGATGTATGAATGCTGAACCACAGGTTTCAAAACCTCGTTTCAAAGGATGTAAAAGATCCCTTGGCAAGATAACAACAAGAGGAGCTCACATTTGTTGAGCACTTACCAGGTGCCCAGGAAGTTTTCCATGCCCCACAGGAGTGCTCCCTTTTTGAACACAGAAAACGGAGGCTGGGCTCATGCAGTCTCTGTCTACCAAGTGTTTACCGTGTGTCACCACAGCACGAAATTCTCCACACGAGTGTTTCTCGGTGGAGGCGATGTTGACCCCCAGGGGACATTGGACAACATCTGGAGACATTTTTGGTTGTCACAGTGGGGGAGTGGGATGCTAATGGCATCTAGTGGGTCAAAGTCAAGGATGGTGCCAAACACCCTATAGGGCATCCCTTCGCCACAAAGAGTTCTCCAGACCAACATATCAACAGTGCCAAGCCTGAGTGATGCTGCTCCACGTGTATCTCCTATTTCATCCGCCCAGTGGCCCTTTGATGTAGGGATCGCAGAGGAGGAAACAGGCTCAGAGAGGCTCAGACAAATGCTCCGTGAGCCAGCATGTGACCCCTGATTGACCTGATGCCAAATCCTGTGCTCTTTGCTCCCCTGCTCTAGGGGAGCAGACTCAGAGGGGAAAGCAGAGGAGGCTGCCTTGGCCAGGGATGGAGGATGCTTGGCGGCAGGGGGAGGACCCTCCTGATTAGCTGAGCACTGCCCTGTTTGAGGGTCACCAGAGGGTCAGGTTGGGGCAGAGCGGCTTGTCCAGAGCCCAGAGCTGGCCCATGGGGAATTCTCCCGGCCAGCCAGAGCAGCCACCAGATGGGAGATTGAGCAGAATTTAATATCTGACCATCTGCAGCTGGCAGCCCCCAAACTAAGCAGGCAGCCCTCCCGGTGGATAGAGGGCTCCTCTGGCAACCCTGTGTGCTTGATCCGCCACTCGTCCTGGAAGACCTGACTGCTGAGGATAGTGTCTCACACACATAGACACATGTGCGTGCGCACACACACACAAGGTCCCCTGGGTGCCAGGAGCCCTGGTGGGCACTGAAACCATCCATCTCCATCCCATGCCTGCGCCTCTCTCAACGCCTTTCCTTAGGAAGCTGGTGGATATTGAGCTACGATGGAGAGTCTATTTGTCCCCTAGGCCAAGCAGAAGGGACAACACCAAGATTGCTGTGAGTGGAGGCACGATGCCTCCAGGAGGGCACTCGGAGGTAGCAAGGGGGAAGGTCTCCCTCATGTGTTCCCAGCCCGCCCTAATCCTTCAGAAAGACCCAGTGCCCTCTCCCCCATGTGAGCAGCCAGCCAATGCTCTGCACTTCCTTCACCCGCTTCCAGAGAAATACAACCAGCTTCACTCCTTGGGATCCGAGGGGCCCCTTACGAGTTGCAGAATCCTTTGAAAGAAGCGCGTCTCTTAATAATAATGGGAACTGCCAGTAACTGAGGATTTCTATCAGGCACCAGGCACTGTCATTCATGCATCACCTTCAAGTCCTTACGACAGCTCTGTAGGTGCTGGTAGGAACTGCATTTTCTGATTCTCAGAGAGGTTAAGTGTTTCTCCCAAGGTCACAGAGCAAGTACATTATTTCAGGGTTGTCCAGTAAGTCAAGAACTGCCACGGATCATGCAGAAGGGTCCAGGGTAGAGCTGGCATACGCAGGCACCCCAGATTAATCCGTGTCCCAGTGGCGTCTTAGGGAGCCCGCTTCAATGAGAGACAAGAGCTGTTCCTAATCTCTCAGGCGTGGAGGGCACTCTGCTCTTTCGAGGTGGTAGAAATACGCCTCGATTGCTAGGCAGCGAGTTAACATCGTTGACTTATTTGGTCAAAGCTTTCTTTAAAAATGGGGCCACGACCCACTTCAGGTCAACTCCATATGGGAGAAGCGTTCACGCTCCTGAATTTGCAACTTCTGAGCCTTCACCCTGTTCAGAAGTCGCATTCT
Source organism: Equus caballus (assembly GCF_041296265.1). NCBI lineage: Eukaryota > Metazoa > Chordata > Mammalia > Perissodactyla > Equidae > Equus > Equus caballus. The sequence goes on along the minus strand of NC_091691.1, from coordinate 18,372,052 downwards.
TCCTTGATTCTCTGATGAATTAGCCAGACGTGACTATTAGGGCCAAGTCTGTGCCCGGCAGCACCAGGGAACACAGCGTGATGGCGGCACGTCTCTGCCTGGCATGTCCCACGTGCCGAGAGGAGCCTCTGTGTGAGGGGCTTTGCAGAGCGTGTCTCCCCATCCTCATGGCGGTCCCGCGAGGGCAGATTCTCACGGCTTCCATTTTGCAGGTCAGGAGACAGGGCCCTACAGTCAGATGGTGGCAGAAGTGGGGTGGGGACCCAGGCCTGACTGGTGCATAAGCCTCCATCCCTCCTGACCTGAAGACCGAGCCAGACAAGCTAAGGCGTTCACTCCCACTGGCCCAGAACACTCAGTCTGCTCCAGGCAAGGAAATCGCATTACTGAATTACGGTTCGTTTGCAAGGTTCCCCTGACCGGCCAAGAGGCTGGCTTCCTGACCCCATTAGTCAGATATTCAACTTCCCAAGTTCAGGGCAGCCCAGACGGTCTGTGGCTGGGTCCCAAAGGACAGTGGCCTGACCTTTGTGGAGTGAGATGCCAATGATGAAAACACAGCTCTACTTCCAGCCGCTCCTCCTGACTTCCGGGCGAGTTACCTACCCTCTCTGAGCCTCAACTTTCCCACCTATGAAATAGGGCTAGGAAAAGTATTTGGCAGGCTTTATTGTTTTTGCCTCTTAGTATCCATTTTCCTTTCCTACCAGTACACCCATTTTTGAGGAGGGTGTTTGCCTCTTTCTCTCTGGGTAATCATCTGTCCTGCCCATCCCTAGCCAAGGGGTGGGTATTCAACCTGGTTCCTGGCCCTCTGTGAGGATGCTAACTGTCCCTTTGGGGCAGGCAGCCCCCAGGGCGCCCCCGATGACCCCTGCCTCTGAATAGTCATGCCTGCATCCTTGTGAACCCTCCCCCTTTGAGTGTGGTTGGGACCCAGTGACTTGCTTCTAGGGAGGAGAACGCAGCTAAAGTGATGGTGTTGCTGCTGAGATTAGGTTCCAGAAGGACAGAGGCTTCTGTCTTGCCTTCTCTTGCCCTTGTCTTAGGGAGCATTAAATCAGATGATGCCTGCAAAGCGTTGAGCCCCTGCCTGGCCGTCTCTCAGAGCCCTCGCCCTGGGGAAGGTGGGGGAGGGAGCTGGGAGTCGCCCGGTGGAGCGGCCCACGGGCAAGGAGCTGAGTCCCCGTGCAACAGCCTGCAAGGGCCCCCAGGGCGGGCCGAGAGCGTGAGTGAGCTGGGAGGACGGTCCTCCCTGGTGGAGCCTTCAGATGACTGCTGGTCCTCCTCCTTTCCCGGCCTTTAGGAGGATCCACGGGGACCGTGGTGTGAACATGTTCTGTAAGCTCTGACGCCCTCTAAGATATTTGCTAATTTTCTGTTAACTACCACTCTGGCCACTGCCAGCAGCAACCCCTATTGACCCAAGACCTGCTATGTGCCAGGCACTGTGTTAAGCCCATTTGTCAACTTTTTAAGCCTCCTTTTGACAGCTGTGAAAACTGAGGCTTGGAGAGGTTAAGAGACTTGTGTGTGGTCACACAGCCAGTACGTGGCCAAGCTGGGACACAACCCTGAGTCCACCTGGCCCCTGAGCATTAGGCCTCCTGAGCAGCAGGCCCTGAGGAACCCTTTACTCAGCCCAGGAAGCAGCCTCAGCCAGGGCCAGGGTCAGTGCAGGGCATAGGTGTGGTCTTGCCCCATGGGTCACCCAAAGCTGAGACTGGTCCCAAGAGACCCAGAGATAGGTGGGTTTGTGGCATCTTCCTCTTAGGTGGAGGGGGGTTCTGGGGTAGCCTGCGTGGAGGTCGGGGTGTGGCTGCGGTGGCCTGCCCGGGTTCTGGATGACCAGGGTTCCTCCCACACCCTCTTGGACCTGAGCTCAGAGCCCTGGCCTCCGGCTTCTGGCTGTGGTCCCTGGAGGCCCCTGGCGCAGAGCCGCTCCCACCTGTGCGATCGGGGGGTGGGGGGTGGGGTGGGGGGGGTGAAAGCACCCGCCTGCAGCCCCCTCCCCGGGGAATCGCATCCGAGCCAGAGGTTTACGGTGGCTGTGACCTCATCCTCCTGTGTCCGTCCTGCTTCCCCATAATTTATGTTTGTGTCCACATTAATTGATGCTGCAGAGGCCGTGAACTGGGCTAATTGTTTCCAAATAGCGAATTGCGAGGTTTCTGGTTGATTCCGGGGCATTAGAGTGGGAAGCGGCAAGGTTCTGCTCTATGATAATTAATGAAGGACCCGGGGCCGCCATCCGCCCGGATGGGCTTCACAAGCCTCTGTGTGGTATGGCCGCCCAGCGGCCTCAGACGTCCTTCGGCCGCAGACCTCAGGGAGGGTGCATCTGGATGGAGCAGGAGGAATTCTCGTCTGTGATTTCCTCAACATCCGCCATTTTCCTGTGGCAATGATGTGACAGAAAGGTAGGAGCCTAAGGATGGACTTCCAGACCCCGAGGAAGCAAATGCTGCCAGGCCATAATACTAATTATTATTACTGCTATAATAACAGTATTTGCTATGTGCCAGGCTCTGCACCAGTGCTTTCTATAGATCTCACATAACTAACTCACCAACCTGGGAGGAAGGCACTCCGACCACCCCCATTCTGCAGAGGAGAAAACTGAGACCCGGGGAGGTGATGTCACACAGCCAGGACCAGGTAGAGCTGGGCCTTAACCCCGTGTAGTCTGGCTCCAAAACTCATGCTCTCCGCCACCACTCCCAACAGCCCCCACAGGCAGCTGTGCGCCAGCTGCACAAGCTTGCACGAGCGGAAACTTTGAGCTTTTTTTTTTTAAGCTTCCCATTGCTTTCTAATGGTTCCAATGTGACTTCGTTTCCAGGTCAGCCCCTCTGCACCCTCCTTATCCAGTTATTCCAGGGTCTGCTCCCTCCCCTTCCTGACTTCTTACTTCTTCAGGATCGATGGCTATGGGGGAGAGGGCAGAAAGAAGGGAAGTAGGGTTTATGGAGTGCCCACCACATAGGAATCATTTTGCGTATATGATCTCATTTAATCCTTTAAAAATCCTATGTGATAGGAGGGATGTTGTTGCTATAATAATGAGATGAGGAGACTGAGGCCCAGAGAGGTAGGCGACTTGCCAAAGGTCACAGGGTATATGCAAGTAGTGGAGCCAGGAGTGGTCTGATCTCAGAGTCTGCTCTTCATTGTGATGTGTGGGCTCAGGACAGTCCCTCTGTTATTGCTCTGCACCTGTTTATAGCTGGGCCTTTTTCACTAGGATGCACGATGTTATCCATTTGATCAGGTGTGGTAAATATCTGGCATGTGTGCACAACCCACTCTTCCCATGTCCCTGGCAGACATTACTAGTGGATCACAGCACTCTTCTCTGTTGAGCCATATCTGTGCTCAACACAGTGGTCCAGGCAGTCAATATCAAATCCTCTGAGATGGCATTTGAGATGAAGACCAGGTGTCACTCCTGTCCCAGATCGTCATCTCGAGGACGGGGCAACGTTTCTCATCCCTTGGTCACTAATCTCAGGGCCCCAGATGACCTCTCAATGACAGGAGGACCCAAAAACTCTTCCAAGATTGGTGAAAATAAAGTCAACTCAAAGCTTGGCCTCCTCCCCAGACACAGCCACCCCTGGGAGTCGCCCTGTCTGGAGAAATGGTCCCTCAGCATGACTAAGATGCAGTTGTCAACTCTCATCCTTCCGAGACCCACATGACAGACGAGGTGATGCCCCCTCACAAGCATACTTGAAATTAAGGCCACAACAACTTTGCAGAGAAGTCAAGCAGGGCAATAGCTGGCGACCCAGGACCGCCAAGTCCCGCCAGTCAGGGCTTCATGGCGCCAGGTGTGGCGTGGCTGAGATAGGGTGGATGGCGGGTGTGGACCCTTGTGCATCTGTGCGGATGCCAGGCCCTTCTCTCCTGCTCACGACAGTTTCCCAGTGACTGAAAGAGACATTTTTAGAGGGACCTCCTAGAATCTGCTCTGATTTGTCGTGAGTCACGTATCTACACACTCGGCACTCTACTGTCTCCTGGTCCATCCCGACACACCAGGGTCCCTCTCTGGAGGTGAGAACCACTGGCCTAAGCCACGAGGTCAGAGATGACCCCTCCCTCCCCCAGCCCCCAGAATCTCTTCCACGTGCCTGGCACGGAGAGTGCACACCATGAGTGCTTGCTGAGGGAGCGCCATCCTGAGTCCTGGGTCCCTGAGTCTGTTCCTGCCACGGTGTGCGGAGGATGTCCCCTGGGTTTGCCTGTCTCCATCTCACCTTTTTCTGGGAACACCTCCCCATTCTCCTTCGGGGAACAGTTCTCTCCTTACTCACATTGCCATGAGATTGGTTGAGCAGCAAATGCTTCCAGTCAGGGCGATAGAGGCATCACACATCAACCCATTCTCCCCTCCAGCCCCGCCCGTTACTCTCCACCCCTCTCCCAGCTGTAACTGTCCTCTTTCAGAGAGCATATCATCCTGACTCGTTATCATCTGTCTCCCCTTCTAGAATATAAGCTCCAAGAGGGCAAGGACTCTGTCCATTTTGTCTACTGATGTCTCCTCAATTCTTAGGACAGCACGTGGCACATAGTAAGTGCTCAGTAAAGACTTGTCCAATGGATAAATGCTGGCTGGACTCTGGCTGAAGTGATTAGAAAGGAGAGCCTCTGTTTCCACTGGTGTTGCTAGACTAGTAGAACAAAAGGCTGCCTTGAGGAGAGCCTGCCTGAGAATGAAGACAGCACAGAGGAAAGCAGATCTGAGAAAGGAACAGAGAAAGATTCCTGATGACACTGATCACCTGGATCCAGCTGTGCCTGAAGCCAGAACTGGAACCGCTGCATTAGATGGCTGTTTTCTCATTTACTTTACTATGTATAATTCATTGTGTTAGGTGCTGGGCAACGTGCTGGTAAATAAAACATCACTGGTCCTTGCCTTCATAGTCCAGAGGAGGAACTAGACAGCGTTAAGGTGGCAAATGAACGAAAGCTATAATTACAAGCCATGATAAAGGCTATAAGGAAATGCCATAGAGTGCAGTGAGAGAGAATGATCTGGAAGACTTAAGACTTACTTCAGCTAGGTGTTCTGGACTTGAAGGTACTTCTGCGCTTACTTCAGCTAGGTACTCTGACTTGAAACTTAAACTTGAAGGTCAAGAATGAGTTCCCTTGCCCATCATGTGAAGACAGCGTATTCCAGGCAGAGGAAAGAGCACATGCAAAGGCCCTGAGGCTGGAGCAAGCTTGGCATGTTTGAGGATGCCAGAATCCTGATGTGCACAGGGTGGGGCCCACGTGGCTTGAGCTGAGGCTGGACAGGTGGACACTGGCTCACCACTTAGACTGGAACTTGGAGACCAATTGAATCGTTGAGATTTTATCTGATGTGCCCTGAGAAGCTATGGAAGGATCTGGAACAAGGGACAGTCACTTTGTCTCTAGACAGATTCCGCTGGCTCATGAGACAAATGGATTGGGGGAGAGAGTCAGTGAGGAACAAGCACCAGCTTGGTGGGCATTTCAGAGCTCTGGGGAGAGAGGACGGGGTCCTGCCTCAGCGTGGGGAGCTGGGTATCACAAGAAGTGGGCAGATTTGGGATTCGTGGTCCGGCTGAATTTTCCGAGGCCTCCCATTTGCGCCGAATCTTCAGAATCATCCTCACAGACCCTGCTCGGGACGCCCACCCCCAGCCTGGCCCGGAGACGCACTTAGTCATTTCCAGTCGTAACCTTCCAGGCTCGTCCCTTACCTGCTGCCTCTGTTTCTCAGCTCTTCATTACTTCCTAATCGTCCTGATTCCATTCTCTCTTGTTCTTGTCAAACAGCAATTTAAAAAATGAGTCATTATTAACTTCATGCCACTCCTCATTTATAATTAGGCCCGTTTCCCTGCTCTTCCTCTGTCTCTCTCTCTCTGTCTCTTTTTCTGTTCCAAAAAACTAGGGGAGAAACAAATGATCTGTTTTTGACATCCTTTTTTGTCTCTTTTGCTAGCACCAATGCGATTGGTTGCTCGGCTGTCTCACGGGTCCCTTCCGTGGCCTAACTGAGCGGCCTTGTGTTTCTGGCTGGTTTGAATATCCCCGAGGGATCACAGCTGGGGACCCTGCAGAGCTCCAGGAGGCCTCAAGAGGGGCGGTGGTGTTGGCAGTGGTCTTTGATGGCTCCTGGGGCATTTATCACTGAGCCCAAAGCCCAGGCCTCAGAACTCAGCCTTTCAAACTAGCCAGCTCGGGTGCAAGTCAAACAGAGGCTGAACCACTGGGGACACAAATCCACTGCTCACCCCGTGAGCAAGGCTGGCCTGGCTCTGAGTCACCCCCTGGGAAGTGATCCTAGACATTTTTAATGTAGCAACTTCAAAGACCAGCATGACAGCTACTTTGAGGGGGTTCACTTCATTCAGTCAGTCAACAAACATTGACAGCATGTCTACCGGGTCACAGGCTCCTTTGGGAGGGAGCTAGGATGGCCCAGGGGTTAAGGGCAGGCTCTGAATTCAGACTGCCTAAGGCTGCTTCTTATGGGCTGTGGGATTTGGGCTGATGTCTTAACCTCTCTGAACCTCAGTTTTCTCATCTGTAAAATGGCAAGAATATAAACACCTTCCTTAGAGGACTGTTTGGGAATTGGAACAGATAATGCAGAAACTCTTGTTTGGCCGAGGGCAACGAGGAGCAAGAAGATCTTGAGGAAAATGCACCTTACACAGAAGAGGCACGAGGACACGTGGAGGGGTAAAGTCACTCATGCTTTCTGGACTGAGTTTTCAGAGTGAGTGAGAAGTTAAAAATAAACTGGCTAACTATCCAGAGGGGGCTGTGGCAGAAAGAGAACATACAGTGTGATGCCACAGCATGAGAACATAGTGTGATTCTGTCGCATGAAGTTCAGGAGGAAGGACCCCATTCCTTCCAGAACAGTGGGCCTTTAATTAGCGCACTTTACTGGGTGTACGTTATACCTCCGTGCAAAAAGAGAGAGCAATAAAGAAACAGAGCGTGAGGGGGTTGCAGAAAGGGCTGGGCGAAGGGAGAAGGGAGAAAAGCTCAGGGACCCAGCTGAGTGCCTTGACCCCATTCCCTCCCCTTAACAAAGCCACCTCTGTAATGCGGCTCTCAGAACGTGGTCCGTGGACCAGCTGCATGGATGTCAAGTGGGAGCTGGGTAGAAATGCAGATTTCGGGGCCTGCCTCAGACCTGCAGAATCAGAGACTCCGGGGCGGGGCCCAGGAATCTGAGTTTCACAAGCCTTCTGGGTGATTCTGATGCCAGCTCCCATGGGAGACTGCCCACTCTGCGCCCCTCCCAGAGGAAGCTCAGGCCTTGGAGGACCCCGTTCTATGAAAGACCCTCCCCCTTTGGTTTTCACGACGGCCCTGTCCCGGCCCCTCCTCAACGTCTTCCTGTGTCATCCCATGCACGTTTCTTTGCTCAGGGTTTCTTCTCAGTCCTTGTTTTCTCTCTCACAGGCCACCTCTTTCCAACTCCAGTGGCTTCAACCATCATCTACCCATTGTTGCATCCCCAGACTTTCGCATCAGGTCACACCTCTGTCCTGAGCTGCCAGCAGGCCCCCAGGCCCTGCCTCGGCTGATTCTCGGCTCATCGAACCCCAGCAGGGTGAGCCGACGGCTGACTTCACTCTGTGGTGTCAGTTGCCTGACTTTAAAGCGGCAACAATGATGCCTACCTCCTCAGCCTGCTCCCAGAATGAAAGGCAATGAAACATGGATTCAAATGCCAGCTCTGCTGCATGCCAGCTGTGTGGCCCTCACTGGACCATTCCGAGCCTCAGTTTCCTTATCTGTAGAATGGGATAGCAAATGCATGTCCTTGATGGAGCTGTTGGGAGCACGTACCAGGGCCCGGAAGGACATCAAGGCTGGCTGGTCTCGTGATCTGTGACTTTGCCGAAGTCCGGGCTGTCCACTTCGCTGGGGTGGACTCAGCATGACTTTGTGGGGCTTGGAGAAGGAGGAAACTATTTCTGAGCTAGAGGCCAGCCCCAGACCTCCTGCCTTTTTTTTTTTTTTAATAAATGAAAGCCCTTCCAAGGCTTCAGGAACTTCAGTCTAACTCCTCTTCTCTTTTCTCAAAGCCTGGAAGTGCCTTAGTTCCAGCAGAAAAACGGGCCTGGGCCATGATTAAATGTCTACAGTACACTTAGTTACGTGGGCAATTTAGATCTAATAGGAGGGCTCCTGGTCTGTGTAATAAACTACAAGCAGCACGTTCTCAGGTGAGGTCTGATCCCTGTTTAATTAGATGCCGGCTCTGTATGGCTTCAGGGAACAGCAGATGGATTCTGGGCTAGTGGCTGACTTTTGCAGGGTCCGTCTTGTTCCTCTTCAGGATGTCTGTTCAAATTACCAACGGAATATAGAAACCAAGGGGAAGGCTTTATCGATGCTGGAAATGAGGGAAGGATGGATCCACATTGCACAAAACTTCAGATAATTTATGCAAAGTAGAGTAGGATTAGATTGGAGGAAGTTCCGGACAGATTCATGGAAGGTCGTATGTGAAAGAATAAGTCACCACACAGTTGGCAGAAGACACCCCAAAGCCTAGCATTGTTAGGAATGGTGAGCAACAAACAGTTCATTGAAATCCAGCTGGTGCTCTGGGAAGGGTTTAGGAGGGACCGCCATGCTGTGGAGAAGCCCAAATGGAAGCTGATCGCCTGGGGGTGCTGCCATGGCTGGCTGCCCCTGAGGGAAGCCAGGCTAGGCAAGGAGTTAAGGGCACTGTTGTAACTATTTCCCTGATTCCACAGCGACCAGACAAAAGACACTATTTGACCCAAGGATGAGCATCCTGATGAGGCTGCCATGGCACAAGCCTCCGCCTCCTCTCCAGGTGGCTGGAATCCCAAACCACAATCATGCCAACATAACAACATCAGTGTCCCCCTTCTCACTCCCATTGGGCCCAAAAAAATCAATAGGATGCATGATCTCAGAGAAACCCAACTCAAAATTATGAAACATAAGAAAAGATGAGGCACCCCAAGAGAATGACACAGTGCGTTCTCATGGAATGGAAGGATGAAGAGAAACGAGAAAAGCTTTGTCAAATTTCTAATTCGTGTTCTTGACACAGTTCTGAGGGGGGCACCTCTACGAAACTCTAGGAAGCATCCGTGTCAGAGGCACATCTGAGCTTAGGGAAGACTGTGAGGAGATGGAAACACAATGCTGAATTAAAAATCACAATGGATACAGGGAGCAGAAGATCAAGGATTGCAGAAAATTAAAATGGAAAATAAAAGACAAGCTTGAGAAATTCATTCAGAACTCAAAAGAAAAATTTGCGGAGATTAATATGATGAAAGAAAAGTAAGCCACATGGAGGACCAACCCAGGAATTATAGGAGGGGGAGAAGAGCAAGTAGAGAAAAATAATAAAAGACATCATAATGGAAAACGGTCCTGGACTTTTGGTCTATAATTGGCTGAGTATCAGCCAAAGCTAACAGATGTCAATGTCAGCACATTTCAGAGACAACAAAGACATTCTACACGTTAAATGCCTGCAGAAAAAGGGAAGGAAAATAAACCAAAAAACTCTAAACAACAAAATGACAACCCTGGTGATCTTTGTAAAGCAACAAAATTAGGCTTGCCTCAGATTTCTAACACTCAACACCAAAAGTCAAAGAAGTCAATGGACCAAAATGTTGAACAGCCGTTTCACAAAAGAAGATGTCTGAAAGAGCAACAAGCACATGAAAAGGTGTTCAACACTCGTCATCACAGAAACGCAAATTAAAACCACAATCTCTCTCCACATCCATCATAATGGTCAAAACAAAGCAAAACAGAGCCAGCCTGATGGCTAGGGGTTAAAGTTTGGTGGTCTCACCACTTCAGCAGCTCAGGTTCAGTTCCCGGTTGTGGAACCACACCACCCGTCTATCAGTGGCCATGCTGTGGTGGTGGCTCATGTAGAACTAGAAGGACCTGCAACTAGGATAGACAGCCGTGTACTGAGGCTTTGGGGAGAAAGAAAAAAGAGGAAGATTGGCAACAGTTGTTAGCTCAGGGCAAATCTTTCCCAGCAAAGAAAAAAAAAAGCCAAAGCAAAACACAACAAAATGACAATTTTTTAAAACCCTGGCAATTGCAAGTGTCGTTAAGGATGTGGACCAAGCCTAAAATGGTCCAACCGCGTTGGAAAACTGTTTGACAGGTTCTCACAAAGTTAAACATTCGCTGTCTCCATGAGCCAGCAATTCCACTCCTACATACGTACCCAAGGGAAGTGGATCCAGCGTCCACGAAAAGATCTCAGCGAGGATAGTCTCCCAGACTGGAAGCCACCCAAATGTCTACAGAGAAAGGACAACAAACTGTGGTATATCCATTCAGTGGAATACTACTCAGAGGAAAAAAATGAGCTGTGAACTAGTGATAAGTACAAGAATGTGGATGAAGCCCCAAGACGTTACATTGAGTGAACTAAGCCAGACGTAAGGGTCCACGTTGTACAATTTCATTTATACGAACTTCAAGAACAGACAAAACTAAATTATGGTGTTCTTAGAACATATCATCCAGTGGGTGGAAGAACGCCTGGAAAGGAGGACAAGGAAGGGAACATTCTGAGGTGATGGAAATATTTTCTCTCTCGATCTGGTTGGTGGCCACATGGGTAAGTCATTTGTCAACATTTTATGGAGCTGCCAGCTAAAAAGTCCTGCATTTTACTGTATGTTTGTGACAGCTCAATAAAGAGCTTTTGCATATGCACACACACCACACACACACACACATACACACCCAACATCCCCAATCCTGGGTGACGGATTGTGATCCAACATTTTCACACCCTTCAAATTGCCTTTCCTGGGTTAAGGCACCAGAAATACCCTCTCAGATGTGCAAAGAATTAGAAAGTTTGCCACTTAGGTGTCCTCAAAAGAAAAAAAATGTACTCAACTATAAGCCTCAGTTGGCCAAATGATAAATCGAAATAAATAAAGCAAGACCAGGAAGATGCTGGTTTTATACAGAGCGACAAAACCAGGAGAACAACAAGATAAATCTGTATATTTTTCGTCAGAGGTTGTTAACAACGCAAACATAAAAATAATTATCTAAAGCAAGATCTATTCAATAAAACTGTTTTATAACAGTAATAATTTGAATCTAAGCCCCTAGAATACAGTGACAGAAACAGGAGAAAGGAGGAAAGAAATAAAATCTTAAAGAAATAAACAGATATAGGAAAAAAGATGAATGGACAAGGAGGGTCATCGAGTTATCGACGAGAGGAAACAGTATGAACGTTTAACCATGGAAGACGGGGGGGTAAACTATTGTTCGGTTCGTAAAGTTATGGCCTCTTTCTCACTGCGAGTCTTCTATTTATGGGGAGGAAACCTCAGGGGAGTTCCTTCACCTCTCTGGGCCTCGGATTCTTCATCGGTGAGATAGGATCATTCATTCATTCATTCATTCAACAAATGCTTTCTGAGCACCTACTAAGTGCCAGGCGCTGTACTAGGTCCCAGGGACACAGAATGAACGCACCAGGTCCTGCACTCATGAAGCTGACGTTCTAGTGGGTCAGGGGTAATGGTGCTGCGGAGAAAACCAGAACAGGGAGGAGAGATGGAGGGGGACAGGGATGCTGAGTGGTCACAAGAAAGGCCTCTGTGATGAGGAATTATTTCATCAGAGACCTGATGGAGTTGAGGGAATGAGACGTGTGGCTGCCTGGGGGAAGAGGTTTCCAGGCAGAGGGAACAGCTGGTGCAAAGGCCCTGAGGCATAAGCGTGCTTGGTGTGCTGGAGAAAGAGCAGGGTGGCTGCAGTGGAGCCAGTGAGAGGGAAGGGTGATGGGAGAAGAGAGCCCAGAGGTAATGGGTGTGGGGGAAAGGCCTGGTGGATCATGGTGAGTACTTGCGACCTCATTCAGAGGCTGCTGGGGAGTCACTGGAAGGCCTTGAGCAGGGGAGCGATGCCATCTGACTCAGGTTTCATAGACTCCCTCCATGCGGGAGCGTAAACGTAGGGTCGCTGTAAGGATGTGATGGATATGATGGACTGCTGGGGGCTTGTGGGGCACACAGAGCTGGGCACACAGCCATCGCTTGGCAACATCCTCTAAACGCTACTGGCCCTGTACGTGGAGAAAGCAGGGTTCTCGTTGTTGTAAGGGAGGGGAAAGAGGAGGCGCCTTAGACATCCGTTAAGTCGCTTGTTTCTCTGGCTGTGCTCCTTCCAGAGGGCTCTGGCTCTGCGGGGACTGTGGACATGGCATGCCTTGCTCCGTGGCTGTGGCTTCTGCCAAGCTCTGTGCAACTCCCCTGGTAGAAACGGAATCCTGCCCTCCGCGGGGACTGAGGGTCACTGCCAGTTCTCCCTAACATAGTGTCCGGTGACCTTTCCACAGGCAGAGGATGATGAGCTTGCTCCCAAGTCCCCTGCGCTTCCCCGCCCGGCCAGGAAAGGTCTTGGGGCCCCTGGAGCGCTGGCCAGCTGGGGCCCCTCCCCAGGGGCTTAGTAAAAGGATGATGCTTCTGTAAGGAAACCTTTCCCTGGATTCTTCTCAAGCCCTGCCCTCTTCTCCAGCGCAGACTTCTTTAACTGAGACCTTCTTTCCCTCTTGTCCCTGGGGATGGGCGCCGGGGGTGCCCGGAAGTGCCCCCTTCACTCATTCCCTCACTCATTAATCTCTTCACTCAGTGTCACGTAGCGTGCATACTCAACAGGATCCATTCCTGCAGCGGGAGCAACACAGCACAACGGGTAAGACCAGGAACTCCAGACTTAGCCTGTTGAATCCTGGCTCTGCTGTTTATTATCTGTGTGATCTTGGGGAAGTCTCTTCACTTCTCTGTGACTCAGTTTCCTCTTCTGTAAAAAGATCCTGAGAGTCCCCACCTCATAGAGCTGATGTGAGGATTCGGGCACATAAAATGCTCAGCCCGTGCTTGGCATATGGTGAGAAGCCAAAATGGCAATGGCCATAATAATAGTAATATAATAATAATAATAACATATATCTTCCTCCTTTGCACATTTCTGTCCGCACGGCCCTGCATTCTGCCCACAGGCCTAGACTGTGATGGAGCCGGCAGAGTGGAAGGGCACAGTGCGGCTGAGACAATGTGAGTTTCAGAGCCAGACAGGCCCCCTCTGAGTCCTGACTCTGCCACCTCCTAGTTGTGTGACTTGGGCCGACCCTTTCCCCTCTGGGTCACAGTCTCCTGATCTGCAAAATGGGGATTATGATAATGGTAGCTGCTGGGTAGGGGGTTGGAGGATTAAGCAAGACCCTTCCACACTGCCCTGCACCTCCTAGATGGGGCCCGGTGCCCGGCACAGAGGGCAACAGTGAACAGGACAGGAATGGTCCCTGACCATGAGCAGGGGACACTGGCACAAAGGCAGCACTCAATAACTAGGATCAATCCATCATAATAACTAAATAACAGTGTTTGTTCTCTCTCCTCTGCCCCAAACCACCCAAAGACCCATTATCCCAGCTGGGATAACCATGCTCTTCTTTTAATGCCTCTGGCCTCAGTTTTCCCAGGCTTGTGGAATGCTTGCTGGCTGATGTCTGGGGTCCCTTGCAGGAGGACCACCACGCACCGAGCCGGCCTGATCCTCTTCCACAGACCTGGCCCACCCCGGGAGGACACAGCTCTTTCCTGCTCTCTCAGGACCTGTGGCCTATGGGACGTCTCAGAGCGTGCAGGCTGTGTTTATTAAATAAGTGCAAGCTTTCGGCAGGGAGCGGGGTTAATTGGGAGCAGTTCAGGCCAAGGAATCTCAAGGTTTGCTCTTAGACCACATAAGAAAATCATAAAAGAGACCCTTGGCCAATGCTTAATATTTGAACTTGAGTGAAAAAGGTCCCGAGAGTTCCTGGCAAAGCGACTTTGCTTTTCCTGCGAAAATAGGCAGGAGGATTGATGGAGCGTCACTGGGGGCTTGTCAGGCTTGGCTACTGATGAATTACAGAAGACTCAGCTCAGGGCAAGGGACGCATGTGCCAAGCGTGAGCAGCCGGGCCTCCTTCTGTTTCAAGGACAGATAATAAAATAATAGCCCCCCTCCCTCCGCTTTCTTATTTGATCTTTAGGACAACCAGTGAGGCAGGCAGAATGAGTATATTTTGCCTATACCATAAGTAAGGAAACTGAGGCTCCGAGAAGGTAAGTCACCGCCCACGGCCACACAGCTAAGGAATTGACAGCTTCGTGGAGCCCGATTAAGTGCTGGTGCCACCAACTATGAAGACGCTACGTGAATAGCTGACCCCAGCCTGGAAGGAAAGGGCCATTGTGGTATATTGCATGGCAATAACATTTCGAGTGGAATCAAGTTCCCCATTCCTTGGATCTGGGCTGGTCATGTGACTTGCTTTGACCGACAGAACACAGCAGAAGTGACATTTCCAAGTATAGGCTTCAAGAGTCCTTATTCCTCCTCTAATGCACTTAAAATCCTGCCACTGCCACGTGTGCAAGCTTCGACCAGTCTGCTAGAGGCCGAGAGACCAGGTGGAGCAGAGACGAGCCATCCCAGCTAAGGGCCTTCTAGGTCAGCCAGTCCCCGGCTGACCTGGTAGCTGACCACAGATCCAGACTTGTAACTTGCAGAATTGTGAACCAAAACAGTGACTTCAAATTACAGGCATTTCCTTTTGGCGTGGATTGTCACACAGCCAAAGCTTCCTGATACATCACGAGGAGAGACAGTTGCAAAGAGCCGTCATTGACCCGATGTCTCTCAGACTTGGAGCATGCACAGAGATAGGACCTTACTCCTCCATGGAGCCAGAGCCTTGATACTTTCTGCCTCCTGGTCAGTCCTCTTGGGGACTTCCAAAGTTGGGACCACAGATGCCTCTCGCACAGTGAACACCTGTAGCTGCTTCCTGTCTGCAGAAACCATTTGATAAATCACTAGACAGCTGACTAATCTAGCACAGTGTGTAAGATCATGGGTTTTGGAGACAGACAGACAAGTCCAGGATCAGCTCTGATGCTCAATGCCCCCTCTCTCTCTCCTATCCTCATTTTCTTCACCTGCAAAATGGGGAAATCCTCATAGGATTGCTGTGAGGCAGAAATTACCTAATAAGATGAGCTGCTGGCTACAGGCCCAGCACAGAGTAAACATCAGCATGTTAGGTCTCCTCATTGGTGGGCCTCTCACTCATTGCTGGCTCTTACAGCAGGCCACGGAGCATCTTGACTGCTCTCTCGTATTGACAAGGGGAGGACGTGACATGCTCATACTGTAACCAAATGTTAGCAGAAGTAGAGAAATGCGTAGCCCAGGCTTTCCCAACCTCAGCACTAGTGACATTTGGGACTAGATAATTCTTGGTGGTGGTGGTGGTGCCGGGGGCTGTCCTGTGCATTGTAGGATGTTTAGCTCCATCTACCAGGTGCCAGAAGCACCCTCAACCCCAGTTGTGACAGCCAAAAATGTCTCCAGACATTACCAAATGTCCCTCGGGGGACAAAATTGTCTCCAGTTGAAAACCACTGACATAGCTGCCCTCTGATGCCCAAGAAACAGGGCAGGACTTGCTCCACCACGGAGGGTGGCAGAAGGTGGAGGGAGGCAGCTAAAAATAACGGTTGCCCAATCGAGGGTCATAAATCACTGAAAGGGAGCTCTCACACCCCGAGGATGCCATCTGCTTCCAAGTCGGAGGTGGAGGTGCGAGCGAGTGAGCGGGCCTGGAGGGGAAGGCAGAGCAGGAGGAGAGACGGTAAGAGCGAGGAAGAAGGGGATGAGGTTGGGAGGCAGGGGATTTGGAAGGCCGAGACAAAAGAGATCGTGTCTTGGGTTGGGTCCCCCAGAAGCAGACCCCGAGATGAGGATTTGTGTGTTGGAGCTTTACAGGGAAATGTCTCCAGGAAAAATGGTCAGGGAGCGGGGGAAGGGAAGGTGACCAAGCAGGGCTGTGTTATCACTGAAGTCCCCAGAGGCTCAGTCCCTCAGGGAGGAGCTGCAGACGGTGTAGCGGTGTAGCGAGTACCCCAGAACTGCCCCCACTGGGAGCAGGGAGCTGCACCCCCGGTCACCGGTGAGGGGTCACGCCCGGGAGGGTGTAAGTTCCCAGGCACTCGGGTTCTCTCCCAGGGAAAGCAGGTCCTGGCTGTCGGGAGTGGACGCACACGGAGAGCTGGGGTGCACAGACATGGAGAATAAATCTCGATGTGCGTGGGACACCCACGGCGTCTGCTACAGACAGTCAGAGAAAGAACTACATTGAATAAATAATAATACGCAGACATAGCTGTCTGTCATTGGACAAAGGGCCGGGTACTGCGCCCACCCCTTAATGTATACAACCTCACCTCATCTCCACAGTAACCCCATGAGGTGGGTGTCATTGTTGTTCCCACTTAAGGGGAAGTGAGTTCCCAGGATTCAAACTGAGCTCTTCATGGCACCAAATTGGAGCCATGACTACTGGGCTACTGGGAAGATGAGGAGAGATATGGATGAATCAGAGGAGGTGGGAGGGATGTCTTAGATGCGGCCAAAGGTGCCGGGCCTCTCTCCCACGGTCCCCTTTGTCCTTTCCTTGCGGCCTTCTATCTCACCCAATTACAGCTGCCTTGAACTTGACTCAGCCAGCCTGGACCATGACTCAGCCCAGATCAGCCCTTCTACGTATAGGGGCTGGAAGGGGTGCCTGAGTGGTTAGGACTCTCCATACGACCACCCTGGATGCCCTGTTACACCCAGGGGATGCTGGATGAGCATTTGGGGTTGCAGGAAATAGGGTGACTTGTAGGATATGTTGGAACTCTGACATGGAGGGTCCCAAGGCAGGAATCCCAGCCACTGATGCCTCCTGGGGCCAGGCCGGGTGTATACAAATGTGGCCATGGGCTGAGGGTGGGGGGCCAGCTTGAACTGGAGAACCCGTTGCCCTGTCTACTGGGGGCACCCATCGCTGCCCCTCAGCTCTGGCCAATTGTTTCAGTGGGAATGTGGAGGTTCCAGTGTGGCCAGGTTGTCTTTGACAAGAAGCTGGAAATTGGGATTGTTTTTTAAAATGTAAAATCTCCTGAAGTTTAAATCTTGGCAACCAACCTCAAAAAGCCAACCCAACAGGATGTCACACTGCAGTCTAACGGGCACGTGCGCACCTGGGAGCTGCTCAGGCGTGACCACTGGCTTATAAGGCGAGGACAGAACGGCCAGGGAAGTGTCACCAGACACTGACTGTAACCCCCTTCTCGTGTCCTGCCTAAACTCTAACCTTTGTGTTTGACCTGATTGTCCCGTCTCCTTCCAAGGGGCAGGTGTTCCTTCATCCACCACCTTGGGGCCTCGAGCTTACGCGGTTTTAGCTCTGTTCCAGGAAGAAGCTCTGAGCGACATCCGCCCTGGACCCAGTGTCTCTGAAATGGACCAGACCGGCCCAGACCGCAACCAGAAGACTGACGCGGGCACAGATAGAGACTTGTCCTAAAGTAGCCTGCCCTCATTGACATTGTAAATGCCCCTCTTCTGGGAGGGGTGAAGCAGCCGTTTTTAGATCATGCGATGTATGCAGAAGCCTGATTTCAAACCACGCATGTGCAAGCTTATGCCTGCCTCTGCACGCGATGATGAGACTTCCCCTTTGAATATTCATTCTCCGCCCCAAATAATAAAGACTCCCACCTCCCCGTGCCCGGGGTCTGAGCTTTGTGAAATTATTCCCTGTGGTCTCCGTTTTCCTTTGCTGCATGCCGCAAATAAAAATTCTACGTTGTGAAACAACTACTTCTGGTGCAGCTGGATTTAGCTCCCAAGAAGGGACCGACGTTTGGTCCGGACACGGAAGTGGTAAGACCATCACGGTATGACACACTTTCTAGGATCCTAACTTTTTACAAACAATGTCTCTTTTCCTCTTCTCTTCTCCTGTCCTCTGACTACACCTGATGTCCACATGATGAACTTGTCAGCTTGCCCCAAATATACCACCTCCGTGCCTTTGCACATGCTGTTCCCCCTGTCTGGAAGGCCCTCCCTCACCTCTTCCGCTCGGGCTCAGCTCCTACTCATTCTAAGCGAGGAAACTCCACGGCTGATTTCTCTAGACCCACACAAGGCAGCGTCAGGCCAGCCCCCATGCCCTCTCACACAGAACAGAACTAGCTTTATTGGAATCTGCTGCTTTCTTGATTTCTACGCCTCTGTTTTCCCCAGGCTTAACTCCAGGAGGGCAGGAAGTGGATATTTCTTAGGCCATACAGAGCCTGCCAGTACAGTAGGTGTACACCCAAAGTGTGTGGAACGGACGAGTGAGTGAATGAGACCACACGCCCCCCCGGGTGTGGCTGGACGGCCTAGGGGCTAACCACATGTTAGCAAGGCCAAGGTAAGGGTTCATTCCTACGTTACCTGGTTGGGGACCCTCGCTGCGGCAGCTAAAACCCCAGGCAAGCCCCCTGTTAGCGGCTGGCACTAAAAATCGAGCCAGCCGGCCCAAATCCCTCCCTTGGGAACTGGAGCCCCAAGACACTCAGAACCAGTCCTGAGTGAGAGACACGTAGGAGATGGGACGAGGAGGCCGTCAGAGGCGCCTGAGACGTGGAGATGCTGAGAAGACAGGCAGATGTTGCACAAATGTTAGTCACTATTTCAACCCTTGGTGCATCCCACACGTCACCCGCAGTTGGGAGCCTCTGCTTTGTGTAACTCTGAAGTGTGCAAGCACCGGGCAGGTAGGGGGTGTGCTCAGGGCAGCTCTCTGCACACAGTAGGCACTCTCTGCCCAATTCTTGCTCAACAAAGCCGCTGGTGGGGATTTGATGGCTGACAGCATCTAAGAGCATCTCACCCAGGGCCTGGCACACAGCAGGCGCTCAATAAATGTACATTGCATGAATGGAGGGAATGGATGAATGAAGGACTGTTGCTGCCTCCCCGGGTGAAACAAGCCATCTCATGCTTCCGAAGCCACATCTTTTGTCTGCTTAGAAAATGGCTCAGAACTTCATTCAGGTGCCACCTCTTCCAAGAAGACTTCCTTGATCTCCCCTACTCCTCCAGACTGAATTAATTATTCCTTTCTCTATAAGACCTTGTACTTGGGCATATTTCTAATCACCCATTCATCACTCATATTTTTATGCCAATCTTTGCTCCCCACTATGCTGGGGGCTCCTTGAACACCGGCACCTTGATTTAATTATTTCCATATCTCCTAGTGCCTAGTACTGTGTTAGGCACATTGTAGGTGCTAAACCAGTGGACATACGTGAGAGGTCATCCTGGCAGCTTCCTCTCCTACTTCTCTGTGCCTCAGTTTCCTCATCTGCAAGTGGGGGATATTGAGAAAGACTTCTTGGAACTGTTGTGGGCACTTATGGTGGGTGGTCTCTACGATCACCCCAGTGGTTCCCACCACCTGGTATTCACACCCTCGTGTAACCACTCTCCTTGAGTGTTGGCAAGATCTGCGAGTTGCTTTCAGCCAATAGAGCACAGCAAAGGTGACGGGACGCCACCTCTGTGATTTGCTTACAAAAAAGATTGTGACTTCCATCTTGCTAGCTGACTCTCTCTATTGCCTTCATAGCTTATATGCTTTGATGAAGCAAACAGCTGTTCCGGAAAAGCCCACATGGCAAGGAATTGAGGCCTCAGTCCACCAACCCTCAAGGAACTCACTTGCTCCAACAAACACAGGAGCCTGGAAACAGACCCTTCCCCAGTCAAGCCTTCAGATGAGACCCCAGCCCCAGCCGACATGCCGATTGCAGCCTCGTGACAGACACTGAAGCAGAGGAACCAGCTGAAATGTGCTTGGATTCCTGACCCACAGAAGCTGAGCAATCATAGTTGGTGTGGTTTTAAGCCACTAAGTTTTTGGTGATTTGTCTATGCAGCAAAAGATAACTTATATAATAGATTTATATGTATATATATATAAATCTCTTGTACATACAGTCCTGATGCCCTCCATTAATAGAAGCCATTGTTTCTAACATTATTACTTTGAGTGGGAAGGAGAAAGCCACAGGTTGCCCTTCTCAACCCCTGTGTACTTTTTCTCTCCTGATGACAAGGCCTCCTGATCATTTTGCTTTTCTGCATTTTCCAATTTGTCTACAAGGAACATAGGTGCATGCAACTTTTCAAAACTACATTGACGATATCGGAAGTAAAGAAAGTCTGGCTGAACTGACTTTGGGAGCTAAAGTCCCAATGCCCGAGTATCTGAGGGGCCTTCCGTCTCTGCTTCTGCCTACCCACTTCTCCATCATCAGTCCTCCTACCTAGGGCTCCTGCCTCCTCCGGCCATTTCCTGCTGTTGCTTCCTCCTGGATCCCTATTCTTGCCCTTCCTCTTCCGGTTCATGCTGACTCATCCTTGAGGTTCCAGGTTAGAGCTGCCTCCTCCAGGAAGTACCCCCGGCTTCCCCAGGTTGACAAGATGCTTCTTCCATGCTCCCACAGCGCCCTGCCTCATCCCAGCACATCTCCCAGTTCCCCCCACCAGAAACCCCACGTGTCTCCCCAATGATCTGCCCACAGGCCTTGCTCTGCAGGGAGCGGGAGCCCCAAACCCAGAGGCCTGACTTTACCTCTGAATTTGGTCATTCATACGGTCAGCCAGATACAGAGATAACGTCCCAAGCAGATGACAATCAGCAAACAACTTTTAGCATCTGCCCTGGTGCCAGGCTGTGCTGCCTGTGGTGCGCTGTGAATTAATATTTAAAACGAATCCTTTCATTTTCTTATGACCCATCTACTTATATTGCCCTATTGTGGGTAAGTATTAAATGGAGCTTCACTAGTTCATTGCAAGCATTAAAAATATACGAGTGCGTGTTTTAAACTCTGTTTTGCAATGTCTTCATTTTTTTCCAATACCGGGAGCCTCAGGAAATGAGGGTGGTCTGAATCTCTCTTAAATGCTCAGACGCCCTGTTCCTGGCTCCCGCTGTGGCTGCCGCCAGGAACGCCTTACTCATTCCTCTCTGCCCGTTCACACCGGCCCTGACCCCTCCAGTGCCCACCGTAGGCGATTTCTGTAACCAAATCCAGACCCTGCTCAGGACCGTCGGGGGAAGGTGGGTGGTACCAGGGCGGGGCCTCAGCCCAGAGCCGCCCGGAGTCTTGGCAGATGGCCCCTCCCTACCAAGCCTGTACCTGCTGTGGCTGCGGAGGAGGCTGCTGAGACCCTTGGAGGCTCCTCCTCCTCCTGCTTGTGTGCCTGGCAGATCCTGAGGGCACCTCTCTCCTTGTTCTCCCAGAGACCTGGCCTCCTTGGGCTCCTGGCAGCTTGGCACTGAGCAGGTCTGACCCCTGGCCTCAAGGAGCCCTCCCCACAGGGCTCCAGCCGTGAGAATCAGCCCAGGTGTGTCCCTGAGGCCCTGTCACCCTGGCCCAGCGGTCCCATGATCCTAGGGCTGCACATGAGGCTTCGGGGCTGCAGCTGAGGGTGAGGGGGGGCAGGGGGAGCTGAGTCACGGCTCCCTCAGCCAGGGCAGCACCCCCTGGCTTGTCCGCCATCAGAACAGGGAGCTTGTTAAACACGTCCCACGTGGTTAACTCTAAGGGGGTTCGTATTTTTAACAGGGGCACCGGTGATTCGCACGATGGGCAAGTTGGGGCGAGAGTGAAGGAGAGTTCTGGAAAGGGGCCGCTAGGGGAGTGGGACCCTGGGGTCCAGCCAGGCTGTTAGCAGGATGGACTGAGAAATGGGAGGAGAGGCGGGAACCCCAGCAGATGGATGGCCAGCCAGACAGCCAGGCAGGCAGCAGCCTGGTTGTCTCCTCAAGTCTTCGCCCAATCTGTGATGATAGACTTGTCTGTCTGTTTACTTGTGATTGCTGTCTCCCCCTCCTCCATCCCGGAATGTCAGCCCCAGGAGGCCAGGGACTGCGTCTGCCCTGTTCATAGTGATTTCCCTGGCCTAGCACAGAACCTGGTATGTAGTAGGTGTTCAATAAACATTTGTGGCCTAAATGAATGAATGAAATGGGTGCACGAGAGGAGGGACAGGCAGACAGGGAGATAGAAAGGCAGTGGATGGATGGACAGACAGACAGAGGGTTGGAGAGGCTAATGGACAGGTGGATGGACGGGCAACAGGGTCTGCGCTGCAGGCAGGCTCCTGATCAGTCCCCTGTCCTCTCTCTCCTCCCTGGGACACCCCCAGAGCCTTAAAGCTGCTCCCCCGCACCCCCACCAACCTGGCCCGAGGCCCTCCCACCTCCCCAGCAGCCTGACTTCTCCCCATGTCCACCCCTAGACAAAGAAAATCTACTCAGAGAGGAAAGCCGCCTCCTGGTCATGCGAGAGAGTTCCACAGGCCGGGCTGAGGGCTGGGCTGTCAGCAGGGTAGGCCCTAGAGGGACCACCTCCCCCGCTTCCAGCCTCAAAATGAGGGGGGGGGGGGGCGGTGCTGGGTCAGGATTTTTTAAAAAGTACAAAGAATAAAATAACACCCTGCATACTCCCACCACCCAGCACTGACCTTGGTTAGCATTTTGGCGTTCCAGCCTTTTTTCTAGACATACGCTTTTTTAAAAAAATAGATTTTATACCTGAGAGCAGTTTTAGGTTCACAGCAAAATTGAACGGAAAGTACAGGTTCCCACATGTCTCCTGCCCCCCCCAGCACGCACAGCCTCTCCTGCCATCAGTGTCCCGCCCCAGAGGGTCCATTTGTTCAATGGACAAACCTATGCTGACACGTCAGTGTGGTTTGATGAGTGGTGCTAGGTTTGCACCCAGGATCCAAACCTGCGAACCCCGGGCCACCAAAGTGGAGCACACGAACTTAACCACTACACCAGCAGGCCAGCCCCTAGGTAGATACTTTTAAAAATTATGTTATTAATATATGAGTAGGTTGTCCTTCTAAAAACATGGCTGACATTTATTGAGTGCCTACTGTGTACCAGGAGGTGTTTCTACGTATTTTATACAAGTTAGCTCACGTCCTGCTCTCAGTCCTCTGACACGGCGTTATTAGCTCCATATCACAGACCGGGAAAGGGAGACTGGGAGAAAGAAAGTCACTTGCTCAGTAACACAAACTTGGAGCCGGGATTTGAGCCCAGGAGTCTCACTTCAGAGCCCATACTCTTAGCCACTGTGCTGGAACAAATTAGAATGTTATAGGTGAACCTAAAGTCCCTTTGATGCCTAGCCCCGACCCTGGTCCCTACCAGGCTTTCCTAGCAATGTGGTACCAGGGGTGGGGCCGAGGGGCTGGCCCATCCTGAAGGCAGGCAATAATGAGCTGAGCTGTCTGTAGAAAAGTTGCCAATGATAATAAAACCAACTAAAGCCCGTCTGCTTTTTGTTATCACCTTGCAGTACCTGTTCTAACCAAATTCAGTGATCAAATACTTCTCCCTGAGAAAGTATTTTGTTTGTCTAAATTCTAAACCATGGCTGCCTTACTAAGTTTTAATAATAAGCTCCAAATTAGCCCATTTTTATTCCCTCTTCTTTAATGAACATAGTGTTCTGCTGGAAGCTAATTCAGAGAATGCCCATTTGCACACCGGGCCCTGACACAGGCAGACTCGGCTATACGCGATTGTTTTGAAAGTTCAAAAGTTCATCACAGTTGAGAATTATTCAGTCGTTTTGGGATCAGTTTTGCCTCTAACCTCTGGGATAATACAGATTGCTAAGTTTAAACGGTAGATTCAAAATAAACAGTCACGATAAATACAAAGAAGTGGTACTTGAGTGACTTCCCTTTTTATTCGCTACCACTTGGAGTGGTACTTAAAATTAACCGGTGTTTAAAATTTAAGAGTAAAACAGTGCAAATTGCTAGATATAATATTTTTTTGTTTTTTGTTCAGTGCAAGTTTTTAGTTCCTTCACGATCTATTTTGCTGAATTTGAATATATCTTTAAGATTGAAATTTATTCTTTAAAAACTTTGGTTTTAAAACCGAGAACAAACCATGAAAATGATACTTATTGTTACAGAATTATTCCTAAAAATCAAATGATCCGTTTTAGGAATCAAATACCCTCTGATCTTAGTCCTCCCCGAAGGTGTTCAATGCTGTGGGTCTTGTGTGTATCTTTTCAACCTTGCTTTATACTGATACATATAAACATATGTATTGATAGAGTGTATATAGCGTTATTTTGTATATGTACAAATGTTTAAATATACATGAATATTATCAACTTTTGCACTTTGTTCTAGAACTTTCTTTTCTCTCTCCAGAGGATGTGTTTGAGACCTCATCATGTGAGTTCTTATAGACTAGCTCTCTCTTTTAAATCGACGTGTCCCTGGCTGGAGTTTCTGTGGACGTGGCAGGGTCACCGGCGGGCAGCATGTTCAGTTTAACAGACCCCGTCAGGGGCCCTCCTGAAGGCTGGCCCGGCATGCAGCTTCTGACAATCTGGGGTTATTTTCACCCTTGTCCTTTCCCCAGACGGCCCAGGGCCAGGCGAGGCCCGGATGCCTTCTCATCTCAGGTGGCACCTCCTGCGTGGATCCCGTGACCCTGTGGCTGTCACAAACCTGCACCACGAGCCTTGTGATCTGGGCTATTTAGGTAACCTCGCCGACCCCAACACACACACACACACACGCGCGCGCGCGTGCATACACACCGGCCCGTGGTCTCCCCATGCCAACCAGAGATTTCCAGGCCCGATCGTGTTCCTCTGCTTGGTGCTCCCGGCCAGCAGGCGGGCTGGGGATCCCAGGGGCTGTTCTATCCCCTGTTTCTGTCCAGAGCTTTTCCTCTTCCCCCGAACATTCCTCTGGCCGTCGCCCATGCCTGCGAGGTGCACCAGGCCTGGGGGCCTCCTCTCTTCCTTTTACATACATGTCTGCCTCCCCACCTAGCCTGTAATATCCTCAGAGTAGGGAGAGCATCTTGCTGGCCAGGTTCCCAGAGCTCGGCACAAAGTAGCTGCTGGGTCACTGGAGAATTGAACAACCGATAAATGAAATAACTGCAGCTACTCCACGCTGGGTTCTTCTCTGTTGGCACCACTCTTTATGTGCGTTTTCCCATTCAATCCACATGGCTATGTGAGTAGAAGCTGTTATTTTCCTTGCGAGGTAGGTGATTAGCCTTGTTTTATGGTCAGGAGGACCAAGGTTCAGAGAGCTTAAGCATGTTTCCCAAGGCCACACAGCAAGTTCCTCCATGGCCAGAATTTGAACTGGGGTGTGTGCCTGACTCCGCTGGTGACACATTCTACCTCTGCCATCTGACTAGGTCAAGTCTGAGAGTTCAGAGGTGAGACAGGTGGCATTTTCACCCTCAACTCCTTAGCCATTATTGGAAAGCCTTGAGTCACCCCGTCTCTCATCGGCATTACTGTGGATGCCTCCTAACTGGTCCCTTGGCTGCTCTTCACTCCCATCCAGCCAGTGGGATCTTTCTAAAGTATAAATCTGAATTGATCTCCCCTCTTCCCTTGCTCAAATCCTTTCCTTGGCGCCCCATTGCCCCAACTCCTTAAGATGTCTGACAGGCCCCACCTTGACCCAGATCTGCCTTTGTCTCCAGGCTCATCTCTCCTCACCCACCCCCTCCAGCCTCCATGTCCCAGCCATGCCTGGCTGCCTGCAGTTCTGCTGCTGCATCTCCCTCTTCCTCGCCCCAGGGACTTTGCACATCCTGCTGTTGCCACCTGTACCTCAGATAGAGCACCAATCACACTAGATTGTAATATCCCACTGTAGTTTGGAGCTGTCTGAAAGCTGGACTGAGATATTTATCATCATGACTCCTGGCACATAGTAGGTGTTCGATTAACATTTGGTGAATGACTGGGTAAAAAATTAAACTCCTGAGCATGGGGCCAGGTGGGTAGAGACTGGGTGAGTGAATCTGGGGGGCTCAGTTCAACCCCCTCCACCCCCCCAACTCCTAGGAATGCCACTCTAAGCCTTTGCTCTCAGGGTCCCAGTGACCCTGGACCAAACCCCTCCTCCCTCCTCCTTTTCCCAGCTCCCAGCCTCCAGCCTGTTACTGCCTCTCCCTGCCCCACCAATGCTGCTGCGTCTTTCACTGAAGGAGGGTCTGGCCCTTGTCATCAGGCTGCAGCTCCCAGCCGACATCGCCTGACTCTCTGCCCAGGGACAGAGCTTGTCTCAGCCAATAGCAGCTGCAGAGGAGAAGCAAAGCTTTACTGGCTGCTGAGGTGGTCCAGGCTTTGAGGCTGGACCCTACCCCATGGACACTGTCATTTCTTCTGTGCCTGGTGGAAGGACCTCACTCTGGAGCCACCCTGGATCAGCCCTGGAATGGGAGCAAAAGCCAGTGTTTTACTTGTCTGATGCCAGGGGAAAGAGCTTCTTGCCCACAAGATGGACAGGGAGAGGGCCAGGCAGGGGACAAGTGTCAGGTTCTAGACCAGTCTCATTCGATCTTCAAAACAGCCCTGTGAGATAAGCAGTCTTGGTCTCATGTTCTAGATGAAGAATCAGAGGCTCAGGAAGCTGTAGATGACTTCCAGTTGAGAGGCAGAAACCCCGTTTAAGAAAATTCCTTAAAAACAGGAGTGGGGCAGGGGCTGGCCTGGTGGTGCAGTGGTTAAGTTCACGTGCTCTGCTTTGGTGGCCCAGGATTCGCTGGCTCAGATCCCAGGTGTGGACCTAGCACGGATCATCAAGGCATGCTGTGGCAGTGTCCCACATATAAAGTAAAGGAAGATGGGCATGGATGTTAGCTCAGAGCCAATCTTCCTCAAAAAAAGAAAAAAACCCAAATGAGTGGAGACAGGTGCTTGAGATCAAGGCTTCTCAAACTCTGATGAACACATGGGTCACCTGGGGCTCTTCCTGAAATGCAGAGTCTGAATCAGCAAGTCTGAGGCAGGGCCTGAGAATCTGCATTCCCTATTTATTTTTATTGAGATACAATTGACATAGAACATTGTGTAAGTTTAAGGTGTACAGCGTGTGAATTTGATACATTTATATATTGCAACATGATTCCCACCCGTAAGTCAGCTGACATCTCTATCATGTCACATAATTTCCATTTCTCTTTTGCGGTGGGAACAATTAAGACTTAGTCTCTTAGCAACTTTGAAGTTTATGATACAGTATTGTTGACTATAATCATTAGATGCTGCGTTTCTAACCAACTCCCAGGTGACCACACTCCAGGCAAGGAAGGTACTAGATCAGTGTTTTTCAAATGTATCAACAAAACCTCTTTTTCCAAACGCACTCTTATGCCCTTAAGTTCTGGTAGCAACGCCGATTATTCGGACCTTAAGATCCCCGATAAGCTTGTTTAAAAGTCTGTGTAACGAAAAGCAACTCCCTAAAACCAACACATATTTACTGAGAACTTACTCTGTGCCAAATCCTACGGGGTTGTCTGTGTCCATCACATCTGTACCGGTTTCCTGGGGCTGCTGTAACAAATTACCTCAAACTTGGTGGCCTAAAACGGCCGCAATTTATTCTCTCACAGTCCTGGAAGCCAGAAGGCCCATATTAAGATATCAGCAGAGCCACACGTCCTTGGAAGCTTCTAGAGGAGAGTTCGTTTCTTGCCTCTGCCTCAGTTTCTTCTTTTTTTAAGAACATATTTATTTTATTTTATTATTTTTTCTTTTTAAAAACTTTATTTTGAGATAACTATAGATAATACAGGAATTTGTAAAACAATAATACAGGGGCGTCCTGAGTATCCTTCATCCTTCTGGTGTTGGCTGGCCATCCTTGGTGTCCTCGGCTTGTATTTCCCGCCCTTCCATTTCACGCCCCTCCTTCGCTGTGTCCCCAACCTCCCTCTCCTTTCTCTTATAAGGATACTGGTCATTGGATTCAAGGACTACACAATCCAGGATGACGTCATCATGAAATCTTTAACTTAACCACGTCCACAAAGACCCTATTCCAAATGAGCTCATAGTCATGGGTACCAGGGGTTACGACTTGGCCGTATCTTTTTGGGGGACATTGTTCAACCCTCAGCAAGAGGTGAGGATAGGAAAGAGAATTGAAAGCATCCAATTTGATACTGAACCCTGTTGATTGACTACTGCAGGGGGATGGCTGGAGGTGCCCACATCAACCGGCACCTTCTCCAGGAGCCCCCACAATGGGTCCAGCTCACGTCAACCTCTCCTCTCTCTTCCCGAATCCTCAGTACTGATTACATTGTCTCACTCTCCAGCTGTTTCCTGTGAAATCTAATATCACTGGCTGGACTGCGGGCTTCCACAGTACAGAGGCTGTGGCCTTGCAATGACTCGGTTTCCCACCCAGAACTTCTCTTGGTCCAGGACCAGGAGAGCTAGATTGACCCCTGTGGGTCCAGCCACGTGCTGAGAAGGCAGCGCTGGGAACAGGGCTTGGGGCTGGGGTGGGGCGTCAGGGACACAGCATTTCCGCCCACCCGGGGAGCATTGAAGGTGTGCACACCTCCAAGGTCAGCGATCAGGATGCGGCGAGACTGACCAGCTGAGAGACGGCTGCTCAGAGCTCCCCACAGACCTGGGCAAAACGCTTCTTCATCTTTTGGCACTTGGCTGGGGGCTGCTGGCTACTTTTAGCAGGTAAAGACCCCAGGGAAGCGCCCCTTGCCTGTCTGTCTTTACTGGTTCTTTATTTTTTCATGCCCCTTGTTAGCTAATAATCCATCCTTTCAACGCACCAGGCACTGGGATAGGTTTGTCACCCATCACAGGCTCAGAAAGCTGGCCGGCAGCTCCAGGGCCCATCTTAGGCACAGTGTCTCCTGAATCCCAGAGAGTTCTCTCCTCAGAGCTTTCTGGCACAAGTCCCTTTAAAAACAGTCCTGGGGACACCCCTTCCCCTGAGAACCCTGCTTCACCTGCCTTTGGGGGTATGCCAGCTGTTGCCTTCTTTCCAGCACAGGAAAGCTTCACGGCGAAGTCAAGCTCACCCTCCCTGACATCACTTTGGGGGCAACTTTGGTCCAAGCTCCTCGCAAACTGTGTTGGGGCTTGTGGGTCATGAGGGGCTGAGAGCCCAGGGCACAAACATTTGTCCTCTGGACTCTGCCAAAGTTCTCTGCAGAGATGAGAGAGGCAGGGGGCTGAGCCCCGGGTTACGCCTTCCCCCAACTGCCTTCAGGGTGTGTGGGAGGAGGGACCCTCTTCCACAGGGCAGCCCTTCAGAACTCTGAACGTTCTTACATCTTTCCTGACAGGTGATACCGCTTCCCCTTGTCCACCCATCCCTGGGCACTCAGTTTTCTAGTTGGTGGAAGTGTCCTCTTTCCTATAAAAGAACCATCCTCAGAATGCCCAAGGACCTCACTCTTCATTTATCTGAAGAAGGGAGGAGACAGAGGGGGAGGAGGAGGAGGAGGAGGAAAGGGGGGAGGGGGAGGAGGAGGAGGAGGAAGGGGGGAGGGGGGCAGGGAGAAGCAGGGAGAACCGTAGCCGAGCTCTGGTGACAGGCCTTGTGTCCTTTACTCTCAGGTTCCATACATTCATGAGCACATTCTCTCTCCCCTCTCTTTTGTCATCCTTCCCCTTATCTACTTATCTGTTGACTGCTTATAGAAGGGATGACAGGTTCCAAGCCATTCTTGCACATTCCTATGTCACCATGAAGTCCCTTCTTGTTACGGGTTGAATTGCGCTTCCCCCAACCTCCAAATCGTATATTGAAGTCCTGACCCCAGGACCTTAGAAGGTGACCTTATTTGGAAATAGGGTGATTGTAGACGTACTTAGTTAAGAGGAGCTCATACTGAAGTCGAGGGGGTGGGGGGGTTCAACAGGACGGGTGTCCTTATGGAAAGAACGCCATAGGAAGAGATGGACCCGCATAGAGGGAAGGTGATGCTACGGCGGAGAGTGCCACTTACAAGTCAAGGAACACCCGAGGCAACCAGAGCTCAGAGAGAGGCAAGTCACAGATTCTCTGCCACAGCAGAAGGAGCCATCCTGCCGGCACCTTGATCTTGAGCTTCCAGCCTCCAGAACTGTGAGCCGATAACCTTCTCTTATTTAAGTTGTCCAGTTTGTGGGAGTTTGCTATGGCAGCCCCAGCTAACACCTCTCTCATTCAACACAGTCAATACCCCATAGCCCAACTGCAAAGTGGATTGCTACTGCCCCTCGCATTTCGGAAGGGTGCCCAGCGATGTCAAGAATGTGCGTGGTATCCCTCAGCACTTCCGGGCCCAAGCAGCGGTGGAACTTGGAACATTCCCAGGCTGCCTCCTCTCTCCTTTCTGCTCTGCTGCATCTCCCACAGTCCGTGGGTGGAGACGACAGAGGGGACAAGGTGTCCCCTGGCAAGGGCTCTAATTGGCATGAGCTGGTCGTTCAGGCGAACTCCCTGTGGATAGCGGCCAAGACCCCAGGAGGGCCAGGGACTGAAGCCACCCACTTCAGTGGATCTCGCCACCCTGTGTGTGGGAGGACATCGCCATTAGGCTGTCAGCCTGGTGCTTCTCTGCCTATCAAAGTCATGGTGGAGAAAAACCCACTACCGCATCCCTTCTAGGAGGCAAAGTCATTGGGCAACCAATTTCCAATGACTGCATGGCCCACTGGCTTCTCCTATTATTAGACAGTCTCAGAATTCTAGGAATGAGACTGACCATCCGATTAAAGGAGGCCCATGTGGTATCATTAGCGGGTGTCGTCCCACTGTTCTCTGCTGCTGTGAGGAGAGCAGCCCACGTCACCGGCCAGGAGGATGGGCTCCAACAGGTTAGCTTATCGCACAGCCACACAGCAAGTCCCAGGGCTGGGAGCAGGGCAGGCCTCGGTCACGGTCCTTAGGTCCCCCTCCGACCTCTTACTGAGGGGTCCCACTGCGTCTACTCTGCTTCTGCTGTAGGCCCGCGAACTCTAGTCCAGCAAAGACACCATCTTACTACATTTTTCTTTGGGTGTCAGTGACAACTGGCCCCAAGTCACATTAATCCCTTCCCCTTAGGAACATGACTATTATAGTTAAATAGACCCAGGTTCGAATCCTGGCTCTGCCACTTTCTAAATGATCCTGGGTGAGTAACCTCCCTTCTCTGAGCCTCACTGTCTTCATCTGTAAAAGGGGGATTCTAGGTGGGGTTGCTCTGTTTGTTCAAAAAATGCCGCTGCATCTAAGAGGCTCCACGCAATGCTCAGAACATGGGGAATGTCCCAACAATGGCGGTGGCGGTCGCTTTTATCAATTCACAGATGTTTAGTGCATTTTCTTGCTTGTCCATAGAGACGTTCAAACCGAATCATCTATGGTCCCTTGGGTTTCCAAAAGCTGAGATCACTAAATGCTAATGTGAGCAAATGCAGGACTTACGCCATCCTCCTAAGACCCCAGTGGTGTGCAGACCTCCTGAGCTGGCACACGCAATTCAGGGTGTATGCGCATCTTCCTTCAGAGAGAGGTTCCAACTGTTGTCAGATTCCCTAAGGGGTTCCATGTCTACTACACAGGGATTGCCTCTGAGAATGGTCTGAGCAGGTCGCTTGTGCCCGAGAGCCAGAAGAAGGGACGCCCCCCCCCATTTACTGAGCCGTATGTGCCAGGCTGACATACACTGTCCCTATACTAACAATCGGGCCATGTAGGCATCGTGACTCTCATTTTCTGGATGAGAAAACGGAGGCTCAGAGAGCTCAAACTGGGAGGCAGACACTAGGTAGTCACGTGCCTGTCCCAGGGCAAGCACAGACCCGGGATGCCAGCTCAGGCCTATCTCATCCCAAGCTGGGTCCCATCCTGGGCACTGTGCTGCCTCTGGGAAACCGAGTGATGGGACCTGCCTGGAAAATGCTCTCCCTGCCCTTGGTCAGTCTCAGCTCAAGGTCCACACCGCAGAGCTCGCCAGGCACTGAGGCATCAGAAACCACGGGACGACCCCTCTCCATTTCTGTGCACAATGACCCTCACATCCATGGAGAACCCACTTCGCTAGGTAAGGTCTCCACCTGTCCTCCAGGAAGGGTTCATCCCTCTCTCCACTGTGTTCCCCTGGTAGCTGGCTTAAACCGCTCTTGGTCCCTCTCTCGCAGTCTGCTGCATGCTACGCCAGAGGCCACGTCGTTGTTGAAAGCCTAGATCAAGGAGGTGGGAAGAATTCTGGTTGTGCCTCTTATCAGCCGTGTGCCCTTGAACTACTCAGCTATCCTCTCTGAGCCTCACCTTGTCCATTTATACCATGAAGCTCATAGGACCTACCTCCCACCATGGGCTATTATGTTTTTCTTGTACTTTCTCCTCTCAGGACAACCTCTCTTCTTTCCCGCTCTGTGTCCTAGTCTCCTGTTAGTAAGAACTCAAAGGCAGTGATGTTGACTGCTATTGGCATTGTGTTATCTTTAGCTGAGGGCACATTTACATCCACCACTTTGCCCAAATTTTAAGCTCCAGGAAGGCAGCAACTGTTCCGCTCCACATCCATGGTACCTACCATACTTGCTCGGGTGTAATATATCCTTAAGAAACGTTTGTTGCTGGACAATACATGCAAAGAAAGTCCTGCGTACACCATTGATAATAAACATCTAAAATTCAGAGCCCCAAAAGCACTCCATAAAGGTACAAGTTCCAGGAAGTTTCAGAGATATTTTTGAGTGAAATATCCCCCCCATGGGTTACTGGGAGGCCTGGGGGAAGTTGGGGCATGAAATTAGCTTCAGGGCTACATGCAACAGGGCCAATCAAGTCATTCTATGGCACATGTTTTGATGTCTCCATCAAAGATGGAGTTTTAGGATGAAAGAAATACAAATCTTGTTTCTTGTGGCATTTCTTATTATTTACACCTTAATCAGGGACCAAAAGTTCAGCTTTCTTCTATCCTTCCAACCACTAATCTTCTCACCCATCTATGTATCCATCCCATCCTTTCAGTTCTTTATCCATCCATCCATCCAACCAACCAAATATCCATGCAAACATCCATCTATCCGTCCATCTATTCATCTGTCCATCCATCTAACCAGCCATCCATTCATACACCTATTGTATATCTATCCACCCACACACCCATGTTGAACATCTTTATCGAACACTTTCTAGCTTCCAGGCACTGTTGGGATCTAACATGGAATAACATATGGATCCCACCTTCAAGGAATTTATATTCTAGAGGGGGAGACACACAAGTAAATAGGCAACGTCAATTAAGTATGAAATGGGTTACGACAGGGCTGAGTACAAGAGGCTGTGGGAGGACACAGACCTAGGAGAGCCAGGCGAGACTCTCAGGCAGAGCTGAGGTCTAAGCTGAGGCAGGGAGGACCAGCAGAGGATGCTGTGGGGAGAAGGGCCTTCCAGGCAGAGGGAACCGCATGTGCAAGGGCAAGAGAAAGTATGCTGACTGGGGAATCGTGAGTGGTTCTGTCTGGCTGGATTACGGGAAGTGAAGGTGGAAGGAATGAGAGTTGGTTGGAGCCCAGAGCCTTAGGCTGAGTTTGAGTTTTGTCCCCCCCACCAAGGGACTCCGGGGGACTTGGATGGATGTTAAAGAGGTTTGAGTGAAGAGAGCAGGCTTCAGAAAGTTGTCTCTTGCAGGAAATCTCCCTCGCAGGAAATGGATTCCCTTTTTGAACTAGGAACAGCACGTAGGAGGCAAGTCATCAAACTCAAGAACAATACTAAAAAGCCTTCTTCCTTCGGAAGTTTGGTCTTGCTGTCTCCTTTCTCAGAATCATTTTACGCCTGGCTGAAAATCTAGTGATACTGGTGGAGGGTGGGGGGAGAGCCAATGATTCATACACTCATTAATATTCTCCCTGAAGAAGCTTCCTTGAAGCTCTAATGGGAAATTCAGACCCAAGACCAGGATTGAATTCCTATAGTCCATAATCATGGGCAATGATGTCTTCTGGCCAGTCAATAGGGATTAGCTTGCACTGCAAGAGTCCTATGCCGTCCCCTGGTCATAGTGGTTGGGGGCTTGTTGCCCAGATAGGCAGCCACTTCAGGGGGTACATCCATAACCAAGGGCCAGAGCACAGGACACAGACTTACTGCCACCCACTATGTGCCAAACACTGCGCTGGGTACAAGAGAAACTAAACCAGGTCCCCGCTTTCCAGAAGCTTATAATGATATGAGGTATACAAGGCCTAACATAAAAAGAGTGAGCTATTGATATTGACCAGGCAGGGAAAGGGAGGGGAGGAAAAGGAGCTGGAACACCAACATCTCATCTGACACAGTGTGGAGTCCAAATGTACCGCCTGTAGTTGATGGAAGAAGAAATAAAAGAGTAAAGGCATTTCTTCAAGTTGCCAAGGTAACCAATGGGAAACTAAAAATAGTGGTAGACTTATATTGAAAGGACAGGGCAGGAAATGTCAATAGATAAGGTCTAAGGTCTATAAATCAATAAATATCAAATATAAGAATGGCTTTTAGAGATCTGGAGATAAGCACAGAGGAAACAGCTAGAAAACAGAGGAACAGTAGCCCCAGGGAAGTGGGCTAAGTGTAGGAAGAGGTGGAGTGGGAAACTGCTCCCCACTGTAAGGCTTTCTCTCTCATTTGATTATTTTTTAACCATGTGTGTGTTCTTAGATAAAAGATTTCAAACACTGAAATAGAGCTAAATCTTAGCTTAACAGAATCAGTGGCGAAAGCCAAATGCACGGCACGGGCAGTTCCCAACATTGGATACAACTCAGACGGACTGTGAACTTGGACGGGAAAAATAATTACATCTTTGTTTCACTAACCTCTCTCTGAAATTTAGCTTTTGCTTTCATTTGAAAATAGACAAAAAGCCACATTGGTATTATCAGCCCTGTGGCTTCATCACCGATAGAAATCATAGGTATTTTCAAATCACCTTACAATTGTTGCAAATATCTCAAAATATTTATGCTCACCACTACTTCAAAATTATAGCATTTGCTAGACTCATCGTTAGTCTTGTTAGTTAATGCGTTAATAAAGAAGCACATACTCCCATATCACATTTGTTTCTTTCAAAGATATTTTGGTAACTACATATCAGTATAATAGGTTCCTTTGCAACCTTGTGTGAGATTTTTTATGCATTGAAAAACCTTCTTCTGAGATGGGGTCTGTAGGCTTCGCCAGACCACTTGGAATGGCAGGAGGCAGGTTGAGAACTTGCTTTAGAGACAGGAGAACAGCTGGCAGGTTAAGGCATTTGATAAAGTCTTCACAGGCAGAGAGCAGGACCCATGTGTGGATGGCATCTAGGACTTGGATTGACGGAGAGGTAGCTAGAGATGCTGATGAAGGGATGCTGCTGATGGTACAAAGGTAGAGTCACAGTGACAACACGAGCAGCCGGTGTAATTTACTGAGCTCACAAGGTTCTAGATGTTGCCCCAAGCCCTTTGTGACCATTATTGCGTTCAACTTTGACAATAACTGTAGGCAGGTACTAATATAGTTTCCCTCTTACAGCCCAGGAAACACAGCCCAGCCATGTTCAGGGACTACAGCTGAGGACCCACGGCCGGTAAGCTGTAGAGCTGGAATTCAGACTATGATCTGATGGACTCCTCAGCTTGTGCTCTTACTCAGTCGTCTACACTACCAAGTGTGGCGGGATGTCTTATTTTCATGTAACTGATAAAGACACCAAGGATCAGACAAATCAAGTGAAGCCAAGCCTAGGATCCCAGGGGTCTTGGGGAAAACCAGCTGAAGCTTTTTCCTTGCCCAGCTGCCTGCTGATTACTTCCTCACCCCTCCTGTCACTCCAGGGCTTGGGAAGCTGAAGGAACCCTGTGCCCGTTCTCTGGGCGTCACCATCAGGGCTCAAATCCTGCCCAATCTTCCTACGCACATCGCTGAGATCTTCCTTCCCATTTCAGCCATTGGAGCCCTCCTGGCATCAAACCTTAATGTCACCATAACTTCCCAGTTGGGCTCCCCAACTTTAATGCATTCTCCCCAAGACCGCAAGACACACTTGAACTTGAATTTCGGAAACTGGGGTCCCCTGGGGGTTCAAAAAACACTATGAGCATGTTTTAAGAGCTATAATTGTATTTTTATTTGCAAGGCATTCCCATCAGCCTTTCCTGGATTCACTGATAGCTTCTTACCACTAAGAAGTGCCACAGGATTCTAGTGACTGTTCTGTTGTGACGGCAACTGGGCTGAGCTGTCCTGCTTTAATTATAGTGCAATAATGAGAAAAGCTGTGGATGAAATACAGAAATGATCCTCATCGTGCCTGGTGAAGGCCGAAGGCTGGAAGGCCACATTGTATGGAGAGAGGATTTGCAGCAGTGCAAGGAGGGGGAAGTGGGGGAAATCAAGCCACCCCAGGGCCCACTGCACAGAGGCCAGTGGAAATCCACAGAGCCCTCAGGCAGCCTGTTGTACATGCGCGCTGAGAGCAAAACATCGCTCCTGCCATCGCGTACAGGTTTTGAATTCGAATTTTATCTGTTTTGCAATTGTGATTGTATTCAGTTTGTGGATCTGTTTTGCTTTTATAGGAATATAAGCATGAAGAACTCATTCCTGCCTTTTGCTGGTACACACTTCAGCAGCATCGTAACAAAAATATTTCATGGCAACATTGAGAGCGAGTGTTTAGGAATATGTGCACTTTAAAAGTAGTCCATGTCCGAAAGACACTGAGCCCTGTGCTGTTTTGCAGGCCACCCCCACTGCTCGAAAATTCTTGCCCATTTGGAATTCGTGTTCGAAATGCTTAGCCTGGCCCCTATATCCTGCCTGGGCCGGGCCCTCCACTGCAGACAAACAGGTCAGCTCAATATTCTTCTAGTCTGGGTCAGTTTCCAGCAATCGTAGGTAAGGGTGGGGTGTGCCTCTTCCTCAAATCAGCACCTAAAGCACTGCCCAGTGCCTGATAAATGGGAACCAAGGTGAAGGCTAGTGTTATTGCTCTCTCACAGGGCGGAGGGGAGAGATGGCCAATGGTAACACCCTCTCCTCATGCTCCTGTCTCTATATCTTACAACCTGGTCAAGAGAATAGAAGGGAAATTAAAGTAAAGGTGTCAGCCAGAGCAGATAAACACCTGCTAAGGAGATGAGGGAGACTCTGTGATGCCATGGGAAAGAACATTCTGGACTGGAAAACACTCAATTTGCGGGGTATAGCCTAGCGCTGTGTGACCTGGGACAAGCTACTTACCCTGTATGAGCCTCTGGTTCCTGTACGTTCAATAGGACTAAGGATCATTCCAGCCTGGCCCATGTCATGGAGCAGGTGGGAGGACCAATCGTCATGGATGTGGAAGGTGTAAGTGACAGCAGCATGAAGGGCTGCCATTATTATTGCTAGAGTGACCATGACTAGGCAGAGTTGGGGAGATGCTCAGAGAGCCAGTGAGGGAGGGAGAGACAGGGACAGAGAGAGGCAGAGAGAGAGAGAGAGAGTCTCTGTCCCCTCCCCAGAGCTAACTCAGGCACAGTCCCCAAGAGACTTTCTCCAAGGTCACTCTCTCAACTGGGTTCATCTCACATAGACTTCCTGCGGCTGCCTTGCTGGCAGCTGAGGTCCCAACTGGGATGCTGGAAGGGTCCTATCACAGCCCCATCAGAAGAGCAGGGAGAACCCGTGTGGCGGACACAGCTGTGACTGCCCAGAGCAAGGGATGCCCAAGGCTGCTCTGTGCTCAGCTCAGACCACACTGGGCTCACAGGGGCCTGTAGCTCAGCATTGACCCTCAGTTCTTTCTAGAGATATGTGCCCCAGGAGAGCCCTTCTATGCCACACCCCTCAGCTCCCCAGTAGAGGAGGAGAAGGAATGAGATGCTCTTTAGAGGCACCGAGAATGTGAGCAACTTGATGGCGGTAGGTGAGGGATGTCTCATCCATTTCTGCAGTCTCACAGCCCAGTAAGGCAGGAAGAGAGTCAATGTTCAATGCACGTTGGATGATTAAAGGGTAGATGGATGGATGGATGGATGGGTGGGCAGGCAGGTAGACAGATGAATGGACAGAACACTGGGTGGATGGATGCATAAATGGGTGATGGATAAATGAATGGATGGATGAAAGGATGGACAGGTGGATTAACAGATAGAGAGTTTGACGGTGTGAAAGAAAGAGTTCACACGGCAGGCCCGAGACGGCTGTCCTTAGAAAGGCTTGCTTGCCAGGTTGGCCCTTGGCTGGCATCTAGGAACTTGGGTTTTGGGAGAGTTTCCACCATTCCTAGAACTAATAAGTAGCTCCATGTGCCTAAACTTTGTACAATACGATTTATGTTGAACACCTGTTTTTCCTCCAGGAATCTGGAATTTTGGTATGTGTTAGGCAGAGAGTACCTACATGACCATCCACCGATAAAAACGTTGGGCACTGAGTCTCTAATGAGCCTCCCTAGTAGAAACAATTCCACACATGTTGCCCCAACTTGCTGCTTGAGGAATTGAGTGTGTCCCCTGTGACTCCACTCAGAGGGAACTCTCGGAAGCTTGCTCCTGGCTTCCTCTGGACTTTATCCCAGGCACCTTGTCCCTTTGTGGATTCTGCTTTGTATCCTTGCACTGTAATAAGTCTGTGAATGCGACTATATCCTGAATCCTAGAGTATCATCAAACCTTGGGATGGTCTTTGGGACCCCAATCACAGATGGCCAGACAGATAGATGAATGGACAGATGAACTGATAAATGGATAAATGGATAAATGAATGAATGGATAAACAGATGGATGGATGGGTGGGTAAATGGAGAGACAGTTGGATGCATGGATAGATGAAGAACTAGGTGGATGATGGATGGACAGATTAATGACAGGACAGATGGATGAATGGATGGATGGGTGGACAGTTGGATGGATGAGTGGATAGATAGATGGATGAATGGATGGATAGATAGGTGAGTGGGTGGATGATTCATTCGTGTGTGTGTGCATGTGTGTGGTTGGATGGGGTAAGAAGTGGGGGAAGGATTGGGCTAAATCTTTCAGATGCTCTAAAGTCCAAGGGTTTTAATGGCCACAGGAGTTCCTCAGAGTCAAGACAATCCACACTTAACCTCCTCGTCAGAAATGAGTCAGTGCCTGGGAGATTTTTGCTTGGCAGGTCAGAATGTAATAGGGTCACCACTTCCCATATATTCATGCAGGGACCTGGAGGGCCAGCTGTAGGTGTTGTGGTGCCCATGTGAACAGGAAGATCATTTGGGGTCATCAGCTCAGCAAGCAGGATCAAGTGGGCGGAAGAATGCCAATTTTGTTTCCTGAATCTGTGAGGATTGCTGGCCAACAGCACTGCCAGCTTCCTTAAGATTGAATTTGTTTTCTCTGCTTTGGGGTTCGACTCTGTGAAAACATTTGGTCTTTGTTTGAGATCGTTTGTTTTTCTTTGTGAGTGTTAAATGTCTCCTTATGATGCATTGTTCTGAGGGGATCATGGTAAGCGTTGCAAACCAATTTTTTTCCTAACTGGATTTTCTTGCATAATGAGCTTCACTTTGATTTAAACATTTTTTATAAAAATTTTCCTCTTGATTGAAAAGTGATTTTTAAAATGCATTTGACAGGGAGGGGTGAGGGATGTGTTAACGTTCCAGTCTCGTTTATTTCTAATGAAGTGGAAGGAAAGTGGAACCCAGGGGAGAAATAGGATAAAAAAAGAAAGTAATAAAGTCAAAGGAGAAAGAAATAATATAATGGATGGATGTGAGCTTCGAACGGGCATCTTCTTACCTGGGTAAGCATTGAGTTAGAAGAGAGACAGAAACGAATAGTCAGAGCCGACCTCTGGCCAAAGACCAGATCCTGTGACTCAGAGACATGGCCACCATCTCCCTCTGGGCCCGTGGGCCTCAGTTTCCACATCTGTCAAATGGGATGAAGCCATCTTCACAGGGCTGCTGTGAGGGCCCCAGGGAATAAGGAACGGGAGAGTGCAAGCTGTAGGGTGCTGTGCACATGTGAGGTGGAGGGGGGGAAGGGTGGACTGAACGAGCTTCAAGACTCTAGCTCGAAGAATCTGGAATTTGATGAAAATACATTGACACACACACACTCACAGGTACAGTCACTCACACACATGTTCACAGGTACAGACTTCGACACACATACACACTCACAGGTACAGACACATACACACATGTTCACAGGTACAGGTGCATTCTCCCACATGGTTAGATATACACACACTTCCCTCACACACCCTCTCACACACTCATTCTCACACACCCTCACACATGCCATATATATACCACACACATGCAAGCTCATTCTTACACACCCTCACACACCCAACTCCTCGTACACCCCCCCACAGGTGTTCCCTCACACACATACATGCTTATATACACACAACACTCTTTCTCACACACATGCCTTCAAACACAGCTTTGCAAGCATACAAGCCCTCACACACACATCCTCACACACATACATTCTTTTTTTTTTTTTTTCCAAAGATTTTATTTTTTCCTTTTTCTCCCCAAAGCCCCCTGGTACATAGTTGTGTATTCTTCGTTGTGGGTTCTTCTAGTTGTGGCATGTGGGACGCTGCCTCAGCGTGGTTTGATGAGCAGTGCCATGTCCGTGCCCAGGATTCGAACCAACGAAACACTGGGCCGCCTGCAGCGGAGCGTGCAAACTTAACCACTCGGCCACGGGGCCAGCCCCACACACATACATTCTTGCACAAAACTCCCCACAATCATTCATACACACACAGACTCTCACAACCCTCTCATTCATATATGCCACCCCATCCTCACACACGTCCCCCCGGCATCCCCCTTATACACACCTGCACACCCGCCCCCGTGACAATCCTCCATACACAGCCCTGCACACACGTCTTCACACACAATGTTCTTCAAATCAGCCAGTCACTCGCGGAGCTCCACATCCCCTCCCCTCTTCCAATTGAAAGCAGAGTGTGTGCTCTCTCCCCTCCCTGCCAAGCCCGTGTCCTCACAGCCCTGCCACTAGGCCTCTCCTGCGATGCCCAGAAACTGCTCAATGCTTTCCTCTTCCTGACCCCTCAGTGG
Organism: Equus caballus; assembly: GCF_041296265.1. NCBI lineage: Eukaryota > Metazoa > Chordata > Mammalia > Perissodactyla > Equidae > Equus > Equus caballus. The sequence continues at coordinate 18,331,185 of NC_091691.1, read as the reverse complement.
TGTCCCTCTTTCTGTACCCTGTCCTTGGCATTTGATGGCCCCACCATGAACTCTGAACTCCACAGGCACAGGGGTCCTTTCTGTCTTTTTCATGAACGCATCCTTAGAACCTAGCACGTAGCTGGTGTTCAAGAAATATTTGAATGAATGAATGAATGAATGAATAAGGGTGTGAGACCTAGGGAGGGTGATGACCTGCTCAGGCCAGGGCTCTGGGCTTTGGGAGGGAGTCATGGAGAGAAGATGGGGGGGGGGTCTGCCCCCTCTTGGTCAGTCCCAGCGCCCTGCCCCCTCCAGCTCTTAGCCAAGCCATGGGCCCCTGGGTGCCAGCTCTGCCCAGTGCACACACACCCCATGTATGCCTCCTCCTGAAGGAGCCAAAGTACTGAGAATGTTCAGGACGTGCCCTGGCAGCCACTTCCGGCTCACCTCCGGGGCCTCCCGGTCCCTCTGGAGTTTGCAGGACAGGACCCGGGTTCCTCAGGAACACAGACACTCTATCACCTGCCTGAGCCTCCATCCACCAATGTTGCCATCTGCGTCGCCCCAGTAGCGACCACGTGCCAGGAACTGGGCTACTCGATTCTGACACAGATCCTACCAGCCCTTCTAGAAGGGAGGCCCGAGTAGCATCTGCATCTTAGAGCCTACTTAACAGAGGCTCTCGGAGCCCAGCAAATGGCCCGATGTCAACCGCTGGATTGGAACTCAGGCTCCGAACTCTTCAGTGCCGAGTCTCCCTGACTCCCACACGGGGTCTGGCTCCCCGCTTCTGGGCTCCCTCAGCCTTCTGTGCTTCTCCACTGAGGCAACGCACCCCCCATAGGTCCTCATCTGTCCTCTGTCTGGACCCCACTGAGCCCGGAACGGGCTCGGGGGGCCAGCGCACCCGTTTCCCAGCTACTGGTCTTTTTTCGAGAGAATTGCCTCAGGCAGGGGAGCGGGTTTGCAAGGGAATTACGACACCTCTCCTTCCTACTGGGGACAGCCTGAGCCAGTGACTGGCTGACAGGGGATACAAAGGCCCACCCCCTTGCCTCGGGAGGGGTCCGCTCTGGGGCAGCTTAGCTCCAGAGCTCCCCGCGGGATGGAGCTGAGGCAGGTCCAGCTGAGACCCGAGCCTTCCTCCTGCTGCCCTCTCCTGCTTCCCTCACTTGCCCTTTTCTAGAAGGCACTCCCTCCGGACACCCCATGCACAGAGTCGCATCTCAGACTCTGCTCCTAGGGAATCTGACCCCTGAATCATTGCGACCACAGCACCAAGGCCAAGCGGACAGTCAGAGCTTCACGTGCATTCCTGAATGACTGAGCCACTTCTCCTGCCCTCCACACCAAGCCTCTGTTCTAGTCACACGGGCCTCCGTGTCAGGTGGGGCTGAGAATCAGTCCTTGGCCAAGGGGAGGAGCTTGGTCTTCCGTAGTCACCTCTCTGTCCCAAGTGTCTAGACCAAGGCCTGGCACATAGTAGGAGCTTGGCGAATGTTTGTTAAATGAATGAATGCCTCACCTTCCCTCTGCCCAGATGTCTGCCCTTCTCAGTTCCTATCCAGGTTTCCTCCAAACCTTCAAGGCCACCTCAGCCATCACCTGCCAGGCATCCTCACCTGCCAGGTATCCTCACCCGCCATGGTCATCCTGGCTGCCTTTGACATTCTACCAAAGTGCTTTGCCAGCTGCCCACATGCCTCAGGTGTTCACTGAGGGACCTCAGGGGCCCCCCCGAGGGCAGGGGATCAGAGGGAGCCTGGACTGGGCTGGGCAGGACCCACACCCTAGTTTCACCTAGAACAGCTCTGCTTCAGTCTATTTTCAGGAGATTCTGTTTGAACCAAAGTGCTCTCTGGCTGCAAAGACTAAGCAGCCCTCTGCTAGCTTCACTTTCTATCTGCTCCCCCCCAACCTCGACACAGGGCACATCCTCCCTCATGCTGCCTCGTCTAAATTTTCTTTGTAGATGTCCTGTTTATGTCCTCATCTAGACCGGAACTCCTTGAAGGCTCCCGCCTAGAGGCTAAAAGCACGGGCTTTGGAGTCAGAAAGGCCTTGGGCAAGTGGTTAAGCCCCTTCCAGCCTCCGTTTCTATAGCTGTGAAATGGGAAAGCAATAGAGTTACCCTCTGAGAGTTGGGCAAGAATTCAACATGGTGAATCATGTCAGGGGCTAAGCACAGTGCCTGACTCATGGCAAAGAATAAATGGTATTTTTAAAATTTTTAACTATTTTTTGGGGGGGGGGGGTTGTTTTTAGGAAGATTGGCCTGGCACTAACATCTGTTGCCAATCTTCCTCCTTTTTTTTTCTCTCCGCAAAGCCCCAGCACATAGTTATATATCCCAGCTGTAGGTCATTCTAGTGCCTCTGTGTGGGATGCTGCCACAGCACGGCCTAATGAGCAGTGCATAGGTCTGAGCCCAGGATCCTAAGCGGCGAACCTCAGGCTGCTGAAGCAGAGTGCATGAACTTAACCACTGGCCCATGCAGCCGGCCCTAAATGGTAACTTCTAGTATTTATTAATTACCTGAGCAAGTGCCTTGGGCATACTTGGTAATTAATTAATCGTCAAAATTATCATACTTTCCTTTGGAAAAGGAAGTTAAAGCACGGGTGTGTGTGGGGCTCATCTTGTCCGGTGTGGACCTTTCCCAGGGACCTAAGAGGGTACATCAGGGTCGTGATCACTGGGGTCTAGAAGAAGCCACCAATTCTAGGTGGACACTGGGGACATTCTAAGTGGCAGCCGCATGGCTAAATAGGGCCCTCATCCTTTGCTGTGAAGGGATCAGAGAAGGAAGCCCAATGTCCTCCTGCTTCTTAAGCATCTGCCTTTCGTCCAGACCCAGGCTCATTGTGGAGAGACGGTAAGGAGAGCTGGCAGAGACAATGGGTTCTAATTTTCCAGATTCGCTCCTGTATCTGCCGCAGAACCGGGTGCACCGTGGACGCTCGAGAAATATCATGGGGCGAACAAAGGCACAAAGGAATGGATGAATTTGAGATCTACCATGAAATTTCAGCACCTGGTATAGGTGTCTCTCCATAAATATTTTTGAGTGAATGGTGGAATTCTAGGTTCGCTATCACAGTTTCAGTTCTGACCTGAAGTCCTAGCCTGGAAGAGGCCTGTGATGAGAATTTATGGAGCGAATGAACTAGATCCAGTATTTCCCAGAAAGCAGCTGAGCGTCAGCTGCGGTTGCCCTCCCCGCTTCCCCACTCGGCCCAGACTCACAGACACGGCTTCCAGAGACGGGGCCCTCAGGTCCCGCCACCCGCCCTGCGTGGCCTCAGCCAGGTGGAAACGGGGTCTGGGAAGCAGAGCAAGTTAAGCTCCTTGAGGTGCACAACTGAGAGACGGTTTGGCTGGCTCAGCAGGGAGCTCATGGGCGCTGCCGTCGGGGAACATTCACCCCCCGAGATGGACTGAGCTGGAAGGAGTGGACCGCAGTGACCCAGCGACAGAGCCAAGGAGCCATCATCTGCACGGCGTTGGCATCAATACAACCATGCACATGCACACCGATGGGGACATGTGGCTGTGCCCTGCTGGGCACAGGGCTCTCTGCCCATGACCCAGCCTTCCTCCCCAGGCCACGCGTTGGAGGTGCTGTCCAGAGCAGGCTCTGGTGGTTCACAAAGGGGGTCCTGCTCAGCCTCCAAATGCACCCCAGATGGCACAAGCGTGTGTACACACACTCAGCATGGCTCCATCTCTCTAGGCCCCCATCCTGCCCCAAACACATCTTACCTTCGCCCTAAGCGGGCAGTGGCCACAGACCACCTGGTGGCACCACCAAGAGATAACACCATCTGTCACATGGCCCCCCTTTCACGGATAACAGGACCCCTGTTAGCCAGGAGCTGAGGCTTAGCGTTGACATTGCAGGCCCAGGGACAAGTCATGTGGCACCTCCCTGCTTGGGGGTCCTGGAGCTGTCCCTCTCTGTGACCTCCCAGTCTGCACCTGGGCAGCAGCTGCCCCCTCATTTCCCCTGCTGGGATTTACTCTCCACGGGAACCAGGAGGCGGCTCAGACCCTGCAGAGCTGCCCAGTCTGCAGGCTGGACCAGTGTCCTCGGAAGCATCTGTGGATCCTGGGCCAGGGCCCTACTTGGCCCCTGGCCGTGCTCCAGGACATGTGGCATTCTGAAGCCAGAGGCCTCCCCGTGAACTCCAACAGCTTCCCCGTGCCTGCGTCCTGCTGGGGTCTCAAGCCCGCCAACGTAACAGGGCCACCGCCCAGCATGAGCTCCAGGGCTGGCAGCTTGAAGGAACACAGCCTTAGAAGGCCACGGAGGCCGGCACAAAGAACTGGCTGCCCTGGGGGGTGACAAGGAGAATTGGGACCCTAAAGCCTCGATCTGTGCCGGCTGGTCCCTCATCCAGCCATCAGGTCTCCTTCAGCCAGTCTAGGGGTGGCCGCTGCAGCTGTGCAACCTGAGGCGAAGGACACTGGGCTGGCATTTGGTCCCCTTGGGTACCCTTCAGCTAAGGCCAAGGCAAAGGGGTCAGGGATGCTGGGAGGCCCCACAATGCCCCAGGAGAGCAAACCACACGATGCGCCCCCTCCCCATGATGCCCAAGCAGGGCTCGCCAGCCCGCCTGCCTGGGGTACTCACCGGCTCCGGCGAGCCTCCCCCTGGCGTGGTGGTGACCGCCCCCTCTCAGGCAGGGCTCCCCATCTGGAGAGGCCAGCAGCACTAATCAGCTGCCTGGCGTGGTGCGGCCGAGTGGCTGGGGTTTAATTGACACCAGGTGGCCCCTCCCCAGGGGCAGGCTGGGAGGCGGCTCTGCCGGGCTAGGAGGCCAAGGCCTGGGCAGGGGGGCTGCACCCAGGCCCAGCCGGTTCTGGCCTCCCCGGGAGAGACAAGGGCGGCCAGGCTGCCCCCGGCCACCCCTCCCCTCCTCTCCTGCTGGCCGCCTTCAACGCTCACCCCAGCCCTGATTCCCTAGGCTCTGACCTTTCATTTCAGAGGCAGCAGCGACAGCGACAGCGTCTGCCCAGGAAGAAGGTGGCTCAGGTTTCCCCCTCTCCAGATGGCTGTGGGCAGCCAGGAGTGCATGCACTAGGTCTGCAATGGCCGGGCTGGGCCTGCTAGATCCCGAGGAGGCCCACCCACTGAGGTTGCAAAGGAGCCCCCAAACCATCTTTTATTGAACACTTACTACGTACCAGGCCCTGTGCAGTGCCACACTCTCCCCCATTAAACATTTCTTGCCCCGAGAGGTGGGTATTTATGACCCCCATTCTGCAGATGAAGAAACTGAGCTCAGAGAAGCTAAGCTTCTTCCCTTATGTCACACAGCAGGAGAGACACCAAGTCGGGGATTTTTAACCACCAGCTGCAAAGTGGGTCATCATTTTTCAGATAAAGAAATTAAGGCTCAGAAGAGGAAGTCAGTTCTCAAGGTCAGGCAGCAAAGTGTGGAATTTGGATTTTCTCCCAGACGTGTTGGGCCAGGCTGCTTGGAAAAGCAAAGTCCACTGCTGAAACATAAGCCTTCTCTCCTGACCCACATGAGTCTCTGCTTATATTAGGGCTCCAAGTTTTAGCCATGGCTGAGGTTTAAGGGGAAGAACACTGGATACGGAATCAGAATACTTGCTGTGTGACCTTGAGCAAGTTACTCTCCCTCTCTGGGCTTTGTTGCAGCTGCAGTGAACACCAAATGGGACACCATGTTGAAAGGGCTCTGTAACTGGGACTCACAGGGCAGGATTGGGGGGTGCAGAGGCAGTCCCTATTCTGCCCCAGGAGCCCTTCCTAGAGATCTCCACGCCTCTCCTCTCCCCTCACTGCCAGGGGCAGCAGGACCCAGCAGTGAAGAGCACACAGAGGCTCTGCAACACAGACTCGGGGTCAGAGCCTGGCTCTGCGCCTCGCCAGCTGCACGACCTTCAGAGGTCACTTCGCTTCTCCGGGTCTCAATGTCTCGTCTCTGAAATGTGCTAAGAGCTGCCTGCGCTCTGCGAGGACACACGGGAATCCGCCCAGTGCCCACCTCTTTACTCATCAACACTTACTGAACACCTACTGTGTGCGGGTCACCCTGCTGGGGACATAATGGCGGACAAAACAGAGTCAGTCTCTGCCCTGGTGGTGGAGACAGACAGGAAATTAAAACACACACAAATAAATATGTAATTCTGTGTAGTATGTCCTCAGAAAATAGAAGAGGCTGTTTTCGTTTGTACCTTTGTTCAACAAGAGAACTCACGGGAGCACCCACTGTGTGCCAGGTTCTGTTACAGGTACGGGGCACACAGCAGTGAGCAGTGGGGACAGGTTCCTGTGCCTGTCTGCTGGGAGCGCCCCTCGGGGACCTCCAAGGTGGCCTGTGGGATTCCAGAACGTTCTCAGGTCTAAACCTCAGTGGGGCTCATGGGCTCCTTTTGGTCTGACTTATAGGCACCCTGGCAGGCAGCTCAGCCCCCTGGCCCAGACCCAGACCCCATGTGGGTTGGGAGAAGCCGAGCCCGTGACTCAGCCAGTCTGGACTGTCAAGCTGAGAAGGGAGCAGGCAGCTGGCCGGGCTGTCAGCCCAGGGCCACCCCACCCCCCTGAGCCAGACGTGGGGCAGGTGCCCAGGGCACGGACTGAAGCTTCAGGATGGCAAGGGAAGGGCTCTGAGCTCAGGTGACTGCACCCTGGGCCCTGGTGGTGAGTCACGAGGAAAGAGAATATTCTTGAAAGAAACTGTGAGAAATCACAGAGTCGGCTGCCCTGTAAGGGAATGAGCTCTCCGTCACTCCAAGGCTTCCAGCAGGGTGCTGTCAAGGGGACTCCAGAAACTGGGAGAGAGTTCTCAAAAGCTGGTTGATCTCTACTCTTTCTCCAGGACGAGTTGTGGTCACCACCTTCTCCTGGGAGCTTTTTCTGAGTCCATCTCCCACCCCAGGCAGGAGATTTCCTGTGAGCTCCCTCGGGCCCCAGTCTCCACCTCTCCGTTGCGTCTACACCGTTCCACGCCCAGTGCCTAAGCACAGAGCGTGTCATGTGGTGGGTGGTCAGCAAATGTTTCTCATATTAATAAATGAACAGACTGGGATGATGAATGCCAATGTCCTAACTTTGAGCACCTGAGACTTTGACAAGTAGCCCTGTCATTTTACTCATTCATTCTTCATTCAACGAACATTTTCTGTGGACCTACTGTGTGCCAGGCACTGTTCTAGGTACAGGGGATATAGCAGTGGTCAAGACTCATGAAAATCCCTGCCTTCATAGAGCCTACCATCTTGTGACTGCACTTACAACCAGGTACCTGTACTTATAGCAGGGGTTAATATTAATAGCAATAACAGCCATTGCCATATATCAAGGTTTCTTAACCTCAACACTATGGGATAATTTTTTGTGGTGTAGGGGTGGCTGTCCTGTGCATCGTAGGATGTTTAGCAGCATCTCTGGTCTCCACCCATTAAATGCCAGTAGTGACTTCCTCCCTCTAGTTGTGACACCCCCAAACGTTTCGAGGCATTGCCAAATGCCCTGGGGGAGCATCACCCCTGGTTGAAAACCACAGTCCCATATTAAGTACCTACTATGGGACAAGCAGTTTGCATTCATTAATTTAATCTCTACAACAACTCCAGGAGGCAGGGATCATTATTATTTCCATTTTACAGATGAGGAAGCAGAGAAGATTAGTCTCTTGCTTAAGGCCCCAGATCCGGGCACCTGGCTCTCCTGTGCGCAGCTTCCCAGGACCCCTGTACAGAAGACAGGGCCGCTGGACGCTCGGAGCGCGTGGGCAGCTCCGGAGACCGATCCCAGAGCAGCGTGTCCCTTGTCTGGGCTCTCACAGCCGGCTGCAGGCAGCCAGGAGCCGAACTCTCTTCTGGTTCTGCTCTGCGGCCTCTGTAGCTCTCAGGGACAAGCACACAGTAGGCCATCTAGAGCAGGGCCGACCAGTAGAAACACACTGTGAGCCACAGACCTCGTTGTAAATTTCTAGTAGCCACAGCAAAAGAAACAGGTGAAATTAATTATAGTAACGTATTTGATTTAACCCAAAATAGCTGAAAATGATCATGCCCATATGTAATTATTATAAAAAATGATGAATGAGATCTTTTTACACTCTTTCTGTTTTTTTGAGCATCTTAGGAATCCAGTGTATATTTCTCACTTACGTCTCAAGGCAGACCCATCACATTTCCAGGGCTCGAAAACTGCCTGTAGCCTGTGGCTTCCGTATTGGGCAATGCAGTTCTGGAAAGTTCTGTTGATCAAGGGGAGTGAAGTCCAGAGGTCAGGAATTCTCAGCTCAGTGGGTGAGGTGTCCCTGAGCCCACAGCTCCGTGGGTTGCTATGGGATACTGTCATTTTTTGTTACTCGTCTCTGTCCTCTAAGTTCACCCGTCTTTCTGTCCTTGGACCCCAGCCCAGTGCTGGGCACTTGCAGAAGTGACAGGTCTGGTGGTTTGGACTCAGAGGCCTGGGCACCAGTCCTGGCTTGACTGCACAGCTGCACGACCCTGCCTCAGTTTCCTCACCTGTTCCAGCACTGCTCAGGAGACCTTTCTGCCATGATGGCCACGTGGACCCCACAGGGGTGGCCCCTAGCCTCGTGTGTCTACCAAGCACTGGAAATGTGGCTGGTACGGCAGAGGAACTGATTTCCAAATTTTATTTAATTTTATTAATTAAATGTAAGTAAGCACATGTGACTAGCGGCTACCGCATCAGACAGCACAGCTTCCAAGAGCTCCTGGGGGACTGAGGATAAAGCCTCGCAGAGAGCAGCCGTCAGCACCTGGGGCCTGGTGTGCCAGGCTGGAGGTCCCTCCTGGGCGGTCAGCAGAGGGCAGATGGCGAGTGTCGGGGGTCGCCCAAGGCCGGGAAAGAAGCCTTGGAGGGGAGTAGGGCGAGGCCCTTTGAATGCCACATCCTGATCAAACTTACTGGGACAAGGAGGGGACTAAAAGCTTCAAGGGTCAGAAGAGCCCGCTCGTTCCGAGGTCCTGGGAGGCTGCGAGCTCATTCCAGCCAAAGCTTTGAATCTTGAAAGTGAACCTTTGATGGGAAGATGAGAAGGAAAGAGAAGGATGGCCAGTACCAGGCAGCCCACAAACTTAGGGGAGGCAGGGAGGGGGAGGTCACGGGATTGCTTATACTGTGAGAAATGGGGTTGGAGGGGTGCCTCCTACCAAGAAGTAGCATTGACCTCTCTCTGGGTGACCTGTCATAAAACTGCGAACAGTAGCTATCAGTTATTGAAGGCTTCTTGTGTGCCTGACACTGGGCTAAACGGTTTACATGTAGTATATCATTTATTCCTCACGATAACCCTGTGGCATAGAGTTTAGTATTGTCTCCATTAGACCAAGGGTGAAACTGAGGCTCAGAGAGGTTAAGCAACCTGCCCAAGGTCACACAGCCACAGAGGTGGAATTCAAATGCAAGTCTGACTGACTGTGAAGCCCTTGCTTTCTTCTCCACTGTGTGATATTGTTCGCTTGTGTGACCCCCCTTTATGTTTCTATAGCTCCTCAGTAATTTTGCATCAACTTGACATTAGTCCTACAAGGTCATGTCACATGCCCATTTGGTAATGATGAAAAAACTGGGTCACCAATAGTTTCAATAACTTATCTAACAGAATATTAGTTTAAGGACACCGTTAATGATATTGATTCTGAAATTGCCTTATACAATGTTTTTATATTTAAAAATAAAACCTCAGGGCCAGCCCGGTGGCATAGTGGTTAAGTTTGTGTGCTCCGCTTCGGTGGCCCAGGGTTTGCCAGTTCGGATCCTGAGTGCGGACCTACACACCGCTCATCAAGCCATGCTGAGGCGCCATCCCACATAGAAGAACTAGAAGGATTTACAACTAAGATATATAACTATGTACTGGGGCTTTGGAGAAAAAAGAAGAGAAAAAAGGAGGAAGATTGGCAACAGATGTTAGCTCAGGGCCAATCTTCCTCACCAAAACAAAACAATACAAGACAAAAACCAGTTATCTTTTGCTCTGCTCAGATCTTTCTAATTTACTTAGAGGGTCATTGTCTTCATTTGCTTGGCTCTCGATGCTTCGCCATGCCTCTTTTTGAGAAGAAATAATGCTAAGACCTGACTTGGCATCACATGAATGATGAGCAGAGAGCTGGGCTAGAGACCAGGTCATCCAGGTTGGTTTGGTGTGCAGGTGACAAAAACCATTCTAACTGAGCTTTAGGGGAAAAGAAGAGGAAGGGGGCGGGGGGAATGGCTTAGACTATGGGGCATCTGGAGAACTGAAGGAACCCGAGGAAATGCAGAAACCAAGTCTGCTCTGGGGATGTCAGTAGCACAAATCCCAGACCTCACCGGGGCCACAGATGTAGTACCTATGCCTGCCCAGACCCTCCCTGCAAGTCAGAATTCTACATTCCCAGGAAAGGAAATCTGATTGGCCCAACCGAGGTCAGGTGTCTGCCCCTGAACCAATCAGCTCTGGTGGGCGGGTAGAGTCAGGCAGAGTCAGGCATTGTGGAGCAGACAGGGATGCTGGGATGCGCCCGTGTGCATGGGGGAGAGAGGGCCGGAGGAGAGCAGAACGGGGACCCTTACGTTTGGGAAAGAACTTTGCTCCCAGACCCAGTCCACTGTGGCTTGATGTCCTCTCACTGTCCCATCCCGAACAGACCTGCCCCCTCCTTCCCTGGAGAGTGCTGACAATTCCCTAATGCAGGCGTCACAAACGATTTCTGTAAAGGGCCACGTGGTAAATATTTTTGGCTTCACAGACCACACCGTGGGCGTGGCTAGGTTTCAATAACACGCCATTTATGGACACTGAAATTTGAATTCCTTATAATTTTCATACGTCACAGAATATTTTTCTCCTGATCTTTTTCAACCATTTAATAAGAATCATGCTTATTTTGCATGCTGTACAAAAATTGGTGGCGGTTCAGATGGGGCTGGGGGCCTTGTCGTTTGCCCAGCGCTGCCAAACATCATTTCAAACATGTTGCAAGCAAAAACGAAATCAGCCTTAAGAGGACTCAATTTAATGTGTAATAAAGCAATCACAAATCTGGGTGTCGCTAAGTGAGGGCGGTCAGTCTGCCTGTGTCCCCAGTTCGGTGCCCAGAGGACATTGCTCAGCTGTGTTTCACATCTGCCTCGTTGTCAAGGCGATATTACCAATTTCTTGTTTCTTGGAGAACTTCTAGTCGTTGTTCCTTAAGTGGGATCTGATTTTCCTTTTTTTTAAAAAAAATCTCCCTGGGGTTGGAAAATGTCACAAAGAACAGAGAACCAGGACGGCACTGGACTAGAATATAGCAGCTCGTAGCTGCCCCGCCCCCACCTGCTGACGCCTACCCCACGGTCAGGCTGCGGGTGTGGAATCAGAAGTTAATAAAAAAAAGAGAAAACAAATAAATTGAAATCCTTAGGGGTTTTGCTGGAGGTGGCATTCTTTCTGAATGAAAAGTCAGAGGGGAGGGAGCCAGGTGGGAGAGGGGACTTGAGGCCAGAGCTTTGAGCCCCAGCCCCTGTTCTGGGAGCACATCCTGGCAGGGGGTGGAGTCGGGAGGGGGGGGGGGGGGGCGGAGAGGCAATCCCAGGTGGGCCGTGACTCCACAGCCAGCCAACTGATCTCGTGAGTTTGGGGCCTGCAGAGAGCTGCTAAAACCCCAAAGACACATACGTTCCAATAACAACCTAATAAAATGGCCAGCATCAGCCTTTCCTGAATTGTGATCTGGGCTCCATGCTAAATGGTTCACACCCATCATCTCCCCAAAGTCTTTACTTCCGGCTGAGAAGGTGGATGTGATTATCATCCCTGTATGATGCCTGAGGAAATTGAGGCTCAGAGAATTGCGTATGGTGACTATCTTGGTTTGGGTGCTCCCAGAAGCAGACCCTGAGATGAGAGGCCAGGTGCAAGCCATTTATGAAAGAAATCTTCCCAGGAGAGAAGGGGAAGAGGTAGTGGGCAGAAGCCAGGCAAGGAGCGTTTCAGCAAGGTCCCGCCTCAGCCTGACCCTGCGGGGGGCTGGACTGTAAGGTACATCCTGGAGGCTACAAGGCCAGGGGTGCTGGGTTTGGGACTTCTGCACCAGGCTGTCACGGCGAAGGGCTGCCCTGGGGGATGCAACAGCAGCTCCAGCAGCCGGAGGAGGGCAGCCTTCCTGAGAGCTCCTGGGAGCAGAGGCACATGGCGGGGGGCAGGGCGCATCCTGGCAACTCCTCAAGGCCGAGGTCAACAAGCAGAAGAGCTTGGGTTCAAAGGCCTGGGACTGTCACGCTAAGCTGGTGGCCCCCAGACACTTGCATACGGACGCGTATTTTGGTCTGTGCCAAAGTGTCTGCCCGGCTTTGCAGAAATGAGAAAAATGTGAGGGTATTTTAATTTTTATCCCTCAAATTATGGCTGCCTTAAGTTTTTGACGATAGCTAGCCTTTTTTTCATAAAACAATGGTGATCGTAAGTTGGAGAGATCTTGTTTGGGTTCTCCTTGTTTTTTGATACCTTTACTTGGCAAAATAAAAATCTGAGACAATATAGCACTACCCTTAAGGTTTTCTTTTTTCCTTTCATTTAACACTCCAGCAAATGTGGACCATCAAAGCTACATAGTCTGTAAAGGGTCCGAGAACGTCCTTTGAGTTTGTCCCGTGGCTGAGAGCAGTGTTTCTAAAAGTTCCATGGAACACGAATCCTCGAAGATACAGGGAACAGAGGCTTCTGGGCCAAATAAATTGGGAAACCCACAGACTCTAGCTCCCTCTGGGAGAGTTTATGAGGTATGTACATGAGCATATTAAAGGCTCTGAGAAGTCCCGTAGTGAAGGAATGTACTTAAGTTAGTTTCTCCCCTGGTGCCCTTTTGCTTTTTGACCACACTCCCTAGCCTGCTATGAACATATTTCAGGAAAATTCCACCTACTGGCTGAAGTCACTGTTTTAGGGACCAGAGACTGTGTTTTCCCTTGTTTGGCTTGTTAGTGGCTGAGATGGCATTTCATGTGTGCGTAAGCCCCCAGGAGAGCTTCCCGAGTTATAAATGGTGCAGGTGAAACAATGACCCAATTGTCAAAGGCTGTGATGGTTTAGAGCCTTGGCACGGCAGGGCTCCCATTGATGCCATCGGGTAGAGCTGGATCCAGGGGCATCCTAGCCTGCCCACCCGCAGCCCCAGAACCAGCAGCCCACCCCCAGGAGCAATGATCCCGGACCGCTCAGACAGACGGTGACAGACCCTTGGCATGTCTCAGAAACACAAATGCAAATGTCACGTAAGGCTGCAGGTCCCCAGGTCGAGCAGAGGGGTGAGGGCGTGGGGGTGAGTGAGAGTGTGTGGGGCTCAGGGTATGCGGGCCTGTGGGGGGAGCAGTGGGAATTTGACCGTTCTCACAGTGGGTGAGTGTGCGTGTGTGTGTGTGCGCCCACGTGAGCACGTGAAGGGCAGCTCCTGGCAGGTAAGACAGGGGCTTGAGGACCACCTCTGACCTTAGGCCTTGAGAAGAGGGTCTGAGCCAGAGGCCAGAGGCCCCCCTTTTCCCAACCCCACCCCCAGCCGGAGCTCCAGCCACCTGCACAGCCACACCCACTTCAGCCCCAACAAGGCCCTGCCTGGGCCTCCAGGAGCCTCTTGGGAGATGCAGGAAAGACCCTGGGGGCCACTTCACCCTGGGGCTCATTTCAGGAGGGAGGGAAACACACCTCAGGGCTGTGTGGAATCCACGTGTCTGACCACGTCCCACCCCCCGACTGGCGACTCCCAGATTCCCACCGCCTGTCAGATGGAGCCCTCAAACCTTATCCCGGCATTCGAGGCCCTCAACAGGTGTCCCCCATCCAAGTCCTAGCCCTCTTTCCCAGAATGCCCCGAACTAAAACACACATGGAGGGCTCACTCTGTGCCAAACACATTAAGTATTTTACGTCACTTCATTGAGTGTTCACAAGTTGATGAAAGAGGTACCCCTACGATCTCCATTTTGCAGACGAGCAAACAGAGGCTCCGAGAGGCGGAGTGACTACCCGAGGGCACAGAGCTGGGAAGCCGTTTACCGCGAGAACTCGAGCTCACATCCGGAGTTACCTACCTGACTCTGCGTACAGGATGCTCCTGGCTTACGCAGAACCGCGTGCAGGCAGCAGACGCTGTGAGGTCAGCGTCTTTAGTTTCTTGTTCTCAAAGTGCGGCCGCGCCAACGATGGGGGAACCAGGCTCCCACCTCAGCTGTGCCCCTTCCGGCTGTGTGACTCTGAGCATGCATCACCTCTCTGAGCCTCAGCTCCCCCAGCTACAAAATGAGGACGGTGATTCCCACCTCCCGGGGCTGGGATTGAGCAAGGCGGTGCATGAATGCACGATTGTTCAGTGCGAGAATTGGTGGCATCTCTGGCCCCGAGCCTGCCACGGGGAAGGTGTTTAGGAATTATTGCTTGAGTCTGAGTCCGTCCCTTAGCAACTTGCATAACTTCTTTTGCCACATCTGTAAAATGAATGTGGATGAGTTACTTTCTCCTTCCAGAAAAGCTTTCCTACACAGCTCCCCTGTAAGCCCAGCCAGCACTCCCCTCCCTGCCCTGGGCCTGGCTACATTTATAGCAGGCTTTCCTAACCTGGCACTGCTGACATTTTGGGCTGGGTAATTCTTTGTGGTGGGGGGGTCTGTCCTGTGCATTTTGGGATGTTGAGCAGCATCCGTGGCCTCTAGCCATTAGATGCCAATAGCATCTTCCAGTGGGACACAGCCAAATGTCCCCGGGGGCCAACATCGCCCCTGGTTGAGAACCGTTGATTCATGGCAATCGCTTGAATTCATTGCAATCTTTCTTCCCTGGAGGGCGTCCAGCATTGCAGTTCAGAACACGGGCCCCACATTCAAACTGTCTGAGTTTGGATCCTGGCGCCACACTTAGCACTGTGTAACTTTGGGCAAGTCACTTAACCTCTCTGAACCTCAGTTGCTTCATCTGTATAATGGGGACAATAGAGTATTTGCTTTCACAGGACTATGGTTTGGGTGAAATGAGATGACACATGTAACCTGCTTAGCACTGCGTCTGGGAGCAGGCTGATGGGCGATGGCAGAGGAAGGTGGCCTCTGGAGGGTCTCAATTTGGGCAAAGGTGAGGAGGAGCACAGGGGCCGGAAGGGTCTGAGAGGCCTTTGTCCCCGCCACCCGGGCAGCTGGGTGGCTGCCTCTGTGCCTTGTTTCTGGCTCCCAGGCACTTCCCTGTAGCCTGTGTGTGGAGGTTAATGAGCTGTGCAGTTCTGAGGACTTGCAAGGCCTCCCTCATTCAGCTCAACACCTGCCGTGCCTGATTGATGGTGGCCCCGAGGCCAGAGAGGACCACAAGCCAGGACCACAAGCCAGAACCGGGGCAATCAATTAGTTCCAGGCCCCAGGGAAAACTCCATCCCCTTCTCTTCTGCTTGAAAGAGGAGAGACGGGGCTGGAACGTTCTGGTCTTGTCTCTCACCTCCTCCCCACGTCAGCACCGTCCTAGAGTTAAACGTCAGATCTGGGCTTGAAGTACCTAATGGTTATTGGTTGTTTATGCCAGGAATTGTGTTAAGTGTCTTACCTGCTTTCAAACTGGACCACAGCTCTCTGAAGCGAGAGCCGTTGTTATCCCCATTTTACAGTTAAGGAAACCGAGGCTCTGGGAGTTGACGCCACTGCTCAGCCAGGGCACACAGCTGTGTAGCCCAGGACTGAAACTCAGAAGCTTCAGGAGACTTTCGCTTCTTGGAACCTCAGTTTCCCCATTTGTAAAATGCGGCAATTCCTACCACCCACCCCATTTGATTGTGGTGAGTGGGAAGAAATCACGCTGGTGAAGGTGGGTCGACAGGGTAGAGTGTTGGAAGCCAGGTGCTGTTCTCTGAGAGAGATGCTGGGGGTGCGTCAGGCCTGGGTCAACTCTCAGCAGAGATGGGGCAGAAACTCGGGGCAGAGTTCGCTCTTTGGTTGCTAAGGCCGGCCCTGCACCACAGCCGTGTTAGTAATAAACTAGACTTGTAATTAACACCAGCAACTAACATCTGCAGAGAGCTGACTAGAGGCCAGCTCTGCTCGGAGAAGTGATGTGAACTCATGTAAACCTCACAACACTGGGAGGTAGGTACTAGAAGTACAATAACGGGAAATGGAGGCTCAGAGAAGATAAGTGACCTGCCCGAGGCCACACAGCCTGCACGTGGTAGAGCTAGAATTGGATTCCAGGTCTGTCAATGTCCTCTGGCTCCGGGCGTGTGTGCTGGGAAGAACTGACTAGGGCAGATGAGGCCAGCTCTTCTATGCTTGGAGTACGGTCTCCAGGGAGGAGTTCATGTCAGAGTTACCCTATAGCTTGTTTCTCCAGCGCTCAGTTCCTTCTGCTTTGAATGAGCTGACTAGTCCCTGCCTCAGGGACTGGTTTTCCAGATCAGAAGAGGTCTCGTTTCATAAAAGCACCTTGCAAAGTGGGCATAGCAATCCAAGGTATGTAGGAACCTGTCGGCAGGTGTGTGTACCCAAGAGAGCAGGAGCTTTGGGGTCTCACCTTGCGTTGGGCCAGTTACTTCATCCCTCTGCACCTGGCTTCCTCATCTGTCAACTGGAATTGGGGGGTTGTGGGGACTAATGAGACAATGCTAAGTACTTTTTGGGCTGGGTACAGAACATGTGCTCCATATGGAGAGCCATATTTGTGTGTGCATACGTGTGTGCGTGCATGTGTGTGTACGTATGCATTCACACCGTATTCACCCCTAGGGAGAATGCTCCTCTGGGACTGCCTGGATGTTATGACACTTGGCCCGGCTATGAGAATTCATGTTCCTGCTCAGCAAATTTCATTTCCCTCCCTCTGCTGCTCTGGGTGGAGTCGACAGCCCCCTCCTGTTGAAAGGCGGGGTCGTGTGACTTGCTTTGACCCCGGGAATGGTGGTGGATGTGCTTTGAGAAGATGCCTGGAATGCGTTTGTGCAGTTTGGTTGGCACTTCAGTTCTGGTGATCTGCCACAGGGAGAGCATGCCCCAGGGGGCGTCTCCCTCAGCCTGGACCCTGAAACAAGGAGACATGTGGAGCACACTTGAACTTGGCCCAAAGCCTAAGGAGGAGCCTTAGTTAAGCCAACCTAGACCTCCAGCCCCAGGAGCATGAGAATAAATGCTGGTTGTTGTAGGCCATGGAATTTGGGAGAAATTTGTTACACGGTATTACTGTGGCAATAGCTGACTGATACACTGGCCAATGTCACATCTCAAGATTCCTTCTGTACAACAGACAACAGTAGAATTCAGACCTGTTTTGGCTGCAGTGCGATGCAGTAATTCTCAAATTCTTTATTGGCATAAATAATTCAGACATCGGGTTCTCACTAAACATTGCACTAAACACAAGAACAATAGGCTTGCTGGCTCAGAGGCTCACAACCTGTCCAACAGCCCAAGATAGAAATCGTTTTTGAGAAGTGTAGAAAACTTTATAAATGGTTCTGTACAAATATACACAGTGGACTCTCCATCCATCTGGCCTTCCTTTCTCGGACGGCATCTGAATCGACTGTTCTTTCCCAGCAATGAGACGTTGGCAATGAGTGAGAGAGAGACAGAGACTGAGACAGACAAAGATAGAAAGGGAAAAGAAAGAAGTGGCCCCAAAAGGAAAGGTGAAACCAGCTTCTTACATGAACTCATTCTGCAACAGTCAGCACAAACAAGGAGAAAACAATGTGGGCCATTGGTCCATGTTGGTCTGTACAAGAATTCGTCTTTATATATATATATAATATATATGTATAATATTTATAGATATATATACTTTGTGTATAGAAAAGGTAACAGCATAATTTACATAGAGAGAGAATTTTCTAAGGTCAAGAACTTTGGGAATAATCAACCGGATGAATCATGCGGTAAGTGTGTGGCATGGACCCCAGTGCAAGATCAAAGCTCAGGGAGAGAGAAATGAAAGGCTTGGGGTGGGACTTGACCACCCAAGTTTGGGATGCTCTCAGCCTGGTCCAGCCATGGGCAAGGCCATTCACCTGGTGTGACTAGAATCATCTGGCCCCAGTGAATCCCCTTGGCCTCCATCTTGGGGCCTTGGGGGCAACTGGTCTTGCCAACTCCCCAAGGTTGAGCCTCTGCCCTGTGGATGCTGACCCCCACAGCAGCTGGGGGGCTGGCCTTATGAGCCATGGGCGTCTGTCCCCATGTCCACCAGGGCACCGGCATCCAAGAAAATGGTAACACCCACTGCCTCGCTATTCCAGCCCTCCATGGTTTCAGGAACGTCCCCCTAGCGAATTCCTGTGGACATTTCAGTTGGGTTATTGAGAAGAGAAACCACATTTACTGAGCACCTACTGTGTGCCAGTGTTGTGTGATGCTATTCGCATTGATTATTTCATTTACTCCCCCATAACCTGAAGGGTTAGTGATTTGCTAAGTGTTAGCAGGCTGCACGAAGCTAGGAAACTCCAAGGAATGCTTCGGGGGAAGTGCTGGCACTGAGAAATTGATGGTGAGGTCATTATCCACAATAGGGAGTGGCTCAAGAAAGGCATGTTGAGTCCAGATGAAGCAGGGAAACAGGTCCTGCTAATTTACAGCAACCACACACACACCCTGGGAGTCCTATGGTCAGCAAAGACACTGTGTTTCCTATTCTTCAAGCCCTGACATATATTTATAGGGACAGTGGGACGTACCATCCCACCAAGTGGGTTGATGCATTCTCTCTCCCCCTTTAGGCTGTACTGCAGACTTGGCCTGTGGCCCACTATGATCCCTAGGTCTTCTTCAGTCACTCTGTAACAAACTAGTATGTTGCCCATTACATCTGTAATGTCTTCCCATCAATAAATTTCCACATGTACGTCTTTGGCCTCAACACGCCAGTGGCCTACGCACAGAGGGACATAAACTCTCCAGGAAGGAGGCCATGGTGAGATAGCCAAGAGACGCTTTCTGTGTGGCAAGACAGATCTGGGGGCCTCAGAGCGATCAGAGACACAGGTCTCAAGAAGGGGTAGAGGGACAGTGAAGCAGAAGCTTTAGAGACCAGGGCTGATGGCCAGTCGCTCTACAGCAGAGATGCCCATGGACTGCAGAACCGCAGGCAGGGGTGCTAAGAATCAGAGACTGTGAGGAGGCAGGCAGCAATGGAGAGGGAGGGCCACAGGACCCCGAGGGAGATGCAGAGGGAGTCCGAGGCAGCCTAAGACTGGCCTGACTCCAGCAAGCACAAAACCCTCCCGGGACATCTTCGTCCCCAGGACACCAAGGCCGATAGCAGGAACCAGGGCATGGTGGGAGGAGAAGTCGAGGTCTCCGTGTCTGAGCCAGGGCACCTTCTTTTTGGGGATGGAATTTCCCAGAGTTCAGCACCAGCCTTGGGGAAAGCAGGGGAGGGCAGAGCAAGTGCTCAGGAGCAGGCTTTCAATAAATCATGATCTTGCCTCTGAGCCTGCACATGGGCTGTTCCTTCTACCTGGGACACAGTTCCCTACCTCCAGCTCTCATTCTAGTCAAACCTCAAGACAAGGTTCCAGAAGTCCCCGCCTCTGAGAAGCCTTCCCTGAGCATCCTTGTTGCGGCTGAAACTCCTCAGGACCCCATCAGAACTTCTCTATCTCCTCCACTGCACTCAGACTCCCTGAAGGTGGGGGCTGCTTTTCTTCCCCATTTTCCCAGGAGCCCAGGAGGCACTTACTGAACACTTACTGAATGAGGGCATGAAATGAAGTCTCGGGGATGAAGGGATGGGGTTGCTTGACGTGGGGCTCTGCTGAGGGTGTGGTGAGTGTGGCTGGGGACACAAACTTTCGAAATATGGAGAAGACTTTCTTAGAATCCTTCAGCTACTCAACTGGAATCTTTTTAAGGCCACCAACGGGCCAAAAAGGAGGAGGTATGGTGGCACCAGAGGACCATGGTGTGGAGGCAATGTCTGGCGGGATGTGCAATCAATACGGGGAGCCTGTAGGAAACAGAGGCTCCCACTTGGATGTTGGCTGGCAGGGGGTCAGAGAAGTTCGGGTGACACTATGCCTGAAATTCCATCCTGGGGGCTCCCATCCTCGGTGCTCCAAGGCCTGGGGCTTTCTGAGGCTTTATTCCTGACAGCAAGGTCGGGATGTGTGTGTGCGGGCAGAGGAGCGACTATCTACAGCACTCCCTGGGGCAGGGGGCCCAGGGGCCTCAGTGGAGGAAAGACTGCTGACAAAGAGGAGGAAGAAGGGCCCGGCCCGGTGGCACAGCGGTTAAGTTCCCGGCCCGGGGTTCGACGGTTCGGATCCCGGGTGCGGACATGGCACCGCTTGGCAAGCCATGCTGTGGTAGGCGTCCCACATACAAAGTAGAGGAAGATGGGCATGGATGTTAACTCAGGGCCAGTCTTCCTCGGCAAAAAGAGGAGGATTGGCAGCAGATGTTAGCTCAGGGCTAATCTTCCTCAAAAAAAAAAAAAAAAAAAAAAAAGAGGAGGAGGAAGGAGCCCAGAACAGACTTCGTGCATCTCCCAGCTGTGCTTGGGCCTGGCTGATGGCACCCTCACTCCATGCCCCAGGCCAAGCCAGCCAGGCACTGCCCCGCCGGCTGCCCAGGATTTGCAGGGGGCTGCGCCGCGCTCCACAGGGGCTGCTGGGAGGGCAAGTGAGCCGGGGTGGGGCCCTTGGCGTGGCAGGACAAGTACATCAGGGTAGCCTGGTGTCTACACTGTAGCTACATAGCAGTTACTTGAACTTACATGAGTTCATATGTACCCGTTTTATTATTATTATTAGCAACACGGATAGAAAAATAAACAGAGCAAAATGGCTACAATTTTGGAGGACCAATGCATGGCATTAATTGTCCAGGACACACTTAAGCTGCCACTGCCCCATCCCGGGCAAGGCTGGGGTGGGGAGAGGTCGACCGACCAGGGGACGGGGCCCCAATCAACTCAGCATCCTTCTCAGAAGGTGCTTGGCTGAGTGTCCCCAAGTCCCCAGACAGCTTCCCCAGCGCCAGCCCTTTGCAAAGCCTGATGCCCTGCTCTCTAATCCTGGGGCTGCTGGAAGCCCTGGATCGGAGTCTAGGGGCGGAGCAGCAGGACCTACAGAGCTTGTCCATACCCACCACCAGCCTCATCCCCAAATCAGCCACGTGGGACGGGATTGAACTGCCACCTCTTGTCCATATCGCCCATTTTACTGCTCCGTCTCCACCAGAGGCAGCCAGTATAACTCTCTTCTCCACAAATAACTGGGGATTGGAAAGAGGGTCGGGGAGGCCCTCAGATGTCTGGGGACTCTCCTTCCTGGGGAAGACAGAGGGGACCTCCCTGAGGAGCCCCCTGAGAGCAGCACTGGGATTCCCTGATGCAAGTCTTAACATTTCAGCTCAAGAAGAAGATTGGCTTCATAGAAGGACCGTGGGAGGACGGAGTGGCCACTGCGGAAGGAAAGCGGGAGAATGTGGCTGGGAGAGCTGGGCATTGGGCAGGGGACCCGTGGGTCACTTCCTGCCCCACAAGCTGGGATTTCAGACCTTGTCTTGTCTACGTAGATGGTGAAGGGTTAGTCAACATTCTCCTCGCCTCGGCAGCCTTCAAACCACTGAAGAGGCTAATTATTGCTTTTAGAACCCATTGCCATGCCCTCATTTCTCAAGGAGCCCCCTCCTTGAGTTTTCCCGTTTTGCTCTGTCCGATTTCCTTTTTGTCTCACGAAAGGCTGCAGCCGGCAGAAGGCTAGCGATGTGGCTGGGAGACGGCGCGCTCAAGACCTCACACCTTGGCTCAAACCAGTGAAAATCAGGTGGCGACACCGTGTTCCTTAAAACCTCCCAGTGCTCTCCCACGGCCCTCAGAAGACCTTAGAGACCCTCCCCAGCCTGGCACTCCTCCTCCCCAGCCCCTGGCCCCCAGCCCAGCCCATCCACTGTCCACCTTGTCCTCCCCGGCCTCCGTGCTGGTCCCCAGCCACGCCAAACACGTCCTCCCCTTGGGGCCTCTGTGTTTCTGCTTCCTCTGCCTAGAAAGCTAGTTCTCATCAGGGGTGACTCTACCCCCCCAGGGGACACTTGGCAATGTCGGGAAACATCCTTGGTTGTCACAACACGGGGCTGGCAGGAAAGGGAGGGTGCCACTGGCATCGAGTGGGCAGAGGCCAGGGATGCTGTTCAACATCCTACAACGCACAGGACAGCACCTCACAACAAATCATCTGGTCCCAAATATCAGCAGTGCCGAGGCTGAGAGACCCCTGTCTAGAATGATCCACCCTTCCTCCTTCTCTTCCTTTAGATCACAACTTAAATGTCACCTCCTCGGAAAGACCTTTGCCAACAGCTCCCTCCACAGGAGTCCCCTCATCTCATGTGACTCGCCCCCCTGGGTTTTCCTTCCACAGGCCTGCGTGAGTTGTCATTTAGATACCGTTGTTGGCAGGCTTCTTGTGTCTCCCTGCCTGGGCTCTAAGCTTCAGAATGGGGGAGACTGTGCTTCATTCAGCACTGAATATGAGGGTCTAAGATGTAGTAAATGCTCAATAAATAACCCATCGAATACATGGCTGATGAAGAAATAAGCCCATAGGGTTCCAAACTGACCAGGACATCAGTGTCTGTGGGGGACGCAAGGGCCCCTCTCCCGCCATGACCAGCCTTTCGCTCGCCGCTCGGCAAAGCCTTCTCTGCCTCTTGTCTGTCTGGCTTCTTCCCTCTATCCTGGCATCGGTTTTTCCAAAATTCTCACTCTAGCGCTGGAGGTCAAGGTATTTTTAAACTAGAAGAACTAGCCAAGTTGGTTTTTTTTTTTAAGTGTGGAAAAGAAACACTAAGATTTGGTTTTAATCATTAGATTTTCCAATCTCGGAAGGCAGGATACAAATAGCACGGCATGAACAATTGTTGCCGCTCAATGGAGGGGGAGCCGTTCTTCGGAGCTAATTTAAGCCAAATGCATGGCAGCTATTTTTCATCCCTACCACTGTGTAACTTTCTCCGTAGCTGAGGGTCTGGGGGAGATGTTATCTGACAGGAGGTGGTGGTGGTGAGGATGAGGGAGGAAGGAAGTGAAGAGGCAGCAGATCGAAAGTACCCTCAGCCACCAAGCCGGTTATCAGAGGCATTTCAAGAGTTTAGAAGTAGAGCTGGTGGTCCACTAGGACCCCAGGGAATTTTATCGGGGTGGAAACTTGATTTTGAGCCTTCCATGCAGGGAAGAAACCAAAAAGCAACTGGAGTCAGGTTCCTTTCCCTCCTCTCTATATACAACATCCCTTAACTTCAGAGATGTCCAGATTGAACCACAGAAACTTTTACAAACCACCTCAAGTAAGGAACAGGCCTCCCGGCTGGCCCGCCCTGTACCCCCCCCACCCCCCCACCACACACACACAAACACACACACACACAAACACACAAACGTGCGCGCACGTGTGCCCTGTTTCCCTAAGGTCCCCAGGCCAGCTGTTACATGGCTGGGGCAGCATTCAGGCTTTGAGGGGAAGCCGTTCCCTGGAAGACAAATGATTTCTCTCCAAGCGGGCGGATTACCAGATAGGATCATATGCAGGATCTTAAGGACAGAATCTTCCTTTCTGCATTTCCCAAGCTCCCTGACTGAAACTAACTTCTTCAGGACCCTTGTAGACTTTCCCCTGGCCACAGCCAAGACTTCAAATGACTGGGCTTCTGGAAGTTTCTAAACCCACCCCTGACCCTAAGAAGGGACCTAACTTGGGAGAGTCCCCCTTCCCTCTCTGGGCCTGAGTTCCTCCTTCTGTGAAAGGAGGGGAGGCATGGGATCAGCGCTGCTCACTCGTGTCCCCATCAAGGGGCAACTCTGATGCCCTGAGGCTGCATCTGTGGGCAGCAGGAAAGCGTGCTGTGATCGATTAGCAATGTCTACCAACAGGACAGGACGATGCAGTGATGGCAGAAATGTCACGTAGTTGCCCTCCTTGGTCTAGACCATCCTTCTAGTTCTAGATCATTCTAGATCTTCATCTCAGTGACCTGGTTGAAGACAGAAGTTCAGGTGAAGCCTAGCTGATCCCTCTGAGGGCATGACATTCTCTATTGTTCCCACATCGGTCTCCACGCCAGAGTATGTTGGGGAAGTCACCAACACACAGCAAACTTGACCCCTGCACTGGAAGACACAGTTAGCCAGAGTTTTCCTTTGTGGCCTCCTTATGCATGGATCCATTGTCCACAGGCATGGAACTGAGGTCTGCCATCAACAGGCCTGGGTAGGGAATGTGAAGAGGCAGAGAAAGGTTCGAGTGTTGGGGGTCTCAGCTTTTCCTACCAGCATTGAATGAAAAGTAGGAGCATCTGGTGGCCAGTGGCCACCCCCAGCTTCGTCTCTGCCCACATGCATCCCGTTCAGCTTCCAGGTGCATCATTCACAGGGGAGTCAGAGCCAGATGGGGCCCATCTACCTTTCCCAGCTCCCAGCAGGCTGTCTGTAAATGTTGGGGGGTCAACCGCTCTTTCCTGTCGGCCAGTCCATCGGCCTTTGCTCTCAGACTACCATGCAAGATATCAAGTCGAATTCACAGGGGTTGATCTTGTTGGGGATTCAGAAACCAGCTTGGGAGAGCTCGGGCAGAGCAGCCCGCAGGCCATCTCTTAGACACTGAACCTCACAGTAGTGTCTTGAAAGTTCTGATAAGTCCTGTAGCCAAGAAATAAGTTTGATTTGTTTTGCCTAAGCATTTCCAATGCAGATTTCTCCCAGAACCCTTCCAACAGTGCAACACCCATCTAGCCTGCCGTGGAACGAAAGGTCTGTGGGATGTGGTTGGTAAACTGGGTCTAACCTAGATCAGGCAAGCTCTGGCAAAGTCCGTGTCCTCGAGCTCAGTCCTCAGTAGAGGGACAGCAGCCGTCTCGACCCAACGGGGATAAATCCTTCATATTCTGGGTCTTAGGGAAAGAGGCTGCATGACCCCAGCAAACAGGATGGAAAGGCCCCTTCCTGCCCGAGAGGGAGGAGCACTCCCTGCTGAGCCTCTTAGGATGGAGGACCACAGGTAAAGGTCCAGAGAGAGAGAGAGAGAGGGCCAGGCTGATGGCGCAGGCTGCTTGGCACACGGGGTGCTGGAGGAACCCCGGAGCAGCTTTGCCAACCCACACGCACATTTCCTGGAAACGCGGGCAGCCTCGGGCAGCCTGTCAGTCTGAGGGCACAAGTGGGAGCCTCCGAGCAAACTCCCAAGGCAGTCCCCACCCTCTCCTGTACCCTCCCTTCAATGACTTCCTTCCCTTCCTCTCCTGGTTACAAGCTGCAGATAAGGTGAGAGGAAGGACTGTGACATCCCCATGTGTAGCCCAGCAACACCCCTCAGTGTGGTGGTGGGTTCCCAGGAATGGAAGAGTCCAAAGACTCACATTTAAAATATGGGCGTTGTCACTTAACAGGCTGGGTTATGTCTATTTCCCACGGTTTCTTCACCTGTCAAATGGGATGAACGGTACCTACTTCCCAGGGCCATCCCATCATGGGGATTCCACTAGCCTGGCACATCATGAGTCCTCAGTGAACAGCGGCTGTCAGAGATGGGTCGTTATTCTGCCTCCCAGGCCTAGATGCCCTGGGACACCTCCCAATGGGTCTCTTTACGAGTCGTGTCCATTGAACCTGGCAAATTCATTTGGGATGACATGGGATCCACAGCACAGAGCCCGGCTGTGGGGCTCCCACTAGCACCCGGCCTGCCAATGGAGCTGCTCTGGCTACAGGGAAGGGTGTCCGACCCCCTGTGCCAGCATCTCGCTCTTACCCAGCAACCCTCCCTCCCTGCATTCTGTAAACGTTTAATGAGCACCTACTGTGTACCAGGCACTGTGCTAGGTGCTAGCAATAGATAAAATGAGGAGGTCGGGGGAACGGAGGATTCCCCCAACCCTCTGCCCCAGCTGGTGCCAGAATGAGCATGGATTGTAGGGCCTCGAGACAGGAGTCAGTGACTTGGGTTAATAGCCAGGAACAGTGACTGGAGGAGAATGGGCCCACTGTGGCTTGACGTGGGGAGGGTCAGGAAGCATGAGAAGCTTCGAGACACGGGATTCCATGTTCTGGGGCCCAGACCTCCATTCGCTGCCTCTCATTGCCCTCCCTTTCAGGTGTGTGCAGGTGAGGGCCGGTCAGGAGTGGAGGGGTGAGGCTGGGGCCAGGGAGACTGTCCACCTTCCTCCCTTTACAGGCGAAGCTGGAGAAGGCCCAGCAAGTGCACAGCTCACCGAGGGCCCTCCTCTGCCCCTGAGTGAGAGTATAAACAACAGCAAATGTCGTGTCACCACCCATTTAGACTGGGCTCAAGCACATTCGTTCAACGGTCCAGTGACTGTCACACCACAGACAGGCCGCCCACCCTCATCCAGGAGAGGAAGTCTGGGACTGTTGGGGCCCAGTGATGGCATGATGGCAGTGTCAGTCAGGGGCAGCTCTGATCAAAGTGACAACAATGTCCTGACCCTGGTGGCCTAGGGGTTCTGGGGGCCTGCCTCCCAGAGACTCTGCCACAGAGAAACAAGGTGACAAGTCAAGGCATGAGAGGAAGCTCCTTAGAGGATGTGTCCCCCTCTCCCCCAAAAAGCTACATTGAAGTCCTCAGCCCCAGGACCTCAGAAGGTGACCTTATTTGGAGACAGGGCCGTGGCAGATGGACTTAGTTAAGATGAGGTCAAACTTGAGTAGGGTGGGCCCCTATTCCAGTGTGACTGGTGTCTGTATATGAGAAGACGGCCATGTAAAGACAGAGACACCCAAGGAGAAGGGCACGAGATGCTGGAGCAGAGCCTGGACGCACGCAGCTACAGGCCAAGCAAGGCCAACGATTGCCAGCAAACAGCCAGAAGCTAAGCAGAGGGGCCAGGAAGGATCCCCTTACAGAGGGAATCAGAGACAGTGTGGCCCTGCCGACACCTTGATTTTAGACTCCCAGCCTTCAGACCTGTGAGAGAATCAAGTCCTGTTGTTTTAAACCATCCAATGTGTGATACTTTGTTACAGCCGCCCTGCTGGCTAACGCAGAGGGGGAGGGGGCTCCGTTGGTGGGACATTTACAACCAGACCAGTCCTCGGGGGATGGGTGGGTGAAGTGAGGGCTGGCAGGGGATGAGGAGAGGGTGGGCAAATCTGGGGACGCAAAGTTGAGAGCCAGCGTGGGACAGAAAGCCAGGGATGGGAGTGTCGCCGAGAAGGAATCCAATCACAGTCTTAGAAATGTCAATGGTCTTTGTTACGGACTGAACTGTGTCGCCCCAATTCCCAAATTCAGCATTGAAGCTCTTACCTCTAGTGCAATTGTATTTGGAGATGGGGCCTTTAAAGAGGTAATTAAGGTTAAGCTAGGTCATAAGGGTGGGACCTAATCTGTGATGGTGTCCTTATAGGAAAAGAGAGACACCAGGATGTGCGTGCACAGAGAAAAGGCCACGTGAGCTCACAGCAAGAAAGCGACTATCTGAAGCCAAGGAGAGGCCTCAGGAGAAACCAGCCCTGCTGACACCTCAATCTTGGACTTCCAGCCTCTGAACTGAGAGAAATAAATCTCTGTTGTTGAAGCCCCGCAGAGTGCGGTAATGTCGTTATGGCCGCCTTCACTGACCAGGACAGCCTTAAAGTCCAGCTCGTCCTTCCACCCTCCAAGGCCTGAATTCCCTTATATCATGCACACCGAGTGGTCTCAACGTCTGCTCGTGCCTCTCAACGACCGGGAACTCTCTACCCCTGGAGGCGGCCCACTGCATCAAGGGGTGAGCCGTTAGAAAGTTCTGCCCTTTACTGGCACAAGTTGTCTGCCCCTGCAACCCCCACCCCTGGCTCCCGTTCCTCCCCGGGAGCCACATACAAGTTGGTTTCTTCTTCAGTCAGACGGTCCCCTAGATCAAGGTTGGCAAAACGTTTCTGGAAACTGCAAGACTGTAAATCTTTTCCGCTTTACGGGCCACACTGTCTCTGCTGCAAGTAGTCAGCTCTGTGGCTGTAACACAGAAGAAACCGTGGTCCGTATGTAAATGAGTGGGTGTGACTTTGTGCCAGTAAACTTGGTTGACAGTGACATTTGAATTTCCTAGCATTTCATGTATCATAAAATCTTCTGGTTTTTCCCCAATTAAAGAATTTAAAAACCATTTGGCGGGTTGGATATGGCCCACGAGACATAATTTACCAAGCCCAGCTCTAGATTCCTCAACATAGGATGGGGCCTTGGCTAAGTGTAACCCACTTCCTTTGTGTTCCTTGGATGCTCAGCCACACGTGGGGACCAGTATCATGGGAGGGGAGCGACTCTAGTTTTGTGTGTGGGGGGGTGGGGGACGGGATGTGCATACATGGGGTGGGAAGCGGGAAAGGGGCAGAGCTGGGTTTCCCAGATACAAGAGTCCAGGCGCCAGAGATCAATCCAGGGCCTCCAGTCACCAAGAATCTAAGGTAGAGATGGAGAGAGACGGGGGCTCCACAGCAAGACAAGATTTTTCTCTTTGACCAGCAAAAGGAAAACTGGGACAAAATCAGAATTAAGTGGAGACTTTGAAACTACAGCTTTGCTCTGGGGATGGTGACATGTGGGGATGGCCCCACATAAGGCCAAGGGGGTTCCCTTGCAAGGGGATCCCCATTTTATGAAAGACCTATGGCCTGAAAGAGTTGGGCAGCATTCAGTATGCAAATCCACATGCCCTTCAAAGAAGACGAGGTCAGGGCTCCTTGCTGAGTCTTCACCCTGTGGACTGGTCCATTTGGAAAGCCCGTGTATATACGGGTTTGCTAAAACTCGCTATTGGGCGCTGGGCACCTGCGTGCAGCTTTGATCAGACAGGTGCACACACACGATCTGTGCTGTGTGGATTGTATGGGATGGGTCACAGGCGAGGCTGGCATTTGTGACATAAAAACACACATACCACCTTCTTTTTTCCTTGCAAAAGATTCATCAATATAACCTCCTCCTAATACTTCACCAGGAGTAAAGATCGTAGCGGGCAGGGAAAGCAGTGGTTTGGATCTCCCTGGACTGAAATCTCTGTAGTTAAAGCTGCCCTCTAAACATTCAGGGTGGTGGAGCCGCAGAAGGGCGGCAGGGAGCAGCTGGAAGGCTGGTGCAGCCTGGCTGCAGCGGAAACCAAGTCAGGATGTGGGTGAAGAGAGAGAAGTCAAGAGTAGGTGACGTGGGCCCCGGGGATGGGCCCAGGGAGCACTGTGCGCAAGCAGAGAAGCCCCAAAGGAGCCAAGAAGGCTGGGCTTTCTTCCTGTACCCCTCAGGCCCGGTCCTTAACCTCAAGCTGGTGTTTGTGAAACCAATGGAAGAACCCCGCTGGGCCTTGCCAGAGGCTCTGGGTGGCCACGTTAGTTCATTCTAGGAACAAGAGAGGGAAGAGGGGCAGGCTGAAGTTCTTGGGGGCATTTCAATTTCAGGGGAGTGGCCCCTGCCTGCTTTGGCCTTCCTTATCTCCTTCTCCAGCCTCAGATCCATGACAAAGACTGGAGTCTGCGGACCCTAGCAGTCCTGGTTGGATTAGAGAGAAGAAAGTCCCCAGGAGGCCGTGCAGCAGCACTGAGGCAGACCCAGGCCCCGCCTGGAGTTGGTCCATGGGGTGACTCGTTCGGACATGGAGGCAGCCACTGACAAGAGCTCCCCAGCAACATCAGAGCAGCTGGGGCTTGTGCAAACGTGTGTAAAACGCCTCCAAGACACACAGATGTTGAGCTGAGAGCCACAGTGTGACAGATGTCCCCAGAAGAGAAACGTCCACTTAGGAACAGCCCCCATGGGGGCCTGGAGTCTCTGGTCCCCAGCAGGGGAGAGTGCTGGGAAGGTATTCAGGAAGGCCCTTCGTGAGGCACAGGGGTTTGCCCTTGGCCAGTGTCTCGGGAAGCATGACTGGTCTCACCGTTTTTCCCAGTTTGGAAGTGGGCTTGGCCCCCAGTGCATGAACCAGCCTGCGGGCCGCCCGAGGCGGGGAAGATCCCGTGTCTGGCCGGATGTCGAGTCTGAGCTTAGGCAGGGTTTCTGAAGTCTGAGTTACCCTCTCTGGGAGGGAGATGCCTGGATAAGGTAGTGACCAGAAGAAAACCAAGCCTGGGCAGTGCGCAAGGAGTACAGAGGGGCTGTGGGACGCCCTGGGCGTCGTGCCTGCTGCCCAGTGCCCAGCTACTGCCCTGCTGGGGAACAGGTTTCCCTTTGGCGCCAGGTCATGCGAATGGGGTCCAGGGTTTTGGGAACGTAAGACTTATAAGGTAAGGAATATCTGACAGAGG
The DNA here is from genome assembly GCF_041296265.1 of Equus caballus. Lineage (NCBI taxonomy): Eukaryota > Metazoa > Chordata > Mammalia > Perissodactyla > Equidae > Equus > Equus caballus. The sequence goes on along the minus strand of NC_091691.1, from coordinate 18,300,972 downwards.
CTCCCCCAACACACTGCACTCCTGACCTGCTCCCGGCAAACTTGGTGTGGAACACTTGACCCCAGGGTGGTCGGGAAAAGCGGCTGCCCAGGTGGGGAGCGAGGGGCAGGGATGGAGGGCAGGGCACTGAGCATGCGCAGACAGACATCCAATGGGGAAGCCACTCTGGGACTCTGCCTCAGGCTGGAGCTGAGAATGCAGAATCCCCGCAAAGAGCTGCCCTCCTCACCTCCCCAGCAGGACTTCCTAAGGAGGAAGGGTGGGGGGATCCTTTGTAAACAGGACGCTGTTCATCTGCCAAATAACCCAACACACACACATCCTAGGGACCCGCATCCGTCACTGCGGCAGACAGTCTTAGCTGGTCTAGGTGCCAGAGCAGAGGGAGGGCAAAGGACTATCCTAGAACTTCCTCCCCAGAGCCCAGTCCTCGGGGTCCAGCCTACAGGGGTGTCATGGATGAAGGTGAGCTGTGAGGAGCCCCAGAAGTCATCTTGGCCAGGGAGCCACTGTGCTTTCCGAATGGCAGGGGGCGGGTGAGGCAGTGAGGCGAAAAGGGACAATGCCATCACAGAACAGAAGGCGGAAGTGAGGAGCCGTACCCCAGAGAGACCCAGAACTCAAAAGACATGCAAGACCATTTTGCTGCATTTCGGAGCTATGTGCAAAGGTGCCACAAACCGTGACAGGCGTGGGTTGGGGCCTCTGAGAACAGATGTTTACAAAGGAACAGCTGAGTCCCCCCCAGATCTTGGCCCGGCAGCCTCCACCATGTTGGTGCCCAGCTCTGCATCCCCATTCCATCTTCCCAGACAGGGCAGCTGGAACCCTCGACACAGACCAGACCAGCCGAGGAGCGCTCCAGAGCTGGGCCGGCCGGACTCCTGCTTGTCAAGGGGAATCGAGAGCAAAAGGCGGCACGCACGAAGACACACATGTACACACAGACCGGTCCTGTGAGCCTGCCCACGGGGGCCTCCTGCCCCAGTCTCCGTGGCCCAGGGGCTCCGCTTCCAGCCTGCAGCTCTCTTCTCCACGCTGTCCCCCGGGCCTCACGCATCAATTCCACGTCTCCCTGGCTGGTCCCGTTAAGTCCTGGCTCAGGGGTCGGGGGTCCCCAGCCCTGCCTGAGCCAAGGGGCACGCGTGGGGGGTGCAGGGAAGCTGCGAACTCTGTCGTGCAGCGCTCCCAGGCCAGCCGGGGCCGGTCCCCTCTGATGTGAGCCTCTGGCCTCCTGAGCTGGCAGAGGGCAGAGCAGCGAAGAAGAAGTGGCTCGTGAGCTGAGGCAGCTGAGCGCGGTCCCTTTGTCCGACGGTCACAGCCTGGAGCAGGGAAAGAAGGAAGAGATGGGAAGAGGTCACATGGATATGACAATGCCATCTTTGGTGAAGTGGCACCCTCTCAGAGGGCCAGGTGGTTTGAGATGAGCTGCTCCTGTCCTCTACAAGAAAAGGAGTTACTTCTATTTACTGAGGTCCTACTATGTGCAGGGCTCTGTGCTAAGTGCCACACATTCCTGATTTCATAGATGCCTGAGAATAGCCTGCAAGATAGGCACCCGTTTTACAGATGAGACAACAGAGGTTCAGAGAGGTTAAGTGTATTGCCCAGGGTGCACAGCCAGGAAACGGCAGGGTGAGGATTTGAACCTAGAACTCGTCCCCCCGGAGCATGTAGCTTCTGGACTGGGGATGGTCACCAGCGTGTGGCTGGGTTGAGGCCACGTGGTGCTGAAACACCAGTCTGCATGCCATGTAGAGCTGCTCAGGACACTCGCTAAGGAAGAGGGGGTGAGACCAGGATCTGTACCACAGACTCCTGCTATGAGCAGAGGCTTGGCTGACGACTGTCATGCCAGGATCTGGGCATCAGGGGCAGAAACTGGTGCTTACTCCTCCAGCACGGTTCTGGAAAGAGACCCAGAAGGTACACAGGTAATCCCTGCCTGGAAAGCAGGGTCAAGATCATGGATTTAGGGTCTAGGACAACCTGAATTCCAATAACTGCTCTGTTCCTTATTAGCTGTGTGACCTTTGGGAAGGCACTTAACCCCTCTGTGCCTTGGTTTTCTCATAAGTAAAACAGAGACAGTAATAGCACCTACCTCCTAGGGGGACTCTGAGGATTCAGTGAGATAATGCAGATGGAATGCTTGACACAGCACCTGTCACACATGTTTAATAAGTGGTACCCAGATGATGGAGATCATGCTGGTCGTCATGGTGATGATCTAGACCAGTGCTGTGCAATGGACATACAACGCAACCCCAAAGAATTGGAAGCAGGGAATCGAACAGATACTTCCACACTAATGCTCACTGCAGCGTTATTTACAACAGCCAAAAGGCGCAAACCAACCAGATGTCCATCAACAGATGAATGGACAAACAGAATCCGGGGCTATCCATACGATGGAATATTACTCGGCCATACAAAGAAAGTGATGTTCTAATATGTGCTACATGTGGATGAACCTTGAAAGCACGACAGAAAAGGACAAATATTGTGTGCTTCCACTTACATGGGATATCTAGCATAGGCAAATTCATAGAGACAGAACATAATGAGAGGCTACTAGGGGCTGTGGCCTAGGTCCCCACAACGTTCACTGAGTGGAGGGCCCTGGGGAAGCAGGTGTGGGACCACGTGGCCTCTTGGGGGCCTTCTGGTCATGAGAAAGCTTCTGAGAAGTTCTGTCACCCTTTGAATAAACTCCAGCCCCTCCCCTGGCCTGTAAGACCATGCTGACCTGGCCTCTGGCCACCCTTGGGACCTCATCTCCCTCCTGCTCGCCAGGTCCACCCACTTCCTTCCTATTCTCCCACCTCTGCGTGCTCACTCCCACCTGGACTCTCATTTCTCACGCAGGGGCCTTCTCAAGGGGCCTTCTCTGACCCGTTCCGTCCATCACCATCACACAGCCTGTCTTATTGTCTCTTCAATGATTACGATCTGAAATGATGGTCCTTTTAAAACATGTTTATCTGCTATTGTCCCCTATCTAGAACGTAAGCCCTATGAGGTCAGGGACTTTATTTATTTTGTCACTGTATTCTCACTCCATGATGGGGACAGACTGCTGGCCCAGAGGGGAGATTTCCTGAAAGCTAGGCCTTGTGGAGGGGTACACAGAATAGCTGACACATGTGGCATGGTAGGTAGGGCACAGCCTTGCCACATGACGCTCAGTGTCACTGAGGCATCGATCTTCATCAGGAAGAGACAGGCAAAGAGGTAGCCATGGTAGCCACAGGGACCAAGGCCCCGGATGGCAGAGTCTGGGACCCAAACCCCAGAGCAGACCCCGCTGAACAGAAACCTGGTGGGGAAGGTGGTGACTGGGGGAGGGAGGTGGGCGCATGGAAAGGAGAAGGCTGGCAGAGGAGTCAGGGGAGAGGGGAGCAAAAAGGTGACAAGGGCAGAGGACAGGGCAGTGGAGAGGGATGCTAAGGAAGAACACCTACTCTGCAGACTTCCAGAAATGTCCGGGGTGAGATAGGCGGCGGTTTCGCTTTGGCAGTTTCTCCAGCATGTCCATGAGCTTGGTGAAGGTAGGTCTTTCTTCTTGTTCAAAGGCCCAGCAGAAGAGAAGAATGTCCTAAAAGAAACCAACATGTGGTGAATGAACATAAATGGTGACTTCTTGATTACTCCTTGGCACACCGCATTGGATCTGTCCATTTGTTACCCACTTACCCCACTTCCATATTCCTCCATCATCCATCCATCCACCCATCCATCCATCCACCCATCCATCCATGTGTCCATTTCAATTCATGCATTTATCTTTCATCTATGATCCACCCATCCATCCTTGTATTCACCCCAATTTCTGAGCCTGTATAGCAAACTAGATAGGCCCTAAACTAGAAGGTCTGGGATACACTGAGATCAATAATGATCCCCAGGAGTTTTTCGGCATTTTTCTAAAAAGGGAGGGAGGAAAGGAAACCCTGAGATCTCTGTCCACATCCCAACCCTATAAGGGCTCTTCAAAGTCAAAGAGAGGAAAGCTACTCTTAGAATCTCCTCACCTGAGAGAGGAAACCTAGAGGCAAGTAATCCTTAAAAACATACAGATAATTACCCCTTCCCTGACTCATCTGTCTTCTGATCAAAAGAGAGGACTCTTCCTGCTGTGTTTTAGAGAACGATTATTAATTTATACTCAGGCTTCTCCATTTCTGTATATCTTGTTCTGAGTAAGACCTTAAAATTTTTATGTAGATGCAAATAAAATCAGAATCATTAGTATGGGTAATCTTCTAATGAATATCTTTAAAAAATAACAGAAAAAGAGGAATTCCCTGGTTCTATTTGACTCAGCCATCTATCGCTAGGAAAATCCTGGCCGAGTGCTACTGCACCTCTGATGGCAGGAACCTGAATTGCAGGCATAGTTCCGAGGTTTTGCTTGCTAAGCCCCAAACCAGGATCTGACAAGGTTGTGGGTGTGCTTCCTTGTCACCTTCTGGGAAAGCATTTGTAACCTGAACGCACAGGAGAAAGAAGGCTCAGAACTGTGTCTGCCTCTCCCCTTGTCCCCAGACCTGGCACTCTGCCGGGACTTACCGAGATCTCTTTCCCCATGCCGATCTGGCTGAGGTTGGGTTTCATGCCTGTGCCCATTTGCCAGATTATTGCCTCTGCTGGTTGGGTCTTGAAAGGCCACTCCCTGGCATGGAGTTCGTACCAGATTGTGCTGTTGGCAGACATTAAGGGGGTGTTGGTGTGATACGTCACTCATATCCCTCACCAACACACACCCACCCGGCCAGCCTGCTGACTGACCACCCCGCTCCCCAGTTTTTCCCTCCTGGGGCTGGCGTTCTGCCACCGGGATGCACTTAAAGCTTCTGGATATCTTGGAAGTCACGCTTTCCCCAGGACACCTTCTCAGGTGCCTGAATTGAAATGAATCAAAGCGTAGAACCTGAACAGTTTAATATAACGTGGCTAGGATCTCTGACCCTACATTTGTAATTCTAGGAAACCACCGTAAGGGAATAATTAGGGATACAGACAAAAATTCATTTACAAGGATGTTCTCTATTATCATCATCAGAAACAACACATTGAGCTTTTACTCCATGCTAGATGCCACTGTAGCCCCTTGCCTTGATTATGATTATGGGGGAGGCGTGTTACATGTGGCTTTTTATTCCGATGCTTTGACACCTGGGGCCTTGCTGAGTCTGGAGGGACTGCCCCTCCCCGGCTAGCCAATGCCTAGAGATAGGAGAGGACCCGCCCGGACTGTGCCTTTCATATGCAAACCAGCCAGCCCAGAGGCCCCTCCCCACCTCTCTATCAGGCTCTCACCCTTAGGGCCAATATTCCCTGTCCAGCTCAGGGCAGCCTCCAGCCCCGGAGCCCATTGACCTTAGTCATACTAGCCTACCCTAAGCCTGCTCACCCTGCCTCACCCATTCCTTCCTCAGGAAACCACAGCCAAGGCTCTTGCCCACATTTTCCTCCTTCTCCCTCTGCTTGCTGCCCAACCCTGGTGATTCCCTGTGTAGTCCTGCGTGGTATGACATGCCTCCTCCTTTTGGGCACTGTGAGTAACAAACCATCTTTTCAAGGGCATTGACTTCCCAATCTGTTGGCCTCATCACACCTGAATAATAACAAAGCCTACATTTGAAAACAGGAGGCACTGTTATTATCCCCATTTTACAGATGAGGAAACTGAGGCTCGGGAAGGTCATGGATCCCACCCAGGGTCACACAGCAAATAAGAGGTGCAGCGACAGCTGAATCCAGTTCGTCTGACTACAGAACGGCACCACGGGCCACTATGCTGTACTGGAAGCGCCCCCTCCATCCTGTTGAAGGGTCCTTCGTAATCGGGGCAGTGAACAGTTTGGGACGGCAACTCTGAAGCTGATGGTGGGGGCCCCATGAAGGAGGCACAGAGAGACGGCAGGCACCGCTCACGTGAGAGAGGGAGGGAGCCTCTCAGGAGCTTGGCCCTGGGCGGGGACCTTACAGGTGTTTCTCACGCACTCCTCGAACGCCTCGATGGGTCTTGAGGGAAGTAGAACTTTGCCTGGGGAAACGACTCTCCAGCCCCTTGAGGCCCCAAGATCTAAAGCTCCAATTCTGGTGGCGGGCTGTCCCAAGTCTGACCGGCTGCTCCACCACCAGTTACCATAAGGCAAGTCCTGGAGCCGCTCGGAGCCTCAGTTTCCTCACCTGTCAATTGGGAATTACAAAGGTACCGGCTCTGAAGGGTGCTTGTGACGATTCCAGGAGACGGCACCATTAAAAAGCTTAACATGGTGCTCAACACACTTTTAAAAGTCCCTTTTCTTTCTAAGTCATGCCTGAGCATGGTGTTCCCAGGCAACAAGATGCACCTAATTGGCAGGAAACCAGAGTACCAGGTCCCTCAGAATTCAACAGTGTCAGGAATAAAAGCCTCATTAAAACTTCCTTTCAAACCCAACTTTCAAGAGAAACTCGCTTTAAGAAAAAAAAAAAATTGCTAAAGATGAAAACTCCAGTGGGAAACCAATTACTTACTTTGGTACATTTTGTTAATTACATTTTTTCTTTTGCTAAATTTATACTAAAAGATACCAACTTAACGACTGCAATTGGTTTCAGATAACAATATCTAACTACATCAAGTTTGGGCACAAACTAATTAGGGCAAGTGACAGTCTCTAAAGGGGTCCAAGTGACAGATGTCGAGAATTCTGATGTGCCAGCAAACACCCGCCCCCCGAGATTTACAGAGAGGACGCAGTGTGGGTACTTTTCCACAAGACGGTCTGTCTACATCACTCAGGCTGCTGTCTACTTGCCCACATCTGCAGCCTGCAACTTTCCTTACCGGCTTCCCCAGCGTCCTCTCTGGCAGCCCTTGCAACCGCCCCGCGGACGAGGTAAGGTGAGGATTAGCACGGCCATTTGAGGGATGGCGCACAGACACCTTCCCAGCTCACCTTCTCAGAGCGTGCTGTTCTGCATCTTGGGGCTACGTCCTGGAGTCTCTCCTCCCTCCCCACTTTCAAAGACGCCTCATTCTCTCCTTCCCCTCTCTTTGCTGACAATCCTAAACTCCCCTTTCCCAAACTCTAGATGTGTAGATTCAGCTGCCTTCTGGTTGGTTCCATTGGTCATCTCCAAAGTAGTGCCAATTCTGTGTCCAAATCTGTTCTCTTTGCCTCCCTGGCATGCCCCAACCCTGCCTCACCTCCAGGGTCGCTACCTTTATGAATAACACCACTCTCCCCCCTGGTTGTTCAAGGTAGATATCTGGGCACTGCTCACATTCAATCCATCATCAAGCCCCATTGCTGCAACCCCACGAATGGTTCTTATGTCTCTTCCAGCTTTCATACCCACTGGCACTGATTCAGTGGAGAAAGCCAGCATCTCCCCTGGATTGGTCCCCCAGCCTCAAGCTTGTCCTTCTTCCATTCTTGACACAGTAGAGAGATTGTTCTAAAACTAGCAATATAATTATGTTGCTCCTCTGTTTAATAACCATCAATGGCTCCCTAGTACTGTGAAGATGAAGTGAAAACTCCTTAACTCAGTCTTTAAGTCCTTGCAGGATGCCTGGTTCCTCTCTAGCCTCTCATCTCACCGCCCCCAGCCTTACTTTTTCCTGATTCTCCACCCCTCAGCTCCCCTTCTCCCTCCACACCCCACACGTTCCTCCATTTCTGGTAATTTGTTCTCTTCTGCCCTTGTGTCTTTTCATATGTTCCTTCTATCTGGACGCCTCACCTTACCCTCCTCTGACCTACTTATACTCAACCTTTAACTAAGGCTCAAGAGTCACCTCCTCCAGGAAGCCCTCTCTGATCCCCCAAGCTGGATTTAGTTCTTCTCTCATTCCCACAGTTTTATGTTTATCCTCAGCATAGCATTTATCATACTTTGCTAAAATGTGCTCTGTCTTCCACCAGACAAGACAGAGTAGGGACCGTTGGTGGCTTTAAAATATGTCCACAAATTCTCTCATATCCCTTCCTGCAAAAAGCAGACCTTAATTCCCTTCCTCTTGATTTAGCGACTTGCTTCTAACAAACTGAACATGGTACAAGTGACAACACATAATTTCTGGGACTCGGTCACAAAGGCAATGGGGCTTCCAGCTGGCATGTTGTGAGGTCACTCAAGCAGCCTTTGGAAAGGCTGTGTGGTGAGGAACTGAGGCCTCCCACCAACAACCCCGTGAGTGCGCCACCTCGGGAGTGGATCCCCAGCCCGTCAAGCCTTCAGATGAGACTGCAGCCCTGGCCGACATCTTGACCGCGACCTCATGAGAGATCCTGAGCCAGCCCAGAACCACTCAGCTAGGCCACTCCCAAAGTCCTGGCCCTGGAAACTTGAGATAATAAATGTTATTTTAAGCCATTAAGGTTTTTTGGATAATTTGTTAACAGTAGGCATCGAGGGAAAGGCTCTTGCATGAATGAATGAGGGAATGATTCGGGTAACTTACCACAGTCACATAACCAGTTAGAACCAGGCAGGAAGCTTTGCTGGGGCACTGTTTCTACTTTACCCCATCAGATCCCCCCAGTCTCACCGAGAAATCCAGCCACCTTTGCCTCCACAGACAGGTGCCCTGGCCCTTCCAAAAGCACCAAAGAAATGATAACTGCCCCTCGGCCTGGGCTGGGGCTCTGGAAGGACAGGGTGGGCCACCTACCCCAGTGCAAAGACGTCCGAGTGCTTGGAGAACGGGAGCTTGTCCTCCTCCGTGTCGGGAGACAGCTGGCGGATGATCTCGGGTGCGAGGTGGCACAGCCAGCCATTCTGGATGCGCAGCTTGTCCTCCCGCCTGGAGAAGCAAAGGACAGAGTGAGTGCCGTGTCACAGCCTGGCGAGGATCGGTCCCCCAGCACTGACCCCAAGTCCCTGGACCATCTCTGCTGGCTCTCTCACATCCCCCCAGCAGGTGCTGCTGACCTCGTACTTAAGGCCAAGAGCCGGTGTGAGGTGCCGGGAAGGCTGGTCTGGACAGACACTCAACAATCAAACCATCATCGGGACCCTCGGCCTCTGAGGCCCCCACTTCGCCATCTTCACTCCACGAACACAGCTGATTCTTGTCATTTGTGGTTCCATAAAGTCTCTGCAGACTCTGAATTAGCAAATGCCGAATCATTTGCTCCTAGAGGACATATGTATACACACAGACGTGCACACATTCGCATAGCTTATAATCCTAAAAACAACTTATTCTAGCCTACTCTGTTTTCTTTATTTTACACAAAAGAAATGAGGCTCAGAAGTGTTAAGTGACTTGCCCAAGGCGACCCCACTACCAGGTGGCAGAGCCGTAAAACCCCATCCAGCTGGCTGCAGAGTCAAGCTTCCTGCGCTGCACTGCCCTCCCCCTTAGGTCTCCAGCTCCGGTCACCTCTGTATGAGAGCTAAAACAAGAAGGCAGAGCATCCTCTTGTCCCACCCTGGATGGGAACATGCCATGTCAAGTGGCTCAAATTTTCACCATCCTGTACATGCCCATGAGTGACTGCAAATGTGCCATGAGTATTGATTTGGGGGTTATAGATAAATTTTAGTGAGTAGGTGAATTAGCAAATATGGAATCCGCGTATTATGAGGATTGACTGTATTTGTGACGCATCTACTACGCTTAGGCTCTGTTCTCAGCACGGGGAACACAGCAGTGAACAGGACCTACATGGCTCCTGCCCTCCTGGGGCCTGCACCTTGCTTGGGGAAGGCGACAACAGATGAATTAAATAAATAGGAAAAATATAGCTAGTGATAAGTGGTATAAAAAATTTAAATACGGGAATGTGTCAAGGAGAAGAGGGGGCTTCCTTTAGGTAAAACGTGAGTTAAGATCTATGTGACATAAAGGATCCAGCCATGAGAACAAGGAGAAGAAGACAGTGACACGTGACTGTATTCTAGGCAGAAGGGACAATTAGGACAAAAGCTCAAGGCAAGCCCTGTTTACGGTGTTCTAGAAACCTAAAGAAGGCCAGTGTAATTGCCACACATCGTGCCATCCCATGTGCCTATTAAAATGTATACAGCCAACCCTTTGTTGATGGGCCTTAGGCGGTCCCCCCTTCACCACTATATATGATGCTGTGATGAACATCTGTGGGTAGGTGCTGTGAATATATCCCTTCACCGGCCTCTATGATTCTTTCTTAGGATACATTCCTGGAAGAGGAAGGATGCTGGCTCCCTTCTTCACACTGGAAGTCTTCAGCAAGTCCACGGCTTTTCATTTGGGACTGAAATCTGAGCAGACCTCCTATGAGGCTTCCATGGGTTCAAGACTCCCAGGAAAGGGCCAGTCAACACAGGGAAAGTGGGAAGGAGTGGGATAGGGAGACGGAGATCTCGAACCATCAAGAGCGAAATCGTGAAGGACCAGCGCCTCCAGCACGTGGAGACCCGCTGGGGACCTGGGGCTGGCTGGCTGGGGCTGTTCCTCCAGGGTGGGCTTCTGAGCTACATGAGGTGCGATGCTCTGTTCCTTTCACGCACTCACTTGTGTCCTATAATCATGATGTGCGATGCTCTGTTCCTTTCACGCACTCACTCGTGTCCTATAATCATGATTCTTGCCCTATCTGAACACCTTCCAGAGCAGCGTGATCCAAGAGAACTTTCCACGATGATGGAAATGTCCTCTGTCCGTGCTGCCCAATACGGCAGCCCCTAGCCACTGTGGTTACCGAGGATGCAAAATCCGGCTAGTGCCACAGAAGAACCGAACTTCTAACTTTATTTAATTTTAAATCAAGTTACAATTGTATAGCCACATGTGGCTGGTGGCTACCATATTGGACCGTGCTGCTTGGACTGTTATTTACTACAAATGGATTTTTTCACTAATATATATATATATATTTTAAACACGACTATAAATGGAAACGAGCACTGTTTTAGTACACATTCAAATGAAGATGAACAACGTTTGTTCACGTGCTCCCTGAAGTCGCCTTGCGGATGACACCTGCAGGGAGCAGAGAACCCTGACGAGACAGGCTCTAGGAGTTTGGCGTGCTGGCTTTTGCTCTGGATCATTCTTTGTGGTGGGGGCCATCCTATGCACTGTAGGGGGCTGAGCAGCATCCTTGGGCCACCACCCACCAGATACCAGTCGCACCTCTTCCCTTGTTGTGACAACCAAAAATGTCTCCGGGCATCACCAATGTCCCCGGGGGGCAGGAGAGCCCCGACCAAGAATCACTGTTCTAATTTATACATAAAATAAGGAAATGTCCCAATTTCAGTCTGTCAGCATTAGGAACATGGCTCTGTACAGCAGACCTGATAGAACACATCCTCTGCCAGAAAGTAGGACTCAAGTCCATTAACAAGCCCTTGAGTTGGCAGGGTCCAGAGAGTTCTTGCTTCTAGACTTGGGGCCACCTGCAGGGGTTTAAGGACCCACCTGTGGCTTACTAGCTATGTGACCTTGAGCAGAGCCGAGTCTCCATTTTCCCATCTGCAAAATGGCCACACAGCCGGCACAAAGATGAAAAGGAGACAATGCAGGTTGTGGGGCTGTGTCAGCTGCCAGGGCCACACGATTAGTGGACAGAATTATTACGTGTGGATATTTTTTTATCTTGTGGACTCAGAAATGGAGTTGAGACTAGAGCCCCAAGAAAGAATGTCATCCAAGAAAGTGGGGCCGTGGCCTGGGCCAGCCGATATTTCCCTGCATGCCCAGGCCAGGGGGGTGGGGCGGCATGGGGTGGGAAGCTCTCGCCAAAAGGACAAGCTTCTCAGTTCCCATCTCCTTCAACTTCCCCTGCTGCCTCTTCCTGACTCGCTGGGTCAGCGGGGGTTTGGAATCGCAGGGCCGGACCAGGAGGAGGAATGGTGGCCACTCGACAACCATCAGCCTGGGGCGGGCATGGGCACACGCCTGGGAGGGGGCAGGAGTCAGACCTGGCACAGACACCCTGGGGTGTCCCATTCCCATGGTGATGGGCCCACCAGTGACTAACCCACATCATCCTCATCATGGTTATTATTATGATTAATAACAGCCTGCGGGTGGCTGGCATGATAGAGCTGGCATCTCAAATGGCACCTTTTCTTGACGATGGCAGAAAAGCTGTTTGCTCGCAACGCCGCGGACGGGCTGGGGGAAGCCCTGGCATCTGTTAGGATGTTCAGGACCTGCTCACCTCACTGCGCAACCCCCACCCTGCCCCAGCCTGGCAGATCTCCCCCGATGGGCACCCAGTGCCATCAACACCCCAAGCTCTCACTGAGGGGAGGGCAGGAAGGCAAGTAACTCCTGCTGAGCGCCTACTGTACGCCAGGTTGTGCATCCCACTTAATCCTCACAAACCTGCGATCAGATGGATATCATCTCTATTCTACAGATGAGGACACAGAGTCTCAAATCACGTAAGTGACCTGTCCAGAGCCACAGAGGCCATAAGTGACAGAGCTAGATCTGTTTGACTGCAAGTCTTTAAAACCCCAGAGACTAGCCTCCTAACCACAATTCTACACTAACTCTTGGAGAAACAGTATCATTAAGGGGAAAATTCTAAACGAAGGCCCTTACATCAAAGCACAGGAAGCCACTAATGGCTTTGTGGTAGCCGAGAAAGGTGGATTTCTGCTGGAAGCTGTCTCTGAGGGCTCCCTGGCCTCTCACGACACTAGTGGGGTTTGTGTTGACAACCAGGCTGGAGCAGGGGCGGGGCAGGGGTGCTGTGCGGGCAACGGGGCTGGAAACCCCCGTGCCCTTGACTTGAACTCCCTTCCTGATTCACACTGGGCCTCTGGGAGTGAGTGAAGGAAAAGATGCTCATGTCATTCCATTTCCTTTTCCTCTTCTTCTCCCTGTGGCTTCAGAAAACCATGAATCAAAAGGAAGAAAGTGAGAGGCTTTGCGCCCCTTTCCTCCACTTGGGGAAGAATCCCCCACAAGGAGAAATGGAAAGTATGGACACGCCACCAGAAGGGAGAAATCTGATTTTTTTTTTTTTAAAAGATACTTGAACCAAGTTAAAGAAAACACCTGCTGGACCTCTTTTTGTCTGGACACAAATAGTTGAGTTCATAGTGATGTCACCAACTGCTGCTCCCTGTGGCCTTAGCCTACAGCAGCGGAAGGACGGGAACAGGTGAGCGAGCGATTCCCCGAACATCAGTGCTGCTGGGAGGCAGCAGGAGGAAAGAACTGGCAGGGTCCAGCCCTCCTGCTTCTTGGGTGCAGACCTGAGGGACCCTCTCCATCTATCTATTCATTGATCTAGTTGTTTCTTTACTGCCTTCTTATTTTCTTATCTTTGGTACTGTAGATTTGGAGACTGAATTTTTTTGGATGGAGTAAAATCTGAAAAAGATGCGTCAGCTTCTGTTTGTCACTGCATCTCACAGAAACAGCTAGGTCAAGTTGTGCCAAATTTCGGATGGTCTGGCTTAGATTCAAGGTATCATAGAGCGTGAACAAAATTCACTTTCCGGGGGCCCTGGGGTGCACCTTAAAGAGATCCGTGGTTCTCCAAAGCAGCTGAAACTGAAGTCAAATGAGAGAAAGCATGGGGCTGCCTTTCTGGAGAGGCGCACCATTCATTATTAGGGGCGTGATCAGAGAAAACACGCAAGGTTTAAAGTTTGCATGAGTGTGTGTGTGCGCGCGCGTGTGCATGAACGACATACACATTCCAAATTAAAAATCGCAAAGGGTAGACTTTCTGAATATGGCTTGTTTATTTGGGATCAAGCTGTTTTTCACGAGGTCAACTCAAGGCGGCTTGCTCTAGGGTGAGTGGTGGCTGAGAGTTAATTACTTAATGATGGTTAATGATTCTCCTGAGTGAGACTGGGGAGGTATATGCAAATTAATACTAACTACAACAGCTCAGCAGCAGCTACCATTCCCAGCGTTTCCTGTGCTCCAGGCGCTGGGCTGGATGTGATTTTATTTTATCCTCACGAGGACACTACAACCCTTGGGCATCATCGTACCCATCATTTTTCTCGCAGGCGAGGAAACTAAAGTTCAGAGGAGTTCCACGCCTTGACTAAAGTCATGGCTAATAAGTGGCAGAGCCAAGCAGGGCCCCCGGGTGGGTCTGACTTTAAATCACTTGCTCTGTTAATCACTCTTGCTGTACTAAAATTAATGAATTCATAAGAAAATTCTGAGCAAGGCCATCTTGGGCAATCCCAACTCCCAGGTGCGTACTTGGACTAAGTGAAGAGTCCTCCAGTGAAACTCAAGGGCAAGGGCTTTGCAGGATTTGGGGATGCTCTGTGTCCGCTCAAAGGTGCCATTTGCAAGACAAGCCCCTTTGGAATCAGAGAATGACCTGGGCATCAGCGCCGCATTGTCAGCAGAGCAGCCTAGCTGCTCAGCTAAGCGACCTTCGACCCAACTACCGAGTCCAGGTCACTAAAGCCATTTAGTGACTTTTCACCCCCTGAGGGTCATCTATCATGAACCCTCCAGGCCCTTCCACCACCTCTCACCTGCCAGCCTGCAGCACCCCGGAAATGCTGAAGAGCCCAAAGTCCGTGATCACCACTTTGCCGTTGTCGTAGAAGACATTCTTCGACTTGAGGTCCTTGTGGAGAATTCCCTTGGCGTGGAGGTAGCCCATGCCCTACAAGAAGCAAGGACACAGGGAGTCGCCAGAGAAAACCCAAGTGCTAGCTGCCATCCTGGCTTGGGTTTACGGTTCACACTCCGTCCCTTTCCATTGAGACCCCACTGAACAGCTGCAGAGCTGGGGACGTGCCCCAGGGCTTGCAGGCGGCATGGGAGAAGGCTTGGCAAGTGGCAACAGGGAGGGTCCCCAAGAAACAATTCTGCCACCACCTTCGGACTACTGCAAACCATCTCCATCCTGCTCTCCTGCTTCCTGAAGAAGAAACAAAGGAAGATGTCTCTAGAGGGAAAAGGGAAGCGACAGACCTGACAAGAGGTCCCCAGAGAAAGGAATTCCATCGACCATCTTTCCCTACTTCTTCCTCTTTGAAAAATAACTCCTCGCAGGAGACCGTTCCTTATATCAGCTTGACCCACCCCACCGCAGAGCGCGCTGCGTCCCTCAAGAGGTGGACCACGACCCCACAATGAGGAACATGGACAGGAGTCTCCTGGAGGTCTGGCTCCAGGGTGAATGTCTCTATATTTGTTTTGCTTTTATGAGCAGTCACATTTTTATTTCTTCTTGTAGCTCAGTCCTGACACTTCCAATGGGAAATAAAAGCCTGATCACAACTGACTAATGAGGTACCCGCGAGAAAACGCAGAATGTTCTTGTTTGTTTTAATCCCAGACAACACCCAACAATTTGACATTTCCCCAGAAGCTGCGGAGAGAGGTGGCTTGTACGCATGGGGATTCAAGGATTCAAGGGGTGCGGGATTCTAACAGTGAGAACTTCCCCCCGCTCCCTGTAAACATCCAATTATGATGATGAGGCACCAGATGGAAACCAAACATTGGTAGATCAGCCCTGATGGTTGTATTTCTGCAAAATTCTTACATACACACAGCCTGGTATTTTTCAGATAGAGTCTGATTTTTTTCAAGCCCAGACTGTTGGTCTGAAGCCAGACCATGGGTCTCAGGAGGGGCTGGGTCGTTCCGAGGTTCAGGGAGGAGGCCCCAGACCCCATCGTACCTTCACGATTTCTTGGGCAATTTGCCTTGTTTTGTTGACATCCAAGACGATCTTGGCGTCCCTCACCACAGAATAGAGTGTCCGTCCCTTGCAGAGGCTAAAAAGCAAAAGGACAAGATAAATTCTTGGCAGTTGTTAAGAAGAAGGTGACCACAACGACAGTTGTTAGAAGTGACATAGAACAGAGGGGACACGTGGCCACGCCACTATTATGCCTATGAGATAATAAGCCTGCGGCTGGACCTCAGAATTGGTTCTGGGATGCGGGGCTGGGAGCAAGTGTTCTGAGGGTCTTCCGGACCTTCCTCAACACCCTCCAGCATCCAAGGATGCCCACAGACTCCAACCTGGTCCAGAAGTAGGTTCGCCACACTCCCTCTGCTCCAGGTCGCACAGATGGAAAGCTGTGCATAAACCGACAACTTCAGGGGTCCTCAGATACCACTCAGACAGCACTCTGCTGGCCACTCGTCCCAGCTGCTCCCACTCGCCAGGAGCTGCTGGTGTGTGGGGACAGTG
Source organism: Equus caballus (assembly GCF_041296265.1). NCBI lineage: Eukaryota > Metazoa > Chordata > Mammalia > Perissodactyla > Equidae > Equus > Equus caballus. Next base: position 18,284,833 of record NC_091691.1, on the reverse strand, counting down.
ATGAAATACCAGCAAAGCAGTGGCTGACGGGTACTAAGTACCATCAGCAAATGATGCATTCAAGCCTTTAGACAGGGGCGTGTAAACACCAATAATACTCCCCCAACCAGACACCTGTCTAGATAGAGGGATTTCCAACTCTTTTCAGCCTCATTGAGCTCATTTCGAGGACCAGTGGTTTAAGATGAATGACAAGAGGAAAACGGACATTATGCAGTGACAGTAACACCTCCTCATTTAGAAGCCTGCATGCTCATCCATCCTCCTCCTCTGAAGTAAGCCCAGTTTCTGGCACACACAGAGCACGCCCTCAGTAAAGTCACCGAAGGAACAAGTGAATGAATGAATGAATGAAGGAATTCTAGAGTCACCGTTCCTAGCCCCTAGCACTGTGTCTGGCTCATAGTATCCAACGTTGGTTGCAAGAAGAAGGGATGATATTAGGAAAGTTCATTTTCCATGGATGTCAAAATAATGGATTGAATTTTTCGTTTAATCTGACTTTATTGCTAAAATACTCCAGGCCTTTTATTCGTTCCTTTAGTATTTATTGAGCCCTTGTTGGATGCTAGAGTTAGCCAAGATCCTGTAGTTGAAACCAGAACTCTGGTAGCAGAGGGATCTCAGTTTAAACCCCAGCTCTGTACCTTCCTTCCTTCTTATGTGTCTTTTGGTGGGTTCCTTAACATCTCTGGGCCTCAGTTTCCTCATCTACCAGATGCAACTAATGATATCCACCTTGTAGAGTTAGTATGAGTAATGAATGAGAGAAAGTGTTCGGCACCATGCCTGGCACCTGGTGGGAAGCGTGCACAGTGGTCAGGAGAACAGAGGCCTAGAGTCAGACTCTGGGTTAGAATCCTGGTTTGTCAGTTAGTGACTGTGTGACCCTGGGCAGGTGAATTAACCTCTCTGAGGCTCAGGTTCTTTGTCTGTAAAATGAGGCCAAGAGTTCCTGTGTTCTAGGGTTATTAGGAGAATCACATGAAAGCTGGTGTGTGCAGGTGTAGACATCTCTCTGTGCTAACACATAGCGAGTCCTCATGAAATGCTGGCTATGCTGAGAGAGAGTCAATGATCAGTCAAATGGTAGACATACACACAAACTTGTGCAAATATATATAAATCATAAATTTATACACAGATCACTTCTATTATCCATCCATCCACCACCCCAAATGCTATGTATAACTGCCCATGATCTTTGACTAAGATCCTTTTCTTCACCTGCTGAAGGTGAGCGGCCCAGAGTAGCTGACTCACAGGGAGTCTGATTCACCTGCCCAAGGTCGCCCTGGAAGTTGGCGGGTGGCAGCCACGATGACTCAAGGCTGTCCCCGCCTTGCTGTCCCAGGCAGGGTGTTTGCTGTGGCTGCTGGAGGAGCGGTGGAGGTGGGGTGGTCTGCACAGCCAATTAAACCATATTGACATTTAAATATTCGGGATGGCAGAGACCGTGGGCGGATTCCCTCCTCTGGATCCTTCGTTCTTGAACAGCCACCTACACTCATTACAGGCCAGAGCCCAGAAAATACCATGCCCACTGCGGGTGGCAGAGCAAACGATCGCTACAGGCTCCAAGACTCCCAGAGACTTCTGCTTAAGGTAACTGCACATGGGTCGCAGGTTTCCAATGTCCATCCCTGTCGTCTTCTTTCCCTGCTCACATCCTCCTTTCCAGCAGCAGCTGCTGAAGTCTTTGCTTCTCTCACTACCCTATGGCGTCTGCAGCCATGGACAAACTAACACTGACAGGGCTATAAATTGGTAGGACCACAGCTTGGCACATCTACTAAACACACAAATACACAAATAACCCACAACCAGCAATTCTTCCCCTAAGTACGTACCCAGCAGGCATGCATACCCATGGTCACCCACAGACATGTACTAGAATGTACTAGAATGTTCTAGAATGTTAATAGCAACACATTCATAATAGCCCCAAACTAGAACCAACCCAAATGTCCATCAACAGAAAAATGGATAAATGTGATATATCCATATAAACTATATTCATACTGTCCTCTAGAATAATAAACTATTGCTAACTGCAGAGGACATGATGTTCATAAACATAATGTTGAGCAAAAGACGCCAGACACACAAGACTCACACTGAATGATTCCATTTCGATAAAGTGCGAAAGCAGACAAAACTGATCCATGTGCAGAAGTGAGCATAATGGTGACCCTTGAGGAGTGGGGAGACTGGAAGAGCCATGAAGGGAGCTGGGGGCAGGTGATGACCTGTGTTTTGATTTGGGTGCTGGTTACATAGGTGTATATTTAGTAGAAATTCATCCGGCTGTGTTCTGGAGCTGGACACTTTGGCAGGTATGCTATCCTTCCAAAAAAAAGTTGACTTTAAAAAAACCAGCAAGGAAAGGATGAACAATTAATACAGTGTTGAAATTTAAAAGAAAATCTAAACCAACTCTGACAGCCCAGGTATCCTTCTCTGAACTCTTCACGCAGTCCCGACAGGCAGTGTCGACAGAGGAGTTAGGGGCTCTGGGCCTGGCTGCGCCCACCAGGTGTTGATGGGGGGCTGAGCTGGACGGCAGGTGCGGGGCAAGAATGAGCTCTAAGCAGGGGTGGGCATTAGGCAGGTGACCAGGGTGGCTGAGGCTCGGAGAGTCCAGGCTAGTCAGTCCAAGTGTCCATGGCAACCGCTCTGAGTGGGAATTTCTGTGGCTAACAATGGTGCCCTAAAAACCACTTGCAAGGGGGAAGGGAGGGGAGGAGAGCATGAGCGTTTACTGAGCACATGCATGGTCCCTAAGTCACCTCCAGGAATCTTCCAGCAACCCCGCAGGGCCCACATCATCACCCCCATCCTATGGTGAAGATATGGAGACTCAGAGGGGCAAAGGACCTGCTCACAGACACACGACCGTGATGTCAGCCTGTTTCTGATCCTTCTCTCATCCTTGCCCCCACAGTTAGGGTGCCCAGTTATTGGACATGATTTTCGGGCCATGGAAGAGACACGCAGCCAAGGGAGCCCAAATCCCTGCTCTACCATTTACTATTTGTTGGGTGACCTCAGGAAGTGACTTTGACCTCAGTTTCCTCATCTGTAAAATGGTCACAATACCAGCTAACGTACTGAGGACTTTCTATGTTCCAGGCGCCAGCCGACGCAAAAGAGCCCCATGAACTGGGTATTCTCGCTGTATTTCATCAACTCCAAGACACACATTTCTGCACATTTTAACATCTCTGAGATCAGAACACATCTTGCATTCGTTGACAGACCATGGTTTCATAGGCACTGCATTTCTGTTTCTGTAGTTCATAAAATAAAGGGAGCATATTCCAACTAATGGCGTCTTAGATTTAATGACGTCTGGGATCAGCCCCATTTTACAGATGAGGGAACTGAGGCTCAGAGGGGTCAAGTGGAGCTGGGGTTTGAACCCAGGCAGCCTGACTCCAGGGCATATGCTCCTAATCCCCATCTTTTGCTTCTTAACAACCTCCTCTGAGACTCCGCACGTCACAGGCCCTCAGTAAATGGCAGCTGTAATGTCACTCCTAACATCTCCCATGGCAGTGAAGATGAACGAGGTCGGCTGGCCTGGGAAGCAGGCGGTCTGGAGGTGAAGAGAAGGGGTTTGAGTGGCTCAAGGATATATTTAGTATTTCTCTAGCTTCTGGGGCAGGAGGCACGTGCGCACGCGTGCGTACACACACATACACACACACACGCACACATCCCTCTTGGTATCTCTTTCCACAACAAAGAGCTGCTTTTTCCAAGAAGAGGAGCAAGGACTGGGAATGTCCATCTTATCTGCAGGCCACCATCTCTCTCGGCCCGGGCCCCGGGCAGCTCACATAAGGCTGGCCTTTGACCCCCACATCCCAGGGGACACAGCGAGCCTTTTGGCCCAGATGGCACTGCAGGTGTAAGAAGTTTGTTGTAATCCAGCCCAAAGGAGCTTGTCAGAAACAATGAGATAAAACCATCTAGAAGGTTTGTCTCTGAGGGCATCTGTCCAAACTGGTTCATTCTGTCAAAACAGTGCTGGGACCGAAGTCTGGGCACCTGTGGCAGCCACTTCCTTTCCCTCCTCCAGATCCCTCACTGCCAAGCCGCGTGGCCCAGGCCGGTGGGAATGGTGTATTGTGGGGAGGGGTGGCTGGGGGGATCGCCTCTGAAGACTGACAGACCGGCTCCCAGCCCAGCTCTGCCACCTCGGAGCCCACATGGCCTTGGGGACTCACTGGGCCTCCTGGGGGCACAGTGTCTGCATCTGTAGCCACGGGTGGGTTGGCTAAATAATGGTCCCCATTAGATGCCCACATCCTAATACTCAGAAACGGTGCATATTTACCTTACATGGCCAAAGAGACTTTGCCGATGTGATTAAATTATGGCTCCTGAGATGGGGGGATGACCCTGGGTTATCTGGGTGGGCCCAGTGCAATCACAGGGTCCTTAAAAGTGGAGGGGGAGGCAAAAGAGAGAGGCAGAGGGAGACCTGAGTGCGGAAGAGGACGTCGGAGTGATGGGGTGTGTGAAGCACTCAGCCAATCACAGCCGGCTTCGAAGGTGGAGCAAGGGGCCATGAGCCAAGGGATGCAGGCAGCTTCCAGAAGCCAGAAAAGGCAAGGAACAGACTCTCCCCTAGCGCCTCCAGAATGAACGCAGCCCTGCTGACACCTTGCTTCTAGCCCTGTGAGAGCCATCTGGACTTCTGAGCTCCAGAACTGCATGATAAATTTTTGTTTTTTCAGCCACTAAGTTTGTGGTAGTTTATACGGCAGCTCTAGGAAACTAGTACAGTGGGTAAGCCAGCACTGTCTCATGGGTACAGGGGGTTGAAATGAGATCACACAAGTACAGTGCCTGGCCTAGCATCTGGCCACTACATGTACTCCTTGAACAGCGGCTCATATCACGGCTAATAATATTATTCCTAATAATAATACTCTCCTGCCTGGATGACCACAAATGCCCCTCCTGGCCTCTCTGGCTTCCCTAATTCTTTCTCCATCCGGCACTCCGAGTGGCTGCTTTAAACGCAAAGCTGGCCAGGTTACTCCCCTGCTACCATGGCTCCCCACTGCTCTCTGGATAGAGCCCCAGCTCCTCCAGGGCAGATGGCCTGCACAGGCTGGCCCCTGCACACTGTTCCACCCTCTTCTGGTTGGACTCTCCTATTTGCTCACAGAGCTCCAGCTGCACCAGCCACCTCAGGGCCTTTGCATGTGCTGCTTCCTCAGCCTATAACACTCTCCCCATTCATCCTCAAAAACTTCCCCTGGCCGCCCAGCTAGGTCCTTTCTCCCCTGCAGGTCCCCGCAGCCCCGTGGACTATATCTTTGCAGCACTTGTCTTGTTTGTAATTGTACGTTTATCAGCTGGAGTCTCTGATGAGGGACTGTCTCTCTCTCCAGACTGTATGCTCCATGAGGGCGGGGTCTAGGGCTTTCTGGACGCTGCTGCACTTCCAACACACAAAAAGTGTGAACAAAAGAATGGATGCAATGCCACGGGCTGCCTCACACGGCCAGCCCTCCTCTTCCAGTTATTGTTATTGCAGCAAAAAACACAGAAACACTTCTCGAGAGTCTGTGTCTTCATCTTTCTTGGCTTGTTTGCTCGTGGGCTTTTTTTGGCTCTAAGGGGCTCTAGCTGAGGATAACAGATGGTCCATTTTGGGTAGAGGGGGTGGTGGCCTTGCAGGCATGCTCAGTCTTAAGTCTGAATGTCCCTAGACAGGGCATGTCCGTCCTCCTCTGCCACAGTCCTTGCTGCACTGTAACGCACCTGGCTGACTTCCTGCGTTTGCATCACCTGCCCAGACCGCACAGGTGTTTAAGCACCAGGCCAGCGCCGGCAAACTTGAGCGAGCGGCAGACTCGCCTGGCGGGCTCGTTAAATCAGGGATGGCTGGTCCCACCCCGAGAGATGCTGACTCTGGGGTTCCAGGTTGGGTCCCGAAAATTTGCGTTTCTAACAAGTTCCCAGGTAACGCTGGTGGTCTGGGGATCTCCCTTTGAGAACCACTGCTCAAGGCCAATCTCATTGTCCTGAGGCCCAGCAATCATCGGTTCAGTTTGCAAGCCCTTTGGTGCGTGCCACTGAAGGCCTGGTGGAGCTCTGGGCATAGGGGATGGGGTAGGAGACGGAGGCAGTCCTGAGTCTCGCAGGGCTGATGGCTAGAGGAGAAGGCAACAAGTAAGCAGGCGAATAGACAAGAAGTTCATCGAGGCGCAGGTGCCATGAAGAGAATAAACAGATTGGCTGGATAGAGAGTGCTGAGTGGTGGCTTCTCTGGCTAAGATGGTCAGGGAAAGCCCCTCTGGGGATGTGACCTTCATGCCAAGAGCTGAATGAAGAAAGAAGCCAGCCATGTGATAATCTGGGGGAAGAGAGTTTCAGGGTGCGAGACCAGCCAGTGCAAAGGCCCTGAGGTAGGACCAAGTGTGGCATACTTGAGTAACACTGCCAAGGCCATATGGCAGGGTCTAGAGAGCATCTCCCAGTGCCTGCCCCCCTCAGGTGTTGATCCTCCAAATAAAAGAAACATCTGGGTGGACGTGGTCCTCAGCTCTGCCTGATTTGAGCCCCCAAGGCAACTGGTTTCAAAGGCAGCTGTTATTTTAAACAAACCTGGTCTGGTTCTGTCAGAAGGGATTTACAACCCCTTGCTGCTAAGCATTCCCCACCTCTCAGAACTCAAAACTTACTTAATTGCCCTCCGCTCTGGCCCCCTCCCTCGAGCAAATCAATCACATTCCAAGCGACAAGTTGCACACTCCACCAAATTCCAGCCGCGGGCAATCTCCAACTTCTAAGTCATCTCTGAGTCTAACAACGAAGACATTAAGCCGAGGGACTCTGGGGCTTGATAATAAAAAATGCCAGGTTAGCTTCCTTATGAAAATGGGAAATGCCAGAGAGCAAGTAAGAAATGCCAGCTGTTTGCCACCTGCTTAACCCGACGTGCATCCAGGAAATGAAGAATTACAGAGTTCCATTAAGGAAGGGGCTGGCTGGGGAAGGCTCGTGTCCCAGCAGACAAGAAAGATGACGGTGGCCCGCCAGCCATCGGAATATGCAAAGAGGAGTCGAGCTTCTTCTTGCTAAAACGCTCACCCCACTGCCCTCCTCCATTCTTTTAAATTGCAGCAAAGCTCGGAGGAGGGGCCAGCGAAAAGGAAGCTTAGACTTGGTCTCACTATGAGATTCTTCTCCCCAGAGCTGGATCCGATTTTGCTGAAGTCCAGAGGCCACGGTTTGGCTGCTCTGGGCCCTTCAAGGACTAAGACGGGGGTTCTGCCCATCAGGGGGTGCTCCTGCCCCTGACGGTGCCCCATGCTCCTGGGCATCTGGAGACTTTCTGCCCTCCCTCGTCTGGGCTTTAGAAGGAAGGGTTGCAAGAGCACAGGCAGCCAGCTGGGGAGGCGTGGGCCTCCAGCTTGCTGCAGGGAGAACTTCCAGGAAAGGGCAGCCCGGCGGGTCCTCGGCCTCTCATCGCACTGTGTGGTCCAGCCCCCATTCAAGACCTGCCCTTCTTGACCTTGTCCAAAGACATCCCGGGGCATGTTCCTTCCTAACTCTGCAGCATATTCTCTCAGCACCTCCTGAGGGTCAGACTGCGTGGCTCATTCAGTACCCCTCACATTGTAGTCATTCCAGAACTCCCTTAAGAGTTTTTGCCAGATCAGCTAACTCATTATTTATCATTTGCTAACAGTTTTCTTTAGATGCACCGCCTTTGAAAAACAAGCGTATTTTAAAAAGAAACTTTTATCACTACCTTCTATCATTACCAGGTGGAAAGCAGAATCTCTAGCCCCAGACAAATGTAAAAAGACAATGAAAACAAACACTTTAAAAATTAAATCCTAGCTTGGCATTGTGGCCTGCCAAATGGTCTGAGCTTGCGCCCTAGTTAAATACTAGCACCAAATGGAGACTTTCTCCTTAAAGTCACCAGGAGGATGGAAAGAGAATTGAAGAGGAAAATCATTATCTCACTTTGGGATTCGATGCTATTTGGGGCCGTTGGTACCTGTCCTACCTTCTGCGAAATCCTGACTCATTTAATCCCCACACCTGCCAGTTTTGTATTAAGGGTACTATAGCCAGGTATGTGTAGGGACAAGACAAAAGGGCCATTTCCTTGATGTGATGGAGCTGACAGTCTCGTGGGGGAGACAGACAATAGCAGACAGAAGAACTGTAGGTTACAATGAAGACAACGGGGAAACAAACGTGGGGTCAGGTCGAGCACAGGAGGATGGGGGGGTGCCTCCATTAAAATGGAGCCCCAGTCGGCGTCTCAGGAAGGGCCCCCAGGGACCTCCTTCCCAGCACATCGTGTTGTCTCAGGGTAAGGACTCCAGGCTGATTTCCCAGGAACTTCTAACCAAACGCTCCTTGTCTAATCTCTCCAAGAAGGGCAGGCATCGTCCTGTTTAGGATGACGACCATCTCCCAAAGATGTACTGGGGGACCAGGACAGAGGCCAAAAGTTTCCAGGCATCATCTCATTTAAAGCTTCTACTAACTCTCTAAAGTGGGTCTGGGTATAGATGGGGAAACTGAGGCAATAAGCCAGGCTGGATATGAGCACACACTTCAGAGTCAGAACCACCTGAGATAAACCTCTGCCCCTTCCTAGCTGTGTGATCTTGGGCAAGTTACCCGAAATCTTTGGATCTCACAGTGCTTTGTGAACCGTGAGGGGGTGCAGTGGGGCAGGGGATGTTGGTTATAGGTGTGAGGACGTGTGTGATCCCTATGTCCAGAGGACACTGGAGATGAAACGAGGTAAGACAAAGGTCCCTGTTTACGGAGCCCTCGCCACAAGGCACTGACCTGAGCACTTCTTGCGCCAGCCTTCCTAAGACGGGAGGCGCTGTTTTACAAAGGAGGAAATTCACGCGCAGGAAGGGTAAGTAACCACACGGGGTCGCACAGTCAGTAGGTGACAGGGTCAGGATTTGAGTCCAGGTCTCGAATCGTCACATCTTTCCAGGATTTCATAAGATGGGAAAAGATGATTTAACAAAGCAGGAACTGGCCGAGCCCAACTCAGACGGCCTGACCTCTGGAAACCCTTGTTTGTCCACCGAACTCAGCTGAGACCCGCCACCTTCCAAGTCTGGGCCTTTCCTTTCACCCTCCAAATTCAGGGCCAGTCCATATTTGGCCTCATTGTCCATTTGCGAATTCCCAGCTGCCACCCAGGGACAAGGAGAGCAGGCTGAAGATGGCTAGACTGTCTGAGAGGGACTGCAGGGCTTCTGGAGGCATCCCTACGGCCCAGTGGGCAGCGCAGCTGGCTGGGCCAGGGGAGGCTGGGCTCGGGAAATGCTCCTGGGATAAGTGAATGGATGAATGGAGGAGTGAATGACTTCCTTCCTCCCATTGTCCACTGTAGCTGGGAGAGCTGTGTTGGTGCCAAGACAGGTCTTTCCCTCCTGGCTTAGCACATGAAGTAGACCATGAGCCAAAGCCGATCAGGTTAGTCTTGAAGCTTCCAGCGTCTTCCTCGCACCAGGCACCATGCGGCATCAGAAGACAACACAGACCACCGGCCCTGTCCCCTAGAGCTGGATATCACGACACATCAGTTCTTTCTGCTCCTTGAAGAGAACCACATTCTTTTTCAGCTGAACAGTAAACTGAATTACCATTTCAAAAATGTATACGCATACCACCTAATTTATATGCATTAAAAATCCACAGAGAGGATCAACTCCAGGGTGTTAACAGGCCTATTTCCAGGGAGTGGAATTAGGAGCTTTACCAGTTTTTTTTTTTTTCTTGCTGCTTATCTCTCTTTTCTAATTTTTCTCCAATAAACATGGGTTATTTTTGTGAAATGAGAAAAAAAGAAGAAAGAAAGGAGAAAAGCACCTCTGAGTCAGACTGAAATGAAACCAGACACACATGTTTATTCTATAGACAGTTTGGAAGATATTGCACTGGCGACAAACCGAAACAAGAAAGTAAAGTCAGGACGGAATTCGTCCTCCACGGAGCCCGGCCTTGCTTGAAGGCTCTTGGCTGTGACTCTGAGGGTGGGAAGCATTTTTTGCTCCTTCTGTCTTCTGTGCAGGGGTTAGCATGTTCTGACCACATAGCAAGTGACTGGTCCTTACTTTGAAGCCCCAAGAATACTCTCTCCCTAGAAAAATTCAATCCCTAATGAGAGAGAGTTTACTGCTTGTTTTTTTAAAAAATGACTGTGTAGCTGGTAAGAGAAGAAAGGGCAGACAGATGAGTGGTGCGCGTAAGCCCACAAAATGGCTACGTCCTTTATCCCACAGGGCTCAGGGCCCAAGAGGGTGAAGAGGGGAAGCTGAGGATGCTGGGAAGAGTGCCTGAGAAGGGGAGACAGACGGCGTGGGGGGCTGAGCTGCCTCGAGACCTATTAGTCAGGGCTGATCCTTGGTGAAGGGAGATGGAGAGAGGGGGAGGGGAAGGGAAGGGGGAGAGGAGAGTCCTGCCTCCCCAGGGCATGCTGGGAATATACCTGAGTGTGGCCTACCTGGTCATGGTGTAAGAGCTGTATAGAAATATAGAATTCAGGTTGTTGACTAGTGTTAGTGATCACTAGGTCCACCCCCTTCATGGAAGAGATGGGGGAACCAAAATGCAGAGGAAGATGGAATTTCCCAAGGTCATTGTGCTCTGAGTAGCACAGCCTGGCTCAAACCCAGGCCTCTCGGAGGCTAAATCCTAAATCTGTGTTTGCAGCCACAGAGCCACGTGCCCCCTAATAATAAATATGATTCATCGAACCTTTCCATGAGCGCTCTGCTAAGGGTTTTACCTGAATGATCTCATTTAGTTGTACTGCTAACCTCATCCCTGTTAGGGAGGTGTAATTCCTATTTCACAGATGGGGAAACTGAGACTCAGGGGCGAGGTCATTTGCTAAGGTCATGCAGCTAGGATATATGAAGCAGAACTGGCATGCGACCCTCAGTCTATTTGACACCTGCATCTTGTTCTCAACCACCAAGCTCCATGGCCTCTCAGGGAAGTGGAACGAACAGGGGCTGAGGGACAAGCTCCTGAGAAGAGCTTCATGCTCATTTTGCCCTCACCTGAGCCCTGCGGGGGAACTTTTCACCCTCCCATTTTTTGAATGAAGAAGTAAAGGCTTGAGGGAATGAGGACTTGCCCAGGATGCTTCTTGGCAGGACCTGGGTTCAGTTTGCCCAAAGCCCCTGGCTTTTCCGCTGCCTCCCCCTTTTCTGAGAAGGCCTCTGGCACTGGGGTACCCAGCACACACCCAGTTAGCCCATCGTCCATGCTGCTCTAGAGCAGGGGTGGGCAGGGAATTTGGAAGAGTGTAGACACACAGGTCAGGCTTCTAAGATGGGGATTGCAAACTATGGCCCACGAGCCAAATCCAGCCCATTGCATGTTTTTGTATAGCCCATGAGCTAAGAATGGTTTTTATACCTTTAAATGGTCAAAAAATGTAAAAGAGTAATATTTTGTGACATGTGAAATTACATGAAATTCAAGTTTCTGTGTCCATAAGTAATGTTTTATTGGAACCCAGCCACACCCTTTGTTTGCATGATGTCCATGGATGCTTTCATGCTCCAGTGGCAGAATAGTTGTGACAGAGAAAATGGCAAAGAGACTATATGGCAAAGCTGAAAATACTTACTGTCTGGCTCTTTATAGAAAATGACTGTGGCCTCTGTTCTAAGAAACTGGAGTGGGTCAACAGAAATTGGGCTGCTAGAAGTAGGAGGAGTCTGACAAATTTGAACCATTCTCCTCTGCATTGGGAACTAGGTGTAGTCAAGGCCAATTGGATTTTCCATTCATTTACTCGCTCACCCATCCATCCATCCCATCCATCCATCCATCCATCCCATCCATCCGTCCATCCATCCATTCATCCATCCCATCCAACCATCCATCTATCCATCCATCCATTGAGCCAACGCTCCCAGCTAGGAGTGGAGATATCAAGTCTGGCGGGCACGGCAGACAGTACACAAGAAAGTGCTGGCAAGTTCACAGGGACAGAGCTCTGTTTGGGATTGAGTTGAGCTGATGAGGGAAAAGGAAAGAGAACTGGGGCCAGCACAAATGCAGGCTGGGAGCTTATCTGCAAGCCTGTGTTACATAACAGTGGAGACGGGCTGAGCTGCCTGCTGCCACTCAGACAGGAGGGAGGCGCCAGCGAAGGACATGCCTGAGCCAGACACGCCATGACTCAAACATGGGAGAACATGTCGAATCCACGTTATACAACCTACATGTTGCTGAGTCTCCTGCCTCTTCTGCTCCACAATCTCCTCCAGAATCCCTCCACCCTACCGGAGCCTTCCCACGTGGCTCCTGGGCATGAAATTAGCTGGACCAATGTTCATCCAAGTGAGGCAAATCCCAAATTGCTTTAGAATGCCTTCCTTCCGGACTACTGGCTTGGACGGGACCACCGGGGGATAAGTTACCTGACCTGCTGCCACCACACAAAGGGTCACTACAGCTGGATCAAAAGCCACAGGCATGACACATGCATACGGATATGTATGCCTGCATTCTTGTTTCTATGCCTCCCTCTGTGTGCCTGTGTTTATGTGCACATGAACATTGTGTTTGATATACGTGTCAGTGAATTTGTGTACATGTATGTGTGTATGGGTGTGGTACACGTGTGCATGCATATGTGTATGTGCATCCACGCGTGTGCAGGTGTCTTTACATGTAAATATGCGTCTGTCTGTCTCTGGGTATGTTTTCTGTGACCGGAGTCGAGGACAGCAATGGGGACAGTCACGCTAACTGCACCCCTCAGAAAGCAACCTGTGTCTGCATTTACCCTGTCCTTTGAAATGCTCCAATAAAAACAGTGACTCTGTCTGAAAACTGGAAGTTCAGGTTGCCAGGGGCTGAGTGTAGATGAGGCTGGGGGTGGGGAGTGACTGTTAACGGATGCAATGTTTCGTTTCAAGGTGATAAAATGTTCTAAAATTAGATTTAGTGAAAATTGCACAATTTTATAAGTATACTAAAAACCAGTGACCTGTATGTACATTTTAAATTTATTGGACTTTATGGTGTATACATACATCAAAGTTGTTTAAAAAAAACTGGAAGTTCACAAAAATCCCCACTCAGCTCTTGCTGTTGCATTTGCTGAGGAGCTGGGCTGGGAAACAGGAAAGCCCCTGATTTCACAGCCTTGTCAGCCAGGGAAGGAACGGCCCCAGGTTCTACACCCATGCCTCTGCCAGCCGGACAGAAAAGAACGGTGTGTCCTTTGCACAGTAGACAGAAACTTTGTAGATAAAGCTAGCACACCTAGGAGATTTCAGGCAAACTGGATGGAGAGAATTACTGGGGTGCACATTAGGAGGGAAATGAACTACCATTTTATCACCCCAAGAGGAAAGAAGAAAAATCTAGAGACAGAGGGTGTGCTGGGAGGATTGGCTCCTTTCCCAAGTAGAAAGAGAAAAAGAGTGGAGAGGAGAGAGAAATTACGGGAGACACGAGCGCCTGGTTAAGAGCTCAGAATTTGGGGTTGGACAGAACTGGGTTTCAGATCCAGTCCTGATACCCTTTAGCTATGAGCCTTTGGGCAAGTTGCTTAAAATAAATGCAAGTGGGCAAGCCAGACTCTACCTCACAGATCTGGGAGGATCCAGTTAGAAAACTCTAGTGCGGAAGAGACAACACGATGGGGTCACCAAATTCTGCTCCCTATTACTCCCTCCCAGGCCCACGGGAGACCACACTTCCCAGTCTCTCTGCAGCGATGCAGCCCCACATGACTGGTTCTGGCCAATGAGAGTGACTCCTGCCACTTCCTGGCTGGGGTACTGAAAAGGCCACTGCAGAATCTCCAGTCTGTCTCTCTTGTGCCACTGTGACCATGGAGGCCCCGTGATAATCCGGTAGAGCCACAAGACTGGACTATCCTGGATCCCTGAGCAGCTGCATGGAAGACAGCTGCCCTGGAGGATTGTCCAACCCACAGCCAACTTTCTATGAGGAATAAACTCTGAGTAAGCCACAGAGATTCGTGGGTTCTTTGTCTCTGCAGCAGAAGCCTATCCTACCCTGACTGCTAGAACATATAAAGAGATTAGTGCCTGGAACAAAGAAAGCACTCAATAAATATAGGCTACTGGTTAATTGGTAGACCTCAAAGTACAAACTAAGTGAGGTCATAAGAAGAGAATGGAGAGAGAAAGGGACAATAGCAAAATATATGAAAATAAGATACTCTGTCTGGGGTCAAATCTCTACAGTAAACGTCACCAGGGAAACCAAAGTTTCTGGGATGGGAGTTGCATTTTCCTTTGCTGAAGGAGTGTGGCTCTCTCCCCAATGCCCAAAGACACCTCCATTTGTACACAACTGGGCAGCACAGTGGTTGACAAGGACCAGAGCTGAAAGGGAATCTGCTCGGTGAGATTCAATTTCATGTTTTTGTTAATAGCTTTCTCCTGCTTCTCACAGATAGAAAGCAAGTCACCCCAGGGATGTGACCTCACCTCTCAATCATTTAAAAACAGAAAATAAATGTCCAGAGAGATTAAAAACACAGGTCCTGTGTCCCGAAAGGTTGTCATGTGACAATCGTGCATCTTCGTGGGAAAGATGAAAACTCCATGTAATCCTATTACGAGTATTTCCATTAGTCACGAAGGCTCACCTTGGTAATCTGTTTCAACTGAAAGTCCTGTCATTCTCCAAAACCCAATTTAGAAGGTGCAGGAACAAAATGTAAGTTTGTGCCAATTTCTCAGAGATGGGCAAAAATCTTCCCCTAAGTTCATTTGGGGTTCTTGTTTTCCCCTAAGCTCTTAACTCCAGGGCACCAAGAGCGTTCCTTCCCAATGTTCACCCGGGGTAATCTTGCCCTCCCAGGCCTCCTTAGATCCCATAGGCACTCTAGCTTCTACCTACAAAGCTTCGAGGGCAAAGATGCAGGGATCTTAACAAGCAAAGGCCCAGCCACCTCGACATCCAAGTTCCATGTGCTTGGGGATGCTCTGGGGACGTCTGTGGGAGGGCGTGCCCAGGCCTGGGGCTGGGATGGATATAAGAAAAGTTAGGACCAGCCAGCCCATTCATGCTACACAGCTCAGGACCAGAATGCTGACCTCGTGTCTGTCCTTACGCTGTCCTCTCCACCACATTATTTCAGCCACACTGTGGGCGGGTGGGGATAGTCGGCTCCCTTGTACATGGAGGAAATGGAAGTTCAAGGTTTAACCCAAACCCCAGGACCAGCATGTGGTAGATGCCGCCCCTACCACCGCAAGACCAGAACCTAGTCCTTCCGCTTCCAGGTCTTTGTGTTTTTCATCAGAACACTCCAGCCTCCTGCTCAAGCTGAGTTGTGCTTCTGTTGCTTACACCCAGGGAACCCTGGGCAAGTACAAACATTCTTGGAGCCTGCTATATAAAGAACATTTGTGCCCCCTCAAATTCCTACGTTGAAACCCAATCCCCGTGGGATGGTATTAGGAGGTGGGCCTTTGGGAGGTGCTTAGGACATGAGAGTGGAGCCCTCATGAATGGGATTAGTGCCCTTATAAAAGGCACCCCAGAGAGCTCCCTTGCCTCTTCCCCCATGTGAGGGGACAGTGATAAGACAGCTGTCTATGAACCAAAAAGTGGGCTCTCCCCAGACACTGAATCTGCCAGCACTTTGATCTTGGACGTCTCAGCCTCCAGAACAGTGAAAAATCAACGTCTGCTGTTTATAAGCAACTCAGCCTATGGTATTTTGTTATAGCTGCCCCAAAATGGACAAAGATACAGCCTTCTCTATAAAGTGGTGACAAATTATCATATTCACTTCTCAGGGTGCTGTGCGCATTCAACAATGTAAAGCAAAAATGAATAACATGCTCAGCACAGTGCCTGGCACACAGTAAGACTCAAAAACTATCCATGCATTACTATAATTACTCATCCCTGAGGGTCAAGAGGCCTCACACTTCGGTGCCCACTGTACACCCCCCTGTTGGCACCATTTGTTCCAACCCAAGTGAACTACTGGTTCTTCTCCAAATGTGGCATCTTCTTTCTCCCACTTTCTTTTGTCTATACTGTCCCCTCCATCAAGAACATCCGTCCTCCATTCTCCATTTCTTCCAAAATGTCTCATAGTTCAGGAAATAGCCATCTCATTTCTCCATGAGTTCTCTTCGTACCCTGCACACACCTCTTTCGACCCTCCCGACCTGGTACAATGATTGCTGAGTCTCCTGTCCGTGTTGGATGGGTGGATGAACGAATGGACTAGCAATTGAACGGATACGTGAATTATCAACAAAGCCACTTTTGAAAATTTTGACAGCGGACACAGGTTTTGAGCATCTGTGACTGGGAAGGAGCCCTCAAAGTTGATACACGAGCCACTATATTGGGCCAACAAAACATCATCTCTATCAAAATTAGGAACTAAATGTCAAGGCTCTCAGATGCAGTTTCATAAATTATCTCAACTCGACAGCCCAGAAGAATTAGACTATGGATTTTATTGGTTCTCCATAGCATATGTTGACAGTCTTTTTGGCAGCCTGAAAATGACATTTCTCTCCCTAGCCAATATGGCCTCTTTTCCCACTTAGCAAACATTGATAGATATGTTTTTTCTGAGTTGTTCATTTCAGGTTGCGATTTCTAGCCCTCTTTGGTGTGTGCATGAGGATCTGTCTGCTTCAGAGATTCAGAAACCCCATCCTCTTGGTGTGAGAACAGCCCTGTGTTGTCCACAAGCCTGACTGCGCGCCCCAGTACAGCTTCAAAGACCATACACAGGGGAGGGGAGAAGAGAGCCCGGGCCGGGGGGCCTTTCCAGGAGAAAAGCGGAGAAGCGGACCTTGAATTTTCTCCTGCAAGAGTGGAAGCTGGGGAGAGGCTGGGAGAGAGCTCACGGGCTTCAGAGGAAAACACAGGCTCAGGCACTTCCTAGTTGAGAAAGCCAGGGACATTATCTAATCTCTCTGTGCCTCAGTTTCGCTATCTGCAAAATAAAGGTGATAATACCATCCTCCTGAGAATCCAGGAAACGCCCAGGTGTGAATGCCGGCTCCAACGCCACACATTGCTTTACCTTTCTGAGCCTCAGTTTTTTCATCCATAAGCTGGGTTTAATGAACCTACATCACGGTGTTGAAAATTAAGTTAGCTAACAGACCTAAGGTGCTTACTGTTGCGCCTGGCTCCCCGAGAGGGCTAAGGAAAATGCGGCTATTCATCTTAAGGATAACAGGAATACACATGTTCACTTTCTTTCTCCCCCTAAGTAACCACGGAAGGCAGGAATTCATACAACAGACAGGGTGACTGTCTCCTGTGTCCCAGGCTCAGTGCTAGGCTCTGGTGGGGGGGCACACAGTTCAATGAGACAGTCTGCGACCTCCTGGAACTTCAGTCCAATGGAGGAGGCAGATGTGTAAGCACACATGTCCAACTCAGGCCACAAATACCAGGATGGCTGCAGAGGAGGGAGCAGAGCCTGCTGCCTGGGGACAGGGCAGCTGGAGACAGGGGCTTCCAGCAGAGGGGGAGAGAAGAAAAAGGGGAAAGCACCAGCCAGGGGCCCGTTTAGACACGGCCTCGGTATCATGGAGATCATCGGGGCACCGGGGGCTCTAGGCAGACCTCCACTGCCGTCAGGAAGTTCTAAGCGGCCCCCTGTAGGATGAACCCCCACGGCCTCTCGGTGGTCTTCTCACTCCTGGCTTCCCTCCCTCCAATCTGCTCTCCACACAGCAGAGGAAGGAACTCTGCGACTGGAGAAAGGAATCACATTACCCGCCATGCCCCCACCCTGACAAAAGCCGTGCAGGAGTCTCCCTGGCAGAACGATGGAGCCCCCCGCCCCACAGACCCGGTCCCTGCCTTCCCCCACGCCGGCCTCTTAACGCAACCCTCCGCCCTCAAGCTCAGCGGGAAGGGAGCCCGAAATTGCTGCTGGGGACAACGAGGCAGTTGTTCTCTTGGGTAAGTGACTTCTGGGGCCCATGCAGACGTGCCAAGAGTACAGCTTTCACAGAGGTGATCACCTGAGCGACACGAAAATGACGGCCAGGGCAGTGCCCAAATCCAGGGAAGAATGACTGCCAGGCTTCCCGTCTGGGTGATGCAGGGGGGCTCGGAGAAGCAGCACTTCTTCTGAAGGATGGGTAAGGAAAGTCTGTCTTCAGACAGACAGACAGATAAGGCAGGCAAAGTCTTGGCCAGGGCTGGGTTTACAAGTCTCCTCAAAGCTGACAGAGACACGCGCTGTGGTGGGGCAGCCAAACTCCACTGTGTTCTAAGAGACGTGTGCCACCTGCAAGCTAATATTCACTCATTTATTCACTCACTCAGTCAGTCAAGAATTTCCTGAGCACCGACTACAGTGCCAGGTACAGTTCCAGGTAATAGAGGTAAATAAAACTTCTCCCCTCAGGAGCTTACACTTTAGTCGAGGGAGAAAACTCAAAATAAACAAGTGATTAAGAACGTATTAATGATAATGTTAGCAATAACAACAGCTAATATTTAGATGTGCCCTGTGCTTTTTCTAAGCATCTGCATATTTTACATCACTTAATTCTCAATGACAGCACCGTGAGGTGGGTACTGTGTTATCCTCATTGTACAGAGGAGGGAAATGGGGGCCCAGAGTGGGTAAGTAACTTGCCCAAGGACACACAGACATGTGGTGGAGAGAAGCTTCGAATCTGGGCAGGCTTCCAAGAATAATACCATGGCTAAAACTACAGCCACGTTTCCCTGGCACTCCTCACGTGCACTGCTCTAATTTGGTTCCAGGCATCAACACGGCAGTCAGGAAGTGAGAGAGGCAGTGCCACACCAGGGTCTGTAAGATTCCAGGGTCCTGTCACGATGCTCTTCTGATACTGAGAGAAGGAAAGAGAAGCCTGACGTAGCCCATTCTGGGACTCCTGGCTCCAGGACAGAATTACCTGGAGAGCTGAAACAAAGTGACACACAGGCCCCACCCCAGCTCAACTGCATCAGGATCTTTTGGGGGTGGAAGGTGGGGCCCAGGCATCGCTCAGGATTAAAAAGCTCCCCCAGTAATCCTAATGTTGAGCCAAGGTTCAGAACTACTGGAAAAGCTGAAACCACTCATTTTGATTCAATGAAGGAAAAAAAAAAATCTCTCACTTTCATTGAAACCCATCTGAAAAAGTATCTGCCTCCTCACGTCTGTATTGAATTTTTCTGTTTACATAAACACTTTCTCCTTCCTGGTCTAATCGACCACTTTAAACAGCTCTGTGCGAGAGGGAGCCGTGTGCCCATTCCACAGACGAGGAAGCTGAGGATCGCAGAGCCCAAAAGACTTGCCTGAGGGTATCCAGCACCAAGACGGGAAACCAGCTGTCCCAACTCCAAATCCAAGAGGACTTCCTTAAGTGAAAGGACCAGAGATGTCTGAGACGCTTAAAGAAAACCATGGCCATTCATTGCACAAGGGAAGGAGTTCAAGGGACCTGGTTTTGACACTTGACCCCAAAAGATATCCTTAGTAGGGATGACCAAAGGTTTTTACTGCAATTACGAAGTGGCAACATAGAGCCAACTGACCAGGGTGGACTGCATGGGGCAGGAGAGAGCACGAGACGTGTTCCTCAGAGACCGTTTGAAGATGAAGTGGCGGTTTTGCGAGTTGCAAGGCAGGACCATTAAGGCCGGTGGGTGTCTGTCTGTCACCAGCAGCTCCATCTGCCTGCAGACAACAAATGTGCGAGTCTCTTGCTTGGTTGGCTTTCTTGAGTGGGTTAAACCTCCCCCCTTACAATCTTGTTTGAACCACTGATTTGCTTAGCAAACACTTTCTCTATAAATAATGAATAAGTAAACTCCAGCCTGCCGCTGATAAATTATTATGAGTTGGGAGTTAATGGGGTGTAAAGGAGGCAGCGAAACAGCCCTGACTTCTGGTCTGCAGCCCCTACCCTACATTCAACCCTTGGAAAATGTGCTAAGCTACCTTACTGCCTATTAAATTGGTGTCTCCTCCTGCCACCCTCACTGCCCAAGACCACCCTCCGCCCACCCTCTCCCCCTCCATTCATTACCAGCTTCCATGCTCACCAGCATGGAGTTCCACAAAAATTAGAACCAAGGGGAGAAAACACAGAGGCAAAGACGAATCTGATTCTTTTAGCCTTGCTCCTGGTTCTTCATTTGGGTGGTCTGTTTTCTTTTCAGATCTGAGTATGTGACCCACCGTTCATTCCCACAGATGTGCCGTCTGCTGAAATTCCCATCTATGGATGCGTCTGTAGACTTATGTGTTGCTGGTTCTAACCCAGTGATACTAGTACTCTGACCACAGCCTCCCCACCCTACCCTGCCATCTTGCGTTGCCTCAAGGATTTGGCTTTAATTATGACACACTGTCTGACTCCACCATGTCCCAGAAGAAAAGTCCCAAATGTTCATTCCTAGCACCTGGCTGTGCCCGATTGAGAGCAGGCTCTCAATAACTATTTGCTGAATGGCTAGATGGCTAGTTCGTTAAAGGAGTGGAGGATGGGTGCATGAATGGATAGGTGGAAGGGTGGGAGGGTGAACTGATGAATGGAGGGATGGGTAGTTGAGTAGGTAAATGTTGGATGGATGGATGGATGGATGAATGGGAAGGACAGACGGGTGGGTGGATGGATGGAGGGATGAATAGGTGGGTGGGTGAATGTTGGATAGGTGGAGGGAGGGAGAGGTGGGTGGAAGTGAGGTGGGCGAATGTGGGGGGGTTGGAGGTGGATGGATGGGTGGGTGGATAGACGGGTCTGTGAGGCAGGTGGGATTATAAGGTGGATGGATGAATTGATGAGACAATGGATGGTTGGATGGATGAGAAGATGGATGGTTGGATGGTTGAGAAGATGGATGGATGAGTGGTCATTCACTCCTAAGGGTTCAGCTTAGGCCAACCAGGCCCAGACAAGGAGGTAAATGACCCAGTGAAGGATGAAGTAGGTAATGTTATAATCCTTTCACAAACACGGAAACTGCGAGCTAGAAAGGTAAAAGGCTTGTCTAAGGTCACAGCGGCAGCGGAACTTCTTGAACTCTTGGCTCCTTCCTCCTTACACGCCCGTTCCTGGACGTTTTCAGCACCTGATGGAAGGCCCGTCCCTCCAGAGGCCATGGACAGCACCAGTTTTTCATCTCTAACTCTGTAGCGGGGTGGTGAGATAAGCCCCAGGGATGTGCCAGCACCAAAGCGGAAAGCAGGAGAGGGAGAAAGAGAGCAGCGAGGCCAGAGAGGGCAGCGCTCCTGCAGAAGGAAGGGCTGCAGGCCGGCTGAGCCTGAGAACCCGCGGCTTATTCACAAGAAAGAAGAACCATCCGTGGCTGCAGCGCAGCACGTTCGGTTTTGAGAAACTGTCAAAGGCAGCCCTTGACGCTCGGAGAGAGATCACACCCGGGTGACTGAGAAGCAACGACAGAGCCCACTGGTCTACAGACACTTCCAGACAAGTCCACCGAGAGTCCTTGATCTGCGCCTCCGAGTCCCAAAGGGCTGTGCCAATAGCTTCCTGGGAGGGACTGGCCTCCTTGGGGAAATTCTGAAGACGGTTGGGACCCCTTCCTTGCCTTTGAAGATAACTCGATCTGTCCCTGCTTGGCGCTCCTCTGGGTCTTTTAACACCTAGAAGAAACGGAATCCTCTTTTGAAGAGGACTCGGAGACAGACCTTTTGATTAAAGGCGAGAGCAACTTCTCAGCCCCAAGACTGTGTTTCTGTCAAAGCGAGAAGATGACAGGAGGGCTGGGGAGAGGGAGCCCTGCTCCTTGGCAGTCAGTCAGTCACAGCACGGGGACGGTCACAGCCCCAGAGGCCGCTGAAGGGCTTCAGTGGTCCCCCAAGAACAGGGGACTGATTGCGGGTCCCCTCAGTTGCAGTCCCAACATGAAACTTGAGTCACTGCCACCCGCCAATTCACGGGACAGTTCTCTTCACCAATAAAGCGCTTACAGATACCTGCTGTGACAACACCAGCCGTGAATTCAAAACCCAGCTCCGCCAGCACAAAAGTGCCAACCTCAGCTGGCACCTGGGAAAAGTCAAAGGCTTAGAACAACACCAGACATGCAGTCAAGGCTTCATAAACTATCTGCTATTATTATTCTGATAGGATTTTAAATTATCCCACATTTCTCTAGCCTTGGTCACTTCCTGAAGAGTTTTCAGCTTTGTCATTCCATTGGCTTGTTCTAGCCACCCATGGAAATATACCCTGTCATTCCCATTTTACAGATGAGAACACCAAGGTTCTGTGGCGGCAACAACAATGAATACTGATGCCTTCCGGCACCCGATCTGCCCAGGCTCTGTTCTCAGTGCCTTACATGCATGAATGCAACCCTCACAACAATCCCACAAGGTAGGGACAATCATCATCTCCATTGCGCAGATGCAGAAACTGAGGCTCAGAAAGGCTAAATGACGAGCAATACAAAAAAAAAAAACTAGTGTTGGCAAATCTGCACCAAAATTCAATTAGTCAGATCCAGACAACTGGTAAACCAAACATTTCCCCACAGGCTATTCTGCTGACCATCAGCTCATATTTCCTGATGACCCACAAGGCCAGACACTGAAGGACACACAGCAGCTCGACTCTGACAGGTCAGATTTTTTTTTTTTTTTCAGTTTAAAATTTCTACACAGGGGGAAAGTCTCATAAATTTTCTCTGTACCCAAGGATAACAGAAGTAGCCAGACCAAGACAATGATCTATGAAACTCATCTGGGTGGCCTTGGAGAATGGCCAAAAAGAACATTCAAATGAAGAGTTCATTCCGTCTTTAGGGTGACACAGTCCAGTCCAGTGGAGGTAAGGCTTAAACTCTGAGGTCAGGGGCGCAAAGTTACACCCCAGCCCCGGCTCAGACCAGCTGTGTGTCTTTGCACAAGCCACCTCATTTCCCTAAGTCCCAGCTTCCTTATCTGTAAAACGGGGACAACAATTAAATGACGCAATATCTGCAAAGTCTTTAGCACAGAACACAGCACGTAGTACATATTCACCAAATACGTCCCCCTTAATCAATATTCAGAGAGCCGTTTCACAACAAAGCCCTCTTTCATATTAAAAATGATTCAACCAAGCAACCAACTTCCTCTCCTTATTTTTAAAGGAGAGTGGTGGCTGAACATCAACGATTAGGTTTGAAAACAATACACACTGTGCCGTGCCCAGAGAAACCGTCTCCTGGGAGTCGATTCATTTCCAGCCTCGGCGACTCCACACAGCCATTGTGATGAATTTCAGCTCTTTCCTGCTGCGAACACTTCCTGCGAATGGATCTTCCAGCTGTGCCTCAGACCCCTCTGATGACTGTCACGAGCATCTCTGAAACTGTCCCACCATACTTGTGGTTCAGAGGGTGCAGCGCTGCATTCCCACCTGAACCCTCGCCCTAACCTAGGATCACAAGGGGGGTTGTCACTGGGGTGGGGTCAAATGTCACCAGGCAGGTGAATAGGGAAGTCTGCAAATAGGTATAAAACCACAGGCCAATGAACTGTTAAGGCTGCAAGAGTTCCGAGGGACACTTTTTCTTGCATCTTGCCTGTTCTTTCAACACCAGCTTCTGAAACTGCTGACCGCTCCCCCTGGGGAAGCACTGTCTGCCCCGGGCTGCAGGGACAACACATTCTCCTGGTTTTCCTCCAGTTCTCTGGCCCCTATTTTCAGCCTTCCTTACAGGAATGCTCTGTCTTCTCACTTTGGTCTTTTCTCCCAGGGCCACTGGTTCTCAAAGTGAGGTTCCCACATCAGCATCAGCTGGGCACCCGTTACAAACACGACTTCTCAGACCCCCATCCACGAGGACTGAATCTGAAACTCTGGGGGTGGAGCCCAACAGTCTGTGTTTGCACAAGCCTTCAAGGGGATTCTGATGCACCGTCAAGTTCGAGAAACACTGCCCCAGGCCCTTTCCCCGGGCCGTGGCTCCCCATCTTCTCTCTCTAGTATAGAACTCATCTCTGAACAATGATATATTTACATGCCTCTTTAACATCACCCCTTGGAAGGCGCATGGGCACCTCGCACTCAACACGCCAACTCAACTCTCTTGATTTTGCTCCCTGAACCTGACGTGGTTCTGCAGTCTCCTTCTCAGAGAGCTTTGCAGGCACCTAAGCAACGAGGTCTCCCCCTCCGCCCCTCCCCACTTCTCCATCATATCCGATCCTTTCTTTCTCTTTCCTTCCAGTGACATTGGAAGGACATTTCCAGAACAATGTAGCCCATGGGCAGAGGGGGTTCTGGGCCCTCGGACATCCAGAGAATGGAAAAAGTAAACACGAAATACAGTTTCTCTTTAAAGCAAATCTCTCCTTGGATTTCTGAAATCCACCAAAAATCAGCGAGCATCTACACTGTGCCAGATACGGTGCTTGGGTCTTGGGATATGGTTAGTCTCTCTCTGTCTGTCCTTCCTACCTCTCTCGTTCCCCTTTTCTGCCAAAACAAACTCTTATTTCACGTTCGAAGATATATGCTCCCAATGCATACATTAATATAGCTATTGATTTTCCTCTTGCCAGTCATTATCAAGATCTATTTATCCCCCGGCTCCCCATTGATTGAGGAGAGCAGTTTTCCCAGTGGTCAATCAATTCTGATATCCTCCATGACAAAGAGTCAATATCTATTTATTATTTGATTTATGGGCTTAATTATCTTAAACATGATCAGGCAGGGACAAAGCTGAAGTTGGGCACTGCCCAAGCAACTGAAGCCGAGTTGGGAATACATCAAACTAGACCCCAGGCCAGCAAGTCCCCAGAGCAGTGAAAACACCCCGATCTGACACTTGCCACTCCCGCCCAACTCCCCCCATCCTGGAGTCGGCCACAAGGAGAGGGAGGGAAAGGGATGGACGCCAGGGTTTCAGCTGGCACCTGCGGCCAACTCAACAAGTCCCAAGCCAGGAGAGCTTGGTGGTTGGACAATGAGTCTGACTTGGAGGTGGGTCAGCCTTGGCCTTCCCCAGGGGAGAGGATCCAGCCATGGAGCATTCTAAGAGGTCAGTGGAGCATTAAAAAGAAGGAGGGACTTAGGTACGGCTGGGAAGGGAAAGATGACAAGAGGAGGGTTTGATATGGACTTGCGTCTAAATGGGACAGTCTTGGGTTCAAATTCTGCCTCTTCCTAGCTTGATGACCTTAGGCACATTGCTTCATCTCTCCATTTCCTTGTCTATAACTGGGAATTGAATGGTACCTAATGATTCAAAGGACAGAAAAGCCAGTATTTGCATGCAGGTTGATCAGACTGCAGGGAACCAGCTTTTAATTACAATCTCGCCTCCCATCACGAGGTGCTTCCTGTGCTCCTGAATCTTCCTGTAACCACCGCCTGCCAGCGAGGCTGAGGACACTGTGCCTCTGGTTTCTGGAACACACGTTAAGGACCTGATGTTGCCCACATTTGTCTTCAAAACATGGGAGAGCAGCTGGCTATTTTTAACTTGGGTAAATAGTGAAAGCTGTTGAAAATGCCTTTGTTTCCAAAGGACTACCAGCTCGCTGCTCCTTTTCCCCTAGGGCAGCATACCAAATGCGTTTCAGAACCCAGGGCATTCAAACGTGCATTTGTTCCCACTGATGTCTGATTAGGATCAACCCTAACTGTCCACACCATTCCTCCAGGAAGGAAACACACCAACAATCCTGCTGCGAGTTCTCCTAAGAAAAGGGATTGCCCCAAAGTGGTCTTTCTAAAATGCAAATCAGACCGTTATCTCTCCTCTGATTAAATCACTGGGTGGCTCCCCCGTGTCTTTAGGAGAAAGTTCAAATTCCTTAGCTTGGCTCACAAGGTCCTTTAAGCTCATCTCCAGCTTCTTATCCCTTGTTATCCCCATACGGATCCTATATTCCAGCTCCTGACTCTTGGCTGCTCCTCGCTCTCCAGTCTTGCTCCCTCCCACCTCCAGCCCTTTGCACATGGTATTCACTCTATTAGAAATGCCATACCTTCTTGTCCATCTGGCCAATTCCTTGATTGGATAAAGAGGGGGCTCTGGGTCCCTGTAAGCTTTTCCGATCCTATTGCAGAGATTATGACACCATTTGAGAATCATCTAGTTACCCGTCTGTGAGCCCCGCAGGGGCAGAGACCGTGCCTCCTCCTTCATTTCCAGCACCACAGCTGGCACCTTACACATGATGCGTGTTTGGGGCAAATGCCCCCAAACCACTCAGCCTCTTTATCGTATTATTATGACTTACATCACATAATTGGCTTCTTTTTTCTTTCCATCACCGTCAATTCTCCCACATGCTCTAACCACCCCCCCCCGCCCCCCCCACCCCAGTTTGTACTATATTTTCCTTCTGTCCCACTCGATTCTCAGTGATTCTAAGCAAACAGTACCATTCATTGTTCGCTGCTACACTTGCCTGGAGGAGCAGGATGTGCTAATGCAGGTGAGTATTTCTGGAGACTGTTATTCACTCATTCAACAAGTATTTAAGGAGGACCTGATCTTTTAGGGGCTGTGGAGACAGAGATGAGTCAAATAGCCAAGGTCCCACTTTCCTGGGGCTTCTATTCTAAGGTGGGGGAAGGGACAGAGGGCAGAGAGACAACAAGCAAGCAAACAAATTGAGGAACAGAAGAATTATCTGACAGTGAGAAATGCCCTAACGAAGATAAAACTCAGTGACATCATGGGAAGGACTCAAGTCGCGGGAGTCGTGTGCTGGGGGCCACTCTGGATTGGCCTCAGGACTCCACGGGCTTCTGGTTGCCTCTACTGCCTGCCTGCTTCTTCTCAGTCCCCTGTGCAGGGTGACCCTTCCCACCAGGCCACTCGATGCTAGGGGTGCTCCAGGCTCTGTCCTCGGGTGACCTCCCTCTCTTCCCTGGATGCCCTCAGCTTCCATTGAAGCCCACAGCTTCAATCACTGCTTATACACAGATGACTCACACACGGTTATTTCCAGCCAACATTTCATCTGAGCTTGAGACTAGTATATCCAGCTCCCGACTCAACATCTCCTCCTGGAAGGCTCAAAGGGGAGAGAGGTTAAGTCACTTGGCCAAGGTGCAAGCCAGGAGCAGAGCTGGGACACAGATCCAAGTAGCCAAACCACAGCCGTCCCCTCGTATCATTTGATACTCTAATAAACACAAAACACCTGCTGTTTGTAGTGCCAAGGATGCTTTGGCACCTGGGAGGAAATATACTCCTTCTAATAGCTGCTATCATTATCATTATTGCCATTATTGTTGTTGTTAGAATATCATCATTATTACTATAGCAACTGCGAGATACAAGGCATCAAGCACCGCCAGCCACAGAAGACATTATGCTCTAGCCTTTCCATATCCGATCTCTAATTCTTATCATGATCTTGCAAGGGAGATCGATGTTATCCCATTGTATAGAGGAGGAAACTGAGGCAAACAGGAGCAGAGAAATTTGCAATAGACCCAAATCCAAAAAAGGGAGTGTTCATTCATACATTGTTTAATGAAAATACAAGCCACAAAACAGGATTGCTGGGTGAGTCTATCTTCAGTGGGAGAAGGAGAGCTATCCACAAATGTGTGAGCAGCACAGAGCTGCTGGCTTTTCACAAAACCCACATGATTTTCCTCCTGGGAATACAGTTGCTATTTCTCAGCCTCCCTTGCGGTCAGGTGTGGTCAGGGCACTGTGCAGCCCATGACACATGAGTGGAATAATGTGCACCACTTCTAAACCTCCCACATGACCCTCCATACTTGTCCCTCTTTCCCCAGCTAGAAGCAGAAGACTCTGAGCCCTAGGGATGGATCCAAAAGAAGGGATTGGTCTTGGATCCCTCCACCCATGAAGGAAAGCCATCTACCATCCAGAAACACCCATCTTGGACTATCATGTGAGCAAGACACGGACTTCTACAGTGTTAAGCCACTTAATATTTTAAGGCTTATTTGTTACAGCAGCTACTGTTACCCTGACCAACACAAACTGTGAGTTTGCATACATCCTGAGAAAACCGCCTGGAAGGATGTTCACCAAAACGTTAAGGTGATTCTCTCTGGCTGGAGACCTTATGGGTGAATTGCATTTTCTTCTTTTTGCTGATCTGCATTTTCTATAACAAATGAGTTACCACTTGTGTAATAAGACACAAAAGTTATGTTTCAAGGGATGACGGGTGTCACACGTGCTAATGTAGAATCTTTGAGATTCCAGAAAAGGGGTGGCCAGTGGTAAAGTCTTCATCCATGCAAGTGCTCTGCTGGTCATACAATTGTTTACCAAAAGGCCTATGCAATGTACATGGGATGATGCTAATAATAATGATGATAACGATGCAGTACATTTATAGCGCTTCGTTCACAAAAGTCCCGGGGTTCTTCACATTCCAGCACAATTAAAGGCAGCCACAGACAAAAACCTTTTCAGCTGTGCTTTATAAAGGGAAAGCAATTCAGCTTTTTGCACATAAAAGGAAGCCGATTCCACTGGATGTTGGGGGATGGAATCTTCATGTGCTCAGGCCCCCCAAGTCTTATATGTTATATTTAGGACAATCAAACTGGCCCGAAGGAAAAAGAAAAATCAGAAAGCCCCGGAGTACAGAGTTACAGAAAAAGCACGTCGAGATCTCATTGTGGCATCGAGTTACCATCCTAGCAGAAGGCAGGGTCCTCCATTTGTCTGTCAAAGATGGTAGCTCGGTGCTATTATATTTGAAAGCACGAAAAACAGGAACCGATTCGGAGTTGGAAAGAAAGAATCTACTAAGTAGCTCCTGATATTTACCAGGTTTAAAATGCTGTGCAAATGAGGTCCCAGGAGATTCCAGGACCACCTCATCCCCAGGAGGTGGGTGAGGGCGGGATGTCGCGTGCAGGCGAGCAATACTGTTGACCTTGCATGCCTGCGAAATTGCATTTGGACTCCAGGGGCCCAGCGAAGGGACTGAGGACACACGCCAAATGAGAAGTAAAAAAAAAATCTTCCTGAGAGCAGTGAGCAAATCCTGCCCTTCCCTCCTTCTCTTTCCCGGGGCGTAAAGCCCCTCTATCACAACCAGACATTTATGGAACGCCCCTCAGGTCCCACTCCCTCCTACTCTCACCCCTGGGAAAGCATCTTGATGAAGTTCACTGTGGTCCCAAAGGCAGAGGAACCATTCAACATCTTTCCTGGGAGCCCCACACAGGTGGAAATGTCAGACCAACAGCCAGGACACCCGAGAGCCCCGATTCCTCTGCTGTGTCCTTCAGGGCTGGCCTTGGTGGATGCCATCACTGTGCTCAACCAAATGAGGTTTTTTTTGAGGACGATTAACTCTGAGCTAACATCTGCTGCCAATCCTCCTCTTTTCACTGAGGAAGACTGGCCCTGAGCTAACATCTGTGCCCATCTTCCTCTACTTTATACGTGGGATGCTGCCACAGCATGGCTTGATAAGCAGTGCATAGGTCCACACCCGGGATCTGAACTGGTGAACCCCAGGCCGCGGAAGAGGAATGTGCAAACTTAACTGCTGCACCACCGGGCTGGCCACCAACCAAATGAGTCTTGACACAAGAACCAGCCAGCTGAGCAAAAGAGGCAGCCGTGAGGCCAACAGGAAACTTCCAGAGTGGTGTGAGCAGCTCCTGTTTAACATTCTTCACTGGCTTCCCACTGCACTAGGATAAACTCCATGCCATTGTCTGCACTTTTGAGCCCTGCAGCCTGTTTCCTGCCACCCTGCTGTCACTCATCCACTTCCTTCTGGTCCTCAAACCCACCCATTTCATTCCCACCTCAGGGCCTTTGCACCTGCTGAGTCCCTGCCTGTGCTGTTCTTTCTCTGCCTCTTTGCAGGACTGTCTCCTCCTCCTCATTAGGTCTCAGCTCAAATGTCACCTCCCCTTAGACACCTCTTCTGGGCTGCTCCTCAGAGCTGCCCTCTGGTCACTCTGACCTGTCCCCCTGTGTGTGGCCTTCACAGCACTTAACACAAACCTTGGATTATCTTACTTAATTGTCTGTTTAACTTGCTACTGTCTGTCTGTTCGACGGGAATGTCAAGTCCTTGAAGAAACCATAGGAACTGTGTTTGAACAAACAGCATGCAGCCTGGCACTCAGCCCGGCCGAGAAACACCTGTGGAGGCCACGTGAGTGAGCTCGGTCAGCACCGAAGCTACGAGGCGGCTCTGGGGCCCCCGCTGGCTCTCACAATGGGACAGTCCAGGCCCTCGCTCATTTTGAACTCAGCTGCTCACCTCCCCCTGCTTCTAGGCAGAGTTGCTCTGCCTAGAGGTTTCCGAGGTGTGCAGGAAGCTCCTGGCGGTGGGAAAGTCTGCTCGCTCAGAGTAGCAAGTAGGAAGAGCTTTCTTTAAAGCCGGGGCCTGAGCTTGCGTGTCATCAGAATCTCCTGCAGGACTTCCTAAAACATAGAACCTGGGCCACCCCCCAGCGCCTCTGATGGGGGAAGGCGGAAGAATTTGCATTCTAGCAAGTTCCCAGGTGAAGCTAGTCAGGGGTCGGCACCATGAAGCAGAGATTTAAATAATCAGGGGCTTCTAGAAAAACATTTGGGGGTTTGGGGTGAGGGCTTCTGGGAAACTTCTAGGCAAACTTGGTGAGCTGCTAATATTAATGAAATGAGTCTTTTGCACGGAAAGAGAAGGTGTGTGTTTTTGTGGGAGAAGGAGGGTGGGAGAGAGAACGAGAGGGAAGAGAGTTGGTGTGTGGCTTAGGGGTAGATGGAGGAGCTGTGTGCGTGTCCTGGGCCCCCAGGAATCTACAGGGCATTGCAGAAGCACATCAACACAGACTCAAAGCCACAAAAAATAAAGTTCAGTTTAGTAAGCTGGCGGTTCTCAAACTGTGGAGCAGCGAATCCTCTGGGACGTAATAAAAGAGACAGATGGGGCCCGGGCCTTGTATTGTGACCAGGTCCCCCAGATGATTCTGATGCCGTCAAAGGTGACGAACTCCGTGACATGCTACTGCTCACGAGTCGAGCCCATTCCCCTTGACCTGGCCGAGGCCTCCGTGGCAAAGAAGGAACAGGCTAGACTGACATTCAGATGTCCATTTGCTCCATTCCAGGTTCTGCCAGTTACTTGTTCTATGACGTGGGGAAGGGCCCCCTTTGCCTCCCTGACCTCAGTGTTCCCATCTGTAAAATGGGCACAGCGATAAATGGGAGAACATCACCCGGCCTGGCCCGAAGCAAAGCCCTTGCTGAAGGTTGGTGGAATCGGTTGCTTTGTTTGGCTCATTTTGGGGCTTGGCATTTATCAGCATGAGATAAATGTTTTCCCTCGACCAGGGAAATGGGTTCAGCAATGAGGCTCAGCTTTGCCTGTTTCAGCTTTAAAAGAGGAACCACCTGATGGAACCCCGGTCTCTGCTTGGCCCTGAGCTCTCTGTGCCTTCCTCTCCCGAGGGAGGGCTGGAGCAGAAGCTAACGAGGGCACTGGGACACTGGGATAAACCTTGTGGGAAGAATGGGGCGGCCTCTCCCTCCCTAGACTCTGCCTCGGAGGCGACAAGGGTGTCGGCTGGTGTAGACCCTCCTCTCCTGTCAAAACAGCAACCACGATGGGTGGTCTTCATAACACAGCCTTTCCGGTCTGGCCAAGGGCAGGGGATGGGACGGGAGCAACGATGCTCATTCCACCGAAGTCATCAGCTCTTTGATCCCGATGGGAAATTAGGGCAGACACACTGACATTTCCTTGAACCGCTGTTGCCTCTGCAGCCATCAAAATCCTCCCCTTGGGTCCCCAGCCTTTATTTTGGAGGTTCCCCAAGTTTTGCCCTCAAAGACACCAGGTCCTACCCCCTCCCACAACCCTCCAGCGGCTGCCTGCTGCCCTCAGCGAAAACCCAGACCTCTCACCAGGCTTGAGGGGCTCAGAGGGCCTCCTGGCTGCCTGGTGGAGCCACCTGCCAGGTTTGGTACCAGGTCCGAGCCCCAGCCAGACAGTTAGAGACTCTAGGACAGGGGTTCTCAACTGGGGCAACTCTGCCCCCTGGGGACATCTGGCAATATCTGAAGACACTTCTGGTTGTCCCAACTAGGACAACTAGTATTAGAACATAGTGGGTAAGGGCAGGGATGCTGCTAAACATCCTACAGTGCACAGGACAGCCCCTGTAAATGAATCATCCGGCCCCAGTGAGGGACTACGGTAGGGGAAGAGCCAGGCGTTGGATTGTTTTAAAAGTCCCCCCCAACACAACCAGGACTGAGAGCCTTTCCCCTCCCCTGGAAAGCTCCTGCCAGCTTCTCTACCCTCATCTTCTACCCTTTTGCCCTGCCTGTGGTTCTGCCACCACAGTTTTCTTTCACATCCACAAACACTCCCTGCTCATTCCTACCCCTGGGCCTTTGCATCTCCTGGGTGTGCCCTGCCCCCACATGTGCACAGCTGGCTCCTGGCATTCAGGTCCCTGCCCAAGTATCATTTCTTCAGAGAGGCTGCCTGGCTCCCCCTACCTAAAATGACCCCAACACCCAAGTCCCTCTTAAGCACATCTCTCTGTTCTGTTTGCGTCAACGCACAGGGAGGGACCTACGCAAATGATCTAATTACTACTTTAGTACTACTCTGCCCACGCGCTCCCCCCACCCACCCCGGACTAGAATGACAGCACTCTGAGAACAAGGTCCATGTCTGTCTGGCTCACCATCGTCCCCTAGCATCCAGCAACGTGCCTGGGACTTCATAAGTGTTTACTAAACATCTGTTGAATGAATGAATGAATGGATGGATGGATGAATGGCAAGCACTGGGGAAGATGGGGTTTTCAAGCTGTTGGAGGATGAAGTGTATCGATAGAGACCTGTGCTCTTGTAATGGCCCCACTTTCCTCTCCTGGTCCCAGTTTCCGCCTCTGTAACATGGAAGGGATAGGTTCGGTGGTGTCATTGCTCCCTAACGAAGCCCATTCAGAGACATCCATTTCAGCTCTGCTTTGTCTTTGTCTCCCTGGCACCAGGCTAAGGTAGGCTGGCCCGTATGCCCATCACCAGATAAATAACAAATTACCACCCACTGAGATCCTCATATTTTGTAATTCTGTCCTATTTTCCACAGGAAACTTCCCTGTTTCCATTTCCTTTCATACCAGCTGGACAGATCTGGCATCAATGCTGAGCACATAACAGGTCTCCCTGGCGATATTCTCTAGGGCATGGTTCCCAAATATCGGTTGGATTAGAATGGGCTGGGGAGCTTGGTTAAAAGGTTTCACCTACGAACAGACTTGACTCACTAGGTCGAGGGTGATGTGGGTAGACTGAAAAATGGCCCCCAAGGATAGCCAGGTCCCAATCCCTGGAAACTGTGAACGTTACCGAAGATGGCAAAAGGGACTTTGCAGATGTGATTGAGTTAAGCATCTCGAAATGCGAGATGACCGCGGATTTTCTGGGTGGGTCCTAAAGGCCATCACAAGTATCCTTATAAGAGGGAGTTGCGGCAATGAAGCAAGATGCTAAACTGTTGGCTTTGAAGATGTGGGAAGGGCCACCAGCCAAGGAATGCAGCTCTAGAAGCTGGAAGAGGCAAGGAAAGGGGTTCTCCTCTGGAGCTTCTAGAAAGAACACAGCTCTGACTTGGTTTTAGCCCAGTGAGCCTGCTCCAGACTTCTGACCTGCAGAACTGTAAGAGACTAGATCTGGGACATTTTAAGCCACCAAGTTTGTGCTGATTGTTATGACAGTCTAAGGACCCTAACACAGGTAGACCCAGGAATCCACATGTTACTGACCTTCCTCTCTTTGGTGGCTCGGAAGCAGGAGGTCCGGTTGGACCGCACTGGTCCAGAGCCGTGGCAGGCTGCTTCTCAAACACGCCCGTTCTCAGAGAACCAAAGAATTTCGTTAGAGTTGGAAGGACCCTGCCTCAAATATCCACTTCTACCTGCCCATTTTACAGATGGGGGAACTGAGGCCTAGGAAACTCCACAGCAAGACAGAAGGATGAGAGACGCTTTCATTCAACTCTATCTTTACTGGCTTTCAAATTCCATTTGGAGTTTTTAAAATGAGCAATGGTGCAGGCTGTCGATAGCTTTGCAATAATCCCATAATGACCCAGTTGTGAAACAATTTAGCAATTCTGCTGCTAATTGCATTTGTGGATATAGCAATTGGGTAACTAGTTGGTTATTACTCATTCTCCAAGAGCCATACACACTACTTTACAAGGAAGCTAATCTTAGAAATACTTGTTAACTTCAACAATAATTACTAAGTAATTGGCTAGAACACGCCATTGTGAATTTATCTGGAATATGCCAGGTAATTATCTGGTCTTATGTTCTCTGTAAGATAAATCCAAGGTCCAAAAATTGTTCCAGTTGGTTGATTATCAGCCAACCATCGACCTCTGCCAGCCAATTGTGCGAATGCACGTGATTAATCAAATTACTCAAATATTTGGTTTCAAACTGAACGTTCAGATAAGAGACGTGGATGGCCAACAAGTGGACAGTGCTGAATGGGAGAGAGGGAGGCACAGAGCCCCTCCCTAGGATAAATATATAATGACACAATAGTATGGAATAAATGCCACTTCTTTGGGGCTCATCTGGCTTCTTCACACAAAATACTAAAACACTTCAGAGACCAATTACATGTCCCAAAGCTGCAGAGTCTTTATCACGGTGCCAGGAAAAGGCTGTGCTATTTGTGAAATCTCCAGGCAGTTATAGTGCTTGGGGAGGGGGACGCTGAGTTTCGTACATAATAGAAAAGGGGCCGAAAATGCAGCTGGCTTGCAGGAGGAGTGACACATTTTCATAATGACCACTCGTGTTTCAAGGATGGCTGCTAACTCAATCCGTCCACTTCCAATGAGCCAGCCTTTGGGAAAGGGAGGAGGGGGGCTTGGGGACCTGGGCTCCATGATAATACTGGAAAAGTCAGAGGGCAGGAGGCAGGAGGTCCTTAGAAGGGCCAGGCAAAGGAAAGGAGATCGTGGATTTCAGATTTCTAATTGGGGGATGTGAAAAAGAGATGTTAGCAGGTCAAAAGGTGAGGAGCTGACCAGAGAGAAATCTGGGGTAACAGACTGGTGGGAGAGTGGGTAGAAGGCCAGGGGTGGGGAAAAAACCACCTTCTAACCAGACTTCTGCACCCCAGGGGAAGGGCTATTGCTTGACGGCTGATGA
Source organism: Equus caballus (assembly GCF_041296265.1). Taxonomy (NCBI): domain Eukaryota; kingdom Metazoa; phylum Chordata; class Mammalia; order Perissodactyla; family Equidae; genus Equus; species Equus caballus. The sequence goes on along the minus strand of NC_091691.1, from coordinate 18,249,689 downwards.
AGATGATACTCACTGGATAAGAAAGGTGTTAATGGTTTTGCGATGGTAGGTTGTAAAAATGGCCACAGACTGTCCCTCTCCCTGCATCCATGCCCTTGCAGTGTCACCCTGCGAATCTGCCCATCCAGAGGTAACGTCTTTCTCCTTGCCTTGAATGGAGGTTGTCCACATGACTTGCTTTGGCCAATGGACTTAGCCAATGAAACACAACCAGAGGAGTGAAAGGCACTTGTCCATCAGGGCTTGACCTCTTGCTGTACTTGGAGCCCTGAGACCACCATGGGAATGAGTCTGAGCTAGCCTGTTGGGGGGTGAGAGGCCGCGGGGAGGAGAACCAAGGCACCTGAGCTGACAGCCTGCCAACCCGCAGACACGGGACTGAGGGCATCCAAGACTGACCAGCCCTCAATCCGACCTGCCAGGTGACCACAGACATAGCCAAGAGCCCAGCAACTGAGCCTGGCTCAGCACAGAAACACTGTCCCCAGAACAGAGAGAAACCACGAAGTTCTGTCACTCAGCAAAAGCTTATTGAAACACTCACCTAATCAGAGCACCTCAGCCCCTGAGTGTGACGTGGGCTGATTACTGGAGAGCCGCCCCTGCCCTGTGCAGAGTTGAGAACCACCGTGTTCACCCTGGTTTAAGGAGAGTTGAAGGGCCACGCCGAGATCTCCCATCCTTTCCAGGCTCTTCCTGACATGTGGGCTCCAGTCAACTCACCATCGGCATCATCAATGGTGACAGACAATAACACAGCTTCTGCCGATCACCAAGGTCTTCTAAATGGACTCAAGGGGGCTTTGCATCACAGGGAAGACATTAAGACACATCAGTTCTTCCCTGAGCCCCCAGGTCCTGCTACGGTACCTGCCAAGACGCAAGCTTTACACATTTGGGATCTTATTGACGAGTGAAGTTTAGGAAGCAGAGAGCTCCTACTTGACCTCTGGCAGCACAGGCCATACCGAGAACCCCGCGGCTGTGGCCAGTCTCAGCACAACAGGGCAGTAACTTCCAGAGTTTAAAAACACACAAAGAATTGTTTCACAACTGTTCAGCTGAAAACAAAGCTATTTTTTTTTTCAACGCCTCACATCACTGGGTAAAGTTAGAGAGAGCAAGTCCAACAAAGTTGCAAGCATCTGACATTATCTTAACGTCAGTTCTCTATTAACTGCTCCTTCTGGGCAGCTATGGACCGCAGATCCTAGATATTTAAAACCACAATGGTGAAGCCCACAAATGTGCTCTCCTACTTTAAGGAAAGTTAGTGTAACACTCATCAGGATCTTAGTCCAGGGGTCGGCAAACTAGAGTGCAAGGGCCAAATCCGGCCCTTTGCCTGGTTTTGTAAATAAAGTTTTATTGGAACACAGTCACGTACATCCATTTACATCTTGTCTGGGCCTGCGTCCGCACCACAGCGGCAGAGTTGAGTAGTTGCTAATGCAACTGTATGGCCTGAAAATATTTACTATTGGGCCCTTTGCAAAAAAAGTCTAACGACCCCTGATTTAGCCTAATTCACTCAATTTACATGCGGAGAGGGTGGGTCTCGGAGATGTTGTTTCACCAATACTTGGAGAACAGGGGCATCTAGAACCTACTTGTCTGACTCCCCGTGCATGCTCTCTCCATGGCACTGCCCTGCCAGAGAGTTTTAGCATTAAAAGTATTTTCTGGAATCTCAAATCTTAAAACCCAGATAAGCTGTGAATGGTAGAGCTACAGGTGTTCTATCCACCAGAATGTTGAACTACCCAGAACCCCCGTTTCTCAACCCCGCGGGAAGCAGAGCTTCGGGAATGAATGCACCGGTGCGGAGCCCAGGTGGGACTGACCTGGTGATGATGGCCAGGTGGGGCGGGCTCATGCAGGCGCCCATGAAGAGCACCACGTTCTCATGCCGCGTCTGCCTGTAGGCCATCACCTCCCGCTTGAAGGCCTTTAGCTGTTCCTCGTTATCCCTCTCGATGTCGATCAGCCGGATGGCCACCTCGCCGTGCCAGCGGCCGTGGTACACCTGCCCGAAGCGGCCTTTCCCGATGAGCTCGCCGATCTCCAGCTGCTCAAAAGGGATGTCCCACTCCTGAAGGAAGATGCTCGTCTGGCTGGCCTTGCGCGGGAAGCTCCGGGCCGAGAGGAGGGACAGGTTCATCTCCTCGAAGTCATCCTCCGACTCCTCGGCCTCGTCGTGGCCCTCTTCATTCTGTGGCCGGAGGGGGAGAGAGGTCAGAGCTGTTGCCCCCGCCCCACCGTCCCACGAAGTCGTGCTGGGTCCCTTTGTGCATGTGCAGGTCTGGACACATGTCTATGTGCGTTTTGGGCTGGTGCGCACATCTCTCTCTATTTTCCCAGGTAGCTTGGGTCTAGAATTGTTTACAGTGAAGGAGCTGAAAGGGAGATGGTGGTAATCTGACTCTCTTGTGCTAAGGGGGAAACTGAGGCTCAGAGAGGAGAAATGCAAGGGGGACCACCCATTCCAGTTTCCTGGGACTTCCCTGGTTTTGGCACCAGAAGTCCCACACCTTGGAAACCCCTCAGTCCCGGCAAACAGAGAGGGTTGGTCACCCTGGGAAGCTCCAGGTCACAAAGCCAGGCTAAAATACAGGTACATCATGTGTCTGCATGTAACAGGTGACAACCGTCAATTTGGTGTGTCTCTGCTTCCCCCAGGGAATTTGGAATTGATGAGTCAGAAACTGGGAGAGGTCAGAACGACTCTGCACAGGCCAGAGGCCCAGGTTCCTGTGCAGCCGGGAGGGCAGAGACAGGAGAGTGAGAGGCTGACAGAATGGGTTTACGGGCAGACCAAATGAGCTGGAATCTGGCCTCTGTGTGACCTTGGGCAGGTCACTTGCCATCTCTGAGCCTTCCTCTCCTCATCACAGAGTGGGGCTCATCAAATCTGCTCCTGGGGGTGGTGTGAGGTTTTCAGTGAGATGAAGGCCTGTTAAGTTCTTTGCACAGATCTGACCACAGGTATGAAACATGCACTGGGATGCCCGAGAAAATGCGGTAGAAACTTCAGTAGATCCGGGGCCCCACCCAGATGGACTGAATCAGAACACCAGCAGGCCAGGGCCAGGAGCCTGCATTTTGTCCTGCATGCCCATATGACTCCGGTACACTTAGGCGTGACCATGCCAATAGCTAAACACTCAAGGTCTACGGACCCACATTCCCACTATGGTGCCCTGTCCCTTGGCTCTTTTGCTGGAGTGTGGGAACAGCAGGTGCCTGAGCCCATGGGGATCCCCAAGGGCTTGAGGCCTGATGAGACAGCCTGAGGAGGTGGCCCCTTGGCTGGGTGCAGGTGCTCCTGGCCCCAAACCTGAGCAGGCTGTCTCCACTGGCACACTCAGGAGAAGGGACACAGGAAACATCTGCTTCTCTCAGGCTCAGTTTTCAACTGCCACAACAGTTCCAGAAAAGGACATAATTTTCTCTGGAAACTCTGACTCTATTCCTTTCAGTTGGGGACATACCGGCAGAGCCCAGGGGTTGAGACTCCATGGTTCTCCCCCAGGACGCATCGTTTTCTCCTCCAGTGGCTCTGGCAGTTGGGAAGAGCCCCAGAACATTCTCGATACCCCGCCAAGCCCAGGGTCCCTGAGGCCCGCCCCGCCTCCCACGTATTCTTGTGAAGGCAGTGGGGCACATCCCCTTGGTATTCACCCAGCCTTGAGCTGGTTTTTCAACTCAGAATGCAAATCACTTGCCAACTTCCACACAACGTGCTTTTCCGTGATGCACACCAGAACGGCCCATTAGGCTCAGTGCCCGGAGGGGCCACCGCTTGCTCGTCGTCCTGGAGTTAGAACATCCATCAAGCAGAGCCACCTGCCCCCCACCATGGGCCCCCAGCCTCCGGACACCCTGGCTCCTGACCTCAGTGGGCTGTGCCAAGCTCTGGGCAGCCCCCGGAAAAAGCTGCTTCATTGCTCTCTAGTTCTCACCTCCGAGGTTGGCTCCACTTCAATTTGAAGTAATGGATTTCCTTCCAAGCTTTAAAGAAAGAAAAATAAATGTGACCCTCAGGTGAAAAGGTAGGTCCATGTATCAAGTTTACCCATGTATGAAAAGTTCCAAAATGAGAAATCCTAACCATCAAGCCCTTCTCTTGAATTTCCCTTCAATGCTTGCATCTGAAATAATCCATAGCCTTGCCAGAAAGAAGCAGTGTGCAAGGACGTTGTTTTAAATAGATTTTCTGGGCTGCTCAGGGCTCATTTTTCTTTATTGCTTTGGTTTCCACTAATCTAGCAGCTTCCTTGTAAATTGGCCTAAATGCCACAAGTGGAAGAATCCTCAGAGCTCTAGGTCCTCACCAGGAAAGAATTAATCAGATCTCTAAAGTACGCTGAGATTCGGAAACTTCTAGAAGGATCTTAGCATCCATTTGTTTGCTCATTCATTCCTTCAAGTAGAATTATGTGCCAGGAACAGCGCCAGGCCCTTAGAGGGATGGAGAGTTGAAACTGGCCTGGCTCCTGACTTTGAGGAATATTACATTACTACTGAAGGGACTAAAGCAAGTGCATAGATGTTGTGCAGAAAGGCTAAAAGTGACAAGGGCCGAAAGTTAGGTACGGACTGAATAAATGGAAATTCTCAAGGGAGAGGATTGCTGGATGTATTTGAAAGTTCAGTGTTTGAGATGGACCGATTGCGCCCATCTTGTTGGATCGGGGTGTGTGGAAGGAGAGTGAGGAGGAGGACACAAGGCTGGAAGACACGTGTGTGCGTGCGTGTGTGTGTGGGATGCATGCAGAAGCTCGTGAGCTGCAGGTGCGTTCTAGATATATGAACATACTGGGAGTGGGCGCTGGGGGGCACAATGTGTTTGTGTGAGTACTAAGTATATATAGAGTACTGGGTGGGTATTATGGGATATGCTCTGTGCTCTGTTCTGTGTGCACGTGAGTTGCATGTACACACGAGGCAGGCTGTATGTTGATGGTATAACTGAGTATGTATTAGGGTGTGAGGGGAGTGTCTGAGCGCATGGTATGTGATGGGGATTTGGGGCACAGTGTGTGTTTGCAGTGTTTTGGGGTGTGTTTTTAGAGTAGAGGATGTGTATGTGTTTATAGTAGCTGGGCTGCCGAAGGCACAGAAGAGCTGGAACTGGGAGCAGGAAGGAATCACACGGATACCATGTGCCCTTCCTACGTCCCCAGTGGAAGCTTAGCAGATTCCCTCTACCTGCCCCCTCATTTTGGGGGCCTCCCCTATCCTCACCCTCAGACCCCAGGAAGCTGTTGACCCTGCAGACAGAGTCAATCCACTTGATGGAGGGGCTCCTGGTGAGAGAGAGTCTGAAAGGCTGTGAGAACCGAAAGAAGGGTCCTCACAAAGTGGCATCTGTATGATGTATGAACATTCAGCCATTGTATGAACCAATTATTTATAGCACAGCCTGGGAAGGCGGGATGGAACGGCACTGTGACAACTGATATGCTGGGAGCTTGCCGCCCTGGGGGAGATTTGGGGGGAACAACGCAGCTGGAGCCCCTCCTCACACCCAAGAAAACAGGCAGCCCTCCTCTGCTGGCATGAGGCGTGGTTACTGCAGCCGGGCCATTCCATGACTTCTCTTCTGCACTTAAGTTAGTTCCCATCACTCCAGGCACATTTAAGCAGATCGTGGGCAGTTATTGACTCTGCTTGTCCCTGGCACCCCCTGGCTGTCCGTTAATAACCTGGAGTTCGTCTTGCACAAATTGTGGAATTAGTTTACGTGCAGCAGAGAAATGATCCGGAGCTAGATGTGAGCACAATATCCCCCGGCAAATTGCTGCTCCTTTGATTTCGGAGATACATCATTTGGGTCTTTAACAAAGTCCATAACACCACCAGAAAGGACGGAGCAGCGAGGGGAGCCAGAAGAAAAACCAAGGAGGCGAAAATGTGAGTTGGGAAACCAGCCAAATTGCAATTAGGTCCCTAGGGTGTCCCAGACTTTGGTCACAACCAAGGAAAAGTTAAGGAAGGTGATTTCACTTCTGCCGCACAAGCAATAGACCACCTGGAAAGAGGTCTGTATCTTAAAGATGCTAAAGACGCCACACAAAGATGTTCGCTGCAGCACTGCTTATAACCGTGAAATATGGGAAGTTGTAAGATCCAGCAAGAGGAAATGATCAAGGAAATTATTCTACGTCAATATGGTATTTTACAGCCATTAAAAACAATGCGTAGGAAGAGTCTGGAGTAATATGAAAAATGCGATGTAACAGCATTAAGGGATAAAAAAGGACGGAAATTGCAGGTATCATGCACCACAAGTATGTAAAACATGAATAGAAAGAACACACATCAAATTTCTAAGAGCAGTAGGATTATAAGCGATTATTTTTCCTGTCTTTTTTTTTTTTACAGAATTAGTCCAAATTTTCCAAAACTATCTTATATTATTTTTATAACAGTATAAACCAGAGGCCAGCAAAGTTGTTCTGCAAACGGCCAGAGAGTAAATATTTTAGACTTTGCAGGCCATACGGTCTGTTGCAACTACTCAGCTCTCCTGCTGTAGTTCAAAAGCCGCCGTAGACAGTGCATTGTAAACAAATGGGCATGGCTGTGTTCCAATAAAACTTTATTTATAAAAACATGCGGCAAGTTGGATTTGTCCCATAGGCTGTAATTTGTTGATCCCTGGTACAAACCTAAATTACACTTTTTAAACCGGGGACCATGACGCAGAAGAATTGCCCTTTCATTGAGCCCTAGCTGTTGCCTGGGGTAGGTTGTCTTTCTCATCATAGGAGAATCTGGCGGTCCTAAGGAAATGGTCTGGTCTCTGGAAATCACACTTGACAGGCAGGGTCAGGGACACAAGGCAGAGCTGACTCATGCGGGCCAGCATTGTCTCTCTCGCCTGGGCTGTCACGCTCCCTCTCTCTGCCTGAGCCCTTCCCTATGTCTCTCTGTCCCCCTGTACTTCTCCCCCTGCCTCCCACCCTATCAGTTCCAGGAAGAGGACGAAAGAAGACAGGGATCCTGAGGAGACCGGAGCCCAGGGCAGGGGAAAGAGATCTCTGTCTCACTTACATTGGATTCGAGGTCACCGGATGCAGGATGACCTGGGGTGCCCGGGTCGGCGTCTCTGGCACCGGCACCACATCTGAGAGCCAGAGATTAGACAGTCAGAAACCCACTGTGGAGTCCACAACCACCCCCAAAAGTCTGCTTCCTGGGAGACGCTGGCAGCCAGTAACTTCTCCCCAGATCATGGGCCCCTGGGGCTGGCCAATCCTTTCTCTCCCTTCCTAGACCATTTACTTAGATGCACCAGTGTTCTAGAGGACATCCTGAACAAAATTCCCCATTGTTGCCTAGGGGGCTGCTAGAACCCCTGAGCCTCTGGCCTGAGGCATCCACTGGCCATCTCTGAATCTTCCTCACTCCTGACTTCCCTTTGGATGCTGAAGCCACTTGGTTTCACGTCTCCCAGTGCTCAACTCAAGCCCTCTGACCAGCTCTCCCTTGCCACATGGCCCTGGACTCCTCCCCACCTTGCCCATCTGTCCATAGTAGGTAACCCTCTCAGGTCTTTCTCCTGTGCCTTGGGGCCTCGTTAGTGCCACTGTGCCCCTGGGACTCCCACCCCTTCCTTCTCCACTCCCATGTCCAGCCAGTATCCTGGGGTCTGGTGATTCCTTCCCCCTCTCTCTTTGAGCTTGCCCCCCAACAACGGGCGCCTCCATCCATTCCAGCAACTCCCGCTCCTCAGCGGGCGTGCTCAGAAGGGGCTGGGCTCACACGAGACTCACCTGGGAAGACGAATTGCTGCTTGTATTTGTAGTAGTGGGATGCTGAGGAAGGAAGCAAGCACCAGAGTGAGCGCCACCCCAGAGCTGTCCCTTCGGGTACCAAATTGGCCTCCCACAGCCACCAGGCGCCCAGCCTCAAGGGTTTCCAGACTTCTGCAGACACCCTGAATTCCAAAGGACTGAGACCATGTGTAAAGAAACCAGAGCTCTAAAATCCAAGCCAACCCTCCCATTCGATGCTCCCTGAAAACAGGGCACCCCAGCTCGGAGCGTCATCCTGAGCACAATCGCAGTCTTGTTAAACGCATGAGAGCACACACACAGAAAAAGTCCGCAAAGTCATCATCTAAAATATTATTTTTTCGCCTGTAGGCAGAGTGATTACAGTGGCTTTAAAAAAAAAAACCCTTTATGAGTTTCCTGTGTTTTCCAAATTCTCTACATTGAGCATTGCATTAGTTTTCTTGTTGCTGTTCTAACAAATGACCACCAACTTGGTGACTGAAAACAACCCAAATTTATTCTCTTATAGTCTGGAGGTCAGCAGTCTGAAATGAGTCCTAAGGGGCTAAAATCGAGGTGTCGGCAGGGCTGGTTCTTTCTGGAGCCTGCCTGCATTTCTTGGCCCCTAGCCCCACCACGTCACCCTCTGCTTCCATCCTGAAATCGCCTTCTCCTGTCTTCGACCTTCCTGCCTCCCTCTTATAAGGATCCTGGTGATTACCCTGGAGTCTCTGGGCGGACTCTGAATGTAATCTTTCCGCCTCAAGATCCTTCCCTTAGTAACAGTTGCAAAGTTCCTTTTTACCATATAAAGTAACATTCATAGATCCCGGGATTAGAATCTGGTCATCTTTGGGGGACCATTATTCTGCCTCCACAAGCATGAATTAATTTCTAAATTTAGGGAAAAAATGATACAAAAGTAATTTCCTCAACTTCACTGCTGGTGCCCCTATTTCATTTTACTTCCAGTCCTCTTACCAGGGGCCAGTTGTTCCAAACATCTTCAAGATTTCTAATGTTACCACTTACGCCAGTGAGATGGAAGGCCTGGAGTAGGAGGGTAGCAGGGGTGTCAGGGGAGGGGACAGGTCACATGGAGCTTTCCAGCCCCAAGGAAAGGAAGTGAGCAGGGATGGAGTCAGATATGAGTGTGCGCTGGTGAATATATTTCCAGAAACTATCTTATTATATTCAAGGACAAGCTACAACTGGGAGTTGGCTCGGCAAGAATTAGCACGGTGGGTTCTGAGCTGGGGTCTAGAAGCTGATCCTGTAGAGACGAATTCTACCTCTTCTTTTGGCTGCTTGTAAAAGCTTGAGTAACTCCCTCCAAGGCTCAGTTTCCACATGTGTAAAATGGGGATAAGAATAGTCGCTCCCGCGTAGGACTGAGCTCATCATTGCATGAGATAAAAGCGTATGGTAGGCACAGAATAAGTATTAGGTGCAACAAACCAGCCACTATCTTTCTAAGTTCTCTCAACTAACAGACAAGAATGATTTATAATTAAGAGACAATTGGGTAGGTTCAACAGTGAAGTCATTAGCTGTCCCTGAGGATGCAATTGATTTATAAACTCTCCCAGGATACAGAGCGAGTCCTGGTATCTCGGGACCCCGAGGACCTGGGCTGGTACCTTGCACCAGCAGCTACGCAACTCATGTTTGTTCAATTAATCAACTGTCTTTTAGTGCTACAATCCCCAAGTACCCTAGACAGTTGGAATCCAAAGGGATGCATTTTTGATGCTAGAACATGAGGTGCCCAGGATGGGAAGCCACTCATTGAAGGTCACGGAGCAAAGCTTTAAAAGAAAAGCAACCCCCTGATTTCAAGGACCTTTCTTCTGTTACGCAACCTGGGTTTTTTCATTGCGTGCAGACGTCTTGTTAGTCAACAAGGGGCTAAAATTAAAAAAGAAAAACTACCCAAGCTTCTCAAGAGGCTTAGCTGATCTCTTCGCCCCAACTGGGACGGGGGATTCAGTGTCTGCAGAAAAGGTTAGCTGGCAGTTAGGTTCTTTTAAAGAGGAGGGGCTGGGCAATGGACAGCAAGCATGCTCTGAGAAGGGACAGGTGTCAGGCAATGGGACACCCAACAAGCGCCTCCACGCACAGAGCCAACCCCCTCCTCGACCCCTCTGCATGCCGGGGGACAGCTGGTTCCTGATGACTGAAGGGAGAGGGAGGCCAGAAGAGGCGGAAGGCATGAGTGAGCCCTGTTCTTCTTGCTGACAAAGGACCCCAGCGAGAAGGGGCAGCCGACGAACCCGAGCGGCCTGCTCCGGAGAGCCAAGTGGTCCTGTTTTATGGCATGGAAGAGGACCCGGGATCTGGGAGGCTTCAGGTGACCGGAGGTCAGAGAGACCAGCGGGCCACTTTGAAAGCACTTCGCCCCGGAGCCCCCACTCCTTCCCTAAGGTTCCTAAGAGCAGCCTGAGTGGTCTCCTAGAGGGAAGGAACAGGATCAAGTCATCCTCTGCCTAAGCCTTTCCACTGCATCCCACGTGTCTTACATAAAGTCAAAATTCCTGCCGTTCCCTACGAGGCCCGCCAGGCCTCACCCCTGCAGCTCTGAGTCTCACTTGGGGCCACGTTCCCTCATTTATGAGACTCGGGCCCCTGGGACATTTTTCCAGCTCTTTCCTGTGGCAGGGCCTTTGCACGTGCTCCCCTCTCTGCCTGGACAGCTCTCCTCCATCTCTGGAACTCAGCTGCCTCTGACCCTTCAGCCTAAACTTGTTCTCCTCTTGAACTGGCACACAGCATCTTCTCTCCCTTCCTAGCACTTATCACAATTTAGAATTCTATTTTCATGAGTATGTTTGCTTGGTTAACACTTGTCTCTCCCAATAAGCCATAAACTGTATGAGAAAACAGACTGTGGCAGGCAGAAGAATGCCCCCACCCCAAGGTGTCCACGTCCTAATTTCTGGACACTGTGAATACATTACCTGGCATGGCAAAGGGGACCCTGCAGGAGTGACTGAGTTAAGGATCTTGAGATGGGGAGATTATCCTGGATTCTCTGGGTGGGCCCTAAATATAATCACAAGGGTCCTTATAAGAGGGTGGCAAGAGGGTCAGGGTCAGAGAGAGTCAGAGAAGGAGATGCGATAATGGAAGCAGAGGTTGGAGCGACGCAGGGCCACAAGCCAAGGAGTGTGGGCAGCCACTAGAAGCTGGGAAAAGGCAAGGATATGGATTTTTCTCTAGAACCTCCAGGAAAATCAGCCCTGCTGCCATCTTGACTTTTAGCCCTGGGAAATGGATTTTGGACTTGTGACTTCCATAAGTATACAATAATAAATTTGTGCTGCTTTAAGCCACTAAGCATGTGGCTTACAAGCAGCAGCAGCAACAGCAAAATCACACAGGAGTACGTCTGGTTGTGCAGCACTCCATACCTAGAGCCTCACAGAGTTCCTGGCTCAATAAATATCTGTTCAGGAAATGAATGGAAGAAAGCAGCCAGAGGGCCAGAAGACAGTTCAAAAGAGAAAAAACTGCAGCCCTGGGCAGTGCATGAATTTCAAGTCATTCGTTCCCTCATTCATTCAGTCAACAAACATTTAATTAGTGCCTTCAGCAGGAGGCAATGCGTTGGGTTGTGGGTGTAGGGTGGTGAATGAAGCAGACATTCTGATGGAGGAGATGGATGCTAAACAAGTGAATAAAGGAACAAGACCATGGCAATGAATGAGGAGCTCTGTAGAGCATAAACTGGGGCAGAGTGATGGCAGGTGGGAGGTTCTGAAAGGGAGCAAACACTCCCATGAGCCCAATGGCCCAGCCCAAGTGAGAGCTCAGAATCCCACAATCGCCACCAAAGGCAGAGCCTGCCTCCTTTTTCCTCCCTTTGAGCCATTAGAATTTGCCATTTCCTGCAGTGTGTGTATGTGTGTGCGTGTGTGCACATGTGAGTGCACGCGTGAGTATGTGTGTTTCAAGATGGCACTAGGTGGCTCCAAAGAAAGAAGGTATTTGAACACTCCAGTCTCAGAAACCTACCCGACAATCCCTTAAAATGCCCCGTCATGGATCTCGCCACAGCAAATGTCCCATAAACCTGCATTGTTCGCCCCATTTTACAGGTGAGAAACTGAGACCTAAACAGAGTCAGTGCTGAACGCAAGGCCACAGAGGTAGAAAGGGGCAAAGCTGGGATCCAAACCCAGTTCAGCTGGTCCAGGCAGCACCCTTGACTCCATCCTGCACTCGCCATGTGCGACACGCACCAGGATTCAGAAGGGAATGGAGGAGAACAAGGAGGTGAACCCGACTGGAAGAGCACAGTCACAAACACGCTGAGCCTGGGACGGCTACACTTGGTTTGCTAACTAAAAACTCTCCCTTCACATGTCCGGAGGTTAACAAGCGAGCCAGATGCCTGTTAACTCCACAGCCCCTTTTGCACAAGAATGTTCTAGTTCAATCAATGCCAGAGACATTGTTATGCCTAGGCTTAGCTTGAATAGTCTTCAGAAAACTCAACATCTGGCAGGGAACCATAGCCAGAGGCTCCATTCCCCATCAACAGAGGCTCGCAGTCAAGAGCGTGACAGGTGACTAGGGCCTTGCGTGAACAGGACAGGTACTTGTCACCCTGGGGGAATTTTGCTAATACTGCCTAAGACAGAGGGGAGAGCTGGCTGCCCTTCTGGAAGGCCCTATTTTTTTTTTTTTCCATTTCAACATTGCATTTTATTATTATTCAATTATAAAACAGGTGCATGCTCCTCGTTATTATACACATTCTAGAAGTGCATAAAATAAAATTCCTCTTCTTAGAAACAGCAGCCATGAAGTTCTTGCAGACTTTTTTGTGCATATACAAATATATATACACACACATATAAACATAATATACAAATATATATAATTATTTTACAACAAATAGGATGTTATACCAATTGCTTTGCAAATCACTTATTTTCCACTTAAAAGATATTATAGATACCTTTCCATGTCGGAATATTTAGAGAGAGCTGCTCCATTCTTTTTCAGGGCGGCTGAGGATTTGGTTACACAGATATATTACAGTGTATTGAACCATTGCCCTCGTGATGGCCATCGAGGTTGAGCCCAAATTCTTCACTGTTGCCATGAAATCCTCACACACAGGTCCCTGGTGCAAGCACTTCGATATATAAATTCTTAGAAGTGATGTTGCTGGTCCAAGGAGTGTACATTTTAAACTTTAGCAGACAATGCCAAATTACCTTCCCCAAAGGTTCAATGCAATTCACAGGCCAACACCAGCACACGCGGGGATTTCATTTTTATTTCCACAATCCTAGTCAAGCCCGTATTAATTAGCAGTGATGATGAGAAAGGCCAAAATGGGAGCCAAGGTAAATTGCTATTCTTGGATTTATGTAATAATAATGAAAACAGCTTGCATTTCTGCAGATCTGCAATGAGAAAGGCACGCTGCCAAGCTCTGGACATGTATGATGATGTTTGGTCCTTCAATGATTCTACAAAGTAGGTACTATTACAATACCCATTTTACGGAGGAGGGAGCGGAGGCAGAGAGGTAAGTTATTAGCTCAACATCAGGCAGGTATTAGGTAGTGGAGCAGGGACTGGAACCCAAGCACCTGGCTCCAGAGCTCACACTCTTCTTGCTGTTCTAAAGCGCCGTCCCCCAAAGGACCCCTTAGCCCTCTCCCAAAAAGAGGGCCAGGACGGTGTCATGACATACCATGGAGTAGGCTCAGATCCGCTGGCAGACTAGCCCAGCGAGATGGTGAGGACCACTCCTGGGGACTCTGACTGAAGGAACAAAGGAGCCTAAGGGACACACTGACCTCCCCAGGTGAGTCGGGGCTCTTGTCTAAAGATGCCCGCAGAGCCTTTTAGGGACGCAGAGCTGTGGTGCTTTGTCGCATGGTTCCCTCTTAAGCGGGTTTCTTCCCAGCCCCTAACCCACAAACAAACAACAAACACTCTCTGGGAAACGGAAGCCCTGACGTGAGAGTCTCAGAGGGGCAGGGCAGTGTTAGGAAAGCGCCCAGGCCCACTTCCCCCAACTTTGGAAGGTCATGGGGCACCAAGGGTCCTTTTTCCATTCACCCCCTTCCAGAGAAGAGGAAACGGACCACGCTGGAGGTGGCCGTGGAGCCCTCAGTCTGCGGAATGCCAGGCAACCTGCCTAATTGACTCTTACTGAGATGATTCTAGCTGGTGACTCACATTATGGTCCTTGGTGGCTGCCAGGTGAGTGGCCCTCACACCAGGCTGATACAAGGCTGCCTCAGTCTTGAACTTAACAAAAAATCCCGATGATGTAGACTTTAAGATGCGCCCTATCACTACGGACACAGCCCAGATCAAAACCTGTGGGCAGGTGACATGATCAGCTTGTCCTTAAACGGCTGGTTGGATCTAGATGTTGCCCTGGTGTAGGACTGGACCTCTATTCATCTCCCAGACAGTCACTCATGGCTGATTAGGCTCAGGGGTATGACCTGTGCCCGAGGACCTGGGATTTTGTCCCCCTGCACGAAGTTGGCTAGCTCAGGAGAAATTCGGCCCCCAGACCAGCACTGTTGAGTGGAACTTGCTGCACGGTGGGAAATGTTCCATACTCGTGCTGTCCAATATGGCAGCCACTAGCCACGTTTCAAGTTCTCAATAGCCACGTGTGGCTAGTGGGTACCATATTGGACACCACAGATCTAGACTGTGGTTCCAACAGGCCAAGCCAGGCCTCATTCCACCAGCTCCTTCTTGTGGTGCTGCCAACATGGCTAAGCAGGAAACATGCTTGCAGCCCTGGAACAGGAAGTGGGCTGGGCCAGATCCCAGAAGGAGTGGGAAGACTCTGAGGTCTGGCCCACCGGAGAACAGAGGAAAGATCTCTTAAGTCTAATAACAAAGGAGGCCAAGAAGCCAAAAAGCTTTGTGAGTGACTTCTCCACCCTCTCACAGCCCAGCACAGACTCTCAGGTCAGCAGCTGAGTGCCCTAGACTTGGCGAGCTTGAAGAACCTTCTGGGGTCCTCTCATCCGCCTATATCCTTTCAGAGGTGAGAAAATTGAAGTCAGAGGTCACCCGGCAGAACATGCCAGAGCTGGATATTGAATCCAGGACTCGAGCCTGCCCATTCGGAGCCCTATCCTGATGTCTGGAGGGAGGCTCAGAATGCAGCCCTGCTCAGGCGTGTGGTCCCCGAGATCCTCGGCACAGGATTCTGCTGCCAATTTCAACCAATTTAGCCCATGAGACAACTGCCAGCTCCAGAGCAGATGGCTCCTCCCGGGACCTAGACTGAGGTGGGGACACCGGGTGCTGCTTACCCAAAGGCAGTGTCTCTAAGAGTCCCTTTCTCTCTCTGAGCCTCAGTTTCCTCATCTGTAAAATGGAGCTAACACTTACCTCGTGGCTGAAGATCAAATAAGGTAGCCATGGCAACTGCCCTGCACGTGGTATGACTCCATCACATGCCTCCGACCCACTGCCTTTAGGCACACACTGGCCCGGACAGGGCTCTGCCACAAAGCCACCGACCCCCTCCCTAACATCCACCCCTCCAACGCCGTACCCACTGCGTCTCCCCAAGCACGGAGGTACCTGGCAGGCTGAAGTTCTTCTGCTGCCTTGTGCACTGTGGGGACGGGTGTAAGGGCGAAGGCGGCGTGGCGCTGGGTGGGAGAGGGGGTGCTGGTGAGGAGGGCGTGGAGGATGTCGTGGACGAGGGGTTGCTGCTAGAATCTGGCTGGTAAGGGACAGGGATGTGGTCCTGCAGAAAGGAAACAGGGCAGGGTGAGGGGACAGGCGGGAAGCAGAGACACAGCAGTGAGAGTGAGCTGAGCAGGAAGAGAGCCCCCCACCCCAGCATGCTCAGCTCCTCTCGCCCTTTCCTCCACCACCAGATGCGTCCAAAGTGCCACCTGCTTTGTCATCCCCCGTGGGTTGCATCCAGCTATGGAAGGAACAGTTTCTGGAGTCAAATTCCCGTCCACTGTCTGGACCCCAGAGTGAAAGGTCACCACGTAATGAAAGCCACATAGGTGTCAGCCATGCTCTCTGCGCCTCTTTGATTGGGAAAGTCCCACGCCGAGGTGCCCAGAGTGCTCTTTCCATCCTAACACCTCTCCTCCTGGGTGTTTATTAAAGAATCAACAGCCTGACAGCTCGAGAGAGAGCATGAGAGCGGGCCCCCAGCATCTTCCCTCGCATCTCTGTTGGAACCAGCCCTGCCTCTCTTTGCCCCTGGACCTGCTCTAAAGCAAAGATGAAGACAGAATCCATGTGCGCACCCTCAGAATGGCCCTGAGGGGGACAAGGTCGGGGCAGTGAAGTGGTTGAATACTGTCTCCCAAAAGACATGTCCACCGGAACCTCAGAATGTGACCTTATTAGGAAAAACATCTTTGTGGATGTACTTAAGGTAAGGATCTGGAGATGAGATCATCCTGGATCAGGGTCGGCCCTAAATCCAGTGTCAAGTGACCTGATAAGAAACAGAAAAGGAGAGACACACACAGAGGGGAAGCTTGTGTGAGGATGGAGGAACAGAATGGTCTGATGTGTCCACAAGCCAAGGATTGCTGGAGCACCAGAGGTAAGGAGAGAGGCATGGAATGGATGCTCCCTCGGAGCCTCCAGAAGGGACCAACCCAGCCGACGCCTTGATTTCAGATTTCCAGCTTCCAGAATGGTGAGAAAAGAAATGCCTGTTGTTTTAGCTACTCAGTTTGTGGTACTTTGTTACAGAAGCCCCAGGAAACTACTACAAGCAGAATCCCGAGTCAGGCAAACTCGGATTCAAATCCCACAGCCGCCTCTTCCCCACGCATCCTGGACAAAACTCTTAACCTCTCCACTCCTCAACGTTGCCCATGGTAAAACGGGAATAATACTAGGAAATCTCAACATCGTAGAAAAGGGATTCCTGCCTCTCAAAGCCAGCAGAGCTAAGAGTTCTCAGGGACATCTTAATCTGTTCACTCACAGGACAGTGGTCACTTGGTCCCTGTGTCACTCAGAGGTCCATCACTTGGATTGGCTCCAGGTGCCTGAGGATGGCCTTGTGTGGCCTGGTTATTTGTCAACAAGTGTGGTTACCTGCCAAATCCTAGATTCGGCATAGCAAGCACCAACGAGCATAGGAGGGCAAGCTGGGAGGAGAAATGGACGCCTCCCTCTGGATGCCCAATGGGTGCTCGGCCCGTGCGGTGCATGTCACCCTTCCTGAGTCCACTCCACTTCCACTCGGTCATCCTGCCTCCGCGTCTCTGTGAATTTCAGTCTCTCCTTACCCTTCACATGGGCCCACCTTGTGGGTCTGTTATGAAGTTTAAATAAGCTTATGTGTATATCTACCTGCCTAGCATCAGGCTGAGGCACTTTGTCATCAACAAATGATAGCTATCATGTTGATGACAGTATTTATTTTACAATTAAACCTTTCATTTGAGATAACTGCAGATCATGTGCAGTTGTAAGAAATAATAGAGACCCTGTCTCTCCTCACCACCCCTCCCTCTCAGCTTTAACCCCTGGCACCACTAACCTATTCTCCATTGCCACGATTTTGTCATTTCACGAATGTTATTTAAATGGAATCATACAGTATATAACCTTCTCAGATTTTTTTTTTTTTTTACTTAGAATAATTCTCTGCAGAGTCATCCAAATTGTTGCATGCATCAATACTTTTTTCCTTTTTATTGCTGCATAGCCTTCCATGATATGGACGTACCACAGTTTGTTTAACCATTCACCCCTGAAGGACAGCTAGGTGGTTTCCCCTCTGTGGCCACTGTGGACAAAGCTGCTATAAACAATCATGCATAGGTTTTGTGTGGACATACATTTTTATTTCTCTAGAATGAATGCCAAGGAGTGCAATTTCTGGATAATACGATAATGGCATGTTTAGTTTTTAAAGAAAAAGCCAAAACTGCTCTTTAGAGTGACTGTACCATTTTACACCAGCGATGTATGAGGGATGGATTTTCTCCGCATCCTCACCAGTGTTTGGTGTTGAAACTATTTTTTATTTTAGCCATTCTGATAGGAGTGTAGTGATTCTCACTGTAGTTTTAATTTGCATTTTCCTAATGGCTCAGGATACTGAGCATCTTTTCCTGTACTTCCTCGCCATCTGTATATCCTCTTCAGTCTTGATTACTATAACTATATAAAGTCTTGAAATCGGGTAGACTGGTTACTCCTACTTTATTCTTTTTTAAAATTGTTTTTTAGCTATTTTAACTCCTTTGCCTTTTCATATAACTTTTAGAATAATCTTGTCTTTATCTACAAAAAAAAATCTTGCTGGGATTTCAATAGGAACTGTGTTAAACCTGTATATCAATTTTGAGGAGAACTGCTAATCTTAACTATGAGTCTTCCGATCCATGAATATGGTATGTGTATTAGTTTCCTAATCAGAAAAATAGAAACAGAAGCTTATGTCTTTTGCCCACTTTGGGAAGTTTCTGACCATTATTTCTCTGAGAACTTTTTCAGCCCTGCCCTCTTTCTCCTCTCCTTCTAGGACTCTGATGACACCAATGCTACCTCTGTTATTATAGTCTCAAGGGTCCCTGAGGCTTTATTCATTTTTTTCAGTCCATTTTCTTTCTGTTATCCAGACTGTGTAGTTTCTCCTGTTCTGTCTTCAAGTTCACACGTTCTTTCCTCTGCCCCTCCATTCTGTCATTGAGTTTCCCCAGTGAGTTTTAAATTTCAATTACTGTATTTTCTAATGATACGTTCTAAAATTGCAACATGATTCTTCTTTGTATCTTCTGTTTATTTGCTGAAACTTTCTATGTCTTTGCAGGGATTTCCTATCTTTTCATTTGTTTCAAGAATGCTCATAATTGCCTGCTGAAGTATTTTTATGATGACAGCTTTAAAACTCTTTGTCAGATAATTCTAAAATCTCACTTGTCTCATTGCTGGCACCTATTGGTTGTCTTTTTTCATTCAGTTTGAGATCTTCTTGGCTCTTGGCATGATGAGTGATTTTTAACTGAAGCCTGGACACTTGGGCATTATGTTGTGAGAATCTGAATCTTATTTAAACCTCCTGCTTTAGCTGGCCTCCTGTGACACTGCTCTAGCAGCGAAGCAGGGGGACCTGCCTTGTTATGGCAGGTAGGGGTGGAAGTCTAGGTTCCCCACTGTGCCGTTCCTGGCAACTGAAGGCAGGAGGGGTACCTTATTATTACCAGGTGGGGGTGGGAATCCCATCTCCCCCATCGGTCTCCATGGATACCACTCTTTTTGGGAAAAGTAAAGTTCCTCATTCCTACTCTCCATGTAATTCCATTGACAGCAAGGAATGGGGGGTGGCCTCGCTAATGACGGATGACTGCAGGAGGCCATCACCGACTCTACCTCCTCAGGTGCATTATTGCTGGGTGAAGGGGTCTCATTACCACCAATGGGGAGGAAAGTCCCTTCTCCCCACTCAGACTTTCTGAGACCACACTGGCAGGGGGATTGGGGTGCCAGGTGACAGTTTGGTGAGGGTGGAAGTCGAGACTCTCCGCTTGGCCTTTGTTGGTGAGGGTAGAGGTAGGGCAACAGATTTTTCTGTGGACTTTGGCTGTGGTAGCGTGGTTATCGTGTAAAAGTTTTCTTGCCAAGCTGTCCCTTTCCTGGTCTTTGTCTAGAGAGAGCAGGCTTTTGTTGGGGTTCTTTTTGTCTTCACCCCTTGGCACTTCCAGGTTGCCAGGTTCATCAGCTTCACATCTGGGATATACGAGGCCAAAAGAATCTCAGGGAACTCATCACCATTCCTCGGGTCCTGAGATCCCCAGCTAGTCTGCCTTCTTCTTGCCATCTTTCAGTCTTCCTCGGTTTGTTTCATATATAATGTCCGGGGTTTTTAGCTGTACTTAGGCGAGAGGAATAGAGAACAGTAACCCACTCCATCTTCCTGGAAGCGGAAGTCTTTAATTTGTTAGTTTATTTAATCCTGATGGCAAACCTGCAAGATGGGTGTTCTCTCCAGAGGGAGAAACTGGGACTCTGAGAAATGGGGAGACTTCATTGTAATTGTTAGAGAGAGAAAAGTACACCCACTCCTTGGACAATTGGCATTCTCAGGCTATGACATTTTTCCTGGAATAATGGGTCCCACCAATACGATCTCTGACCCAGTGCAGGAGAAATAAGGTTGAGTCCAGTGAAAGGCAGGGGAGACCTGAGCATTTGGACATAGCCCTATTATTCCAGCCAAGGTCACGATCCAGTTCATTCCAGCCACCCGCCAGCCAAGACCACCTTGGAGGTAATTTGACCCGATTTTAGTAGAAAGGCATCGAGAAGCCAGTCTTCTCACTTTACCCTGATTTATCTAATGGTAATTACATTTCCATGGCAGAGGACACGTTAGTGTAAGGAACGTCAGTGACACGTGGGGCTGAGATTTATGTGGTTGGGCTGTGACATGAAGAGAAGTCTCACTCAGCCCAATAGGCCAGATGAGGTTTTTAAAGTAGAAGTTAGGGACTGATTACATCATTTGAGGGATAAGGGAAATGAAAGTCAGGAATGTATCCACCCTACCAAGACTCTCCTCTTTGTTTTGTTTTTTTTTTTTTTAAGATTTTATTTTTTCCTTTTTCTCCCCAAAGCCCCCCGGTACATAGTTGTGTATTCTTCATTGTGGGTTCTTCTAGTTGTGGTATGTGGGACGCTGCCTCAGCGTGGTCTGATGAGCAGTGCCATGTCCGCGTCCAGGATTCGAACTAACGAAACACTGGGCCGCCTGCAGCGGAGGCGCGAACTTAACCACTCGGCCACGGGGCCAGCCCCCCAAGACTCTCCTCTTTGAACTTCTACTCACAGACTGGCAAGTTTCAAGAAGTTTCCTTAGACGCTCTGTAAAAAGATGGTCATTATCTCAGTTAAACTATAAAGGCTTGTGCTAAAAACTATTGTCCCACGGGAAGGAACTGGCACATGGACCGTGCTTAAATGATGGTGCATGTTTAAAAGAAAACATTGGTCCATGAAGTCCACATTCAGGCTAGACCTGGGCTTACATCAGCCACTCCTCTCTCACCCCACCCCCACCCCTACAACGTCTGCCTTAGTAACATCAAATGGCCCGCAGTTCCCAACACAAACCAGGCCACGTCATATCTTTAAGGCTTGGGACATGCTGTTATTTCTGCTTGGAAATCTGTCCAGCCCTGTCCTAGCCTGCCTAGAAGATGCCTGTTCTTTCTTCTAAACCCAGCTCAGATCTCTCCTCTGAGAGGTTCCCCTGACCTCCTATGCCACCGGGTAAAGTGCATCGTTCACTCCTGGTGCTGGCCTTGCACCCTGCCTCGGCTTCAGTTGCTGCTTCTCCATTGTCACTTCTCTGCTTACTTGTCTGTCTCGTCCTCCAGGCTAAGAGCTCTCTATTCTCAGCAATGTGCCAGGCACAGTGTGGTCCCCCAATAAATGTGTGCTAGGTGAAGGGAAAAAGCAAGAAAGAAATGAAGGAAGGGAGGGTTGGAGGAATGGAGATAAGGAGAGAGGGAGGGAGGAAGAAAGTCTATCTCCTCCTACTAGACTGTGTCTTATTCATCTTGGAATCTGCAGAACTTAGCACAGAAACGAAAACATAAGAGGCGGCTGATAAATGTTATGTGAATGAATGAATAAATGGCAAAGAAGGAGAGGAGGAAGGAGAGATGCAGGGTGGGAGGGAAGGAGGAATTGTCGCTGTGGAGGAAGGGATCTCTTTACCTCCTTGAGGGCAGGAATTAGGTCTTTCTCATCTCTGTAGGTCAGGGCTCATGTGAATAAACGGAACCATCAAGAGAGAGCTGTATGTGGTGCCCGGTTTCCCGGCAGAGTTGCTACAGTAGGAGGGGGAACTCCTTCTTCAGATCAGACCCAGATCTGAGTCCCAATGGGACCGGCAGCTGGAGGTTGCGTTCCATCAGAGGGAAACTCAAACTCAACCAGAATATGCAGGGAAGGGCCAAAGGCATAATCCCTCTTTCTGAGTGCAGCTCAGATGTGGGAGCATCCTTCGGAGACCATCCAGTCCACTCCTTCATTCTCGGGGACGCTGAGACTCAGAGAGGGGGACTGACTTGCTGGAGCCATACAGAGAGTGAGTGGCCCAGGTCCCAACTCCCAGGCCAGAAGCAGAAACACAAGGTTGTGCCAAGGAACAAGAAACTCACGTCCAACTCCAGGAAACAAACAGAAGTATGTTCACCCCCCAGGGCCCCCTTCTCCCAGGGTGCCCCTTCCCCCACTGGTGCATGGATTTGGATGTGGTGGTGACAGTAACTGCCTCTCCCATGGACTTTTCCTAAGGAAACTGTCCCCACCCTCCAACCCCATAGACTTTGGTGAAGAGACAGTCGTAAACAGCCATACTTGTCTGGTGACCTCCATAGCCCATTCCCAACACAGGACCATAGGTCAGGGCATAATGGCAGCTGGTCAGTGACCTACGATATGGAACGAAAAGATGAGCTGGGCCAAGAGGAAGAACAGCGAAGCATCAGGAGGGAAGGCAGAGAGGAGATGAAGCTCAAAGGGAACAGGGAAACCACAACGGGCCAGAAAACAAATGACGGAGAGGTTATGAGGAGTAGGAACTTCACGGCGGCAGACGCTGCGATGTGGAGAACAGATGAGAGTCGAGGATGACGATCCAGTCAACGGTAACAGCGCAGACCCAGAAAGAATGGCTGAGTCACAGGCCTGATGGAGGACCAGAACAATGATCCACCGTCTCGCTGTGGGTCCAAGGAGCTGGCCTGAGAGTAAGACTGTCCTCCATGTCTAGTTTCCTGAGGCCCAGCTCCTAAACTGTGATTTCCCTTTCTCTTATTGCCCCACGGCCATCCTTTCAACAGATAACTCCTTTTGCTGAGCTAGCCTAATGGGTCTCTGTTCCTTGCAACCAACTGGAAAGAGCAAGCCAGCACGCAGCCACTTCAAACAGCTTCACTGCAGCAGGCAGACCTCCAGCCTCGGAGACCATTGCCAATGGGACTTTTGATGCCTTGATGTGGAAGCACAGGGCTTGCAGACTGGTCCCCTGAGGAGCTGGCAGATGCTGCTGCCCCTGCTGCTGCTTCATCCTCCTCCACCTCCCCCTCCTCCTCCACCTCCCCCTCCTCCTCCATCTCTTCCACCTCCCCCTCCTCCTCCAGCTCCTCTTTCTTCTTCTTCTTTCTTCCCTTTCCTCTTTCTTCCTCCTATTCCTCTTTCTCTTCCTCTCTCTTCCTCTTTCCCCTCCTCTACCTCCTCCTCCATCCTCTTTCTTCCTCCTACTCCTCCTTTTGTTCCTCGTCCTCCTCCTCATTCTCTGCCTTCTTCATCAAGCTATTTGATGCCCTGAGTACCAATGATACACTAAATCCTTTACCTGTATCACTGTATCTAATCCTCTCCACAAGCCCAATAGCATCTACTATTAGACTGCCCATTTTACAGAGGGGAAAGCAAGGCAGAGAGATCTTGCTCTGGTCACATGGCAAGTGAAGGAACTGAGTGTCAAGCCCAGGCCTCTGACTCCAAAAGGCACACCCTAACCGTTCTGCTGGGTGGAAAAGCTGGGCTTCTGTGAACCTGCACTGACTGAGCTAGAGAGGAGAGGAGACAGAGAGCAATGAAAAGGAAATCTTCAGACCAAATTGGCTCTGAAATCTATTGCACTAACCACATCATTGCCTGACAAAAAGAATCTGTGTGAAGCCAGTGAGAAGAGAAAGGGGAAAAAATAACCCAGCTCTGTGTTAGATCCTGTCCACCTTCATGTCACAGCCACTTTCTAAACAGAGGTTAATTTATTTCTCTTATCAAATTCTCCTGCTGCTAGACAAGCAGAACAATGTCACAGTCACTGATCGATCTGACCCGTGTTCCTGTCCCATCTGACACCAAGAGGCTCGTTGTGCCTGTAAAGATCTCGAGATGGCTCTGAGCAACTCGCCCCTCAGGACGTCACAAAGGGAGGGATGGATTATAGGTATGCACGGTTACTTCCCAGGAGCCTCACCCTTCAAGCTCCCCAAGTCCCCCCCAGAGGCGGGGATCCCCTCTCCTAGACACCTATATCTTTTGCAAATAACAAAGGAAAACTGGACCCAGCCTGACATTTTGATTGGAAACCCAAGATTTAAGCTGATAATAGCAGCTAGAGTTTCCTGGACACTTACCATGTGCCAGGAACTACCTTAAGTGCTTTCGTGTTGGTTATTTCATCACCACAGCTCTGAGGTGGTGCTCTTATTACCCACCATGGATATTTTAAAACATGGCCACAAATTCCTCACACTCTTCACATTGATAGGTGGGGTCCACACCTCCTCCTCTTGAATCCGAGTAGGCTCATGACTGCTTCCATCAGTAGAGTATAGGAGACTGACACTGCCAATGCTTGGCTAGCGACAAGCCAAGACAATGGATGGGCGTTTGCAACCTAATGTTATAAAACACGCAGCTTCCACTTTGTTTGCTAAGACAGTTGCTCTTCAAGCCCTGAGCTGCCATGTACGAAGCCCAGCTACACTGAAGCAGCCATATTGTGAGGAAGCCCAAGCCACAGGGCAAGTCCACATGTCGACATTCCCACTGAGTCTGCTCGCCCAGCCTTTGACGCGTCCCAGCCCAGGCACCAGACCTGTGAGTGAAGGAGCCACCAGATCAGGAGTTGGCAAACTTTTCTTGAAATGGCTAGACAGTAAATATTTTAGGCTTTGTGAGCCAAGTGGTCGCTGTTATAACTACTCAACTATGCTGCTGTAGCATGAAAGCAGCCGCAGACAACATGCACGTGGCTTGTTCCAATATAATTTTATTCATAAAAACAGGTGGTGGACTGAATTTGGCCTTAAGCCATAGTTTGCTATTCCTTGTTCTAGAAGATTCCACCCCCAGCTGTGTGAGTTTTCCCAGTTGAATCCCTGGATATCACGGAGCAGACACAACCCATCCCCACTGTACCCCTTCCTAATTCCTGACCCACAGACGCCAGGAGATAATTCAAGGGTGATGGTTGGGCACCACGAAGTTTGAGCGGCTGGTTTGTGCAGCAGTGGCTAACTGGAACACACCCATTTCACATACAGGAAAATCGAGGCTCAGAGAGATTAAGTCACTTGCCCAGACTCTCACACTAGGAAAGGAAGGAAGCCAAGGCTGGCTGCCAGGTTTGCCTGACTTGAGAGGCCAAGCTCTCAACTGCCGAGCTGCTGCCACAAGGAGCCAGATGGTGAATGACTGAGATGTAGTAGTAAAAACGGTGGGGGAAGCATGAGAGAGAAAGAACATATGGGCTTTCGTCGGGAGGCATGTGAAGAGAGGTCAGGGAGGGAGGGAGGGACCAAATTATGCGGGCTGCAGCAAGGGGTTTGTCTTCTAAAGGCAATAGAAAGGCACTGGATGGTATTTAAGCAGAGGGGGACGCGATTTAAATTACATTCGTTGAGAATCCCTCTGGCTGCTGTGTGGAGAATGAATTGGGGAGGGGGCAATGCCCTCCAGCCTTGCTCAAAGAAGTGAGTCTGTGCCTTGCCCGTGGGAGGTCACATGGCCATCAGGATGCTCACCTGGGTCCTGAACACAGGTTGGTGACTTCCCACATGCTTGGGTTGATCTGCACTTTATCCACCTTCAACACAATGCATCGAAGCATTGTGGGGCTTGAGAAATCACCTGTTGGCATGTCAACCTTTGCCTCCTACGGTGAGGCTGCAAAGTGTCCCTGGGACAGCTTTGGGGCAGTCTGACCAACAGAGCACACAAAGGATGTGAAAATCCTGCTGGAAATTTCCATGCCGTGTTGTAAAAAAAGGATGCACAGAGAGGCCCATTGCTGACCACTGTCTGAGGACCAGCTGAAGCCAAGCACACTGGCTGTGGCTCAGAGCCCAGGGCCCCACACGCATCCATGTACCCAGCCTCTAGCAGGAGCTCAGAAATACACTCTGGTCCTCTGGTAGTTTGATGCAACGGACGTGTCAGAAAGCCTAGAACCATCTGCAAAGCTTATCCTGCAAAGGGTGAAACATCTCACAAAGGAAAGGTGGTGGGATCTGGGCCACTAAGGAACCCCCCCATGGCTCTCCCGTTATCCCTACCACGCCCTCCTTGACACACTCATTCATTCTCATTCCACCGGCCCTCTCTCTACATTAGACAGACTTCTGGCACATTTGCTCTCCAATGATGGCTGGATTCCCCGCAAGCTTTACTAGACACAAGCCACACAGAACAGGGAGAGCCCAGGCGGGCTGGGAGGTGAGGGCAATGCTCCCAGATGAATCCACGAAGTCCTGCTCGAGCCCCTTCCTCCCTCCTGCCCCGTCCCCGGCAGCAGCAGCCCCCACATGCCCCGACCCAGGGGGTCCCAGCCTCACCTTGTTGATTTTGTTGGTTTTGGGGAGCGTCTGACTGATGTGCAAGTCCGAATAGCGGGGCGGCTTCCGCAGAGGGTTGTTGATGTCACATGGGACGGACTCTGTCCGGACTAACCTTGCTGGATCCGTAGGGGTAAAAACAGCGATTTGGGAGTTTAAGTATCACTTTGTATGTTACGCCAGCAGAGTCTAGCTCATATCCTGCCTGGAAGGCCCACCCCCAGGGGGACTAGAAGAGAATTCACTAAAAATGATAGTCATTATGTCACCGTAGTGGGATTAGATGTTCTTGATGGTTTCTAAAATGTTTGTGTTCTCAATATATTACTTTATTTTTTTTTTTTGAGGAAGATTAGCCCTGAGCTAATTGCTGCCAATCCTCCTCTTTTTGCTGAGGAAGACTGGCCCTGAGCTAACATCCATGCCCATCTTCCTCTACTTTATATGTGGGACGCCTACCAGAGCATGGTGTGCCAAGCGGTGCCATGTCCGCACCCGGGATCCAAACTGGCGAACCCCGGGCCACAGAAGTGTAACGTGCGCCCTTAACCACTGTACCACCAGGCCAGCCCCTCAATATATGACTTTTGACAATTAACAATTATAATAATAAAACTGAAGCCATCAGGGTTTTTTTCCCGATACCATAACTGTTTCACGGTGGCGTTCATTTCAGAATTGACCCTCCTTTGAAACACAAAAGGTTCCTGATTTTCCAGGGTCTGTCATCAATCAGTGGACAGCCACCCCTGCCTGCCCACATCTGACTTTCCTGTTGGGATCATCTTTCGTTACATGTGGGATTTCTCAGTCCTGAGTAGCCTGTTGCGTGTCGAAACACATTTGTCCTAAACAAGGCCACCCAGACCCCTGAAAGGAAGGCTTAGCTCTTCCAGCCTCCTCCACAGCATCATCCTAACAGCCACACAAAAAGCTGGGCACACAGTTGACACTAAATAAATGCTCCCTGATCCAAACCACATCCAAGCCCCTCTCCTGTTACCTCTGCTATTTCTACTTACAGGGACCTCAGGGAGGGACAACAGTGAGAAGCTCAGATTCCAATCTGATGCCTGGTAGTGTTACTTGTTAGCTGTTTTTTATTGCAGGGGTGGGATGGGGGTGTTGGTGGAAAAGTCAAAGCTTTGGACTGACCCAGGGATTAAATTTCTCTGCTTAGCCTGAGCTGCCATCACCATGGAAACCAACTATATTTTCAACTTCCTACCTACAGGGGGAGGGAGGGAAAGCAAGAAGCTGGCGGACTTCTGGAAAGTTCCGTTTGCTTTGAAAGTACAGGCACCTGCTGCCTTTGAGCAAAGAGGGCACGGCTGTGAAGGTGGGTGGGAGGGAGTCCGTCTGCAGATGGCAGCCTCTGAGAGCGGGTCGCCTTCCAGCAGACTAGCTCTGCTCTCCCCATGGGATGTGGGCTCCAGGGGAACCCCCTACAAGAGGAATTCAGTGGGAGGCAATTTTTCCAACGAAGCTGACCCAAGACAGGCCTCAAGAGTGGTGAGAATTCAGGTTTAAAATAGTCTCACTGAGTGTATACAGTTGTTCAAGGAACAGATGGTTCTTAATTAAGGATGTGGGGTGGGAAGGGGCCAGAGAAAAGAGCTGAAGACTTTTCCCTCACAATTTCCTCGCCGCGTGGAGGTAAGGAATGCAAAGATCATGGAAAACCATGGCCCGTTGGCTTCGGAACACATCCCAACACTTTTGGCAGCAATTGCCTCCTTCTTTAAGCTTCCCTTCTTTAAGCTTCCCTTGGGTTCATGTGAACACAGGGCAAGCTCCCCTGAGCCTACACTGACCAAGGCAGGAGGGCTGGGAGGGGTGGAGTAGGAAGATGAGGAGGAATTCAGTCTCAGACTAGCAAGTTGTGTATCCCGAACAGGGCTCTAAGCCTCCATCTGAACTATAGGTTGGGGGAGGTGGGGAGGTGGCCAGCAAGAATTTTAAAAATTTTAATAAGTTGCTAACATTTTAAAGTAAGTATATGGCACATAAAACTATTCGGGCTTTTCTTTGAAACAGGAGAAATGCTGCAGCTTGGGTCCACGTTGTTGGGGAGTGGCTCTCTCTACATGGTGCCCGGACTTTCCCTCCACTTTGCACGTCCCCTTCTGGCCAGCTTCTCTCATTGAGGTCCTTGCTTGGCCCTAGGAGGCATTTAGTTCACAACTTCTACTCTAGAGCAATGCTTCTCAACTTTAAAGTACAGAAGAATCGCCTGCAGATGCTGTTAAAAATGCAGATTCTGATCCAGTAGGTCTGGAGAGGAGCCAGAAGTTGTGCATGTCTAACAGGTGCCCAGCTGATTCCAATGTTGCTGGTCCATGGACCACACTTGGATAGCAAGAGTCTGGACCAGCAATGTCCAGTAGAACTTTCCATGACGATGAAAGTGTTCTGCACCTGCACTATCCAATATGGTAGCCACGTGTGTCTACTGAGCCCTTGAAATGTGGCTGGTATCACAGAGTAATTAAATTTTTGTTTTTATTTCATTTTAGTGAATCTAAATTTAAATAGTCAGATGTGGCTAGTAGGATTGAACAGCATGGGCCTGGAGAGTCCCCCAGCAAATGAATTGGAATGTAGATAATGGAGTCTGGGAATAACTACCCCATAGGAAAAGAATCAACGGAACTATTTTGAAAGCCAGACTGTAAGGCCTCCCAAGGAAGTGCCTGCTATTGAGTCCTTGGCAGGCAAGGAAAAGCCTTTTCTTCTAGTCTTGCCTTCCTACTCAACTGATCTTGCTTTTGCATAGAAGACTGGTAGGGGCTCTCCCAAGGGTAGCTGCTACCTCCCTGCCTGGGTAGCTTGGCCCAGACACTCCCAGGGCCCCAGGGGATAGAACACAGAGGGCTGAAACCAACTGGCCCAAGCCAGACGCCCCGAACCCCCGCCCCTGCCCACTTCCGCAGGGCCACTTGACAGAGCCTGAAGAGCATATAATGGAAAAACACTCAGCCAGCACTCGTCTTAAAGGAAAAGGAAAGGGAAGGGGATTGGGGGAAAGAGAGAAGCATGGAAATTAGGAGAGAGGACAAGAATGAGAGAGAAAGACTTAAGGAGGGAGAGATGAATCTGGGGGCTAAAGGATCAGAGAGACCAGTAAAGGGGAAAGGAATAGGGAGCACAGGCGTGGGGGATGGATTAAGGAGACAGATGTCAGGAAGAAGGCATCAGAAGGAAAGAAATGAGATAGGCAAGTATCAGGAAATCAAGGGGGCATCCAGAATCTGCCGGGGTGGGACAGCTATCTCAGATGGCTGGCAGGAATCCCCACCCCACCTCTACCCCAGGGCAGCAAGTGTTAAATACTTACCTCCTCTATGGATGATCAGGAGGTGACAGGGTGGGGCTTCTTTGGTGCATTTGTTGTGGCACTTTAACCTGAGACAAAGAAAGAGAGAGAAGGATGGATGGGTGGATGGGTGGATGGATGGATGGATGGATGGATGGATAGATTGATGGACGGGAGTTGGATGGATACGTGGATGGGTAGGTGGACGAATAGCTGGATGGGTGGGTGGGTGGGTGGATGGACGGATGAATGGATGAATGGGTAGGTGGATGGATGGATGGATGAGAGGATGAATGGATACATGAGTGGATGGATGACGGATGGATGGATCAGAATGCCCCAATGGTTCAGAAAGCTCTGAGTACTATGGATGCCAAGATGTGAGATGAGGTGGGGCACTTACAGCAAAGGCATATCCTTGGCACCCAGGAAATTAACTCTAGAGAGAGTTTGCTGCCATCCCACTCTCACAGGTCAGCCCTGGTTGGTTCAAGAGTGGGTAGCAACTATCACACCAACAGGGCCCACTTGGGCTTCATGCTTTGAAAGCTATTTTCCCCTATCAATCTGTATTTAGCATCATCATCATACAATCCTAATAATCATCTACCATTTACTTGAAGACTCATTTGCCAGCCATTGTACTAAACATTTTACATAGACCACGTCATTGGATCTTTATAACAACCCTATGAAATGAGTTTTACTATCATTCCCATTTTACAAATGGAAAAACTGAGATTAAGTGACTTGTCCTGGCAGAAAACCTGGATCAGTGGTGCCAAAGGTGGGCTCATTTTTCTTAAAGGCTCAAGGCTACAGGAGACAGCCAAACAAGGCTTCCAATTAGGATGAGATTAATAACAGGTGTTAAGCTTTAGAGGCATGAAGTTTAAGAGTTTAGCATCAGGGGCTGGCTCCGTGGCCGAGTGGTTAAGTTCGTGCGCTCCGCTGCGTTGGCCCAGGGTCCAGATCCTGGGCGCGGACATGGCACCGCTTGTCAGGCCACACTGAGGCGGCGTCCCACATCCCACAACTGGAAGGACCTGCAACTAAGATATACAACTATGTACGGGGGTTTGGGGAGATAAAGCAGAAAAAAAAAAAAAAAGATTGGCAAAAGTTGTTAGCTCAGGTGCCAATCTTTAAAAAAAAAAAGAGTTTAGCATCAAAATGTCTTCCTTTGAGACAAGTCTAAGATGTCACCTTGCGCTTCCCTACACTATTGCCAGACTTCAAAAGGGTCATAAAAATCCCAAGTTACTATGACCTGGCTTTGTCCTTTTCTTTTAGTTTTATGTCTATAGGACGGATACACACTGTGTGATGCTATCAGTGCTCCACTCATATCCCCTTGGATTCCCTTACATCAGCAGCCTAACTTCCAACAGCCAACATCTTTGCCGGAAGGCTGCCCTCGGGCTGCTTGGGGGTTTACTATTAAAAGACTCCATCCAGACAGATGGGAACTTTAGATTTGCCTTCCACCCTCTTCCCCTCCAGGGATTTGCAAGTTCTCTTTAACAGAATGGTTTGAATGCCCAGACAAAGACTCCGCACTCACTCCCCCAACTGGTCTAGCTCCGTGGTTCTCAAAGTGGAGTCCCCAGACCAGCAGCATCAGCACCATCCAGGAACCTTTCAGAAATGCCGCTTCTGGGGCCCCAACCCAGATCGGGATAATTAGAGACTCGAGCTGAGACGCAGTAATCTGTTGCAACAAGCCCTCCAGGTGAGTCTGATGGTGCTCAGGGGTGAGAATCACAGGCCTACTTGATGTTTTTGGAATGTCTATGCACATTTCCCCAATTTTTCTTGTGTTCAGTCTTTTATGGCCCTAATAGGGCCCTGAATTCCTCTCTGATATGGAAAAGTTAGACCTGGGGCCGCTGGGAGGGCATAGGGGAAGCGAGGAGGGGCATAGGCAGCACAAAAAATGCCAAACCACATCGAGAGAGTGTTCGTCCATCTCCAAGTCTCCTTCACTCTGGTTGCACCACGGACAGAGTTTCTTGTGCTCACAGGTCTTTATAGTCTGTCTGCCACGTGCTAAGCCCAGTTCCCGATTTAGACAGGCAACAGTATCCGCAGAGAATTTAATAAATTTATTTTTCCATTGGATTTCTATTTTTTTCTGGTTGCCTTATATGAATGGCAA
Source organism: Equus caballus (assembly GCF_041296265.1). Classification (NCBI taxonomy): domain Eukaryota; kingdom Metazoa; phylum Chordata; class Mammalia; order Perissodactyla; family Equidae; genus Equus; species Equus caballus. Next base: position 18,218,078 of record NC_091691.1, on the reverse strand, counting down.
GTGATGCTGATTTTCTATTCATGATAATGATACACTTTCATCTTCAAATAAATGTATTTAAGTTAAAAAGGCCATAAATAGTAAATAAATACATGCAGAGCTGCTACATACATAGGACAAAATCATGACAGGCTGGGGAGCGCACTGAGAGAGATTGCGAAAAGTTGGCTTCGACAATTTGGAATCTTCAAAGAGAGGTGGCAGCTCTTGGCATCCGAAAGTTTAAGATGGTTGAACACCATTAGGAGGTACCACTAGTCATGAAGGTCATAAAGACTGTACGACTCTGAAAAAAACCAAGAGCTAATGCTTTTGTGGTGTTTATGATGTACCAGACAATGCACTCAGTCCTTTATACAATTTAGTTAATCCTCGTGACAACCCACAAAAGTAGGAACTACTGTTATCCCCATTTTACAGAATGAGAAACTGAGGCTCAGCAATTTTAGATGACTTGCCCAAGGTCAAACAGCCAGCGAGAGACAGCGGTCTTGAGTCCAGCTCTAACCACTATGCTGGATGCCTCCAAAACCTCCATTCTTCCTGCTTTCCATCTTGGCGTTGGGGGTGAATAAAGGAAGGTTCCCCGGGTACAGAACCAGCGGAGTCAAAATGTCCTTCTGTGAGACAAGTCTAAGATGTCACCTGGCTCTTCCCTCTACAGTTGCCTGACGTCACAGGGATAATAAAAGTTCCACATTCTGCAAACTGGCTTTGTCTTATTCTTCTCTAAGGCCCCAGACTCTCTGAGCTACAGGGAAGATCCCAGCGCCAAGGAGATGACCAAGTGTTGCATCCAGACCCTGATGCATGTGCTGAATGTGAAACTAGTCTTTTATTCTATAAGCACTTCCCCAGGCCTGCTACGCCCCAGGTCCTGGGGACACCCCTCGGACGGGGCAGATGAAGGGGTCACACATATGTAAACAAATATTGGGTAATTGCAGGTGTGGTAAGATCACGAAAAAAGTAATACAGGGAAATGGGATGGAGAGCGATGGGAGCGGGATAGGAAGGGCTTCCAGCAGTGCAAAGCTTTGGGGGCAAGAACAAGCTTGGTGGGCTCAGGGGTCAGAGGTTAAAGGTCAATGAGGCTAAAGTGAAGAGAACAAGAGCAATGAAGACACGAGGCGGGGGAGGCGGGCAGGGGCCCCTGCGGCCCCGGCAAGGATTCCGGTGGGACGGCACCAGAGGTTTTTGACAACTATGACACGGTCAGATGGATGTTTGGGGAGCCCTGAGTTGGGGAATCTGCTGATGCCAAACAAGAGTGGAACCAAGAAGTTTCTGCACTTATTCCTGTTTGAAATAGGTCAACTCCATGCTGGAAGCTTCCAGAAACTGCTCCTTTCTGCCACCCCCACCTATGAGTCTTCTTGAATGAGCCCAGCTGGAAGGTTGGCATGGGCTGTGAAGAAGCCGGATGCCATCATGGGCAGCACCACGAAGCAGGGGCACCTCCAGGTGCTGAGTGGGTGAGTGCTGGGGACATGAATGTTAGCAAGTGCACGCCACAGCAGGAAAACCACTGGACACGAAGGACATTCCATTTCCCATATGAGAGATGTCCAGGGGCTAAATTCTCCAGAGCACAGTGTTTCCCTCACCCCCCAAAAACGGGAATGGGGTCAAGGTAACATACAGAACAAATCTGGGTTCAAAGCTTGACACCACCACTTCCTGGCTGTGACCACCTGGGCAAGTCGCTGATCCACTCTGAGCCTCAGTTTCCTCATCTGTAAAGTGGGGACAATCACAGCATCTGCCTCACAGGGTTGCAGTGAGGACTAACGATTCTACGCAGGTAAGGGGCCTAGGACAAATACTTGAAGCAGCGGGCACTACTGTTTTTATGATGGTAATTATCATTACTACTGATGGTTTGGGCAGCAACTTTTTACTCCAAGACCCTCTGCTGGAGGACTTTCTCTGGCTGGAAATGTGGGCTGGCTGGAATGCCTGGAGCCCGGAGCATGGGTGGGAGCTGGTTGATTAGGACCCCAGCCTCCCCTCCCTTGGGTGGACAACCCAGAGGTGTGCGGAGGTGGGACTGGACCCAAGTTGCCCACGGCCGTAGCCTGCTCTTCGAGGCACCCCGTGCTGGCTGCCTTCCTTCCCTGTCTCCTTCCCGCACTCCCGGCTGGTGCAGCCTGGGGTCACCTCTCAAATAAACCACTTGCCCTCAAATCTTGAGGTCTGTAGAGAAAGGGAAGCCCAAGTGAGACACCATGATTATCACAGGAGGTTTGCAACACCAACGTGGCCTCGCACCAAAACCGAGCCCTCTGCTCCTTCTCCCTGTGCATCTCTTGAGCCCACAGTCCTTAATGAGTTTGGTTCTGCAGGGGCTCCGTTCCACAAGGAGGAAGGGAAGGGGCGGGGGGGCAGGGGGACACAGATGACAGCCCCAGACAAACCTCCGCACCAGATGTGGGCCGGAGGAGCACCGTGATTTAGGTCAGTGTTTCTGCAGGCAGGATGAAAATACACTCGAGTGTGCACAGGGAATGCCGAGCGAGCCTCGTGCAGCCTGGAAACTTGCAAAGGAGTGATGTAAAACTTTCACTGAAAAGGGTTAATTTTCTTTTAACTTCCAAGGCTAATAGGATAAGCTTCAGTTCTCCAGAAAAGTTGCTTGCGTGGAACATCTTATTCCCCAAAGGAGCTGCTGGCTAAATGAGACATCCTCTGCGTCTGAAAATGAAATTTGTGAATTTATCTCGAGGGCAGGATCTGGGTCTTCCTCATCTTTGAAGCTCCCAGTCCTACCCCCCTTTCAGTGCTTGGCCTCGTGGCTGGTGCGTAACACATGCTGAGTGAATATTGGAAAGAGGGAGGGAGAGAGGAGGAAAGAGAGGGGACAGAAGGAATGACCGGCAGAAGAGAAACCTGTCAAAGGCTCCTGCTGTAGGGAATTAAAAGTCTCTACCAACTTTTTTTTGAAAAAGGATTTCTCCTTCTTATCAATTGTATCCCTCGCAGTTTGTGAAATGCAAACATGTCCCTCTCTGCATTCCCAATGTGGGGGTGGGGCACAGGGATTGGACCAGACGCAGACTGGACTTCCACGGATCTTGCCCAGGAACTGCAGGGTACAAACGGCCCCTTTTATGAGCAGCTCTGCTGTTTCCTTAATGGGTTTGTCACGCCCACCCCCCCCCACCCCCCCACCCCCCCACCCCCCCGCAGCAGCCCTGTGGAGCAGACACGAGCCCAGAGGCTGTCGTGGGGCTGGGACCTTCCTGGAGGAGGGATGAGCGAGATTCCTGCTGGTGGGAGGGTCACATCTGTTTCAAATGGTCCATTGGGGGATCCAACCAATTTATGGAAAGTTCTCTCGGAGCAGCCCAAATCTCTGACTTCCCCTACTGTCTCTTGTTCCACTCCAGCTCACCTGGCAGTCCATCTGAGCAGGCCACGCCCTTTCCTTCCAGAGGACCAACGGGACGTTGGAATAACCAGGCCCCTAACACCCAACTCAGGAACTGTAAACAAGCGCCAGCTCTGGGCCAGGCACTCTGGCAGAACCCGTTTACTCTGAATACCAACGCCGGGGAGGCGGATCCGTTACGCCCATTTCAAAGTCAAGAAGATGGAGGCTCAGTGAGCAGCCAACCATCTAGATAAGAAAGGGCAGAGTCAGAATCATTCATTCATTCATGCACACAAAAAGCTTTATTGCCGGGGCCGGCCCGGTGGCACAGCGGTTAAGTGTGCATGTTCCACTTCGGCGGCCCAGGGTTCATCAGTTCGGATCCCAGATGCAGACATGGCACAGTTTGGCACGCCATGCTGTGGTAGGCGTCCCACATATAAAGTAGAGGAAGATGGGCATGGATGTTAGCTCAGGGCCAGTCTTCCTCAGCAAAAAGAGGAGGATTGGCAGCAGATGTTAGCTCAGGGCTAATCTTCCTCAAAAAAAAAAAAAATTATTGCCAGGGTCTGTGCGAGGCACTGGGGGTGTGCAATAGAATAGGGCAAGAACTCACTCTTTAATCATCTTTCTGACAACCATCTAGTAAGGAGTTTACTGCCTAGGTATGTAAACCACCTCTTAGCATTTCAAGCACGAACATCTTTCCACTCGTCCCACCGCCGCCAAAGTGCCTGGGAGAAAGGACGCCATCTGGACTGGAACCAGGTTCTCGGGGCCCAGGGTTGGCAAGAACCATTGTCCCTCCAGGGGCCCTTTCTGAGATCTATTCCACCAACGCACACCTACTGAGCTCTTGCTGTGCAGCCCAGCACTGTGCTGGCCCCAGAGCTAGAAACAGCGAACAACTCAGACACAGCCCTGCCCTTGGCGTTTAAAGTCTGGTCAGAGAGACAGGCAGTAGGTAGACAAACGCGACGCAGTGTGTTATGTGAAATGACAGGGTGGGGCACGGTGGATCTGAGGGGAGTCAGGGACGGCGTCCTGGAGGAAGTGTGACTGAGCTGAGCCTGAAAGAGAAATGGGTGCTAGCAGAGGTGCGCAAGAGAGATCCAGGCCGAGGCGACAGGTGCAAAGATGGGACAGGGAGTGGGCACACGGGCTGCTGCAGGGGTCGACGGCTCCGTGAAGCTCTCAGTGTGAGGAGGGAAGTGGTGAGAGTGGAGAAAGGGGGGGTAAGCAAGGGGCAGTGTAGGGTCTCATCATGAGACCGGATTTTATCCTGAGAGCAAGGAGGATTTGAAACGGGGAGGTGAAGGCTAGACAAGCATTTTGGAAAGACCCCCTCGGGCAGTAGACACTTAGAAGGAAAGGGCAGCAAATCTCCCTTGCTCTCAGGGGTCCTAGTCCCCGTCTCTGCTGTCCTTCTCCCAGGCCACCTCACTGAGTGCTCCTCAAGGCTTCTTGCTGAATCACTAAACTAGAACGTTACTCCTCTTACAGTGGGGCTTGTTTCCTTGAATACCCCAACTGAGCAGTTCTGTCTCATTTTTCGTTCCCCTGTGGTCTTCCAATTGAGCCAATGCTTCTAGAAACGACTGCATACACTCTCCGTGACGACATCAAACGGCCCTCCCCTCACTGCTGACCACTCAGTGGGGTTGAGCTCTTGGACCTACAATTGGGTCAGAAAGAAAAACCCAGCAACAGGAATGAGCAAGGGTGGTGGGGAGTATTAACATAGAACTCAGACCACAGGCTCCAGCAACGTGATGAAAAATACCCTGGAAAACTGGCACTGTTCTCTCCATACGAGGGTTCCGTAGGGAAGCCGGAAATTTATTACCTGTTGGAGATGCCCCTGCCCCTATGTCCCTGAGAGACAAGAGGGTGACCACAGAGTCCTGTTGGCTCCCGGGACCTGGAGGTGTTCATCAGAACACAAAGACTCATTTATCACCTTTCAATTCAAGAAAGGGATGACGTGAGGGGGAGCAGGCGGAAGAGGGGTCAGGAAAAGACTAATCGTTCTGGTCCAGGGTCAGGGTGAGACCAGATTCTCACCTTCTGTTCTGCTTGTTTCAGTCAAGGAGAAGCACAGGAGGACCTAGCATTCGTTGCTGGCCTACTGTGCGCCCGGCCCTTTGCCCACCTATGGTGGTCAAGAGTCTGGGATCTTGAATCAAAAGGATTGGTGGGTTTGAGGAGCAGATCCACCCACCATGAGACTTTGGGCCAGTTCTTGGCTCCTGAAGGCCTCTGTTTCCTCATCTGTAACATGGGGATAACAGTAGACCCGACCTTCCACGGGTGTGGCAAGGATTAAATGAGTTCATGCATGGAAGGAGTTTAGCAAAACGTCTGGCACTAGTCAGCCCTCAATACACGATATCACCATCATCATCATCCTCATCATCACCACGTCCAACCCCCACCTCAGCCTCCAGTAGAATCATAATCATCCCTCATGTACAACTGTAATTAGACCCCAATTTTTGCTTATAATAGGTAAAAATGTATATAAAGGACCATTAATTCCCATTATGATTATTGCAAAAACTGAAGTGTTTCTATTAATGGGAAAGTAAGTTCAGGCTTCAAGCTGGTGATCTCCGAAATGCATGCTCATAATCATACCCTGCCAATATCCTGCCTGTGGTACGAGTTCCTGAAGCTTCCAGGAACTTCGCAGCAGCTGCGACATTAGTGCTCATCACTTCCCCAGCTTTTCAAGGGCTGGGAAATGAGTGCGCCCGGTGGCTCCAACCAACCGTGGCTTATTTCACGCTTTTCTCTCCTCATCACCTGTGGCTGGAGCCTTGCAAACCCAGGGAGTTTTCAGATGAAGCACTGTATTTTGATGCAAGAACATAGGGGAGGAGGACGTGCAGGGCAAGAAGGTGAGCAAACAGTGCAGGAAATCTGAGTGAAAAGATCCAGGAATAGAGCAAAACTGGATCAAGGAGGGCATGGCTCATTTAAATGGAAATCAGTAAAGGGATGGCTTTCACGAGACGAATTAAACACAAGCGCATCGAGCCAGGCTACAGCAGGCAAGAGGACAGGGGACTTGTATAAAGGGCCTTAAAACACCACTGGAGTAAACTGGAAATCTTGTGCTGGTTAGCTCAGGTTTGCAAACATTATTTTTTATCTTTCTGGGGAAACGAGGATGGGTCTCATTCCTACAGAAGTGGGCAGTGACCTTCACTGGAACACGTGAAGTGTTTCTAGCTAGTATAGACCTGCCCTGACCAACCTGGGTCACCTGGGACATGGGACTCTCAGTGCTAAACCCAGGAAAGTCCCAGGCAAACCAAGACATTTGACGGCTCTATTGAATATTTCAGTAACGGGACTCTAAAACTGAAGAAGTCATACCACGGTCCCACTGCTCAGGAACGAGGTTTATGATGTAAACCAGGATTGTCCACCAGGGGCAATTTTGTCCCCCCAGGAAACATCTGGCAATGTCTGAAGACATTTTTGGTTGTCACAGCTGAGGGTGGAGTGGACAGATGGCTACTGGCGTCTAGTGGGTGGAGGCCAGCAATGCTGCTAAAAATCCTACAAAGCACAGGACAGCCCCCACCACAAAGAATGATTCGGCCCCAAATGTCCACAGTGCCAGGCTGTGACATCCTGATACACATCTTTTAACATGTCTCCCAAGAAGTCTAAAAAGTTTAAGAAAAGAACTAAAGAAAAGTAGGAAATGTGCTAAATTTTCCAGAACTTTGACCTTGCTTCAACCCAGGGAGGTGTTGGGTGACTATGTTTCTTTTCATTCTTTGTATTAATAGAAAATCAGTGTCTGCAGCTAAGTACATGCTGAACAACTTATTTCAAGATTCCTGATTTGAAGGAATCCCCAAGTCATGAATGTGACTGGGGCACACACGTCTTATCACATTGAATGAATGTATTAGCCTCATTCGACATCAGAGAGGTTTAGAAATCTTCCCAGAGTCACACAGCTCGGAAGTGGCAGAGCCAGGACCGGAACCCCGCTCTCTCTGGCTCCAGAATCTGGAGCCTGCTGTTGCTTTACTGTCCTCGGTTGGGTTCTCTAGAAGCAGATCCTGAGATGGGTATTCTCACAAGTGATTTACGGAGGGAGTTCTCCAGAAGACAGTTATTCACTGGAGGGGGGAGCGGGATAGGAAACGGGGGAGAAACCAAGCGAGGATGTGGTTTCAGGGGACTCTGGTCTCAGCCTGATCCCACGGGGGCTCTGGCGTGTGACGTGCACCATAAAGGCTGTCTGCCTTGAAGCAAGCAGGCTGGGCCTTTGCAGGCCTGCACCAGGGAGCTCCTGGCACAGAGCCACCTAGGGGATGGGGACGCTCGCTCCAAGGCACCTTGCGGGGAGGCAGCTGCAATCACCCAAAGGAAGCCTGCAGATAGGGTCTCCGGGACGAGCCGTTAGCAGCAGCACCTGTGGCAGCTGCTAAATGAGGCCACTGGGAGCGTGAGCAGGACATCAAGGCACACGTCTGGAGACAAAGCTGTGCCTCGCGGCCGCTAATTTGATCATCCCACCTTTAAAGCAGCACAGCGAGTATTCCTTGGTCCTAGAGAAAAAGGAGTCTTAAGCATCTGCAAGGTATTCTGATATCCACATCTTTCCCATCTCAGGCCCTAAGAGCAGGCGACTCAGGGAACATCAGAACTCCAGGCCTTGTCTTGGCACAGGAGCCACCCCGGCACAAGGAGAGCTCCAGTGTCCGAGACTGCTTTCCCTGGAGAGGGGCTGGCTGGGTGGTGAGCGGCCCCCCACCCAGGCCTGGAGCCTCAGGACGCAGCAGCGTGAGTCACAGCAGCCGGCCGGGTTCCAGCAGAGCAGCTGCAAAGCAGAGTCCTCTCTCCCAGGCCCTATCTGGTACAAACAATTGCAAAACATGCTCAGGCTCTTTTAAGTCCTGATCTAAGCCTTTGTCCAGGCTGTTTCCTCTGCCCAGACATCCCACCCCTGCTTCACCTGGCTGACTCCTACGCTTCCCGCAAGACCCCCAAGTCCTTTGAGACAGCCTCCCCCGATGCACAAGATGCCTCCCCGTACAGGTGTAGCCCCAGGCACCGCCCCTGTGGTAGTAGTTATCTACCTCGTTAACCACCCCTAGATCCAGTTCCTCACTCAAACTTCAGTGCAAATATGAGTGATCTGGGAGGCTTATTAAAAATGCAGATTTCTAGTCCCTGTCTCCAGAGTCTGGGCCAGGAAGTCTTGGGAGCAGCTCAGAAGCTGTCATTCTAAGCTCCCACTGTGTTCCAGGGGACGCCTTGAGAGCTGGCGGTGACTGTGCGCAAACGGAGAGAGCAGCACCCGTGCCTTTTTTCACCCTCGTACCCTGAATGGGGGCACAGAATCCCTCATATGGCAGACGCGCAGCCGCAGCTGCTGACCTAGCCCAAAGGCCGGTCTGTAAGAGGAGCATGGAGTGGCTAAAACACGCGTAAGAGACAGGCAGTGAAAATGCTACTTCTCTGCTGGTGGTTTCAGAAGATGCCCCTCTCCCTCCCACACTCCAGCCCGTGCAGAGAGAGAAAAAAAAAAAAAGCATCTTGGTTCAGACTCATTTTCTAGAGCACAGCCACCCAAATCACTCTTGTGCATTTTCCTGCAAGAAGCGCAGACACGAGAGGACAGGTTTCCAAGGAACCAGCCGTCAGGTCTGCCGAAACCTGCGGAAGGACCCTGAGAAGGAGGAAGACCTCAGACGACACATGATCGAGGCCTAGGATATCCATCCGCATCTTCCTGCAGAAACAAACTTCGGCCAGCTGAATCCACAGTCATCAGACAATACGCGGATTGTGCTGACATCCGACCACTTAGAACTAAACTCCATTCCGCGCTCAGGAACCTATTAGATGAAAACGCCTCAATTTGGACAAATGCAAATTGCTTTCGGAGCATAATTTCCTATTAGTTCATTAATCTCTCTATTCAGAAGGCCAACAAGACAGCTGATGATCATTCCGGAGGAAGTATATTAAACCAAAGGAGGAGGGAAAGAGGTAAGACATGCAGAAGCATCCTGGTTTCCCGGATGGAGGAGCACCCCAAAATTAATTCATAAGGCTAGTAACAGTACTAGTTTTCATTTATTAAGCTCCCATAATGGGCCAGGTATGGCTGAGCATTTTGCCTTATTTTTCTCATGGAGCTGTTTTTTTTAAACAATCTAGTGAGGCAGATATTATTTTCCCCTTTCTACAGAGGAAGAAATTGGGGCTCAGAAGCGGTCACATAGTTAGTGGCAGAGTCAGGATTCAAATATAGGTCTGTGTGTCTGACCTACAGCCCAGGTTCCTAATCACGCCTTAACTTGTTGACTCATCACACAAATATTTACCGGAGAGACGATGACAAACAACATTCAAGTCCACAGAATGAGGCCAAGGGACGTAACAGCAGAAGAGCCCGAAAAATAATCAGCAAAGATCGACCATCCTTTAAAAAAAAAAAAAAATCTCACATGCTGAAATGTCAGGCTGGAAAATAAAGCCTGGTTTTGTCAAACGACTATTTTATGTAAAGCAGAGGTTCTCAAAATGTGGTCCCAGGACCCGCAGCATCAGCACTGCCTGGGAAGTTGTTAGTGGTCTGAGACTCTGCGTTTCTAACCAGCTCCAGGTGATGCTGATGCTGCTGGTCCAGGGGCCACACATGGAACAGCACGGGTCTAATCCAACCCTTGTCACCCAGGGACTTTCTGGGAGCAGCAGAACCAGGACTGCTCCAGGTTAAAAAAAAAAAAAAAATTGTTGCCTTCAGGGCAGATTCTAGTCCATGCCTCTGGGGTGCTTCAGGAGTACAGGAAATGACCTGTGTCACACACTACTATTTTTCCAAAGTTCCCACTCAGGTAGGAGATCTTCCCTGAGGCCTTTAATTAAAATTGCCACCCCTGCCCTGGTCCTTCTTGTCTCCCATCTCTACATTGCTCTTCTCCTTAGCACTTAAGCATCATTTGAACAGACGATCATTTTACTAATTTTCTTTGTTTACTGTCTGTGGTCGTGCCCCCCAACCCGCCACCAGCATGTAAGTTCCACATGGGTAAGGATTTTGTGTTTCATTCACTGTCATTTCCCCTGTGCCTAGAACAGTGCCTGGTACATAGTAGGTACTCAATAAACATTACTTGAGTAAATGCACAAATGGTGCATTTTTTCAAAAGAAGCTGCCTCCCCATTCTTGTGCCACCTCTGAAATTTCACCAGTCTCGGCCCTTTATGCAGGCGCTTCAGAGTCCCTGAAATTCACTTCTCTATACGCGTCTTCCCCTGATCTCCTTGAAGTGCATCAAAATTTTGCCCATCTTTGAAAACACATGTAAACGACCGTCTAGCCTCACTATAATTAATGCAAAAACTGCAGGATTTTGTTCATAGAAGAGTGAGTTCAAACTTCAGCTGGTGATGTGAGTAATTCATGCTCATGATTATGTACTGAAGAGAGCTCTAACTCCACTGTCGTTATACAAGGTCCAAATTCCCGAAGCGCGCCGGAAGTTTGGAGCAGCCACAGACTCTATCTGCTTTCACCATGTTGCAAGTTTTTCTAAGGGCTGAGCAAATTGGCGAGATCAGCGGTGCCATTCAACCACGGCTGGGTTTGAATTCTGCCTCTTACACACCCAGGGGCCGTTTTTGCACAAGGTGGAGTGAGGTGGGATGTCCTTTGCTAAAACATCCTGTGTTAACCCAGGGCAAGGAGATTTCACTGACTCTTCCAACAGCCCACGAGTGGGCGCTAGTATCTGCCCACTTTGCAGAAAAGGAAACTGAGCCCCGAGATGACACGTCTCTTGCTGAAGCTCACACAGGGTGTTCAGCCATGGAGCTGGGCCTCAGACTCAGTTCTGGCTGCTTCTGTGTTCCTTGCAGCCACTGCCCTCCTCCAAGTCCCCCTCCCTCCCCTGCCTCCTCCCCCTACCCTTGGCAAGGTCTGAGCCTTTGCTCGTTACTTCTAGAACAGAGAGCAGCAGCCACGGCCGCCTCAGAGTTCTGCCTCCAGCGCTGAAAATTAAAACAGCTCAGGAAGCGTTCAGCCTCGCTGACTCCTGGCTGCGTCCCTGTCACCTAATTACCTGACTTCAAAGCCTCGGCTCTGCAGGTAAGAGGATGTGAAAGCTGCCGGCTCCCTCCCTCGCCCCACCTCAGAACACGGTGGGACTACCCACCCAGAGGTGCCCCGGAGCGGACTCGAGGGCCTGGCCTTGGGCCTCTCTGAGTCTGAAAGACCAGGGGCCGCCATCCTGGGGGCTCACCTGAGAGCTCGGGTCTATGGAAGACCAAGGTGAGGGATGGAGGCCTCCACGCTGAGGCTTAGTCGTCACTGCCCTGCCTCCCCTTGTGCCATGGAGTTTAGACCCTTTAGGAGCTGGGACCAGCTAATCCTCCACATCTCCAGGAGGGAAGGGAGCTCAGGCGTACCTGCGTTACACAGGTGAGACATCGTGGCTGGGAGAGCGAGCCCGCCCCCCTGCTGCTCTCCTACCTCCACCACGGGCCAGGGAGGTGGGGAGGCGTGAGCAGCCCAGATGAGGGTTCCCAGCCTGGGCTGGACAAGGAAGAGCAAGGCTAGAGGGGAAAGAAAGGGTTTCTACAAGCTGTTAAAGTAAAAGAGGTATTTCTATAAGGCAAACGGGTACCCATTCATTTGTAACGCTTCCATACGGGCGAACGTCATGGACTATTTTATGGTAATTGGACAGTGGGGGTATTTAACACACGTTCGCGGAAGGAGAAAGGGAGGTCAGACAGAAAGGCATTTGCAACCTTTGAGGGAAGACAGAACTCTGAGCCTGGCACCCGGCTGTGTCCCTTACTGCGTGCTCACCCCCACATCAGGTAGCTGTGATGAATATTCCTCTCAGGCAGATAAAAATACCAGGAACAGAAGTGTGAGGTGACTGGCCCAAGGTCACACAGCTAGAGAGTCGCAGAGCCAGGATGTGAACCCATCTTAGTCTGACTCCCGAGTCCATGTGGGGTCTCACAGTTTTCTCCTGCCTCTCTACCTTTTGCCAGCCGTCACCTGGAAGGGGTGTGTGGAAGTGGGGGGACATGGGGGGACTTGTGCGGTCCGGCCTTCTCCACAGAACTTGAGACCAACATGATGCCACAGAAAGGACAGGAGTTAGGAGGTCAGGGTTCAAGTCCTGAGCGACACTTCCTAGCTGTGTGACCTCAGGCAAGTGACTTCTCCTTGCTGAGACTCAGCTTTCACATTTGTAAAATGGGGAGAATCATAACACCTTTCCTCGCTCTCAGAGAGGTACCGTGAGGAGAAAGAAGAAAGGAGAAGAGGGCTTTGCAATCTCTAACTTAGGGCCAAAGCTGCCACAGCCTGCCTTTGTAACTAAGATTTTATAGGAACAAGTAAATTTGTCATGTCCATTTGTTTATGTATTATTGTCTATGGCTGCTTTTTGAACTACACGGCGGAGACCCCATGGCCCACAAAGCCTAAAATATTTACTATTTGGTCGACTCAAGAACCAAGCCCTGATCGTAGTTGCTCTGAAAATGCAAGGTACCGCTGTGCCTCCACAGACAGCAGCATGCATTTCTAGCACCATCTATCAGCTCCGATTCTTATTCGGGATTGCTCTCCTTGACCCCGTACCCAAACGTGGAGGCTCACTTAGGACACGTTTCTGAAAAGCAGAGCAAGCAACTCTCTGAGAGTCAAGAAACCAGACCCCCAGAAGCTATTTCAGGGCCCAGGGTGGCTCTCGCTGACATCCCAAAGTCACTTTCGGGCACAGCCACTTACTTGCAGTTTTTACACTTGAGGCCGAAAAGCATCCCTTTCCCGCAGACTGTGCAGGTCTGAGACATCCAGTACTTGGTGGAAAACCTGAAAAGAGACAGAAAATGTTCAAGGGCAAGGCAATGGTGACTGGCCTATCTCTAGAAGGATGAACCACTTGAAGGGTTGAAGCACTGGATGGGCCCTGGATTCCGGTCCTGCTGCTTCTGAGATATTTGGCTTCATCAAGTTGCGTAAACCATGGGAGCCTCAGTCTCCTCATCTGTAAAGTGGGGATAACAACTGTACTCACTTCATAGGCTGTTGGGTGGATTAAATGAGGTCACGCATGTCAATGGCTCCCCACAGCACCTGGCACATAGTAAGCGCTCACAGAACTGAGTTGTGACTATATTATTACCTGAACATTCATGACAGTCATTCATTCAGTCAACGAATATTGCCTGGGGGCTACTGTGTGCCAAGTTCAGTTCTGGGACAGACCAACGGATGGGGCTGGAACTGTCCTCAGAGAACCAAAAAACAAGGTGGGGCCCCCAGGGAATCTGGCTGAGCCCTTCCCCACCATGTCACCTGGGAAGCTGACACCCCCAACTTTAGTTGCAGAATCCTCTGAAGTGCAACCCTTTCCAGACCATCAGCTCACCTCCCTCCCCAACCACCACGCTCGCTGCAAACATAGGCCATCTGGAGGCCTCTGATATACAGCGGGGAACCAGTGGGAACAGAGTGCATTACATTAACTTCCCGGGCCCCCCACTACTGCTGGGGTGCTTTCCTCCCCAGGAGATACCGGGTGGGGAGCGGCAGGGCTGGGCCCAGGGAAAGGACTGAAGGTTGCCAGGTCGGAGGTAATTTTCATTTTCAATTTCTGTCACCTTCAGCAGGAGTTGTATCTAATCTCCATTGCCTCGGTGTCAAAACGAAAATTGGAAGTGATTATGTAACTTGGTGCCTGAGAATTTTGAGGGCAAGCCTGCGTCCCTCTGCTGTGCCATCTTGCCTGATTTGGGTCAGTCACTCTCTAAACGGAATGAGCCGTAGCGCAAAGCCTGCTCACATCTGAGCAAATAGCAATATTCTTAACAGAGACTCTTGCGACCAAGAAAATCCCTCTCCAGTTTTGGATGGGGGTGGGGGGGGTGGTTGAGCCCCTTTCTGCCCCTTCCTCCAGGCCAGTGAGTTTGGTGGGGTCTGTTTTGCAGGATTTGGCATCTCTGGGGGATGGCGAGTTGGCTTGTGATCCACCGGCCAGCCAGCAATGCAGGAATGGAGGCAGCAGGAGTGGTAGGTGGACGCGCTCTCTCCTTTCTAGCCCCTTCCCATCCCCAGCTCTCCCTCTTCCCAAACTCCGGCTGAGGTGACTGTGAGGACAGCGGACAGGATGGGATTTTAATTTCATTTCTTCACCAGCGGTGGGATGAGTTCCGGTCTCTCCCTCCCGGCATCGAGCCCGGGGAGAAACACAGGGTGAGACTGAAGCGTTACAGGACATCCCAAGGCCAAGCACCTCTAAGAAGACGTTCCAGATGCCCAAGACCAGCAGGTCGCTTCCCTCCTCTGGGCATCAGCGTTTAAATCTGAGGTACCACCCAGTCTAACACCACGTGCGAGAGCCTGAGGGTGGGGCGGAGCCAGGGGCGGGGCCAACCCAGGGGAGCAGAGCTGGGGGTGTGGCCAATCCAAGGGTGTGGCCAATGAGGGTGGAGCCAAGGCGGGGGGTGTGGCTGATCCAGGAGTGTGGCCAATCCAGGGGTGGAGCTGAGCCAGGGGACAGTGCGAAAGCAAACCAAAAAAAGGCCCTTCTTTTTGATGCCTTTGTCCCTGCATCTCACCGCCTGACCATTGACGTATCTCTCGCGTATTTCTCACTGCTTCCTCCACTGTTTTCTCATTTGAGTCTTAAGGACTATTCTGTCAACATATTTCTTTCAAAAACTGTTGACGAGATGCCATTCTGGGAGCCTGTGCTCATTGCCACCTCGCCCCCAGCTACGGTCATGTGTCTGCCCCTGGTGTCACTCCCTAATAGCCCTGCTCCCTCCGTACTGTCATGGTCTGTTAACCGTCTAACCCTCCACTAGACCGCGAGCTCCCCAAGGGCGCAGGCCTTCCGCCGGGCTCCGTGCTGCAGCCCTGCACAGAAATTCTCCACCAGCACCAGCGGGAAGGATCCATGAATGAGTGAGCAAGTCCCTCAGCTGGTTCACAGAGGCCTCGGTGCAGAGAACACTCTCAGCAGTGGTGTCCAAAGTGCTGAGGTTCACTAGCTTGTAGACCCATCACTTAATCGGCCAGGGCCTCGGTTTCCCTATCTGTCAAATGGGCATGACCACACTTGCGCAACTTACCCCACTGAGTTTGTGAGGATAATGAGGCAACCTGTGGAAAGTTAAAGAACTTCTTATAAGGGGTGACTAGTAGACACAAATCTCCCTCCTGAAAAGGGCAGGTGTGCCCCTGGAGAGGCTGTCCCGTGCACCCAACCGGGCTGGAGCCCTGGGCTGCCCTCCATCTCAGCAGAGTGAGCACCTCTGAGTTCAGCCTGCAATCTTGTGTTTTCTGGGTGGAGGGACCCCAAATTAGGACGTAAAGCATTTCTCTGAACAATGGCGCTGTTTGTTGCATGGTTATTATTTGCTAGGCCCTCTGCTTAATACCTTAATACATTATCTCATTTAATCCTCACCACCACTCTATGAGTAGGCAGAATTGTTTGATGAGAAAATTGAGTCTCAGAGAGGTTAAGCAACTCTTTCAAGGTTGCAAAGCTTTACTACCTGGGATCGCAACACAGGTCAATCTGACTCCAAAGGCCTGGCTTTCAACCACTATGTGCTAATTTTATAAGGGCCAGGATAATAAGAAGCCGAGATGTCAGTCCCCTGCCAAATTGAGGTTCACCCTAGCAGAGGAGAGAGAATGGTGACATAGGAGCTGGAGTGAAACACTCTGCCCAGGCCTTCCCCACCCCAGGGGCCAGAGCCCCCAGCCCTCACCGTGCTGGCAGATGGGCCCCAATACACACAGGAATCCAGCCTACCTGTGCTTGATGGAGTTGCCGAGGTCTCTGCGAGGGATCTGCGGGGACCAGCGCGGCACAGACAGTGTGTCTGCAGGGAGAGAAGAGAGGAGAAGAGCCTGTTACACGGAGGGTCGGAGGCTGGGGAGGGCGGGGGGGGGGGGGGCTCCGGCCAAGCCCTGGGAGGAGGAGGGAGGTTCCCTGGCTTCAGGAAGGACACTGCTTGCCTTCACTTGCTAAAGCAAAGCCAAGAAGAACACTGGTTTAACTTGTGTTATCTTAACCCACGCAAGGTCCCCGGGGCAGGGCAGCCGGGGCGTGCCTTGAAAGCAGTCAGCTGTGGAAAGAATAACATCGAGCATCACTTCCATTTGCAGAGTGCAGAGTGTGGGCCAGGCACGCGCTAAGTGACTCACACACCTTAGCTCCTTAAATCCTCAAAACAACCCTGAGGACAGGGGTTGTTAGCATCTGACCCTTACGGATGAGGAAACTGAGGCTTGGAGAGAGGATGTCGTTTGCTCAAGGGCATAAACCGTGTAGACTGCACAGCAGCTGTGACTCCAGGC
This sequence comes from Equus caballus, assembly GCF_041296265.1. Classification (NCBI taxonomy): domain Eukaryota; kingdom Metazoa; phylum Chordata; class Mammalia; order Perissodactyla; family Equidae; genus Equus; species Equus caballus. Next base: position 18,201,327 of record NC_091691.1, on the reverse strand, counting down.
TTGAGGGGCTCTAGAGCATGCGCCCTTGCATGCAAAGTTCCAATGCTGTAGATTCCAAACGCCAGTCAAATACCGCTTCCTAAATTTTGTCATGCTCCTGTACAAACCCTAAAATTGTTTACTTAATACGTTAAGTTGACTCATTTTTTTTTGTTTACATACATTTATTTTAAAAGCAAACTCTATATGGAAAACCGTTATCACTTTCTGTGTATTGTAGGTAACTATTTAAAATACATCCAAACACCTGAACTCACACTAGAATAAGTGGGTGGATTGATGAATGGATGGATGAGTGGTTGGATGGATGGATGGATAGATGGATGAGTAGATGAATTGGTAGGTGGAGGGATGGGTGGGTGGGTACATGGATGGATGGATGGATGGATAGATGGATGGATAGATGCTTGGATGGATGGATGGATGGATGGATGTTTGGATAGGTGGCTGGATGAATGGTTGGATGGGTCAGTGGATGGACAGATGAGTGGGTAGATAGACAGATGGCTAGGTAGGTGGATGGATTGGTGGATGGATGTTTGGATAGGTGACTGGATGAATGGTTGGATGGGTCGGTGGATGGGCAGATGAGTGGGTAGATGGGCAGATGGCTAGGTAGGTGGATGGATTGGTGGATGGATGGAGGGAGGGCTGGCTGGATAGATGAATGCATGGATGGACTGAGGGATGAATGGGAATGAGGAGGGAATAATAAATCACACAGACCTCACACTAGGTGCCTGTCCCCATCTGGTCTTTTCTTTCATGCCTTAGGCTACATCCCAGCCCCCTGCACTCTTACTCCACCCGTGACTGAGCCCCAGGACTTCTGCAGACCTTGAGCACCAGCCCCCAGCTCCACTCTACTGTCCAGCAGCCCGCACCCCCTCCTCATAGGCCTTGAAGGCTCCAGAGAGGTGTGAAACAACGCGGAAATGAACCAGTGCTGCCTGTGAAGTCTCCACCAGCTAGGGAGAGAAGAAGCAAGTGGCTGACCCACACGCCAGCTCGCATTTCTCAGGCCAGATGGATGGAGCCAGCTCGCTGTGTTCGGAGCTCAAATGCACGTCTCATTTTTCACAGCAATTGTTATGGAGTGGCGAGCTCACCGGGGAGCTGGGCATGTCTGAACCGATCAGGGAGCATTTAACCCCCAACCCATTCGCTCCTCTCTTCTCTCTAATGACACCATCGGCAGCCATCTGAAAGCTGCTTCCAGAAACCCCAATTCTGCCCTTGTAGAACTGGGCCCCTTTCTGGGGGAGCTAATGATTTTCCAAGCCCCGTGTGGCAGAGAGAACCCAAGAGGGAGACAGCATGATAGATAAATCAGAGTCATAGCCAGTGGAATTTCCTCTAGTTTAACTAAAAATGAACTGTCATCACATCCAAGCTCATTTTCTTACTTGTTTCAGTTTCTGAGGGAAACCAAAAAAGACAAGAAAGAATAACAATTTGGAGAGAGAGAGAGTGTACATTCTTTCCATTCCTATCTCCTTTGGGGACTGAAGTCAGATTTGGGAGGAAGGATGTTACCTGCTAACTCCTTAAAACATTTTCTCCAGTGCCGAGGGTGGCAGGAGGGGGGCCGGCTGTGCTGGAGAGGAAGGGTTAGCTCAGACACACAGCCTCCTCCTGGGGAATCTACAAAACCAGGAGTGCCAAAAGGCTTCATCTCATGGGACATTAGTAGTGGCTGTCTAGAAAGGTGTGTTGAGAAGGATTCTGAGGCTCGATGGAAAGAGTGCCAAGATTGATTAACAATGTCTGCCATGGATGAAGAATAAGGAAGTACCAATGAGTCTGCACATATTTGCCATTCCTGCAAGGACAGGGACCACATCTTTATCTCTGCATCCTTGCCTTATAGCATAGTGCCTGGGCAAAGTAAGTACTTAATATACATTTGCTGAATCCAAGAGTACTATAATAGAAACACTTAGTTTATCAATCACTCAATATGTGTTAGGTGTTATTCTGTGCAGTTTCTACCTGGAAGCTATGCCTCTATGCAGCCATTATTCTCATTATTCCCACACTGCCAAGGAAGATCCAGGAGCTCAGAGAGGTCCAGTGACTTGCTAAAGGTCACACAGCCAAGCACTAGCAGAACTTTAAGGAGTAACTCTGCAATTGTTTGCAAGTTCTCCAAAAGCCCCTGCACCAGGGGCTTTTTGCCCCCCCAGGGGACATTTGGCAATGCCCGGAGATATTTTTGGTTGTCACGCTGGGGGTGGTGGGGAATACTACTGGCATCTAATGGGTTGAGGCCAGGCATGCTGCTCAACATCCTACAATCACAGGACAGACCCCCACATCAAAGAAACATCTATACCCCAGCCCCAAATATCTACAGTGCCGAGGTTGAGAACCCTGGTCTGAATGTTTCTCATTTCTCTAGCCACCTCTCCACCCCTATCCCTCACCAAAAAAACCCAAGATGGTACTTCTGAAGCTCAAGTCAGCAGAGAACAAATCTTTCATTATAAGCACCTCTCACTGTTAGATTCATATCCTAGTTATTCTGTTATTCTCAATTACAGCACCTTCTCAAAAAAACTAGAAGTAATTAAGTTTAGTAGTTGGGATTCATTTCCCAATATCTGGTTGAAGGGGTGAGTTCTGTCAATTACATTAAGCGGCTGCAGCATCATTAGTCTCGAGCAATAATAACCTCCACACGGCTGTGTACGTGGGTGTGAAGATTTGAACTTCCAGATCTTTTTCCTTTCTTCGTTCGGATTTCATTAAATTTGCCAGTGCAAGTCTTCAAGCAAAGGAAAACGGTTTAAAGGGAAGGGGGAAAATCTATGAAAATCCAAGCTTTATCATAACAGAGAAGGCAAACAGCATTTACAGCAATTAAACTGATACAGAAACTTCTGTTTAACAATCAAAGCGCCTATTAAGATGTCTCCATGGCTGAACAAAAGCTTCTTTTCTACTCTAATTTTCTGATAAGGAGTGACGCAGGCACGGAGGCAGAGTTGTGGGCCTCCCCGGTGCCTTGGGTCCCAGGAGTAGAATAATAGACTTCGCTTCTTGGATATTTTCATTTGCAGTACGTGGAAAGGGAAAGTGTTAGAGAGAAAGATGGTTCCTGTGTTCTATAGGTCTGGCTGTCGATGCCCTCTCGGAAGTGCCTCCATCAACAATGGGGAGAGAGCAGCCACCTGGGTCCTTGAAACCACCTTGATAGCCAGATAGACAAACAGAAGCCTCGACAGGAATAAAGCATCCCACTACATAGAGCTCTAAAATGAAAAACTGCGGCTCCGACCTGGGAGATGGGACTCGGGCTAACAGAGGAGTCAGGCATGAGAAAAACACTTAAAAATATTTAACACAGTGGGGCTGGCCCCGTGGCTGAGTGGTTAAGTTCGCGCGCTCCGCTGCAGGCGGCCCAGTGTTTCATTGGTTCGAATCCTGGGCGCGGACATGGCACTGCTCATCAAACCACGCTGAGGCAGTGTCCCACATGCCACAACTGGAGGAACCCACAACGAAGAATACACAACTGTGTACCGGGGTGCGTTGGGGAGAAAAAGGAAAAAATAAAATCTTTAAAAAAAAAAAAATATTTAACACAGTGACACCAGGGAAAAACCAGTGATAGAGTGAAGGAAGAGGAGGAAAAAGAATAGGAGGAAAAGATGTAAGAAGAAGAAGAAAATAAGAAATAAGAAAAATAATAATAGATCCGCTTTTTGTTGAGTGTTACTGGGTACCAAGCGCTACTGCCAAATGAGCCCTTTACAGATAGGACCTCATTTAATCCGTTCACTACGATGGATGGATGCATGTCATGTGGCAGCTGTTAGAATTAGACCCATTCCACCACCAAGGAAATCAAGAAGTCACGCCATTTGCCCAAGGTCACACTGCAATGATAGGCCAGGAATGGGGTTTTTAATTCAGAGGCTGAATATTGAGTGGGGGCTCAGTCAACGGCAGCCAATTTCATCCCCATTTCACAGATGGGAACACTGAAGCTTAGAAGCTATAAGCAATTGTCTGTAGCTAATAAGTGACTGAGTTGGGATTTGAACCACAGACAGGAACAACCTGGATTCTTCTAATCCAGACTGTCCTCCAGATCCATGGAGTTCAGCCCTCCGATACTGTCCACGCCTCCTTCCTCTGTCTCGGAAACAAAGAAAACAATGAGCATCGACCCTCTGAAGCTTGGAGAAGGGCTGCAGAGGCCTGGAAGGTGGTGTAAGAGTACGCTGTTCATTCCTTCTATCGCTCACGCAGTTATTCAGTCAATATTTTGTTGAGCAGAATGCCCCCTTCCCCCACAAAGATATCCACGTCCTAATTCCTGGAACCTGGATGTTACCTAACAGGCAAAAGGAGATTTTGCAAATGGGATTAAGGGTCTTGAGATGGGGAGGGTACCCGGCATTATCCAGGTGGGCCCATTATAGTCATAAGGGTCCTTATAAGAGAAAGAGGGAGGCAGGAGGGTCAGAGTTAGAGATGTGACGATGGCTGGCTCTGGGGATGGAAAAGGGCCAACAGCCAAGGAATGCAGCAGCCTCCGGAATCTGGAAAAGTCGAGAGAATGGATTCTCCCTGGAGCCTCAGAAGGAACCAGCCCTGCAGACACCTTGATTTCGGACTTCTGAGCTCCAGAACTGTCAGATAATGAATGCGTGTTGTTTTAAGGCCCTGGGTTTGTGGTAATGTGTTACAGCAGCCATGGGACACGGATACAGCACCTATCCTGTGCCAGGTACGGTTTTAGGAACTGGAGGTATGGTGAACAGAACAGAGTTTTCTGAGTTTAGAGTCGAGAAGAGGGAGTCAGAAAGTAAATGAGTAAACAAATAAAATCCCAAGACAATTTCCGACAGTGATACATTCCACCAGGGAAATGAAACAGTACCGCCTTTGGGGTTTGTTTTAAGGCCAGGGGACCCGCCAAGGACGTTAGAACAGAGGCAGGAGGCGGTGCGGGGCCTTCCACTTTTAAGAGCTCCCTCTGGCGGCCGAAGGGAGAATAGCCCGGCAGCCTGTACCAAAAACCAGAGGAAACCACCCCCCCCAGCCCCCTGACCCTCCCCCATCCTCCAACTCCCCACCCCACCAGGGTCTGAGTCTCTAATCCCTCTCGGCTAGAAGAGGAGCCAGCCCGTCTTGAAACGTTTCCAGAGAGACAAAGACCTCCCAGCACATAATGCTATTAATAGTAACAGCTAACTATTGAGGACCTACTGCATGGCAGGAGCCAGATTAACTGCTTTAGACGTATTATTTCATTTACCCTCCATAACTCCATTTTAGGTGGAGAACTCACCCTCAGAAACACCACAAATGAAATGGGAGTTCCAAGCTGCCCTTAAGCTTCCAGCCCAGGGACACGACAGACTGAGTGATAACAATGGTGCCTCATTCAAATCAAGTAGCAGATTCTTTGGGCTCAAAGATACCTGAAACTAATAAAACTTAGACCATTAAACTTTTCTTTTGGGGTCACAGGCCAGTTGCCAGCTAAAATCCTACTGATTTATCCAAGGTGCCAACCAATCCTTGACGAAAGCTGCTCATATTTCTCATATAGCAGAGAATAACTTTATTTGCTTTAATATCCAATCCCAATATATCAGATCTAAAAGTATTTTAATTATATGCTGTCTCGAAAGGTTACAGCTCCGTGATGCTTCAAGGCCAAATTGAGTTTCTTCATGTATTTGACATCCTTTCTTCCATGAGACAGCTACGTCCCACTTCCCAAGATCCAGATTTCATCAGCTGGGGGCTGTGATAGCTATGGAGGCGTCCGGGGAGCCACTTGGCACTGGTGAGGGTGTTGATGAGGGTGGCCTGGCTGCCATGTCACCGGGGAAGAAACAAGGCAGAGGGGACTGACAATGAAAAGAGATGCCAGGGGTGAGCAAGGATAGTGCGGCTCACTAGTGATGGAAGAGACCATTCAGAGGAGATGCTGAGGGATCCCTGTGGCACTGATGCAAAACAGAGGGCTAAGGGGAAGCTGTGTGCCTATAAATATGAATATTGCAGGAATGGAGGCATCAGGATCAGACCAATTCACATGTACGGGGGTTTAAACTAGCCTAGTGTGGACTTTCTTTGGAGACAGAGCAGCATACCTCTGAACAGAAAGGGCCTCCAGGTCATTGACTTGCCCAGCAGAGTGTGGGATTGTGAAGGGAGCAGACCTGTATTCAGACATCAGCTCTGCCACCTACTAGCTATCAGACCTTGGCTACTTTCACCTCTCTGAGTCTCCTTTTGTTTCCTGTAAAAAGGGGGTCAAAATAGCACCCTCATATGATGGCTAGGAGGATTAAGTGGGGTAATATAATTGGAACAGGGCTCAGCTGAGCATCCAACATATTATTGTTATTATTGTTTTTGTCATTGTCATCATCACTCTGACTTAACACACGTTACAACACGACAGAGCTCTCCATGGACTATGATTTAGAGAGGAGGCTGGCAAACGATGACCCTCGGGCCAAAGCCAGCCCATCACCTGCTATCATAAATAAAGTTTGATTGGCACACAGTCACACTCACTCATTTACGTATCGTCCGTGACTGCTTCCGCATGGCACCAGCAGAGATGAGTAACTGTGACAGCAACAATATGGCCCACAAACCAAAAACAATTATTACCTAGCCCTTTATAGAAAAAATGTGCCAACTCCTGATTTAGAGCTCTGTAACTCATTTCCTTGGCTGATTAGCAGAGAGATTTCTTTTTTTTCTTTTCTTTCCCCAGCTTTATTGAGGTATGATGGACAAATGTAAGATCTAAAGCATACAACGGGATGATTTGACATACATATACAATGTGGAAGATGTTTTTCTTTGGAGCCAGAAGACTTGGGTTGAAGACCCACTTTGCCACTTACATGGCGGGAATCCTTGGACAAGTGGCCTGCATTCTCCAAGCCAAAATGTGCATGACCACTTGGTGTCACCCCCTCTGCTCACTTAATCCTAGCACCCTGTGGGGCGTATTGCTTCAATGCCCACTTGAAGAAGAGAGAAGCGAGGCACAGTTAGAACTGTAAGCAGCCCAGCCAGAATTCTAACCCATACTAGTCTCACCTCAAACCTGTGTCCTTTCTAGCCCTCACTGTCTCTTGGTAAAATAATCCATGAGGAGGCAATGACTCTGATTACATGCCACTGCTGAAATCCATGTCAGCTCATGAAGGCAGAGGGAAAAGAAAATTAACTCTCTCCTCTCACTCCTTCTGTCTGGGCTAATTAATACAATTATCCAGTTGTCACTTTATCAAAGCAGAGAGAAGACCTTGAGGATGTGTAAGTTCCAACTGGAGCAGTGGTGGTGCTGGTCATGGCCAAGGGGGCTAGACAGAGAGAGTGCCCTCCTGGGAGTGTCTCCAGGTAGAAGCCTACCCTGGTAAGACGGGTGAGCAGTGAGGGCACTGAGCAAATAGCAGCAGAATAGACAGAGGGCTGATATGTGGGGCAAGAGGCAGGAAGTGCAGAGGATGTGAGGGGAAGACATCACAGAGAGTTGCAATCATGGTTCTCCTCCCCATGCCCGGTTAAAAATTTTTAAAAATGGTGAAGCCACACTGGACGCACCTTCAGGATCTAGTGGGAAAACTAGAATGTAGTTATTCTAATCTCTCCAGAATCCTTCTCCCCTCTTTAAAAGACCGTCACCACCTGGTGTCTGAGTCCTGGCAGGTAAGTGCCAAGCTGGAATTCCCCTGAATTCTCTATAAATCAAAAGCGTGGACAGTGATAACATCACACCCTCTCCCAGGGAGAAACGCGAATCCTGGAATCATCACCTGTGATTTATTTCAGCCCCCTCAGATGGCCTCAATTAAATTTCACTGCCAGTAAAGAAGGAGAAGATGGCTGAGGCATTTAATTACATTTTATAATGTGCTCACTGCTGAATTTATTAAAGTGTATTGGGGATTTTTAACCTCGTAACCAAACAATGGGAGACCCAGGTACCACGCGAGTAATCATCTTCCTTTTGAGGATGGTAAATGGAGAGTCCAAGATGTTAACAGTAGGTGAGGTGTGCGTGCGGGGGGTGTGGGGGCAGCGGGGCCCATCGGGGGGGGCAAGACAAGAAAAGTGAGGCGGTGGGTCTCTAATTCCACCAGACACCACCCCACGGATTGGAGGGGGCGTGGCATAATTATCAATTCTAAAAACGAGACCTATTAGGAAACCTATCTTTCTTTCCTCTCTCTGTATCCCCACCCAAAAGCTTCCCCTCGAATTCCCCTTGTTATAATTTTACTGCTCTGGTCTGGAAAGAGGAGGGGCTCATCCTGAAGTGTCAAAATCATTTCCTGTAATAAAATAACCTTCAAATATAAAAAAGGGAATAAAATCTAGAAACCCAGAAGAATCTGATCAGGATAATGGATCCAGCTTGGTCTGTTTGGGAAGTGCTCAGGAAAGAAATCATCAATAAGGAAATAGGGGTGGTGCTTCTGGAGCTGGGGGCGTGGATCACTTAAACATCATCCTGGGCGTGGGCATGGGGTATCCAAAATCATGGTCTCAAGGACCTCCATTATAGCTTCGTATCTACATAAGTGACCAAGAGAGGTCAGGAGAGGAGGAAGAACATGCAGACCCCAGGCCAGAGGAAGAAATGCCCCCCATGCCTGAGAAAGCACCAAGACAGCACCAAGGGCTAGTCCTGGGCTTAAAGTCACTGATGGCCCCACAGCTGTCCCCAGCCCCTGCCCAGCCCTCCCCGAGTCACAGTCACACCAGAGATTGCTGTTTTGCACCTCCCACCTTCAGAGATGCTATTCTCTCTGTCTAGAACATTCTTCTGCATGCCCTTCCTTACTTCTCTTAGCCTGACTCAGGCCAACTCTTCCTCCAAGATCCAGCTCAGGCATAGCTCCTCCAGGAAGCCCTCCCTGAATTCACAGGGCCGGATGCTCCTGCTGTGCCCCTCCCGTAGCATCCTGTGCTTACCTCTCAGGCCACTCACTTCGTTATACAGAGAGCCTCTGCTTGCGTATCTGTTCTCCCCATCACCACCCTTGATCGTGAGCTCCTAGCCTAGGAGCAGCCAGTAACTCACTTCTATGTGTTCAGTGTCTTGTGCAGAGTTTGGCTTAGAGCTGAGAGGTGAAGGGTTTTTCTTACTAACTCCAGCAAAAATAACCCAGCAGCCCAAACCTCACAATGGAGGCTTCACTTCTCCAAACCCTGCAGGGCCCCGGCCAGTCAGGGGTCCCAGGAAGCCAGGAGCCCCACTCTGCCCTGATCACCCACCCACACACACCTCCAGCCCCACCACTCAGGCTCTGACCCGCGGCCGGGACCTCAGCTGGGATGGCTGAGCAAAGGAAGTGCACCTGCCCCAAAATGGAGCCCACCACCTTCTCTCCCAGACCTCTCCCCCACTTGCCTGTCTGTCCAGGGCCCCACAGTTCCTCCAGCCACTGGGGCTGGGACAGCCTCAACTCCTCCTGACTCTTGCCTGGAATGGATGCCATGGACGGAGCCCCACTTGAGGGCAGACATGCAATTCACGTCAATTTCCACATTCAGTCCTGTCAGCCACCTCTCAACGAGGTCTAGTATCGATCCCATTTTACAGATGAACAAACTGAGGCTCTGAGAGCTTAAAACAGACAAGCAGAGTGATCACTTACCTTCTCTGAGCTGCAGGGCAGCCCTAATGATAATAGGTAACCCAAGCCAGGCAGTGCCAAGTCAGTAGTTCCCCAAATTGTCAGCTTACTGGAATCATCGGAGGCCTGTGCCCCTCCCCAGCATTGTGATTTAATTCAGGGGTCAGCAAACTAGGTCAATGGACCAAATCTGGCCCACGGCTGTTTTTTATAAATAAAGTTTTATTGGCACACAGCCACGCCCATTGTCGACAGCTGCTTTGGCACTGTAAGGGCAGAGTTGAGCAGACACGACAGAGACCATATGGCCCACAAAGCCTAAAATATTTACTATCTGGCTCTTTAATAAAAAGTTTGCTGACCCTTGATTTAATTGTGCTGGGTTGTCGCCTGGCTTTGAAAGTTTTACAAGGTCTCCAGGTGATACAAATAGGCAGACAAGTTTGGGGACAGCCGGCCTAAGTGTTTTATCTGCATTAGCTCATGGATTCTTCATCACAGCTATGTCTGTTTTATGCATCCTTCTGGGATTTGATCCTACGTCTCCCTGACTGCCAAGCCCTTTGGTCTCTCTTTTGATATTTAGAAAGGAGGAGAGACCACCAGCAGAGCTAGCGAGGGGGTCTTCTTGTGCACCCTTCCTGAGAGAGAAGCCTGGAGCATGAGGAGAGGCAGCCTGGAGACCTGGAGAAGCCTGGAGACCCAGCCAGCCAGGCAGAGCCATCTCAGACCACACAGACACAGGACCTGTCTCCTTGACCCGAAGGAAAATGCTAATTGGAAGAGGCTGGCTTACTGCGCCTGGCTCAGGCTTAAATGAGGACAAAACAAGAGTTGACAGACAGAGGCCCCACGCTGCCATCACTGCAAATGTCCCTGTGAAGGGAGAAAAACAGCCAGCCCTGTGCTCCATCAATTTCAATTGTAAATAGTCTCACGTTGAAATAAACCAACAGAAACAGCAGTATCAGTGACAGGCGTGGGGCGAGTGGAGGTGGGGGGCATGCAGACCACAGGCTGGCATCTGCAAGTTGGGGTTGACATCTGGACCCAGAAATGGGCGAAAGACGCATTTGTGGCCTGCATGTCTGCAATCCGGGCAGCCCAGGGGCCCAAACCCTGTTTTGTGCCTAAGAGATAGAGGGACAAGATGCAATTAATTGACAGCTGCAGACCTGAGTCGCTATCCTGCTTCTGCCCTCGTGAGTTCTTGTGTCTTCCACTCTTTGGATCTCCTCCTCTGAAAAATGGGAGTGATAAAACCCATCTTGCAGAGTTTCCCTAAGAACTGGGCACTGGCATATGATGCAAGTGCCAGGCATGTAGTAGGTGTGCAATAAAGGCAGCTTTCCCCTTGAGCAACCCAAGTGCAGATTTCCAGGCTTCCTAGGCGGCCCTTCCCCCTGGCCCGAGAAGACAAACCTGGATGCTTTGGGGAATGAGGCCACGACTCTATGGAGAAGCAGCGGCGAGTTATGGGGAGGCCAGAACTGTCTAGGTCCCGCTGGCCATTTATTCCTGTCCTATCATCCTGTTCTCAGAGCGTGGCCATAGCCCTTGCTTGCCCCGTTGTGATGGATGGATCTTAAGTTCCTCGCACACTACATCATCAGTTACTTACATATTTATTGCCTTGAACTGAGTTTATGGATCTTAAATCAGAGCCATTCGAAGTTGTCTGATCTGAAACTCTCCCCCAGTGGAAATGTGGTGTTTTGTAATTATGCAGCCACCCTGTAGCTAATGTTCGATGGAAGTTAATTGTGCATAGAGCAAAGCGCTGCTGAGAAGTTCCCCACACAGTCGTTCCATGGAATTTACTGCCTGAGTGGGCTCAGCGGGGACAGACCAAGCGAGCTTACTGTGAAAGACCCCGGTCTGACTTTAAGAAACCCAGGACAGCTCACATCCTTGGGTCTGAACGTTAGGCAACAGACTCCCTCCCTCTCTCAGTTCCTTGATGCTCAAAGTGCCACCCAAAGAGGTGTCACACTGTCTGTGGGTGGCAGACATGGTGGAGACAGCCTTGTGATGGATAAGATTCCAAGGTCAAGGCGAGGTATCCAGATTCCAAAGCATCACTAAGTGTGGCCAAGGTGATGGAGACGTGACAGGTCCTGTCCTGATGTGGTAGCCCTGAGGGTATGGCCACTGAGACAGGGGGCCTCTGCTGCAACAGGGCCATGGTTTATCAGTGAGAAGTGTTGTCAGTATTGGGCATACAGAGAATTCTGACCTCCAAGAACTTGGAGATAAGGAAGGAAGCTTCCAAGAGTGAAACTAGCTCAACCCCTAGTGGATCAGAGAATAGAGAAACACATTAACCTAAACCGTTCATTTTGGTTCTGTTAATTTAGGGGTTCTCAAAAGTGGGTGACGGTGGCCCCCCAGGGGACATCTGGCAGTATCTGGAGACATTTTTGGGGGGTCACAACTGGGGAAGGCGTGCTACTGGTATCTAGTGGGTGGGGGCCAGGGATGCTGTTGAATATCCTGCAATGCACAGGACAGGTCCCATCACAAGAATTATCCAGCTCTAAGTGGCAACAGTTTTATAGCTAAGATTCCCTGCCCAAAGAGGCAGGAAGGGACCTGGATCCAGAGCCTGATAACGATGGGATTAAATACTGGACAGATGGAAGGAGGGCCTCCATCAACCATGAAGGAGAAGCAAAGAGAGTTGTAGGGGTGGGTGTTGGCTTGACCCTCTCAGCCCATCCGAGGGACAGGGCTCTTTGGCACTGGAGCCCATTTCTTCTTCTTCTAGTAACAGCCGCCAGGTTTTCCCTTGGGAAACTCCCCTCTGGCATCTCAGTCCTAGAGTCCGGGGCAGGCTGAGCCCCCTTCCAGTCCTGGGCAGTGGTTTGACCCAGACAAGTGAGTCCAAAAGTGTTCCAACCCCTTGACCACTGAGATTGGTTCGGGGTAGTCATGTGACCCAAGATGGGCCAATCAGAACCCACAAAAAAATGACCTGGGATTTTTTTTTTTTTTTAAGATCTCCTCTATCCCCAGGAGTAGCTAAGCTGGTGGGCTGCCCAGCTGAGCACTCAGGGGCCACCTGCGGGAAGGGCCTGCCTGAGAAGGAAGCCAAGACCCTTGAAAAGCAGAGCAGAGAGATGCAGAGAAGCCAAAGGCTGATACATCATTTGAGCCCTGCAGCTTCTCCAGTTACTATGAAGTCTTCACTTTTAAACATTTAAAGCGGTCTGAGTTGTTTCACTTACAAACAGAAGAATATTGACCTTATACAAGGTCACAGGGACAGACATTACAGCAGACTTCTGGTGTCTCCAGTCCCTCATGCAACCCCACCCCAACTGTGAGACGGTTAGTCATCATAAGGGTGGTGGCGCCACCATTTATGGGCCACGTACTAGGGACTAGTACTAAACACTTTACAAGTATGATCTCATTTATTCTCACAACAGTCCTATAACATCTTCATTATTATTATCTCAAAATCACAGACAAGGGAAGTGTAGTTCAGAGAGGTTGAACACCTTGCTCTAGGTCACACAGCTAGCAAGCGGTAGAGGCAGGATCCATGATGCACACTGGACAGTTTGCCTGTACTCTCAGTTACCCTGCCCAGAGAGAGCAGGTTGTCCCAGCCTGAGGCCTTGAAACATTCCACGCAGCAAACTCCCCTTCTCCCTATTCCATGTTCACCAGGAAACCTCCCGAAGAAAATGTGGCTGTCAGGAAGCGCACACTGCAGAGAGAAAACGGGCTAATCCCTTGGCGCTGGAGAATTGCAGTCCCTGTGACAGTAAGTTCTCATCGTACATTAATAAACAGACATTCTGGATGCGTACATCAGTCTCAAAAGTCTGGTTAATGTGAATCGGACTCCAAAAGAATCTGTATTCTGAACTGGCAAAGCAAGACCCAGGTTTCTGGATTCTGATAAATTCTCTACAGCAGGAGTTCTCAAACTTGAACATTCATGGCAGCATCCTTTATAAGAGCCAAAAAGTGGAAACAATCCAAATGCCCATCAATTGATGAATGGATAATCGAAATATGGTATACCCAAACAGTGGAATATTAGTCAGCCAAAAAAAAGGAATGAAGTACTGATACACTACAACGTGGATGAACCTTGAAAACATCAGGCTAAGTAAAAGAAGCCAGACCCAAAAGACCACATGGTGTATGATTCTATTTATATGAAATGTCCAGAATAAGTAAATCCATAGAGAAAGAAAGTAGATTAATGGTTGCTAGGGGCTTGAGGGAGGGGCAATAGGGAGTGGCAGCTAATGGGTACAGGGTTTCTTTTTGGGGTGGTGAAAATATTCTGGAATTAGTGGTGATGGTTGTACAACTCTGTGAACGTACTGAAAACCACTGAATTATTTTGAAAGGGTCAACGTTGCAGTAGGTGAGCAAGCTCCTTACACTACAGATTGCTCGGGTCTGCTACAGGGACTCTGATCAGTTAAATCTGGAGCAGGTCCTGAGAATCTGCATTTTTGAGGAAGATTAGCCCTGAGCTAACTACCACCAGTCCTCCTCTTTTTTGCTGAGGAAGACTGGCCCTGAGCTAACATCGTGCCCATCTTCCTCTACTTTATATCTGGGACGCCTACCACAGCATGGCGTGCCAAGCGGTGCCATGTCTGCACCCGGGATCCGAACCAGCGAACCCCGGACCGCCGAGAAGTGGAACGTGCGCACTTAACCGCTGCGCCACCAGGCCGGCTCCTGAGAATCTGCATTTTAACACATTCCCAGGTAATGTGATGCTGCTGGTCCAGGCACTCCGAGAACCACAGGGTGGTTTATGCTGCTCCCCGCCTGCCGTGAACTTAGGAGCAGCGCTGAGGAACAGGACCCAGACACCACCCTGTGACCAAACCTAGGGGCAGGGCCTTTTCGCTATGGGGTCTCCTACAAAGGAGTTTATTTATAGAGTTGCCAATGACTTCAGTCCTCGTGTCTTATGGACTGAATGTTTGTGTCCCCACAAATTCACATGTTGAAATCCTAATCCCCAATGTGATGGCATCAGGAGGTGGGCCTTTGGGAGGTGATTAGGTCATGAGGGTGGAGCTCTCGTGAATGAGATTGGGGTCCCTATCGCAGAGGGGTCCCCAGCCCCTGCCACCATGGAGGACACAGCGAGAAGATGGCCCTCTGTGATTTACAAAGTGGGCTCTCACCAGACACCACCTCTGCTGGCGCTTTGATCTTGGACTTCCCAGCCTCCAGAACTGTAAGAAATAAAGGTTTTCTGTTTAAGCCACGCAATCTGTAGTATTTTTGTTATAGCAGCTCGAATGGGCTAAAATATGGGGATAGGCTGAACAGTGGTCCCCCAGGATAGCCACTCCTAATGCCTGGAACCTCTGAATGTGACCTTATACGGCCAAAGGGACTGTGCAGATGGGAATAAATTAAGGATCTTGAGATGGGGAGACTGTCTTGGACTATCCAGGGGCCCTACACCCATAATCACAAAATCCTGATAAAAGGGAGTAAGAAAGTCACAGGAAGAAGGAGATGTGACCTCAATGGGAGCTAAGGGAGAAAAGCTGATGTGGCCACGAGCCAAGGAATGAGGAGCACCACGAGAAGCTGGAAAAGAAAAGGAAACAGATCTCCCCTGGGGCCTGTGGAAGGAACTGGCCCTGCCGACACCTCGATTTTAGCCCCATAAGACTCACTTTGGACTTCTGCCCGCAGAAATATAAAAGAATAAGTTTGTGTGGTTTTCAGCCACTACATGTATGATAATTTGTTACAGCAGCAACAGGAAACTAATACAGCCATGTGCCCTGGACTCTTCCAAAGAAGGGGTACAAATTGGCACTTATTAAGCTTCTACTCCATGCCTGGCATTTTATGTACAGGATCCTCGCGGCAACTGGAAAGATCAGGACTCCATCCCATTTCACAGAAGACAAAGTTGCAGATCAGAGAAGTTCCGGAATTTGCCCAAGACAGTTGGTGAGTAGAGGAGGGGGGAATTTCTTGCTTCTTCCTTTATCAGGAATTTCCCACAGGAAAAAAAAATCTGTTTATCCACCTAGCCGCCTGAATCAATGGGACTGGCCTGATAATATCTGTGACTAAGATTCGACATTCCATAAAAATCAAAACCCCCCACCCTTCCTGGAATCCAGCAAGGTAATCTACCAAGCCCGCAAGAACAGGCACCATCCAGTGAAACCCAAGACATGCTCTCACCTCGAAGAGTCAGTGAGCAGTGTTTTAATTTACCTTGAAAATTATCTGGGCTCTCGGACTGACACCAGGCACTGACGTGGGGTGTTGGCTGTTTGTAGTCTGACCCAGCTTCAAATGGGACCGAGGGGTGACAGTGGTAGAGAACGTGGACTCTGACTTCAGGCCAGCATCTCTGCCCTGTAATGAGACCTGGGCACCCAACTGCTTCTCTTGGCATTTTATAACGCTGAGTGTGCTAGGTCAGTGGCTCTCAAACTTCACGTACCACAGTCACCTGGAAGGCTTAAATGCTGATTTCCGTGGACCTCAGAGCTGCTGAGTCACTGAGTCTAGGGGGGAAAGCAAGAAACCTGCATTTCTAGCAAGTTCCGGGTGATGCCCAATGCTGCTGTAAGTTTGGGGACTGAACTTTCAGAACGACTGCCCTGGATCAGGGTTTCTTGACCTCGGCATGATTGACATGTGGGCTGGATCATTCTTCGTGGTGGAGGCTGTCCTGTGTATTATAGGATGTTGGGCAGCATCCCTGGCCTCCACCTACTAGACGCCAGCAGCATCCTGCTCCCCCAACTGTGACAAACAAAAATGTCTCCCAACACTGCCAAGTGTCCCCAGGGAGGGGGGCAACATCATCCCTAGTTGAGAACCACTGCTCTGGATCAAAGATACCAAGAATGCACAAGAAGAAGGGGACCACTGAACGTGACCCCCGAACATATTGGGGCTCTTGACCACGGTCCCAATTATTTATCAAGGGTGTGGGTAGAATGGTGAGTGTGGGGGTCGGGACAGACTGCCTAAACCTGTCACCCCTACAGGCATCGTGACATCAGTCAAGCAGCCACAGGTTCTCCCAGCCAAATGGCTCCCTGTCTTCTCAAACTTTCTCCAAGTTCTCAGAGAAGACACGGTTGGCAGGTGCAGTGACTCAGCCCATTCCCTAAGGACAGAATGGCCAACGCTGGCGAATCCTTGAGGAATGTGTCTGAGCCAGCAAAGGCACTCAGGGCCAAGGCTCAAAGACAGTCTGATTGCAAAGATCAGAGAGGAAAACAGATTCACAAAGCAGCCCAGGTTCCTGATCCTCAGGCTCAGCCGACCAACGCCAAAGGTGTAATCTTCTCATATTTTTCAAAAGCCACGTGATTGACAGTCGGTGGGGAAAAGAAGAGGGGCCGAATCCGGGCCTGACGGATGGGTGTGGATGCAATCAGATGAGTTTTCAGACCTCTTTGCTCCAACACCTGCCCCCATTCTCCGAGGAGTCTGGCCCTGAATGCGCCCCTGGAAGACACCCTCCGTTTCTTCTACCTGGTGCTCCTGTTCTGGTAGAAAGGAACACAACCTAATGATGGATTGGTTCACTGTGATCATTCGCGCTTATGCACAAAACAAAGGCAAGATTGATGAACTCCCAGGAAGCACATTCACTGGCCTGATCTATGCCTTTTACCTTGGAGCAGGCAGCACAGCCTCCCAGCACATGTCAACATCTTTGCATTTGTCAATAGGACCTTGATTCTCAAAAGGCTGAAAGGGGTTTTCATGGGTGAATGCTTCCAGCCAGCTCAGGGTTTTTGGAGCCCACTCAAAGCCTCCAGGTGACTCATTTTGCATCTGCTAGCTTCTTTCATCCCTGGATTTCACCCTTGAGTGAGGGCAGGCAAAAGACATTCTCCAAGCGTGGAAGGAAGAAATGGCGATGTTAAGGAATGGGGGTTGCAGAGAAGGGGTCCCCCTGTGTTCTTGAAAGAGCAAGGTCCTGCTACCTGAGTTCACGTCTCCGCTTCGCCCTGGCCGAGTCTTTCACCCTCTCTGAGACTGTTTACTTATTTACCTGCAATATGAGAATTTAAACAGCAACCCTGCAAGGTGGCTGTCGGATTCAATGAGATTCCAGGGTCTTGCTGCCTGGCTGGGCATCCTGGCTCTGCTACTTGTCAGTGGTAAAACTTTGGGCAAATTCTTGCCTAATCCCTTCGTGCCTCACTGGTTCCTCAGAGGATTAACCAAGTGCTTAGAACGTGCCCAGCACTTAGAAGGTGCTGAATTAGTATTTAATTTAATATTTAATTAATGCCCCTCTCCACTTACTTCCACTCAGCGTCAGAGTGCTTCCAATCAGGCATGAAGAGTCTGTGCTCACTCTCAGAATCAAAGATCTTGGGGGTGCCTAATGGACTGGGTTGAATAGTGTCCCCCAAACTTCATGTCTACCCAGAACCTCACAATGTGACTTTCTTTGGAAATAGGGTCTTTGCCGGTAATCAACTTAAGATGAGAGCATCCTGGGTTAGCGTGGACTCTAATCCAATGACCTATAAAAAGAGGGGAAAATGGACACAGAGACACACAGAGGGAGGAAGATGGGACACCACGAGTGGGAGAACGCCATGCAACAACAGAGGCAGAGATTGGAGTGACGCATCTGTGAGCCAAGGACCGCCAAGGATTGCTGGCAGCCACCGAAAGCTAGGAAGAGGCAAGGAAGGGTCCTCCCCATGAGCCTTCAGAGAGAGCACAGCCCTGCCAATGCCTTGATTTCAGACTTCCAGCTCCAGACCTAGGAGAGAATAAATGGGTGTTGCTTAAGCCACTCGGTTTGTGGTACTTTGTTACAGTGGCCCTAGGAAACTAACAAACCTAGTTTAAGGGAACCCTGTCCGTCCATCCTTCCGCCTCCAGGTACGAGCCCATGAACCGCTCCAATCTCTCAAGAATTGAGAGACTATCTGCCACCTGACTTCCATCACCTGGTGGAGAAGGATCTAGAGCAGGGGTCAGCAAACTCTTTCAGTAAAGTACCAGATAGTTAATATTTTAGACTTTGTACGCCGTACAGTCTCTCTCACAACTACGCAACTCTGCCGCTGCAACTCAAAAGGAGCATAGGCTATGCGTAAATGAATGGGTGTGGCTGCAATAAACCCGTATTTATGGACACTAAAATTAATTTTATACAATGCTCACGCATCATTAAATATTATTATTCTTTTGATTTGTTTCAGTTATTTAAAAACATAAAAACACATTCTTTGCCAGTGGGCCGTACAAAAACAAGCAGTGGGCCGGATTTTCTTTAATTGAGGTGAAATTCACATAATATAAAATTATCCATTTTAAAGTGTATGATTCAGTGGCATTTAGCACATTTGTGGTGTTGGGTAGACATCACCTCTGTCTAGTTCCAAACCATATTCGTAACCCCCAAGGAGAATTATTAATCAGCCACTTCCTGTTTTCTCCTCCCCCCTCGCCTGGCAATTGCTAATCTGTTTTCTGTCTTCTATGGATTTACCTATCCTGGCCATTTCATATAAATGGAATCACACACTACGTGGCCTTTTGTGTCTGGCTTCTTTCACTTGGCATCATGTTTTTGAGGTTCAACTATGTTCTAGCATCCATCAGTGCTTCATTCCTTTTTATGGCTGAATAATATTCCACTGTGTGGCTACACCCAACTTTGTTTATCCATTCATCCATGGATGGACATTTGGGTGGTTTCCACCTTTTGACTATCGTGAATAGTGCTGCTGTGAACATTTGTGTACAAGTATCTGTTTGAAAACCTGTTTTCAATTCTTTGGGGAGTATATATTAGGAGGAGAATTACTGGGTTGTATGGTAATTCTATGTTTAAGTTTTTCAGGAACTGCCAAACTGTTTGCCACGGTGGCTGTACCCTTTTGCTTTCAGTGGGCCAGATTTGACCGGCAAGCCCTAGTTTGCCAATCCTTGATCTACAGCAAGGATTTGAGTCAATGCCTACTAGTCAGAAAAATGAAACAGACAAGTTAGAAAATGAAACAGACAAGTTAGAAAAAAGACGGAGCCCTCTGAGTCTATCTATAGTTTCCCTGATTTTTATAGAGACATGGCTTCAGGAAATTTTTCGTGAACATTAATACAATATATATATTTATAAACAACTGTGAGCATGTAGTGCTAAGTGGAGGCTGGCATTCTGCCTCGTTATTGGAGAGACAAAAGGAGTGGTGGGGTCTGTGGTAAGTTGGAGACCATGTACCCATCTAAAGGGGGTGACCACTACTCAGTTCCAGTCCTTTGTGGCCAAGCAGGAATGGGGGTCCAGTGCTACCGGATTTTCTGATTTTTCCAAAAGGAACCAGAAATTCGGATGTTTATATCAAATTCCCCAATTTGTAAATGTCGGCAACTAATTCAGGGGAAAACATCAATTAATTTGCATGGGCCAAGCAAAACATATTTGCAGTCAATATTCAAGACTTCTGCTCCCTTGCGCTTTCTTCTGATACCACTGGCTTCTTCCAAAGAAGGGATGGAGTGGATGCACTGGGATCTCAGTGGATTTTGGCCTCTTCGAGGAATCGTGTGTTCTGAAGTTCTCCTAGGAGTCCGTTGATGAACAGATATGTGCACCTGGGTTTAGGTGAGTGCTACTGTGACAAACACATTGACCTGGGTTTTAAGGGCCCTCTCTGCAAGCCAGCAAGGCTCTAACGTCCATGAAATTTCCTCCAGCATTGCTGACAAGGACCTCAAGCTTCTTACCCCGTCACTTGGAAGGAGGGTCCACAGACTCAGCTCCAGTGGGCTTATGTTATCCCTCAGATAGATTCGAGAAATAAGCAAAAGAAACCAAAGAAAGAAAGAATGAGGCCAAGTGAAGATGAGTCATCCGCAAAAGGCAGAAGGGCTCGTCTTACATGTTTCTTGTTTGACCTTGGAATCCTCTTTTTTTCCCCCATAGTGCCTATTATCCTACCTAACTAGTATTTACCAAACACACAACAGATGCTCAGGATTACCTCTCCTTGCTTCTGGCTGGTCCACTGAGGGGCAGTAGAGGAGACCCCAAGAGGCCAAGAGCCCAGGGTTAGCCTGCATTCCCCCCGCTGAAGCTTCTAGACAGCTTCCCGGTCACCCCGTCCTGGCTTCAGTCCTCCATCCCCGGCTCCTGGCTCCCCTCTCCAGCTGTGACGGTCACCTCCATAGGAAGAGGAAGGGTCACAGAGGCTCCCTCTAAGGAAAGGAGGGACGGGATAAGTTCCCCCAACTCTACCCATTAACGAGAGTGACATCAAGACCTCAGATCTCGGCTCAGTCACTTCCTCGTCGCGCACTTTGGGCAAATTACTTCTCTCTGTTCCTCTGTTTCCTTGATGTAAATCACTAACGTCTATGCCCCCGGGTGCTGGTCGTAGATGCTGTGATGAGACAATCCATGCAAAGCATTTAGGACAGAGACTAGCGCACAGGAGAGCCGAGCAGACGAAAGGTGAACAGCAAAAAAAATTTAAATAAAGCATCCAGGCCTTGGTATCCGAGAAAACACAAACGGAATGTTTGTGTCCCCATCAAATTAATGTGGTGAAATCCCACCCACAGTGTGATGGTACAAGGAGGCGGGGCCTTTGGGAGGTGACTAGGTCATAAGAGTACGGCCCTCATGAATGGGATTTGCACCCTTATTCAAGGACCCCAGAGAGCTTGCTTTCTCTCTCTCTGCCCTCCACCGTGAGCATACAACACAAGGTGGCCATCCGCAAACCAGGAAGCGGGTCCTCCCCAGACACTGGATGTGCTGGCATCTTAATCTTGAACTTCCAGCCTCCAGAATTGCGAGAAATAAATTTCCATTGCGGAAGCCACCCAGTATTCTTGTTACAGCAGCCCGAACGAACTAAGACAGGCTTCTTGGTGATTCCTGCCGATTTTCAAACGGCCCTCCCTCCCTCCTTCTGCCAATAAGCACTTGCTGACTGCTTCCTCTGGCTCACACACTGGGCTTGGCTCTGGGAATATGGAAACAGGGAGAAGATAAGGTCTCTCTCCTTAAGAAGCAAACAGTCCCTTCCAGACACGTTCCTAGATGACTAGAAAACAACGAAGATGACGACAGATGCTGTAAAGACAGGTTCACATGAATAAACACAGGAGTGGGGGACAGGGGAAGACAGAGTCCCACCTTGAGAGGGAGGGGCCTGGAAAGCTGCTCTCTGCCCACTCGGATTCCCTGCTTGCCTGCCCAGACTTCTGACCACCCTGGAATCTGTAGGCCATTCTGTAGGTGACAGGACCCTGTGCAACCAGGACCATCCTTGGGCAGCGCTTGCAGGCTAATCTGTGCTGGCTCCCTGGGCTCAGGGACAGTGATCTCATCAAGAACAAAGGACATCATCTCAGTCTCCCCCATGCCCCCCCAGGACCCGTGTGGCTCAGAGTGGTCGCTACTGAAGATCCAGTTGCATTAAGCTAAGGCAGGGTTAGGCTAGCTGGCACACAGAGGAAATCTCTCTAATATGAATTAATGATAACAAGCGAGATGCATTCACTGTACTGAGAGCTCAGTATGCCTGACCTCATTCAGTTTCCCAACGACTGCGGGAAAGGCATACGTATGCCCCTTATGCAGATAAGGAAACTGAGCTCAGGGAGATGCACAGCTGGTGGGCAGCAAAGCCAGCACCAAGCTCAGGGTGGGCAGCCTTGGAAGGCTGCAAAGGGCCAGGTGTGCACCCCCCTCCAGGAGCTTGTGTCCCCTCCTGGCACAGGGAGCTGGGAACTTGGGGCTCTGCTTGCCTTCCCCAGCCCCCGTTCTCTCCCCCAGGGCGGGGATCTCCAAAGGGGAATTGGGCAAAGCTCAGAGCTGCCAGGGCACATGCTCCACCACCCCCTGTACCAACAGACTTCCTTGGAGAGGAATCTTTGGAAGAACAACGAGCGGGCTTGATGGGCAGGGGTGACGGTGTCAGGCATTCGTCTGACAGCAGATTAACCCGGGGTTCTGTGGATCTGAGGCCGACAGACAGGTGTGACAGGAGGGCACAGGGTTTCTGACACCACTGGCGCCCTTCTGGAGAGGGTGGGGCAGAGTCTGGGCACAGCGGCCGCCACATAGGAGACTGGGCTGTGCCCAAGGCCAGTGGAGCGTGAGTGACGGCTCCTCAGCTCGGACGCTCAGCCCACGGGCCAGCTCAACTCTGCAAGACGAGTGTTCTCTAACCTCCCTGAGCCTCAGTTTCTTCATCTGTACAGCGGAGCTGAAAATAGTGCCTACCTCCTGGGGCTGTGAAATGACAAATTGCTGATCAAGCGCCTAATGACATCTAAGGCTTGCCAGCATTTTGTTATAAGCTCACATAGACCAGGAGCTCCTCAAAGACATGTCTGTATCTCACACAGTTCCTGGAGAGGAGTCGGGCATCCAGTAGCTGCTGAATTAAAGAAAAAAATATCCACCGAAGGAAGGAAGGAGCAAGCAAATGAAGGAAACCTCGGATCATTTTATCATCGTCTCCTGATTCAGACTTATAAGGTATCATTATTACCTTTAAAACAAGGAGATCACAGCTCAGAGAGTAAAGAAACTTGCTCAAGAATGCAGAGCCTGGCAGCTGTGACTTGATCCTGGAACTCTGGGGACACAGCATCAGAGTAGCTACTCCGCTGAGCACAGGAAGGACAGTGCTGGGGGTGCCCGATTCTTCTAGGGGCCCATGAAAATGTTTTCATTTTCATTTCTTTTCAAATTAGAAAGAAAAAAAATGAAGGTACAAATAATGAGTATATAATAATGACTCCAGCATGGATTATAGTTGTCTTCATGCCAACGTAGTCACAAAATACAATTTTTAATTTTTCTTTTTAATGGAGGAAGGGACCCAGGAAGGCAAAAGTACCTTGGGCCACCTGGACACTATGAACCTCTGTGGGAACACACCCACACGCCCCCATTTATCCCTCTCTTTATCACTCCTTCGTCCCAACCTCAGACAGACACATCTAGGCTTGGGGATGAGGTAGGTAACTGTGGAGCCAGGGGACCTGTTGATGCCATGCACTGGTTCCAGAAGGGGCCACACCTGGGTTCAAATCCTAGCTCCGCCATTTTGTAACTAAGAGATCTCAGACAAGTGACTTCATCTCTCTTGGCCTCAAGTTCCTCATCTTTCAGGTGGGGATCAGAACCTTCCACAGGGTTGATGTGAGAGTAAACGAGAGGACAATCCACGCACAGTGGCTGGCGTATAACACACGCTCAATAAGCAATGTCTGTCGCCTCCACTTGATAGAATCTCCAGGCCGTAGAGCTCAGCTAACTCAGAGGTCGCCAAATGGGCTGGAAGGCCAGATCAGCCCACCATCTGTTTTTGTTTGGCCTCCATCTACGAATGGTCTTTATATTTCTAAATGATTGAGAAAACTTTTTAAAAGAATATTTTGTGACGTGGAAATTACACGAAATGCAAATTTCAGTGTTCATCAATAAAGTTTTATTAGAACACAGTTGCACCTATGCATTCCTGTATTGCCTATGGCTGCTTTGGTACTACAGTGACGGAGTTGTGTCGTTGTGACAGACAGCCATGGCAGCGTTTCTCAACTGTGGCGCCAGTGACATTTGGGGCTGGATAAAGCTTTGTGGGGAGGGCTGTTTTGTGCGTTGTAGGATGTTGAGCAGATCCCTGGTCTCTACCCACTAGAGGCCCATGGCACTCCCTCACCAGCTGTGACAACAAAGGTGTCTCCAGACACTGGGAGTGGAAAATCAGCCCCAGCTGAAAACTGTAGCCATATGGCCCACAAAACCCCAAATATTTACTATCTGGCCTTTCATGGAAAAGTTTGCCGCCTCCTGAGCTACACAACCCCCTTGTTTCCCAAACGAAGAAACAGTCTTGGGGAGGGGGGCTCGACATGCCCAGACATACCCAGCTGCATAGTGGCAGAGCGGGGACTGCTCGAATGGTTTTCTTATTTTTATATTTTTTCTGAATGTTCTTTCTACTATATTATCCAGCCTCCTGGGGAAGAAGATTTTTAGCTTTTTGGGAGTATAAATCAGTACAATTTTCACAGGGTAATTTGGCACTATAATTCAATAGCTTTATAAATATGCAGACTCCACGATACAGAAATTCTTCTTCTAAAAAATGCCACCTAAGGAAATAATCATGGGTGCACACAAAGCTCTGTAGCTATGTAGGTTGTTTTGAAATGGAAGAATTATTTAGAATGCCCCCAAATTAGAAAACCACCCAAATATCAAACAATAAAGGAATGGGTAAATAAAACACAGGACATATTATGATGAGCCACTAGACAGCCATTTAAATTGATCCCAATTAGAAAATACACGCACACATATTGCAAATTATATATATATGGAGAGATGGAGAGAGAGAGAGAGAAACACTGGAGACACCATACATATTACAATATAAATAAGAACTCCCTCTGAGAAGTAAGATTATTTCTGCAATAGACTGTTATTAGTAATGTGTAAAACTTAAGTTAGCAAGTGGATTTTAATTTTTAAAGGAATTTGCACTCATCCTTCCTCTCTCCCCTGCACTCGCCCTCAGCATCACATGTGGGCTCAGAGCTCTGAGCCTGGAGGAGCCAGGAATCCTTGGGTGGGGGAGGGGACGGGGTCTCAAAAGAAAGCGTGGGCCACTCTAACCTGGTTCTGATTTATAAAAGAAAGCTTAGAAAGTCACACAGGGTGTGGTAAGACCAGGGTTAGCATATGGTCTTTGTAAAGGTTCCAAACCAGTCAAATTGAGCTGTGCACCTGAGCTTGATAGAAATTTGTCAGTACTTGAAAAGACACACACACACACACACACACACGTGTATTCATGGCAGACTACCTGCTGTCAGCTAACAGGGGGACGAGTGGATGGCTCATGGCAGAGGTGGGCACCAATACAGCTCATGTTCATGGGGAAGGGTGTAGGCAGGGCGAGGGGACACTTGCGAGCCCGGGGGCCCGTGGAATGACTTGGTCAAGAACGCATGCTGAGCAGAAACAATGGCTGAACACAGAGCTCAAGTTGCAACTTGGAGCCTCTTCTAATAACAACAGGAGGAACCCACGGTCTACTGCAGAGCCACAGATAATCCTCCCCTGTGATAATTCAAAATCACATGTATTCAACCTTAAAAAGGAAGGAAATTCAGGCACACGCTACAACATGGATGAAGCTTGAAGACATAGTGCTAAGTGAAATGAGCCAGACACAGAAGGACAAATATTGTATGATTCCGCTTATAGGAAGTACTAAAAGTAGTCAAATTCTTAGAGACAGAAAATAGAACAGTGGCCGCCAGGGAATAGGGGAGGGAGAGAAGGGAAGTCAGTGTTTAATGGGTACAGAGTTTCAGTTTGGGAAGATGAAAAAGTTCTGGAGATGGTTGGTGGTGATGGTTGTACAACAATGTAAATTTATTTAACGCCATAGAACTGTCACTTAAAAACGATTAAAATGGTGGAGCTAGCCCCATGGCGTAGTGGTTAAGTCTGGTGTGCTCCGCTTCAGCAGCCTGGGTTCGCAGGTTCGGATCCCGGGCGTGGATCTACACCACTTGTCAGCCATGCTGTGGCGGCATCCCACATACAAAATAGAGGAAGAGGGGCACAGATGTCAGCTCCGAGCGAATCTTCCTCACCAAAAACAACAACAAAAAAGGTTAACATAGTAAGTCTTATGTATATTTCACTACAATTTAAAAAAGTGAAAAAAAATCACATTTGTGTTTGACTTTAGAAAAAATGATGCAATTCTTTTTGGAAGAAAGTTTCCCTCCTCTACGGTCACTCAGGACAATACTTAAATGCCTTTGTACTCCCTGGAAAAAGCATCCAGAAGCTTGCTAAAAACCAGAAAATTTAACTTTTTCTAAGACATATGAATGGGAAATTCACAAAAGAATTCATTACAGAAATGCGTAACCTCACTAATAATTAAATAATTGCAGGTTAAAAGAAAACTGCTTTTCACCCATCAAGTTGTAAAACCTTGATGAAGACTGACAGTACCCAGGGTTGGTGACAGGACAGGAAATGACTCTCTCGTGCTCTCTAAGAGGGACTGTAAATGAGGGAGACCTTATTAGAAAGCAATTTGTAGGAATATATGCACATACCCTTTGACCTCACAATTCTACTTCTATTAATATATCTTATAGAAATACCAGTTTATCAGCTGCATCTCATTGGCCTCCCCAGATTCTCCCAGCCTCACTGCCTCCTGGACCCTCAGTTGCTTATGCTGCCTCAGCTGCCACCCTGCAGACTGATTCCACATGGTCTGTGTGGTTTAGCCAGCTGAGGCTGGTCAAGAAGACATCCAAAGTCTCTGGAGCCTTCCACACTGGACTCAGATGAAAAACCAACCCACGAGGCATGGGATCCAGCCTCCCTGAGCAGCTGCCAAAGGGGCTGATGACACAACCTAGAGGCGCAGGAGGGTGCATGCCCTGCGGGGTGAATCATGACCACTGGAAGGCAGGCGATGAGAAGCGGTTGGACAGATGCATTTTCTCTCCCTTCCTGTCTTCAGTGGCCTGTTCTTGAGGCACGGTGTCTCTGCACAGCCTGCCCTAGGACATCCCATGTGGAAGAGCAGATGCACCTGCTGAAGGATGCTGTGTCTCTTTGTGGCTCACAGTGAATCGGTGGCCAGGGGGGCATTGCGTCTCCTTTTTTTCTGCCTTAGTTCCCTTATTCCTCACTCTCAAGGCCCTGGGATTGCACCTCCCAAAGGAAGCATTAGAGCTTAATCCTGGCCTCACACTCCATATTCTGAGGCCGATTGAAACAACGAGCATTATGCTCAGAGATCTACATACAAGACACAGTGGCAGCGACACAGTGAAAAGCTCGATAAAATATGGGAGCGAGTAAATAAATTATGCTCCAAATTTGGATACAAATAAATTATGTATCCAAAGTATGAAATATTACGTTATTAATGCCATAAACATAGGTATTGACATGAAAAGACGTCCTTAATGTATTAAGTGAAAATTCACAAGGTGTAGAATAACACATATTTAATAAATTTTTAAAATGGAACACTACAATACACATAGAAAAAAAATTCAGGAAGGATACACTCAGACTGGTTTAAGTGGACACATTCTGGCGGTGGGATTTGACCTTTTTATGTGACCTACTTGTTGATTGTGTAAATTTGTTGCAAT
This sequence comes from Equus caballus, assembly GCF_041296265.1. Lineage (NCBI taxonomy): Eukaryota > Metazoa > Chordata > Mammalia > Perissodactyla > Equidae > Equus > Equus caballus. The sequence goes on along the minus strand of NC_091691.1, from coordinate 18,173,527 downwards.
AAGCACATACTACTTTTTGCAATTCAAATAAATAAGTTGTAAAAATCTGGAGAAAACTTGCTCTAAGGGTAAGATACACAGAAGAAAGTTCACCAATGGATAATTGAGAATTGACTGGACTTGTTCAGGCTAGACAAAAAACGCTCTGAAACTCACTGGAACGCATCTCCCTGGGTGGGCTGCTCAGAATTCTAGTTCATCATCTGATAAAATGTGAACGTAATATCACCATTAGGAGTAAATGACTGATCCTGTTGGAAATGGAACTTAGAAGATAAAAGGGAAAGCTGTTGACATCTCCGCGTGGAGAAAGGTCTCTTAATATCTTTCCGTCATATCTTTGTGTGTTCAATGGTGGAGACTCAGGGAGAGGAAAATGAATCGACATTAGAGAGCCGATTTTTAATTTACACCCGTGAAATAATTTTGACGGTCGTTCATAAGTGTTTAACTAATGTTTATTCTGGAAATGTCACCACCGCCTCTGAAATTTGCTTTGATATTCTCTGAGTGTTATCTCTCTATTAATATGTGAGTGTGGAAAGACTTGCTCTCTGTTTCCTGTCCTGACATTTTTTTGGATGTGCTAAGATTTGACTTGAGTTTGATAATAGTGGTGGCAGTTAAGATAAAATTTATCTTAAAAGAAAATCTATTTCGTTCTCTTCTCCTCCCACCCCAACATGCACACTGCGGATACCCAGGGTACCCTTGGCTTCTAGGGTGTTCCCTACTCCAGTCTACCTGCTATGGGAGGAAGAATCTTGGAGTAACAGCAGTTACACACACCCACACAGGCATCATATTCCATTTTGGTCTGGAAGCACTTGTGCTTGAAAGACGTTGGAGCAGCTCACACACAAGGGTTAAATCCTGCCCAGTGACTCAGTGATATCTGCTAACCAATGTTAAATGCTTTGTTGTTCTTTGCTACTCCCCGTCCTCCATGACCTGCCCATCCTCAAGTCTTCACTGGTCAGCAAAACATCAGCTTATGGCCTACCTTGGGACAAGCAGACTGGAGAGACCAACGCAATGTGGAGAGGTGGTGACTAGTCCCTGTGAAACTAGAGCTGTCATGTCATGAGGACACTCAAAGAGCCCTATAGAAAGATCCAAGTGTAGAGGAACTGAGCCCTCCTGCCAAAAGCCAGTACCAATTTGCCAGCCATGGAAGGGCACCATCTTGGAAGTGGATCCTTCAGCCTCTGCTATGGTCTGAATGCATCCTCCCCAATTTCATATGTTGAGATCCTAACCTCCGAAGGTGATGGTATTAGTAGGTGGGGACCTTGGAAGGTGCTTAAGTATGAGAGTGGAACCCTCATGAATGGGATTAGGGCCTTATGAAAGAGGCTCCAGAGAGGTCCCTAGCCCCTTCCACCATGTGAGGACACAGCAAGAAGGTGCTGGTTATGAACCAAGGAGGCAGCCCTCATCTGATCATGCTGGAACCATGATCCCAGACTTCAGCCTCCAGAGCTGTAAGAAATAAACATCTGTTGTTTATAAGCTATCTGGTCTGTGGTATTCTGTTATGGCAGCCTGAATGGACTAAGAATGCCTCAGTCAAGCCTTCAGATGAGACTGCAGCCCCAACAACACGTTGACTGCACTCTCACGAGAGATCTTTATCCCAAACTGCCCAGCTAAGCTGCTCCAAAATTCCTTACAGAACTGTGAGATAATAAATGTATGTTGTTTTAAATCACTAAGTTTTGAGATAACTTGTCTTGCAGTAACAGATAACACACACAGATTTTAAGGAGAAGGAACTTCAGTGCCTAGTACAGTGCCTCAAACATTTTTTAGTAAATATTTTAATAATGACAAATCAGTAAATGAGTGAATTTTGAAAAAAGAGAAGAAGAGTGTCAGCAAAAATCAGGATAAGCAAATAAGCCTCCAGTCCCCACGCCCCATAAGGGAAATGTATTTTCTTCATTCACAGAATATGAGGGCTTAAGTTATTTCATATGCATGTTAAAGAGCTGGGTAACTCTAGAAGGCTCTAGAACTTGGGATGCTGGCTTCCCATGCCTGTTCTTTTCTATGGAGAAAAGGAATGGAAGGGAAGTATCAGAGAACTAAGAATACTGTGATGCACCACCCAGATACCTCCTCCTCTCAGCAACCACCGTTGGCTAAAGAAAGCAGCCTTGCCCAAAGTCACATCCCCTCCCTGAGGACTGTCCATTACTAAAGACTGGTCAGTGAAGTCATATAAAGACCTGGGCCCTCTGTCCCAATTCAGAACAACTCTGCATTGCCAGCCCAGCTCCTGACTGCCCTGTGAGGTTCAATGAGGTCTTTATTGAGACTGTATCACAGCCCAACTTCTCCTTCTGTCCAATTTTGCATCCTTTACTCCTCCACTGCTGTTGACCCCAAGAGTGCTCCCTAATACTTCCTACATGCTGATTTCCATCTCAGATGCTGCTTCCCAGGAAACAATCGGAAACACATGGCAAACTGGGGAAAGAAAACCGGGCTCCATGACTCATCTTCCTTCCTTTTTCCCTTCTCTCCTTCCTTTCCTTCATTCTTTAATTCACTCGTTCATTCATTCATTTATTCATTAATTCACGCATGCATGCATCAGCAATGGTCAAGAGCCTTCCAGGAAGCAGGAATCGGTTATGTAGCCCACTGGGCTTAGCAGTTTTGCTAAGATGTGCTTGAGTGTGGTCTTCTTTGTATTCATTCTGTTTGGGGTTCAAGGCACTTCTGGAAGCTGTAGCTTGATGTCTTCTGTCATTTTAAGAAAATTCTCTATCATCATCTCTTCAAATTTTGTCCCTTTATTTATCCCCTCTCCCTCTGGAATCCAGATTACAAATGTATCAGACCATTTCAACATGCCCCATATGTCTCACACACGTTCTTTCCAGTATTTTCTATCTTTATTTTCCCTTTGTGCTTCAGTCTGGATATTTTCTTCTGCCCTATCTTCCAGGTCACAAATCCTCTCTACCAATGTGTCCAATTTGCTGTTAGCACATATCGAATTATTAATTTCAGTTATTATAGTTTTCAGTTCTAGAATCTTCACTTGATTTCTTTATAGTTTCCAGATCTCTGCTGAAATTCTCCATCTTGTCATCAAATTTCTTATGTATCTTAATCATAGTTACTTAAAGGCCTTGTCTTACAAAGAAATGCAAGCAATAAAAAATAACAAATCACTGGTAACTGCAACAACATAGATGAATTTCAAAAACATAATGCTGAGGTAAAGAAACCAAACACAAAAAGTACATACTGTATGAATCCATTTATTTGAAATTCTAGAAAATGCAAAATAATCTATAGTGACAGAGGAAAGATATGTGGTTGACGGGACTGAGGGAATGGAGGGACTAACTTCAAAGGCATATGAAAGAACTTTTTGGGGTGATGAAAATGTCCTGTATTTTCATTGTGCTGGCAGTTACACAGGGGTATACACTTGTCCAAACCCATCAACAGTAAATTTAAATGGGTGCATTATTATACTTCAATAGTGGTGGTTTTAAAAAACCTAAATTAGACCTAGATCAGTGGGGGAATCAGCTTCTAATTCTGGCAAATCTCAAAAACACATGAATTAAGAAATGAAATCAAGATAAAATAAAAGATAAAGTCCACATTTGATAACTGAAATATCTGGATCTCCTCTGGGTCTCTCTTTTTCTTCTGGTTTTAAGTCATATGGTTTTGCCTCCTAATATGCCTGGTAATTTTCTTATCGAATCCCTAAAATTGTGTGTGAAAATTGAGATGATTCTAGTTTCTGGATGATGTTATTTTTCTCCAGAGAGGACTGAAATTTTGCTTTTGGCAGGCAGTTAAGAAAAGAGCAAATCACATTAATCCAATAAGATACTGAGCAGATTTGAAGTTCAGCTTCATTTTTACAAGCAGTAGTCTAATTCTAGTTTACCCTTAGTCTTAGAGTGTAGCCCCTCAAGTCCCTTCTGGACACGTTGGTATTCACCAGGGTCCCCTTCTTTTTGTCTTGAGCTCCAATTTTTGTTCTTCAGCTCCATGAGGTGCAGGAAGTTCTTCTCAGATTCTTGATCTGTCAGCTGCCATTTTGGAATTAGCCAAGACCTTGAGCAGAAAAGCAGTATCGAACTTTGGGCTCACATCTCTCCGCCTCCTTTCTTTCTGGAATCCTCACTCCCTGCGTAGCTTGCTGATGCCTTTAAACAGATCTTTAAAAATATCTTGTCTAGCATTTCTAGTTATTGTCAGCAGGAGGGTGGGTCCAACAGCTTCCCATTGATGGAAGCAGGAATTTCTGCAGGACCCTGGGGAGACACAGATCCAAGGCCAGCCCTTACCTTCAAGAAACTTACAACTTTTAATTTTCATTGAAAATTACCACAACGCTGTCTGCTACGCTGCCAGGCTGCCAAGCTGGTACAACTGCTCCCCTAGCAACAACTCCTGTGTGTAGTCAGTCGCACAGAACAGTCAACTCCCAATTTTGAAAATTCTAATGATAATGCACGTGTGCAGCATTTGTCTTAAGTGATGCCAATTTATCATCTCACTTGAGCTTCACAATCGATTTTTTTTTAAAAAAATCAGCTTTGTTGAGGTATAATTTACATATTTTAAAATTCACTCATTTTAAGTGTACAGTTCAGTGACTTTCAGTAAATGTACAGAGTTTTGTCATCATCATTGTCCAACTTTAGAACATTTCCATCACCCCTTAAGGCATCTTGTGTCCCTTTGTAGTCACTCCCTGTTCCTGTCCCCAGCCCCAGACAACCACTGATCTATTCTCTGTCTCTGTGTATTTGCCTTTTCTGGACATTTCATACCAATGAAATTGTATGATACGTGGTCTTTTATGTCTGTCTTGTTTCATTTATCACAGCTGATCTTTAATGAATGCATTGTTATTTTCACTTTACAGATGAGAAAACTGAGGGTCACAGAGGTTAAGAGACTTACCCAAAGCTTATTAGCTGGTTAATGACAAAGGCAGTGGGATTCAAACCTATGTCTGAGAGCTCTTTCCCTCTACAAAACCGTCACCGTCAAATGCAAGCTGCCTGGGAGCCAGAGCTAGTCCTAACAGTCCCTAGCTCCTAGAGGTGAGCAAAGTGTCTAGCCCATCATGCGTGCACAGTGATTATTTGTTGAACTAAAGTCAGTTTGTCTTGTTTAGTTCCTGCCTCCACCCTTATTCACTGTCCCCATTGGTATCCCCAAATGGTATCAAAAGGTACATTTTGAGTGACCTCGTATTGCCTGTCATTAATTGATATTTACCAAGGGACCACACATTTGTGTCATGACTGACCAAAGGAAAACAAAGGAAGGAAAAGTGAAGAAATTATGGACGTACACCCAGCACAAATAGTCTGTGGATTAACGACCACTGCAGCTTATGCTCCTGGTAAGCAGATATCTGTGCCCTGATGGACATAAGTTAGGTTTGCCCCTAGCTCCATGATGGGCAGCGAAGGCCAGAAAGGTGGGCCCATTCTCTGCCTGCATGGCTTAGCATGGTGGTGTCAGGTCAAGCCACCTCTCTGTGGACGATGACCAATAGCCAATGTGTGGGTGTCCCCCATTCTTCTTTTTTTTCAGGCTGTTTCATTCCTAGTTCTTATGACTTAGAATTATCAGCAAGTTCTGGGAAAGCAAGGGGAGAAAAAGATCCAGTCTAGTCAATACCCCATAGTCCCTAGCTATGTATTCAAAACAAAACCTAAATACGTAGCAAGTCCCTACCATCTGTACATCACTGTGATAAGATTAGGAAGACACATTGTCTAAACCCCTATTTCCAGGGAATTTTATTACTGAATTGGAAGGCAGCATAGAAAAGATGTTAACAGCGTAGGCTCTGGAGTCAGATGCTGGGTTTGTAACACAACCCCATCACTTACTAGCTGCACGTACTTAGCCGGGATATTTAACCTCTCTGTGCCTCAGTCTCCTCATCTGTGAAATGGGGATAATGATGGTATCTACCTCAAAGCGTTCTTAGGAAGATTTAAATTCTATCAGCATGTAAAGGGGTTGGTGCCAAGCAAGAATTCAGTTACTGCATCCACATATATGTGCATGTAAATAACAGAGACCTTCTCTTGTAGTTTAGTTAATAGTATCCTAGCAACGGCATTTCCTGGTTTGGGTAATACACTATGGTTATGTATGATAATGTCCTTGGGAGAGGCTGGGTAAAGGGCACAGGGGACCTCTACTATTTTTGCATATTCTTGTGAGTCTAAAGTTATTTCAAAATAAAATTTTTTAATTCCAAAGCCAAATATAAAAATCACAATCATAACACAGACCTTCTCCCACTGGTCATCCTCTGCTACCATCACCTATACCTCCATGTTTTAACTTCCACAAGACAAATTTGCAAAAGGAGATGGATGAAGGGACCACAGAGATTCCATGGACGTCTCGAGGATGCGTTTGCACATTCTACTCTAGCCATTTAAGGAGATAGGGATGATCTCATTCAGCACATGAAAATTACATAACTGTGTTGGCCTCACAAGCAAGACTGCACCAGCTGCCAAACTCAAGCCCCTCTTAACGGGAGAGTCTGAGACCATTCCCACCAGTGACTCCCAGCGCCACCTCAGGCACGTCACCCTACCTCTCTGCACTTCTGATTTTAAAAAAAGGTGAGGGAGAGGATGGAAAAGGTACCCAATTCTCTGAGAATCCAGGATTTGGGACGTGATTTGCTCAGGATTAGACCGTCATTTCCTGCATCTTCTTTTACACGTGGAATGCAAGAGCTCAGAGTCAACACTGTTGAGATTACAGTCAGCTTCGCCGACTGCACCCAAAACACCTGCAAAGCAAAAGAAAGATTCTCTCACAGAGAACCTCTTTGGTTAGAAAACAAAAGTTACTTTGGTCAACCGGCATCTCTTCTCAATGAGCCTATTTATGCAATTTGAGAGTTGTGCAATTTAGTTACCAATATTCTTTTTCCCCCATCCCTGGCAGACCAGGTCAAACAGGAATAGACACATGTTAATACCTTCCACTGCCTTAAAAAAGGGAACACCACGTCTAACTCATGCTGGTTAGAAAAGTTCTCTCGCATCTGCAGAAAACTTGCAGGTCCGTGATATACCAAAAAACTTTAATTAAACAGAATTTTCAGAATCTCAAATTGTTTAGAAATGTTCTTTACTCCACTTTTAGGAATAAGAGGAAACCGTTCCCTAAATACACCCTAAGCTGATAGCCACTCAACAAATATTTATTGAACCTTTTCTATCCCCTACACATGGTGCGGAAGCCAGGAACATGAGACAAGCAATGAACACTGCCTCCTGGAATACACAGCCAGGTCTGGGAGAAAGACAAGGAGCCAAGTAATTACAATGCATCATTGAGCAGGCACTCCAACAGAGGAAGTTTAAGGGAGTAGTCAAAGCACAGGTTTTAGGAAACAGAGCTGTCAAGCGCTGGTCTGTGACTCTGCATAAGCTCCCTAACCTCTTTGAACTTCATTTTCCTTTGCTTTAAATTTCAAAATGCACATTTGATCCTGTAGCCCAGTGCCTGGCTGGATACTCCATGGACCCCCTAGAGGTGAATAGTAGTTGAATTATACAACAATACCTAACATTTGCACTTTTATTTATTTACACCTTCCTCTATTCCAAAAAAAGATTTAAGGCTATTTACATTCATATGTTACACTGGCAAAAAAGTTTTTGAGTGAGCTAATGAAAAAAGCTAGGCAAGGAGAAAATAAGAATAGGAAACAAATGTGAAGCCAAGGAGAACAGACAACATCTATGCTGACAATTGCCAGAAGCTGGCCAAAGATTTGGTTTTGAGCTTCCTGGTGGCCAGAGCAAAGAGGAAAACGCAACCAGTCACCTGACCCAGTCACTGGTTCCATAATACAAAAAACAAAACAAGAGTATCTGAGAATCACAATTCTGCCTGTTGCTGACATCAGAAATAAATTACCCCTCTAGGTCCTCAACAGGATGCTAGTTACTGCAGCAATTAACATCTTCAACAACAGCCTCTTGGGACCATCCTAAAAGGTCCCTCAATTCACGATGAGGAAATATACAAACCAAAATATAAATCAGTGAAAGTAGTTCTATGGGAAGTCAAAATGATGCAGCTGTGGCATCATCGCAGAGGCTTACCAAGAAGAACTGCAAGAGGAAGACTGGTTATAGATGTTAGCTCAGGGCCAATCTTCCTCACCAAAAAGAAAAAAGAAGAAGAAGAACTGTGCACATCCTCCATAAACTCTACACCCTTCAGTCAACCTTTGGCAAAATAAGAAACATCAGTGAGTCCCCTACCAAGTGTCCATCCGTGGCATCACTGAATATGCTACCATTTGCTTTACTGTCCAACCCACTGGACCCACACAGAAGGGGGTCATGGGAGTGCACGTGGTCAGGCCAAGGAGATCCCTCTCAAGTAGTTTTGGGTTCCTCCAAGCACACGGACGAAGAAGGAAGGAAAACCCCAAAGTCCTAAGGAAGTGGTGCTACACACGCCTGATGTACCTCCATGAGTAATGTCTCTCAGCATCCCCTTATGGAAAAACCAACCCACCATATTGCAGGCTGAGGGGTGACACATACTGTGGGTCCTCAAGTGTGTTCTAGGCTGAGAGAACAGCATGTGCATAAGTCCTGGGGCAGGAGAGAATATGGTGGTATGAGGGACTGAAAGAAACCAGTGTAGTTGGAAGCAGGAGAGTAGAGGTAAGGGAGAGAAAAGGAGAGAGGGACGGAGAGAGTATGTGTGTGTGTGTGTGTGCGTGTGTGTGTCTGGGGGAGGAGTTGTGGGTTGGAGTTGGGGAAGGTCTGGTGCAAAATGAAGCCCACAGCACATAGAGCCTGGTGACCACATGGAGTACTTCTGTCTTTGGTCTAAGAGCAATGGGGAGTCATAGAGGGTTATAAGCAGGGAGTAACTGATCAGATTTGCGTTTTGCACACATCCCGCTGGCTACAGAATGGGGACCGAACTGGAAGGCAAATGGAGAGGAGGAGTTAGGAGGCTGTGCCTGTGGTAGCGACGGCCTTGACCCAACAATGGAAATGCAGATGGAGAAGCAATTTGAGAACTAACTAGGAAGTGAAAATTGGCAGGAGTTAGGGACTTAAGATTTTCTGGGAGTTGTGGGCATTGAATGGGTGAAAGAGAGTGATACTGATGGGCGGTACGCGTGGGTGTCACTGACAGCTGGAGACAGCGGAGGCCAGGACTAGTCTTCTGCAAAAAGCAGGCACCCTGCAGATAAAGGACAACGGTCTGTTTCCTGTTGGTATCGATTCACCAGAGACCTGGGGACTGGCAGCCCAGGCAATGGGCTCCATGACAAGTGAAAACACTTCCTAGGCCAACAAGAGGTTGACAGTAGAAGAAGATTCTGAACAAATGTTTGTTGAATGAATGAATGAATGAATGAATGGCTGAGTCCGGAGCTGCCACGGAGATGCCATTTTAAAACGACAAGCCTAGAGGATGGCCTGACCTTCTGTAACTATTCTAGGTTTGAAAACTATTTTAGACTCATTTTATGATCAAAACAACGACTTCATGATTCTTCTTTGTGATTATTATTAATCTAGGTCTTTTATTCTCCATCAGAAAAAACCTTGACTTTTATCTACATTTTTCATGCCTAATTACTTTTCTTCATCTATATTCCAATATGCTAAATATTATGATAATAAATCTAGATAATCTTGGTTGGTCCCTTTTCGAAGCATACTAAGTGTAAATTAACACCAGGGATCCAAATGAAACCTCCGAGTTTTCTATGTACTCACAAACAAGATGAATCGAGTTACTTGCGGGTAGGATGGAGATAATTATCATTATTTATCAAATGAGATAACACACAAAAAAGTACCTTGAAGCCAAAAATCACTACACAAAATGGGAGCGGTTATTATCATTTGTTAAACAAAATTCTGAAGTTAAAAAACAGATCATTAAAACTTTCATGAGACATTTATTTATTCTGATGGAAGGAGAAAGTCAGGATGTGCAAGACGGAGCTTTAAAAGGCCCTCACATGGCTCAGATTCCCTGTAGAGTTGGAAAGCCCCTGAGTCTGCCAGGTATTCCTCAGCCACCAAACTTTCAGCGGCCAACTTTGAGGGCAGACAGTTGCCAGCCACCATCAAAACGAGGAGAAATTTCACTCCAAGCAGAAAGGGGCCGCAGTGAGATGGCCCCAGACAGAATCTTAAAGGAGTCATCCGTCTCCCAGCTACTGTTCAAATACTCCAGGGAGGAAGAATTTCCATTTCAAGTCATACTTCCATTGCCACTGGGACTGACCGCCAGAAGGCAGGAACTCAGGGCCGCGTCCCATCAGACCAGCCACGCCCAGCACTCAGAGCCCAGAAATGATCCGCCAGCCCTGAGAAACCTGGAATCCACCATGGTTACTTCCAAGTAGACGGTATTTTCCTAGGCAAGGAGAACGTGAGTGTTGAGATAAAGCATATCCATCTTCCTAGAAAACTTGAGTGGGGCTCAGAGCACACCCTCTGGCCATCCTCAAGGTGGGGGATGTGAGAGCAGCCAGCCCAGCTCCATCTGACAAAGGTGAGGGAAGCCCAAAGGCAGTGGCTCCAGACATGGATTTTCAAGGAGGTAACACCACACAGAAGACCCGCTCAAGGTGTTAAGGATGCTGTTCCAGCAAGTCAAACACGCCATATGCACACAGAGAATTGCAGTCTGCAGAGGGTTAAGCCACGGCCGGTCTCCCAGGGTGGAAGCTCTCTGGAGATGCCAGAATCTGCTGCTAAAACTCGGGGGTGGAAGCAGGCAAGCCTCCTGTCTCCCCCATTCATGATTGGGGCTTGCTCCTTCCTGTCTCGCCACGGCCAAGCTTCTCTGCTGGTCTAAATATGACCAAACATAAGAGAATGTATTCAGAAAGAAGCCTAGGAGGGAAGCATTATATATTTTAATTCATGAAGGGATGGCAGATGATTATGAAGAGATTAAAGCCGAGAGCAAACTAAAAGAGATGAATAACCGAAAAGTTAAAAAAGAGTTAGAATTCCAATAAATAGAAGACATTAAGAGTTTTTACCTTAAACGGTGAGATAAAAGAAAGGAGATTAAAAAAAAAAAAAGATTGCCGTTCAGTGAAGCAAAAATTTAAAAAACGGAGGGCAAAAGAGATCGAAGATTAAGATAAATGGATTAAACCCAAGAGATGATAAATTAAAAATGTAAAAGTAAGTGATGAGTTTAAGGATTAAGAGAAGGAGTTAGTAACAGAAAAGGCAAAAAAATTCTTTTTAAGAAATGAGAGAAATCTTTTTTAATCAACTTTTTATTTTGGAATACTTTTCGAGGTACAGAAAAGCTGCAAAGATAGTACAGAGAGTTTCCATATACCTTTCATGCAGCTTCCCCTCATGTTAACATCTTACATAAACACAGTACCTCTGACAAAACCGAGAATCCAGCGCTGGAACGTTACTATGAAGGAAACATCAGGCTTTCCTTGGATTTCACTAGTTTTTTCACTGATGTCCTTTTTATGTTCAGGGATACCACACTACACTGAAGAGAGAACTCTCTTTAAAAGAAAAGAAAAACTTTAAAAGCTATCCAGATACATATGATAAAGGAAAAGTGAAGAAGAGAAACGAGTGACAAGCAGTGGAACAGAGTAAACAGCACAGGAACAGCCCTGAGTGAATTTAGACACCTGATCCAGGGCAAGGTGACATGGTAAATCAGTGCGGGGAAAGAAAGGCTATTTGACCAATGGTGCTGGGTAACTGGTTATCCATTTGGGGAAAAACAACTGGACCCTTCCTTATGCCATACACCAAACTCAATTCCATGTGGATTAGGGACTTAAACGTGAAAAGGCAAAACTTCACAAGTTTTAGAAGAATATATAGGACAATATGTTTACAACCTCAGGGCAGAAAGAAGTTGTTAATATTTTTTAAAGACTAGAGCCATAAAAGAAAGAAATGATACATTTGACTACATTTATGTTAAAAACTTCCATTCATCAAAAGAGATCATAAAGAAAGCAGGAAGGCATGCCACAAATCAGAACATTTGCTACACATATAACAAAGAACTAGAACCAGGAATATTTTCTTAGCTTCTAAAACTTAATAAGAAAAAGAGAGACAACTCAATCGAAAAAAATGGGCAGAAGACATGGACATTTCACAGAGGATGAAACACGAGAGGCCAATACGCGAGACATCCTCAACCTCCTCAGCCGTCAGGGAAACACAAACTGAAGCCAAGGTGAGACACCATTTTATTCTCACCAGATGGGCAAAATAGTTAACCAGTCTGGCCATATGGAAGTTGGCAAGAATATGGAGCAATGAGAACACCTATGCCTTGCTGGGGAACAGAGCAATTGATAACAACCATTTTGGCAACCAATTATACACCATCTAATCCAGCAGATCCCCCCCAGAGGACATCTGGCAACATCTGGACACATTTTGGTTTCTTAAATGTGTTTGGGGTGGGGTTGCTACTAGCAGCTCGGAGGTAGAGCCCAGGGATGCTGCTAAACACCCAACGATGCACAGGACAGTCTGCACAACAAAGAATTATTGATCCCCAAGTGTCAACAGTGTGGAAGTGGAGAAACTCTCATCTCATCAGGTTGAAGACACACAGACTCTCAGACCCAGAAGATGTACTCCCAGGAATATTTCCGAGATCAGTCTTTCCAATACTTTCTTGACAAAAATTAAGAAGGGCACTTGCATTGAGCACTAAAGCCCAGGTTTCTCCCCAGAGAGGCTGCTTCAGGATGGGACCCAGCAATCGGGATTTTTTAACAAATGGCCCAGTGCCTGGTCCACCAGAGAAGTTGGGGAAACTATCCTGGATGTTCAAGTGCACCTGGAGAATGTCCAAAAATGTTTCAAAGTAAAAAACTGGAAAAGAATCCAAATGTTCATCAGCAGCTGTCTATTCATATAATGGAATATTACTAGATTTCATTGACTTTTAAGACACCATTGAGTGTAAGGTTATTAATTTATGAACCACTAGGAAAGAAAGAGGCTGCCAATTAATCTATGACACAGTGCTTTCTTACCCTTAAGTTTTTAAATTGTGTTATTTTTAAATCTTTTAGATTTATTCAGACATATTCTATCATATATCAGGCTGCTCGGTTCCCATGCCTTTCTGCATAGACAATATGCATAGACGGTTTTTTGTTTCAAGGCCAAGTCATAGCGTAATATTTTTCAAGACCTTTTAAACTTCAATTAAACTCAACTCACGTGAGATCAATAACATACAAGGTCTCAGAAGCAACATTATGAAGAGCCGTGTCTTGTGTGCACTGGATGGTAAGCAATGACAATTACCGCCTGACCCTGCAGGCAGACAGCGACTATGAGGTGCCATAGATTGCAAATCACGGCCCAGTTTCAGAGATGCTAAACTGTGGGGGGACATGTGCATCTTAGAGTTGGTGAAATACTGTATGTGACAGCATAAAAACGAATGAACTACAATTATTCACATAGACCTGAATGAATCTCAAAACCAGAATGGTCAATTAAAAAAACAAATTGAGGACAGAACCATCTCTGCGGAGAAAGGAAGCAAAATGCAATCAGAAGATGCACCTAAAGAGATTTCAGGAGCTTGTGATGTTCTGTTTCTCAAGTTCAAGTTTGGTTTCTGAGTCTTTTCATCAGGGCCGGGACTAAGGGGAGGCAAGTCAGGCACCACCTCTAAGATTTAACGGGGAGGCCAAAACACTGAGTTAGCAAGGGAAAAATATTTTACTGCACATTGTTTAAACGAATGCAAAAAATCCATGAGGAACAAAACACCAAACTCTTACATAAGGACAGGATTCGACCCTGCAGGTACATGGCCTTGCTTTGATTGCTACTCCCTAATCCCGGCCCTGGTTCGAATAAAACTTTATTAACAAAAACAGGCAGCTGACCCCCAAGCCATAGTTTGCTCACTTGATTTTTTAAAACATTGCATTAAATTTTATTATTCTTCTTTAAAGTATATATAGAGTATAAACATATACATATATGTATACATATGCAAATACACTATTTTTATTTTGCGATATATTTTTAAAAAATATTTTACAGAAAGGAAAAACCAGTGAGAAGAACATCCAAAATAACATGGAGCTGGGAGCTCTCCACCGCAGCAGCCATTTATTGTTATGGCTTGTGATGTGGCTTACTGGTTATTACCACTAAGATCAAGGGATGTTTCCTACCACAAACCCCAAGCAGAGGGGTGGGAGGCTTCCCTCAGGCCTCTGGCCGCCTGGCCTAGGAACCTCCTCAATCAGCCTTCCCCCAACGGAACTGCACCCTTCAGTTTAGAAGCTCTTTGCAATCCATTCCAGAATTTAATCTTTATCCTACTGCCGTGGGGGAAGCAGAAGAATCCTCACTTTCCAGATGGGGAAACTGAGTCTTGGAGAGGTTGACTAACCCAGCCAGCATCACACAATGAGGGATGGCAGCACTTGGCTCATACTAGGGGTTTCAAATCCATTCAACACTCGTTCCATCGTACGCCAACTGAGAGGGGGCCTTTCTGAATTAAGAAGTGCCTTACCTACTTTACTATCAAATCAGAAAGTGGGGTGACACCAGTAAGCATAGGGGACTCCGATGAAGCTCTTTTGGCTGGGAAAATGGCTTAATCTGAAGAGCCTGTCCCCACCGGGCTGCAGGCAGTATAGACCGTGCGCCTGAGGATGGGCGACAGCAGCTGTGTCTAATTGGCTCCCGCCCCCTCTTCCACCACGAGCCCCCATGGGCCGCACATCCCCATCCTCTTCTGTGGCAAACGGGCGTCCAGGGAGCCAGAGGGGCATTTTGGGAAGCAGCACTGAACTCTTTATGGTCACCAGGAGGCCATCTGTGAGGTGATCACTCGAATGCATTGATGGATGAGCAATTTCACAGCTGAGAAGCGCTCCTGTCATTTTCCCAAAAAGTACCCAGTTTACTCCCAGCCTGATTCTACAGTCACTGGGAGCCTGGCTCACCCGCGCCGCACTCGCACACTGATACGCATCGCATACATATGAAGGATCAGGGCTGAAACTGGACCCCACACAGACACTTGTTACTTTCCTAGGCTGCCGTGACACAGTACTATAAACTGGGTCGCTTAAAACAGCAGCAATGTATTCTCTCACAGTTTTAGAGGCTAGGAGGCCAAAATCAAGGTGTCGGCAGGGCCGGGCTCCTTCTTTCCTCTTCCAGCTTCTGGCAGTGACCATCCATCCTTCGCGCCCCTTGACTCGCAGCTGCATCCCTCCAGCCTCTGCCCCCACGGTCACATGATGTTCTCTCTGTGTGTGTCTGTCTCCGTGTCCAGTCTCTCTCTTCTTATAAGGACACCAGTCATATGGGAATAAGGGCCCATGCTACTCCAAGAGCACCTCATCTTAACTTGAATAATTATATTTGCAACAGCCCCATTTCCAAATAAGGTCATATTCTGAGGTGCTGGGGCTTAGGGCTTCAACATACCTTTTGGGGACACTCTTTTCAACCCGTAACAGACACACCCATCAGGTAGCAGAAGTTGCCATTGAAGGGAAGTGTGGAAACAATGCAGGTGACTCACCGCCTGAGCCCGAGGCTTGAAAGTTTCCCCCAGCACTGAGATTAAACCCCAGATAGTAAACTAAAACCTGGATCTGGCTCCTGCTCTCCTCTCCTCTCACCTCTTCCCCTCTCTCCTGCTCCATCCACAGACTCCTGGGTTCCTGAAACCTGTCCAGCTCCTTTAGCACAGGTTGTTCCTTCTGCCTTAAACACACATCCATCCCATTCATCATCTGGCTAACCCTACTTAGCCTTCAAGTCTTGATGTAAACGGCCCTTGCCCATGGAAGCCTCCCCTGGTCCCCCCACTAGATTAGGTGTCCCTGTTCCCCCCCACTGTCATTGCTCCCCTGTTTTCATTTTCATAGCATCCTGGACATCCAGCTCGTATCACTGCCGTAACTGGCTCTGTTCTGTCTGTCCACCCCTACCTCCGCAGTCTGGATGCTCCATGAAGATGGAGATCCTGAATGTCTGTTCATCCCCGTATCCCTGGTACCCACACAGGGAGTAGGCACTCAAAAATATTTTTGGTTGGATGGACAGATGGAAGAATGACTCTTGAAGAGATCAACTGCAAAGTTATACTGTTGGAAAAGGCACAGTTCCTGGATATTTCCAAAGCCCCCTCTGAGACTCCAGAGCCAGCCCTGTAACATAAGGAAGGCAGGAAAGCAGAAGAGTGCTCTGGACCTCCAGGGAAAACAAGTGTGGACCCCAAGTCCTTCCTCCCTCTCAGTGACCCTGAGAAAGCCACATCACTCCGCTGGACCACATTCTCTTTGTTTTCAAACTGAGAAAGTCAGACCCCACCTCCTCCTAGGATTGCTCCAGTGAAGACCCCACCCCCTGACACCCGCCAGGTGCTAAACCCATGCTAGGGTTGCTGTGGGTCTTTTTAATTATCAACAACATGTCAGCCTTGGGAGAACTGAACCCAATTAGGAATCAGGAGTTCTGGAAAATACTCTCCCTCCTAGGGCCTCAGGTTTCCCATTCATAACATTTAAAGAAATTTCCAGAATAGCAGTTTCCAAATTGAGTTTCAAAGTGTCTTAGGGACCACTGCTGTTGGGGGACAGGAGGAAGGGGAGGCCCAGGGGATGGGGCACCAGCCCCTTTGCTGCACGTAACCCAGAACCACTCCACTCGTATCTGCTGAATCACATCCTGAGGGTTCATACGAGATTCTTTTTGAAGAAGGGTTTTGTTGCTAAGTAATATTCATAATCAACCTTTAAAACTCCAACCTAGAGAAAGGTTTCCTGAATTGAATTTTATGGACCAGTAAATTTAATAAATAGGGACTGCCTAGAGTTGGCAATGTTTATTTCCAAGTAAGGACACAACATAAAAAATGATCACCATCGTTTTATTTTAAAAAGGACATTTAACACCAAAAGGGTGGAAGGATATTATCTCAGACTGAAAGGCCGTTCCTTACGTTCAGCAGCATTCTTCATGGAAACATCGTAGCTTTCTTGCCCTTCTTTTCTCATTGGCTGGCAGCTGGTAGAAAACATCACTAGGTCCCAACCCTGGCTGGGGGCTGGCCTCTGTGTCATATTCCACGGGAGCTTGTTAAATTCTGGGTCCAGCCTCAGAGAAGGCGATGGAAAGAGATTCTGATGCAGCTGGCCCATCCCTCTTGCTCGGAGTGTTAGGAATGGGGTCGACAATTTTATTCTGACACTGCCACACGGTGACTTTGTGGGCACCTCCAAGCATCCACTGAGTGGATGAATGTCCCGAGGAGTGGCAGATGTTTTAGGCTCTCTGGACCTCGTTGGCCTGTCCCCGTAGCCTGATCCGTCTGTCAAGCACCCCAGAAATCGCAGTTCTGTCTGTATTTCACACCTGCCTGCCCATCCACTTCCTCCACCTCTGCAAATGTGCATTCAGAGGCCTGAGCAGATGCCTCAGCGTCAACTCTGCTGAAGATGCAGCAAGGGGACCAGATAATCTGACAGTAATCAGTGTGTTAGTAAGCAGGAACGGCGCGGGTGAATTATGGCCCCAGCGGGGCCCCAGCACCTTTAAATCACATGAGATCACTCTGCAGTCCAAACCCTGTCTTCTGTTTATTTCTAGAGCATGAGATGAGCAGAGAAAGCTCACAGCACTGACACTGCAGTCGCAGGTGCTCAGAAAATCCTCAAAGAGTGTAGCTTTCCCCGTCTAGGACAGCTGAACAGCCAGGCTACTCCAGCTGGATAAGTGATTCTTGACCTTGGCCGCACATGGCAATCACCTAGGGAGCTTTAAAAAGTACCTGGGCCCCAGCCTTCAGGGACTCCGACATCGTTCGACTGGGGCACAGCCTGGGAATCAGAATTTTTTAAAAACTCCCCAGGTGATTTGAATGTATAACCAAGGCTGGGAACCACCAGGCTCGAAGCGGTTCCTTCCGGTTCTGCAGCAGCCGAAAGCTGATGGTGAAGGGGAAAAAAGAGCTTCCTGACACCCTCTGAGGGTGGGACTCCCAAGCAAGCAGAGGGGAATACTCAGCAATGAGGTTCATGTTCCTCGTCTGAATCCATAATCATTCACATTCCCCCCCCCCCCCCCCCCCCCGGCTACTCAATGAGGAGAGAAACAAGTGAGGGCATGAATCACAGTGCCCCACTCACAGACCAGATTTTTGAAGGGGGCAGTTGTTGCTCTTGGCCCCCAGCACCCCTGTTCTGGGAGTTACATCTGCTGGTGTTCCCTAGAGATCCATTCCCCTTGTTCGCAAACTAAGTGGTTCAGTGGGGCGGACTCCATGCCACATCTTCAGGAGTGGGCCAATGACTTGGGCCTCACAATGTATTCCACCTAGCTGACTAGAGTGCTCAGTTCAGGATGGGACATACGTGTGCCCCCATCAGACCAATTGGAGCTAATTCTGCGACTCTTTTTTCTGATGTACTTAGATCTGTAAGGATGGAAACCAGAAGCAGCCATGGCTCACCATGAAGGGGGAGCCTAACTGAGAATGAAACCCACAAGGAAGAAAGCAGGACTGTGAGATGGGAGAGAAAAGGAACATGTCCTGATGGTGCTGAGCTCCTGGATCCAGCCATCCCTGAAGCTCTTGTTTATATCTAGTTTTGTTCAGTACATGATCCTGCAATTTTCTTTTATTAGCTGAACCCAGTATGTGGTGGGTCTTTGTTACTTGCTTCAGGAAAAGCCCTGACAAATGCAGCCCTGGAGGTCTCTGAGCCAGGTACCCCTCTTTTGCCAATAACCCCCACTCCTCTGTCCAGGTTGTGTGGGATTTCCAAAAGGGAGAGAAACTGAGTAAGTAAGACCAGCCTCCTCTCTCTGGACCCCTGGATCCCCTGTGTCAGACACCTGCTGTCAGAATTAAGTTTACACATGTGCAGAGGCCATATTGTCCCTTGGGCAAACTCAGATTTCAGAGTCTGCATCCCCACCCACTGTCCCTGGAAACAGGATCCCAGACTGTTAGGAAGGGGTTGTGGTGGAGCAGTCACCTCAGTGTGGACAGGAGGAGCCCTGGGCGTGGTGGCCCCTGATAAGGAACCAGGCCCTTGGATAAAAGCTTTGGCTTCTCATGAGGGCCAACTGTGAAGTGGCCTCATTAAATAAGGCGGGCGGAGAGGCCTCATGGAAATCCAAGCGGCTCTGGCTCCTCCTACAATTCCAAATCCAGCACAGAAAACAAGTGCATCTCCTGGAACATGTGTGTGTGTGTGTGTGTAATATATACAACATATACATTATATATGTGTCCTATATAACATGGACACATATTAGTAACATTATATAAGAATTGCTGATACTTATCACCTACACACCACGTGTGTGACACCACGCTAGAAGTTTACATGCATTCTCTCATTTAATCTTGCAACCACCTATGAGGGAGACCCAGCTCTTCCCCTAGCTTTGCAGATGAGAAACTAAGGCTCAGAGACGTCACTGACCCACTGCCTCACAGCCGGGAGAAGGCAAAGCTGGGCTCTGAAACCGGGTCTTGTGTAGCTCTGAAGTCCGAACCAAATCCGGCCCACTGCCTGTTTTGTAAATAAAGCTTTATTAGAACACAGCCCTGTCCACTCGGGTACGTGAGGCTGTGTTCGTGCTACTACAGAAGAGTTGAGTAGTTGTGAGAGAGACTGCTGACCTGCAAAGCTGAAAATATTTGCTCTCTGGCTCTTTAGAGAAAAAAGAACCCTGGCCTCAACTCTCACACAGGGTGGTATAGCCTGTGACAGCTCACGTGGCTCTCTGGCTCATTTGACGCTCACTGAGGATCGGCAAGGTCACGGACACTTACATCACCATTAACCCCAATTTACAGATGGGAAAACAGAGAGGGGAGGTGGTGGCCTGAGGTGGCCCTGCTGCTTGGGGCCAGGCTGAGGCACAGCCCTTGTGCTTTCCACAGCCCCTGTGCTTTCCATAGCATCAAGCTGCCTCCTGACCCCAGAGGGTCCTGACATGTCCCCATTTGGGTGACTCACAGGGTTAGCGGCCTCCCAGAGTGAGCCTCTGCAGGGGGCATGAGCCCCAGCCCTGAGGTGCTGGTGCCACTCACGGTGGCTCCTGGGGTTTCTAAGAACAATGAAGCCGAAGGCTGCCTGGAGGCATGGGGAAACAGAAAATAACGACCCCGGCTGGATGCAGGCTGGCGCATGCCGATTAGCACCTAAGGACCTAGGACCACAGGACCACAGCCCTGTCAGGATGGGATCAGCAACGAGGTTCATCTGGAAGTGGCATGCCAGCCCCTGCCCCAGACAGGCCACCTCTGCCCTCTGCTCCCTCCCTCCCTCCCTCTCCGCAGCACTTAGCACCAAATCCCAGGCCTTTGTCCCAAGAGACAGATGCTTTGGTTTCTCAGGGAGGTTAGTCCTCCCTCCCTCTAGCCCCCCACCCACCATCTCCAGATTATCTCTATCAAGGAATGCAGCACCAAGTGGCTGGCAGAGTCAGGAGTCTAGGAAGATGTACAACTGGAGACAGGAGGGAGAGGAGAGAGAGAAAGGGACAGTGAAAGGCAAAGAGAGAGACAGGGATGAGAGGCAGACAAGGAAGAGAGGGCAGAGAAGCTGAGACCGAGAGAGAGAGAGAGAGAGAGAGAGAGAGAGAGAGAGAGAGAGATAGGGAAAGGGAGGGAGGAAGAGGGAGCAAGGGCGTGA
Organism: Equus caballus; assembly: GCF_041296265.1. Classification (NCBI taxonomy): domain Eukaryota; kingdom Metazoa; phylum Chordata; class Mammalia; order Perissodactyla; family Equidae; genus Equus; species Equus caballus. The sequence goes on along the minus strand of NC_091691.1, from coordinate 18,152,781 downwards.
AGGTGACACAGAGGGAGAAAAAAGGAGGGTGACAGTGTTCCAGGAGGAAACCAACAGAAAAAGAGGCTGGTGATCCAGAGGGACAGACAGACATTAAGGCAGATATGACAGAAGAGGAGAGCAAGGGAGAGTGAACAGAGAAGCGAGAAGGAAGGGGAGACGGATGCAGGCACTAAGTGCCCACCCAGACTGCCTGGCACGCCCTGACTTTCCTCAGGGGGAGGACTGCTCCAACAGGGGCCTCGAACAGAGCAGCGTGGGGCCAGGGAGACACCGGAAACTCTTAATCCCAGCCACGAAGAATGTGGCCTGAGACCAAAAGCAGGTTCTCAGATCCTGCCCAGACACAGATGGAGCCGGGGCAGCAGAGCAAGGGTGTCTACCAGTAACCAGCACAGGCCTGGGGCCACCCCTGGTGAGGGACGGTGACAAGTCCACCTGAGGCCTAGGAAGCAGCCTGTCATCTGGAGAAGGAGGACTCTCCCTGTTCAAAAGGAGTTACAAACAGGTAAAATGCCCCGGGGTGAAAATCAGAGTTATCAAAGCTACACTCTAGGAGCATATATGTGGCCAAGAGGACAGCCTTTGTAGCATGTGCATGACAGTGGAGGTCAGGAGGGGAGTCTGGGAGCACAGTCCTGAGGATGAGAAGAAGGGCTGACCCCTCCTCTTTGAAGAGAAAAGTTCTTGTTACAAGAATTAACAAAGGACATGCTATTTATGGCAGGTATGGTTACAGCTGGTGGCTCCCATCTAAATGTTGCTTAACCTATGATGGCTTTTTTAAACCATTTTAATCTGTTGCCAACATTTTAAAAATTATGGGATTGCCCACAAAAATCTAAGTGTCTGGCTTCTCTTGGAAAATGTGGGTAATCTGGTGACACTTTGTCCCTTTCCCATAGAGAAACAATCGGCTGGAACTGAGTGGTGGCTGCCTTCTTTAGAAGGGGTGGGTGTGCTCCATTTTTCCATAGTCTTCACCCTTCCCTATTGTCCAACACCAAGTGGATCCTTCACTCCTGATGACCCCAAGGTCCTCAATCCAGATTTACTGGGTAACCACCAGGCCCCTAGTATGAGGCACAGGGGCTTTATCTATTCATTCAAAACATACATGTTCAGGGTCTACAGTGTGACAGGCCCTGAGGATACAACCATGAACAAGACAAACAAGACATCACCTTTAGGGAGCACACACCCTGGTGCAGGAGACTGACCTTAATCCATATATTTTATCTCCTATAGGATCTCAGTCTTCACAACAACCCTCTGAGGAAGGTAATGTTATACCCACTTTACATATCAGGAAACTGAGGCTTGAGGTTTTCTTACACTTAGTGAGTAGGTGCTTGTGGTTAGGTGAAAATATTTAACAATCATTATAGGATGAGCACTGGCCAATCAGAACACATGCCCAGCCCATCAGGAAATATAGTCAGCCAGTCAGAAGACAGACCAACCAATTAGAACACACACCCAACCAATCAGAATACACACCCAGCTAATCAGAATGCACACCCAGCCAATCAGAATGCACACCCTGCCGATCAGATTAAACAGAGTTAGGAATGTCTGCCCTGCCCGCCTGCGGTGCTGTTTTCCTGGGCAGGGATAATGACATTTTGTCCGTCCAGACAATTTTCCAGTTTTCAAACAGTGGTCACAGCCCTCCAACGATCAGCAGTCCTGTGAGGTGGATGGATATCATCAACATGCCCATGGGCCAGAGGAAGAAAACAGGGCTCTGAAATGTTGAGCCATCTAATAAGGGCCACATGGCCAGGGGGAGCAGCCCTGGGAGGGGAACCCAGAGCCCCTAATTCCCGGCCAGAGTTTTTGCCTGTGTCCCATGTGGCTTGTAACCGACTAGACTCAAGTTCTCTGAGGCAGGCACGGTAACAGACACTCCTTTGATGCCTCCATGATACTCCGTGCAACGGTCTGCATGTTTGTGTCCTTCCAAAATTCACATGTTGAAATCCTAATGCCCGATATGATGGTGTTAGGAGACAGTGCATTTGGGAGGTGCTTAGGTCATGAGGGTGGACCCTTATGAAGGGGGCTGCGTAAAAGAGGCCCCACGGAGCCTGCTGCTCCCCTGCCAGCAGGTGAGGACAGGGCAAGAAGGTGCCAGTCATGAACCCGGAAGAGGGCTCTCACTAGAATGCCACCATGCTGGCGCCTTGGCCTTGGCCTTCCCAGCCTCCAGAACAGTGAGGAATAAATGTCTGTTGTTTATAAACCACCCAGTCTATGGTAGTTTGTAAGAACAGCAGGCAAGGACTACGACAGTACACACTTTACATGCCAGGAATTCAGCGAATACTGATCGCTCATCAGGCATAGCAGGGGTGGGGTGATATCCAAAAAAAAAGTCAACCGAAACCCCAACACCATATAATAGTATTGACGGCCACAACTCTTAGGTGATGTTTCCTATGCACCATGCACAGCATCCTTTCATTTCATCCTAATAACCACTCCACGAGAAAGACATATCATGTCTACTTTAAACATGGGGAAACTGAGGCTCAGAGATGTTGGGTAATAAATGGCAGAGGTAAGATTCAAACCCAGTTTTGTCTAACGCTCAACTCCATGCCTGGCTAATGCCAGGATGCTACGGCCTTGCCTTGGGAGTAGGACTGGGTCTCTATCTGGCACCATCCCTGGTAGGCTGTGTGCTTCTTAGAGATTCCTAAGGATTGTCAGAAGGACAGACAACCCCTTGCCAGGGGTCACCGAGAAACACACCCAAGGGGGACACATGGGGAACTGAGAGGGTTTTCTGTACAATGGTGGAGACATGGCCCCACTAATTTGGATCATGGACTAATTTGGCCAGGGGGATGCTCCTCAAAGCCCCTGAGGACAGGGGGCCCCCATTATTCATTTTTACTCTAGCGGACGCTGGTTGTCAGCATTTATTCTCCCTTCTTAGACAAAACCCTCAATTTCTAAGCCCAAAGGTAAAGATCATAGCCCAGGATTAAGCTAATAAGTTTCCATCCCATTTGCCTGACCCCACTAATTGGTTTAGAGATGAGCACACGGCCACACTGGTTGAATCAGAGTGAATCTTAGACCTAAACAATCTTACTCCTCTACTCAGGACCAGAACAGGAAAGGGGCTGGGACTTCTAAGGCCATCTTGTCACTACATGGAGCCTAAAAGTGAAGGCATCGTGGAGAAGAGTAGAGCTGACAGATACAGAGAGACTGAGTCATGATATGAATGGAGCCCCTAGATTCAGCCACACCTGAAGCCTACACAACCCCTGGACTTTTCAGTTACATGTGCCAGTAAATGACCTTCATACTAAACAAAGCTCAAGTTTGGTTATCTGTCACTTGTGACCACAAGTCCCAAGCTATATGTCAGTCCTACCAACATCTTGCAGTGATAAAGACCTGCTTATTTTCCAATCAACCAAATGGTCTTTGGCAGTTTTGCTTGGGTGCCTGCTTCTCTGGTCAGTTAAGGCAGGAGAACCATCCCTAAAAATCCCAAAGACTGTGTTGAAGTCCACCAACTTCAGTTCCTGCCTCGGTGATGCCAAAAGTAGCCAGCTCTGCAGCTCTGGAGGGTAACTAGCAGAATCCTTTCTCCTTTGCCCTCTGGATCCTGAGTAGCTGAAGGTTCACAGTGCTGGCCACAAAGACAATGCTCAAAAATGTTATCGTCCATCCAAAAATATTTGTGTGTGCCATCTCCATGCAAACCTCTGCAGATATAGTAATAAGCAAGAGTGAGGTGGTCTCTGCCTCATGGAACTGATACTGGGGAAACAAGGCATTAAACAAATAAATAAATAAATAGATGGCTGCAAATTGTGACAAGTGCTTCTGAAGAAAAGTACAGGAGATGAGAGAAGGTGTAACTGACCTAGCGTGGGGAGTCAGGGAACGCTTTCCCAGATGAAGGGACAACAAGGACAGGTGTCCAGCAGCCTAAGGGTGTGAGGCAGGAGAGAACACAGTTCACTTAAGGAATTCTTTTAAAAAGGTCAGTGTGGCAGACGAGCGAGCAGAGACTAGAAGGGGGCAGGAGCCAGCTCACCCAGGGCCTCGTGGGCCACGTTAAGGATCTGGGCTGTCACACAGGAACAATGGAGATCGTGATAGAATCCTAACTTGGGTTTGGGGACCAGCTTCTCATTTTGGGAAGATCACTTCGATGAATTGGATTTGGGGCCAAAGTGGACATGGAAAGATCCATCTGGAGACTACTGCTTAGTTTGGACCAGGGTGGTGGTGGTGGAGGAGGAAATGGAAAAAGGTGGAAGAACGGAGGTTGCTGTCTACACCCCAGGAGGCAAATCTGGCCCTCTGCCTGTTTTTGTAAATAAAGTTTTATTGGAACACAGCCACACCCATTCATTTTGGTGTTGTCTATGGCTGCTTTGTGCTACAACGGGACAGCTGAGCAGTTGTGACGGAGATCATAAGGCTTGCAAAACTGAAAATATTTACTATCTGGTCCCTTACAGAAAACGTTTGTGGATCTCTGATTAAGAAGGTTAATTCAATGAGACTCAGAGATGGGGCATCAAGGAGAGGGAGGGCCAAAGACCATACCTAGATAAAATATAGACTTGCCCAACTGGGTAGATGTGCAAGATGGGGTCACTAGAGAGGAATCAGTTTTATTGGGGAGGGGAGCAAACTTGATTAAAACAACCCACCGTACCCCATTCTACTGTCTCATGGAAATGAGGTCAGGCCGAGTTACATGCAGAGAATGACTGTGACTCAGAGGTGGAAGGCACCATGGTTTCTAGTCTCGGCTCTGATGTGCTGCGTGACCTCCAGCCGTGGACTTCTTCTCATGTGCGGCATGGGGATGCAGGAATGTGAATGGCTGGTGTACAATGTATAGTCCTATAGCAGCCTTACATGTTACTTCTTTTCCTATTGCTATGAAATCAGTTGAAGTCCAAGAATTCCTCACCCGGGGGGTTACTGGGACAAAGGCACGATCAGACAGGTCCTGATGACAGAGAACAGGATTGCCCACGCCAACAGGGTGTACCTGACCGAGATTCAGGACTCCCTCCCACAGACAAAAATGACCCCCCCCCGGCTCCCAATCCCAACCAATTTTGGCTGCCACAGCTCCTGATGGGAGCAATCATAACAAAAGGTCTAAGGTTGTCTAATGCATGCTGAGCCCAAACTGTTTGTGCTAAGGCAAGAATTGCAAAATGTGCAGGCAGACCAGAGACGAGAGAATTGATAAGAACCCGACAGTGGCCTCGCATAGAACTTACACAGCCACCTGCACACACCTCACACATGCACACACATCACCAGCCCTCCAGACGCACAAAATGTGTTGTCGTTTAAACAAAGGCGCTGTCCTCTTCCTCCGGAGCACTAGCACTTGCACTAGCAGCAGAGATCACAGCTCTGCAACCATCCTGGCGTAAAGGGGCGAGCCGTTGGTTGGGCATCAGGAGACCCAGGTTCAAATGCCAGCTCTATAACCCTGGGCAAGTAAGCCCCTTCTACTCTCTGCCCTCAACTTCTGCTGTGGATATTGGGCAATAATAAAGCAGAAACCAAAAAGAATTTGCAACTTAAAAAAAATCCCGTCTGTAAAGTGAAGGGTTGGATTCAGTAATTTCTGAGGCCACTACCAGTTCTGATCTCTATGATTCTAGAACAGAGGTTAAAAATTGGGAAGCCCAAGGGGCTGGCCTGGTGGTGTAGTTGTTAAGTTCACACACTCCGATTCAGTGGCCCAGGGTTTGCAGTTCAGATCCCGGACAGAGACCTACACACTGCTCATCAAGGCCATGCTGTGGCAGCATCCCACATACAAAATAAAGGAAGACTGGCACAGATGCTAGTTCAGTGACAATCTTCCTCAAGCAAAAAGAGGAAGATTGGCAACAGATATTAGCTCAGGGCCAATCTTCCTCACCAAAAAAAAAAAAAAAAAAAAAGGGAACCCCAGGACTAAACATGACCAACAAACCTGTGAGGTTATTTAATATTGGCTCATGCAGTACTTAAAGATTTTTCACTGGATGATAACATTTTAAAAGTGGGAGCTGGCATATTTAATGCCTTACCACATATTTGCAATCCCTGAAATAAATCACAGCTCTTTGGATAAAAAAAAAATTGAACAAAATAAAATAAAATTGAGAGAGTTCTCATAAAAGTTACCATCTCTGACTTCTTTTGAAAAATCGAAAGATCTGGCAGCCCTGGTCCCACAAAGAGAGGATGCAGTAAAAAGGACACAACACCACTTATGTAGAGGTCCTGCCAAAACTGTATAGCCTGAGTCTAACCACAAGGAAACACAGACACATCCAAACGAAGGGACATTCTGTAGAGGAGCTGGGCCGACTCTTCCAACTTGTGCAAGTCACAGACAACAAAGGCTGAGGAACGGTTCAAGCTTGTCACAACAGCTCGATGCAAGATGTGACCCTGGATTGGACCTTGCACCAGAAAAAAAAAATTGCTCTAAAGGATACTATTGGGACAATGGCTCAAACTGGAATATGGTTAAGTGAAAGTCCTGATTCAGCGTCAAGTTTACTGAATCTGGTACCTGTGACAATGTAAGAGAGTATGCAACCCAGTCCCAAATGGTTCACAAAAATGAGAGACAGAGAGAAACAATGGGGTGGGCGTGGGGCATTGGTGAGAGGAGGCAAATGGAAGCAAATATGAATCTGGCAAATCCAAGTAAAGGGGGTACAGGCGTCCTTTGTATTGTTTGTGCAACCTTTCTGTAAGTTTGAAATTATTTCAAAATAAAATGCTAAAAAAAATGTCACATAACTGAGTGATCCTCAAATATTAGCATGCAGAACCCCCTGGAAGGCCGCTAAAAACTCAGATGGCTGGACCCTCCCCAGAGCTTCCGATTCAGTAGGTCTGGAGCCCAGAGAGCAAGGATTTGCATTTCTAACAAGCTTTCAGGTGATGCCAACGATGCTGGTCCAGGACACACTTTGAGGAGCCCTGGGACAGCCTAGTTTAAACTGTGGAAGTGACCGCCAAAAGAACCAGATACAGAAAGAGTCGTTAAATAGTAGGATTGGGAGGGGGACGGTGCAAGGGACCAGTGTTTTTCCTAAGGGACCTTTCTGTATCATTTCACTTGTTTCCAGGTATGTATATTTTCATGTCTACAACGCACCTAGACCAGCACCTGCCTGGCAAGTAGCAGATGGTCAGTACATGTTAGGGACCTGGTGGGACCTGGGTTTCTCAAACATGGCAAAGACGCCAGGCAACGCAGGTGCTTCCTGTGTCTGCTGGAGGATGGGAGCAGACTTCCACCTGCTCATTCTTGGGGAGAAAAGGTCTTTGGGTCACTCCCACAGGATGTATGTTTTCCCCTTGGAATTGCCACCACTGAGTCAGGGCAGACCCAAACTTCCCCAAATCCCTCTCGATCCTGAGATGAGAACGTGGTTCAGGCAGCAAACTTCTGTCAAGACACGCGCTCCTCTTCCCCTCTTCCAAGGGGGTAACGAACCTTGGCCTCAAGCCTCATTAAACCCCATTATATAATCACCCCCATCCTGAGGCTCTTTATAACTTCCAGTGGCTGGTTTCTTGGGAGTATGCAGTTTGGCTTCATCAGTCTTTACTGCTACGTGCTGCCTCCCTCAACAAATCAGGCTTCTGACTCAGCCTCAAGGCACAGGGAGCCAGGCCCTCAACGGAGGGTCAACTATCTGTCACCTTGTCTCCAGGACAAAGAACGGGAGATGCTTGGAGAAGAGATGAGGAGAGGGCATGGTGAGGGGTCAAGGTGAGGGAGTGCCATCTTTCAAGGTGCCTCGTGAAGGACAGTATCTCAGAAGACCAGGGCTTCATACAAAACTCCAGCTGGTGCCATTAGGACCAAGATGAAGAAGTCTGGGAATCATGGGTCCTTGTTCCCTTTGGGAGCTGCTACCCTGAGGGGCTTGACCCTCAGAGGCAGCTAATAAAGAAACACCCAGAAAACTGCAGGTGGCAAAAGCACCGTGTCATTCCTCATCTTCTGCCAAAGACGTCCAGAATGAATGAGTTGCAGAAGCTGTCTGCGACTCATTCTTTTGGCGGCTTTCTGCAGCTGCCTGGCCCCCAGGGAGATGGCTACCACCTGGGACAATGGATGCCCTGAATATCAACGCCAGAGTCCGGCGGTGTAACAATCGCTTAGCCAGTGTGCATTCTGCTCATGAGCGAGCACAGCTCGCTGGTGAACAAGAGGCATCCTTGCAGCGAGGCTGTCCCACACAACCCCAGCTGGGTGAGGGCGCGGAGAGGAAACTTGAACAAGTTTAAGTCCCAACTCGATGAGCGAGCAGGTTTCAGGGAAGACCGTGTTGCGATTTCATTCCGCAGCACTGCGAAATGGTGATTCAGGATGAGTACGAACGCCACTTCCCTCCTGACCTGGGACCTTGGCTCAGTTACTTAATCTCTCAGCCCCAGTCTCTTCATCTGTAAGATGCGGATAATCATAGTACCTACCTTACAGAGGATTGTGAAACTTAAATGAAATAATAGAAGTAAATTGCTTTGCCTGAATGGACGAGGCCTGGAACAATGTCAACGCACAATAAATGCCAATTGCTATTATTGTCATCATTTTCATCATTGTTACAAGCTATTCCACCACATAAAGTACAGCAATAGCTCCCAAAGATACCCTTCATTAGGACTCAGCGCTCTAAGCACCAGCCTCTGTGCTAGGAAATTTACACGCATTCCTCATTTTGTCCCTTCTACATCCTTGCTGAGTAGAAACAGGCGCAGGGGGTTTGGTGACTTGCCCAATGACATGTCAGCAACCACACATTTGCTATAAACCCAAAATCACTTCCACCAGCCAGTAAGGAATGAGGATGCACAACTACTCCTTCCATCTAAACGGTGTTTTTTCATTCTGAACTGAGATCAGAGATACCCTACAACAAGCCACAAGCACACAGCTTGTTGGACCAAAAATGGTCCATGGGTGGAAGGCATCCAATCAGACGTCTCGGGAGCAACATGGCATGCTTGAACGGAACACGGAATAAATGCAGGAAGGATGGAGAGCTAAGTCCACTGCTCGCTCCCTCTCTGGGAAGCATCCTGAGTCAGCATCTTCCACGCTGAGCAGCAGAGTCTGATATCTTGTGCTTTGTGAATGGCTAACCTTAGAGACAGGTTCCTTCGTAAACTGGGGCTCCTAGCACCCCCTGCTCTCCCCGGCTCGTCACCCCCAGACCAGGGAAGTGGGGTAAGTCCCAAGGGGGCGAAGTCCTTCTCACAGCCCATCCGAGGTGTCTAGGCACCCTGAGGGTCCAGGGCTCGGCCATTATACAGCTAGATGCGCCTAATGCTGTCTCCAGGCATTAGTGTCAGGGCTAACAAGATATGTATCACCAGCCTTCACAGTGCAGCCCGGGCCAGAGCTGACAGTGACAAACGGGCAGACAGACTCAGCCCGGCAGGGACGCAGCCTCAGGGGCTCCCTCAGCAGGGTCAGGGTGAGGAGGGCTGGCACCGGGTCCCAGAGGCAGGAAGTTCTCTCCTGAAACTCACAGTGGTGAGAGGACGCGATTATTACAAACAAGGGGGAACCAGCATCCGGCAGCTGTGTTCTCCCAACAGCCCTGCCGGAGTCTCCCAAACCAGCATCCGCAGCGAGGCAAAAGACGTGCCCAGGAAAAGCTCACTGGGTGAGGCTTGGAATCTCAGAGTCTCTAAGCTCTGGAATGGACCCCCATGAAGTCTTTTGTTGTACAGTTGGGGAAACTGAGACCCAGGTAAAGAAAGGAACTCGCTTCACCGAAGAGACAAAGTGTAGGCAGGACTGGATCTGGATACAAAACCTACAACATGGGCAAGATCACTCACCGTTCCGAGCCTCAGTTTCCTTACACGTAAAATGGGAATAATAATGCCAGCCTCAAACATTGTGGTGTCTTAAGTGGGACAAGTCAGGGACAAAGGTCACACAGCAGTTGGTGGCAACACTGAGACTCTGGCAGAGAGCTTCTCATGTCCTAATCTGAAGCCTGTCTCACCAGGCTGCCCCTGTCTCTGCTATTTGTTAGGATCAATGGAAATGGGACTGGTCCATGGGGTCCCAGCTAATATCTGGGTTACACGCTCATTCTCCCATTGAGACTCAAACGCTAACTTTTTCCTCCCTGGGAGATCAAAGGGTGATCTCTTTGCACACAAAGACCAGGACTGTCCAGAGAGGCAGTTGTGCTTTTCTTATTGCCAGGAGCTGATTTTAATTAAGGACTTTGCTCCTGCCTGCAGACAAGTAGAGAAGGAAGCCTCCCGTCTCAGATGGAGACCAGGGCAGGGACGAAAAGCTGGGAGCCATGGGGAATCCTCACAAAACTCTTCGGCAGGGGAACAGGCGGCTATGTGTGCAAGTCCGTGGTTTTCATGCAGGCTAGAGATGTTTCTGCTCTGGCCAGAACTACAGTGCAGAGCTGTGGTCCAAGCCCCACGGGTGGCCATGCCGACATTCGCTCAGAGGATGGAGATGCCCAAAGACAGATGGCAGTTGGAGGCAGCTGCCCAGCATCCTGCCAAGGTAAATTCCAGCTCCGTCAGGGCCATGGGGAAGTGGCGGTGAACTGGAAGGCATTTAGCCACAGCCCTCAAATTAACCAAGAAGCCAGAGGATGTGAATGCAACTAGGGAAAAGGGGCTAATAAACACCATAATGACAGCTACCATTTATTAAGCGCTTCCTGTGTGCCAGGCACTGTGCAGACGACTTCGACATCTATGAGCTTAGCTAATCCTTGCAACCACCTATGAGGTGAATCTATTGTTAGCCCATTTTACAGATGAGGAAACTGAGGCTCAGAGAGACTCAACTTGCTCAAGGTCAGCCACACTGCTCCAAAGAAACAGAGCTGGGCCTGGAACCCAAGCTTCTCCCTCCAGGGCCATGACATGCTGCTGCCATCACCCATGTGATATGTCACCACCGCTTTCCCTGGTCTGGGCTCACCCAGCCACCCCCTGACTGCCACGCAGTCCATGTCATGGAGCATTCTTGCTCTCTCTGACAGCAATTTCTCTGGACAAATTAATACGCTGGGCTTCTGGTGTTGACGTGTGTCATGAGTGCTATTTTAGTTTGCTCGCTTCAGCGCCTGCACCCCGGGGGAACGAGAGCTAGGCTCTGGAACTCCTAACTGACGTCCACATGGGTCTCTCCTGGTTCCAGATCCTCAGCTGACTCCTGCAGCGGACGCCTGATACACATTTGGGGACTGTCAACTGAATGCACCGTGCTGCCCCAGGCCAGCCGTCCAGTTGGGCTAAGGCAGAGCTTCTGAACCCAACAGTCTTGAAACTGGACACACGGGTTGAATGTTATATGTGCAATTTTCCAGGGAGGCAATTAATAGATTTCACGAAATTCTAAAGGGTCCATGGACTCCACAAGAACAGTTCAAAAACCCTCATTTCTCATTTAGAGAAAGGCATCCTGCTGGATATTTCAGGGATCTTGGTTAGCAAATCATAAGCAATGGTTAAGCTTGTATACTCTGGAGCTAGAAAGAACCAGATTCAAATTCCGGCTCAACAACTCGACAGCTGTGTGACCTGGCCAAGCTCTTTAATGTCCCTGAGCCTCAGTTCCTCATCTATCCAATGGGAATAATCAGACTGTTGCAAGAACTAAATGAGACCACGCGTGTGGGTGACCAGCATGTACCGGTGCTCAGGGAACATTACATATCACGTCCCAGAGCCGCGACAGGACGTGGCCACGCTGCGGCTGTATGAAGGGCCAGGGATTAAGTCCCCCACATTCCAGCAACCTCTCCTCCTTTCGAGGCCATAAATGTTCTTGTCTTGGCTGGAGGACTGGTTTTGTTCAGGGGCTCCCCTCTGACCAGTCTTTTCAGCAAAACCGCCCTCTGGGCAGAGAAGATTAAACGCCTTCTGAGACCTCAGGCCCTGATCACTGGAAAGTTCTATTTCCACTCTGAGTAATAACCACTTTGTCTCTGGCAGAAATTCGTGGGAGCAGAATGTAAACCACCCCAGGCCACGCTCAGCCCAGCTTGAACCCACATACATCTTTGAGATGCAAAGGTTACGTGTGTTGACCTGAGCGGGGGAAAAAAATTACAGAATTTAATCACAGATGCCTTATCCACAGCGACCAAGAAAAGTCCTGTGACTGGGCAGCTGAGAAGCCAGGGAGAGAAAAGGCTGTTTCCTTGCATGCGGCGGCGTGTGCATGCCTGCTTCCCTCTTCCCTCCGTACACCTGCAGGCAAACACAGTAGGAATGCGGGACCAATGACAGCTGCCCGTCAACCTCCGAAGCGCCAATTGCACCCCCCTTTCTCGGAAACCATCCAAAGGGGCGGGAGAGGCACAGGTGGGAGGCGCTGGCACAAGGCGTCCAGTGAGCGTTTCACGAGCATTTTCACAAGAGAAAGAAAACAGAGTGTGCACCTGGGGAGGCGCCGGCAGGTGCAGCAGCCCAGGTGGGGGCGGGCTGACTTACTTGAGGAGAAGTTGGCCTCGGTGTGGACCGGAGGGGTGGAGGGCAGGAAAGGCGCGTGGCCCACAAAGAAGGAGCGGAGGGAGCGCTCGGACAGGAGTGGGGAGCGCTGCTGCGAAGGGATGTTCTCGCAGCTGCCCACGCTGCTGTGGATCTTGAGGTTCAAGGGTTTGCTTTTCTTCTTGGCTCTGAAAGGGAGACAGAAAAAGAGGAAATGTATCCATAGACACACAAAATGAGAGCAGGGACACCCAAGCTCCTTCACATGGCGGCCCATGGCCCTTCCCCACCTTGATCTGGCCCTGCCCCCCTCTCCATTCCCCTCTCACTGAGCTCCAGCCACATCCTCTGCCCCATCTCTCTCCTCCAACCCTTCGTTTATGCTGTCCCCACCGACTGGAATACCTTCCCCTTCTTTGCCGGCTTAATCCCCATCTGTGTTTTAATCCCCATGTGAGTTTATGACTGGGCTCTGGTGTCTTCTCCTCCAGGAAGCCTTCCCTGATATTCCCTCTTCCCTCCTAGCCTGGGTTGGATGCTCCCTCTCAGTTCTCCTAAAATATTCTGTATATCTCTCCGTGGCTGCACTTTCTATTTTTCCAAATTTGTTCTTTTAGTTTTTGTCTCCCAAGAGGATTGTGGGTCTTTGAGGGCAGTGACCCCATATTGTTTCTCTGTCCTTGGCAACTAGTACAAAGCCTGGCACACAGTAGGTGCTCGTTAAAGGCTTCTTAAGTGACCAATCTGGATTAAGACTGGCATTTATCACAGTGCACGCTAATGCTCTATCTTCCACACTTGACCGTGGGCTCCTTGAAGACAGGAACTTGTGGTTTTCGTTCTTAGAGCTCTCAGCCCCTAGCTCGGCACCAGCTGAATACAATGAACCTCTGGAGCTGGTTTTGAAACATTTCTCCCCTTCCCAAGATGCTTACGGGATCAGTTTAAAAGAGTTTGGTTTAACATTGCGTGGAAAACTAACCTCAGCGCTCTCCTCCCCACCTCCCTCCAAAGCCCCAGTGAGGGCTGGCTGGGGGTTAGGTGCCCTCTGGTGGTCAAAGCGAACCCTCCTTGCAAGTTTTCACAGTTCTGGATGAAGCGCCCAGAAAGGTGCGTTAATTTAAGACTGGAGGCCTCCCACAGGAGCAGCCTAAAAGGCACGCTCTCCAGGAGGCCTGCTTCTCATCGGCTTTCTGGAGTCCAAGTGTGCCTGGGCTGACAGCCCTGCTTGCTGTCTCCCAGGGGCCAGTGGCGAGGCCGGGGAGGGTGCTCCCTGCTATGGCACACACAATGGCTGGCTCTCCCTGCCTGTGGTTGGAGCAGAGAGGGGAGCAAGGAGGGAGAGGCATTTCATTCCACACACATTTCCAATGGTGGAGATTCAAAGAGGCATCTACACTGAGGCAGTGCAATTTAGGAGTTAAACTCGCAGGCTTTGGGGTCAGGGAGACAGGGCCTGGGGCCTGACTGTGACCTCAGGAAAGCGATCTTGCCTCTTTGTGCCTCAGTTTCATCACCTGGACAATGGGGAAAATAACAGCACCCACCTAAGAAGGATATGGTGCCAATTCTATGAGATCACCTGCTTGGCACAGAGCCTCGCACAGAACGAGGGGTCTATGACCAGGTTAAGTGGGTGGCTATATAGCATGGAAAGACCCTTGAAGAAGCCAAAAATTGAAGCCAACCTGTGTTTTTCATCTGAAACATCCAGCAACTCTCTAATCTCACTACTACCTTTGGCGGATGAAGAGGATGCATTCAAACCCTCTGGCAGTAAATACCATTATCATCTTTAAAACATGGATGGGAGCCTTGAGACACTGGGCCACCAAGCGACGCGGCCAGATCCCTTGTACAAGGAGAACCAAGTCTAACCCAGCACAAGTTTAACAGTAGCTCAAGGACTGCAGAGAGTCATTTTGCTTTACCAACTCTTGGCCACAGATGGAGCAGAGAAGGCGTATATATAAATAAACGTTAGACAGATGGATAGATTAAAAGATGGATGGATGGACGGATGGAAGAAAGGGTGAAAAAGTGGAAGGATGAAATGAATGAAGGACAGAGAGGATGGGAAGATGAGGGATGGAAGCATGTATAGAAAGAAAGGAGGATGGGAGGATGAAAGAGTGGGAGGACAAATGGATAAAGTGATAGAGAGAATGGGAAGATAAAATAATAGATAAAAGGAATGGAGGAGGATGGGATGATGGACGGAAGGAAGGAAGGATGGATGGATGGATGGATGGAAGGCAGGAAGGAAGGGTGAAAAGGTCAAAGGATGGAAGGATGATGGATGGATGGATGGAGAGATATAAAGATGTAATGAAGGAAGAGAGGATGGTAGGATGGAAAGATGGATAGATGGAAGGGAGAAAGAGGGCGATAGGAGGAAGAGAAAGTGGAAGGATGAATGGCTATTTGATCAGAGTAGGCGGAAGGAAATCGTATATCGCTTCCTACCCATCAAGGATTTGCCTTTACCATCTGCTCTCACTACCCAGGCACGCTCAGAGGGGAAAACAGACACAAGTGACTGTCTGATGACTATGACTGTGTACTAAGATTTAGTGGATATTTTGTAGTATATCCTTCAGATGCAATTAAAAAGAACATCCTCTGCATGATCTTTGCAGGATATTAGATATCTATTACATAAATGTCTTCCTTGGAAATGGGGACAATTCTGGGGAAAGTAGTAAAATTAGGTGGCACGAAACATTGGCAAGGGCAGCTCCATCCTCTGGGGCTGTATCAGCCCCGGGTGGACCATGCTGCTTTCTGGATGGGCAGGCAAGTCAGGGCTCCCTGACACGGTGGGCTGTGCTGACAGCAGCCCCAGAGCAGGGCTGAGGGGAGGCTGCAACCCAACCCAGCTCTGGGGCCACAATCTGTGCTTAGGAAGAAGATGCCCTTGTCTTACCAGGTACAGCAAAGGACTATTGCAGCTTTGGAATCTAGGAAAGTTCTTCCCACCTTCCTGATGCCTAATTTGCATGGAATATCCAAACTAAAAGGATGCCGAGACTCCGTACTTCTTCAGATCGGCTCATTACTCATTACTCTCCATCTCCAGCCCCCCAGTTCTGGTCCAAGCCACCTTCTTGCCTCACCTCAGCTGCTGCTACTGCTGCCTCTTCATTGGACTCCCAACCCCACTTTTTTTTTTTTTGCTTTATTTTTATATTGAGGTGAAATTTACATAGTATAAAACTAAGCACTCTAAAGTGAACAATTCAGTGGCATTAAGTACATTCACAATATTGTGCAAATACCACTTGTATCCAGTTCCAAAATATTTTCATCACCCCAAAAAGAAACCCTGTACCCATGAAGCCGTTACTCTCCATTCGCCCGCCCTCGAGTCCCCGGCAACCATCCACCTGTTTTCCGTCTCCATGGAGTTGCCTATTCTGGGTTCTCCATCTAAATGGAATCGCACAACATGTGAACTTCTGCGTGTGGCTTCTTTCACTGAGCATAATGTTTTTGAGGTTCATCCATGTTGTAGCACGGATCGAAACTACATTCCTTCTTTTCCTCCAGTTTATTGAGATATAATTGACATACGTTACTGTATAAGTTTCAGGTAAACAGCACAATGGTTTGACTCACACATGCTGTGAAATGATTACCACAATAAGCTTAGTTAGCATTCATCATCTCATATAGATACAAGAAAAAGAAAAAACAATTTTTCCCTTGTGGTGAGTACACTTAGGATTTACTCTCTTAACTTTCATATTTATCATATAGCAGGGTTAGCTGTAGCCATCATGTTGTATGTTCATCCCTGTACTTATTTATATTATAACTGGAAGCTTGTACCTTTTGACCACCTTGCTCCAATTCCGGCTCTCCCCACACCCCCGCCTCTGGTAACCACAAATCTGATCTTGTTTTCTATGAGTTTGGTTTTATGATTTTTTTTAATTCCACATATAAGTGATACCATACAGTATTTGTCTTTCTCTGTCTGACTTATTTCACTTAGCATCATGCCCTCAGGGTCCATCCATGCTGTCACAAAAGGCAGGATTTCCTCTTTTTTCTTTTCTTCTGAGGAAGATTTGCCCTGAGCTGTGCCAGTCTTCCTCTATTTTGTATGTGGGTTGCTGCCACAGCATGGCCACTGATGAGTGGTGTAGGTCTGTGCCCAGGAACTGAACCTGGGCCACCAAAGTGGAGTGTGCTGAACTTAACCACTCAGCCACGGGGCCAGCCCCATAAGGATTTCCTCATTTTTTATGGCTGAATGATATTCCTGTGTGTGTGTGTGCATGTGTGTAGAGTGTATATCTCTCTCTCTCTCTATATATATATAGTGTATATATATGTATATATATAGTGTATACATATGTGTATATATAGTGTATACATATATAGTGAATATATATGTGTATATATATCTCACAACTGCTTTATCCATTCATTGGTCAATGGACACAGGTCATTGTTGCATCTTGGCTACTGTAAATAACGGTGCTGTGAACATGCAGGTGTAGCTATCTTTTCAAGTTAGTGTTTTCACTTCCTTTGGCTATACATCCAGAAGTGGAATTGCTGGATCATGTGGGGTTCTATTTTTAATTTGGGGGGATCCTCCATGCTGTTTTCCACGGTGGCTGTACTAGTTTGCAATCCCACCGACAGTGCAGGGGGTTCCCTTTTCTCCAAGTCCCGGCCAGCATCTGCTATCTCTTGTCTTTTTGAGGATGGCCATTCTAAGAGGCATGACGTGGTATCTCATCGTGGTTTTGATCTGCATTTCCCTAACGACTAGTGATGTTGAACATCTTATCATGGACCTGTTTATTCCTTTTTATGGATGAATAATCTCATCCCGCTTTCGATTCTTTACAGTGTATTCTCACCCAGTAGCCAGTGAGGTTTTGAAAAGAATACATTGTATCATATCACCCCCCAGCTTAAAAACTTCCAAAGGTTTCCTATTGTTCTCCCTTCACATGGCTTACAAAAGCTTCATAGGACCCTCAGCTCCCCCTCTCCAAATTCTCTTCGTACCATCGTTACCTTGTCACCCTCTGACTCTAGCCACTCTGGTCATCCTTCTGGTCTTTGACCACACCAAGTTCTCATCTACTTCAGGACCTTTGCACATGCTGTTCCCTCTACCTGGAACACTATTCCCCATTTTGCCTGTTAGTGGAGACTTACTCATCTTTTGGGTATCAATTCCTTAGAGACGCAGTCCTCAACCCTCAGAACTAGTCAGAACTCCAGGTTACACGTACTTCCAGCACCATCTGCTTTTTCTTCAGAGAATGCATCCTAATTAGAATTCTGCACTTACTTATGTGGTTACTGAATGAGTGTCTGCTTCCTCCGTGGCCTGTGCCTGCCACACATGCAGGAAGGGCCTGCATCCCCAGCTCTTAACACAAAGCAGGCACCCCACAGTGGCAAAGCCAAGATGAGAGGCCAGGCTACAGACTCCTACCAAGCCCGCACGTCCCAGCTCAAGCCAGGACATCTTGGCATCCTCCAAAACAGGGGAATTCTAAAGGAATGTGGCTCAATTTCAATCTGCAAGTCAGGAGGGCTGGGTTAGCAGCATCTTCCCACTTAATTCTCAACTATGCACTCCTGAGGGCAGAGACACACCTTATTTCTTTTTCCAGCCCCCGGCCACCCTCCGCCTCCATCTGGCAGAAGGCTCTTGATCAACACCCATTTGCCAGCCTGCCTCTTAGAGCCTTCCTCACAAAGATCACTGATAAAAAATAAACAAACAAAAATTAAAAAATAAATCAGTAACAAGGAAAAAAAACAGGTTGCCAAGGGAAGTCCCAAACTAATGTCTTTGCACCATTTCCTCTTCCTCAAGACTGCTGGGCTTTGAGTTAAGCAAAGCTGCAGGCTCCCATGGCCTCTTCACCCTCAGCGTCCTCAAGTGTGGGGTTGTGTCCCCTTGAACTCAAAAGCCGTGACCGGGCCAATTCCCTCAGCGTCTCATTAACCGTGTCTGGAGCATCTGGCCTGGCCAAATGGGAGGAAATGACAGGGCTGGGAACAGACAAGATCCTCACCAGCGTGGTTGGAGGACAGGTGCGAGCACGGATTCCTGAGAGCACACCACCCTGTGCTGCCAAGCGCCAATCCAGTTACCATTTCCCAAGACAGGAAAACGTGGCCACTGGGCTTCCATGGGGCTGTGAGCACTGTTCCTGCCTCTCCAACAGGGCCTTTTACATCCTTCGCAGTTGGCCTGATCTGATGACCCAAGAGGAGGCCTCCAGGAAAGACCCTTTTCAAAACCAAAGAATAGCACCAGTTCTTCGGTGGGAAGGGGCAGGGAGTATGGACCCTCGCTCAGCGCAGCTGCTCAGAGCCCAGGGAAGAGGAGGTTTGGAAAGCAAGGGCTTGTTAAGTCCAACACCGAGAGGATGTTTAATGAGAATCTGCTCTGCTCCTTGGCCATAGTCTGCAAACTTTATTTCTGGCTCAAGTGCACCCCAAGTGTGGCATCATCAACCGGAGCCCGGGCAAAAACGGGCACGGATGACAGTCCAACAGCATATGTACACCCTGCAGTGTGAGCTGCCTTTCCCCAGGTGTGGAGGAGCCTGCAGTGCTGTTACATGAGACGTGGACGACGTTTGTGTATTTTAATAATTAAAATTTAAAAACTAAACCTTTATATCAAATCCACAATTTCATAGCAATCATTTCCTGGTATACAGCTTTATGGAAAATATACTAAGAAGAAAAGGAGAAGGAGGAAGAAGAAGGAGAAAAAAGGGGAAAAGAGAGAAAAGGAGATGAGGAAGAAAAAAGGAGGAGGAGGAAGAGATGTTAGGTGCAAAAACGTTAAGTAAATTCTAGTATAGGTCCCACCAGAATGGCTAAAACAGAGTTGACAGTACCAAATGTTGACAAGGATATAGAGCAACCAGAATTCTCATCAAATTCTAGTGAGGTTGTACAAAATGTACAACCATTTAAAAAACTATTTGGCAGTATTTACTAAAGCTCAAGGTACCTTCTCACTCAACAATTTCCCCACTGGGTATGTACTCCGCCAAAAGGAGTGCCCATGTCCACGTAATGCCCCATGAAGAACGTTCACGGCAATGTCATTCACATGGCCAAACACTGGAACACTGTCAATGTCCACCAATAATAGAATGGATAAATGAATCCTAGTATACTGGTATGATTGACTACTCCATTGCAACGAGAAAGAGGAGATTACTGTTGTACTACAGCATGGCTGAATCTCAAAGACATAGTGTTGGGCAAAGGAAGCCAGCCACAAAAGACCAGATATTGTGTGATTCCATTTATAGGAAGTTTAAGAACAGGCAAAACTAATCTATGATGAGAGAGGCAAGAATGATTTTTGGGGGCCAGGTCATTGACCATAAGGGCACCCAAGAATCTTTCTGGGTGTTAGACATGTCCTCTGTCTTGATTGGGTGGTGGTCACCTGAGTATATTGACATATAAAAATTCATCAAACTGTACACAAAAATTGCACACTTTACTACTGAATGAAAGTTATGCCTTATGAAAACTTTTTTAAAACAATAATAAAAAAAAGACAACAGCCCAATTAAAAAGTGGGCAAGGACTTGAATTGACATTTCTCCAAACAAGATATACAAATGGCCCACAAGCACATGAAAAGATGTTGACCATCAGTAGTCATGAGGGAAATGCAAATCAAAACCACCATGAGATACCACCTTCCACCCACTAGGATGGCCATAATCAAGAAATCAGGAAATAACAAGTGTTGAGGGGATGTGGAGCATCTGGAACCCTTGTACATTGCCGGTGGGAATGCAAAATGGCGCAGCCACCGCAGAAAACAGTTTGATGGTTCCTCAACAAGTTAAACACGGAATGGATATAGGACCCAGCAATTCCACTCCTGGATAAATACCCCAAAGATCTGAAAACTGATGCTCAAACAAAAACTGTACATGATATTTACAGCAGCACTACTCATAATAGCCGAAAGGTGAAAACAACCAAATGTCCATCGATGAATGAATGGATAAACAAATTGTGGTATATCCATACAATGGAATATTATTCAGTATTATAAAGTACTGATTCATGCTACAATGTGGATGAACTCAAAAAGGTTAGCTAAGTGAAAAAAAAGCACACACACAAAAGGCCACATATTATGATTCCAATTATATGAAATATCCAGAATAGGCAAATCCACAGAGTCAGAAAGCAGATTACTGGTTTCCCAGGCTTGGGGGCAGGAGAGGGATGGGAAGTGACAGCTGAATGGGTCTGAGGTTTTCATTGGGGGTGATGAAAAAGTTCTAGAACTGGATGGTGGTGATAGTTGCACAAGATTATAAATGTACTTAATGCCACTGAAGTGTACATTTAAAAATGGTTAAAATGGTAATTTTTATGTTATGTGTATTTTACTACAATTAGAAAAAATATAAAAGTAGTACAGGAACTATAGCTCTTCCTCTTACTAGCTGTGTGACCATCATCACGTCACATAACCTCTCTGAGCCTCAATAGCCTAACCTGTAAAAATGCATAATAATGCCTCTGTCTCACAGGGAATATGAAGATCCAATGAAATAACATACTCCAAGTGCCTAAGAGAGAGTCTGGCACCTAGCAGGTACCTGGAAATACTCTTCTTGCATTGGTCCCTTGCCAAGAAATGTTTTTCCTCTAGACACAGACTGAGCTTCCTTGTGCACAAAGTCCTCCCCATGTGGAAGTAGGTCAGGACTCAAAACAAAAAGAAGATGGACAAGTATCCATAGAGAGGATCAAAGAATTCCCCTTCACCCTGGACCTCTTGCCTCGGGAGAAGCACGTGAAAAGGTCTGAGGACCACACAGACCCGTGAAGGAGACTGCCGGTGTCTGGGCTGGTGAGGCTGGGGAGGCACAAAACCACAGGCTGGGGAGGCACAAAACCTCCCTGGACGAAGAGAAGTGACAACAGGGTTTTCAAAGGCACCCAGAGCAAAGGCTTGGCAAGAAATGCTTGCTCAAAGCTCCCATCTCCCCTCCACGGTGTCCTTCCTGGGATCCCCTCCAGCTTCTCACCATCAGTGCCTAAATCCTAACGGATTGCTTGGCATCATTCAGAATAATCTTATCACTAAAACAAGAAAAGTCCCCATGGCCTCTCATAGGGGGGTCACACACAGGATTGGTCACTTTATGAAATGATTATTTTAGTGGTGTATTAATTTGCTCATTTGCTCGCTCGCTCTTTCCTCCAACTAGAAGATGAGGTCCATCTCCGTCCTTTTTTTGATGAGGAAGATTTGCCCTGAGCTACCATCTGTGCCCATCCTCCTCTATTTTGTATGTGGGACACCTCCACAGCACAGCTGATGAGTGGAGTAGGTCCACACCTGGGATCCAAACACATGAACCCAGGCCGCGAAAGTGGCGTGCACGGAATTTTAACCACTCAGTCACAGGGCCAGCCCCACATCTCCGTCTTATTCACTAATTTTGTCTCCAGGGCCTAGAAAAATGCCTGACACAAACAATGTCCCCCAAAATTAGACTTTGGATGAATGTGGAAATGAATATTATCACCAAGCCTCACAGGACTTCCATCTTACAGATGGAGAAACTGAGTCCAGAGAGCATCCAAATTCAAGCCCAATTTGTCCAAATCCAGAACCCAGACCCCAGGACTACATGTGACACCATCACCGTCCAGCATCTGAGAGTGGATTTCCCCCCAAGCTCTGGATCCTGGACCCAGACGTCCTCAAGGACTAAAGTGAGAGTCCACGGCTCTCTGAGCGAGACCTACATGGCTTCCTTCTCCCCATGACCCAAGACACTGAGCACACAGAGATCTGGACTGGGGAATGGATTCCTACAAGCACCAAAGCAGAGTTTCCCTGAGTATAAAACAGAACTGCTAAGGCGCCAGAGGAGAGATGCTCTCTGCCTCTCCCCTTAGGCCAGCTCCAGGGGCACAGGCTCTGGCTTGGGAGCAATATGGTCCCCAGGTTGTGCGATCTGCTTTGGGGATAACACGGCTCTTGGACAGTGATCCAGGTAACCCCAAGGGACCTCTGCAGTGTGCAGGCTGGTTTTCCATGGATGAGGAGAGTGGACAATACGCTGACGTGTTCAGCAGGGACTGCGAGTCAAACAGTCCTAGGTTAAGGTCCAGCTCCCCTTGGGCTAGTCACTTCCCCATGCCGAGCCTGTCCCCTTGCTTTTAAAGAGGGATGTCACTGAGGTATGGAAATGATCACATGAGACAAGGGCTGCAAGGGGATCTGTAAGGGGTCAGGTGTGGCATCGATGGGAGGCATCACCTTCTTGTAAGCATCTGTACTGTTTCCAGTAAGTTTCCTACTTCATGAAGGCACGTGACCTCAGCTCTGTTTTCCCTGTCTCCTCTCACCTTGAACTGCTCTACCTCACCTTTTCCATGCCCTCACTCTCCCGGGACCCGACCTCATCCTCTCTCCACATACCCTAAAAGGTTCAGCTCAAGCTTGAGCTCCTGAGAGCCCTCCAGAACCACCCAGCTCTAGGCTGCCATCAGCAGCATTGCACGTGCATCAGTACCATGCAGCGAGCAGATTCTATAGTCCAGATGCCAGCCCTTCCCACACACTGACTCATGCAATCCTCACAGCAACCCCATAGTGAAGGTACTATGGTTATACCCATTTTACAGATAAGGAAACTGAAGCTCAGAGAGATGACGTGGCCCTTGGGTGCAAATTCAGCACAAGCCAACCAAGCATGTTCTAAGTGCAATGCACTGTGTTAGGCGCCACAGGGCAGGAAAGGGGAATATGCGGCATAGCCTCCCTTGTCAGCAGCCTCACCTTGTGTATCATTTCTGCACCAGCACAGACCTGGCCACAAAGCAGGAGTCCACTCAACACCTGCTACACGGCTGTGAGTGTCTCACCAAGGCACAGCAGGAATCTCGAATTCAGGTGTGACCCAACAGAAACTGTCTTTCACTGAAAGTAGGTCACCCATGCTGCCTTGGACCCCATCTGGGTGTGCAAAATTCAAGAAACCCTGGTGATGGCTGGGGCGGTCTTCTCCTTTGGTTCTCTGGGAGGCTGCCTGCTGGTTTGAACTGAGAAGCTCCAGCCAGATTCTTCTGGTCCAGGGGTGACAAACGATGGGCAACCCTGGGCCAAACGCAGCCCTCAGCCTGTTCTTGTAAATAAAGTTTTACGAGGACACAGTTTGGAACACAGCCACGCCCATTCATTTACGCATCGTCCACGACCTTCTGCAGCTTGACAGCAGCAGAGTTAGCCGCGACACAGACTGTATGGCCCACAAAGGTGAGAATATTTACTCTCTTGCCCTTTATCAAAAAAGTGCCAATCCCTGTCCTAGACTCTCTGTCCACCGATGTTAATCAGGAAAAAACCCTGAAAAGAACTAGAGTCGGCTTGCCATTTATTTTCCCTCAAGTGACAGCTTCTCTCTTGACCTTTTGCCTCTAAATAATGAACACTCTGCCTTCCTGTTCCTTCTCTGCCCATAGCCCAGCCTCAGGAATCATCCAGAGCCAGGCATTGGCAAGATCCTTGAGCAATGAGTACAAAAGCCCATTGCATAAATCTATGCCGTTCTGTACATGGCCACAGGTGGCTACTACATTTGAAATTAAGATAAAATTTAAAATTCTGTTCATCACTCTCAATTGCCACAATTTAAAGGCTCACAAGTCACATGTGGCTAGCGGCTACCATATTGGACGTAGCAGATATAAAACATTTCCACCATCGCTGAAAATCCTTTTGGACACGGCTGCTCTAAAAATCTCCTGGCTCCCAGCCTTGCAGGATGAGGTGAGGCACGGTTCTGCCGTTAGATCATCTGCTCCAACCCCTCTCTCTCTCCAAGTCTGATTGTCATCCTCCCTCTCCCAACAGTAAAATTCACTTTGCTTAGCAAAAGACTGGAAATAGCCAAAACATGCATCAGAAGGGGCTGGTCAACTAAATTACGGTAATTCCATTTATTGGCTCTGCGTAGGTGTTTAAAAGAATCGGGGCAATGAGAACACCAATATTTATTACTAAGAGAAAGAAGGAAGAGACAAAAACAATGTATACAGGATGACCTCATTTGTGTCTTTAAAAGATATATACTAATGCAGGGGCTGGCCCAGTGACAGAGTGGTTAAGTTCATAGGTTCTGCTTCAGCGGCCTAGGATTCACAGGTTCAGATCCTGGGTGTGGTTTATACACTGCTCATCAAGCCATGCTGTGGCAGGTGTCCCACATACAAAATAGAAGACGACCAGCACAGAGGTTAGCTCAGCGACAATCTTCCTCAAGCAAAAAGAGAAAGATGGGAAACAGATGTTAGCTCAGGGCCAATCTTCCTCACCAAAAATAAGAAAGAAAGAAAAAAAAGAAGAAAGACTTGCAAAGATCTGGAGGGAGAGGGGATCAGGCAGTGCAGCAGGGTCAATGTTGGGGAGTCCGAGGCCAGGGAAGGTCAGCTCATAGTGAGCGAGGATCTCTATGGACCCTTCTTGGCCACTGTGTAGAGCGGGATTTCATTGTGAGAGCAATAGGAACCTGCTGGAGGGTTTTAAGAAGGAAGATGATGAAATCTGATTCTGTTCTTCAAAGATCACTCTGCCTGATATGTAGAGAGTTGACTGTGGTGGGGGCAAGAGCGGAATTAGGGGATCCAGAGAGGAGGCTGTTGGAGTCTCCCAAACAAAAGATGATGGCAGCTTGGACCAAGGTCTGGGCAACAGAGCGGGAGGAAAGGGAGGCATCTGGGACACAGCATTAGGACTTGCTGGCCAACCCAGTGCGATGGGGGTAAGTGGAAGAGACATGAGATGTCTCCTGCGCTGGTGAGTCACGTGGACACCCAGTCTTAGACACACTCACATCTGTATAAACATTTTCTAGAAGGGTACACAAGAGGCAGCCAGCAGGCTGGGGAGGGGGCTGTGGATTTCGGTAGCAGGCACTTTGTTACTTTTAGACTTTTCCAAGCCATTTGAACTTAGTAACAGGAGTACTCTTTTATACTAATAAAACAATTTAAAAATGGCATACAGTATTTTTTGGTTCAATTTTTTTCTCTTTATTTTATTAAAATGAAAAAAACTCTGGAAAACAGAGATACAGACATGGAAAATGTGGTCAATCGTTATTTAATATTTCAATGATGTTTCATTTTTTCAAGAAGTTTGAAATTGAAGATCAAATTTGAGATGGATTTTATTTCCCAAATGACTTCGATCAGTCAGTTGTTACTGGTATCTTAGATTTACTTGACAGATATAAAAATGTGTTGTTTACAGATTCCTAGAGATTAAACATATATGTTTATATGTATGAATTTTATATATTTGTACATTTGTATATATTTATATCTACTAACATATATATAAATGTATGTAATATAAGAGTGTACTTGAACAACATGTAAAATGTGTCAAGAATAGATATACAGTATTGGTTTTTTTAAGGTTAAAGTTTGCTCAGTAACAGGTCAGCTCTCAATATTAAACAAACCTACAAGACTTGACTTGAGGAAAGAGCACATTGTTGCTTCTATCCACATTCCTCCATCCTCCACTAAGCACGGCTTCAGATCCAGGGCGAGTACAAGAGAGGACAAAGGAACAGGAGGGGAAAGGAAAGAGGTTCTAGCGAGAGGTCAGCAAAATGTTCTGCAACAGACCAGGCAGTGAGTATCTGCGGCTTCGCAAGCCATACACTTTCTGTTGCAGCTGCTCAAAATCAGCCACAGACAGCAGACAAAGGAGGGGCGTGACTGCATCCCAGTAAAACGGTCTACGAAAGTAGGCAGTGGGCTGAGTTTGGCCCCTGGGCTGAAACCTGCCACCCCCTGTCCTAGTAGAGTCTGGACTTACTAAAACTAGGAAAATGGAAACAAGCTACCGGAAGTAACCCCTGGATCCCACTTCCCGTGGCCTGGCTCACCCCAAGAGCTGCCACCCCTGCGCCTGGACCTCATTGGTGTCCTTCCTTTCCTCGTCCTCACTCTCCCCGGGGTAGGTTGCGTCTTGTCATAGCACCTTCACGTTTCTTCAAGCTCTGGCCACAGTTTTAGGGTACGCATTTGTTTTTCTGGTTATTTGATGATCACGGCCTCTCCTATCGGTTTGGAAATGCCAGAAGAGGAGTCGTGTGTGGCTTGCTCTTTGTGGATCCCCAACACCCAGCACAGGCCGTGGCGTATAGCGAGAGCTCAGTTAATGAACCCAATGCATGACAGTCCAAGCACTTCCTCTGCCCCATCACAGGAACGCTCGCGGGGCCTCACGGAAGTGAGTTAGGGAGGCGACAGCCCTCCGTGCACCCACTTCGCCTCGACGCTATGGGGACGGGCCAGGCTGGCACCCGACTCTATATATTTATTTCTAAAAGGAGGCGTTTGCTGCACAGAGGGGTGTGTGTGGGGTTAACCTGCGGGAAGGCAGGTGCTCGTGCTAGCCCACCTGCGGGGTGAACTCCAGTGCCCACAGGACGGCCGACGTCAGCAGTGGGATCTGTCTGGCCGAGACTCCAGGGAGCAGGCGCTGCACTCAGGACACGTTACCTCATCTGGGGTGGGAACAGCTATGACCCCTATTTTGCAGCTAAAGTAACTGAGATTCTCAACAGTAACGTACCCAGGTCACAACTCAACAGAGGCCCAGGGTGTGATCACACGTTTAACTGACTTCAACGCCTGTTCTTAATCGCTCTGTTAATTCCACTGTAAGAGCTGATGGAGTATCTTCCCATTTTACAGAGGTGCCTGGACCGACCCGGAGCTGTCTAGGTTGTCAATTTCAGGGTCAGCCGGGGAGAGCCCATCTTAGACTTGCAAACTGGACATCTAGCCAGAAGGCTGATCTCAGCCAGTTCTTGACCTGGACACGGACAATGCTGCCTCTGCCCCCACGGAATAATCCGGAAGCCCGAGGCCGCCTCTCCAGGTGAACATCCCTGCGCTGCCCGGCCCAGCTCCGCCACCATCACCTGAGCTCCCCCAGACAGCCAACCTCGATTCTGCCTTCCGGGCCTGCTCTGCGCCGGCATCCAGGCCTGCTGATTTTCCTGCATCCCTGTGATTAGCAACTAATCTTATTTTTTTGTTCCCCAACCCATAAATCAGTTACAGACCAAATATCTACACAGGCCATCATTTCCGACTGATCCAGGGCTCATGACAGCCCTGATTATTAAAAAGAATGACTGATTTTGGGCAGAGATTTCACAGGGCATGTGGCTGGATGCTTTCTTTCAGCTTTCCTTCGCCCTCCCCTTGCCTGAAGAAAAGACAATTTCCAAGATAAATTGATGCAGAGGTCTCTTCTCGCTGTCTCCCTGGGGCTGGCGGGACGTGGGCGGGCTTCCACCAGCCCGATAAGTGATGGCCCCCAAAGAAACTGTGGGTGCTGGCTTCTTCCCCCTTCTCTTGGCCTTCCCCTGGGCAGGGAGTCATTTGACTGACAAACATCCCCTAAAATCAGAAACCTGAGATGGGTAAGAGAAACTCAACAGCATTGCTACCCCCAGCCCATGACACCCACACTGCAAGGGGTGGTTTGGCCTGAGCAAGATAACCCGAGGTAGGCCCTGTGCTGAGTTGATAAAGTCACTGGGTGGGGAAGCAGGAGGCTGAGTTCCTGACCCAGCTCTGTCTTTACTTAGCAAGTTACCCTGGGCTTTGAGGCTGGTTTCCCCTTCCTGTCCAAAGCAGGGATTTGCTGAGTGAGCTGTCTGTCCCTTTCTGCTCCAGGTATCTGGGCTCTAAGTGTGACAACTGCCCTCCACTGAGCCCTTACTATGTGCCCCATGCTGAGCATTTTATAGGCGTTTGTTCATTTTATTCTTTAGGATACGGATCACCATCTCCAGATGAAGAAACGGAGGGTCAGAGAGGCTAAGCGATTTACCTAAGGTCACACAGCACATTTTATTCTTTAGGATACGGATCACCATCTCCAGATGAAGAAACAGAGGGTCAGAGAGGCTAAGCGATTTACCTAAGGTCACACAGCACACAAGGGTCAGAGTCAGGATTTGAACTTGGTTCTGTCTGACCCCAATACTCTTTGTCCTAAAATATATTGCAGCCTCCCCAGGACCTGGATTTGCTTGGAACACGTTGGCATGGAAGCGAGCTGTCATTTGGGTTCTTAACACCCCGACATGCCCAAATGAAAGCACTCAGGGTCGGCGGCCTAAGCCAATGCAGAATTGACAGTTGTCTGCCAGGTGGCGAGCCAGCAAAGGGCCTTCTCTCTGCAAGCTTAGAGAAAACTGAGCATTTTGCCCGCTATGGGATACTGCACAGAAGCCTCCTTTACCCTGAGAAAAATGAACTGCAAACGATTCCACACAGACACACCTAAGGAGGCACCTATTCCAATCTGGTAGTTCTATGAGATCCACACTGAAATGTGTCTGTCACAGCCTGCGAGAAGGACACCGGCATCTACCAGCTACTGAGGGCTTGGCAAGGGCTCAGACAAGGCTGGACCCGGCTGGGCACCCGGGCCAGCCACTTAACCCCACATGCTCCCAGCTTCGTCACTTGTAAAGTCAGGAATTACAGCAGACCATCCATAAAAGGTCACCCACCCCCTCTTGATGATTCTGTGATGCTGCCCGCTTCCTCCAGACTTACGGCGAGACCTTGGGCAGGTCAGAATCTGCGGGCCTTCGAGTCTTCTTATTTATACAATGGGATAACCTCTCCAGACCCCCACTGCCCCTTGCTTCTGTAGGGGCGAATGAGTCAGCGCGAGCTGAGCAGACAGTGCAGTGAAACCTTGGCTGGTGTGATCCCAACGGTGTGGAATTGCCAATAAGTCAGTCATGACGGTCCTGCAGTGGCTCCAGGAAGAAATCTGAAATCTTTTTCCACTTGCGTTTGAAGAATTGTTGCCTGAAATCAGTGTTTTGTTTTGTTTCAAACCAAGACCTTTGACCTGCTTTCAACATTTGCATCCAGCAGTGACTTGTTATGATACAAAATTTGTTCATTTGGGACCAAATAATATAGAGGCTGGGTCCCTTGGGAATCGTAACTTAACATGCTCATCCACGCATTTCTTCCAGCTCGGCAGGACTCACATATTTAAATATCTTAGCCAATGACCTGTACCACTGCTTTGGAGGGGACGTTTGTTGGTGACCAACCAGCATTCACCCCATCCCCAACCCTTTGGGGGGATTCTCTGTCCTCTGTGCGCACTTGCATTGGGGGTGTCAACCGGGGGACGGACGCTGCCCTCCCCAGGTCTCCAGGTGCCAAGTCAGACCACTGGGAATCTCTCTGGGGAATATGAATCTTGAAGCTTGTTTTCCACGTGATGGAAACAGCTTTGAAGCTCAGTGTATCTACTGGTGGCTTCCCAAAATGCCTGTTAGGTCTTTCCTGCTACCTGGAGCCCCCAAGACACCCTGGGTCCGGCTCCTTTCCAAGCTTTCCTGTCAATCTTGAGGGTTATCCTGGAATCTTCCATGTAGGTTCATTCTCTGCTGAAGCCAGCTGGGGTTGGCTTCTGTCATTTGCAACAAAAGACCCCTAACGCATCCTTGAGACCACTGAAGCTGAATTTCCTTTTAAAAGAGTCCACAGCTCAATTTTTCACTATGTCAGACTAAGTACCCTCAAATCAAGAGTTTCTCAAATCCTTTGGGGGGGGGGTGCCTAGACATCTACATTTTAACAAGCTTTCCAAAAACGCCTCCGCACTCCTGAGAACCACTGTTCTCCCTGGTAATTCTGTATCGATGACATCTGCCTGTGCCATTACTGGTAGGTTTGGCACAGGCTGATGCTCTGGAACAAAATACACATTGCTAGCAACTTTTCAGGCTCTCCAAGAACCAGACTTCAAGGCCTGAGAGTTTAGGCCAGAACATGCCAGAAGAAAAGAGGAAATGAACTACCAAAGGACGCTCTCCAGGACAGCCAGAGGGACACAACTGCATTAGCCATGAAGTCCATCGCTGCACCAAGCACTGAAGGCTTTTAGTAAATGCCTATTGGAGCACATAGAGAGAGCAAAGCAGGAGACATCTTAATAAGGGAGTGATTTAGTAAAACACGATGCAGCTATCCTATTTTAGAATGCTATGCAGTCATCAAAAAGAATGAGGTGGCTTTATAGCTGAAGTTGGTAAACTTTTTCTATAAAGGATCAGATAGTCAATACTACAGATATTGCAGGCCATGCTGTCTCCATCACAACTACTCAACTCTGCCACTGAAGCACAAAGGCCATGCTAAGTAACACATAAACACACGGGTGTGTCTGTGTGTCAATAAAACTTTATTTAGAAAAACAAGGAGTGGGCCAGATTTGGCCCAGGGGCCATGGTTTGCCAAGCCCTGCCCTCCAAGAGCAGATGTGTAAAACTCCAAGACACATTGATTTGTGAAGAAAATTAACTGCCAAGCAATACATATAGTATGATTTCATTTATACAAATATAAATATGTGTAAATATAAATATGTATAAATATATTTACATAATGTTTGAATATATTTATTATATATTCATATGATGTAGGTCACGGTCACAGAAAAAGAACTGGAAGGGTTTCCACTGAGAAAGACGGTGGGAGTAAGGGGGTTGGAGAAACTTTCACATTTGATTATGTGTGTGAATCTTGTACACTAAAATGCCTACCATGAGTGTAATGTGTGTGTAATTTGCAAGGAAGGAGGCAGGGAGGGTGGGTGAATGGCTGTGTTCCAATAAA
The DNA here is from genome assembly GCF_041296265.1 of Equus caballus. Taxonomy (NCBI): domain Eukaryota; kingdom Metazoa; phylum Chordata; class Mammalia; order Perissodactyla; family Equidae; genus Equus; species Equus caballus. The sequence goes on along the minus strand of NC_091691.1, from coordinate 18,121,539 downwards.
ACTTTATTTATAAAAACAGTTACTGGGCCAGATTTGGCCCATGGGCCATAGTTTTTGACCCCTGGTCTAGAATATCGACTCCATGAGGGCAGGTCATGGCGCTTGTGTTCACCGCTGTATTCCCAAGGTTCTAGAATACACTCTGGCACACAGTAGAAGCTCAAGAAGTAGTTGTTGAAAGAATGAATAAAATCAAGCTTTACTCTATCAACTTAGAAAACTAACAACTCAACTATTATGCTAATCCCTTGACAGGAGCACATATAAAGAGAATTTGGCTGCGTGTTACTCATTTCAATATCTTGAACTAACTGCTGCCAGCATACAGGTTAATTAAATGGCAGTGATCTTAAAAAAAAAGAATTCAGTTCTCATTCTCACATTCTCACATCAAAGGGGTCTCACAACGGGGCACTTTGCTGCTTAGAAAAGCGAAACAGGGCTGATGGCTTCTGCTCCTGCATCTAGAGATCTGGTTTCCAGTTCCCCCAGGCACAAAAGCTGGTGTGTGGTCCTGCAGGTTCCCAGATCTGTAGGCAGATGTTTCCATCTCCAAGGAAACCACATCTCTAAATGCCAGGCAGTGTTTTCCAACCACAGGCAAACAGATTCTGATTCGAAGGACACTCTGCAAATCTTCTCTCGAAAATAGGGACAGGGCTTGGGGGCCACCAACGTGGGTTGACAGTGCTGCAAAGGTGACTTTGAAAAGAATCAGGGCTGTATTTTTGAGTGGATGGGAGGAGACATGGGAAGCTGTGCAAGTGGATTTTAAAGGAGAAAGAAAATTGTTGCACTTTTGGACACTTTGTCCCACGGTGTCTGGAACCAGTTGGCATCTCAATTGGCAGACTGGGGAGCAGTGTCGAACAGAATCTTTAAGTCTTTGGGAAAGGACACAACCTGGATGGAGTCTTCCTGCTGCAAAGACAGACTGCAGCAGTGGACACTGAGTTGTTGGCGCTCACCTTGTGCCACATGCACCTGGGAAGCTGGAGAAGAGGCTCCTCTCTTCCTCCTGAATATGCAAACCCACCGGCCCTTCCGGTTCTGCTGCCTTCAGTGTAACTTCAGCATCAAGATGAATTATGTATGGGAGAGGTTTGCCAGGTTGACAGAGACAGACGTCTGTTCACCAAAGGCCACAATGAGGGCAAACAGAGCCATCACATCAAGATGTTCCCAAAGGCCCCCTCCTGCCCCTTGTTTGCCTGGGTACAGAATCCCCAGGCTGTGTGCCTGTCTCCATCACTGTCGACAGCATCCATCCGAGATCTCCTGTGGACAGGAAAGCATCCAAAAAAGGTAGTATATGCCATAGGCCAAGCCATGAGCTGCAAATTAAATCGAGGAGCAGGAGTAAAACTCAAATTAATAAGAAGCAGTACCATCTCTTGGGGGCCTCCCCATGCTGGGCATTCGGATAAACACTTCCCCTACATTACCTCCAATCTGCAGAGCCCATATAGGAGGTAGAGGAGCATGTCCCTATTGTACAGACGAGGAAACTGAGGCACAGAGAACGGGGGCTGCTTGCCCAAGGGCCCACAGACTGGGCTGGCTACAAGTCTGTGCTCCTCCACCTCTGAAGGCTGTCACCGCCAAAATCAAGCTGGTGGGGGCTCAAGAAAAGGAGAGATTACAAATGTAGATCAGAAGAGAGCATGGAACAAAAAGACAAACAACCCAATTGGAAAAATGGACAAAAGACTTGAATAGACATTTCTACTCTATTCCAACAAAAATGTGAAAAGATGTTCAACATCATTAGTCATTAGCCAAATGCAAAGCAAAACCACAAGGAGATAACACTTCACACCCACTAGGGTGACTACAATAAAAAAAAAAGGAAAATAGCAAGTGTGGGTGAGGATGTGGAGAAATAGGAACCCTTGCACACTGCTGGTGGGAATGTAAAATGCTTCCGCTGCTGCAGAAAAGTTTGGTGGTTCCTCAAAGGGTGAAACAGAATTACAACACGATCCAGCAATTCCATCCTAGATATACATCTAAAAGAACAGAAGACAGCTCCTCATGCATGTTCACAGCCACATATTCACAAAAGTTAAAAGGTAGAAACAACCCAAATGTCCATTAAGGGAGGGATAAACAAATTGTGGCATGTCCATACAATGGAATATTATTCAACCAGAAAAAGGAATGGAGATTTACAACATGGATGAACCTGGGAAACATTATGCTAAGTGAAAGCCAGGCACAAAGGTTCACATATTACATGATTCCACTTATATGAAATATTCAGTATAGGTGAATCCACAGAGACGATGCAGATTTGTGGTTGCCAGAGGCTGAGAAAAGGGCGGGAGAGGGATCGACTGCTCGATGGGGACGAGGTTTCCTTTTGGGGGGGTAATAAAAATGATTCAGAACTAGCCAGAGGTGGTGGTTGCCCAACGTTGTGAATGTACCAAATGCCACTGAATTGTTCCCTTTAAAGCGGTTAACTTTATGTTATCTGAATCTCATTGTTGCAAAAGTGACTTAACTTCAGTAAAAAACTAAAATACTAAAAAAAAAAAGTGTGGAGTCCAAAGAAACGGGGAGGCAGGGTGACTACAAAGGAGGGAGCATGGGCGTCAGGGGACCTGGAGGACCTGGGGGTCTGTGCCACCAACTGGCTATGGGATGGCTCACGTCCATCAGTCTCTCTGGGCCTCAGGTTCCTTCCTGTCAAAGAACGTGGTTGCATGAAAGGCTCTTGGCGATGTCCTCACTCAAGTCCTGGCTGAGGGCCTACCGCCCAGGTGCCGGGAATTTAACAGTAAGCTGCAGGTCTGCCTCCAAAACCCTCCAAATTCAGCAGGAAAGACCTAAACGTCTAACTCCGCTCCAGCAGTGGGTGGAGGACCGGGGTGGGAGGTGTTCGTTCTGACTCTAGAGGTCAAGGAAGGTCTTACAGAAGAGGAGGGATTCCAACTGGCTCCAGAGTCAACAATAAGAGTAACCTACACTCCTAGAGCCGGGACAACGCACAGAGCACCGTGCTGTCTCATGTGCCTTTTTCACTTGAGTCTTCAGAACAAAGCCATGAAGCCAAGACTGCTGTCCCGCCATGTGGTAGATGCCATGATGCGCTACTCAGCTTCCCCTCCAGCTGCCCTTCAGGCATTGCCTCACGCAGGGTCACACCTCCCAGGGACAGGCCTCAGCCAAAGACCCGTCAAGTCAGGCATATAAAGGCCAGATCAGGTGGGCTCAATGCAGGCCATCTTTGGCCACTTCAGCTCCAGAGCTCCCATGGGGTCCCCGGGGTGAGGCTGTCGCTGGGCCTCCATCACAACTTGACTTCCCCTCTGCCAGATCCTGCATCGTCCCCTCTCTTCCACGGGGGTGGATCCCCATGGCGCCCCATAATAAACATCCACCATGCTAAACTCCGTCTCAGAGCCTGCTTCCTGGGAAACCCAGCCCTCAACCCTGTTTCAGAACAGAGGAGGAAAGTGGCTCAGTAGGTTATTTCACCTACTCAAAGTCACACAGTTCAGAAATTGGAAAAGAGGGACTTGAGCCTGGGTTGACATAGCTCCTATGCTCCTGCCCTTATCTACCCTATGGGACCGCCTCCCTGGGGAGAACAGAAGCTCCTAGGGGAGAAGAGCTGCTCCTGATAGCCTTCAAATCCTACAGCTCTAGCGAACAGGAAGGGCCTGGGGGCGCTCCATGAGGGCTGGTGAGGGCGGCCATTTGCAGAGACAGTCCTGCTGACTCTGATTAAGCCAAGGGGCATAGTGGGCTTGCCAGTGACCCCACCTTCAAAGGCCTTCCCCTGGGAGAGGACCACAGGCAAACAAGCATGAGGGTTGCTTGGCTTCTGCCAAATTGCATTCCGTCCCAAATAACTCAGGGAACAGGGACATCACTGACTCTCTCTTGGCCTGCACTCAGGGGCTCTTTTGGCTTCACGTTGCCAAGGAGACTGGCCGTGTCATGAAGCCCTGAAGACAACCACTCGTCCTGGCCTCGGGCAGGCAGGAAGTCACTTCACGCCACCCACTGACTTTTTGTTTGGCTTCACGGGAAAGTGTCTGTTGAGCAAATGAGATACGTAGTGCAGTGGGATACGAAACAGTGGGAGATGAAGGTGAAGAAGGCTGAGAAAGGAAAGGGGGAGATGAACCTGCCTCCAGATGCAGGAGCAGCCAGATGCCGGCTCTGCCACTGACTGCTGTGAGCTCCAGCCAGTCTCTCCAAGTGGCCGAGGCCTCCACTCCCTCATCTCTTCAACAGGATGGAGACGGCGCCTCCCTCCAGGGCTGTCTTGAGGTTTAAGTGAGATGATGCATGTAAAGAGCTCAGCAAGAGCCAGACACTTAATGAATGCCTGATAAACGTGTCATGCTTCCCTAGCTATCACAGTAACCATCCCCAGTCCCCGGAGCGCCATATTATATCGCAAACAGACTGAACTCTCTGTAAAATAACATTCCGGAAAGGCTTCCTGTTTGCCAGCCCCTCTCCTAAGAACTCAATGTGTCCTCAACTCATTTAATTCTCCCAACCACCCCTTGAGGTGGGGACTATTCCTGTTGTCCCCGTTTTACAGATAAGGAAACTGAGGCAGTATCCAGTCTTATATTCCCTCTCTGAACAAATAGTTACAGAACACTAGGGCAGAATATATGTAGAGAGACACGGAGCGATGACACGGAGCCTACCCTCAAGCTGCTGATAATCTAATTGAGGAGCCAAGACTGACTTTCACAAGAAGTTAAACAGAGCAGATGAATAATGACAAAGGGGACACACAGTGTGATAAATGCCCAGGGCCTGTTGGCCTTGCTCACTTGAAGAAGAATGTAGGAGATGCTATGGAGTAAACTGACAAAATGAACCACCTATAGGCAAGGAATGACTCCCAGTCCATGCTCTAGGGATGCCCATAGGGTGGGGCTGACTTTCTAGAACATTCTTGAACTGGAAGAAGAAGCTCGTTTTTCAAAAACTAGATTCCCTCCTCCTCCCCTATCTCTGCACAGGTCACTGAAGATGAGTTTCTGCTTCTCAGGACCCCTGCATCTCAAGGTCTGGGTCTTGAGAAGCAATAATCATGATAAACAGTCGGTGTCTCTGTGAATTCCTGGGCCTGGCGTAAGTAGGTGGTTGATAAATCCTGGTGGATCAATACCTTCCATCCACAATAGTGATGCTCCCAGAGTGTCTGTGTCCTGTCAGACACTATGCTGGATGCTTTATATGTACAATCTCCTGGAACCCTCCCCACTCTAGGAAGCAGGTCCAACTATCATCCCCACTGACAGGTGACACCTGAGGCTTTGACAGGAGAGTCATTTGTTCAAGTCATCTGCCCCATAAGCAGTAAACTCAGGATTCAAGAAGACCCTCGCTGACTCCCATGCCTTTGGGCTAAACCACTCTGCTCTTGCCTCTCGAATAAATTACGTTCCTCCACTGCCATATTCCTTGGTCTACACACCAGCTGAAGGGTCATGACTTGACCCTTGAACTCTGTCTGAGGGCAGGAATGAAAGGGTTAGCCAAGGGACCTAAAAACGCATTGAGGATATGCAGAAATTGGAATCCCAGTGCACTGCTGGTGAGAACGTAAAATGGTACAGCTGCTGCAGAAAACGGTATGGCAGTTCATTAAAAAAGTTAAACACAAAATCCAATGACCCAGCAATTCCACTTCTGGGTGGAATTGGGTGGGACCCAAAAGAATTGAAAGGAAGGTCTCAAACAGATCTCTGTACACCCACGTTCATAGCAGCATTATTCACAATAGCCAAAGAAGAAGGACTCAAGTGTCCGTCAAGAGATGAATGGATAAACAAAATGAGCTCCATCCATAAAACGGAACATTCAACCTTAAAAAGGAAGGAAAATCAGACACATGCTACAACACGGATGAACCCTGAAGATATTATGTTAAGTGAAATAAGCCAGACACAAAAGGACAAATACTGCATGACTCCACTTATAGGAGGTACTCCAAATAGTCAAATTAATAGAGACGGAAAATAGAAGGGGAGCTTCCAGGGGCTGGGGGAGGGGAGAGTGGGGATTTAGCGTTTAATGGGGACAGAGCTTCAATTTGGGAAGATGGAAAAAGTTCTGGAGATGGACGGTAGTGACAGCTGCAGAATAATGTTAATGTACTTAATGCCGCCGAATTGTCCACCTAAAAATGGTCAAAACGACAAAGTTGATGTTCCATACATTTTATCACAATAGAAGAAAAAAATGTCAGCGAGTGGCTGACCCACCCTCAGATAATGGGGAGGGGGAGCAGGGAGGGGGTCCTGTGGGGAAACAGAGAGAAAGACAGAGGCTTGGAGACGTAATTGCTTTTCTTTAAAAAGACTAAAGGGAGGCCGCCAAGGCTCGCTGCAGGGCCAGGCTGCCACTCCCTGGGCAAAGAAGCTGAGCCTGTGGGAGTGCACGTTGACAGCCAACACAAGGAGAGAAGTGGGCCAAGTCTGGTCCCTTCCACCTTCTTCACGGCTGTTACGCGTCTTCTCGAGCTGTGTGCTCTCCACCTGCTCAGATCCAATTAGAGGTTCAGGGCTCCCCAAGCACCAACAGCAAATGCCAAGTTTATGACCATTAGCAGAGGAGCCATAAAACCCAGGACCGCTGAAGTACAGCGTAGCGCCACCTGCCACCTGCCTCCTGCCACCCTGGGGAGGCTGCGGGCCCCAGCCCGGGTTTCTTTGGGGTCCCACTCCACCCATGGTCATCACATTATCTGGATCATAAGAAAATCAGTGGACGGCGAACCCCAGGTGAGAGTCTATTTCTCAGAAACACAACTTGGACAAACTTTCAGAAGCGAGGACAGCAACACTCATCGAATAAACCGAGCTGTCCTTCCCGCTCAGTTTGGCAGTGGACGCTGAGAAAAACACGGATTTGGAGTCAGAGAGACCTGGAATTTGCTCCTCCGCACCTAAGATTTCTCTTCTGTAGGAAGGGATGACCTGCAGCCTAGTGTTGTTGGAGGTAGTGTCACAAAGTCACCGGGGTGTGGGCTCAGGAGGAGGAACGGGACTCAGAACCCAGCTCTGCCGCCCACCAGCCGTGCTATTTCAGCAAGACTGCTTAATCTCTCTCAGAAAGGGACCGGGCTGGGTGGGACAGTGCCATCCCCAGGAGGACCCCTCTCCACACAGTCCTCCCCACGACTAGCAAGTGCGTCAGCTAAAGGGTGATTCCACACATGCAAAGACACCCGTGACCTCCCCTTGCCAGGTCCAGATGATGTCAAGAAAACCCCTAAGAAACTCGGCCTGGGAAGTCACCTGGCAGAGCCTCAGCCTGCACACCTGTAACACGGGGCCAGCAGGAGCGCCCGCCTCCCTGGGCTGCTGGGAGGGTTTCCTGAGATGGCACCTACCAAGCTGGGCTCCTCAACCTTCTTCACCTCGTGGCACTCACAGAAAGGGATATGACTTGTGCACTGGGGTCAACAGATGAGTTCCAGCTGCCCCAGGCGCCCGGGGCTGAGCTGGCCAATGCTCCCATCAATGCCCCTTTAACCATTTTGCAGCACACCAGTTGGGAAGCTCCACTGAAAAGCACCCAGCAGAGAGAGCGAACCAAGCAGCCTCCCTGCCCGTGATGGAGGGAGAGGGAGCAGCAGCAGCTCCTTCTCCACAGATGCCCACAGCCTCGAGCCCACCCTTTATTTTCATTATTTTTTTATTTTGAGGAAGATTAGTCCTGAGCTAACATCTGCTGCCAATCCTCCTCTTTTTGCTGAGGAAGACTGGCTCTGAGCTAACATCCGTGCCCATCTTCCTCTACTTTATATGTGGGACGCCTGCCACGGCATGGCTTGACAAGCAATGTGTCGGTCCGCACCCGGGATCCGAACCAGCGACCCCAGGCTGCTGAAGGGGAACACGCACACTAACCACTGTGCCACCAGGCCAGCCCCAACCGAGACCTTTATTTTTAAGTTCAAGTTGGGTTTATTGTAAAAGTTAGTCCACACAGTTTGAAAATGTTAAAACAGCATGCACAGGTACATAATGAAAAAATAAAAACCCCCTCTGGAGGGCTCCTGGGGAGCTGGTCCTGTTCTGATTCTTGATCTGGGCACTGGTTACACAGGTGCCTTTGTCTGATGAAAATTCAAGGGCATTTACACTTCCCAGCATGCGTTTTTCTGTATATATGTTACCCTTATGTTAAAGTCTTATGTTAAAAATGTTAAGTCCCCCTGTTATGCGTTGAATTCCTAACCCCCAGGACCTCAGAATGCGACTTTATTTGGAAATAGGGACACTGCAGATGTAGTTAGATAAATGGAGATGAAGTCATCCTGGACTCGGGTGGGCCCCTAAGCCAATATGACTGGCATCCTTATAAAATGGGGAAACGTGGACACAGACGCACACGGAGGGAAGACGCCGTGAGGAGACGAGAGGAGAAGGCCACGCGGAGATGCAGGCAGAGACGGGGGTGGTGCCTCTGCAGGCCCAGGAGTGCCAAAGATGGCCTACAACCACCGGAAGCTGGAGGAGAGGCCTGGAACAGTTTTCTCCTCCAGCTCTCAGAGGGAACCACCGCTGCCAAGCCTTTCACGCTGGACTTCCAGCCTCCAGAGCCGTGAGGCGATCCCTTTCCGTCACGCGGGCGGCCCTCTGGGCAGCCGTCTGCAGCCCCAGCACCCGAACACGCCCTGCCTCCGATTCTCCGTCAAGGTCCCGAGGGGTCCCCACGGTTAACGGCTTCCTGCGTCCTCCCAGAGAATTTGCTTTAATCACTCTCTCTGTCACCTCTTCCCAGCTTTGTCCAAGGCTCTGCAGCCGGTGCGCACGTGCTCCTGGATTCAGAGCTCTGGTGGGACGTCTGGGGCATCAGCCTGCAGCTAAGAGCAGCCCCCAACACCCGCCCATCTGAGATCACAATCACCCTCAACACGGAAGAACAAAAAGGACGCTGCAGAGCAGCTCCCTGACATGAGCCATCTAGAACGTACACAGTCCTGATATCGAGATCCCCAGAGAGACCTCCCCTGACCGCCCCCTAAAGCCTCCAGTGGTCTCCCATGTCATCCTCTGTCCCCTCACCCACCTATTTTTCTCCTTGTTTTCTCCTAGTACTGCCTGACTTTATATTACTTCTTGTTTATTGATCTCTTGCTAGTCTCCTGACTGGGGTCATCACAGTCTTACTGGCTGCCTCAGGGCCTTTGCACATACTATTCCCCTAGCCTGAAATACTCTTTCTACTAAAATCCATGCAGCTTGTTTCATCATTGCATTCAGTTCTGTGTTCAAAGGTGCCCTCATCAGAGAAGCCATCCCAACCGCCTCATCTAAAATGGCAACTCTGCCCCAACACTCTCTACCCCTTTACTTTGGTTCTCATTTTCTTTAGGGCAGTTACCATCGCCCGACATTGTGCTTATTTATTGGTTTATGCACCTTTTGTCTATCTCCCGCACCAAGCTCCATGAGGACAGGGCCTTCGGATGTTCTGTTCTGCCTGCAGCCCAGCTCCTAAGACAGAGCATGGCATGTGCTGGGCATTCAACATATGCCTGTGAAGGGATCGTCACAGCTTTTATGTAAAATGTCAGGGATAATTATCAGTATTGTTGGTACATTATCTCATTTAATTCCCCCAACAGCCCAGTAAGTTGGTGCTATGATTCTCCCATTTTACATTTGGGGTACACAGCGGCTTAGTGACCGACCCAAGGCCATACAGCTACAGGCTGGTGGAGGCAGGGGTTGAGGGCAGGACGTCAGATCCCAGAGCCCATGGGCTGGACCATGTGCCTCGCTCCCTCCGCTCCCCTCCTAAGCATTCCGTGTGACAGTGACTGTCATTGTCTACCTACCACTTCGCCTCCCCAGCCATGATCGGCCCTCAGCATCGCAGCAGAGTGAGACCTTAATGAAATGTAACCAACAGTAAGCACCAAATTGCCTTTCTTATTTATTTTCCCTGCACAGGACTGGCCTGGTTGTTATAAAAAAAAAAATGATGTCACTGAAAATAATGATGCTGCACTGATGCCACAGAGATCTATGGAGACAGAGAAAGCCCGGCCCTGCTTTAATTGGCTCCCTGCCACTGAGCGTACTTAACTAGGTGAGGATGCGACTAACTGCACCGAAGAAAACATTTATTCACGAGAAGGCCACATAATGAGGGAATTGTCAAAGCAGGAGCAAAGGTCGGCATCTCTCGGATGAGGCAGGACGGCACCATGGAACTGCTGAAACGTCCTCTTAACAGGTTCTCGTACAACTCAACATCGGTGCCATCACGCAGAGTGACACTCAACAAATGATTTGAGATGATAAAAAGGAACTTCTAGTTTATTTCCATCCACTTCTCGACAGCACTCCCACCATCACTCCAGGACAACACACCTCATCTCTCACCGGGTGGCTGAGAAAAAACCTCTTGGCTGCACCTCAGTGCTCACCAATCCTCTCTCTGCACCACAGAAGAGAAAACTTTTTCAAAGCTTAAATCTTGTCATGCCACAGCTTTGCTTAAAACCCTTTGATGGCTTCCCGAGGCTCATAAAATCAATATCAAATTCTTTGCCATCACCTCTGTAGCAGGTTGAATGGTACCCCCCACCAAGAATATATCTACTGGAACTTGTGAATGATGCCAGTTTGGAAAAAAGGTCCTTAAAGATGTAATTAAGTTAGGGATCTTGAGATGAAACAATCCTGGATTATCCAGCTGGGCCCTAAATCCAATGACAAATGTCCTTATAAGAGAAAGGCAGAGGGAGATTTGACACAGAAGAGAAGACACAGACAGGAAGGCCACGTGAAGATGGAGGCAGAGACTGGAGCGGTGCTGCCACAAGCCAAGGACACCAGAAGCCACCAGAAGCTGGGAGAGGCAAGGAAGGATTCTCCCCTTGACCCTTTGGAGGGGGCATAGCCCTGCCAGCACCTTGCTCAGACTTCTGGCCTCCAGAAGTATGAGAAAATAAATTTCCACTCTTTTTCAGCCACACAATCTGAGGGAATTTGTTATGGCAGCCCCAGGAAACTAATACAGCCTCTAAAGTCCCCAAGTGATTGGCCCCTCACACTCACTTGCTCTCTCCTCTGCCACACTGCCCTTCTTCAGTCACTCAAATGCAACACGCTTTCCTGCCCACCCCAGGGCCTTTGCATATGCTGTTGCCTCTGTCTGCCCCCAGTTAACTTCTCCTACACCTTCAGATAGCAATTCAATCACAACTCCTCTCAGGAAGCATTTCGTGATATCATTCCTGTTACAGACCCTCCCAATGCCAAGCACCTCTCCTAGGAAGCCCCTGTCAGTTGCCTTTGCAAAGGTGCGGGATTCAACCATCTCCCTCATCAGAACCGTTGCATGGGAGCGAGGATCATGTCTGTCTTCTTCACTCCTACCCCCAGAGCTATGCATACAGTGCCTGACATATAATAGGTCCCCAAATATTTGATTGAGTCTTCATGGGAAGAGCCATCTACAGAATCTCAAAAACAAGTCCTCTAGCCAGGCATCAAATAGACCCATCAAACGAAAAAGGGAAAAACAAACAAACCGAAAGGTCTCCGGGGAGAGCAGCCAATTTAGTCGGACTTGTTTTCCAAAAACCACATCAAAGTTTTCAGAAACAACGTCCAGAGCCAGTAGACGGTGTCAACAGGACCCCTTGTCTTCCTGACTCGCCAGTGTTGGCAGAACTAATTTCCTCATTAAGGATCATTTGTATCCACGTCCCCACTGAACTGGAACACTCCCAGAGACCCAGTCAAAGCTCCGACCGCTTGCAAAAAAGATAGAAATGCAGTGGATCTGCCGGAGCTGGTGGCCGGCACACCGCGGCCCTTTTCAAAGCTCCTCTCTGGCTAATGGGATGTTTAGCTCCAAATGAGATCTTCCACGGCTACACTGTCACACGCTCAGGGCCATTTTTCTCTCATCACAGCTGGACAATTGATGGAGAAGAAGCCTTCCAGCTCCCCAGAGGCCTCGAGGGGAGAGAGAGTGAGGAAGGAAGTCTTCCAGCAATCGACTTTTCCTTCTCATTCTCTCCGAACTCAAACCCATCAACTGCTTAGGAAAAGCCCACCCAGAAGTGAAGGGAAATAGAAGAAAGCCAGGATCGGGCCAGGGTCAGGAGGAGAGAGGGAGACGGCTCTGAAGTTAGGCCCGGGTTCAAACCACAAACTCAGGATCTGCCACGTGCCAAATCTTGGGCAAGTTACTCAAACTCTTTTATTCCCGCATCCTCACCTGCAGAACAGGATTTCATCTGTCTGGTCAACAAATACGGAGCACCCACAATGCGCTGGGTGGGGCCGGGACGAGGGGAGGTAAGTGAGGGCACAGAACTGAAAGCAGCGCTAATTCTCAGGGACTGGCTCGACCCCAAGAGTGAGCACCTCCTTATGTATTGCTCCCCATGGCCCTCAGGTGCCACGTCCCGGCCATGGTGCAGGGGTCCACTGGTGAATGCCACCAAGGCCGTTCGCTGTCATGAGATCTACAAGCTGAAGAGGAGAAAACCTGCCTACGGTTCCTGACACTGATCCGCTGGTCACAACAAAAACAGCAAAGAAATTGCACCTTGAAGTTCTTAAAAGGCAATTCCACCCCTCGCTGGAAAACCACTCGTGTGTCCTAAGCTAGGCTGAAGTTATCAGAAACACACAGCTCCCTAGCAATCTTCCCAGAGAGCAGGATTAGAGGCCGGAGGAAATTAACGCAAACAGACCCCATAAATATCAGTCTCTTGCAGACCTGCCCTGCTGGGGTGGATGTCCCCCCAATCTGAACGCTGTGTGCTCCAACCGCACAGGGAGGCTAGACAGTGAGCGCCAAAATTACCCCCATTCCATGCGGTGTAAATAAAACAGGGTGAAATCAGCTAGTCCTTCACTTTGCAAAGAAACTGTGGAGAAAAAGCGCAAAACAGCACATTCCTACAACCCAGATACATTAACATAAACAGAAGGCCTTTGGGTAATTTCTGGGTAAAAGCTGAGCCTCATTTCGGGACATTATTTGATCTGCACTGCTTCCTATGGGGTTCCAACAGAAGACCTGTAATCGTCAGGATTATATGAATTCGAGGAGAACATCTCAGATTCACGGATGGAGGAATTCATATTCATGCCTCTGCGGTGAATGGCTCCTGAGCTGCAGGTGGCCCCAAAAGATCTTTCGCATCAATGGTTGTCAGTCAGGGAAACTCGGCTTTCCAAATAGTGCAGCCACCAGGACGGGATCCCACCCACCGCCGTCTCCAGCCAAGTGGGCAAGTGGAAAAGCACGTCTCCAGCGTGGAAGGGGGAACCGATGCCGGGAAAGTCAAACGAACCAACAGCCATGGATCTCGGAGCTCACTCCTTCATCTCTTTATTCAATAACCAAGCGACGCAGCCAGCACTTGCAACCCAGATGGCTGGGGAGGGAAGGAATTCCTGAAGACCACCGAATCGGGTCCCTGGAAGACCAAGAGGCAAGAATGTCAAGGAGCATGGGCTCCCTAGTCAGACACCCGGGGTCCAGATCCCAGGTCCACTCTACATCCACAGGATGGGAATGATAATGGCGTCCATCTCCCGGGGCCGCTGTAAGGACCACATGAGAGAATGCACGGAAAACCCTCGGAGCCTCTAAGCACACTTCCCATGTTAGCTATTAATGTTCCTGAGGAGGGCAGATAGTCTGACCGCATGTATTCATTTCCTCGGGCCACTGAAACCAACCACCACAAAGCTGGGTGTCTTAAAACAACAGAAATCTATCTTCTCACATTTCTGGAGGCTGGAAGTCTAAAATTAAGGTGTCGGCAGGGCCACACTCTGTCCAAAGGCTCCAGGGGAGCCTCCTTCATGGCCCCTTCCAGCTTCTGAGGGCTCCCAGCAATCCTTGGCCTTTCTTGGCTTGTAATGGCTCCCTCCAGTTTCTGTCTCAGTCTTCACGTGGTCTTCTCCTCCACGCGTCTCTGTGTCTCTGAATGTCCCTCTCCTCTTCTTATCAGGACACCAGTCACTGGATTTAGGGCCCACCCCAATCCACCATGACCCCATCTTAACTTGATTCCATCTGCAAAGACCTTTTCCAAATGACGTCACATTCTGAGGTTCCGGGTGGACATGATTTTGGGGGACACTGTTCAACCCACTCACAGCTCAGGTTTTTCCTCATCCTGAAAATAACAGAAGAAGACCCTAGCACCTCCTTTTGGCAGACATCTTTCAAGACACCCACACAGCCCACCTTCTGCCTCTGGGGAGACTCCCACCAGCGCAGCCATGACTGAATACATGGACCCGGCCCCCACCCCTTGGCAACAGGCGATTGGATGAGGCTGGGCTCCTGATCCGAGATGGGCCAATCAGATTCTCTCTCCTGGGATTTGGGAGTCGGGACCAGGGCATCTGGCTGGTGAGCTGCAGATGCTGCAGATGCTGCAGATGCTGCATTATGAGGACCTGTGAACTTGGGGGTGAGGCTGCCCTTCTGAGGTGCCCATTTCCTGCCGTGTGCGCAGAGTCAGGGAGGCCAACCTGCACAGGGACGGGGGTTACACAGAGGGGCAGAGAGGCCGCAGCCACCTGTGTTCCCAACTCTGCTTCCATTTGGGTTCCAGGCCCTACTTAGTTCCTGGGGGCCACTCCTGCCCTCAGATTCCTGGGGCCCCTTATCATTCCAACAAACCTCTTTTTTTTTTTTTTTTTTTTTTTTTTTTTTTGCATAACTGAATTTTCTTGAGATGGACGGATTTCTGCCCCTTGCGTCCATTAGAGCTTTGACTGCAATACATGCTTTCTCAACCATTACTCTCTTGGGGCAAGAATTCTTTATCTCCAACCAGAGGCCCCCTAACGGGTCCATTTCACTTCCGGCCTCTACAGTGAGTCACTGCATAGGGTCTGCTATGTTGAACACACACCCCCGACACACACACACACGCACACCCAGCAACCCCTTCCCACACCCACAGACATGATCTGAATCACCTTCCTCTTCTGGGCCACACCTTCAATTTTTTGTCTACACCAGACGTTGGCAAACTGTGGCCCTCTGGACAAATAGAGCCTGCCACCTGTTCCTGTAAATAAAGTTCTATTGGAGCACAGCCAGGTCCACTCACTGACACATCATCTACGACACCTTCACACGGTAAGTGCAGAGTTAACTGCAACAGAAACTGTACAGCCCACAAAGCCTGAAATAGTGACTATCTGGCCCTTGACAGAAAAAGTGCTGACCTCTGCATTACACCACACTCAAGACACAATGACAAAAGATCTTGAACTGGGATGATTTTCTTTTTCCTGAAGAAGATTAGCCCTCAGCTAACATCTGCCACCAATCCTCCTCTTTTTGCTGAGGAAAACTGGCCCTGGGCTAACATCCGTGCCCATCTTGCTCTACTTTATATGTGGGTGCCAGCCACAGCATGGCTTGATAAGCGGTGCGTAGGTCTGAGCCCGGGATCTGAACTGCTGAACCCCGGGCCGCCAAAGCAGAAGGTACAAACTTAACCACTACACCACCAGGCCAGCCCCAAGCTGGGATGATTTTAATTAGAAGCTACTAAGTTTCAAGAGTGGGGCAAGATCATAACGGCTCATGTGGCTGTCTTTTCTTCAGTCACTTGTCCCATAAATGTTCCTTGAGAGCCTCCTCTGTGCCAGGCCCCGGGCTAGATGCTGGGGTTATGACTGTGAACCAGACCAGCCATGTGCCACCTCCAAGGGGCTTCGAGCTTGTTCCATAAAGGATGCTTAATTACAACTACGGAAAGTGCCAGAGAAGTCCTGGGGCCTCTGAGAGCTGGTCAGAGGCACGTAGCCTGGTGAAGGGAGCCTGGGAGGTTTACCTGAGGAAGCTAAGACCAGACCGGGAAGCAGGGACTGGTCAGGCAAAGGACGTTCCCAGATGGGGAGACGCATGTGCCTTTTCTCAGCCTGCACTGAAAATGCCAGCTTTGTCCATCCACTCCAACGCTCTCCCAGGTATGCAACAGCCCCACTTATGTGTCCAGGAACTATTAGGTGTCTGGTATCAGGGACATCCTTTCCTGGCTCCTCTATGCACAGTGGCAGGTGCTCTGATGGGACCCACGGGACACCAAGCAGAGGTCCCTAACCTAGTTGCTGTGCTGATAACATCAGGTCCTCCAGCCCCAGCCTCATGCTCGGCCTTGGCTTGACGGCAAACAGCTGCACGAGCCTTTTGCTGCTGCTGACAGCCTCTATCTGCTTCATTACCATTTTTACCCAGAAGCCACATTTGCAGCTAAGCGCTCTCCGCCCTAATAGGTTCCTGATAGACTGAGCCGTAACAAAGCACTCAACCGCCAAGCACGGCCGGGGCCGGGGTTGCCCTCCTCTTTTTGGGAATTCTTGCTGGGAAGTCTGGACAGCTGATGGAGTGGAGGGCCTAGGCTCTGGAATCCACCCATCTGGCCTTCATTCCCAGCACCCACGCCCACTGCGCTGAGCCTCAGCGTACTCATCTGTAAAATGGGGCTGATGACCCCGTCTCACAGAGCTGTGAGGAGAAAGTGAGGCGGCGATGACAGCATCTCAGATTGAGAGCGCCGATGGGCGAGGGGGATTGAGCTGAGTGTTTCAAATGCACTGACTGGGTACAACGGCCAATCCTGTAAACCATCTACAGTGACCAACCCCATTTCACAGATAAGGAAACTGAGGCCCAAAGAGATGAGTTCACTTGCCCAAGCCACCTGGCCCCGTCCACATTCCTATAATGGACAGACATTCAGACAGTGTAACCTCTTCTCTCTCAGTATCAGCCGTTCAGCTTGGAAACCAGACTTAAAAGTGGCCCAGCCATTTACGTAGAGGGACAGAAAGCAGATCAGCGGTTGCCTGGAGCTGAGGGAGAAACGGGAATTAACTACAAAGAGGCATAACTGTAAATTTTTTGGGGGGGTGATAGACATGTTTTAAAACTAGGGTGTGGTGAAGGGTGCACAATTCTGTAAATTTACTAAAATGCATTGGACTGTACTTAAAATGGGTGAATTTTATGGTACGTAAATTAAATAAACAAATATGATTATGTTTCAAAAAAAGCGGCCTGATCAAGATAATGGCTATGAATATGAAATATATATTATAATAAATCGGGGGCTTAAAATAGATATGAACACATATGTCTACACAAAGACTTGTAAGCAAATGTTCATAGCAGCATTATTCCTAAGACCCAAAAAGCAAAAACCACCCAAATGTCCATCAGCTGATGAATGGATAAACAAAATGTGGTCCATCCGTACAACGGAATATTATTCAGCCATGAAAAGGCATGAAGCACTGACACACGCTACAACATGGGTGATCCTTGAACACATGATGCTCAGGGAAAGAAGCCAGACACAAAAGGCCACATGGTGTGGGCTTCTGTTTATACGAAATGACCAGAATAGGCAAATCTACAGACACTGAAAGTACATCGGCGGTTGTCAGGGGCGGGGGGCGGGGGGCTACAGGGAGAAATGAGGAGTGATTGCTAATGAGCACAGAGTTCCTTTTTAGGGTGATAAAAATGTCCTAAAATTAGACAGTGATGATGGTTGCACAACTCTGTGACAATACTTAAAACCATTGAATTGTACACTTTAAATGGGTAAATCGTATGAGAATTATATATAAATAAAGCCATTACAAAAACAGAATACAATAAATAGGGGGGTTAGTTGTAGCCTTGAGCAGCCAGGGTTCACAGATGAGCTGTAATACTTTCTAGCTGTGTGACCCTGGGCTAGTGCTTTGGCCTCTCTGAGCCTTGGTTTTGTCATATATAAATAGAGGGGTGTGAATAATAAGAGTACTATTGCTTCAGAGGGCAGGAAATAAATGAGGTTAGTGCACAGAGAGCACTGAAGATGGTGAGCCTGGCACACACCACAGCCTAGAGAAACAGAGAAACACATGGCAAGGTGGACAGCAGAGAGTCAGTCACCCATCCATCCCAATTGGTATTCTGACTCTAAAACCGGCATCAAGGACCAGCCATCTGGAGCGGGCTGCCCGCAACCTACAAATATTCCTAAGCTCTCTCGTGCTCAGTCCCTCTGGACCAATGATCTCTGGCCGTATTCCCTACAGGATGCTCCTCAACAGACGTCCCAATAGACGCTGATGGTATGATATCAAAAAGGGGTCCCGAAGGCAAACTAGTTTGAGAACTTCGAAGTGTAAATAAAGTGAAGTGGGCCTCTTTACTGCAGGCCTTGTCAGGGCCTTGAATTCACATACTTGTGCACTGAATCTCGATACAAGGAGACAGTACCCAGAATTTTCAAAGCTAACTTGGCTGCAAACCATTTTTGAGAGCTTTCGTGGTACTGCAGTTTGGCAAAACATACTTTAGGAAACGGTTATCCATGGCTTCAACTAAATTAAAGCAGACAGTGATAACTGATGACTGAGCCCAGAATTCTAAGCTCATTCTCCCACTGACCCCAGTGCCAGGCTCCCTCACGGGATGTCATGGGGTCCTCTGGAGAACGGGGAGGTGGGGCCGGGGTTCCCCCGCTCTATGGAGGTGAAGGGACTTGTTTCAGCTCAGGAGTCATCGTGCTGGAGCTTGAACCCAGCCCACCCTGGCCGCAAAGCCCGTGATTCTAACCACCATGGCTCCCACTTATTAACCACAGTGGCTGACACCCAGGGTAGTAGATGCTGTGATGTGCCACTCAGATCTCCCGCGAGAACTGGAGGACCCATGTCCCCCGCTGCTGAGCGTTGCCAGTGGACAGCTGTCCACTGTCAGCCTCCCCAGGAATTGATGGAGACTAAAGAAAACTGCTTTGCCCAAGGTCAGCTTCCTTCTGCGGAACACTCTGCAGGTCACTCCACCAGCCCCGTCCCTGCCGGGCCGGCTACGGCCTCCACTGGGACTGCATCCCAGGCCAGCTTCTCCCTCTTCCCGGCTGCACAGGTCTCCTGCGGCCGCCGTAACAAAGCACCACGACCTAGCAGCTTAAAACCACACGAGTTCATGGCCGCACGGGCTGGAGGGCGGGAGTCTACAGCAGGTCTCACCGGGCTAAACCGAGGGGGCTCAGCAGAGCCGCGTTTCCTCTGAGGCTCCAGGGAAAAGCCGTCCCCCGCCTTTCCCAGCTTCGAGAGGCAGCCTGCGTTCCTTGTCTTATGGCCTCTTCCTCTATCTTCAAAGTCCGGAATTCCAGCTTCCTCTTCTCCTGTCACTTCTCTGATTCTGATCCCCCCGCCTCCCTCTCATCAGGACCCGTGTCCTTATAGTCTCCCCATCATAAGAGCCTTAACTTAATCACAGCTGCAAAGCGCCTTGTATCATGTAAAGGAACATGTCCACAGGTTCCGGGATGCGGACATCTTTGGGGGACCTTCATCCTGTCCCCCACACCCATCCTGCTTCCACCCTTCTCTTCCCCAGGCGTCGAGGCCAAGAGCGCTCGCTAATAAGTACCCTGCGCCCCCTTCTCCTCAGAGGCTGCTTCTCAAGGAAGCCGACGTGCACACCCGACAGACTCCTTATGTTTTATCTACATCAGTGGCCCAGTGGGGAGAACATTTTCCCTGAGACTCTAAGGGGTCAAGTATCCTGTCTAAGGTCACCAGGCTAGTTGGGAGCAAGTCAGATTGACTTCAAGGATCCATAGTGGGTTGAACTGTGGCCCCCAAAAAGATACGTCCAGGTCCTCACGCCCAGCACCTGTCACTGTGACCTCTGGAAATCATATTTCTGCAGATGTAATTACGTTAAGGATTTCGAGATCATCTTGGATTTAGGATGGGCCCTACAGTCCATGGCTGATGTCTTTACAAGAGAGAGGAGGGGGAGATTTGAGAGACAAGGAGACGCATAGAGGCGAAGGTCACGTGAAGACAGAGGCAAAGATTTGAGTGATGTGCTTATAAGCCAAGGAACGTCCAGGATTACCAGAAACTACTGGAAGCTAGGAATGGGAAGGGCTTCACCTCAGAGCCTCCAGAAGGAGCCAGCCCTGCAGACACCTTCACTGCAGACCCCTGGCCTCCCGAACTGTGAGAGAATACATTCCTGTTATGTAAGCCATGTGTTTTGTGGTCATTTGTGGGAAACTAATATAGCTTGCAAACCCAGAAATATCAGTTCTTACTCTCTAAGTGATTTTTCCCCAGAGAGAGCAACTTTAGGGGATGGTGGTCGGGAGGAAAGGGGGTGGGGGAAGGAGGTGGTAGGTTACCATACAGACGGGACCCTTGGGAGGGAAGGGGCCCCGCCCACCCAGAACTTGATGGACTTCACGGAGTGATGAGCATTGTGATTCCGTGAGCAGAGTGTGATGGGGCTCAGAGGTGGGACACCAGCACAGCCTGGGCGAGTCAAGGAAGGCTTCCTGGAGGAGGTGACGCCTCAGCTGAGTGTTAAAGAGTAAACAGGAGTTAGCCAGGGGAAGAAGGCAAGGAAGGGCAGGAACAGAGGAACAGTAGAGGAACTACACCAGTTGGGGACTGCTGGGGGGAACGTGGAAGGATGGGAGAGGCAGATGGGCCGTCCCCAAACTCCCAGCTGAGAGCAGCCAAATGAGATCATCCACTCAGCCAACCTTTACTGAGTCCCTACTGAGGGCCAGGCACGAGGCTGGGGACATGGTGGCGGACAGGACAGCTTCCCGTGGGAATCACAGTCTAACTCAGGGTTTCTCAGCCTCAGCGCTATTGACATTTGGAGCCAGACCATTCTTTGTTGCGAGGGGCCGTCCTGTGCATTGTAGCATATTGAGCAGCATCTCTGGTCCCTACCCCTTAGATGCCAGGACACACCACCACCCCCAAACTGTGACAACCAACACTGACTCCTGGCATTGCCCAATGTCCCCTGGGGAGCAAAATCACCCAGACTGGGAAGCACTGGCTATGAGAGAGGCAGCTACTAAACGCACTTGCTTATAAAGCACCTTGATCCACACCCAGTTTCTATCCTCAGAAAGAAGGTCCCAGAATGGGTTTGTTTTCAGCTCTCCCGGGGGCGGATCTGGATAGGACCTTTGGCATTCGAGAGGTATTTGAAAAATCACCGGCAAGGCGGCTGGAATATTGAATCCAAGCCCCAAATCTAAGGAGAGACACGAGTGAATTAAACACAGCGAGGCCCGACAAGTAATGACGCCATTTGAATACAGCCTCTTGCTCCGAACCATCCAACCATCGCTTCTGTTTTGTTTAAAGCAAAAAAAAATGGCCAACAGAAAAATTGGCAGGTGACATCGAAGGCCTCGAGGGCATCTGGATTTCATTATCCGCCTCTCATCTTTTATTTAACAAGGAAATGGGAAAGTTTCCCAGCATTTGGGGGAATGGAAATAATGGAGCATTCAAGTGCATTACGAGGAAATGTACATATTAGGGCTGGACAGCAAGCTGGGTCCTGGGGTGGATTATGGGGGAGCCCAGGGTGCTCATGCCTCCCCGTACCCCAGGAGGCCATGGATGCTGGGGCAGAGGAACGTGATACAGGGATGCAGTGTAGACAGAAGAAAGTGCTCAGTAGAATTTAAAAGCTTTGGAATCAGGGGCTCCAATCTGAGTCTGCCCTGCAGGCTGCGGGGGTGGGGCTGGGGCTTTGAGTACGTCACTTAACCTTTGGGGGACTCAGTTTCTTCCTCTAGACCCTGAGAGTTATCATACTCATGGTTGTGAGATTTAAAGCAGCCATACAAAGCTTTCAGCTCATGGACTAACCCGTGGGAGGGCTGAAGAGCTGGTAAGGATCATTATGCTGGTGATTTACAATGAATGCAAGCTCTGACCCAGTCTACCTCCCCAGCTCCATGTCACACCTCCTCCTCATGCACCATGCTTCATTCATGCCAACCTTCTTTCCATGAACACACTAAAATTGTTCCCGCCTCAGGACTTTTGCACATGCTCTTCCCTCTCTGTAGAATAGTCTTCACTCCTTTCTCCACTTGGCTAATGTCTGTATCCTTTAGAACTTGTCTTAAACGTCACTTAATCGGAGACACTTTCTCCAACTGTCCAGTCTAAGTCACATCCTCCTGGCCTCACCCCTTATTGTGCCCTTTATTTTCTTTCCTATCCCTTATCACAATTTTATAACTGGTATAACTTTGTGCAATTATCTGTTTAAAGACTGTTACTGCCTCTAGACTCTAAGGGCTAAGAAGGCAAGGACATGAGTTGGCTGCCAAGCTTACAATCAAACAAATAAAGGCATTTCAAAGTCTGCCAAGGGCTGTGAAAGAAACACAGAGGGTGCTGAGATGGAGGATGACAGTGGTCAGGAAGGCGTCTCTGAGCAGTTGAAACTCAGATCAGAAGGATTAGGAGTCCGCCATGCAAAGAGTGTGGGTGGAGATGGGGAAGGGGTTTCAGGGAAAGAGACGGCATGTGCAAAGGCCCTGAGGCAGGAAGTACTTGCATGCTCCAGGAATTCACTGAGGATCAGTGTGACTAGAGCTCTCTGGAGAACGGCTTGGAGGAAGGCAGGTGTGGTTGTGAGACAGTCCCAGTCAGCCAATGGGATGCTGGTGGCCTAGACAGAGTGGTGGGAATAGTCACACCAACAGTGGGTGGATGCAGTCAAGATAGATTTTAGAGGTGGGATTAACAGGCCTTGCTGATGATAATTGTGTTGTTATCCTTTCTGTGCGGAGACCTGAAATTCTCCTGGTTCGATCTATTTGTCATCCCTTCAGCTCTCGCAGAGACGCCCTATGCTGCCTCCTGTAATACACCAACCAGAAGGTCTGAGGACCCCTTTGTGGGTGGGGTGTGCCATGAGGAGTTGGCCCAGTGGTACGGGGATCAGGGAGACGCAAATGACCCACACCCTTTCTCTGCTCCTCCCACAACCTTCCTCCTGGAGGAGGCCAAGCCGAGCTCAGGGCCAGGACCCATCTCCACGCTGGCTGCTGCGCATCAGGCCAGCCAGGGGGAGGCACCCAAGCCCCAGGTTGGAATCGCCTGTGTCCACCCTCCCAGGCCCAGAAAGGGACTGCCGGGGGGCTCAAGCCTGTCTTGTCCCCATGTAGCAGGGACCTGGCCTCTCGACTCTCATCCTCTTCAGCAAGAAGTGGCAGGTGAGGTGGAGGCCCAAGGTGCACGAGCCCTCCTCACTGTCTCAGCAGCAAGGACTCACCCACAACAAGGTGCTCTCCAGCTGCTCTCAGGAGACAGGCCCGGACCGCCTCGGCCTTGGGGGTGCAACTCAGTGAGTCCTTCCTTAAAATCTAGATGGATGTAGATAGGGGTATGGATGATGCTGATATAGGTGATATAGACAGGTGTGATATTGACATATAGACAATATAGATATAGATGATAATATAAACATAAAAGAGATAGATACAGTGATATTGATATAGATATGGATGATATAGATATATAGACAATATAGATATAGATGATGTTAATATAAATATAAATGATATAGATACAGGTGACAGATATAGTGATATTGATATAGATGATAGAGATCACAGAGATTATATAGATGATGTAGATATAGATGATATTGATGTAAATGATATAGATATAGCTGATATAGATTAGATATAGATATACACACACACCCCCTGCTGCCTCTGTTTCTCTGGAGAACTCTGAATACAGCTTCTGGCACGTTAGCTCTTATCCTCCCAAAGGACACAGAGCAAAGGCTTAAGAGCAATTACCTGGGGACTGAAATTGGGCAGGAGGGAACGGGCCCTCATCGTTTTACTCTACAGACTTGTGTATAATTTGTATTTGTTACACCAGCACAGATTACCTTCATCAGTTTAAACAGGGGATGGTGGGGCCGGCTCCGTGGCTGAGTGGTTAAGTTCACGCGCTCCACTGCGGCAGCCCAGGGTTCAGATCCTGGGCGCGGACATGGCACCGCTCGTCAGGCCACGTTGAGGCGGCGTCCCACATCCCACAACTAGAAGGACCTGCAACTAAGATATACAACAATGCACTGGGGGAGTTTGGGAATTAAGATAGAAAAAAAAAAAAAACAGGGGATGGTGAGGGGCGGGAAGGGACACTAAGAGGAAGGGAGGGGACAGAACAGGTCAGGACAAGGAAAGAGAAGAAAAGAAAAGCCCCCCCCCCCAGCCTCCACAATCATATCCTTTCCCTCTCTTGCTTCCTAGCTACTGTAAGCCCTGATGAGCGGGTACCAGCGAAAGGGCTTCTAGAGCGAGAGCTGAGCGGGGGTTGCTCCCCAGGGGACGAGGCAGAAACACAAATTACTCCCGGAGGCTGACTCAATTTCAGCTCCTCGTGCTCCCTGGATGCCAGCAGCCCACTGCTTCTAAGTCGGAATTAAGTGGGTTCGGCACAGCATTACTTGTGATGCTTGGGGGCCAGGGAGGGCAAATGATTCCCCAATATTTCCCTTGATCCCTTCCGCATTCATCTAAGAGGTCGGGATGAAGAAGAGGAATTTTCTTTCCTGATTTGGGGGCAGGATCGGGGAAGCAGAAGTTCTTCATTATCAAAGCCGGGCTCGTTAAATATTCATTCAAACGCCTGTCGCCCTTCCAGGAGGATGAGCGGATTTAAGGTTCGAATCTCACTGATCTATTATTCTTTTTGGAGCGGCAGGTGGAACTCTTTCATGCAGCTGCAAATTAGAAAACCGCGCGACTCTTTGAAGGGAACTTTAAGTAATCAAATGCAACTTTCTCTTCACCCTGATGAGTGCCCTCCGATGCTGACGCTCATGAAGAAAAGCAAGAGAAGAGGAGGGGAAAACCTGCAGGGCAGCCGGCGCCCACCTGCTCCCTGGGATCGGCCAAGACGGGGAAAGATTCTCAGAGTCTGGGGAGAAGGAAGGACGAGGAGGAGGAGGAGGGGAGGGGGCAGCAGGGAGAGAAAGAAAGCAACGCTCAGAGAATCTGCCCTGTGCCTGGCACTGCATTGACACCATCCCGTTTCATCTCTACAACACCCTTCGAAGGAGGAATTACGCTCCAAGAGGTTAAGTGACTTGCCCAAGTTCATGCAGCTAGCAGGGTACACCCCCGTCTCCTATAGCAGCTGCCTCCTGACTCACACAGATATGGACATCTTCTGTACAAGTGCTTCTCAACCAGGGATGATTTTTACCCTCTAGGAGACACTAAGCAATGTCAGCATACATCTTCCATTTTCACAACTTGGGGAGGAGGGTGCTGCTGGCATCTGGTGGGTAAAGGCCAGGGAAGCTGTTAAACATCCTCCAATGTACAGGAAAGCCCCTGACGACAAAGAATCATCTAGCCCCAAGTGTCAACAGTGTCAAGGCTGAGGAACTACACTACATGGAGAGCATTCGCAATGATCCCTCACATATCCCGGCTTCTGGCTTTCCCCTTGGGAACCTAGAAATTGCACCCAGTCCTCTTATATTTTCGCCCAATGCCAGAGACAAAACTCACCTGCCAATGAGCAGGTATTTAGGGAATTCTTGCCTCTTGGCGTTGCCCCTGGATACATAAATTCTCGTCTAAATTCATACTCACGCTCACAATTTCACAGTGGCAAGAGAGGCACAACTTTCTCATTAAGGGACATGGTCTAAGTTTCTCTCCACTGACAGCAATAAGAATCTGTGCTCCCTTGAAATGATCGCGGTCATAATTAACGTTAACGAAACCCCTAAGTCAGCCCACGTGCCAGAGTGAGCGCATCACTGCAGGAAGGTCCATGAGCTACAGACCACTCCATCCCATGCATCCCCCAGGCAGGTAAAATGCAACATTCAGGAAGGACTGAGGAATCCAAAGAGAGAACTCAATCCCTCATTTGAGCCACCTGGGAATATGGGAGGTCCGCAGGAGCACTGGACATGGAGCTCAGAGGAGGATTTGAGGAAATAAGGGGAGAACATTCACCTCTGTTGAGTGTATACTAAGGCTAGTCACTGGGGTAGGCAAGGGACATGATCCTCTCATTAATGCCCACAACAATTGTTTGAAAAAGTTAATATTAAGGTTGTCGCCATTTTATAGATCAGAGGTCATCAAACTTTTTCTGTAAAGGGACAGAGAGTAAATATTTTAGGCTTTGTAGACTATAAAATCTCTGTTGCAACTATTCAACTCTTCCATTTCACCCCAAAGCAGCCACAGACAACACAAAAGGGATGCACCCTTCTGTTCATCCATCCTTCCATTCATTTAGCCATCCATTTATCCATCCATCTATCTATCCAACCATCCATCCCTCTATCCATCCAACCATTCATCCATCCATCCCTCTATCTATCCATCCCTCCATCCATCCATCATCCACCCATCCATCCATCCATCCATTCATCATCCACCCATCCATCCCTCTATCTATCCAACCATTCATCCATCCATCCCTCTATCCATCCATCGATCCATCCATCTATCCATCCAACCATTTATCCATCCATCCCTCTATACATCCAACCATCCATCCAATCCATCTCCCCACCCATCCATCCATCCATCTATCCAACCATCGATCCATCGATCCATCCATCTATCCATCCAACCATCCATCCACACATCCATTTATCCATCCATCCATCCATCCATCTATCCATCCAACCATCCATCCATCCATCCATCCATCCATCCATCCATCCATCTATCCAACCATCGATCCATCGATCCATCCATCTATCCATCCAACCATTTATCCATCCATCCCTCTATCCATCCAACCATCCATCCACACATCCATTTATCCATCCATCCATCCATCCATCTATCCATCCAACCATCCATCCAACCATCCATCCATCCATCCATCCATCCATCCATGCAACAAATATTCATTGACAATCTACCATATGTCAGGCACTTTGAATATCAAGACAATTGAGTGTCCTCCAAGTCCTTCTCCAGACAGCTCCAACCACACTTGTCTTCAATAAGTTTCTGGAACATGCAAGTGCTTTCCTGCCTCAGGGCCTTTGTACATTGTTCAGGGCCTTTGTTCTCTTCCCCTGCAACACCCTCCTCTATCCCCCACCCCAACTTTTTGCATGGCCACTCCTGTGATCCTTCTGATCTCAGCTTCAGCTGTACAGAGAGGCCTTCCTGACCACCCTACCTTTCTCAATCTCAGCACCCAGTGCATTTCTTTCATAGCACTTGGGACACTTTGAAATGATTTTATTTATTTCATTGTAAATTTGTTTTGTGTCAGCCTCCCCCACTGCATATGAATTCCATGATGGTATGGATCAAGTCTTTCTTATTTGCCATTACAATCTCAGTATCTAGCACATAACAGATGCCCAATAAATAGCTATTGAACTGAATTAATGGATTTAAACCCAGGAAAGTTGATTCCAAAGTATGACCTCCACCCATTACACCAAGCACAGCCTAGACTGTGCCATCCAATATGGCGGCCATTGGCCACATGTGGCTAGTGAGCACCTGCAAAGTGACTAGTCTGAATTGAGATGAGCTGGAAGTATACGATACACACGAGATTCTGGATATTTCATATAGAAAAAAAATAATGCAAAATACCTCAAGTTTTTATATTGATTATATGTTGAAAGGATGTTTTGGATTTACTGGGTGAAATGAAATAAATTATTTGAATCAATTTCATCTGTTTCTTTTTACAATGTGGCTACTCAAGTTTTTTAAACTACATATGTGGTTTGCATTATATGTCTCTTGAGTAGCACTTGTCTAGAACCTCCCCAATTCTATTCCCAGACTTCTCACTAATTAGCTCACTGATGTTGGTCCAGTCAATTAACCTCAATAGATCTTGGTTTCTTTATGCAACAAATGAATATAAGAATTTCTGACCTGCCAACCACAAGGGTTGTGGTATAGCTCAAATGAGATAATGGCTATAAGAGTGCCTGGGGAAAAAAATCTATACAAATGCAAACTCTTCTGTAACGAGATTTTCTGACTCTGTTTCTAAATCCCCAAGAGTTTTCTTTCCTCCCTCACTGGCTCCTGGATATGAGCTAACTTCCTCCATCTTCCCCAACTTCTGATCCTCATGGTCTGACTTCTGGAGTCAAGGCTGGTTCTTCCTCCCAGGTGACACAGCCCCTTCCCTGTGGGACAGAATTTCAGAAACTGAAGAGTTTGGCAAGACAAGCCCACTGTCAGATTCCTCGAGTTCACCAAAGTCAGGGTGTGATCCATTTCCTACCCCACTATGGATGATCCTTCAAGAAATGAGAGCACCAAGGAAAACTTGATTATTCAGACAACCTCTTCTTGTATTATAACTGTACCTTTGAGAGAGCCCTGTATAATTCAGGCTGACCTGGGGTTGAGGTTTTAGTGAATTTAAGGATGTAGATGACATCTGTTGGTTTAGTCTGCCTAGCATCCATTTCCTCTGGTACCCACAAACGCACAGCCACTTCCCTTTTGAGGACCCACTCTTTCTCTGGTCTCCACCCATATGGTCTGTGTGAGCAGACAAGTGTGTGGGTACCTGTCCCAATCAGCTTACTCCATCCCCCTGGACACAGTGATGGTTTCAAGGGATGGAAACGAGACCCAATCCAAGGACTTTAGTGGGAACTTTCAAGAAAGAAGAATTGCTCTTCTCACTGGGGTTGTAAGCCTGCAACTATTTGAGACATAGGGTAGGGGGAAACAAGTCACCACAAGAAAGCAAAGCTATCACTAAAAAGGATCAAAGCAGACAGAGTCCCTTCAACACTGTTTAGGCACCTAGATCCAACTATACCGGAAGCCAGACATCCTCTGAGCTTTGTGGTCACAAAAGCCAACAAACACATTTTGCAGGAGAAGCCAGTTTAACTTGAAATTTAATTGCTTGCAATCAAAAGACTCTTGTTTAATGCAAAAAGAGATCAAGTATGGTGCATCTTAAAAGAACCTTACTTTTCTGACTTTCAATTAATGTAGCAATTCCATCTGGGTTAACAGAGTGTTGTCTGGAGGTGCTGCTGAGAATCTTTTATAACTAGATTATGAATTAAACACAAACAGCCTCTTCTAAAGTCGCTGAGAACACACTGAGAACACACGAGAAGGGCACTTTCACTGGGACCATTTTACTGAAACCCGATTGTTCACCGTCCACGGAAGGAAAAACACTGCTCAGCAAAACTAAACCTCAGACAAGTCACTCCAGTCGGAATAATTCAGAACGGGATTAATGAGGCTTTAAATTAATGTGGCCTTCAGGGTTTTATTCTTGTTACCCGAGATAAACCTCCTGTTGGAATGCCACCTAGGAAACCTCCACCTTTACCCTAAAATCCTGGTCCCCGGGTCACCTTGTCGGCCAGCCCATGAAGCTGGTGAGCGGTTGGCTCTTGGGCGGTTGGGGAAACTGAAGGTCACACGTGCCCAGCCAGAACTGAAGTTTATGAACTTCAGAAGTCCAGCTTTGCCCTCCAAGCCAGGCTCCCTGCCATGAAGATTAATGAGGTGACAACTGTCAAAGGCCTGGAGGTGGTTATAACAGAGCAATCACCCAAACCCCTGAGACTATCCTTAGCCTCTCCTGTGTGGGGCTTAAACACATATGCAACAGCAGCCCTGACACAACGTGGCCTTTCAGCTGTGTG
The DNA here is from genome assembly GCF_041296265.1 of Equus caballus. Taxonomy (NCBI): domain Eukaryota; kingdom Metazoa; phylum Chordata; class Mammalia; order Perissodactyla; family Equidae; genus Equus; species Equus caballus. The sequence continues at coordinate 18,092,037 of NC_091691.1, read as the reverse complement.
CTTGTCTCCACTATGGCCCCTCTGCCATATCTAACTTGAACCTGGAGACACTGACAAGGTCCAAGGTGATGACACAGTGTCTCCATCTCCCTAAAAGAGAGGACTTGCAACCTCCCCACCAACCACCCTGCAATGGTCCTAGTGGGCTTTCTATTTTGGTGAGCTTCAAGGAAAACATTTACTAAACAGGCTTGTATGGCTTTAAATTTAGCACGCGAAGTGGTGGCCTGTAGAGTAACATCTGGACAGCAGACAAATTTTATCAGGCTCACATGAGCCTTAAATTTGGATTCATTGGCAATATTGTTTTAATTAGAGAAATCTCACATTAAAAAATCCACACTTCTGGCTTCTCTTGGTGAGTTGAAACAATTCAGGGCCTGCTTTCCACATGGCAACAATCAGTTGGAGACGAGGAGGGGCTGCCCTCTGTAGATGAGGTGTGGGCTCTCCAATTTGCCCCACTCTCCACCATTCCCTATTGTGACTCCTCGACTCTGAAGCAGAATGTCAGTTGCCATTCATCATCTTACACCAGTCCCTCTTTGTCTGTATGAGTCTCCTCCTGCCTGGCCCTATTAAGTTTTGGAGTTTGCAAGCTCTGCAAAATGCACATGGATTAATTGCACAGTGAATTGTCTAGATAAAAACCCCACAAGCAAGGAGGTGAAAGAAGATGATGCTTCTGAGGTCCCTTCTAACTTTGGACTCAAAGGATTCTATGAACAGGCAGGGGCAGAGAAGGCCAGAACTGTAAGGGTTTTCTGAGGCCACTGTTGTCGGGGGGAGTGGGGGTGAGAGTAGGGGGGCAGGTGTTTCTCCCACTCTTAACGTCTCTTTCCACATGAAAGGAGCTCCACCAGCATCCCACTCGGGGCCCCTCCACCCTCAATCTCTCCTTCCACAGAGAGAGGGTGACTCAGTCACTTAAAGTCTGGGAGAGGAACTGGGCACTTGGGCCCCTCTCCTTCCTCATTCTTCTTCAGTCCAGGAGCAAATCGCCTGCAGAAAGTACGGAATCCGATCTCCCCTCCAGGCCCACAGTCCTGCAAGCTCAGGGCTCGCCCCTGCCGAGGGCGGCTGCCCTGACGGGGCGCTGCCAGGAATTGGGCGGGTCTGATCAATTTGCAGGGCAAGTACTAATAAGGCCACAGATGAAAGTCACATTCTCCAATTTCTTTGGGTAGTAAAGGTTCTATTTTGATCCCCATCTGCATTGTTCTTCAGTCATATTTCTCAACTGATTCAGAGTCAGAGAGTGAGGGAAGGAGAGCTAGTCACTGAGTGTCCCAAAGAATGTAGCTATCATGCAGGCCAATAGTTCTTATCATTTTGAAGGTTCATTACCCGTGTTGAAGAGCTGATGGAAGTTACGCACCCCCACAGCCCTCCCCTCCAAAGGCACCTGTCTACCCCACACTTCTATACACAATGTCAGGGTGTTCACAGACCCTGCAGCCCATTCGTAGACTCCAGATTTTGTTTTAATCCCTGATTTGTTTCCATCCTCAAAAAGGAGTTATTCAAAGTGAGATGAGGGAGACGCAAGACTGAGAGAGGCCCCAGCATCGTGACTGGCAGCCTCCTCGCTTTGCGTCAGCTGCATTTATTCATTCAACAAACTCGAAGTGCCGATGTGCCAGGTGCTCACTGGGCATGCAGGGGTGAGCTCCACCATTTGTCCTAACAAAGGACTCAAACATCAGTCCTTTTATTACACAAATAAGTATCTAATCACACGTCACAATGAGTGCAATGATGGAAAAGAATGGGGCATCATTCTTGATGAGGGAGTCAGACATATTTAAAGGTGGTAGAGTGAGGAAAGATTTCTAGAAAAAAATGCTGTTTCAGCCTAGAGCTGAGATCTAAGGAATAAATAGGAATTAATTGAAGGAGGAAAGGAACACAGAGAAAAGGCATGCAGACAGAGTGAAGAGCATGGGCAAAGGCCCTGAGGCAGGAGGGAATGGAGCATGGCATGAGATGGAATTGGAGGGAAAAGATGTGTGCATGTAATCGAGGTGACACGTCCAGGTGTGGACTAGATAACCTCTGGAGGTCCCATTCAGCCATCAGACCCACAATCATTGTGTGTATGGCGGGGGCGGAGGGGGCTAATTTAAGCTCTGCAGAGAGTTAAGAGGTTCAGAAATTCAATCCCACTTCTCATTTCTGGGAAAATTTCTCCAAAGAAAAGAAATCATCAAAAGCAAGGAGTTATATACACCAGATGCACACTGCAGCACTATCTGTACCATCAAAGCTCTGGAAATAATGGAAATCTCCAGTGAAAAGAGGAATTACGAGGGAACCACAGTCAACAACACAATGCAATATCTTGTGCCGATCTAAAAATGGAGCTGGTCAAAGTAGAAGTTGGGGGAAATGCTTACAATAAAGGAATAGCTATATATAAATGCAGACAAGAAATGGAAGGTGGTATACTTCTATATTTGTAGACAAGTCTAGAAGGTTCTATGGTCAGAATGATACTATTAATAATAATAACAATATAATAGGGTATCAAGTGGGATTTCTTCTATTATCCCAGAGCTATGGTTAAGGCCCAAAGCTAAAAATAAAGGACGTAAATAACTCCACTTTCTAAAGAGAGCTGCCGATGCATGAAAGTTGGGACCAGACTCTTTCCCACAAGGGTAAGAAAGAGGGAGCAATCAGCCCCATGCCCCACCTATCACTGTCACCTCCTCCCTAGTCTACAAAACAAGAGGGAGGATGGGTTGGGTTGTGGTGTTTGACCTTGTGAAGGTATAGGATTCACAAAGAGAGTGCATTCCTGTTCCCCAAGGGTGCCTGCAAGAAAGGGAAGCTTGGCAGCTCTTTTCCTAGGTAGATGCCTACTGAAATATAGATCCAGCCGGACTCTGGTGCCACCATCCAAGCAGAGACAGGTGGGACAGTTACTGGGAGGATTAACATGGGCACCTTTAAGATGGGGGATGTATTGTCTACAGCAGCAATGTCCGAAAGAACTTTCTGTGATAATGGAAATGTTCTTCATCTGCGCCGTCCAATATGGCGGCCACCAGCCACAAAGGGTTATCAAGCACTTGAAATATGGCTAGTGCAACTGAGGAACCAAAAGTTTAATTGTATTTAGTTTCAATTGATTTCAATTTAAATAATTGCCACCCGTGGCTAGTGACTTACTATACTGGACAGTACAGGTCTAGATATTTCCCTGGTGGGGAGATTGCTAGATAGCTGAACCGGCTGAGGGGACACTGAGGTGGTAAGCCTAGGGAGGAAATGGGGATACTTCCCACTCCATCCCAGATCTCTGCCCCGTCAGAGAGTATGAGAACGGACCCCAGCATTCCCATGGCTCCAGGGGGAGGAGCATGGAGGTTAGTGGATGGGCGGCATCTATCTACATCCAGGTGGCCACCAGGGAAGGGGCCAAGGGTGCTGCCATTGATGCGGCCAATGGACCGTCTGAGGATGGCAGTTCTCAGTGACAGAGGAGGCTGTCAGGATGAACCTGAAGACAGGCCAGAGAAAACCATGCTCACCATTTACACGGAAACCACTTACAACAGAGCATCAGATGGAACCAGAGCATCACCAGGGAAGCCTAGTCTGGCTTAAGTTCTGCCAAAGAAAAGTGAATGAAACTGCCCAAATTGTCATTAAGGACGGCAAAGGAGACAGTCCAAATATCTCAGTTAGAGGAAAAATGAACCGCTTCTTCTGTGTTTATACTTCAAGGAGTTTAAACTTTTCAACAAACTTATTAGACCAGTTTCCAAGTATTATCTGCTTACATAAGTTGTTTAATTGAAGCCTCACAATAACCCTTTAAGGCAGCTCTTATCATCCCATTTTACGGAGGAAGAAACTGAGGCTCAGAGAGTTTAAGTAGACCCCCCCAGCATCCAACAGGTAAACGACAAAGCTGGAATTTGAACCCAGGTCTTTTTCACTCCAAAATTTTCTTTAATGTTGTTGGGTCATCTTTTGGACAATAAGGTAATTATCTTTTAAAAGTAATAATGCATATAAAAATTGGTCAAATCCAAATTAAATCTGGACCTGAGTCAACAGTATTGTACCAATGTCAACTTCCTGGTTTTGACAATGAACTGTGGTTTTGTAAGATGCTGGCATCGGGGTAAGCTGGGCGAAGGGAACACAGGAACTTCTGTATTACAACTTTTTGGGAGTCTTAAATCATTTCACGATAAAAAGCTTTTTTTTTTTTAAGCTAAGATGGTTTTTTTTTAAGTTGTGCAAAATGGTGTGTATTGTGTATTTCTGACATGGAAGTACCAGTATACATTTTAAGTAAGGAAGTCAATTAAGGATACCATGAACATCCTAAATTTTTATTATATAAGTATTTTATACTGTCTTTAAATCCTGCTCTTACTATTTACTTCAATTCACTCTTTAAAACCTAATATATTTGGGGGAGAGGATTTAATTTATATCCTTTCAACTATACCAGGAAAAAAGCAGCCAAGTCCCTTGGGTACCAAGGAATCCGTACAAGTTCTGACCTACCATTTGCAAATATGAAAACTAAACTTTTCATAAACAGTGATACAATGGGCAATATGACCTTTGCATTTAGTCCTGAAGAGTCATGAGGCTTCAGGTGGCTTTGCTGCTGGCAGCTACACAACAGGCATTGTCTCTGTGGATCATGGGCAAAAAATAGTCTTGTCCAAAAATTAACAAATGTTGGAGAGGATGTGGAGAAGAGGAAACCCTCATACACTGCTGGTGGGGATGCAAACTGGCTCAGCCACTATGGAAAACAGCATGGAGACTTCTCAAAAAACTAAAAATAGAAATACCATAAGACCCAGCTATCCCACTACTGCGTATCTATCCAAAGAACTTGAAATCAACAATTCAAAGAGACTTATGCACCCCTATGTTCACTGCAGCATTGTTCACAATGGCCAAGACGTGGAAGCAACCTAAGTGCCCATGGACTGATGACTGGATAAAGGAGATATAGTAATATACACACAATGGAATACTACTCAGCCATAAAAAATGACAAATTGTGCCATTCACAATAACATGGATGGACCTTGAGGGTGTTATGTCAAGTGAAATAAGCCAGATAGAGAAAGATAAACACTGTATGATTCCAATCCTATATGGAAGATAAACAAACACACAGACAAAGAAAACTAGTGTTTACCAGCGGGTAGAGGGGTAGGGGGGTGGGCACAAAGGCTGAAGGGGAGCACCTATAAAGTGACTAATGAATAATAACATACAACTGAAATTTCACAATGTTGTAATCTATCATAACCTTAATAAAAAAAAGTCTTATCCACCTTTCTTCCCCACCCCACCCCCATGCAGTTCTGGGGCCGCTGGTGCTCCATGATCCATGTCAAACAGGCAGGGGGTCTGCAATGCCAGGACATAATCAGCAGCATCAGCCCAGATGCACAAGAACATGCCAAGAATAAATGAGAGAATCAACAGAGACAAGGACCAGTTTGGATCCCTTGTAGGGATGGCTGTTTGTGAGTGTTCAGCCCTGGTTGGATGAGTCACTCATTAGGAAAGAAGAAACATGACCTTTCTCTATTGATTGCAGGAAGACTTGGGGGTGGCAGTGGAGGGATTTCAAGCAGTCAGCAGACTCAAAGACAAGGGGAGGAAGAAGGCTTGGCCAATCTGTTTAGATAGGATGCTCTTGGGGCAACAGAACTAAGGCGTTGAGTGAAAAACAAGAAAACTGGTTAACAAGAACAGGGATGTTGGGTGCAAACACCTAATGCTTTTTACTCCTGGTTCCACCAATTTTCACTCATACAGAGGATGGCAAGAGAGATGGACTGCAAAGAGGCATGGAAGAAGAGGAAGGAAAAATAGCTTAGTTTTTCTCTCCCAACTGCCCAGTGAAAGAGGGTGAGCTGAGAGAGGAAAAAACAAAAGAGATGGATTTGAGAAGACAAGAGGCAAGGGAGACTACGGTAATTAAGGCAGTGTGGTACCAGCATCCGGATGGAACAGAACAGAGGATCCTGAAATAAACCCACATACACATAGCCAATTTATAGTCAACAAAGATGCCAGATAATTCAATGGGGAATGGATGGTCTTTCAAGAAACAATGCTGGAACAGGTGGGTATTTGTATGAAAAATAATGAGCCTTGACCCTTACCTCACACCGTATGCAGAAATTAATGTGAGGTGGATCGTAAACCTATCAGAAAAGCTAAACTTATAAAGCTTCCAGAAGAAAACAGGAGAGAACATCTTGGCATCTTTGGGGTTTGCAAAGATTTCTCAGATGGGATATAAAAAGCACCAAGCATAAAAGAAAAAACGTCACAAATTGGACTCCATTAAAATTGAAAACTTTCACTCTTTGAAAGACAACCGTAAGAAAGTGATGAGTGGAGCTACAGATTGAAAGAAAATATCCACGATCTATACTCTGACAGAGGACCTACAACACAATGATAAAAAGATGAACAACCCAATTTAAAAATAAGCAAAAGACTTGAACAGATAATTCACATAGAGAAAAAATGGCCGGTAAAGCCACAAAAAGACGTTCATCATCTTTAGTCAGGGAAATGCAAATTAATTGATTAATTAATGCAAATTAAAACACAATGAGATACCCCTTCATGCATATTAGAATGAATAAAATTAGAAGCCTGACAATCTCAAGTGGTAGCAAGGACCCAGAGCAGGGTTTCACAACCTGGGCACTATTGATATTAGAGGCTGGATAATTCTTTCCTGGGCAGTAAGGGTGGGCTGTTGTAGGATATTTATCAGCATCCTTGGTCTCTGCTTCGGTGATAGATGCTAGCGTCACCCTCTCCCCCAATTTATGACAATCAAAAATGCCTCTAGACATTGCCAAATGCCCTCTGGGGGACAAAATTGCCCCATGCTGAGAAGCACTGACGTAGAGCCACAGATTTCCCACGCATTGCTGGTGGGCTGTAAAATGTACAACTCCTCTGGAAAACCGTTTGACAGTTTCTTATAAAGTTAAACAAATACATACACTATGACCTAGGAATTCTACTCATAGGTGTTCACTCAAGAGAGATGAAAACACAGCAACCAAACGAAAAAAAACTTGTACAGAATGTTCATAGCAGATTTATATTCAATAGTCCCAAACTGGAAACACTCCAAATGTCCATCAAGGTGAGTGTCCTGGGCTAAACTGTGTCCTCAGAAGGATATGTTGAAGTCTTAACCCCCAGGACCTGTGAATGTGACCTGATTTGGAAATAGGGTCCTTGCAGATGTAATCAAGTTAAGATGAGGTCACACTGGATTAGAATGGGCTCAAAATCTAGCAACTGGTCTTCTTATAAGAAGAAGAGAGAACGTACAGAGGGAAGGAGGCCACGTGTAGACAGAAGCAGAGACTGCAACGATGTGGCCACAAGCCAAACAACACCAAGGATTGCTGGGAGCCCCCAGAAGCTGGAAGAGGCAAGAAAGATTCTTCTCCCCATCCTTGAGAGGAAGCAAAGCCTGGTCGACACCTTGATTTTGAACTTCCAGCCTCCAGAACTGTGAGGTAATAAATTTCTGTTGTTTTAAGCCAAGAAGTTTGTGGTACTTTGTTACACCAGCCCGAGGAAACGAATACAGTGAGAATGGAATAAATAAAACTGTGGTACATTCACACAATGAAGCATTAGTGCTATATAGTAATAAAGTGATACAAAAGAACTAACTACTGATATACACAACATGGATTAATCTCAAAAAAATCATACTGAAAGAAGCCAGATAGGAAAGAGTATATAATGCATGATTCACATCACACGCTGTTCTCTCAGAGATCCAAGCTATGTGATAAAAATCAGAACAGCGGCTGCTTTCAAGGTGGGGGAGACGATTGGAAAGGAGGCATGAGAGAACTTTCCAGAATGGATGAGACATGTTCTCTATCTTGATTGGGGTGGCAAGTACCTGGAGATATACATTTATCGAAACTCGTTTAACTTAAAATCTGGGTTTCTCATTGTATATAAATTAATACTCAGTTTTAAAAACTGCAGATCAAGAGCCTAAAGGAAGATAAAGGAAAATTGGGAAGCATGTGACCTTTCACAATGATAAGGGGCAGATAAGGAAAAAGGAGAAGACGGCAAGGGGGTCATATGAGAAAAAGATTAACTGCGAACATTCCAGCAACTTTGTCCCCACCTCCAGCAAGTTCTGTCACTTTGTTACACCTGTGCTCGCCATGGTTAAGTAAACCCACAAATTCTTCACTGGAGGCCAAGTTCGCAGAGTGCCTCACAGCAAATTGGGCCAAGCAGACATCCCAGCTGTTGTTCATTATAACCTGGAATGGAACATTAACTTCTGAGAGGCCCCTCTGGCTCCCAGAGAGCCCCCAGCCTCTGCACACTTCACGAATATCCTTGAAAACCTAAATGGATAACTGAGAAAAACTCGGAACACGGTGCCTAGTGAGCAGCCTGTGAGGGCCCTCGGTGCGGTGAAACGCTCCAAGCATGAACAGTGGCCACGCAGCCCTCCCCACCCAGGCGGCACCCACTCTTCTCATGTGATGCTGGGGACTGGGCCTGAGCGAGCTGCAGACACAGAAGGGCTCAGGTACGAGCAGAAGCCTGAGGCCGAAGTCTTCTATGCTGCCCCCAGCCACAGCCAAGCCACGCCAGGGGTCAGTGCAAACAGGCAGAGAGGCCAAAATCTTTACCTTTGGCACCAGATAGTCCAGGGTTCAAGTGCGAGCCTGCTTCTTCCCTGGACTCTTGATGCCATCCTTTCCTCGTTTGACAAATTGGGAAATGCCAAGTGGCTGTACGAGATGCATCCATATAACGAACTAGTGCTCAATAAATGCTGGTTTCTTTTTATGAAATGCAGTGAGCGGCACCCTTGACATTAGGCTGGAAACTCCACACGAATTATAGTCTTTGCTTTCAAAAAAGTTCCCTGCTGTAGGCTGGCCTTTGACAAAACACTTCCATGCACACAGGTGAATCTGGCCTCCTAAGCAGCCCCTAAGTGGGTGAGGCCGCCTCGCCTCCCCCTGGAATTCCCTGCTGACTTAGCATGAGAGCACCCCCGTCTGCAGACATACGGCAGCAACTCTGAAGAGGGGCCCCACGAATTCACACTTAGGACTGTGCTTGCCATGCACGTGGGGAGACATTGGTAAACACGGCTTGAACGCAATAGTGTGTGAGTACCATTCTGAATCTGAATTCTAGGCAAGGACAACTCTGAGAGATTCGTCAAAAAGAACAGGAAAGAACGCTTCCTCTGGCACCAGCCAGGTGCTTCTGCATTACTCTGCCCGGCAGGACTAGGACAGGCGTCTTCAGCAAGGACATCCCTCACCTCCATTCCTGCCTTAAAGAAGCATAAACGGACAAGGTGCTCCTTGGGCAGCTCCCCCCACGTTCCCTCTGTAATGGGGAGAGCACTAGACTGGGAGTCAGGAGGGGTGATTTTGAATGCTGGGGGGCTGGGAAAATCATTCGTCCACCCATCCACCCATCCATCCACCCACCCATCCATCCATCCATCCATCTACCCACTCATTCATTCCTCCAACAAACATCGACTGAGCCTTTAACCATGTACCCAGGGCTGTGCTAAGCAGAGACGTCAAAGAGATCAGACGCGGTCTTATTCAAACAACTCGTGGTCCAGGAGTCTGGAAAACAGTGGAGTCTGGAAAACACTTGAATAAATAAGTGACAGGCATGGACACAGCAACTACAGAGGTAGCCTAGCATATGCATGATCACAAGTCCAGCCTCTGGGCCAGATTTCTATCACATTTGCCACTTGTCAGCTAAGGATGGGAGTCTGAAAGCATTTTCACATAGCAAATACTTTAAGCTCTGCAGACCATACAGCCTCTGTCACAATTTCTCAACTCTGCCACAGCAGCGTGAAAGCAGCCATAGGCAATATGTCGACGAATGGGTGTGACCGTGTTCCAATAAAACTTTATTTATAAAAACAGGCGGTGGGCCGGATTTGGCCCCAGGCAGTAGTTTGCCAACCCCTGAGCAAGAAGATGTGATCCTCGGCGAGTTATATAATCTCTCTATACCTCATTTTCTGTACTACAACGGAGAGACGATGGTAATCCCTACGTCATGGGGTGGTATAAGCTGCTATTACATGTCAAGCACTTAGCCCAGTGCCCATAACATGGTGGATGCAATAAATGTTAGCTATCTCTATTATTCTTATTAATTCCACCACAGTGCCATAATAGAAGTATGCAGGCAGAGGCAGAAAGGGGGGGACAGTCAGTTCCATGTGAGGGAAACCATAGCCATGGGTGTGACCCTGAGCCTCGCTAAATTTATTTGTTAGAACAAGGATAAAGCCCACCTAAATTCCCCACGGGGCAGAGCTGCTGTCCAAAAAGCTCTCTGAAGTCTGGAAAATTCTCAGGTGCTCACACACAGCCTTTCTACAAAGCAGAGGATGTAAGAAAAGGAATCTATACCTCCCCCAGGCAAAGAACGTGTCTCAGATATCCATCAGAGGACATCCTGACACAGCTCCATCGCCCCCCGAGACGCATCCCGCCCAACTCAGTGGTTAAAACCCAGGTCAGCGAGGAGAAACCGCTAACCCCATGCCGGATTCAGCCAGCAGACACAGAAGGGCCATCTCTCTGGTGTACGGATTATGATCCCAAAACGCGAGCAGGGCTGAGGAAGGACTCGGCGACTGCTTCCTGAAATTCATTAAGCATCACTCTAGAAAATTAACCTCGCCTGCTCTCCTGGTAGCTTCTGGGAGCCCAGCCACGGTGGAAGGGGGCCCCAGCTGGAGGCCTAGAGAGTTGTTAATATTTTTATTCTTCCTCTATTAATTCAAGTTAATAAATACCTCCAGCCTGAGGGGAGCAGGAGGAAGAGTGGAGAGCTCATTTGCTAGTGACCAGACAGCCCCTGGCCACATTCATTTTAAATTACAGAGTCCCAACAGGGCCCCTCGGGAGCTGCAGGCCAGGAGGCCATCGGAGGTGACGCACGCGGGGAAGTAAGCAGCACTAGAAGGGGGGTCAGGGGCCCCTTTCTCTGCCATCAGCCGCCAGGAGCAGATGGCAGAGCCTCCCATTGGCTTCTGCTCGGCCATGTCACCAGAGCCACACTTTCCTGCGTCCTGGAAGGCAAGCTGCATACCTGAAAGAATTAATTAATGGAAAACAGGAAGACAAGGGCTCGGAGCAACTGGACTGAGGCCTCGAAGCCAAAACGTGCCTGGGCTAAAATGATGCATGACTAGTCATGCCCCTCCACATTGAGCGCCCTTCTAGAAGCTCCCTACTGACTGCCTTCGGGATTAACTCAAAGTGCCCAACAGCTCCTCCTTAATCCTCCCTTCTCACCCTGCACCATCCCACACACATATGCTAAGTCTAGCCCCACAGCTATTGTCAATTCCCCAACTAACCCTTGCTTCTAGGCCTTTCCACTTGCTATTCTCCTACCTGGACGCTTCTCCCTCTCTCTTCACCTGGCCAACTCCCTCTCAACCTTCAGGTCATATCTTAGGTCAGGGATTGGCAAACTACAGCCCAAAGGCCAAATCCGGCCCACCACTTGTTTTCATAAATAAAGTTTTATTGGAACACAGCTGTGCCCATTCATTTGCATACCATCAATGGCTGCTTTTGCTTATAACTGCAGAGTTGAGTGGATGCAACAGAGACCACAGGGCTGCAGAGCCTGATATATTTACTACCTGACCCTTTACAGGAAAACTTTTCTGACCCCTGTCTTAGATGATGGTTCCTCCAGGAAGCTGTCCTTGGCTCCCTTGAACGTTTTAGGTGATCCTCATCTGGGCTCCCTCAGCTCTAGTCTTACTTTCTCTACTCCAGAACTTTCTCCACTAAGTTACAATTGAGGTTTCCAGTCCGCCTCCTCTAAACCCTGCGCTCCTTGAAAGGAAGGCTGGTTTTCAGCAGCTCTGCTTCATAAGCACCTGCACATCATAAGCACCAAAAAATAAGTTTGCAGAATGAAAGAAAGAACAAATGAGTGTCTTGATGCAGTGCTGGAGAGCCCAATGATACCACTGAATACAGTACAACGAACTCAGGCTGTTGATGACTTGGTCAGGAGACTGCACAGCAGCCTTATTTCTCTGGGATGAATGGAGGGAAGAGGGAAGGCCCAGGCATTAGCCCATCCACTGCCCCAGTGAGGAACACAGAAGTGCCCTATTCAAGGACAGTCATGACTATTTCACGGCTACCTTACATCTGGCATGCTGAGGCCTCACATTTGGCTTTGAACAGATTCTCCATCATGGCCTTCAGTTTCTGGATGCAGTTCTGGGGTCTCAGCTGTCCGCAGCCTTGTTCCTAACCCCCGCTTTGGCTTTCAAAGGCCCCACTTACCGCCTGTCTCAGTGGGACTCCTCCATCCCACGCTGACAGCACGCCCCCATCCTGGCCCCCATTATCTTAAATCAAAGTGCTGGGCAGCTGCCCTCGGTGACTCAAGTTGCCATCCAAGAGCCAAGCGCAGTGGAAAAGTTGGCCCTGGAAGAGATTTTGGCGTCTCCCCATTTATCACACTAAAAGGTTCATTTCAAATTCTATCAAGTAGGTCAAATATCAAGAGAGAGCAGTGTCTTCTCTTTGTCTTTCCAGAAACAGCACCCCTCTCTAGAGTGAATAGATCTGGGGCATTTAATTTGGCAACCAAGTGACATTCCCTCCCAGAAGGCTGGCGCCTGCCCGTGGCGGAGCGAAAAGATGGGAGGAGGAGAAGCAAAAACTCAACAGGATTACCGCAAAGCAAGATAAAAAGGAACCATAAATTCTACTCCACAAATGAAATCCCTCAGGAAACCCTGCCGTGTCCTGTACACGAGACGGGCTTTTATTCCTAGGCAACTTAATCCTGAGTCTAATTCTAATGCTCTTCCTTTTATCATCTTATTAACAATAACTATAATTATGCATTCAAATTACCAGTGCCATGCAAAACGCATCATTCCACCTGTGGTTAAGCAGCCCTTGGTTTGCATAAACAAAGGGTCTGTAGGATGATGTTTCTGGATGATTCGGGGAAAGCGCAACTATAAAGCAATCACAGCACCATAAAACCACAGAGTGTCCTGTACATATTAGTAACTATGAAATATGTTTAACAGCTTAAGAATGAGACCCTTCCTCCAGCTTTGTCTTGCCCATCTTTATTTCATCTTCTAAGTCACATCCTCATCAAGAGAAGAACCATTTGTTCTAACCAATAGAATGAAGGGCTTTGGGAAGAGATGGAAATCAGATTAATCGAACATTCCATTTTTGACTGACTGATAGTGACTTTCCCAGAGTGTTGTGTTGAGAAGGATTCTGAAGTGGAAGGACACCATTTCCAGCGTCCGTGAAAAATGCCTGCCTCTGGAACTGGAGGGGGAATGGCCAGCCTTATACACACCAGATATGCCAACCCTACCTTTGGTCATTTGACCATAGTTGAATCAGGTCAAAACGGGTGCTGAAACTTCTCCCCATCCTTTGTGCCCAGCCAACCCAAACAGATCCCACAAAGTCCTGTTAAAACGTCACCCAATGTCATTTATTCACTGCAGCTTTCCTTGGAACTGTTCCCTTCTTCTCGAGAAAAATAAACCCTCCGTTGTCTGTTCAAAAATGTAAAGTGATCAAATCTATCAACTCTACATCTTTCTCTACTCCAGCACTTGGGACACTGACTGGGGGAATCTGCTTCCACACTCAGGTCCACCCATACTTATCCCAGTGCCTGGTCCACCGTAGGGATCCAGGAAATATTTGCCGACTTCACGTTCCATTGGAACAAATTCCATCCCATCCTCGTCGCATCCCAAGAACTTTTAAAATTAATAAGTACAGATACATTTCCAGAGGAGACATTCCAACGAACTTATTCCAGAGCAGGGAAATCTTCTCCCCACCGAGAACCAGACTCGGCAGCTCAGAGGGAAGCATGGCAATTAACCAATCGGAGAACCACAGAAGAAACTGCCCACCTCCCCAGGCTGCCATCTCAAATCTTCCATCTACAACTGTCTACCTCCTTCAGCTCCTGAGTGTGTTTCATCCACTCTGGAAAATTCAATCCCATCTTTTGTGGTGAGACTATGACTTTACTTTCCACACTCTAGTCATTCTCTGAACCACTTTCTCAAGTTCTGCCGTATGGAAGGATGACCTTATTTACTTACTGCTTCTTTAAATCGACTTTCTTTAGCCTCATCTTAAGCAACAAATGACATCTAACGAATCCTGGATCTGATGCGTCAGCCACACTTTTTTTTCCAATAATACTGAAAGATTAACATAATTTTAAGTGTTTCAAGTTGCCCTGGGTGCCTCCTACAGTCTGGCACAGTGGTTTGAGTCCCAGAGCATCCAAATCCTTGTCCTAAACTATGGCTTCACAAACACACAGATGCAAGGTGGAAACCTGTGCCTTCTACAGGGCTCCGACCAATGGGGATTCGAACCCACATCCATCTCAGGCAGAAGTCCACACTTTCTGGGAGGCAGTCAGGTACAGAAGCTAAGGGAAAGGGACTTGGAGTCAGGGCTGCATTTAAACTCTGGCTCCCACTTACTAGCTGTGGCCCTGAGCAATTTGTCTTGGCTCTCTGAGCCTCAGTTTCCTCATCTGTAATATGGGGATGATGACAGTACCCACTTCATAAGAGGTGCTGTGGGGATTAAATAAGAAAATGCCTGAGACATCGTTGGCACTCAATAAATCATTGATGCTGTTACTATTATCAACATCCATTCATTCGACAAATGCATACAAAGTGTCTGCTGAGTTCTCACCAAGAACCCAATGATGAGAAAGACCGGCAGGGTCCTCATGGAGCTAAGAGTGGTAGCAAAGACAGTCTAGGGAAGAAGACAGATGGGAAACAGCTGTAAAGGGCAGTGGGAGACCAGGTGAGGAGCCACGGGGAGCCACCACGCTCCCACACTGGGAGCCAACCTAAGCCCCTAACCCTGCCCAGGGCGCAGAATCAGGGAATGGTCCCAGGAAGAAGCCGAAGCACATGGTTAGACTGATGTATTTTGGAAATGACTATTTTTAATAGAACCTGACACACTCCAGCCAACTGATAATAATGACAATGGTAAAGAAGGATGAGAAAGACAAGAATACCAGCTCAGTGCAAACACTCTCTCAGGAAGCTTGACTTCAGCCGCCGTGTCTGGGGCCCTCTTGGGCAACTCCCTTAGGAGAGTCCCCAGTCTTGTCATCCATCTGGGATGAAGAGGAAGTCATGAGGAGAGGCCAGTGCTGCCTCATCTCTGTCCCCCTCCGGCTCTTAAACTTCACCTGATGATCAGGGGCAAAAGGCAAACAGGTGGCAGCACCAGCCTTACAAGAAATTTGACCTGATGGACTCCAGAAAGAGCCCCTGGGACCCAAATGTGTCTCCCATCATGAGTCTCAGTGCCCAAGCCTTCCCTTGACCCTTGAAAGGACTGCAATCTTAAAGAGAGCCTCCCTCCCCATTAAAATACAATTTAAATGAAAAACGTTGGCCCAGCAATTCCAGTTCGAGGGACGCATCTTAGAGAAAACCTTGCACCTCTGAGTGGAAACAAGCACAAGAATTTTTACTGCAACTCTGGTTGCAATAGGAAAGACTGGAAGCAACCTAGACGTCAATCAACAGGGGACTCGGTAAACTATGGTATATTATACACTGGAATATTATACGGCAGTTGACAGTAAATGACTAGAAGCTATGTATATATCAACATGGGTAGATCTCAAAAACGTGGAGTAAAGAAAAGCAAGTAACAATGATATATACATATTTATATTCCATTTACATAAGAAGTTTAAGGTATACACAACAATCCCCACACACACGGGAAGGACACACGCAGAAATGAGATTGTGGCTGCCTCTGGGAAGACGTAGCAGGAATGGGGTTGTTTCTAAAAGGATCTTCAACTTTACGTGAAATTTTGTTGCGTTGTTATTGCTGGAAAAAAGTGGCAAAGCAAATAGCACAAAATGTTAATACGCGTTCGTTCTGAGAAGTTGGGAACCTCAGTGTCCATTCTATTAGTCGTTGTATTTTTCCATCTACTTTTTGGTTTGTCAAAAAATTACACCCCTAAGGGGATAACCCCTGAGGACCGTATCACAGTGAGATAAGAGCCTGGGCATGCTTTTGTGACAGGCTGCTGTGTCTGGGAGAGCGTGCCTGCCCAGAAAAAGATCAGGAGGTCCGAGCATCTGTCAGTAGCTAGTATATCATAATAACAGTTGATGATATTAATAATAAGAGCTAACACTTACTTTGCACCAGGCACAGTGCTAAGCTCTTTACAAACAGTATCTTCCACATGAAAGAAAATCCATCTGCCTTCAGATAGAGATTCCATATCTTCTTGTGCCAGATAATAAGGCAATGCTCAAACAAAGATGAGAACTTGTCTAAAGGATGCAGGAACCAGCCTGCAGGGGCTTCCACTGGCCAAATCTGAGACAACTTGAGCACCAAAATAAATAATGATAGTAAAAGATGATAACTTACGGAATAAAATAAGAATCCATGAGACCACACTGATACAAATGAACAGCCAGAAGGGAAAGCTCTTCCTTTCAGTAGAAAGCTGACCGGTAAACGTGGGAGAAACGATGGAATTAGAAAATGACCATTTGGAAAACATCATAATAATAATTGATTCAGGCAAGAATCATCGATGGATGGTGAAACCAGTGGTGAAATTTTGAGGAGTAATAAAATATTTACACAGTTTCAAAGTATCTCCCACAAAATACTTATTTACTTTAATGGGTAAAATAGTAACTTTACAGTGGGGAAATCTAACAGACACCACCTTCACCAAATGATCATAATTAGCATCACCGGGAATAGGTCAAACCAACAGGCGTTTCCCGCTCTGATGCCCTGAGAAGAACATCGCATCACTTCTGTGCCATGCCTGCTAAAACCATGTAACCTGAAGTGAATCATACGGAAACCCAAACTGAGAGACAGTCTACAAAATAAAGCATGTCCCAGGGACTCTTCCATATTTAGGAGACTAAGGGGTCGTGATAACTGGATTCATTGCCTGATCTGGATTCTTCTTTTGCATTATTAGGGCAACTGAAATCTGAACAAATCTGAGATTAGATAACAGCATTTTATCAGTGTTAATTTTCTGCTTTTGAGAACTTTACTGTGATTATTTAAGAAAAGGCTCTTGATTTTAGGAAACACACACTGTGGAGTAAGAGAGCATTTTGTCCACAACTTATTCTCAAACAGTTCAGAAAAAATATGGACGGATGGGTGGACGGCTGGATGGATGAACCAGCAGATAAAAGGGGACAGCAAGTGTAACAAAATATTAGTGTCTGGGAATCTGGGTGAAGGGAATTAGGAAGGAATTCTTTGTACTATTCTTGCAACTTCTCTGCAAGCCTGAAATAATTTCAAAAACATTTTTTTAAAGAGATGGAGATTTCAGACTTTCCTCTCCCAAGCATTTGAAGGCTCAACCAACCCTATGAATCTTTAAAAACTAGACAGGAATAGAAAAAGAAGACTCATCATTAAGAGCTCCTTTCCTCTTAACAAAAGCCACCCTGTGTGCAAAATCAGTTACGTCATGAAGGAACCCAGATATCCTGGAATAACTCAGCCGAAAGCTTTGATCGGGTGTGGATGATAAACATCCCTACTTCACGTCTACAAAGTGTGCTGCATCTGGTGAGCACTTTCCTGGGGCCAAAACACTTATTTAGTGACCTGTGGGAGCGATTGAAAGGGACTGATCGCCTAGTTAGACCACGCCCTGCCAGGAGCGTCTGAACCTCCAGCTTCACCAAGTCAAGGGCCTGCCCCTCCCATCGAATGCAACGAGCCAATCACCATGTGTCCAGAAAAATTAAACACACGAATAAGCCTAACAATAAAGCACATTGCTCAGGCCCCCGGCAGATGTCCCCAGTACCCTGAACCTCGGGTGAGGAAGCAAATGCACCTGATCCCCGTTAACTAGGATTCTGATCACCCTCCATCTCTGTAAATGGCAATGGCAGGATCTGTGCTAGGATCCCCATTCCACTGCCAGCTTGACGTGCTCCCAGAGGGGGAAAGGGAAGACCACAGATGAGAATAACCAGCTGACAAATGGAGAGAGGCAGCAAAGGGCTCCTTTCCCGACGCCAGGTCTCCCAGAACATGAACTATGCTGCTGGTATATATACACAAGGATGTGTGTGGATATATTCCATGTATGCACACACAATAGTGCACACTCATTGCATTAAATATTCCACGCATACACCCACAATAGTGCACCCTCATTGCATTAAACATTCCATGCACACACAAACAGTGCACACTCATTGCATTAAACCTTCAGCAACAACTCTATACTATAATTACTATAACTGTCTCCATTTTGCAGAGGAGGAAACTATTACTATTGCTCAGACAAGTTAAGCCATTTTTCCAGGGAATCTTGGCCAGCGGCTGACATGGCTGGGATTCGAACCCAAATCTATTCGGCTCTATTGCCTGTGCCCTTAATCTTTAGGATATACTGCTTTCCTGTCACTGATGGGCAAATGGGCTCTAAAGTGGCAAGGATCTCAGATGCACGGTAGAGTCCTTTCGATTCTGGAGGAGAGAGAGGGACGAGCAGAAGATTCTCCGCTGCCTGGCTACTTTCAACACGGCCTCTAGATACAAACCAGGATGCTGACCTGGGAAGTGCCAAGAGCATCGCTTGAACTTTCTGCTCCCTCGCTTTAATCCCACATCCCCATCTGTAGGGTTCTGACTGTCCCAAGCCAGCAAGCAAGCCCCATGTGCTGCCTCTTGAACCTGATTCCTATAGTGTTTGGTCTCTGTGCCATCTACTTGGCACCAGCTGCATCCAGCATGGATGGCACAGTGGAAAGAGCTCTGCTGCCAGGCTAGGTTCCCATCCTGCCTCTGCTGCATCCAAAGCCGCTTGACACTGGTCAACCTCTCTGAATCTCAGTTTTCTCAACTGTAAAATGGGGATAATAATAATGACCTCTCCCGTTCACTGTGAAAATCAAACCCCAACATATGTGGAGTGTCAGGCCCCCCATATGTATTCGATATTTGTCAGTTCCCTACCTCCTTGAACCGACACTGATATTTTCCCATGTATCCATGTGTTCTGGGTACCAGGACCCATCACAACTGTAAGTGGGTTACAGACTCTGGGCTGGCTGACTTATAGGACACTATCAGCCACATGATATACCCCACCCCATGGAAGGAAAGGAAAGCGAGGGCACAGCTAAACCCTGAGATGAGCTTCTCCACGGTTCCAGCCTAGTGCTTGGCTTTTGGAGGGTCCGAGATCCAGCAGAGAGATTTTCTAACTCGACTTACACCAAGGGAAGGAACAGGGAAAAGCAATTCATGGCTCGGTGGCCACTCACAGCCACCCTGTGTGGAAGCACTCTGAGCCTGCGGTTAGGGGAACAAATTTGTAAGTTTTTTCTCTATTTGCAATCTATGTGCATAGTTGATGCATTATTAGTATTAATAATAATAACTAACATTATCAATACAAGTACGCCTTGTCTTCTCAAACTAGAACCGAAGCTCCTTAAAAGCAGTGGAGGTTGTAGCAGACCCCTTCTTCTAAGCCCCACAGTGTTATTAACTGATTACTCCCCTGCAGGAAGCCTACTAAGAACCAAGGTTATTATCATGGATTCTGAATAGCCACTAGGAAGGATACTTTTTAAATAGTAACAATTAGTAGGACTTATGTAGCCTCTAGTAAGTGTCAGGCATTGTTCTAAGCATGTGACACATATTAACACTCCCAACAACACGCTATGAACTAGGTACCATATCAGCTCCATTACATAGCTGAGAAAACCAAGGCTCAGAGAGGGTAATCAACTTGCCTGGGGTCACACAGCCAGGATGTGGTGAAATCAGGATGCAAACCCAGGCTGCCTGGCTCCAGGGTCCACGCCCTTAGCCACCCCATCCCCTAATGCCACCAGACTTTGGGTGAGAAGGAACCCCAACTCCGGCACTTAACTAGTCTGAATGAGTTTGGACAAGGCATGTTCTCTTGTAAAGCCAATTTCCTTGCCTGTAAAACGGAATGTTTGAGGGTTAAATAAAATAAACCATGTAACATGCCAGCATACAATAAGCAATAGAATACAATAAGTGACAGCTATCATTCATATTATTATAATAATCACTCAAATCAACAAAGTTTTTAACTTAATGAAAATTTGTCCACACAGCTGTGTATAGAGCTTAATGCAATTACATTAATGATTACCTTTATTCATGTCTTAGTTTGGGTTTGCCCAAAATCAGGCTCTGAGAGAGGTCTGGGAGTATAAGTAGTATACTTGGGAGGTGATGATAAAGCAGAGAGAGGTGAGGAAGGGAAGGAAGGAAAGCCATATAGGATGTGTTACAGGGCGTCTGTCCCACCGTGGTCAAGTAGGGCTTGGCCCCTCTGAGGACCCTGCAAGAGAGTGTATGGAACCCATGTCAGAATGGCCCCACTGAGGGCCTATTTAGGCACCAACTCTTGTCCCTCCCTTGTCGAAGCTTGCTCCCGAGGGCATAAACTCCCTGGCATTTCCAGCCTTCTCCGCACTCAGATTGAACAGACTCTGCTGGCCACAAATCACCTCGGTGCTGAAGGTAGGACCTCGGCGTGCGCAGGATCTGCCCACTGAAGCTGCAGGTGAATCCAGCGTGGGCCCAGGGGTAGGGCAGGACCTCACCAGCCCTGGGAAGTGGGCAGACACAGACTCCTCTCTTGGAAGCAACTATTTCTACTCGATTTGCTTCCGGTCACAAGGCTAGTTAGCAGTTAAGATGGGCCTCACCCTGGCTCCTTCTAAAACGTCTTCCAGGAAACTTCCAACTCTTTAAAAAGAGGGAACAAAAGACAGACAGGCACTGGGTAAGCAAAACGACTGTACGTATAATTGGAACAAATCTCACCGGAATGATATCTTGAGTTATTCCTTGTAAATAACAAGGCACGTCAAACAAAATATCCTGTTACCCAGCTCACAGCACACCTCACTACAAGAAGCCATAATAAAAGAAGCACATGGTTGAGCTAATTTTTCATCGTGGAACCTTCAGAGCTGCTATGTCAGCAGGAATATGGCAACGGACGATTCATCAGCGGTGCTTTTATAAGCCTCTGGGGCAAACACAAAGAGATGGGCCCTTTGATACTGAGAAAGCCAAACTTATTTTAACTGAGGCTCACTGGACTCCTCACAGGACTGCAAGATTCAGCAGCTTGGGGAAAAGAGCGACGTCTCGGTGCGGGTAAGAGCCTATTCCAGCCCCAGACTTGCCCCCATTCGATGCTGAATGGGAAGACGGAGCTGTGACTAGAACTTTCTTATGCAAAACAAGGACAATACTTAAAAAACTGATAAGCATGCGTTTTACTAGAAATAATTATATATTCTATTACACATAATATATTTATTGAATATTATTCTATAAATTATAAAAGACCTTGTTAAAGACCTCATTAATTCAAAATAAGAAACTCAGTGTGAATTGGCAACAGGTCCACATTGTAAGATTTTTAAAGAGAAGCTGTGGGTAAACGGTAAAGACAACATTTTCATCTTCTGCAAATGGGAGTTTGACCTTGGGGTGACTTTCCAGCTCTGATCCTCCCAACACCACTAAAGGGAAATGTCGATTGCGTTGGTGGGCGCACACTGCTCGTGGTGGAACTGCCTCTGGGGGTACATTGCATATGGGCTGGGAGTTCTCAGGATGACTTTGAAATATCCGACGAGGAATCCACAGCCTGACCGTTTTAACTGGTCACGTTCCCTGCAGGGACGCTGGGAGCTACACTGATAGAGATGTTACAACAGCTACTGCCCCTGAAGCCAGGATGGCTCCCACACCTGCTTAATGCGGATCTCATCACCTTGCACCTGAACTGTCACTTGGAGGTGGGGGCAAGGGAGAGGAACCCCCGAGGACCCTCAGAAGAGATGCTGATGCTGCCCTCCATCCTCCTAGGGCAATCTGATGCCACGTGTACCTACATTAATCTCATGTCTGGATGCTTAGTTAGACCTAAAAGGACCCCCTGCATAAGCACAGCAGAAACCTTATTTTAATGAATATACTATACTATATACAAACTAATCACTCTTGCCCCTATAAATACATTAGAGTTCATTGTAATAATTACCAGAATGATCCGTAGGTGGGCATCAGTGAGTTTTGAATGCTCACATGTAGTTTTTTAAAATAAAAAGATTCCT
Organism: Equus caballus; assembly: GCF_041296265.1. Lineage (NCBI taxonomy): Eukaryota > Metazoa > Chordata > Mammalia > Perissodactyla > Equidae > Equus > Equus caballus. The sequence goes on along the minus strand of NC_091691.1, from coordinate 18,069,735 downwards.
CTTGAAACCCTATTTACATAATGAATCTGTTGTACAAAGCCTGTTCTCATACAAGCTGAAACAATACAGATTTCAGACAGAGACATCCGAATTAGTTGGGACGAAGAGAATGAGCGTGGGTCCCATCCAGCCTGGTTCTCCTTCTCACAGGCCAGTTGGGGGTTTTTACGCACAGCCCCAGAAGGGCAGAGGTGAAATGTGTTCACACATACACAAAATAGAGGTCTGAACACATTGACTTACACAAAGGAAGCTTCTAGATGAGCTTTGGGGAAAGCAGAAGAATTTCTAAAAGGGACAAAGGATGAGAAGGTCATAAGAGGAATAGTCATATTTTTGCAGAACTAACAAAGGCAAGTGACATTAGTAAAGGTATGCAGGATGGTTCCAATTACGAAAAAATGGAAGTGGATATACTATATCTGCACATACAAACACCGTATATGTATGCAAGGATTGCTACCCAAGTACTGAGAGCAGTTATAGCTGCTCTCTATGGCAGTAGAAGGGGGCTTTGACCCTGGATGACTTTTACCCTTTCAGAAGCTCTGACAAGAGAGAGCAAGTCACTTGTATCACGGGCAGACAAACGGGGGAATCTAAAGACATATAACTCATTGCACATAAGAGTTGTTAGGTTTTTCTTTTTTTCCAGCACCGTGGACGTGGGACCCCTGGACTGAAGCTCAAGAGGATCAGAATCCCTGAGATCACTCCCCCTAATTTTCCACATAGCTGATTATAAGGAATCAGTGCCGACTTACCCCTATAAGTGTGGCCACAAAGCCAGGGGAAGAAGACAGACTGACAAGAATGGAGAGACTCTTGATAACCCCCGACGTCTACGCCTAACTGCGTCTGTAGGATTACATCCATAGATCTATGTCAGTGTTTCTCAACCTTTTTTTCATTAGGATACTTTTAGGAACCTTTTTTTCATTAGGATACTTTTAGGAACCTTTTTAGATATTTTTTTCTAATCATCACCCCCAAACCCCAGTGAAATTTTAATACCACAGATAGGCTGTATATCTGTTTATGTATGTGGGTCCCTGGAGGACCTCCCTCCCCTGAGACCCAATTTTTGCCCCTTGAGGGTGATTGTGTCCCCGCTGAAAATTCATATTCTATGTGTATGTGTATACATATACATATTTATATAACAAAGGGCCAGGACATACTTTCCACTTTCTTCATCATATTTCCTGCATTGTCTCAAGTCCCACAATAATCAAGTATTACTTTTACTAGGGAAAAAAGAATAGCCTTTTTTTCCTGTGTGTGTATGTATATGGATGTGTATGTGTGTGTTTTAGTAATGCCATAGGAGTAAAACCACACACTTAAACTCAAATGAAAAAAAGGAAAGAAGAATGGAAAAAGGACTTTGAGAATGAATGCAAAGCAGGAGAAATGGTTTTGACTACGGCCATTCACAGCTGCTCTGATATATTCCAACCCACCTAGACCGCCAGGCTCCCGATAGAGATGAGGCGCGCTATAGCTAATATTTTCTTGTTTTCTTGTCACGCCCATGAGATACTCTTGGGAACAGAACTGAAACCCAAACAGACGGTCTGATCAACACCACCGTGGGTATGTCAGAGAAGACCAAGGAGAAACCTCCCTTCAACCCAAGGCCCACCAGGGTGCGGGTGCTTGAAAACTCACAGGAACCAACGCTTTTGAAAGATTCAGATCTGTTCAGAAAGACCTGTGACTTCTGAACCTCTGTTTCATCCCATTAAGAAGAAATAAAGGTAGACTTAAGACTGACAAATTGGCCACAAAGAACCATGCCGAGCAGGATGACAGGGGACAAGGAGAGAAGAAACCAGACATGAAACAGACAAGTGAAACCCCAATGAGCCGAGTAATTCCGGAAGTGCCTTTGGCTACATTCCACAGGATAAAGGGCTGGCTTCCCAAACCTCCGCATCTACTCCCTGACGGGGTTCATTCTGGAATCAAAGCTGTCCAGAGTGCGAAGAGCCCCCAGAGTAAGAAAAACAAGTATAAACATCTGACACAAGTTCACAAAACAATACTAATACCCAGCCTCGCCACATGCGACGTATTCCAATATAACCCAGTCTAGGCTAGACTATTGCACTTTTTTGATGCTGGTCACAGTCCATGGAAATGACACCGCTGTCCACTAATGGGTCATGACCACAGATTAAAAAACATGAATGTACTCCAGCCCCTTTGCTGTACAGATGAGAAAGCTAAGACTCGGAGAGGTTAAATTCAAGGTCGCAAGCCTATTTCCTGGCAGAACCAGGACGAGCTCAGACCAAGGTAAATGCTGGCTGTTGTTACTGGAACTCAATTCAGCGAATGTCTCTCTATAAACTCTTCCTTAATGTCCCTGGTTAGAATTCACCTCTGCCCCTCTTCCCCCTGCCCACACAGCCCAGGGTACCATCGTCTCTGTCTTGGATTTTTTCTAACACACAAAGGTCAGATGCTCTAATGTCCTTGTGGACCTGCTGGCATGGTCCCAGGCCAAGCGGTCACACTGCATCGTCCACATCACAGAAGTGACCACTTGGCGGCTGTCCTCCACTGCTTCCTTGCCATGAATCTTGCCAGCATCCCCTAAGGAGAGCCAGGAAAGTACCTTCCTTGAGGAAGAGTTGAGCTTGCTCAACTGGACAGAAGAACCCCAACAGGCAAAGCTGAATTTGGCCCAGATCCTGGTGTACAATTTCCAAAAAAAAAAAATGGAGGTGGTTGAATCAATTAAGAAGACTGAGGAAGTGGATGAGTCAGCCCTATCCAGACAAAATAAATACCTCAGGGGTTTGGGGAAAGACTCACATTTAAAGTGTGGTACTGGTAAAAAAAAAAAAAAAAAAAAAAAAACAGACACATAGACCAACGGAACAGAATTGAGAGCCCAGAAATAAACCCACACGTATACAGTCAACTAATATTTGGCAAGGGAGCCAAGAATACTCATTGGAGAAAGGACAGTCTCTTCAATAAATGGTTTTGGGAAAATTAGATATTCACATGCAAAAGAAGGAAATTGGACCCCTATCTTACAGCACTCACAAAAATTAACTCAAAATGAATTAAAGACTTAAATGTAAGACCTGAGGGGCTGGCCCGGTGGCGCAGGGGTTAAGTGCGCACGTTCTGCTTTGGTGGCCCAGGGTTCCGGTTAGGATCCCAGGAGCGGACATGGCACTGCTTGGCAAGCCATGCTGTGGTAGACATATAAAGTAGAGGAAGATGGGCACAGATGTTAGCTCAGGGCCAGTCTTCCTCAGAAAAAAAGAGGAGAATTGGCAGCAGTTAGCTCAGGGCTAATCTTACCAAAAAAAAGTAAGACCTGAAACTGTAAAACTCCTAGAAGAAAACACAGGGGAAAAGTTCTTTGACATCAGTCTTGGCAATAATTTTTTGGTTATGACAGCAAAAGCACCAGCAATAAAAGCAAAATCAACAAGTGGAACCACATCAGACTAGAAAGCTTCTGCGCAGCAAAAGAAAGAAGCAATAAGATGAAAAACAACCTACAGAATGAGAGAAAAGATTTGCAAACCATATACCTGATAAGGAATTCATATTCAAAATATATAAGGAACTCATATAATTCAATAGCAAAAAAGTAAACAATCTGATTTTAAAACGGGCAGAGGGATTGAATAGATGTTTTTCCAAGGAAGATATGAAAATGGCCAACAGGTATATGAAGATGCTCAATATCTCTAATCATGAGGGAAATGCAAATCAAAACCACAGTGAAATATCACCTCATACCTATTAGAATGGCTATTATCAAAAAGACAGGAGATAATTGTTGGCAAGGATATGGAGAAAATGGAACACCTGTATACTGTTGGTGGGAATGTAACTGGAAAATCCACTATAGAAAACAGTACGGAGTTTCCTCAAAAAATTAAAAATAGAACTACCACACGATCCAGCAATTCCTCTTCTGGGTGTATCCAAAGGAGATGAAATCGCCATGTTGAAGAGGTGTGTGCATCCCCATGTTCATTGTAGCATCATTCACAACAGTCAAGACATGGAAGCAACCTAAATATCCATCAATGGATGAATGGATAAAGAAAATGTGGCATATACATACAATGGAATATTATTCAGCCACAAAAAATAAAGAAATCCTGCCATTTGCAAGAGCATGGATGGACCTTGAGAGCATTATACTAAGAGAAACGTCAGACAAAGAAAAATAAGTACTACATGGGCTCACTTATATGTGGAATCTAAAAACCTCAAACCCATAGAAACAGAGAATAGAATGGTGGCTGCCAGGGATGGGGGGGCGTGGGGGAAATGGGGAGACGTTGGTCAAGGGGTACAAAGTTCCAGTTACAAGATGAGTAAGTTCGGAGCTCTAATGTACAACACAGTGACTGCAACAATACTGAATTGTGTACTTGCAAGTTGCTAAGAGAGTAAATCTTAAATGCTCTCACCACAAAAAAAAAAAAAGGTAATTATGTGAGGTGATGGATATGTTAACCAACCTTATTGTAATCATTTTGCAATACCTATGTGTATTAAATCATCACAATTTACACCTTAAACTTACACACTGTTATATGTCAATTACATCTCAACAAAGCTGGAAAAAACAAACCAAGGGCAGCCTCTCTCACTTTGCCCCCACCTTGTAGGTTTAAAGGTTACGTGTCCCTAGACCCAGGCTCTGCCTTCTGGTCAAGTTCCAGCTCACTGTGTGGTCAGCACAGGGAGGCAGGAGGGAGACACACAGGACGGGGAAACCATAGCCAGCAGACCCCAGACGCCTCTCCCACCTTCCACCTCAGCAGCTCGTGTTCCTAGCCTTTCTGTGGACCTCCCCTACGTCCTTACCTTGAGGTCTCAGGAGTCCCCCAGGCTCTCTGGCTCTGAGCCAGCCCTGGATAAATGCCCGAGTCAAAGGCGAACAGGCACAGCTCGGGGCAGGGCTCTGGACATCCTTTATTGAGGCCTTTGCAAGGTCACAAGAAGCCACAGTGAAGGCCAGGTTCTGCCAGGGCCTCTGCACTTCATGTTTCCTACAGAAGCCTGGGCCACCCTGCCTGCCTTTGGCTCACTCCAGGACGCCCTGAGGGATCTCTGACCGGCCTCAGCCCTCAGATGGGCCCTCACACACTGAACATGCAACGGAACTCTCCCCTCTGCTCCCCACATCATAGCTGCAGGGCTTGCAGAACAGGGGTCCAAGCATCTCCCACACATGGGCCCCAAATTTAGACTCTTTACTGGATCTCCTAATCAGATCATACATAGTCATTTTATCTTCTATGCCTAAACACAATTTTGTTAAATGTAAAATTTAAAACATGCTACCCACTTCTGTGACCCTGTTTAGCCTTTCTTCCATTTTTAATACACTGAGAACCTCAAAAGGATGCAAGGAACCCAGGCCACAGTCAGCCTCTGAGGGGCCCTGCAGAGAGCTACCCCACCTCTCTCAATAGCCAACCTGGGGCCACAGACACTATGTCACCCTCTGCTGGCAGTGAGATCCCTCCAACCAGAGCCAGGCACACACTGCACCCACCTTCATGATTTTCTCCCCTGGGTGGCTGTGCCCCGTCCCCCTAAACTTCTCTATGGCATCCTTTGCTCTGATAGTCCATTTCTCCACTCCCTGAGCCACCTCCCACCCCAAGCAGACCTGGACACGCCTCTTCGTTCCAAGCACTGAGCAGGTCCCATGCACAGGGTGGGTCCAGAGTGGCGTTCTCCAGTACAATAGCCACTCGGCCACATGGAGCCATTCCACTCTTGGAACGTGGCCAGTCCAAACTGAGATGAGCAGTAGGTATAAAATGTACACTGCATTTGGAACGCTTAGAATGCAAAATATTTCCATAATAACACTTTACATTACTTCTAGGTTGAAATGATAACATTTTGATATATTGGGTTAAATGATACATATTATGAAAATTAACATCACTTGTTTCTTTTCACTCTTTTAATGTGGCTGCTAGAAAACGTAAGGTTGCATATGTAGCTCACAGCCTATTTCTAGGGACAGCAGTAGGCTTGACTCTGTAGGGCTAGCAAATTTTTCCCTTAAAGGGTCAGAGGGTAAATATTTTTGGTTTTGCGGGCCGTACTCAACCCGGCCATCACAGCAGGAAAACAGCCACAGACAATACATACAGGAAGGAACGTGGCTGTGTTGCAATAAATTCAGATTTGTCCCTAGGCTAGAGTTTGCAGACCCCTACTTTAGAGTGTTACTATAAAAAAGGATCATTTCTGGAAAATTCCATTCTATTCATTTTCTCACAGGCCCTCAGGGAAAAACCACCTTCCATTCAACTGGAGGCGGGAAACACAAGTGGATTCAGGGCTCCCTGACTTGGAGGCTCCCGGGGCATCAAGGCAGCCCCTGGCAGCCCTGGGCTCAGCTGCCCCAGGGCACCCACCAACCACACTCACTTGGGCGTGTGGGCCTCGTCTATGCGGTGACCCAGCTGGAACTCGTGGGACTTGCTCCGATGCAGGGCCGTGAAACCCGGGATCAAGTGGATGAGCTTTCGGGAAGAGGGCGGTGGGGTCCCCGGAGGCTTCAGCTTGTTCTTCCTCCTCATGGGCGGCGTGCCTGGCGGGGTCACGGTGGTGACGATATTGGGGGTGCGCGGTGGGGTGCGGACCGCATGCCTTTGCCTGGGCGACGGGGGCAGGGAACGGTGGCCCGACTCCAGTGGCGGTGGTGGGCACAGGCCCGGGTAGGCGTCCACAGTGAGCCTGTCCACGTGCGTGTACACCGGGGCCCCGGGGGTGGGGCTGGCGTGACAGTAGTGCTGGACACACTTGGACTGGACCCTGGGGCTCTGGGAGAGGTGGGTGCGGATCCACGGGGTCGGCTCCGGGGGGCACACGGGATTGTTCTCCTTCCCCGTCTCTGTGGTGGGCCACTGGATGGTCCAGTCTTGTTTGGAGAGGTTGCCTCCTGAGTTGGAACAAAGAAGCAGAGAGACAACGGATAAGCCATGAGAATGCCAGGCAAGTTACACTATACATACATTATGACATATGCGCATTACACTGTACACATGCCACACCATGCACGTTACGGCGTATGCGCATTACACCATATACACACTACACTGTATGCAGGTTACAGCATATACACATTTACATAAATCCAACCACACCCACTTGGCCACTTCAAAAAGAGAATGAAATCCCTTTGTTGACCCTCTCACCATAACCCCCATTCAACATTGTCCCAGGATCAGGGAGCCCACAACCCAAATGTCCCCAAAAGCAAAGTTAATTCTTGCCTTTTGAGCTCCCAAGGTTCCTAGTTCCAGCAATTTCAAGGTGATTGACAGGATTCTCAAGGATAAACTTTCCCTTACACAGTATTTTAATACCTAACCCCATATGAGATACATGAATTCTGTGGAGGCCAAGCTCACCCCCCGTCATTCCCTGACTGCTTATTCAGCCACTGCACATTTCTTCCGGATAGACCATCACTGTGTGTTCGGTCATGCCTTCATTCAACAAGCACTTTCTGAATGTGCCGGGCTCTGTGCTTGGAAAACGTGCAAGAGACCACACACAGGCCAGGCCCAGGTCCCCTGGACTTATGCTCTGCCGAAGGAGAGACAGGAAAGATGAGAAATCTCACTCATGAAAGGATTTCAGGGGGCTGTCAGTGCTGGGAGGGAAATGCACAGAGAAGAGTACTGGCCACGGTGAGCATAAACAGCGGTACGTGCAACCACAGAACGCTACTCAGGCACCAAAGGAACCAACCTCCGATGCGCGCAACAACCAGGTGACGCTGCAGAGAATTATGCTGAGCAAAAAAACCAATCCCAAGAGGCTAAGGTATGACTCCATTTACGTACCATTTTTGAAATGACAACATATTAGAAAAGGAGGATGGCTGGGTGGTTGCCAGGGGTCAGGGACGGAGGACAGATGCAGGAGGGAGTTGGGAGTGGCTATAAAAGGACAACACAAGAGATGTTTACAGTGCTGGAACCGTCCAGTGCCTTCACTGTGGGGGTGGACATGTGAACCCACTCAGGTGATAAAACTGCACAGAACTAAACACACACACACATAAGTTTTGCAAAAACTTACTTTTTTGTAAAAAACTTATTTTCTGCAAAAAAAAAAAATTTGGAAAAACACATACTTCTGCAAAAAGTTATAATTGTGGGCCAGCCCCAGTGGCCTAGTGGTTAAGTTCAGCACACTCCGCTTCAGTGACCCAGGCTCAGGTCCCAGGTGTGGACCTACACCATTTGTCAGCCATGCTGTGGCGGCAACCCACATACAAAACAAAGGAAGATCGGTACAGATGTTAGCTCAGGCAGAAAGAGGAAGATTGGCAACAGATGTTCACTCACGGCCAATTTTCCCCATCCAAAAAAAAAAAAAAAAAGTTACCATTGGGAGAAACTGAGCAAACTGTACAGGGGATCATTATGGGCTGAATGTTTGTGTCTCCCCAAAATTCCTATGTTGAAATCCTAACCCCAGCTGACGGTATTAGGAGGCATCTGGAAGTGATTAGGTTGAGGTGAGGTCATGAGTGTGGGGCCCCCATAATGGGACTAGTGCCCTTCTAGGCAGATAAAGAGACACGAGAGCTCCAAGGGACGGCCATGTGAGGCCCCGAAGGGGCTGTCTACAAGCCAGGAGGAGGGCCCTCAACAAGAACCGAATCTGCTGGCACCTTGATCTTGGACTTCCAGTCTCCAGAACTGTAAGAAATCAATGCCTGTCGTTTAAGCCGCCCAGCCTGTGGGATTTGTTCCAGTGGCCCAGGCTAGGACAGGCTCTCTCTGTATTACTTCTCACAACTGCATGTGAGGCTGAAATGAGCCCAATAAAACTCTGAACTGAAAAAATTACAAATGAAAGAGTTGGAGGGGGCTTCCTTAGGTAGAGCGGTCAGCCCTCTAAGAAAGTGACATTCAAGCTGGCATCTGAGGACAAGGAGGGGCTCGCCATGCCAAGAGCCAAAGAAAGAGTGTGGCAGGTGTGGGGAGAGTGGAGGGGGACTCAAGAACCACGCACAGAGGTAGGAAGGGGCTTTTTTTTGAAGTCACACATCAGTTTATTAGAAAAAAATGGAGACATTGACAAAATCCCCACTGTCATGAATGCAGGTTGAGGTTTTCAGCCCTGATCAAAGCTGAGTCAAAAAATAAAAATAAAAAGTCCAACGGTGCATTACCGTTTCTCACTCACATGCTGGTTGGAATTTGGTCTTCACGAATAGACTCCCAAGCCGCAGCGTGCAGCCTTTCTTCCGTGCTAACAGACGTAAAAGTGTAAGGGTCAAGTCACACTGCACGTACAGGTTTCAAAACCAGCTAAATTAGGGCAGTCACTGTCCGAGGTCCCTTTTCTGGGTGCCTTCTCAAAGGCAGTATATGGTGCCAATGGGGTGAGTGGCTCAAGAAGAAGCTGAAAGGACAGGTGAGGGACAGACCTCCAGGCCCACGGTCCAAGGTTCAGTGTAGGTTTCCTACCAAGTTCATAGTGAAGCCGTTGAAGGGTTTTTTCCCCCAATGCCCCTGTACGTAGTCGTATATCCCAGATGTAAGTCCTTCTAGCTCTTCTGTGTGCGATGTCTCCAAAGCACGGCTTGATGAGCGGTGGTAGGTCTGCACCCAGGATCCAAACCGGTGAAACCCAGGCACCTAAAGTGGAGCGTGTGAACTTAACCAGTCAGCACAGGGCTGGCCCTGGAGGGCTTTGATCTAAAGTTCATTTCTCAAACATCACTGGGGCTGCCCCTGGGACAAGGAGAGCAGGGCTCCAGACAAGAGACAATGCTGGCTCCCACTTGGGTGGTGGCAGCAAAGATGGAGAGAAGTCAGCAGGGTGTCAATGGATGAAAAAGCAGAACCCGGCAGAAGGCGACCGAGTTGGCCCTCCTGTCATGGGCCAAGGAAGGAGATTTGGGGCAGAAATAAATTCCAACTCATGGCCGACTAGCAATAACAATAATAATTACCATAACGACCATAACGAGAGCTAATTTATAGAGCATTGGACAGCTGACAAAGTGCTTTCATGAACACTGACTCAGTGCCCTATTTTTAATTAAAACAACTCATTTTGTTATTACATATCCATTATAGAAAAATTAGAAAATTCAGATAAGGAAAGGCAATGTCGTTCTATAGCGTAGCCATCATCCCTATTAGCGTTTGGCTGTGGGGCTGCCAGATGGTTTGCTCTGCATTTTTTCTTTAAGAAATGCCGTAAGATCTTATTTAATGGCTTGTCATCTGCTTTCTTCGTTTGTTAGACTGGGACTCTTTCACATTTTTCTTAATCTTTGTAACTCTGTGTGCAAAGGGCCATTTGATCTCCACTTTGCAGAGAAGGAAATGGATGTGCAGAGATGAAAACGTGCCCAAGGTCACAACAGAGATGGGAACTGGCAGCTGGAATTCAAACCTAGAACCTCGGCCACCTAAACACCAGGGCACAGAGGCAAATGTGATGGAGAGCTGGGACCTGCATTCACTGAAGACCCTGGACCATGATAGTCAGCCAAATGGGAATAGAAGCCGGAGCAAGGGCTCATCTCTGACGAGTCTCCATTTTCCCAGACTTTGCCAGAACATTCTATCAAAGTCACCATCCTATGGTGTCTATTCTCAAATACTTACACATACACATTAACCCAGTGACTAAGAGAGCCAACTCTGGAATCAGATGACTTGGCTCTATTCTGGCTCCCCCGCTTACTGGCTGTGTGACCTTGGGCACTCATCTAACCTCTCTGAGTCTTAGCTTTATCACCTGTGAAATGCGGCAATAATAGGACCTACCTCAGAGGAATATTATGAGGATCAAATGCAATAACACAGTGATGTGCTGAACACAGTACCTGGCACACAGTGGGCGCTCCATAAATGTTAGCTACCCTTATTGTAATTCTCAACAGAATGGTAATATGGCGCCACCTTCCATTTAAAGAGTGTAGACTTATGCTGAGAGCTGTTCACGCAGCAGATGCCATCATCACTCTGTGTACCTCTAGGAAGCTGATGTCCAGAGAGGCTGAATAGCTCTGAGAGCCGGCGCCAGACAGAGAGTCAAGCCCAGATCAGCTTCTCCGTCTCCAGCAAGCTCTGGACTGATGTATTTGCTGAGGGAATACAAACTCATTGTCAAAGTAAAACATGCTTAAGAACATAAATCTATTCTTTAAGTCGTCTTAATCAGACACTGCACTCCAAGACCACAGAGAAGCCTTCTGGGCATTATCACTATGGCTCTTGCCCTCCCTGAGTGAAATGGAAAGAATCTGGTATTGAGACTCAGAGAGATCTGGCTTAGAACTCCAGTTCCACCACTGACCAGCTCTGTGACCTTGGGCAAGTTACGTGACCTCTCTGAGCCTCAGTGTTGGAGTTTGTAAAATGAGAATGATCGTGGCTTCCTTGGAGGGTGCCATGAGGGCTGAATGCATTCAATCACTCATCCAAGTATTTCACAAATATCTGAACGCTTCTCATGCACCAGGCACTGTTCTAGGCACTGGGATACAGCGATGAATAAAAGAGACCAAGGTCCCTGTCCTTGGAGGGCTCATGTTCTCAGTGGGGAAACGAAAGAAAAACAGAAGAACACATAAATGACATATAATATATTACGGGTGAAATTTCATCTATAGTCTCTTATCTATGATGTATCAGTGATAATAAGTGCCATGGAGGAAAAGAAAGCTGGGCATGTGTACCAAAAAAGAGTGCTTGGGGGCTACTTCAGTCAGAAAAGGATGAGGAGGTGACAGTGGTCACCTGAGCAAATATCAGAGTGAAGCAAGGAGCAAGTTAATGAGACCAACTGAGTCAAGCCGTCAGCACAGAGCCTGGGCCACCACAATGATGCAGACAATGGGGAGGTGATCGAGGACGACGAAGATATCAATTCTAGATGCCTGAGCCTCATCCAATTTGCTCCCCAGACATTCGCTGTGCCAGCCCCTGGGGTTGGGTGTCTGTCTTTCTCCTGCTCTCAAGGTGCTCAGTCTGGAGGGAAGACTGACAATGAAATAAGCACTTAGTGCAATTCCACTCCCAGGCAGAGACGCAAAGGAAATGAGAGCAGGCACTTAAATTTGTGCGTGAACGCTTGTAGCAGCACTAGTCACAACAGCCAAAAGGCGGAAACAACCCAAACATCCCTTGATTGAGAAATGGAGAAACAAAATGCAGTATGTCCACGCGATGGAATATTATTCAGCCATAAAAAGGGATGAAGTGCTGACACATGCTACAATTTGGATGAACCTCAAAAACATGATGCTATGTCAACAAATCCAGGCACAAAAAGTCACATAGTGTATGATTCCATTTATATGAAGTGCCTGGAATAAGGAAATCTATAGAAACAGAAAGCAGACTAGTGGTTGCCAGGGGCCAGGGGGAGGAGGGGATGGGAGCAACTGCTTAATGGGTACAGGATTTCCTTTTGGGGTGATAAAAAGGTCTTGGAAGTTGATAGAGGCGTGTTTGCACAACATAGTGAATGCACTGAACGCCATGGAAATGTTCACTTTAAAATAGTTAACTGTATCTTCTGTGAGTTTCACCTCCATTAAATAAACAAATAAGTACTCATGATACAGAACAGGGAATCCGATGTCAGAGAAGGAGCAGGTGTGTGAGAGCAGAGGAGGGGAACCGGCTTTCCGTGGAGGCGTGGGGAGAGGCGTCCTGGAGGAGGCGACGCCGAAGCCCAAACCTGGAGGATGAAGGAGCTTCCCGGGACTTTGGAGAACAGCAAGTAGCTCAGTGTGGCTGGAGCTATTCTGAGGGAGGAAGAAATTCGAGCCAAGGCTGGAAAGAAGGGAAAGGAGGACCATCCAGTAATTTGCTGTCTGAAGACGAAGGGGATGCTGAGAGGCAGGGGTCAACATGACGGATCCCCCGCGACTGGCCTCCTGCAGAGTTCCTGGAAACCCACGGCAGCCGAGGACTCACGGCCATCAGACCCCATAACAGGTGAGGTAGAAGCTCTGGTCCGCCCCATCACGCACCTGTAGACTCAAGGCTTGGACCCCAGCCCCGTGGTCATGCCAAGGCAGGGGCTGGCTCTCCCCCAACCACAGATGACAATGGGATGGAAGTCAAGTTCCTGCCTGGCCACACCGCTATATCCACAAGGCTTGGACCCCATGCCAAGGCAGGGGCTGGCTCTCCCAATGGACAAATATTGGGAAGTGGTTTGGGGCTGGAGACCAAAGTTCTGCCCATCATATCGCTGTTCTATCCCAGCCCCTGATCACACCAGTGGAGGGACTGGTGCATCCCTGATCATGTGGCTTAAAAACCACATAGCACCATGGGTGGGGTCCATTTGCCACCAAGTCCTACTGGACCCCAGGGTGCCAGCCCAGAGTAGGCCCACCTGCTCCCCTTCCTGTCCCCTTGTGATTAAAGTTGTCCCAGAGACCCTGGCACATAGGCTGTGTGGACATCTGTTCTTGCTGCTCAACAGGACCCACTGTGTGTAGGGGAGCAACACAATCAGACAGGCATTGTAGAAAGATGTATCTGAGGATACACACAGCGTGGAGAAAGGATGGGACAGGTCAAGGGCAGCAGCAGGAGCCCAGGCTGAGGGTTGGAGCACAATCCAGGGTTGTGGTAGCAGAGATGGACAGAAATGGATCGACTAGATATAAGGCAGGAGGAAAAAATAGGTAATGTTTATTGAGAACTTACTATGTACCTGACACCATTGCGCCAAGTAATTTACTTGTATCAAATTATAGAGCCACACAACAATCCTACGAAGTACACAAAAATTACTCTATTTTATAGACGAGGAAACTGAGGCACAGAAAGGTTAAGTGACTTGCTCAAGGCCACGCAGCAGGAAAGAAGGACAGCGGGGGTTTGAGTCTGCACCCTAAAGCATGATGCTAAACCAAGGTTGACGTCCTGGTTTCCTGCTGGGGTCATACGGTGGCTGGTGGGAAACTCAGCGTAGAGGAGGTGGGGAGCTGGGCCACACAGGCTGAGCCTGAGGTTCCTGCAGGACATCCTGGCAGAGATGCCCGGGATGCAGGAGGATGTCAGCTGCTCCTCCCTCTCCCCCGGAATCCTGGGACTCCTCTTCGGAAGAAGTTATTTTTCTAGCCAGCTTGTTGGTCGGAGATTAAAACTTCCGGAATCTATCCGAGAGCATCAGGCTCATCTTAGGTTTGTTTTTTCACAAAGGCATGACCTGCTTTAATCACGGTGACCTTCTGTCTCCTCTCCCTTCTAACCCCTGACTCTCCAGAGCAGACATCATGGCCTTCAAGTTCAGGTCAGGAGGGAGGGTAACACGCACATACCCACTCCCGGCTCCCTCGGAACGACGAGGGACTCCTCCACATTTGAAGACCCTCTTTCTGAATTGAAAGGACAAGAATTCATTCTGAGCAAACATCAAGCAAGGAAGTAGGGGTTTTATGACGCACCGAACACCCGAACTTTGAACCGTGATGCTTAGAAATTAACTTGTCCCTACCTTTCCTCACTGTGACTCAGTTTCTCCACCTGTAAAAGGGGGGAAACATCGGAGCTTCCCCTAGGATTGTGCTGAGGATGAAATAAAGCCGTGCAAGTAAAGCGTTTAGCGTCATCTCTGGCACACAGTCAGTGTCGCATCGATGTTAACGTAAAATGGGAGTAAAACCTCCTGTTAGGTGGTGCCGTGAGGATTAAATAAAATAAGCAATTGGCTTGCGTTCAGGGCCTACATCCCTGACCTTGACCTTGCCAGGTGCTATCCCCCTACAGAAAGCAAACCCATCGCATCAAAAGCCACTGAGTCCTATTGCGGTTGAATTGTGTCCCCTAAAAAGATGTGCCGAAGTCCTCACCCCCAGTGTCTGTGAATGTGACCTTATTTATAAATAGGGTCTTTGCAGATGTAATCAAGTTAAGACGAGGTCATACTGGATTAGAGTGGGCCCTAAATCCAATGGCTGGTGTCCTTATAAGAAGAGGAGAGCACACGCAGAGGAGAATGCCATGCGAAGATGGAGGCAGACGTTAGAGTGATGCAGCCACAAGCCAAGGAACACTGAGCATCGCCAGCCACCTGCAGAAGCAAGAGAGAGGCCTGGAAGAGACTCTCCCCTCAAGCCTTCTCGACTCTGACTAAACATGGCCCTGCCCGCATCTTGATTTTAGACTTCAAGCCCCCAGAACTGTGAGGAAATACATTTCCGCTGTTGTAACCACCGAGTTTGTGGTGGCTTTGTCACAGCAGCCCTTGGAGAGTAACAGAGCCCTTAGCCAGGAGTCAAGGACATTTGCTGAAGACAGACAGGGGAGTTATGACACAGTCAGCACTTGGAGGGTACCTGCCAGACCCAGCGAGGCAGCCAGCACTATCTCACCTGCCCAGTAAGGTGGGCGTTACTGATTCATTTCATAAAGGAGTCCTGGATGAGTGACAGGACTGGGCCAACATTCCACAGTTGGTAGTAATCTACACCCTCACTCTTCTGCCTTTATCACACAGCATCCCGCAGGTGAGCTGTAACCCACTGCCCCCATAGCCTACGGCTCCTCCACACACACACACGCACACACACACGGCCCTCCACGGGGTTCAGGAAGCACTGAGCTGCCCCAAGAACCCCTGTTTTAAAGTTGTTTCAAAGTCTGAGAGATGAAAAGAGAGGAAGGAAAGCTTTGCCCCCTCCCCAATTCCCTCCTCCATCCAATGCTCTTCCTCTCCACCCCTATGTTTCACAATCAGAAGTGTGGGGATGAAGAAGCAAAAAGTCTCATTTCATTATCCAAACTGCCAACTGCTCAGTTGACGGGGATTGGACTTCTCTCTGCCGAAGCTTCAGAAGTGTTTCACTGACGGGCTGTCTTACGGCAACTCTTCCCTCTCTCTTTTGATCCTCTTTTTAATAAAGTCTGAGGGAAAAAGGTAATTTTTCATTTTAAATAGGGAAGGCGTGGTACCAAGGTGCTCTGGGGGTTATTAATCATAGCCCTTGCTATCTTGTCATCCGTTTCTGGAAAATCATTTTATTTCAAGTCTTGAAATGGGTGGGGAGAAGGGAATAGGTTTTAAGAAATGAAAGGTCTGAGGATTGATTAAAGACATTTCAAGGTGTAGGGCTTTTTCTTGTGACATTCTCTGATAAGGGACGAAGAGAAATAAAAGCCATTCTCAAAGGCGAAAACGATTTCAGAAAGTCTAGGCAAGTGTCTCACTTCTTTGTCCCTTCCCATTAAAACTGTATAAACAGGCAAATGTGTGGCTTAGAATTTGTCTGAATTTCCGAGCCAGCATCAGAACACAGACATGCTTCAGCCCCTCAGGGGCACAACCGGCAGAGTCTCCTATTCCAGAATCACCCCTGCTTGTAACTTCTCTGACTCTTTCAAAGCACTTGTTAGTTTCATCTTCATAACTTTGCGGAAGGAAACAGAACTTTTAGGCACTGGTTGAATCTATCAGACTGAAGTCATTGGTGGAACAAAAATTAGGTTTTACTTTAATCCTCATAACTTTCAGATGCTGGTTGAAAATATTTGACTGGAGTCAGTGGTAAAGCAAAAAGTAAAATAGTAACAAAAACAATTACTGTTAACACTAAGAACATTTACTATTTATTGAGCAGTTACTATGTGCTAGATAGCCTTCTAAATATTTTATATGCATCACTTCACAACATCCTCACATGACCCTCTGAAGAAAATTCTGCTATTGAGTCCATTTTGCTGCAGAAGAAATGAAGGATTATCCGAGAGATTGAGTTGCCCAAGGTCACAAAGCTAGTAAGTGCCTGAGTGGGGTTTCCAACCCAGGTCTGTACTGCTCACCATCGAGCCTTTGCCAGGATCCTCTCAACGCCCTCGGGAAATGAGAGACCCATCCAGAAAGCCCTTGAAAGCCTGAACCATTTTACACAGACCTTTTGGCTCAGCACTTCTGATCCTCCAAAAGTCAAACATGACACTCATTTTAGCCACGATCCCTGAAAGAGTGAAACCTGAAAGCCAGGAAGAATTTTCGAGTTCCTAGATTGTAGCACTTGCGAAAAGAAGCAAATAAGGACAAATAGAAAACACACAGTTGCCAAAGCAATTCGACATTGGCAAGAATCTTAATCTAAGACCTCATTAATGAGCCTGGCATCCAGCCAGACAGTGGGTCCCACTGGGCATTGTCCCGGCCCCAGGACGTCCCCAAGTAGAAGCGAACAAATGTACTGACCTCAGTCTGTGCAGGTCATCGGGAGACGGGATGGGACAGGGGGCTCGGCTCTGACCCCGTAAGCTTCCCAGGTCCTGCTTTACAGGTCATCTGAGATTTTGTCACCCCCTGGGGGAGATCTGACGAGATTAACCTTCAGTCACCAACTTTAGGGGAGCTTTTCTTTTTTTTAAACTGAGGTGAAATTCACATGAACCATTCTAAAGGGTAGAATTCAGTGACATTTAGTACATTCACAATGTTGTCTCTATTGATTCCAAGAAATTTTCATCACCCCAAAAGAAAATCCCATACCATTAAGCGGTCACTCCCCATTCCCCACTTCTCCCAGCCTCCAGCAACCACTGGTCTGTTTTCTGTCTGTATGGATTTACCTATTCTGGATATTTCTTATACGTGGAATCATATAATATGCTGTCTTGTGTGACTGGCTGCTTTCACTTTGCGTAATGTTTTAAGGTTCACCCATGTTGTAGCATGAATCAGAATCTCATTCCTTTTTACGGCTGAATGATACTCCACTGTATGGAGAGACTACATATTGTTTATCCATTCATCAGCTTGATGGACATTTAGGTTCTCTCTGCCTTTGGATATTATGAAAACAAGTATTGGTTTGAACACTGCTTTCAGTTCTTCGGGGTGTATACCTAGGAGGGTCATATGGCAACTCTGTGTTTAACCTTCCGAGAAACCGCCAACTATCCTCCACAGCAGCTGCACCATTTTATGTTGCCAGCAACATACAAGGGCTCTGATTTCTACAAATCCTTGTCAACTCTTGTTACTTTTCTGTTTCATTATTTTGCCATCCTAATGAGTGACTCAGAAAGCACTTTAACAATGGCCAAAGCTAACATTAGTTGAGGGCTTACTGTGGGCCCAGATTCTGCACCACCCGCTCTCATCCTCACGCCTTATTTCATTTAATTCTCACGACATCCCCAGGAGGTTGGTGAGGAAAGTAAGGCTTTGGAAAAGCTGAAACACTTGCTCAAGGCCAAGAGCCAAACCCTGGTGGTCTGACCACAGAGCATGTTCTCTTGGCTGCTGTGGGACAAATGGCACATCTGGATTAATCCTCACAGCCACCCAGGGGAGTACGTATGATCAGCCCCATTTTTCAGACGGAGAAACTGAGCCTCAGAGATGAGTAGGGACTTTCCCCAGATCCACCCATCTAGAAATCTCCAGGTCCATCCAACTCCAAACCCCATGGGCTTTCTCCCCCACTGTGTAAATATTCTTTTATAATGGTTAGTGTTTTAATTGTCAAGTGCAATTATAATTGTCACTGAGCTGCTTCCAGTCTCTGGAAGGAAGAGAGCAATTGCCACTATGCTGGACATTTTAAACCAAAAAAAGCCCTACCTAGTTAACAGCATGGTTAGAGTCTACATAAGGAATACGGCAATAAAACATCTCCCAGGGCATCTTGAGGTTTGATAGAGCAGTGAGCAGCAAGCCCTGGAAGCAACGACTGAAGCCCAAGCTCACACGAGTCCAGATCTGGGGGCTCAAGGATGGAGGCAAAACTTAGGATACTGTCATCAACACGGACCCCAAGCACGTCCACGTTGCTGGTGGTAACTGGGTCCAACACTGGAACCATGGTCTCCTCAGAACCACGGTTCCGAACCCCGGTGACAGCACATCACACTGCAGCTCTGAACAGCCTCATATGGACGGAGGGCAGAGGGGAC
This sequence comes from Equus caballus, assembly GCF_041296265.1. NCBI lineage: Eukaryota > Metazoa > Chordata > Mammalia > Perissodactyla > Equidae > Equus > Equus caballus. The sequence continues at coordinate 18,050,800 of NC_091691.1, read as the reverse complement.
GGCACCGTGCGCTGGACGCCAGGATTCCTGGGTCCCACGAGGCCATGGACGCAGCCCTCCCCCTCCCTTCCCACAGCACTGGGTGCTCATCACCCATCTCTAGTCACAACCTCCACCCTACTACCTTCTCTTTCCTTCTCCTCATGTTTTATGCTCCTTGTGGCCCTTAGCACTCAGTGGAATTATTTTCTTATATAATCAATTCTCATTATTCGCATTATGTTCTATAAAGTCTCTGCAAAGACTGAATTAGTGAATACTGAACTATTGCTCCTAGTGGAAACATATGGTCAGGTTCCTATGAGCCTCTGGGCACATTTTCATCAACTGATCCATACATGATCTTGTTTTCTGTGTGTTTCCGTTTAAAGACACTTTACCTAATATGTATATTGTTAATTCATTAACATTGAACTCACAGCCAACAGCACTGTCCCTCATGCCTGAACGAAGCTTATCTCATACCCATACTCCCTCCATAAGACACATCACAGCCTTCTGTGCTCGGAAGCACTGGTGAGCACTTCAGCACTATGCTCAGGGGTCATTTTAAACAGTGAAATCACCAACAAAGAGCACAAAAAATATGAAAACATGGCACTAAATTTAAGACTGCAAAAAGGACACTTGTTTACAGCATGACAGCAGAAACCAGAAGGCAGAGCATGGCCTTGTTTGACCTCAAATGAAAACAGGTGTATCAGGCAACTCAGTTTTCACTACCCTGAACATGCAAGTATTGGTTTGGGGGTTACAGATGAATACTAGCAAATAGGCGAGTTCGCAAATATGGAATCCGTAACTGATGAGTATCAACTGCATTTATCAGTTGATTTGTTTATCATCTGCCTCTGCCTCCCCCCCACCCCCAACTCCCAGGGAAAACGAGCTCTAAAGCAGAGGCCTGGGCTCAGTTTCTCGCTATATCGCCCAGCAGCTAGCACAGTGCCTGGCAACAAATAAATATAGATTTTTTTTCACAACATATGTGTATGTCAAATCATCAGAGGGGCCGGCCTGGTGACTCAGTGGTTAATTGTACACGTTCTGCTTTGGCAGCCTGGGGTTCACCGGTTCAGATTCCGAGCTCAGACCTACACACCGCTTGGACAAAGTAGAGGATGATGGGCACGGATGTTAACTCAAGGCCCATCTTCCTCAGCAAAAACAGGAGGATTGGTGGCAGATGTTAGCTCAGGGCTAATCTTCCTCAAAAAAAAATTACATTGTACATCTTAAATTTAAACAATCTTATTTGTCAATTATAGCTCAATAAAGCTGGAAAAAATTTTTAATAAATATAGATATTTTTGTCGTGATACAAAAACTATGTGTTGCTTCAATACATATTTGTCGAATTAATCAATTCTTGAGCACTCATAGGTTCTAACTGCCAGGACTGATCACATTATTTGTACCACGCATCCTGAATTCAGGCAAGAAATGAGGTGGGAAATGCCTTGCATTGCCAAAATTCCATTCATGCCCAGGGCTGCCCTGGATGGAGAAAGTCTCGAGAAACAAAGGCCTGGTGACCAGAGAAAGGGGCTAGGAGGGGTTCTATCTTGATCCCGCCTCCCTCTGATTCTACATCCTCTGAGAAACAGCGGGGCCTCTGCCTGTAGAAGGATGGGCTGCCCCCTGGGCCTCTGAGGGAGGAGGTGCGAAGCTGGGGAGGCCATCCGGCTCAGACCGGCTCCCAGGGATGCGGCAGGAGAGAGTCCGCACTGGGAGCAGCCACATCAGAGATGGATGACCTCCGAGCCTCTTCTAATTCCAGAACCCTCTGCTGCTCCATCACTCTGCCTCCTTTTGAGTGACAGGCGTTATATTAGTTTTATAACCTCTTGCGTTGGCAAATTCGGGAAGGCTGAAAGCAGCATTAGATGACCTTATGTGCTGCGAGGCACCCTATTTTCATCTCCAGACAACTGACTTGGGAGCGGGTTTTCTCAAGCCTTCCGTCTTTTCCCTCATCATGTGGATTCGGTGGGGCCGGCGTCGGCCCTGATTTCTCCCCCAGTTTCTCTCTACGGGGACAACACTTGCGAAGGCTTTGGAGCCTGGTGTGGCAGGAGGTAAATTTGTTCAGGTTACCCACATAGTCTTGATGCAGAGGCAGAGGGAAACGAGGATGCTTCCAGGAAAAAGGTGCTGGGTTAACTTTTTTTATCCTCCTTCCAAGGCAGACATCTCCATGGGGGCTTTCCCAAGACATCTGGATTTAGTGCCTCCTGAGATAACTCCTTGCCACAGGACGGCAGAACCCAGCTGGGTCTGAATCTTGGCTCTACCACTCAATAGCTGTGTGACCTGGGGTAAATTGCCTAACCTATCTGAACTGCAGTTTGCACATCCAAAAAGAGAATTATAACAGTATTCACTTATCACAGGATTGTTTCGAGAATTCATGAAAACAAAGGATGTTGCAATCTGTCGGCCAAAGTTGTTACTATTATTGTTAACTGTAATTCTGTTCCCTTCCCCAGGCAGCTATGTACATGCATCTTTTGATTAGACACCTACTAAGCACAGGGCACTGGAATCCCCAAGATGGATGGCTTCTCTAGCCACACAGAATTTACGCCCTACATAGCAGATGATGAAGACTTAGCATGAAAAAAAATGAAGATAGCTCATTAATAATTTTTATATAGACTACATGTTGAAAGGGTAATTTTTTTTTAAATATTGGGTTAAATAAAATACATTGTAAAATTTAAAGTCATTCCTCAAAAGGTTAAACCCAGAATTACCATGTGATCCAGAAATTCCACTCCTAGGCATATACCGAAAAGAATTGAAATCAGGGGCTCAAACAGATGCTCGTAAAGCAGTGTTCACAGCAGCATTATCCACGATGACCCAAAGGTGGAAACAACCCAAGTGTCCATCAATGGATGAATGGATAAACAAATGTGGTCTATCCGTACAGTAGAATATTCTTTAGCCATAAAAAGGAATGAAATTCTCATACGTGCTACAACATGGATGGACCTTGAAAACATTATAACCAAGTAATAGAAGCCAGTCACAAAGGACAAATATCATTATGTTTCCCCCAAATGAGGGATCTAGACTATCAACTTCATAGAGCCAGAAAGCAGAATAGAGATCCCCAGGGGCTGCGGTTGGTGAATGGTTAGAGTTGCCGTTTGGGAAGATGAAAACAGTCCTGGGAGGGACAGTGGCGCTGATTACACAACACCGTAAATGTACTTAATGCCACAGAAATGTACACTTAAAATGGTAAATGCTATGTACATGTCACCACAATTAAAAAATTGTCACCTGTTTCTTCTTATGTTTTTTAATGTGACATCTAGAAGATTCTAAATTACATACATGGCTCGCTTTATCTTCCCCTCAGACGTATAACCTCCAGCACGGATCTAAAAGAGGAGGCCGGCATTAAACATGGAACCACGCTTTAATTATCTAGTTACAACAGAACAGAGGGAGCTGAGGGCTGGGGAGAGGCTCTTTGAGGAGTAACCTTCGAGCTGGGATCTGGAGGGTGAGCCATGGTTAATTAGGAAAAGAAAGGGGCACACATGCCCCAACCAGAACCAGCAAGTCCAAGGATGGGACCCACTGGAGGAAATGCAAGGGACCACTGGGGCCAGAGCACAGACGATGCAGGGGAGGGGGGACCCGAGACAGGGAAAGGCAGGCAGGGACCTGCAGGCCACAATGGGAAGCTGAGGATTCAACCAGAGGATGGTGCCATCTGGGAGCTCATGGCACTGGTGACCGCTCCCTTAGGAACCAAGGCCACTGCATTTGAGTTGGGGACGTGAGCTGTCCATGTCTGCATATGAACTCCTGGAGGACAGAGGCCAAGTCCCGGCATTTTCCATCTCAGCCCCTGGCACAACACTGGCACCAAGAAACCTCTGCTGGCTTGATCTGAAGGAGGCCAACACAACTGGGGCCATCCCTCTCGCAGCTAAGCTCTCAGGGCACCCAGCCTGCCACAGGAGCCCAGACACCACATTGATGGTGCTTCCACGGGATATTTCCGAAAGGAGAAGCTGCTAAGCCCAGAGATAAAGAACAAATGCAAAACTAAATGTACCGCCCCAGGTCTAAACAATAATTAAACCTTTTAAACTGATAAAAATCATAGACAGAGATGAAACTAAGTGTGTCCAGATATTATCAACGGAGATGCTCACCATTAACATCACCCCCTCCCTAGTTACTACCCCGTAGGGCAGTCTGATGCTGATGGATAAGGCAAGAGCTTGAGTTGTTCAGTGGCTTATTCGTCCCACAAATATTTACTGAGCACTCACTATGGAGTGAGCGCTTGCGAGGTGCTAGAAGCCTTGGTTAGCTTCTTGCCAACTGTAAACGGACCATAACTCCTGTCTTAGACCTGCAATAACTCCTCTCACACTGCAGGAGGAACTTCTGGCTGGCCTAGGACCAAAGGTTAATAAGGAAACTAACATTTTTAAAGGACCCACCACGCACCAGGAGCTGTGCTGGTATGCTGCCCGTACTATCTCATTTCAATTCTCGCAGCAACACCGTGAGGTGGAAACTATTATTCGCAAGGAACAGGTGAGACTGGGGGCGGGGGGGGGGGGGGAGGGGGGGGCAGCTCTAAGTTTTACTTGTGGCTGATAAGGAAGAAGTGGGAGAAGTTCAACTCAGCAAGAAAAGGAAGAAAACTGAGAAAGGGTGTAGGTGAGAACGGGAACAGGACAGCCAGTTTCCCTCCGGGTATCCTACAGGCAGTGCCAGCAGTTGAGGAGTGAAAGGAATAATGGGGGGAAATGCTAATGCATTTTTGAAAGAAACACGATGGATAAAATGGATTCACCAATGACTGAACTCAATAAATATTTACTGACCCTACTATACGCCAGACGCTGGGCTGTTCCGTGTGCAATACACAAGGAGAGTAATACACAAGGACAGTGACAACGATCACAGTTACCCTCCATTAAGAGTTTAGTCTGCACCAGGCATTATTCTAAATACTTACATCACCTAATCCAGTCCTTACAATGGTGCTACAAGGTAGATACTAATGTTGTCCCCACTTTATAGATGAAGGACGAGGACGATGTGGCCCCTGACCCCAAGGCCCCCTAGTGGAGGGGGGACATAAAGTGCCAGGAAGCAGCTTCAACACCACATAGTTGCTTTAGGCAAGACACCAGGCAGCACGATGATGACAGTCAGGATGGGGGTGGGGTTTAGACCCTGACTTCGCCTCTCTGAGCCTGTTTCCTCATCTGTAAATGGGGATGGTCCCACCTACCTCGTGGGCTTGTTTTGAGTGTCTAGTAAGTTAACATGCACAAAATACCCATCCCAGTTCTGGGTCTGTCCATGACGGAGAAAGCCCGCCTTAGGAGGCTATCTTTCCCAACGATTACAGCCAAAAACTCAGGGAAAAATGCAAAAAGCAACTACCCGAGGGCTCAAACAAGCACAGAACGGCAGGCGAATGGGAGGAGGGAAATAAAAACGTGAAGAGTGATCAAGGCGGCAGTGGTGGTTTCCTTCATCTCCAAGCTTCGCCCTGAAGGTTGGAAGAATCTAGGAGCGGGGCCCTGGGGGCCCTGGGGGCCCTGGGTGTGGGAGCCAACATTCCAGAGTAGCCCACTTTCTGGCCAGAGGACCAGGAAAGGGGGTCCCGAGAGCTGGAAAACGTGGGGGAAATCTTCATTTCTTTTCTCTTTTTCCTCTCCCAGCTCTGCACCCAGGTCATCCCAGCCACAATATGTCACTCACATGACACAAAAACAACACAGGATCTATGACTCCAAGAGAAAACCCATCCCTTTGGATAAAGAAACCAGGAATAAGAGCCGGTGTTATGTGAATAACATGAGGGAGAATCCATGGGTTTTTCTTCTCTCTCTCTTCTCTCATCGCTCCAGCCCAAGGACAGGAGCAGTCACTCAGAAGTGTGCGACCGGACAGGAGGCTAAAACTCTGAGACAACTCCATCTTTCTGGCCGGAAGAAGGAGAATGGAGCTCCTGGGAGCCAGACAATGTGGAAGATACCTTGGAGAAGGGGCTCCCTAAGTCGTGTGTAACACCGCACACGCTCAGGCAGACCCAAAGGAGCATAGCCAGACCTTTGAGAAACGATCCGGTGTTAAACTGCCAGCCACAGAAGGCAAGACAGAGCTCACAGCCTGAACCTAACCAGACTGATTGCTTCAGAAAAGCAAAACAGAACAAACAAAAATCAGCCTTCTCCAAAAGAGATGTTGAATCTCATAACAAATATTCCAAATGTCCAGGAAGTATCATAAAACTACCGCCATGTTGACTGATGTAAGGATACACAAGACAACCACAAGCAAAGAAGGACAGAGAAAACCCAGACCAAAGCAGACTCCTAACAAACGATAACGTTCTACTTGCTCTGACGTTTAGGAAAGGTTACGGCTTGGGGATTGCTTTTCCACGGGGAGAGAATTGTTCCAACCATATATGAGACTTCCAGGTCATCCTCAGCATCCACCACCATGCCTGCGTCTTTATACAAAGCACAATATGAAAACCTAGTCCCCGCCCTCTGGGTCCTTATAATCTAAGGCTGATTATAAGGATATAAACAATCAAATGGAATTAAGAAACCAAAACGCGTGGTTTCTAATTATGTACATCAGCTTTCGGCTCAAACATCAAGCATGCTTCCTTGACCAGCTTATCTGGGTTGGTCCCTGCCGCTTGTTACTCTCCATCACTGCCTTCCCACTTAGCACAAGTTTAAAAAGTGTATTTCAGCGGTTTTTCATTTTATCGTTGCTCTTCTCTCTATGGATTGTAAGGTCTCTGCAGATCAAACTGGTCCTGTTCAGCCCAGGCTCTGTAGCTCTCAGGAGATGCCTGGCACAGAGCGGTCACTCAAAGATGTTGGAATGGATGAATAAATGGACAAATGAGAGAAAGTAAGGGAACCAATCAGTCGATTGGTGGGTTAGTCAAAGTGAAGTGCAGACGAAATTTAGGAACGGAAGGTAAGTAAACCACGTGATTAGGCATAAAAAGAAGCTTTCGGGTGAGCAGAACTGTCGGCCTTCCCCAAAGCAGACTAGTGAGAAAGACTGTGATCCCCAGATCTTTATTGATGGGCTAGACTCCTCCGTCTCAGACAGATGGAATGGGGATAAACTGCAACAGAAGATTCCTGAAACACCTGTCAGCTCACTGATAAGTGTCTGTTCTTTGTAATCACCTGCACATGGGGAAGCAGCCATTTTAAAGACGCAACTTCCCAATATTTCACCAACTGCTAAAGTCAGACCACGGCTCTGGGACGGGAACCGCAATGGAGGAGTCTCAGGGAGAGATGGCAGACGGACAGGTGTCTTTCTGGTGCTGTCACGTGGAAGAGGAATTGGACTCGTCCTAAGACGGTTTCAGGTCTCAGAGCTAAAACCAATAGGAGGAAATTAAAGGAAAGCAGAATTGGCTTAGCATGAGGCAAATGCTAATAGTCACTACAAGCCCCTCCAAAAAAAGAAGTGGGTGACCTCATAAAGTTGACAATTCCCTGGATCTAGAAGGTTTGGAGGAAAGGCTGAATAACCAGAAATTTACAGACAGGATTGTTCATTGGATGGGAGATGGGACTAAATCTATGTTTCCCAAACTGTGTGCCATGGAATATGAATCTTGAAGGTAAATTTGAGGAAGACTACATGTTATACCCCTCTATTGGAGAGTCACAAAGCACATTAGCATATTAAAGGCTCTGATAAGTCCTGAAGAGTAGGACTTGAGCTCTATGAAACTCAGCGTTTCTCAAACTCATTTGATCACGGAATCCAAAACGCCTAACTTCCAGCACACGTGGGTGCAATGAATGTTCTACAGAACACATTTCAAATAACCTGGGCTAGGAGATAACTCACACCTCAACTTGAATGTTCTGATTCTCTCTCCTTTAAAAAGAAAGGAGTGTCGGAGGCTGGAAGCTCTAGGTGAGCGGATCTCAAATGAGAGCACACATCTGATTCCCCAGAGGGTTGTTAAACGCTGACTGGGGGGCCCACCCCCAAGGTTCCGATGCTTCGGCTCTGGGGTGAAGTCCGAGATTTGGCGTCTCCAACAAGTTCCCAGTTGCTGGTGATGCTGCTGGTCCAGCCTGTGAGATTAAGACCGCTCAGTGTTTCAGCCAACCTCAAGAGGGGAAACTTCCTCCTCTCACTGCGAGCCAGTCTCCACGCCCTTACAATTCTGACCTTTTCTTCTCACGCCATAAACGGGAGATCCGGAGGTAAGGCAGAAGAGGAATCTGACCCTTGATGATGTAGATACAGCCTGCAAAGCTGTCCCCCGCCAGTCATGGCGACCAGAGAAAACCCAGGTGGCATTACCAGAGGGGCTGATAACCGCCAGCCCCACTCAGATCTTTCAGGTTCTAATTCAACCACATATGTGCTTCCACCCACGCTGTCTCATTTATCCCCTTCAGCAACCTGGCCAGGCAACTACCATGATTCCCTTTTTACTGAGGGTGAAACTGAGGCTCAGAGAGGTAAAGTGGGTTGGCCAAGGTCACACAGCAGAAAGAGGCAGAGTTGGAATTTGGACCCAGATCATTGGAGCCCATGATCCGAACTCTTTCTACTATGTGACTTTCTTCTTGCCAACTGGCATGCCATCCTCTTTCCTATCCTCCAATGCCTATCTTTAGATTGGGAGTATATTTTTTTTGAGGTCACATTGGTTTATAACATTATATAAATTTCAGGCGTACATCACTATATGTCAACTTCTGTTTAGCCTACACTGTGTTCACCACCCAAAGTCTAGTTTCCATCCATCACTGCACACATGCTCCCCTTTACCCCTTCCCCTGCTGGTAACCACAAATCTATTCTCTGTATCTATGTGTTTGTTTGTTGTTGTTGTTTTATCTTCCACAGATGAGTGAAATCATGTGGTATTTGTCTTTCTCCATCTGACTTATTTCACTTAGCTTAATACCCTCAAGCTCCATCCGTGTTGTCACAAACGGCAAGATTTCATCTTTTTCATGGCTGAGTAGTATTCCATTGTATATAGACACCACATCTCCTTTATCCACTCATCCACTGATGGGCACGTAGGTCATTTCCAGGTCTTGGCTACTGTGAACCATGCAGCAACGAACACAGGGTCCATATGGGAACATATTCTTGAGGGAAGCCCCCCCTCCACTGATTCCTCCTGTAATCCATTCCATTCAGTTCTGCAAAGAGCTACTAAGCATCAGGCTGGAGACACAGCAGAGAACAAGTCAGACAAGGTGTCCACCCCTGCTGAGGTCAGAGCCAAGTCCCATAGACAGACAACTGTCATAAAGTATGCAGCGCCTCGTCCACATGCTGACACAGGGTGCGTCTGGCGGCTCAGACAGGATTTCTGGGAGGAGCTGAGCGTCTTGAATCTTAGCAGGAGGCTGAGTTGGCTGGAGGAAGGCACATTCCTCAAGCAGAGCCGTGGGTGGATCTTCCACTGTCCCCCCAGACCTCTGCCACTCCCCACGACTTCCCAGCTCACACACGGCACTGCTGTTCACTCAGCTGCTTGGGGCCAAAACCTAGGGGTCACCCTTAATGCATCTCTTTCCCTCCCACTTCACAGCAAGGCCAAGCCATGCTGCCTCTGTGCACATCCCAAATCCGCCTATTCTCCAACACCACCACTGCCACGGCCCGGTCCAACGTGCCAGCATCTCATCTGGACAACTGCGGTAGCCTCCCAGCTGGTCTCCTTGCCCTCACTCAGCTCCTCCGACCCATTCTCCAATGACAACTAATCTTGTACAATCATATAACAGACTCTCGCTCCCTTACGTAAACCTCAATGACTCCCTAGGACTCTTAGAATCCAAATTCCTTCGTGGTACCTACAAGCCTCTCCCTAATCAGGGCACAGCCCACATCTCTCCCTCCTCGTCCTCCTCTCTCTTTGTACCCTCCTCATCTCCTGCCACACTGGCCTACCTTCTTTCCTTCAAACACACCAACTCACCTCAGGACCTTTGCACTTGCTATGCCTGATTTGGAAAGTTCTTCCCTCAGACCCTTCAAGAGCTGGCTCCTTGTCACACAAGTCATTAGCTTACACGTCACCTTCCCAAAGGGGTCTCCCTTCTCCTCCCAGTCACTACTTATTATATCGAAGTTGTATTTTCTTCACAGCACTGAGTCACCCTCTGAGATTTTCTGGTTTATTCATTTACTGTCTGTCTCTCCCAACTGGTAGGTAAACTCTATAAATGCAGCAACTTTATCTTGTTTACTGTTCTCTCCCCTAGAACGGAGCTTGGCACATAATAAGCCCTCAAATATTTACTGAATGAGTGAGTGAGTGAATGGTCCCAAATCCCCCCAAAGCTCAATGTGACCAGAACACACAGTCTGTGGGAACAAAGCTGAATGATTTTCAGCCAAATGACATGGTCAGAGGTACTTTCTAGAAAGATCATTCTGGCTGTTGGTGGAAGCAGGCAGGAAGGCAGGCCTGACAGCAGGAAGATCACTGTGGAGACGGACAAGAAAATCCAGCAGAGGGACCAGGGCGGCCAGACTAGCCGTGTCGTGGGGGACGAGTGACATCTATCACTCAAAGGACATTTGCACAGGACGTGTGATGACGAGATGTGGAAGAGGCTGGAGAAAGGAGGCAACCAAGATCAAAGCCCCATTGCAGTCCCTCCCACTCTGCTGCCCGACACCAACATTTGTCTCCCTAACTAAACTGTTCTCTATTTAAGAACCGGAAACGTCTTTTCCATCCCTCTCTCGACACTTCTCTCCACCTCCAAAAGATAACTTGCACAGCTCGGTGTCCACAGTAAATGGCCATTTTATAAAGACGTGGGGCTTATAAGAAGGGAAAGACCCAACATTCTCTCAACAAGACACAAAGAGAATAAGATGCTCCGGATGGAGCTGGTCCTGCTCCTTGCAGCACCCTGGGAGCTTGCTTATCTGCTGTGCCCCGTGCCCTAACCCGCAAAGCAGAGACAATGGAAGCCCCAGTCTCGGAGCATCCTTGCACGGGGTAAACGGGACCCACCATGGAGAGCGCCACACCGGGCACGGAGCAAGCCCCCAACCAAGGGAGCTATTATTAGGAATCTCGGCCCCTTGGATCAGATCAGCAGCCTCTCCTGGGCCCCTGACCCCTGGTCCTCCGGCTTTGTCCCCATGTCTGACTCACTCTCCTCCTTTTCCACGTCTTGACTGCTGGTTGGCCGCTATTTCTCCAGAGCTGGGATATGTCATAATGTGATTGATGCTCCCAATCGTAAAAATAACCAGTTATTTTGATGTCGAGTGCGTCATCCCTAAAAATAACCGAGTGTCTTGGAAGTGAAGGCACCACGGCAAATGTTGGGTTGCGTCAGGCACGCACACACTCACATCAACACACACACACACGTGCGCGCACACACGCACAACAGTCACTTTAAATGGGATAGGAAAACACACCAAGTTTAACCAAGAGGGGAAGTCCTCTCCTCCTGCATCACTCTCACGATGAGTTGATGGTGGTGACATTTTGTTACAGGGCTCTTGTCAGGAGACAGCCCGGACGGGGACAGAATGAGGCTTCCTAACCACAGGATCAGAGAACACCGCCGGCTAATAGCTTCCCCAAGCTACAGCAAAGTCACTGACTTCCAGCTTTGCCAACCTCCCTGGCCTTCATTTGCCAGGAGAGCATCCCCTTTTCTAAGCGGGTGTCGAGCTTTTTTCCATTAGCAGAGAAATGGCCCCCAGACATATCATCCTGATTTGCATGGCAAAGGAACACGACTCATCGGTCTTCAGCCGCTGGATATGCGTCCCTTGCCTTTGAAAGAGCCAGGGAAGCTGGGGAGGGGAAATTCACTCCTGACTGCTGGGCCCGTCTGCTTTTCCCCTGTACGCTCCAGGGACTAGGCACCAGGTTTTAAAAACCTCCAGGCTTTTTAGAAAATAGATGAGGCCCAACTTGTCAGAGGTGTCATCTTTCCAGCGATGTCACCCGTGATACTTATTCTGGAAAACGATGCCACCTTTTCACATGGAGCTCAGCATGCCAGCTGGATGAGGCTGGAACCCTGGAGGCACAACAAGGTTTGGATTTCTCAGCACACGGAGACTCTCAGAGAGGAATCCAGAATCTTCACAGACGCCACTCTCACCCAGAACAATGTTTACCTCCAAGATGCAGCAGGAACGAGGTCACACCAGCTTGCTGGCAGGAGAAGGGGTGTTAGGATGAGTGGAGGCCGGGGTCGGAAGCTGCATTTGAGCACAAGCTGTGTCTCGTCCTAGTTAGGCATTTGTGAGCAAGGGATTGTGTGAGCCTCAGTTTATTTGTCTGTAAACTGGGGAGAACAATATCCGCCCTGTAAGACGGCGGGTGAGGACTACACAAGATAATGTAAGGAAACCGTTCAGCACCGTGCCCGGCAAACAGTAGGGACCATCCTCCCCCTCAACGCCATCATCATCGCGTCCATCACTTCTGATGAAATGTGAAGGGATATAAGTGCCTTGTAAATCTCTAGACCTGCGTTACTTTCCTGGGTGTGCTGGGGAAGCTCTATTCCCAGAAGAACACCGACGTGTTGGGCAAAGAGCATGGCCTTCAGAGTCAAACGGGCCTGGGTTCAAACCCCAGCCCTGCCACTTCCCAGGCCTGTGCCCTTAATTGCCCCAAGCCTCGGTCTCCGCAGCTGTAAAATGGGGCTGATGATACCTAGTTCCCAGAGCAGGTGTGAGGATAAACAGAGAGAGTGTCTCATCACGTGCCAGGAGCACAGTAAGGGCTCAGGAGATGGGAGCTCCCTCCACTTCCCCTTAAAGCAGCTTAGGGAAGACGAGACACACTGTGACTCAACTTGATCCCCCTGCAGATCTCTGATCCAGCCTATCTGCCGACGGAGCCCACGGCGTCCCGAGTCAGACCCGCTGCTCAGCTTCCGAAGCGCCCGGCTGTCAGGCTGCTCAGGGAGATGAGCCTAAAGTCACTGTGTCCACCGCTCCCTCACTTCACAAGTACTCGCTAAGAGCCTAGTGTGTGTCAAGGTCAGAACCAGAGGCTGGGAACACAACGAACAACAGAACCGAGGCAGCCATGTAACAGGGAGTGAAATCGTCACACGAGGACTGGAGTATGGCTCCTCGAAAAGTTGAACACAGCAGCCGGCCAGGTGGCATAGTGGTTTAGTTCAGTGCACTCCACTTTGGCAGCCTGGGTTCATGGGTTCGGGTCCCCAGCACGGACCTACACACTACTCACTGGGGGCTATGCTGTGGCAGCGACCCACATACAAAATAGAGGAAGACTGGCACAGATGTGAGCTCAGGGCGAATCTTCCTCAATCAAAAAAAAAAAAAAAGTTAAACACAGAGTTACCACATGGCCCAGCAACCTCACTCCTAGGTATATTTTCCAAAAATTAAACACAGGTGTTCAGACAACTCCTTGTATACAAACGTGCACTGCAGCACTATTCACAACAGCCACAAGGTGGAAACAACCACACATCCATCAATGGAGGGATGGATAGACAAATGGTGGGATATCCACACAACAGAATAGTGTTCAGCCGCAAAAAGAACTGAAGCTCTGACACACGCTACAACGTAGATGAAGCTCGAAAACATGATGCTCGGAGAAAGAAGCCAGACACAAAGGACAAATGTTGTCTGACCCCACTGATATGAAATATCCAGAATAGGCGAATTCATAGAGGCAGAAAGTGGATTAGATTAGCCAAGGGGTGGGACAGAAGGGGATGGGGAGAGACTGCTTAATGGGGACAGAGTTTCTGTTTGGGGTGATGAAAAATTTTTGGAAATAGATAATGGTGATGGTCACACCACATTGTGAATGTCATTAAATGCCACTGAATTGTACACTTAAAAATGGCTAAAATGGTAATTTTACACTATAAATATTCTACCACAAGAAACAAATATTTTTAAAAATCATAGATGATGGGCAGTCATTGGCCTTATCCTTCCTAAAAGCAAAAGTCAGAGGATTGGTATCCGGAATCAAGAAGATCAGTGTTAGCAGCTCAGCGCAGCCACTTCCAAGCTGTGTGACCTTGGGTAAGTCACTTGACATCTCTGAGCCTATCTTCTACATCTGAGCATCAGCCTTTCTGAAGAGCCTCAGGCACTCACATGTCCCCAGGCACAACTTCTGATTAGACTGCTTTGGGGGCCTACAGCCCACCTCAGGGCAGAGTCAGGAATAAAAAGGGAGGGCAGAAGCTCTATGGTGGCACTTACTGGGCTCTCACCATGTGTCAGGCCCTGGGGGGCGGGAGGCTCTGAGAATGGAGCACTATTGGTACCTCCTCCTCTGCTCTTGCTGATACCAAAGCAGAAAGCCCCCAAGAGGCACAGAGGCCTGGGTGCTTGTCCCCTGGGGAGCTGGGGAGCCGAGGCTGGCTGACCACTCAGTTGGAGAAAAGCAGATTCCAACGGGATGCAGAAGCGGGTGGGAAGGGTCTGGGTAGCAGGTGGGACCTGTGGCCCGAGTAAAAGCCATCAGGCAGCTGGCCCAGGATTTCTGAGTGGCCCCGGGCTAAAGAATTTGACATGATCCAAGTTTCTCACCATGAAAACTTGTCCCCGAAAAAAGGTGACCAAGCAGGTCACAGGACGGGGTGGGATATGCTCGCAAAAGGGATGTTGAGCAGAGCCACTCGCTAGCCACATCACCTCAGGCAGGCGTGTGAGTTTGCAATCACTGCTGTAACAAATTACACAAACTCAGTGGCTCATGCAACCTGCATTTATCATCTTAGAGTTCCGGACATCAGAAGTCCCCAGTGGGGCTTACAGGGCCACAATCAAGGTGTCACCAAGTGGAGGCCCTAGGGGAAAATCCGTTGCCTTCCCTTTTCCGGCTTCTCAAGGCCACCCACAGTCCTTGGCTCCTGGATCCTTCCTCCACCCTCAAAGGCGGCAGTGAAGATCTTCAAATCTCTCTCTCTGAGTCTGACCCTCTTGCCCTCCTCTTTCTCTTTATTTTATTTTATTTTTTTTTTGAGGAAGATTAGCTCTGAGCTAACATCTGCTGCCAATCTTCCTCTTTTTGCTGAGGAAGCCTGGCCCTGAGCTAACATCCATGCCTATCTTCCCCTACTTTCTATGTGGGACGCTTGCCACAGCGTGGCTTGATGAGCAGTGCCATGTCCGCACCCGGGATCTGAACTGGTGAACCCCGGGCCATAGAAACAGAGTGCACGAACTTAACCACTGCGCCACCGGGCCAGCCCTGCTCCTCCTTCTCTTACAAGGACCCTTGTGATGACAGTGGGCCCGCTGGACAGCCCAGGATAATCTCCCCGTCTCAAGATCCTTAATTCAATCACGTCTGTGAAGTCCCTGCTGCCATGTGGGGTAGCTTATTCACAGGTCCGGGAATTGGGGCACGAACACCTCTGGGGTCCCTCGTTCTGCCTACCACAGCAAGCAAGTCGCTTCTCCTCTCTGAGCCTCAGTTCTCCCATCTGTAATACGGAAATAATAATAATGATAACAACAACACTGATGTCCTGCGTTTGTGTGGGGACGACAGCAGGAGTGAAATGATCTCTTAGCACCTGGGACAGAACGGGGGTGGGTGTCAGTCGAGATGCATCCCCTTCTTTTTCCGGCCCCAACTCTTGACCAGAGACACCCCAGGAGAACTGTTGCCGCTTTGGAAAGAAGGTTTGCCAAAGCCCGTGTCCAAGTTTGGCAGTCCCATCTTGACTTCTAGCCTCCACTCTGACAAGAGGGTATCATTCTTCATATAAGAGTGAAAAATGGCTCTTCACGCCCCCCGATCTGGGAGTAATGGGATTCCTCAGGCAGGCTTCATCGTGGTGCCTCAGTACCATTTGACTGGTAATTGCATTCGGAAGCTGGAATTGATAAATTGCCCATGCGTTGTCATTACTGGATGTTTACCTGATCTGTTTGATGAATATTAATTTGCAAAAAAAATATTTCCATTCCCGAAGCAATTCTGGGCAAAACGGTGCCTCCCTCCCTCCCCTTTCCCACCAGCCCCTGCAGAAACAATGCAAGGAGTTAAGTAACAAGGAGCCCTTGTCAGAGTGATTTATTGGGCATGAAAACAAAGAGAGAGGACGGCAGCCTCTCCTTCATCAAGGAACACCTGGGGAAGGAACAGGCCGCTCCCCCGCGGGGCTGGGAGCGCCCAGCCAGCCGAGGGCAGGTCTGCAGGCCATGGAGAAGAGTGTGGTCAACAGGCATCGCCCGTCTGCCCCGGTATCTGAAAGAGAGACCACGATGCCTCCTATTGACTGCTGCCCCACACGGGGGAGCTTCCACAAAAGCGTAAACCTTTCCTGAGCGCTAGCGACGAAGCAGGCTCCTGGACATGCCTTGAATCCTCACTACAAACCTGTGCGATTGGGCCCATCGTTGTCCCACTTTACAGACGAGCACACTGGGGCTCAGAGAGGTCAGGGTTACTCGCGTCCAAGGTCACACTGCTAGAAAGCGGCAGAGCTGGGTCTGGAACCTAAATCTGACTCCCAATGACAGCTCTTTGTCCACTACACCAGGAGTCGGCAAACTGCAGCCCGAGGGCCAGCTACCTATTTTTGTGCATTTGATGTTACTGGAACACAGCCATGTTCGTTGCTTTCCAGATTGTTGATGGCTCATTTCACCCTACAATGGCGGAGTTGAGTAGCTGCGACAGAGACCATATGGCTTTCAAAAGGCTAAAGTATTTACTGTCCGGCTCTTTAAGAAAAAGTTTGCTGACCGCTTGGTCTGTCCCACCTGCCAGCACGTTTACGGACCATTTGAGGCCCTGGATCCCGTGCTCGGTAAATGGTCGCCAAAATCACCTTATCATTATTATTGCCATTGTGGTTTTATTATCACTGTTATTATCTTGCCGCTTTTACCATCTCTATCTCCTTGAGAAAGACAAATCTTCCCGACCACCCCATCAAGGAACCAGCCTTCAGGATAACACGCATTGTGCTTCCTGCAGTGAGTCATGAGAGCCTTCAGCATAGTTAATAATATGTTCAGTCTTTCAACGTTTCTAGGTTCTTAATGAGAATTTAAATCACCATTGCATCTATCAACGAGCTCTTCTGAAATGTAAGCCGCTCTCCTCCCCATCACAGAACAACTGCAGGGACGTCCAAAGGCACACCGTTGAGAAAGGTCAGCGTTATTCACCAAGACACGACGCAGGTGGGACCCGTCAGAGGCGGGGCATCCTCAGACATCTCGCCCCACTGGCCACGGCCAACGCAGCGTCCTGGAAGCCGTGAGGGAGCTCCCGAACTCTAAGCGGGGGACCACTCATCCCAGCTTGCCAAGGACTGCAGGGGTTTCCAGGGACACGAGACTTTCAATGCTAAAACCAAGAAAGTTCCAGGCAAACCAGGATGAGCTGGTCACCTCGCCCACACACATTTGGCATTTGCTCCCTCTGAACAGGAAGCCCTTCTGAAGTCAACCACAGAGTTCATCATCGGGGGACCTACTTGCTGAATCCTAAGGGGCACGCACACCTTTTCATGGACTATCATGGCTGTGCTGACTCTGGACACTCCCGGGGCCATCTTTGAACCATCTTGGGCCAAGACACACAGATCTGGCCCTCCCCTGTCACTTCTCTCCAGGGAGCCAAGGGCAGAGGTTGAGAGTACAGGCTCCCAGCTCTGCCACTCGCTAGTTGTCCAAGTGCGGGCAAGTTACTCCCTGCCTCTGAGCCTCAGTTTCCTCATCTATAAAACAGGAACAATTGAAGTACTTGCTTCCTAGAACTGATGTCAGAATCAAATGAGTTAAAACGACCAGAGGACATACAACAGAGCTCGATACTCAGTAACTGCCTTGGATAAGCTATGCTTAAAAAAAAAAAATCTCCGGGGGCCAGCCCAGTGGTGTAGTGGTTAAGTTCGTGCATTCCACTTTGGAGGTCTGGGGTTTGTGGGTTCGGATCCCAGGTGTGGCCCTACACACCGCTCATCATGCATGCTGTGGCAGCATCCCTCATACAAAATAGAGGAAGACAGGCCCGGATGTTAGCTCAGCAACAATCTTCCTCATGCAAAAAGAGGAAGATTGGCAACAGATATTAGCTCAGGGCCAATCTTCCTCACCAAAAAAACTCCCAAAAAGCTCTGAACCTGAATTTAACCATGTGGATTGATTTGCATTTTAGACCCTGGCTAAGAGGGGTCCCTGGCCCAACAATATTGGCATCACCCGGGAGCTGGTTAGAAATGCAGATTCTCATGCCCCATCGCAGACCTGCTGGACCGGAACTGCCACTGTCTCATGGAGCCCTCGATGATTCCTGTGCACATTAGAGAGTGAGCCACACCGTGTCTGGCACTTCGTGACAGTTAAGACTCAGGAGGGACGTGGGTATAAAGAAGGCACACGGGTCGGGAGCATGGGATTCAGGCGGTACCTGCTCGTGCCCTGGCTTTGCTGTGCACCTGACACCTGTCTCGTCCCCACTCGGTGCTGCCTGGACCCCACCTCAGGCCAATTAAGTCAGCTCTGGGGGAGGACAGGTAGGGAGCCAGCGATTTCAAAGCTCCCTGGGTGATTCTAACTGCAGGCTGGGGTGACACGCTGTTCCAGTCTAGACCAGACCCCAAAACTCCTCTAGGGCTCCGTGCCTCTCTCTAAGTGACAGAGTCCAACGAAGGACTTAAAATTTTAAAAAATCGAGGTGAAATTCACATAACATAAAATCAACCATTTTAATGAGTGCACTTCAGTGGTATTTACATCCTCAGTGTTGTGCAACCAGCACCTCCACCTACGTCCAAAGCATTTCTACCAGCCCAGACTACCAGCCCAGACGGAGACCGGTACCTGGTAAGCAGTCACTCCCTATTCCGCCCCGCCCAGCCGCTGGCAACCACCATCAGCTTCCGGCCCCTGTGGGTTCACCTCTTCTAGAAACTTCACAGTAATGGGCTCGTACACTATGTGGCCTTTTGCGTCTGGCTTCTTTCACTGAGCCTAATGTTTTCGAGGTCCATCCATGCTGTAGCGTCTATCAGGACTTCATTCTTTTTAAAGTACATTCAGACTCCAGTGTTGTGTGAATCGAAACTCAATTTAATCCCCGCGGAGGCTTAAAGACATCAGCGGGGTCTCGAGAAGAGGCCTCTCGCTGCCCAGAGGGGACTGTCCTCTGCCTCCTGTCAGGAGCCATTTCAGAGGGACGCGGGTACAGAGGGCACGTCCCACGAAACCGTCCCGCTCAGCCCCACTCAGGCTCTGCAGGAGCAGCTGTGACTGACGCTTCCTTTCTGTGGGGAAATCTGCAGGGCCTCAGGGAAGCCGCGGGACCCTGAGGAAACCCGACAGGGAGGACAGCTGAGGAAGGAGACTGCGTCACTCTCCCTACGCCCTCCAGAAACAAAGCAAGGAGAAAACGAGGCAGAGATTCCTGGGCCTCTCAGGAAACCCAGTGCACGGCTGCACTGTATTTTAGGAACCCACCTCCAAGTTCCACCTGACCCCCAGGATGCCCCCCGCCACCTGAAAACCACACGGGTCCTAAGTGTGGGGATAAGAAAGGGAGAGAGGAAGAGAAGATGCACAAGAAAACCACAATCCCTTTAGAACATTCCCCAAACTGGACTCCACCAAACAAGACTGCCCCACGATGCGTTAACAGGTGCTGTGGGAACAAGAGACCCGACACTCTGATACCTGTGGGTATCACCGAATATCAGCTCCCCCTTTTAGAGATTCTCCAAGTTCTCAAATTAAAGGCTCTGACAAGTCCTGCAAGAAAGAAAACTAGACTCATTTTCTTTAATGCATCTGATCAAGGAAACATTTCTCTGAGTGTGTGGGGACCCTCACTTAGAAATGCATCTTATAAGTCCCTTACATATTTTGAATTCGCTGTTCAACAAATGTTTATTGAGAACCTACTATGTTGCCAGGCACAATTTAAGGGACTGAGAATATGGAAAACAGAGCTATGACCCCTGCATCTAAAGAGCTTCCACTCTAGTAGGTGGAAATAGATAATAAACCAGTAAATAAATAAACAAGAATAATAGCACCTGAACTCTACTCTCCCAGTGCCTGCCTCAAAGATCTCTTCATTCAAACCTTCCCACGGGCCACTCCAGCGCTGTAGTGGTTAAGTTTGCACGCTCTGCTTCAGTGGCCCATGGTTCGCTGGTTCGGATCCTGGGCATGGACCTACACATGGCTTATCAAGCCATACTGTGGTGGCATCCCACAAAGAAGAACTAGAAGGACTTACAACTATAATATACAACTATGTACTGAGGCTTTGGGGAGAGAAAAAAAAAAGAGGAAGATTGGCAACAGAGGTTAGCTCAGGGCCAATCTTCCTCACCAAAAAAAAAAAAAAACCCAAAAAAAACCTTCCCAGGCCACTCCAATCAGGAGTGAGGTCTCCCTCTTGGACCACCTATAACATTTATGGTCTGCACCATTCAGGAGGTAATTGATTGTGCCCTGCCCACAGCAGCTCCAAAAATAATGATGCTGAACTTTCATAAACTCTCAGGTCATTAACGTTCCCTGTTTTATGTCTTGCTTTCTCAGCCACTTTGTAAACCCCTTCCAGAAAGGAAAGGAGTCCGCTTCTGCCCCGTTCCTGACCCCGCTGTGTGAAGCCCAAAGACCGCACCCCCGAAGCCCCTCTCGGGGAGTACGATGAGTCTAGGTGACAACCCTCTCCTGGGGCCCCTCAGACTCTCAAAGCAGAACCGCAGAGGAAGGGCCCAGCAATCTGTGTTAGCAAGCTTTCTGGAAGATTCTGATGCACACTCAAGTGTGAGAACCACTCGCCTAGAGTCTCCACCGTTGCCTCTCAGAGCCTGGGCTTAAGTCCCAGGTCCAACTTTGCTTAGCTCTGTGACCATGGGCAAATGATGGAACTCTCCAGACCTCAGTTTTCTCACCTCTGAAATGGGCACAACACTAGTGACCGCCTCAGAGAGCTGGCGTGAGGAGCGATGAGCCTGTCACTGAAATAGGCTCAGCCCAGGGCCGGGTACACAGCTGAGGCCCACTCGCTGCTGGGTCTCACTGGCCAGTATTTCTAAAAAACGGAGCCTGTCTGTCTAATCGCATCTTGAACTGAGGCCCCCGCCCAGCTCTCCAACCTCACCTCCTGCACTCTCCTCTCTCCCACCCACTCCAGGCCTGGTGGGCTCCTTGCTGGGCCTCCAACAATCCCAGCTCGTTCCCACTCTGGCCGGCCAAGCATCTCTCTTTCCTCCCAGGCTCTCATCTTCACACTTCCCAGCCTGCCTCGTGGTTAGAGTTCTGGTCAGGGGAACGTGGGTGGAAGCAAGGCAGACCGCTCCTAGGCCTGGTCCCTAAAAACCTCCAGTGCCATATTCCCACCCCACCCCCAATCTACCCTTGGGTGTCAACATCCAGGGCAACCCGGTAGCTGCAGTTGGAAGATGGGGGAGCCTGGGTCCTGGGCTCCTGAACGACCATCTGGAGCAGCGCCGCCACCCACCTCCAAACAGGAGCCTCCATTTTGGACTTTATGCGACTTAGAAATAAACTTCTACTGTATTTAACTGCTGAGAGCGGGAGCTTTGCTCTCTACAATAACCAGCGTTACCTTAACAAACACATCCCCTCAGGGGTTATACTTGTCATTCACTCTGTCTGTCTTCCTTCTTCGTGTTATTTATACGTCTACACCAGGGTCTCTCAACGACAACACTGTTGACATCTGGGCAAAGCGGGGGACGTCTTGTGCATTACAGGGCATTGAGCAGCACCCCAGGCCTATACCCACCAGATGCCAGGAGCTCTCCCTTCCCCCAGCTGTGACAACCAAAAACGCCCCCAGAGATCGCCAAATGCCCTCTGGGGAGGGAGTGGCAGAATCACCCCAGCTGAGACACTGTCACCCTCTCAGAAAGCACTTCTCAAGCCACCCAACCTAAAATGATCCCCTCCCGTCATCACCGCCACTCTGCATTCCCTCGCCCTGCTGATTGGCTGCTATTCGTAAAACTTACCGCTCCCCGGAATTACGTTATTCATCAGTTTCCCCGTCTGCCGACTCTCTCCCCTGATCAAATGTAAGTCCCACACGAGCAGGGGCCCTGCCCCTCTTGGTCCCTCCTTTATCCCTCACACCTAGCCCAGCCCCCAGTACCTGGCAGGGGCTCAATAAATATTTGCTGAATGAATGAGAGGTGAAAAGGATGCCAGCGATGGACACGGACTGGGATGGGAGGGCTGGAACTCACGAGAAGGACAGCACGGTTTGACCCCACCTAACTCAGTGATGCAGGAAGCACAAGGTACTTCAAGTGAAGGAGAAAAAAGGGTAAAGACCAATTCTGCAAGCCATGGGGCATTGATGAGTTTCAGCCACTGTCACTCTGTCCACAGCAGGTCCCAGCTGGAAGGAAGTAGGGTCCAGAATGAGACTTTGCCGAGGCCACGCCCCTCGAGCACTGACGACCACTGAGCTGCCGGCCAGCGGAAGCTAACAAGCTGATCTGTTTTTTGGCCTCACTGCAGTCGGTCAAATAACAGAGTCCACATAATTCACCAGCTATGACTCCCTTAGTCTCAACTCCGTACTGTGGCTGTCAAACGCCGGTTTAATATTAAATGAATCCCGTCTCAATTTTCAAGGTGCTGACTGGCAATTAAACCGTCACGTGTTAGCCCTCACTTTACGTTCCCAGCTAACAAGCCCAAGAAATGAAAGACGGCCACTGTAATACGGAGATGGTTAAACCGTTTAACCATCCCAGAACCTCAGCAAGTCTTTGTACTCTGTTTGTTTTGTTTTGTTTTAGAGGAATTATTTTTGATGGCTTTTAGAAAAGGGAAAATAGAAATGAGAAAACTGAGTGAAGTTAATGAGCTTATAAAAACAAAGCTAAAAATATGTGAATAAATGAGAATGACGTGAAACAAAATAACATTAAATCAAAATTAAAATGTGCTGCCATTGTTTTCTTTTTTTTTGGTGAGGAAGATTTGCTCTGAGCTAACATCTGTTACCAATCTTCTTCTTTTTTTTTTTTTCCTTCTCCCCAAAGGCCCAGGTACATAGCTGTATATTCTAGTAGTAGGTTCTTCTGGTTGTGCTGTGTGGGATGCCACCTCAGCATGGCCTGATGAGCAGTGCCATGTCCGTGCCCAGAAGCCAAACCAACGAAATCCTGGGCCACCAAGGTGGAGCGCACGAACTTAACCACTCGGCCACGGGGCTGCCCCTGCAATGTTTTTTTTTTTGGTGTTTTGGGGGTTTTTTTTGGTGAGGAAGATTTGCCATGAGCTAAGATCTGTGTCAATCTCCCTCTATTTTGTAAGTGGGATGTTGCCACAGCGTGGCTGATGAGTGGAGTAAGTCCATGCCCGGGATCTGAACCTGCGAACCCTGGGCCACCAAAGCAGAGCACGCTAACCTTAACCATTATGTCACAGCACCAGCCTCTACAATGTTTTTAAAAGAGTATCAGACTTCATAAATTGACGAGTCTTCATAGAATCCTCGGATGAAGAAGGGATTTTTCTCCTGTTCTCTGACCAGTGTCGGGTCCCAGCTCCAACTGTCTCAGCAACGGCAGTTCAGAAGTCCCTTACAGGGAGGGCAGGCCTGGCAGATAGAAAGTCCTTTCTATGGAGCCCAACTCCAGTCAGGCTGACTTCCGCCCTCCTGGCCCTGCTCTGCCCTCTGCGCCCACACAGCATAGCACCCCCCCGCCCCGCCCCATGACAGCCTTCTCACATGTGACAACTGGGTGTAGCTATGTCCCTCCCCACTTCTGCTTCAGGATGAATATCTTTAGTTCCTTCAACCATTCTGCAAGGGAAGCAACTTGGGGGAAGAGGTAACTTTAGCACGGTCTTTCTCAAACTGTGGCCCCTGGACCAGGAGCATCGGCATCCCCTGGGAACTTGTTAAAATGCAGATTCCCAGGCCCCACCATAGACCTACGGAGTCAGACATTCTGAGTGAAAGCCAGCAATCTGTGTTTCCACAAGGCCTCCCAGGGATTGTGATACATCTGAAGCTTGAAAACTACTCTTCCACACTAAGACAGATCTTAGCAAGTTACTTTAGCCTGCCTCTGCCTCAGTTTCCCCTCCATATAATGGGGATATCAGAAGTATCCATATCACAGGGCGGTTGTGAGGAATCCGCGAGATAACATATGTGATGGGGCTAACACGGTACCCAGTGCCCGGTCAGGAGGTCAGTGAAAGGTAGTGCTAGTGACTGGTGGGGGAGCTCCCTATGGCCAAGGTTTGATGGCTCCAGGAAGGGCAGGTCCTAAATTTGGTTGAAGTCTTTCAGATTTGCCTACTCAGAAAGGGAGACATTCTGGAGACTTTGCGGGACCCAAAGCATCTCCAGGGCAGCACTGAGAAGTTTCAGAGCCCTGCCTGGAACTCGGGAAAGCACATGGTTACTCTCTGGCCAGCTGAGAATGCCAAGTAGAAGTGCCTGCTAGGGGTCGGACCCCTGAGCTCCAGGGGCAGGCAGGTTCTGCTCGGAACAGGTTAAAGCCCCCAGTGGGAGAAGTTTCTTGTTCATTTTCATAAATTACCCACCTCTGCGAGTTCTAGAGGTGCCCTGTCCAATGGGGGAGCCACCAGCCACAGCGGGCTGCTGGACACTTGAAAGGTGGCTAGTTCCGTTGAATTGGGCTATAAGTGTAACATATACACCAGGTTTTGAAGACCCAGCACAAAACAAAAGAATGTAAAATGTCCCAATAATTTTTAATCTTGATGACATATTGCAATAATTATATCTTGGACATACTGGGTTAAATAAAACACATCAAAATTAATGGTACCTGCCTATAGATTCAATGTGATCCCTATCAAAATTCACAGAAATAGAAAAAACAATCCTCAAATTCATAGGGAGCCACAAAAGACCCCAGCCAAAGCAAACTTGAGAAAGAACAAAGCTGGAGGCATCATGCTTCCTGATTTCAAACTAGTATAGTAATCAAACAGTATGAAACTGGCATAAAAATGACACATAGACCCACGAAACAGAATCGAGAGCCCAGAAATAAATAAAGGCATATATGATCAACTAATGTTTGACAAGAGAGCCAAGAATACTCAATTGGTGAAGGATAGTCTCTTCAATAAATGGTACTGGGGAAACTGGATGTTCACAGGCAAAAGAAGGAAATTGGACCCCTACCTTACAGCACTCACAAAAAATTAACTCAAAATGGATTAAAGGGGGCCAGCCCAGTGGCTCAGTGGTTAAGTGTGCATGTTCCACTTCAGTGGCCCAGGGTTTGCCAGTTCAGATCCTGGGTGCGGACATGGCACCACTTGGCAAGCCATGCTGTGGCAGGCGTCCCACATATAAAGCAGAGGAAGATGGGCACAGATGTTAGCTCGGGGCCAGTCTTCCTCAGCAAAAAGACGAGGATTGGCAGCAAATGTTAGCTCAGGGCTGATCTTCCTCAAAAAAAAAAAAAAAAGGATTAAAGGTTTAAATGTAAGACCTGAAGCCATAAACTCCTAGAATAAAACA
The DNA here is from genome assembly GCF_041296265.1 of Equus caballus. Classification (NCBI taxonomy): domain Eukaryota; kingdom Metazoa; phylum Chordata; class Mammalia; order Perissodactyla; family Equidae; genus Equus; species Equus caballus. The sequence goes on along the minus strand of NC_091691.1, from coordinate 18,025,269 downwards.
CAGGGGGAAAAGCTCCTTTGACATCACTCTTAGCAATGACTTTTTGGTTATGACAGCAAAAGCACATACAACAAAAAATAAAAATCAATAAGTGGGACTATGTCAAACTAAAAAGCTTCTACACAGCAAAAGAAACCACCAACAAAATGCAAAGCAACCTACAGAATGGGAGAAAATATTTGCAAACTGTCTATCAGATAAGGAGTTAATATCCAAAATAGACAAAACTCATAAAACTCAATAGCAAAAAAATAAACAATCTGATTGAAAAATGGGCAGAGGACTTGAATAGATGATTTTCCAAAGAAGATACACAACGGAGCAACAAGCACATGAAAAGGGGCTCAACATCACTAACCATCAGGGAAATGCAAATGAAAATCACAATGAGATACCACCTCACACCTGTTAGAATGGATATTCTCAAAAAAAGACAGAAGATAACAAATGATGGCAAGACCGTGGAGAAAAAGGAGCTCTGGTGCACTGCCGGTGGGCATGTAAATTAGTGCAGCCACTATGGAAAACAGTATGGAGGTTCCTCAAAAAATTAAAAATAGAACTACCGTATGATCCAGCCATGCCACTTCTGGGTATATATCCAAAGGAGATGAAATCACCGTCTCAAAGAGGTGTCTGCACGCCCATGTTCACTGCAGCATTATTCACAACAGCCAAGACAACCTCAGTGTTCATCAATGGATGATGGATAAAGAAAATGTGATGTATATTATTCAGCCGTGAAAAAGAAGGAAATCCTGCTACTTGCAACAACATGAACGGACGTTGAGGACATTATGCTAAGTGAAATATGCAAGACAGAGAAAGACAAATACTGTACGATCTCACTTACAGGCAGAATCTAAAAACACCGAACTCACAGAGACAGAAGTAGAATAGTGGTTGCCAGGGGCTGGGGGAAGCGGGAAACGGGGAGATGTTGGTCAAATAGCACAAACTTTCAGTTATAGGATGAATAAATTCTGGGGATCTAATGTACAGCATGGTGACTACAGTTAACGATACAGTAACGATACCTGAAAGTTGCTAAGAGTGTAGAGCTGTAATGTTCTTGCCATAACAACAACAACAAAATGGTAATAACGCGAGGTGAAGGATGTGTTAACTGACCTTACGGTGGTAATCGTTTCACAATATATACATGTACCACATCCTCACATCATACACCTTAAACTTACACGACGTTATATGGCAATTATATGTCAATAAAGCTGAAAAAATTAATGTTACCTGTTTCTTTTTTCTTTTTTAACGTGGCTGCTAGAAAATTTAAAGCTGCATTTGTGGCATGCTGTGAGGAAGCAGGAGCAGCTAGACCCCTAGCTGAACCCAGGCAACAGCTAGCATCACCTCCAGCCATGTGCGTGGGGGCCAACTTACAGATGATTCCAGCCCGCAGGCATCATGGGGCAGAGGCCAGCCATCCCCACTGTGCCCCATCCCAGTTCCCGACCCTCAGAATTCATGAGTATAATAAGTGGGTGCGGTGTAACACCACTCAATTTGGGGGGTTTCTCTACGCAGCAGTAATAACTGGAACGGTAACGTTTTTCAAGTGTCTGCGAACTGGCTTTGTCTTTCTTAGTCACCATGAATCTCCAGAAGGTCCTGATGTTTGAGGGGGTGAGTCCTGCACCGTGGCCGGTGTAACTCTTCCTTCTATGTATTAGCTTACACATCTATCTCCTCTGGCAACTTGTGTGTTCCTTAAAAGTAAGGTCCCGATCGCAGTCATCCTTGTGCCCTCAAGGCCCAGCGCAGAATCTGGCCCAATGGAACAGCTGCCTTCAGTGAGGGTTCACGAGGGGGCGGGCACTGAGCTGAGGGCTCAAGATGCACTATTCTAATTAATCCACACAAGTGCCCTGTGACACAGGGTTAACCACCCATTTTGCAGAGAAGGCATTAGGCTCAGAGAAGTAAGGTGAGTTTGCCTTATCACCTCATAGTGGCAGAGCAGAAATTCCCACCCAGAGCTGTTCCGGCGGATTCCGTAGCCTCTGAACCACTACACAACGTGGCACAAAAGAAGCCACCAAAAAGACGATGGGCCAGACGCAGACGTTTTCGTCTGCGGTGGCTGGGCCACGGGGAGAATGCCCTTTTGCCAATTGCTGCCAGGAATCCCAGAACTCAGCTTCCAACCAAGTTGCACTCTTATCTGTGAAAGTTTTGATAAGACATCTAAGGACTTTCAGAGCCTCTGTGTGTAAGTCTCTTCCTCTGGAAAAGAAAGTTTGCTGACAAAGAGAAGTCCCTTAAGACCTGCTGTCTGTTCGCATCTGAATTTCTAAACCATTCTAGCAAAACTTCATTAGGCTCTGAGTGCGGCATCAGAGATAATGATCTGAGTTCTCGCTCTCTCAGTGGCCCTCCCCACATTCCCAAATCGAAGCAGCACAGGAAATCACATCGCTCTAATTAATGACTCAATAAATAGAGAAAAAGGGGAAGAGGTTGGCACGACACTTATTCCAGATCATGCATACACATTATTTCGGCCCCTAACGGGCTACCTTCCCACAGTCGGCTCATCGCCCTTTACAGAAAGAGGGCGTCCTTCCGGATCTAAGGGACAGTTCTTGTTAAGGGCCCTCTCCCAATCCTCCACGTTTGTGTGCCACACTGATACTACTTACAAGACCCGGCGTAGACCCCACGGTGCTGTGACAATGGATAAAGAAAGACACCTTCTCCCTACAGAAGCTGGGACCTCACCCTCCCAACCTCCTTCCCTCAAGACATTCCTCCAAGGACAGAACGGGCGTTACCGGCGACCTCTGGAGTCACATGCTGGGGCGAAATCTCAAGGTCACCGTTTGGCCTTGGGAAGATTCCCTACCCCACTGAAGCTTAATTTCATCACCTGGAAAACAGGAACCATAGCAGAGGCAGTATAGTGCCTGGAGTCTCCAACCACTGACTCTGAGGGTTTGATCCTGGCTGTGTGGCCTGGGGCAAGTTGCTTAACCTCTCTCTGCCTCAACGCCCTCAACCATAATGTGGAAATAATAACAATCCCCACCTCCTAAGGCTGCTGTGAGAATTGAGCGGGCTAAGATGCATAAACCACTCACAACAGAGCCCTCACATCGCCCGTGCTGTCCAGGTTGGCAATGAGTCATGAGCTCATGCTGTCTCTGGGAGATTTAAGGGAGTGAGTGCACGGAAGGCCTTAGCACAGGGCCTGCCCCGTGAGACGCATTTGATAAACGTTCCTGGGTGGTGGTGTTTTGTTGTGGTTATTGTCGCTTCTAAGCCAGCCTTTGATCCCGCTGGAAATTTCCTGTGACTGGAGGAGGAAAAATTAAGGCAGCCAGCGGTGCATGATTTGGCAAATCGTGTCCTCCAAGATGGGGGTCTCAGTGCTCCCGAGTCACAGGGCGCGAGGACAGCAAAGAGAAGGCGAGGGTTTGAGGGTCTGAGAGTACTGCCCAGTGAGAAACGGCCAGAGGAACCGAAAATGTTTAGTCCAGAGAAGAGAAAATGGAAAAGAAGCATAAGATGCTCTCTTCCAATAAGCGAAAGCCACATTAAACATCCCTTTCCAGGGAGGTTTTCCATGACCATGGCTTCCCCTCTCCGAGGTCAGCTCCCCATTCTAAGCTCTCCCAGCTCCTGATGCCTCTCTTCTTCAGAGCATCGCTCACCCCAGGCTTAAATCATTAGGTCCATAACGAGGGGTTGAAGTCTACCTTCTCCACCAAACCACGAGCTCTGTGAAGTGGGCCTGGGTGTGTCCTACTCACCACTGCGGTCAAACTATCCAGCACCAGGCCCGGGGAATGAATGAACAGGGAAAGACGCACCGTCAGGAAGGAGGCAGGAGGAACGCGGCCCGGGAAGACTGGCGGAAGGAAAACCAGAGAGCGGGAGCTGGGCTAGGACGCCAGTCTGAGATGGCTCAGGGGTGGAGCACGCAGAACAAGCCACTGTGGACAAGGGCTGACTTTTGGGAGAGTGAGCTCCCTGTCACTGAAGGCATTCACGGTGGGTAGGTGCTACACCGGGCAGGAGTTGCGTTGTCCCAGGGTGTGTCACCCCAGGGTGTGTCCTAGGCACCACAAGAGGATCGAGTTTCTGAGAGCATCCTAAATCACATGAGGTCATCTTAAAGTGCAACGAGAACAAGAGGCACTCAAGGACAGTTTGGGGGTGACAGACATGTTCATTATCTTGATTCATGATGACGGTTTCCCACGTGTGTATATATATGTCAAAACTCATCAAATTGGATACTTTCATCTATGCAGTGTCTTATATGTTGATTATATCTCAACAAAGCTCTTAAAAAACACACCATCTTTGGGGCCAGCCCAGTGGCATAGTGGTTAAGTTTGCGTGCTCTGCTTCAGCAGCCTGGGGTTTGTGGGTTCGGATCCCGGGCGCAGACCTACACATCACTCATCAAGCCATGCTGTGGCAGGTGTCCCACATATAAAACAGAGGAAGATGGCCACAGATGTTAGCTCAGGGCCAGTCTTCCTCATCCCCAAAATACATATATATATATATATATATATATATATATGTATACCATCTTTAAGAGAGGTGGCATGAGAGTAAATGATATGAAAACCAGATGGTACGAGGATGTTCAGGGCAGCAGTGTTAATAACAGCAAAACCAGAAACAACAACATAACCAAAAACCAATAGTTACACAAATTCACCATATCCACAGGAAGAAATAGGATGTAGCTAATAGAAGTGATGTTTTCAAAAGCTAATTAACGACATGGACAAAAAAGAAAAACAACTGAGTGAAGCAAAATGATATAAGACAATCTATATAATTTGATATTGTTTCTGTTTTAGGAAAAAAGCCTGGGAATTATAATGAAAATGTGATCCTGTGTTACTTGGGTAGTTTTGAAAGCATTTTTAAATATTCAAAGGACCTACCATAAAACGTGAATGTGGGCAAAATTATGGGTGATCTGGGTTTTCTTTTCTGTGTGCTTTGCTTTATTTTCCAGAATTTTTACAAATAAAAGTGATTTTAGTGTAAGAACAGAAACAAATATTACTTTCAAACAATAAATAAAACGTATGTCAAGTCTTCTCCCCACACCAGTTCTGCGGGGAAGGAGAATTAGAAGCATTCAAGTCGAGGTGCCCTTGGCCCCTTGAAGACCGACCCCTGCCCCCTGCGACCCCCTCCAGCCTCCAGACAGGGCTGGGCCCCTGAGGCTTGGGCAGGAGGTGGGGAACGCGCTGCCCCAGGCAGACGGCGATTGCATTAGGCCTGCTTCTGTTTTCTTCTAAGTAGATTATGATTTTCTTGAACTTGCTCCAGTGGGTCCCGGAAATTCAGCCCAGGACAGTCCTGCGGTTCGTTTTCAGAGCTCACTGGAATATGTTTAAGCATGTAATAAATACATTTAAGCCTAATCAGATAAATCACTAAACCAGATCGTTATCTTGCAATTTGAAAACCAGGCTCCTGCTCCAGATCCCAGGGGAAGTAGGCATAGGAGGAAGCAGAACCACTTCGGGCAGACGGCAAGGTCACCTTCCTGCCCAGGACCACCCCACACCGAACGCAAAGCAGCGCCATCCCCGCCCTCGCCCCCAGCCCAGATTTCACTGGCCGCAGAATGACCTCAAATTTGCGACAAAACTGGGCAGCAGGGGAAGCGTGAAGAAAGCCCTGGGTGCAGCCTGTGGTTCGGGGCCTTTCAAAGATTGCCGTGCTGGAGGTTCAGGCGCGGTTCATCTGGTCTACCTCCCAGCCTTAAGAGAAAGAACTTTCACGCTCTCAGCCAAGACCACCGGAAGAGCCAGCATCATACCGAGCTCATCATATTGAGCTTCTGTTACGTGTTCAAGTCCTACAGAGCGGAGACTAAGGGGCGAGACCTTGAGAATCACGCAGACGTGGGTCCAAACCCCAGCTCTGCCACTAACTGTGGGTGAGACCTCGGACCAGTCACTTAACCGCTCTGTGCCTCAGCCTCTGCCTCTGTAAAACAGGGACAGTAATAGCACCTACCTCATAGTGCTGTCGGGAGGATTAAATGAGATAATAGATATGAGGCACTTAGCACAAAGCCTAGCACAGAGTAATTAATCCATGCTACACACTGTTACCGTCTGAACTATTTTTATAGAACTTCCTACCTAGTATATTTTTTATGTGGACAGACAATATCCCTGTACAGTATAAGCTCCCGGGGAACATTTTCATTTTATTTTAATAAATATTAACTGAGAGCCAGGCTCTGGAAGAGGGGATAGAAACACAGTGGAGAACAAAACAGAGACGGGCCTTGGACCAGATGTTAAACAAATAAGCATAAAAATAAATACGTAATTAAAAACTGGGACATGTACTACAAAGAAAAAGAATAGGGTATCCCAAGAGAAAAATGAGGGGTGCTATTTTGAGTTAGGGGGACAGGAAGACTCTCCAGAGGAAGACGTTTTAAGCCAGAATGTGAAAGTTTAATAGGAGTCAGCTAGGGAAAAAGAAGGGAGAAATTGCTCCAGAGAGAGGGTACAGCATATGCAAAGGTCCTGAGGTGAGAAAAGCATACAAGGAACTGGAGAAAAGGTCATTGTGACTGGATGCTGTTGCATAAGAGAGAAAATAGAAGGAGATGAGGACACTGAGGTAGGCAGTGGGGGACCATGCCTCGTGGATGGAGGGTTTTAAGCAGGGGAGTCACATGATTTGACTTGGAATTTTAAGAGACTAATCTAGCTCCAAGCGGAGAAGGCAGTGGAGCAGAGCAAGTATGAAAGCAGGGAAACCAGACGGGAGGCTGCTGCCATCATCCACGCCAAAGACTAGGGTTGTAGTGGTGAGAAGTGGGCAGAACTGACATACATTTTGGAGACAGAATTAACATGACCTGCGGACATACAGCATGCAAAGAGTGAGGATAAGGCTGGAATCAGAACAACTGCCAGATTTCCAACTTAAACAACTGGAGAGATCGTACTGCCGTTTACTAAGAAGAAAAAAATCTAGTGGAAGAGCCATTTTGGGGGAAGATGAGTAAATTCAGTTTCAGACTTGTAGGGGCCAGAAAGGGAGGAGTAAGACTAGGAGAGTGTGCTTTCCTAGAGCCCAGAGAAGAAAACACCTCCAAAGGAAAAAGTGGTCAGTGGTTGTACGCACTGCGAAGAGATCAAGTAAGAGATGAGAGATGTGTCTGACAAATAATAGGCTGTCAATGAATGTCTGTTGGATGCATAGATGGAAGGATGGGTACATGGATGGGTGCATGAGAGTGTGGATGTGTGCGAGGATGGATGGGGGCATGGATGAGTGTATGGGTGCATGGATGGATGGATGGATGGATGGGTGCATAAATGCGTGCAGAGGTGCATGGATGGGTGGATTGGTGCATGGATGGATACGTGTATTGATAAATGGATATGTACATGGATGGATGCATAGGTGCATGGATGTCTGCACGGGATGTGCACGTGGATGATAGATGGGTACACAGATGGATAGACGGAAAGATACATGGATGTATACACAGGTGCATGGACGTGCACATGGATGAATAGATGGGTGCATAGATGGATGCATGGGTGCATGGAGGCACACATGGATGGATGGGTACACAGATAGGGGCATGGATGTAGTGGCCCAGCCACAGAGAACTCTGGTTAGTTCCTCAAGCAGGAACTACTTCTCCCTTCATACAACCATTCCCTTTGTCTAGAGAAGTCTTTCTGCCACTTCCTCTCCCCTTCACATTCTTCAGATTCCAGTTCAAATGTTACTTCCTCAGAGAACTTTTCTGACTACTCTAGCTAACTTGGCTCTGTCACTACTTCCTTCAAAGTGTTTATCAGATTCTCAAAGCATCTCATTGCTTTATTTAATGGTTTACTGCCTGTCTCCCTCATTAGATGGCTTAGTCCACAAGGGCAAGGGCCTTGTTCATCATTTTTAAGTCTCCAGCACTCAGCAGAGTGCCTGGTGCATGGAAGGGACTTGGTGCCTATAAAATAGACGGATGGGTAGATAGATGGGTGGGTGAATGGATAGGCGGATAGACAGAGATGAGTGGGTTGATGGAAGATGGGTGGATGGATGGAGAGATGGGTGGGTGGATAGACAGAAGGGTGGATGGAGGGGTGGGTGGATGGATGGATGGATGGATGGATGTTTAGAGCAAAGGGGAGAAGGATAGAAAGGGAAGATGGCATGAGGGAGGGAGGAAGAATGGATGGATGGATGAATGAATGAATGAGTATACCTCATTCCCTTCTGACCCACACTCAGGACAACTGCCCCCTTGACTTAGTCTCACTCGGCTGCTGCTCAGCCAGCAGGTGACGGAGCCCAGAGTGGTCGCAGAGGAGATGCACAAGCCTCCCAGATGCTCAAGGATTTCAAATCTCTCTTTGCAAAGGCTGTGGCGATTCTGCTCTGCAGCCTCGGCCAGAGCCACGGCAACATCCTGTCCCTGGGGGTGACGTTAGCTTGTTTCTGTTTTATTGTCTGAGATAAGCAAGGCAGGGTCAGGCTGCTGGGCACTGGGAAGAAGAAAAAAAAGGAGATTTCAAAAGACAAGGAGACAAAAAACACTTTAATAGGCAAACAAACAACAAAAAAGTCCTTTTAAAATACACTGCTTCTTAGGGAGGGGGTCAAGCCCCCCACTCTCAAAATATTCAGAAGATGACAAGCGAGAGACACATGAAGTCTGAAGGGTGACCTCTGAGAAGCACTCTCTGACATTAGCAGAGACAGGTATTAGCATCTGGCAAGATCTTTTTAAAAATACACAAACACACACAGAAATGATTAAAATATTAGGCCTCCCATTTTCCTACACTTTTTCTTTAAACACTTGTGGAAAGAAGTTCTATTTCTTCTGGATTTGTTCTCAGGAGCCCTGAACTCTACTTCTGACTTCAAAAAGCCGTTACCCAGGCTAGAGAGAGGAGGGAGAAAGAGAACAAGTCTGCCTTTTTGAAAGGGAAAAAGGGAAAACCTCACCACCCCCAAGAGACTGAAGACTGGACTCGAGGGATCCTTGGAAAGGCTAAACCAGGTGCGGTCAGGCCCCTCGGCAGCGCCTGGGCACCCCTCTCCATACGCATCTCTGAGCTGACCTCCACCTGCTGGACACGTCCTGCCTCCAGAACAACCTCACCCACACAGGGAGGGGTCAGTAACTACCATCCCAGGCACTGGAGTCCGTCAACCGGCTTTAACACTCACTTGGGTACCCTTGGCAGGGGCTTCACTATAAGTCTCGGTTTTCTCATCTGTTAAATAGGGATAATAATAATAATTACCAAGTAAGGTCACTGTGAGGAATAAATGAGACAATCCACGTAAAGGGTCTGGCACAGAGTAAGTAGTTGATCAATGTTGACTGTTACTATGATTGTTGTTGCTGATGATTCTTTTATTTAATACTTAGAAAGCACTTGTACACATCACTGCCTTATAACTCATTAAATTCTCAGAACGACCCTAGGAGGTAGTAGTAGTACTCTCCTCATTTTGTAGAGGAGGAGAGAGAGACCCAGAGAGGTTAAGGAACTTGCACAAGGTCACAGAGCTGGTAGGTGGCAGAGCTGCTTCTCTGACCTCAGCTGACTGCTTCCAGGTCTATGCTCTTAGCTCCCACATGATGCTTAAGCAGGACCCTTCCACAGTTCCGTCTTATTGACCCCCACCCAAGCCAGTATCTCTTTCCATCTTTCCAACCTCCTGGAAAGTCTCAATATATGAGAATCGCACTTTCAGTGAAAGCAGGGAGCCACAGCCAAGTTCGGGTGGCATCCTGATGTTATGAGTAAAATCACAGCACACAGCAAGTTACTACTACACTTAGAAGGCCTACAGGAAAGAAAACTGATGTTTTTAAGCAAAACCCCTCAACATCCTTTAGCAAACGCTGCCCTGGATGGTAATTTCATTTCCCCCCCACTGTACTGAGGGCTTACTGTGCACCAGGCAATTGCTTTGCAGATTGCAACTCATTAAACTCTCCGAGAATCCTAAGAAGTAAGCACTCTAGTTAGCCCCATCTCACAGATGAGGAAGCACAGAGTCTGAACCTCTCCATCAAAGCAAATGTACCAACCCTGGACCTGCCCTGTGGCCAAGCTCTCCTGAGTTACAAGGGCGGCCGGCGTCCAAGGCCAACTGGTCCCAATCTCGCCAATTCTAGACCTCTCAGCCCTGACCTCAGGCCCTCAAAGGACACCCAGACTCCAGACCACATGGCTGTCCCTCTGGGACTGGCCCAGAGACTCCGTGGAACGCACCAGGCTGCAGGTCCGTCTCCCCACGGCCAGTCTCCCAACTGCCATGCGTAGCCCTGTGGAACCAGGAACAGCCCTTGGAGAGTTCTGGTGCTAACATTCCCAGTGGCCTCTGAACGAGGGGAGTAGATCCCAAGAGGAGGAAGTAGTTCTGAAGGGTCTGGGAGACGTTTCAGACATTTGAGATGGGTATAAAAATGCAAAGCCAGCCTTGAACCAGATCAGCCAGCTCCAAAGCAGACGGGGTGGCCTTGGGGTACCGCCCCCCCCCAAGTCTGATGAACCCAGTCAACCACACACTGCCCCTAAGCACAGCAAGGGCTTGTGGCTTGGAGCTACACAATGGAATGAAGACACAGAAGGCACCATTCCTGTCCTCAGAGTGCTCCCCACGAGGCCCCTCACCTATCTCGCTAACCTGCTCTCCTTCCCTCATTCCCAAACCCTCCTCCAGGTTGACTTCCACCTCCCTGAGCTGGGCACACTTTATCACAATGACGTGCCTCCCTCCAGGCTATTCCCACGCCTGGCAGGTCACGGTCCCTCAGCCTTTTGGTAACTCCATTTTTATACCCACCTCAAATGTCTCCTCCTCTGGGAAGGCTTCCCTGGTTTGCTCTTGCACTCAGCCCCCAAAACACTGCCTGTTTCCTCCTTCATGTCACCACTGCAACTGCCACAGCCCTCTGTTTTTACCTTACTGCATTGCAATAACTCCCTGAAGAAACATTCCTTGTACCTAACGTGGGGCTTGGCACCAAGATAGTGTTCCCTAAATGTTTGATGAATGAATAAGCGAATGAGTCTACTAGTTCAGAAGCATACACAGCAGAAAACAGACAGAGAGCAAGAGAGGACCACGGTCAAGGACTATAAAAGAGGTTGGCAAACACTTTCCTGTAAAGGACAAGACAGTAAATATTTCAACTTGCGAGCCACAGGGCCTCTATTGCAACTCCTCAACTCTGCCATCGTGATACAAAAGCAGCCACAGACAGAACATAAATGAATAGGTGTAGCTAGGTTCCAATAAAATTTTATTTTAAAAAGCAGGCAGCTGGCCAGATTTGGCCTGCGGGCCAGTTTGCCGACCCTGGATTAGACCATTTAATACATCTCAAAGTGGCGTCGAGGAGATAGGCTCATTCTCAGCAAGCTATCTTCTGTTTTCCCCTAAAGACAGCTGGCCAGGCTGGAATAGAGAAGAGAAGGAAGGAAGGAAGGAAAGGAGGAAGGGAGAAAAGGAAGGAGGGTGGGAGAGAGAGAGGGAGGAAGGAAGGTGGGAGGGGTGGAGGGAGGGAGGGAAAGAGAAGAAAGGAGGAAGGAAGGAAAAAAGGATGTGCCATCTCCTAAGAAAGCTGGATAGTTTCTGGATGATTAAAAGGATTTTCTCAGAACACTCTCCCAGCCCTCAAGCTTCAACCCCCCGAGGCAGACGTGGGAAGAATAAGTGAGCTACAAGTTAATGACAGATTCCTCTAAACAGACCGACGTGGCTTTAGTCACAAACTTAAGCTAGCAGAGGCTGTGGTGCTCTTTGGGTTTTATGAGCATCAGTATCGTTACTATTACTAATACTGGCATTTCTATTGATAAATTCTGCCCTGACCGACGTCTCGGGAAAGAAAGAAAACAGAAGAGAAAATTAGCTCAAGGGGAAAACCAAACTCAAAGGAAATTTAATTAAATAAACAGATTTCTTGACTGTAAAAGAAAAGAGATGTGACATGTCCCAAAATCCAACTTCCTCCCATGCCCCTGGCTCCCAGGGAACCGGCAGAGCATGAAAAATCTGAATACTTCCCCCGGAGCAAGAAACTCCTTGATATTATTATCAATACGCGCTGGCCGCATTAAATCATGTTCGTTCAGGCAGAACTTGTTTCATTTTGATTTCTCTTTCCCCTTCCCAATAAATGCCTTTGAAAAGAAACTTTGGGTTATTTCTTAGCTCTTCGCTTCCGTCCTACTTTTTGGCTGATGCTGTCTCTCTGCCAGCATTCAGCCATTTCTCGCCTCGGATGAGAAGTTCTGTGCGAGCATCACACTGGCAGACATCAACCCAGCCCATCTCGCCAGAAGCAGAGGGGGACAGCCCAGGAGCCCTCTCCTCTGCCTCTCTGAGATCTGGACTGTGTTTCTTGGGCAGCCATACCTCTTTCTTCATCTATAAATTGGGGCCACGAACGCCAGGCACTTAATTCATACATAAGACAGCATGGGAAAACGAAGCGGCATTGAAAGAGAAAAATAATCCTTGCAGGGCTGCCAGAAGCCTTGTATGAGATCAGAGAGATGAGGAAACCTAACAGTAACAGTAATTATTGCCCAATAATAATAATAGCAAGGTGCCAGTTATGAAGCACCCATGCTAACTCCATGCCAGGCAATGGGTTTGCAGATCTTATCTCATTTAATCCTCACAACAACCCAAGAAGTAGGGACAATTATTATCAGGATTTTCAGACCAGGGGACGATGGCTCAGAGACAGGAAATGACACACCCAAGGCCACAAAGTCGGTACTGCTCACACAGTACCAGGAAAACAGTAGGTATTCAATCAATGCTGATCAGAGCTGAATACACGAGTGAACCGCACACTAAAATACTGTTGCTTCTCGACTGTCACAGCCTCTGTAGACGGCTCACCTGGTTCTCTTTTCAAGGGCAAGCCCCTGAGACAGTTGAGTGTTTTTCTATAACGTTTGCATCGTGTCTGCCTGCACACGTTTGGGGAAGCAACCGGAGCTCGGGGAATTTATTTCAACAGAGAGAGCCCGCCCCTTCTTTGCTAAGGACCCCAGAGAGAGCTGGCGATTCAGACCCAGCTGTCATCAGTAAAAGTGATGCTCTCCCCTCCCCAACTCTAGGTACTTGACAGTCTAAAAAGCACTTTCTGGACTTCAATCCTCACCAAGGCCCTGGTCGGGAAAGAGAACAAGAATTCGATTCTCTTCTTTAAAGAGAGAAACTGAGGCTCGAGTGATGTGCCTTCCCTGGGTGACCCGGGAGGTGGGGCAGAGGGATTCACGGCGGGTGTGGGGTCCACCCCAGCCTCTCTGCTCTGAGCTGTTTGCCTGCCGTGGGCGACTGAGTCCACAGCCAGGTCCTGAGGAGGCTGGTCGGTCACAGAGCGAAGCAGCCAGTGGCTATAGAGTCCAGGGACATTTTGTGGTCCAAGAGGCCATGAAAACGGCAATGCAGGCACAAAATGCAGAGCAGACAGCCAGTGGTATCGATGCTGAACTTGGTCCTTGCTCCCCTTGATCTGGCACCCCAGCTAGCCCCCTGACCCGTGTCCCCAGCCTGCCCCTTTAGGCTTCTCCCCTCCATGGCCTCATCCTAAATGCCCAGCCTCTTCCCCACTGTGTAGATGGGGCCACTGAAGCCCAGAGAAGTAAACCGACTTGCCAAGGGCACAGCAGGTAAGTGGCAGGAGCTCAGAATTTGGGACCAGCAGCGTGTGACAGCAAAGCCAGCGCTTAGCGGGGTGACGGCCATTTGGCGGGAAAGTTTCCACCGCTGCCTCCCTCTTTCTCTCCTGCCCAGTGGAGCCCGCCCTCAACTCTCAGCACGCACCTGGGGTCCCCTCTGGAGGCTGGCACTGAGGGGCAATGCCCTTCAGACCTCAGAACTGGTTGAAAATGAACTAAGCCCACCAGCAAAGGAAAATGTCGCCATCGAGCAGATAATCGTGACCCGCCGCTCATCACATCGACTCCCACCTGATGTCTCATTTAAAGAAACTTCCCCAGGCAGCAGCCACTCTCACTCGCCCCCTAGAAACCTGTTTAAGCTGGACGACCAGTTATAATAGAGTGAAAGCAGCACCTGCCATTTATTGAGCACTGACTGTATACCAGTGCCGAGCTGCGAGTTTGCATATGGATCCTCGAGTCTGCCTCTTAAGGAAGACACAGGTACTATCATTCTGTTCCTATTGAAGAGATCCAAAGAGTCAGGCCAACGGCTGCCTGAAATCACAGAGCAGGTCACCCCTTTAGACTCTTGGCCTTGTCCCCACCCCTCCAGATGTCCCCTCACCTGTCCATCCCTCTCACCTACACTTCCTCCAGGCCAGTGGCTCTGGTCCAATCTACTCCTACTGCATCAAACCGCCCACCAGCGTGACCCGGGCACAGGCCAACACATCACTGCCACCCAGTGGGTTCGGGGTCTTCAAAACTCGTGTCAAAGCTCACAAAGCCCACGAGCTCTCAGCAGAACCGACGGGGCCCAGGTGACCCTGGCCGAGTGACGTCTATAAAACCCCTGGTTCTCCATAAATGCGACTCCCCCCTTGCTCTCCTTCAGGGCCCCAGGTGTGGTATAAAGCAGCGGGTACACCCAAACTCCCAAGTGCAATGCTGGCTTCGTGACTTGCCTAAGCTGTGCAGCCTTGGCCAAATTCATCCACCTCTCTGAACCCCACCTCCTCCCTTTTGACAAGGCACAGGGCAGCCTCGATCTTACAAAGTTGTTATAAAGATAAAAGGGGACCATCATGGAAAGTCCTTGCACACAAGGCGTCCAGCACGTGGTAAACGTGGAGCAGTGCCTGGTACACAGTGGGGAACAACAAACATCTGTGCAGAGAGAGACACGCACGAAGCACGTGGTGCTTAGATCCTCTGTTTACACATTCACTGGCACCATGAATATTTGGAAAAATCCACTGGACACCAAGCTATTCATAAAGAATCTCCAAATTCCTCCATCCCAACCATTTTTGGCTCTCCCCTGAGGCCGTAATTCCCCTGATGCCAAAATCCCAGTGTCTTGTCATAGAAATGACGTCTCCCAGGAGGCTGAGGGCCTTGTTGAATAAGCTGGTGGGCAGGGGTTAAGAGGATTTCACTGAAGTCCCTCTTTCACCTCCTGGGCCTTGGGACAAAGCTCAAAGGAAAGAGGATGCAATTGGCTAAGGCTCAGGCATTTTCTCCACGTCTTACATCCTTCCTTCCCCCAAAAAAGAAAAAGGCATACTTTTCCCAGAACATGGATGTTACTGACTTCAGCATTAAGAGTCTGCAGGCAGCTTTTACAACACAAAATGATCCAAAAAGATATTGCAAAAAAAAAAAAAAAGAACTTTTGACCTATGATAATTTGAAAGAAAAAACCCCCATCCTGAGCAGCTTTGAGACTTGGCATTTGGTGAACAATAAAACAAAATAATCAACCCAGGAAGGCAGCAAGAAGCCCAAACGCAGCCAGTCATCCTCGGAACCCAGCGTAGCTGCTCGTCCCTGGAGAAAGCGTCCCCTGAACGGCTGGGCTGCATTTGGTCCCCCCTCTGGCTCTCCCAGCTCCCGACTTCCGGTCTGTGAGGAGCAAGGATGGGAAGACAATCATACTAACACTGTATAGTGAGGCTTCCGAGCCGAGGCGAATAATGACAAGGAGGCAGCCCACGGAAAGAGCGGTGCAGGCACAAGAAGCATCAAGTGCAAAGATGGGAACTAACTTCTTACATTCAAAGAGTCCAAAAAAGGTGTCACCGAGTTGATGTGGGATCAATGCAATATTAACGATAACAACTGGGAGCTGCGATGTGAACCACAGAGCCGTCCATGAGGGTGGGACGTGGTGACTGCTGTCAGCTCACGGGCCAGCGGGAAGGTCAAAGCCGAGACACAGAATCACTGGGGAAGGGCTTATTGACCAGCCTTCCTGTCCCCAGGCATTGGACAGACCAGGACACCAGGCTCAGCCAGGCCATGTGGCTCGTCCAGGCTCTCACAGCCAGAGAAGTCAGGGCAGGGTGGGACCCGAGCACGCAGCCTCCAGCCGTGAGCGCTCCCAATGATGCCCCCTTTCATGAAGCGCTTCCTCCTGGAAAAGGGTGATGTGGAACTTTTCACCTGCCAAACCGGTGGAAGTTTTAACAAGGTCCCTGGGGATAGAGGGAGAGAGGATGCATGTGAGTGTGAGTATGTGTGAGCGTGTGAGCATGTGTGAGCGTGTGAGCATGAGCGTGTGTGTGTGTGCGTGTGTGCTTGGAGGGAAGATGGCTCATCAAGCCTCCCAGCTTTCATCTGGTTCCTGTAAATTTGACTAAAGACCCCTGGGAGAACCACGCTCAGGGCTTGATAAGCCGAAGTCCAACTCAATTACGGTTTTCTGTGCTTTTACAGAACCTCGGTCTTCACAAAATCTCCTGGCTTTCGTCTGGCCTCAGAATTACTTAAGTTGTCATCCTCCGAGCCAGGGCATCATCAGCTAAGGGAGCCCACAGGGCTTCGGCTAAGTCAAGGCAGTGGTTCTCAACCAGGCACATTTGATGATGTCTGGAGGCATTTCTGATTTCACGACTGGGAGCAGGGGATGGATGCTACTGGTACCCAGTGGGAGGAGGCCAGGGATGCTGCTAAACACCCGACAATGCACGGCACAGCCCCCACCACAAAGAATTATCCAACCCCAAATGTCAACAATGCTGAGAAATCCTGAGCTAGCCCTTTACATGCTGTCATTGGAGACCCCCAAAAAACCCTCTACCCAGGGCCTGAGATCTGGTGACCTGACGCCGATGGCGTTAAGAGACAGTGATAGTTGATCTTCAGCACGGCTCCCGTGGCTCACAGCCCTCACACAGCCTGCAGCGAGGAAGCACCACATGGAAACGTACAGACTCCCTGCCTAAAAGCCCTGTAGTCTCGAAGCTTGCTCACTTTGGGGAAATAAATACAGTCTAGAAATATAGTCTGGATCTAGAAAAGACTATGGGAACTTTTCCAACTTCTCAAAGATGTCAAAGGAAGACTGTGATTGGTTGTTACCTTTTTTCTGCTCCAAAATACTCAAAGGGTTGCCCTGTCCCCCACGCATGGGCCATTAGCTCTGTCCACTCCAGAGACTTGACCAAAGTCCTGGCAAAACCCTCAGCTGCCCATAGCCATCACGGAGCGGGCTTCACCAGCTCTGGGGCCCCGTGACCATCCTGCTCCCAGGGAATCTGCCTTCTGGAAGCAGGCTGGGGGCAGCAGGGGACAGAGAGAGAAAGCTTTGGCTCAGCCCATCATTTGGGTCATGAGCTATCCAACTCACTCCAGCCAGTGGACCCAAAGGAAGGGCCTGCTCCAACGGGGGAGGCAGCCCCAGAGGGAGGGGTTTATCTCACTATGGTTAGGTATTTTTATGCCTGTTTCAAAGCCTGGGGCTCTGATGGGGAAGGGGTTGGCCTAGGTTCACCATGGCCCAGTGGTGCCACCAGGACTCACATGCCAGGCTCAGAACCCACACGCTCTCCTGACTACGCCACAAACTGACCAGGCCAGCCAGAGGAAGAATCCAGGAGCTCAGGCCCTTGCCCACTGAGGCCCGTGTCTTTTTTTATCTACATGCTCCAATGACGGGCATGTGACAAAGGCTAAGACATGTTTCAGTGGAGGCGAGCCCTACTGCTTCTCTTCTCGGCCATTCTACTGACAGCTGCCAGGGGGGCTCCTGCACGGCTGGCAGAACCCCAAATCTAGCCCCAAGCTCTTTCCAGAGGTCTCCCAAGGGAATGAAGCCGTAGTCCCTTCGAAGCATCTCCATTAGTTATTGTTTGGAGCCTGCGTTTCAAGGTTTCCTCTTCACAGCTCATTTTCCTCTCTTAATTGGTCTTGCAGTGTGGCAGGGGGACCGAGGCGAGAGCGCCACAGGAGGGTTAGCGGCCGCGAGAGCGGTCTGAGCAGACTGGAGGCGGGCAGGAAGCGTGGTCCTGCTCCGAGGCTGTGCAGCTTGCTGGAGGCCAGCCAGGAAGAGAGACTAAAGGTCCCCCCGCCCCCAGTTTTCAGCCCGCCAGGAATGCTCGGTCCAGAACACAGCATCGGGCCCACACTTGCTCCCTGCCAGAGCTGCGTCAAGCCTTTCTCCTCTTTGCGACTCAGTTTTTCCTCATCTGAAAGTTCAGATGCTTAAGCTGAGGTTCCTTCCAGTCGGCACGTTCACGCAGATCTTTTTCCGTGGTCCTTAAGCAAATTTTTTGGCTTCTCAGCTAAAAGAAGATTATCAAGCAGCGCCTCCTGGCGGCCATCAAGAAGCATCAAGAAGGGGCGCCAGTGGGATGGTGTCCAAGGCAACAAATACCGGGAGGAAAAAGCATCCAAGGGTTTGCAGCCAAGCAGCTATGTGACCCTAACTCTTTGGAGCAAGGAGCCCAGGGTTAAAGCGAAAATACGGCCCTGCTCCTCGTCCCTCCGCGCTCCCTGACGAGGAAGGCAGAAGGTCTGTAGAAGGCAGAGCTTGAAGAACGTCAGCCCCAGTCGCCAAGGACGTCCCGGGATCCGAGTACAAAGCTGGCCTGCCTTACTTCTCCTGCACAAAGTGCCAGGCGGAGCAGGGAAAAACAAAAGTGCTGAAGAAAGAAAAGGTTCAGATGATGGAGCTAAACGGAGCTCTGTTGCCCAGGGCAGGACTGCCGTGGGTCTTTTGCGACTGGGGGAGAGGCCATGCTGAGTGTCCTTTTCCAAGTGAGGGGTGAGGTCAGTAGGGACACCTGGAGCAAGAGGCACCCCCACATCCAGAACCCCACTGGGATGGTGGGACACGTTCGCCCAAAGAGAACCACAGACCCCGAAATGAGAGTGACTCTCCGAGGGCACTCTCCAGACATGAGGAGATGCGTTCCCCACCCCCAAAGAACTCACAGTCTGCTGGGAACCAGACAAGAAAAGTTGGCATGAAGGACACTACATAATGAAAGCAGATGTTTGGGTGACAATGGCGCAGGATTGAGTGCAGGCTAAACAATGTACTTGCTGTGTGACCCTGGGCAAGTTACTTAACCTCTCTGGGCACATCCATCCTTCCTGCCCTTTCTTCCTTCCCCTGAGCACTCTGTATAGTAAGCGCTGGATAAATGGCAGCTCCATGCAAATGCTGTATCCCTGTGCAAACAGTAATTCATCCTCACCACAGAGTTCTCCACCGACAGCGTCACTCAACCTCATCATGGACTTAAGTCCCTCCTCCCAAAGAAGGTTCTTTGCTATATCAGACAGATGTCTCCTGGTTTAGAGCACGTGTGCGTTTGTTTTAGCTAACACTCTATTTCTTGCTTGGCCTTTTACAACAAGGGTTAATTAGCAAACTTTTTCTGTAAAAAGCCAGACAGTAAATATTTGAGGCTTTCTGGGCCGTACGATCTGTCGCTTCACTCAGTTCTGCTGTTCTGTGAAAACAGCCGTAGACGAGATGAAGAAAGGGGCGTGGTGGTGTCCCAATAAAACTTTATTGACAAAAGGAGGCAGAGGGCCGAATCTGGCGGGTGGGCTGGGGGCTGCCGCCCCCCGTTTTAGGGAGAATTCTCTCTCCTTATCCGCTTGTCTTCTCCGCCGCGCAAGCCCAGCACCGGTCTACAGACAGCAACTGTCTTCCTCTCGCTTCTCTCGCCTGCGGCAAATCTAAAAATGCTTCAACCTTCCCCTCCAAGGGCATCATTCCCAGGATCACATTACGACAGTTCATTTATTCGTTAATTCAGCCAGCGGGACTTTTGCAGCGGACTGTGCTACATGCTTCATAGGAAACGAAAGAAGCACTGCGTCCAGAGCGCGTGCTCAGCCCAAACTGGAGTCCGGGCGCCCTGCAATTTACTGGCCACGTGACCTTGAATCACCAAGTTCACCTGCCTGCAGTTCTGTTCTCTTATCTGAAAACTGGGGACTCCAACAGTCCCTACCTCCTGGGGAAGCTCTGAAGATTGAGCTAAATTATACTTAAAACCAGCTTAGGACAGTAGGCTTTTAATAATTTATTGTTATTATTTTTGTTGTTACTAAGCCACGGCTCCTGCTATCTAGGAATTTATGATCTGATACGAGAGATTTATACATTGAAACAACTACAAGATAACTGCCAGATGAATAACACAAGATTGGAGTGGGGGCAATCCAGGAAGGCTTCCTGGGAGGGGTAGCATTTAAATTGCCTTTTGAGGCATCATCAGGAGTTGTCTATCTAAGTCATGGGAAGGTTTACTTCCGGAAGATGCAGCCCAGGAGGTATTCCCTTTTGAACAGCTACAAAGAGGGTTTAATCAATGAGGATATCACCAACGATGGCAGGTCTGAGCATCCAGCCCCACCAGGCACCAGCAGCCAGGAGGAACACATTACAATGGGTACCGAACAACGTAAATAGACTGGGTTCGAGGAGGAGTTTTCCTTCAAATTCTTTTCATGTAAGTCACACAACTACTTGGTTCTGGCCCAGAAGATGGAAAATGCAGACAAGCAAAAGAGAACTAATACTCACCCTAACCCACAAACTATGTGAAATATCCCAGTGTATTTCCTTCTAGGCTTTTTTTCTATATGTCTATGTTTAAAAAGCTAAGTAACAAGCAAATTCGGTCAAAACACTGTCTATTTGTTCCCCCTTCCCCAAATCAGGGCCTGGGAACTTCTCATTCCGGACTCTAAGTGGGAAATCAGGAAAATAATTAACTCAAAAGGACACCGGAGTGAAAAGCAGGACTGTGATGAACCAGAACGTCTCCCGGTTTCCAGCAGTGCTGTCACAGCATGGGGACATTCGAGCGGGAGGGAAAACCAGTTTGGGTCCGAATATTAACACCATCACGACACTGTGCTCATCCTCCCGGCCTCCCGCCCGCCTTGTGCACACGGCCCCGAATCTGCAGACAGGTTCAGGGTCCCGAGGACGCCTCCCCTCCCGCAGAGACTGAGAAAGGCACAGACTCCACCCCGCCAGGGAAGCGGCTCCAGGGACCTCTGACCTTTCCCAGCCACACCCCCTTAGGGCGGGGCCTGCTCTCCAGCTCTGGATTCAACCCGGGGGCGAAACGTGGCCACCCCACCTCCCCCCACCCCCACGGTACAGAGGGCTCTGCCCCCAGGAGTGGGAACAGGACGCTGCGGTTCCAACCCCAGCTCTGGGGGACTCGGGGCAAGTCAACGTGGCCTTGCCCTGGCCTCAGTGTTCCCGCCTGTGAAATGGGCGCTCACCCCGGCCTGCCCACCCCGGCCTGCCCACCCCTCGCACGATTGGGAGGATCCAGTGAGGTCATCCGCTGGCAGCGGCTTCCTCAAACGGGAGGTGCTCCGAGAAGGCACAGTGTTGTCGTCACGTGGCTTTTACGCACAGCCTTTAGAGAATTCCTTTCTCTCCCAGCTCTAGTTTAAGCGAACCCCCAATGGGCTGCCCAGTCAAGTTGAGCAAATGGGAAGACAGGGGCCACCCAGAGCGCAGGGAAAAGCCGTCCCCACCCCTCTCTGATCGACAGAGCCTTGGCTTTACAGGACTCACACTGACCTGGGTTCAAATCCTGCCTCTGATACTCGGTTGCTGTGTGACCCAGAGCAAGGAGCCTACCTCTCTGAGCCAGTTTCCTTGCCAGAAAATAGAAATAATAATCATATGGACCTCATGAGGCTGTGAAAGGATTAAATAAGCCAGCGCTGCTTGTCAATTATCCAGCACGGCGATGGGCCCAGGAAGAGCTCAATCAGCATCTGCTGTCACTATGATTGCGGACAGCCGTCGGTCATTCGGTCATTCAGTGACTGCTTTTTACCCTCCAATTCTGAGCCAGGCTCTGGGACAATTCTGGCGCAGTGGTTCTCAAGTGCAGCCCCCAAACCAGCAGCATCAGCATCACCTGGGAACTTGTTAAAAATGCAGATCCCTGGGTGCTGCCCCGGACCAGGTGAAACAGGAAGTCTGGGGGTGGAGCCCCACGGGGGATTCTGACCCACCGTCAGGTCTGAGAACCACTGTTGTGGTGAGAAGTGGTAGAGAAACAAGTAAACAACATCATTTTAGACGTGACAGGGACCACAAAGAAAACAGTAATGAGTGAGTGACTGAGATAGAGTGGGGCTCTCTAAGAAGGTGGCATTTGAGCCAAGACCAAAATGACCAGGAACCACCCAGGGGAAGACTGGGGCAGTGCATTCCAGGCAGAAAGAATGACCTGTGCAAAGGTCCTGAGGCAGGCCTTTCAAAGGAAAGCAAGAAGGTCAGTGTAGCTAGACGTGATGAACTAGTGAAGACATCAGGAGACAGACAGGGACCCGATCAGGAGCCTGGGGGAAGGAGCTGGGATCTGATCCTAGGATGTAACGGTCCCTTTGGGTCTGACTCAACTCAGCTGGCACAGTGCACACGGGACCCACGATCTTCAAACAGTTCAGCCCATGCAAACTGTGCAAGTTGAGCGTCAGTTCTGTGCCCAGTTCTGCTCAGCACCTGCTGGGTGCCAGGAATAAAGGGAGGGAGTGACCACGGCGCAGGTCAGAGGTGACAGCGGCCGGGAGCCGGTTCTCTTAGTTCTCATGGGGGGGCCTTCTACAAAAGCCGCTGCTGACTGCAGGAAGCGGCAGGGCACCTGCAAGAAAGAGGAAGTGGCGGCCAGCTGTCTCAAGAGCGGCTCTGCTCCTGTGGCTGTGAGACAAGGCTGGGGAAGAAGGCCCTCCCCCGCCCCCCAGCAGCCAGAGGCTTTGTGGGAAGAATATCTTGTTTCAGATTCAGCTGGGGAGGGAGCAGATAGAGGAGAAGCTGACTTAAAAAAAATAATAAAGATAATCTTAGCAAACGTGTGTTAAGCACTCAATTTGCCAGACATCGGGCTGTTTGTTTATATGAACTCATCTCTTTTCTTGCAACGATTCCATGAGGAAGATACTATCCACGTCCCCATTTTACAGATGAGGAAAGTAAGGCAGAGTTCAATAGACAAAGGAAGTTGAGGCCAGTCCCAAGGGAGGCAGAACTAGGGGAGAGAGATGGAAGGATGGAACTGTTTCTGAAACCAGATCCATCCATCCTTGCCTTAGGGGTTCAGTGAAATCGAATCAAGATGATTCCCTTCTTAAAAGTCCTCCAACAGCTTCCTGTTCTGCTTCCAGGACACCCCAGCTTCCTGGCCTGGCTCCGAGGCTCCTCACCCTGGTCCCTGCCTGCGTCTCCGCCCCCGTGTTCTACCTGCTGCCTGTGCGGCACCAGCCCATCGTCAGCTTGGCTATGGTGGCACCCACGTTTCCAGAATGCCTTTCTCCCTGCGGTTCCAGGTTAGAGCTGGCCAAAGTGAACTTGTACAAAATTTGGGAGACAAAAGTGAAGCGGCAGCCATCACTCTTTGAAGGGCGACATGGGTTGGGGCAAGGCGAGACAGGTGCAGAGGTACGGGTCTAGTTTCTCTTCCTTCCTCCCCGCTCCATGGCCAACTCTCCTTCCTGACAGTGGGCCCTGGTGCCTGACAGTGACCTCAGGTCCACCGCCAGACCCCTCCCTGCAAAGTCACAGAAGCAATGACTCCAAAGGACCAATAACCTTCCGCAGGCATCTACGCCAGGGCCACCTCATGGTTCCCCTGCAACAGCGGGACATGCTGGCTTCCGGATGTCCCCAGCAACCCAGGCTGCTTACCCATATCGGGGCAGGTTAGGGATCTTTCTCTGAAGCCTCAGTTTCCCCTCTGAACTTCCACTCCCCCAGCTCCTACTATAATAAATTCTTTTCTCCCTTACACTCACAGTGGTACCAATCCCCAATTGACCCTTTGCTGATAACAGTTACCAGCAGAAGCAATATTATACATGTTCCAGAACAGCTTCTCCGACAACTGGCAGCTTCCCTTTGCTCCCTCTTGGAATGCTCACTCCCACTGTAAGAAGCCCAAGACACATGGAAAGGCAACATGTGGGCACCCCAGGACACAGCCCAGCCTCAACTCCCACCCAAGAACCAGCGCCAACAGCCATCCTTGGGCTGCGCCATCTTGAAAGTTCCTACCCAGTCAAGCCAAAACACACGGAACCAAAGTACCCAGCTGAGCCCAGCCAACCCAGGGAATCACGAGAGACAGCCAAGTAGGTGTCGTTTCAAGCCGCTAAGTTTTGGAGTGGACTGTTACATGGCGACGGGTCACCAGTACACACCCCCTGGGTCTGCCCCATGGGCCTTCTTTCTGCTTCTTCAAAGTGCTTTAGAGATTTGCAGGACCCACTTTTTCTGCTCAAAATGTTCTTCCCCCATTCTCCTCGTGTCTGGTAGCTTCTTGTCATTTAAGTCCTACCTATGTGTCACCTCCCCAGAGAGGCCCGCTGTGGCAATGGCTTTGATGTGTCAACTTGGCTAAGCCACAGTCCCCAGTTATTCAACCAAACCCTAATGCAGGTGCTGCTGTGAAGATGTTTGTAGATGTAATTACGTCTATCAGGAGTTGTCTTTAAGTAGGGAGATGGTCCCCCAGCATCTGAGTGGGCCTGAGTCAGTCCCTGGAAAGGCCTTCAGAGCAGAACTGGGACATCCCTGAGGAGGAGAAGTTCCGCCCAAGAGCTCCCGCCCCTCCTGGTGGCTGCCCCCCGGACTCCAGACCTGCCCAGCCAGCCTCCGCAACTGCATGAGCCAATTTCTCATAATATATCTCTTACTGTATCTACCCTCCTGATTCTGCTTCTCTGGGAGAACCCTGACTGACACACCCACTGTGACCGTCCATCAGAGCTGGCCACCTCGTCACCATCACGTCACTCTATTCTAATTCTCTGCATAAAACTGATCGCCATTTGATATTTTTTCCATTTATTGTTCCTCTCAATATATTTTAGAGCGGCGCTGTCCCACGGAACCTTCTGTGATGATGGAAATGTCCTAAAACTGTGTCGTCCCAACAGGGCAGCCACCAGACGCACATGGCCACGGATCACTGGAAATGTGGCTAGTGCAACTGAAGAAGTGCATTTTTCATTTTATTTCATTTTATGAATATAAGTTTGACTTGCCACAGGAGTCTAGTGGCCGCCCTATTGGTCAGTACAGGTCTACAACACAAGATCCATGAGGACAGGAACCCACCACTATGTCCCTAGTCCCCCACATTGACCACAACAGAGGAAGTTCGGTCAGTATCCACAGAGCGAATGAATGAGCCATTTGTGCACAAGTGTGGTTGTGTTAGGTTTCTGTCACTTGCAACCGAGAGTCCTAACACAGTGCCACATCTGTGCAAGGGATTCCTGACCCACAGGACAGGAAGGCTGGAGAACGTACACGCCAGACACTGTGGGCTCTGGGAGGGGCGGCTCTTCCTCTGCCACAGGCCCTCCCAAAGTTAGAAGCAACTGGAACAATAGGGCAATCAAGCCCGCTCTCCTCTTTGTTCTAGTCAAAGGAAGGCTACAGGGGAAGGCGGGGTTCTGGTGGGCTCCATTCCATGCCTCAACTGGGAAGAAGCAGAGAGCATGTGAGGCTGTCCTATTTCAGGGCCACTTTGCATCCTGTTTGTCTCTTGGCTGCCAGTTTCCCCTGGACACTCAGGAGGAGGCGCTGGAGGGGGCCCAGCAGAGCAAGCCCCCCGGAGGCTGCGGGGTGCAGGGGCAGCTGTCTGCCAGCGGCACCCCGGCCTCCTCTCTCCGACTGGATGGCCCCCTGAGCCTAGTCTTGCACTTCCAGGCATCTCGCTGTAAGCCCCCTGCCTAATCCGCAGCCAGCGCAGGTATTTGAACACTGGGCAAGTGTTTATCCATTGCAGGCTCCTCCCGGCCACGGTCGGGCACGGGGGCTGGCCCTGCCCACCCGTCTGACCCCAGCTCCCACAGCTCTCCCCAGCCTTCGCAGCAGGCCAGCCACACTGGTCTCTCCGTGCCTGAAATGCTCCACGCTCCCTCCTGCTGCAAGGCACCTCTGCGTGCTCCCTCCTCCCGAGTCACTGAGTGCTCCCACCACCTCCCAGGCATTCGGAGAACTCCTCCTCCAGCTTTAGGTCTCAGCTCCACCCCAAAGCCCTGGAACCCAGCACAGTGCCAGAGATGTAGTGAGCGATGATATATATATATGGGAGGAGAGAAGGGAAGGAAAGGAAGGAGGAAACAAGGTCTTCCACTATCTGGAACCTGGGTTTTTCCTTGGGACAGTGACCACACATCATTAGGCTGAAAACAAGCAAAAGACCAAGAAGAAGAGCAGAAGGAAAGAGGAAACGTGAGAAAAGAGAAAGCCACAGCAACAGCACCCCGATTTCTGAGCCATGCGCCCCCAGGCTCTCCTCTGATAAGGCAGCTGTGACCAAGGAGAGGAAAGTTCAGGAAGGGCACCTGTTGTCTCCAAACCTGAGGTCTCCAGTCTCAGGCAGAGGTCTCCAGTCTCAGGTAGGAGGAATGGCAAGATCATGATCTTCCAGCAGCCAAATCCATTTCACCCTAGGACCTCAGCTCTGTAGTGACCACAGTGGGACGGTGGGGCTGTGTGCCATGGAAAAATTGCTTGGGCTTCTGCTTTAATTTTTTTGGCCAGGGCAAAGTGGGCCACCTCTAGAGAACAATCAAGCCAGAAAGAGTGGGGAAATAGGTTCTAAAGAAGCAGCAGTGTTGAGGGAGACAGAAGCTCAGAGGGAAGGGAAATCAAGAGAAACAAAGAATTAGAGAGCCGAATTAGAAAACTGAAGGTCAGGGGTCCTTTGGAGAAAAAAAGAGAGGAGGATGGAAAGAGGTAGAGGAAAGTGAGTTGGGGGCAGAGAAAGACTCAAGGACACTGGCAATAGTGGTGATGGTAGTGATGAGGGGATGCTGATGGTGACAGTGGTGATGATGCTGGTGGTGATGGTGATGGTGGTGATGTTGGTAATGATGGTGATAGTGGTGATGGTGATGATGGTGCTGGTCGTGATGGTGACGGTGGTGATGTTGGTAATGATGGTGATAGTGGTGATGGTGATGATGGTGCTGGTCGTGATGATGATGGTGGTGATGGTGATGATGGTAACGGTGGTGGTGATGATGGTAATGGTGGTGGTGATGATGATGATGGTGGTGGTGGTGATGGTAATGGTGGTGGTGATGATGATGGTGGTGGTAGTGATGGTGATGGTGGTGATGTTGGTAATGATGGTGATAGTGGTGATGGTGATGATGGTGCTGGTCATGATGATGATGGTGGTGATGGTGACAGTGGTGATGTTGGTATGGATGGTGATAGTGGTGATGGTGATTATGGTTCTGGTCGTGATGATGATGGCAGTGATGGTGATGGTGATAGTGGTGATGGTGATGGTCGTAATGGTGGTGGTGATGATGATGATGGCGGTGATGGTGATGGTGATAGTGGTGATGGTGATGGTGGTAACGGTGGTGGTGATGATGATGGTGGTGGTGGTGATGGTGGTGATGGAGACGATGGGGATGGTAGCGGTGATGGTGATTGTAGTGATGATGGTGATGATGGTGGTAGTGACGGTAGAAACTGGAGTAGGAATGGTGGTGATGGTTGTAGGATGGAGGCAAGGATGGTACTGCTGCTGCTGCTGACAATAATAGTAACACAGAGTTATCATGTACCCAATCCAGGCCAGGTTGTGTGCTTGGCCTGCATCATCTCATGCAATCCTCCCAAAGACCAACAGGGTGGAAATGATCATCATCTCCACCCTACTGCTTAGGAAACTAAGCTCAGCATCAGGAGATACCTTACTCAAAATCGCACAGCTAATACGTGGCAGACCCAGAACTTGAACCTGAGTTGGTCTGACTCCAGATTCCATACTCTCAGCAAACAATTAAGGACTGAGAAGGAGAAGGCAGGAGAACTGAAAAGGATGGAGGCTTGCCCTGACCACTCTGTTTAACATGACAACTGACCCCCCTTAGCCTGCTCCACTTTTTTTTCCACCCCATTTATTCTAACACACTATAAAATGTACATGCTGATTCTGATTATAATTTATCGTCTGTCTCCTACTAGAATGTAAACTCTACGAGGACAGACATCTAAGCATTTTCAGAGACTAGAACAGTGCCTGACATATAATAGACATCCAATAAATTCTGTTGAATGAGTGAACAAATGTTTTTTGGTTTCACAGCCCAAATCCTGGCTTTGGGGTCCCTTGGGCTTGTTGAGGGATGACTGAGTGTTCCTTGGTTTCAGGCTAAGGCGGATCTAACAAGCTGTGAGAAGAGAAGAAAGGGTTAAGCTTTCCTTTCTTTGGGGTTCCTTGGGCACTGGGAAATAGAGATATCCCCAAAATCCAAGGAGAGAACTAATTAGAGTCACAACTTGAAAATAAAGCTGCCCCTATCCTCTAAGAAAGAGAGAGAGAGAGATGGAGGGAGGGACGGAGGGCGAGACAGAGAGGCAGAGATTACACAGATTCTTGGCCAGGCATTAAGCTTCCTTACTCCATATGCTTGGTTTCCATGAATTTCTCAACACAACTTATATTCCTTCAGTCATTTAACAAACACACGTTGCCTCCCCACTACACACTAGAATTTAAAATATCTGATTTCATCACTGGGGGAGCCTCCAGCTTCCTAGCTGAGAGCTGGGGATACCAAGGTGAATAAATATCGTATGACCCTCAAGAAGCAAAAGTCTAGTGGGAAAGGCTAGTTTGATCCCTACTTTGGGATAACATTTCTGGTTAAGACAAACGGCAGGCAGTGATGGAACCATTCCAGCTCCCAAGACACTTAGAAGCTTCAAGGAACCAATGATAATTTTGGAGGGAAGAAGAGAATTTAAAACAAGAAGGATCCTCCAAGGATGGCTCACTGCTTCCCCCTGGTGGAGATCAGACACAAGCACGTCCCGCGCTCTCCAGCACTTTCTTCAACAATAACCTGGGGGAGGAGCGCATGGCAGCATGCTGAGCCTGCCCTCCCAGAGGTCACAGTCCATTGAGGGAGCGAGACAGGGAAACTGCCAATCACTATAAGGCATTACCAGTTGGTGAGAGAGGCATACATTCATTCATTCATTCATTCAACAAAATGCAGGGCCCTCGAGGCAGGAGCTGAGCCTGCGGTGAGCTGGGATGCACCAGGCGGACAAAGGGGGAAGGGAACGCCAGGCAGCGGGGTGAATACTAAGATGTGAAATCCACGCCTGGCCCAGGAAACCCTAAGTAACTAGTAGATTTATCTGCTATTTAGGGCTTGAGGGGGAGATGTGAACAATGAGGTTCCAAATAGAAACCAAACCCTGAGTCACTTTGCATTCGCTGAGAGAGACTATGTATGTTCAGCCCCTGGTGAGTTTCACGGGCTCCACGCTGGGGGGAGGTGACTGATTCAGAAACATTTCTTGAGTCACTCCCATGTGCCAATGCTGAGCTGGGAACGGAACGGTGAGCAGAACCAGGGGCCGCCCCTGCCCTCTTGCAGTGTAGGGTCTGGTGCGGGAGCGGGGTGTGAAAGATGACCTGAGTGGAGCCATACTAAAATAGAGCCAGAGCAGCCATTTCAGAGGAATTATCTTGCAAATCTTCTTTATCTTCCAAGCTGGACCAAACCACCAACATCCCAAGAAATCAGTAAGCACAAGAATATCCTATGTGGAAGGACTGATGAAATTAGACTTTGCTAATGACCAAATCGCTAACCAATCAATGAAGGACAGTCTAGCCTTTTGCCTGATGACTGAATCTCAAGCCAATCCATGAAGTACAAGCCAGCCGTACCTCATCCAGCACCAAAGAACCCTTCTTTCATACAACCACCTCATCCTTCCTTTTTCTCATAGAAACCCTATGACCCCCTCCTGTAATCGGAACACGTTTTGGGTTTCTATCTGCATGTGTGTCCTCTGAATTGCAATTCTAACTGCCCAAAGAAATATCTGCTGTTTGAATTGTAGGGAATTTTTCCTTGGTTGAAAGAGGCATCCATAAAAAATAAATCACTCTCCATAAAAGGTTAAAACGAAAATTCAAATGGGAGAGGTGGCACAGCTACCCACGGGAAGAGCAGAAGTGAAGTATGAGACTAAGAAACCTCAGTGCCGAGGGGACAATCCTGCACCGAGCTGAGCTTCTCTCCACGCTGGCCTCGGCGCTAAGAGCTGGAGGAATCGGGCAAAGCGCAGCACGCGGCCACTGCTCTCAAGGACCCGGTGGCTCTAAGGTTGGCATCGGAGGCAGGACACTGTGGACAGAATCACAGCCGCCTGGAAAGAGTTGGAGGTGAGCCCAGGTGGAGATCAGCGGCGCTTGGTAAATTATTGAGAATAAGATAGAGAAGAATGTAAAATATCACGCCTGGTAAGAAAGAGCATTGTTTCATGAAACTCATTGCAGCTGTGTGTGTGCAATAGGTGTGGGGGGTGCAAGATAAATTGTATCTCTGTGAGTCTTGATCAAAACAGTTTGAAAAACTCCAGATGAGAGGCCCTCTCAAGGTCTCACCCAGCCCAGGATGTCACCAAGGATGACTGCTCGGCCCACGGAGGGGTGACATAAACGCCTCTCTCAGGCGGAATGGGAGGCCAGCTCCACTTTTAAGGACTTCGCCAAACTCAGTAACACAACTCTGATGGGAAGCTGTGAACCCAGAAAAGGAGTGAAGAGCCAGACCTCCACTGCTCCCTCTCATCATTGCAAGAGGTGGGGGAGGGGGAGAGGCATAAATCCATATGAACTTTCTGGAAAGCGATATGGCAGCATTCACTGAAGTCTTAAAATACGTAAACTCTTTGCTGCAGGAACCGCACATCTATGAATTCCCACTAACGGAATAACCATGGATGTTCCCCAAGATGCCCAAAGCTGTTCACTGCTTATAACAGGAAAATATGGATACAACCTAAATTTTGAAAAATTGGAGACTGGTTGAACAAATGGCTGCAGTATTCAGGCATTCAAAATGAGGAGGAAAACACGTTTATTGACAAAGGAAGATGTTTATGATTTAACATTGTGACTCGGTGCAATTTTTTAAAGGAGGGAAGCTGCCAGCGGCTTCTCACTGTGGGCAGAGAGAGGAATCTCCCTGAAGAGGTTTTGTCTGTCCTGAGTGACGGACAGGCCCCTCTTAGCCACGCAAATGTTAGGTGAGTCAACAGCATTGTACTAGAGTAAGGAATGTCATGACCTTTATAACTAGTCAATCAGAGGTGATTCCGCCCCCACAGGGAACATTTGGAAATATCCAGAGACACTTCTGTTTGTCACGTTTGGGGGGGATGTTATTGGTGGCTACTGGTAGGTGGAGGCCAGAGATGCTACTAAGCATCCTCCAATGACAGGACAGGACCCAACTCAAAGTCCCATTTGACGTGGACTGTAGCTTTGATTAGGGTCTGCTGCCAAGAAAGAATATAAAGAGAGAGGCATGCAACGTGGGCCAATGGCCTGTTTCACATAAGTTCTGTTTTGTTTGCTGCTGGACCCCAGCACAGCAGACACGTAGTCACTCAATCAATACTTGGTGAGTGTTGCACGGTGAATCCAGCGAGGGCGTGTACGGACAAGCCTCCCGCACACTGTGCCAGACTGACGTCCAACAGTGACACCTTGTGGTGAGAACTGAAACAACCGAGCAGGTGGACCAACACCTTTCTTTGGTTGGTGTTTGCCGAACTGATCCCTTAGGACCGAGAAGGCCCCAGGATTTGTGGAAAAATCACGAGACTAGAGAGAAGCAGGAAGACTCAGGAAGATGATATTTGATGTCCTGCTCACAAAGGCAAACGAGAGTTTGAGTAATTCAGGGGAAAGGGCAAAGAAAGATGACAATATATTTGAACCCCAAACTGATAAAACAAGTCACAGAGGTTATTTTGTGAGATGGAAAAAAAATAAAGTCTCCAAATAATATGTATGGATAATCCTAATTCTATTCTTTAAAGAAAGTATACACATACGTATTTGTCCAGAAGAATTATACCAAAAGTTATACCAAAATGACAACAGCAGGCTCCTAGAGGATGGGGCTTAGGGTATTATTTTATTTTTGCTAATCTATTTTCTGATTTATTTTACAGTGGCTATATATTGTTTATGTAAAAAATAAGAAGTTAGATGTTGACCCAAAATACAAAGGCACTTCAGAACATCTGCGGTAAAAAGCCACTGGTCTCCTACGCACACCCAGTATTTCTGTATCGGGACCCTGATTATCCAGAACCAAACGCCCTACAACCTCAGAAGGTCTCCCTCGGGCACCAGTTCTCAGGAGCTGCCCTGACCACTTCTTCCAACATCCAGATTCCAGGCTCCTCCTCCCTCTGCTCATGAGCGGCATTTACCAGCCAAAGGCGACTCCGTCTCGTCCTGGCCTGCAGCTGCGGGCACAGGAATCTGGAAGAAGGCGGCAGACGGGTTGGGGACCAGTCTCCAGCCCCCTGCCCGCTCACCTGACATGTGGACCTTCCGCAGGCAGGAGAGGGAGGCGTTGAGGCGGGCACACTCCTCCCGGTTGGCTCCGTATTTCTCCACGGTCTCACACACCTGCTCATCCGTCATCTCCAACAGGTCCTCCAGACTCAGCTGGCCAGGGGTGATTTCCTAGCGGGAGGAAGAGAGGAGGATGGTAAATAAACCGTGAGCACCGGGAGGGGAGGAACACCGTGAGCCTCCACGCCGCCCCCTAGTGGTACCCAGCGGGACACCCGGCCCTGTGCGGATGGCCTCTTGGCTACAGGTTGGGTCTCTGCCTCTGGGGTCAGACCAGCCTGGGTTTGAATCTCAGCTTTGCCACTCATTAGCTAGTGACCTAGAGCAAATCACTTAACCTCTCTGAGCCTCACTTTACTCACCTGTAAAATGGGAATCTTAAGCGCACATACTTGGTAAGTTAGCACGTCTGCTCAGACATAGGCAATGCTCCATAAATGGTGAATGTTAATTATCTGTCTCCCCACGCAGCTTCTGAACTCGGCATGGGAAGGGCTCCATTGTCCTCGTCTTTGGATGGCCCTCAGAGTCTCCCGCTCAGCTTGGACTGCAGTGACTTTTCGTAAATCCAAGGTGAACGCAGAGCAGAGCAGACTGGACAGCCCAAGACTCCCGATGGCTGCCCCCACTCTCTGCTTCTCTCTCCTCCAGCCACACATCCTAGGATTCACACTGGGGTTCAGGAACTCTACGGGGAAAGGGGCTGGAGCCCTGACGGTGGCTCAGTGCTGGAAATGAAACTGGATTTGTGTCTGAGCCCCGTGGGGCACGGCTTTGCATCCCCAGACAAAGTGGGAAGGCTGGAATATAGCGTGGTGGGGGGGCGGGGGGGGGGTGCCTCTGGAGAGATGGGCTGGGAACAGAACAGGTAGGCTCCTTGGCTACAAATGTCCCCTCACTGCCACCAGGAACCACCCTCCCCTCCCCAAAATCACATGGCCCTAGACACCGTAATATGGATACACCCTGAAATTTGTCAGACTTCTATACTTATGTGCCTATAAAAAGAGAGCCTTCATTTTTATTTTTAAAGATTTTATTTTTTCCTTTTTATCCCCAAAGCCCCCCAGTACATAGTTGTATATTCTTCGTTGTGGGTCCTTCTAGTTGTGGCATGTGGGATGCCGCCTCAGCGTGGTCTGATGAGCAGTGCCACGTCCGCGCCCAGGATTCGAACCAACGAAACACTGGGCCGCCTGCAGCGGAGCGGGCAAACTCAACCACTCGACCACGGGGCCAGCCCCAAGAGAGCCTTCATTTTATAGCACTTAATGGCATCTATCGTTTTTACGTATATTATTATTGAAATAAAAGTTTTATGGATGGAGGTTGTAAGGCAACATTGTGGAATACTTCTGCCCTCTTGTGGCCATCCCTGTGTATTACAACAAGATCAGACACCCCTCCGCTGCATCAGCACAAAATTCTATCCAAAGATGCCCAGAAAAAGCGGAGCCCGGTCAATGCCCTTCCAACTCACTGGGCAGCGGGCAGAGAGAGGACAGTACCTGAGTCACTTCGAGGCTTTCTCAAACAGGGACACGCTGCAGGTAAGCCCCCTTTAAGAAAGGTGACAGACCCAGATCTGAAGGTGCAAAATGCATCGCATTTAGAGGGGAGGACTCACGACATAAAAGAGTTCTCCTCTTTGCTGCAGGATTCACTGGTGCATTTTAATCCTATAATTTACCCCCCAAAATACTCAATTTACATGGAAGTTTAGGGTTCACCAAAAAAACTCGCAAAAGTAATAATGACATCAAAAATGGAAACAGCCTTAACAGACCCGGGCCGAAAAAGCAGATGCACTTCTGTTCAATAAAATAATAATAGGTAGGGGCTGGCCCTGAGGCATAGTGGTTAAGTTCAAAGTGACCCAGGTTCGCAGGTTCCCATCCCAGGTGCGGACCTATGCCACTCATCAATGCTGTGACAGTGACCCACATATACACTGGAGGAAGATTGGCACAGATGTTACCACAGGGCTAATCTTCCTCAGCAAAAAAGATTTTTTAATTAAAATAATAATAATAATTGAAACGGATGGAGCACTGTTTGAAGCATTTTTCATGGATTTTCTTTTAAAGTCACAAAGACCACATAAAGTAGTACTTTTATCATCCTCACTAGTCTCTAACTAGGACAATAAAATTCAGAGAGGTTAGACTAATTGCCCAAGGTCACACAGCAAGTAAGTTTGAACCCAGGTCGACTTTGGAGCTTTCTCCATACTGCTGGTTCCTCCAACAAAAGGGGACCTCTGGTGGCTGCATGTGTGAGCTACAGACAGAGAGTGGAACCCCAGCTCCATCCACACCCCTTGGTTGGTGGTCTTGGACTCAAGGTTCTCACAGACCAAGGTAAGAACCGGAGCTCGGACACCTGCAGGCCAGGTAAACGTAAATGAGCAAAGCTGTGAACTTGGAGCCCCCGGGACCCTAAGGGGCTGCAGAATTCACTTCAGTGTGGTCAGCAATTTCGATTTTACAAGAGAAGCCAGAGATCTCAGTTTTTATGCAAAGCCTTTCAAGCTTTAAATATTGGCTCAAAAAAATTTTCGAACATCGTATCAGCCAAACAAAAAGTGTCTGTGCATCAGACACAGCTTGAGGGCCACCCGCTTTCAATGCCTGGTCAAGAAGAGCTGTCTCTGTCTTATTCGCCCCGCTTGATAAATAAAGGTCCCAAAAGCATCTGAAAAGCAGACTGGGCCACATGAATAGAATGTACTGTCTGCACTTATACGAGACCCTTCATTTTAAGGATATTCACACGAAACCGCCCTCCTGGGAATGAAATAGAAAACACGGAATCACACCCCTTCTGGTGCGCACGTGCGAGGCATGGGGGGTGGGGGATGGAGGAGAGGAGGGGTCTGGCTCAGATTGTTAGATGGTGGGTTCAGGTGAGATCACATCCTGGGACAAGGTCTGAAAAAGACAAAAGGTGGAAGAGGATCTTGGGGGCCTCTTCAAGCAGGGAGCAGGGAGCACTTGGAGAAATGTCGCTTGGCCCCGCAAGCAAGAGGGGGCACCCCTCTTCTGCCTGGCTCGGGGAGGCCCCGGCACCAGGAAAAGGAGGGGAAAGCACAGTGCTTCCCACCTCGCCCTCCAGAGTCCATTGGAGTGGGTTTCTCCCGCTAGCCCCGCACACGCACTAACAGAACAGGTCGCTCCATCTCTAAGCCTCAGTCTCTAGCTCTGTACACTGGTGATGAGAGTCCTTCCCACCTCAAAAGGTCGTTGTGAGGGTTTGAACGGCCTCAACAGTTGGGGTCCTGGGTGTAGAGCCCTCAGTACAATGGCTGGCACCGAAGATTGAATAACTGAGAGCTGGTTTCATTAGGAAGGGCTGATCCGGTCACTGGGAACACTGGGGACCTGGGATCTGAGGGGGAAAGGACATCTCACTGTCCCTGAGACCTTATGGATGTGGGCCACGCCTCGATGGTGGACACAAGACAGCATGTGTTCTGGTTTTGTTTTGCCCTTAGAAAACCTGTTACTTCCGAAGTTTTCAACAGCAATAATAACAATATAATAAGCCAACATTTACTGAGTGCTATTAGGTGCCAGACTATGAACTGAACATTTTATATAGATCACCTCATTTTATCATGCCAGCTACTGACGAAGAGGAGACAATCATTATCCCATTTCACAGACAAGAAAACTAATGCCCTAAGACTGGTGTCCAATATGGTGGCCGCTGGCCACACTAATTAACCCTCAAGACAATTAAAAATTCAGTTCCACAGTCACACACATTAACCACATGTAGCTCAACAGCTACATGTGACTGGTGGCAACTGCATTGGACAGCACAAATATAAAATATTTTCATCGTAGCAGAAAGTTCTGCTGGACAGCACTGGTCCAAGAGGTTAAGCGATTTGGCCAAAGGGACTGAATTCATGAGTGGCAGAGTTGAAAGAGATCCCAACTCTAGAACCACACTCTTAATGACCCCATTCAACAGCCTCAGAGATCCTCCGTGCCTTCATCCCATACATATTTATTGAAGGCCTACTATGTGCCAGGCACAGCCAAAAACCCACTGCCGCAGGGGCTGTCTGCTGGCCAGTTAGGGGCAGGGGGCACGGGGCGCCTCCGGTCACCTCCAGGACTTCCTTGCGCACGTCGACGATCCGGAACCAGTGGCGGAGCTGGGGGAAGCCATCCAGCTCGGCGTTGCGCTCCTGCAGGGCCACCTTCTTTTTGCAGGACAGCTGCCGGCTGAAGTACTTCACCAGCTTGCTCTGTGGAGACAGATGAGGACAGAGGACACATCTCAGAGGCATCGCCACAAGGAGAGGCAAGAATCTCCCTACTGCCCACTCCGTGCCCCCACCCCACCCAACTCTGTATTTTAAAGACTGGCTCAAGTGCAATGAGGGAGACACACGTCGGCCCTTGAGTGGGGGCCTTGGGGCTGCATCCTCCTCCATTTCCACAGCACATATCCCTGGACCCTACAATTCCACTGCTAGGAACTCATGCTACAGACACTCCATCCTGTGCAAAATGACTGCGTAAAAGCATCTTCCTTACAGTTCTCTTGGCAGTGACAAAAGATGGCAAACATCCTGAGGGTCCATCAGCAGGAGCCTCATAAAAGAGGCACACGCACACAAGGGAACCCTACGCAGCTATAAAATAAAATGAGGATGCGTGCTTTGTCTGATATGGAACAGTCTCCAAGACACGTTGATAAACAAACACAAATACTCTCCCATTCACGTGGGAACTGTTGACATGTATATATCTTCATAAATGCAGACACTGTCTGGAAGGATTCCCAATCCTCTAGGGAAGGGAGGAGGGCGGGTGGGGAACAGAGGTGGGAGAAACATTTTATTTAAACACTTTTGTACCATTTGAATCTTGAGTCACATGCAGGTAGTCACAAATTAACAAAGACTTTTAAAATGAGATGGGCCTGGCCCCGTGCTTCTGGACGGATGCCAGGATGCGAGAAAGGAAAGTGTTTTATTGCTAGTTATGTAAAAACTAGCAACATTAACAAAAGACAGGCCCTACATGTGTGCGGGAACAGAGAAAGAGTATGGAAGACACACCCCAGGCTGATAACTGGGATGGGGAGAGGCACAGACAGAGTGAGAAAAAGGTTCGATGTTCCTTAATATATTTTTGCTTGGCTTCAATCGTTACCTAAAGCATATTATCATCTTTGTAATTTAAAATATACTTAATAAAGATAACTAAATGAAAGAAAAATAAAATCCTTAGGTACATAAATGCCTCCGGTATTTCAAAGCACAGTCAGCCAACATTTATCAAGAAGACGGTCCTGGAATTTTAGGATCACAGAATTTGGAGCAGGGTATGATGGCAGTGGGCATCTATTGGTTCTGTCCAGCCCGTCTCCATTCCCCCTTTCGCTGAAAAGGGTATTTCAACTCTCTTTTGGGGAAACCTCCTTCTTTGGCTCTCAGTGCACATGGTTCAGGCATGGCTGTTTCACTGAGCCTACCCTGCCTGGGCTGCAGGCGGCCTGGGAATTAAGCCTGGCCACAGCATCTGGATCAGGATGACACGTGAGCCAGGCTGGGCCACCAGAGCCCTCCCCACAACTCTTCGCAAGCTCTCAGGAACAGCCGTCCCTTCCCACTAGAGTGTCTGGGAGGCGTCATAGAAGCCGGAAGCTGTCAGGGCCATCCCTGCTGACATGGAGAGAGCACCCTGAGACTGAAGCCCAGGGGAAGAAATCAGAGAACTAAGTTTTTAAGTTCACACTAATTTTCTCACCTTACTAATAAGATGAAAGTTGCCTTTCTTGGTAAGCCTATGTGTCGTTGCAACAGAAGCACAAAAATCACTGGTTAAGCGAATGTACCTGGAACACTTTTCATTTGGAATCTCAATTTAGAATTTAGAATAGAAAAATGCCAAAAAATACATGTTTTTTCTCCCATGTATTTCTGAAGGAATAGAGTCTGCCCTATTAAGACTTCAGAGTAGGGCTTTCAACTAAGACATCTACAGAACTCACACGTCTGTCTTTTGTGTTATTTTTGGACTTGTTTCAACTATTTTCTATACACAGGTACAGAAAACCACTCAGAAGAAATAAACATACTTCGACACCTCCCCATCATTCTTCAAGCACTTCTTTACTTTCATGCACAACAAAATTTTCCAGGCTCATCTTGCTCTTTTCCTGCCCCTGTTCTGGAATCAGTCATTTCACCAAAGAGCACTGGTTCCTCTGAGGGGAAGATGGTATTTAGAAGCCAAGATTTGGATGGTTGGTGTGCTTACTGATCTTGAGGTGTCCTGGTTTCCAGTTCCCTCAGCGGGCAGCCTAGGTAATATATGTACGTATGTGCAATGCATATATGTAGATACATAAGTTTACACCTATATTTATTTTTTTATCTATATGTGTTGATAACCAATAATCCCAAACCAACACCACAGGATTTATTCTAGTTTTTTCCCTTCCCACATTTGCATCACTCTTCTCGGACACTGAGAAAAATACTCCTTAATATGTTTATTTATTATTTGCTTAACCTGCTGAATTTCGCTAATATCCCAACTCCACTGGGCCCCTGCCCTGTCCAGACCCATCCTCAATTGGGCCACTGCCCTGCTTGGATGTCCCCTGTGGGCCCTGACCCCCGCGGGGCTGCCCTCTCACCCTAGCTCTGCTGCCTGCCTTGTGAAGATGTTCATATGTCTGATTTGCAAAAAGTTTTCTTACTTTTCATCTACGTATCTTAATGAATAAAATTTTCCTTTTATTTCCAATCCTTTCCTGAGTTCTGTCACCTCATTCTTGAGATTTCCAATCCTGATTTAAACTGTTTTTTCAGATCTTGACATTTTCCAGAGGATTCTCAAGTCTTGTATGCAGGCACTCCCCCCAAATCTGCTTTCATTGCACAAACTGAGAAGCGAAATCGATTTAATCTGTGTGTCAAATGTCCAAAATGGTAGTCGACCAGCCATGTGTGGCTAACGGATCATGGTGTGGCTAGTGTAACTAAGGAATGGAATTTTAAATTTTATTTAATTTAAATGCAAAAACGGAAGCCACGTATTTTGCTGTTAAACATAATTTTATTGTTTTGATAGAACTACATTTTACCTTAACCTTGAAAATTTTAGCATCTGAATTGAGATGTGCTATAAGTATAAAATACACACTGAATTTCAAAGACTTGAGAGGAAAAGAATAATGTAAAACGTCTCATTAATATTTTTACACTGATTACATGTTTACATGATAATATTTTGGATGAACTGGGTTAAATAAAATATATTCTTAAAGTTAATTTCATCTGTTTCTTGTTAATGTGGATACTAGAAAATTTAAAATTACACATTTGTTTCTCTCATTATATATATTCTCTCATTCTCACATCTGTTGCTCTCATTATATTTCTAACAAACAATGCTGCTGTAGGGTTTTATTCTAAAGAAATAATTAAGAATATTCATGAAGCTTTGCTCCAAGTTGATAATAGCCATGAAGGATTGGAAATAAGCCAACTCTTCAACAATAGGGGATGATGTAAATAAATTACAATGTATTCATATAGAAATGATGTATAAAATATGCATAATATTTATAATGTATAAGCAATGCATTGAAAATTTATAAAACTACATGTGTATAGATGCATCGAAAAAGCCCTGGGAGGGTACATAGCACAGTGTTAGCAGTATTTATCTCTGAGACTAAGATTATGGGTGACCTATTTTTTTTCCCGTTTGCTTCTTTATAGTAATATTAGAAAATACAACGTATATGTATTACCTGCTTATTAATGGAAAAATGTTTGGATACGTTTGGCAACATTTTAACACTGATGCTATCAGTGTCAGTGAGAATGTGAGAAACCCTTGAGAATTCCACGGGAGGGCAACTTGATTTGGTGGTATCAGCATTTCAGTACCCATGCACTGTGACCGAGGAAACTGATGTCTAGGAATCCACCCTACAGAAATACGCACATGTGCACATGGGGCGAGAGGCTGGCTGGCTATCGCAGCAGTTTGCGATTTTAAAAACACGAAAACAATTTTTTTAAAGGGTCATTAACAGAAAAGATAAATATGAATGAGTTACAGCACATCCATAGAATTGAATACTATATAAACTTTCAAAAATAAAGTAGATTAGGGGCCAGCCCAGTGGCACAGCAGTTAAGTTCACACGTTCCGATTCTTGGCAGCCTGGGGTTCGCCAGTTTGGATCCCGGGTGCAGACATGGCACCACTTGGCAAGCCATGCTGTGGCAGGTGTCCCACGTATAAAGTAGAGGAAGATGGGCACGGTTGTTAGCTCAGGGCCAGTCCTCCTTGGCAAAAAGAGGAGGGTTGGCAGTAGTTAGCTCAGGGCTAATCTTCCTCAAAAAAAAAAGTAAAATAAATAAATAAAGTAGATTAATACATATTGATTTAAGAAAAGATTTTCATCTTCAGTGATAAAGCAATCTGCAAAGACACTGTATAATTGCATTTATATTTTTAAAACTATATATGTGTTAATGATATGATTATGAACACAGAAAAATACCTGGCAGAATACAACGACCTATAATAGTAAAAACAGATATGGGGAAAAGAGGGGCATTCACTTTTTCCTGCACAACTATTTTTTCAATTTTTATAGTAATTTATATATTTTATTTGTATATATTTTTATTTACATATATTTATATATAATTTGTATTTATTACATAAATAAAATATAATTTATATATATAATTTATAAACTTATTTATAATAAGTTCATATTGCTTTGCTTTCTCAACACTAAGAATTTTTTTTATTTTAAGACTGAGTTTAGGTATCCTGTCCACACTTTGCATATATCTAAGCTTTGGTTCACTCATTGACTCAAACAATATTTACTAAGCGCCAACTATATGCCAGTGTGCCAGGCACTGTGTTAGGCTCTGGGAATTCAATAAGTAATATGATTAATCAAAGTTTTACCTTCTTTCTGATATTTTTGGTACAGAGAACCAAAATCAGTCCTGAATTTCAGACGAAGATTTCGATATGAAACCTGCACCCAACAGTTAGCGCTCTGAATCTATCCTAGGAAGTTTCGGGACAAAGAGATCTGCTCAGGATTACAACTTTCCTCGCCACGAGGAAAAGAAACCAGAGTGATCAAAAGCACAGGCGGTCTCTCAGCCCTGGGACAATGTCACTTGGCACCAGCAGTAAGTATGGCTAGAAAGCCTGCTTCCTTTGCACTGATTTAAATTAAGGACTCTAGTAGTTGAAGAAAGAGAAAAGCGCAGCATAAAACCAGAGAAAGAGAACTTTTTAGTTTACTTGTCTTTTTTTTCCATGTCCATGTGTTGGAATAAGAGGCAGCCTCAGGGAGAGGCCGGAAGCTTGGGCACCAGAATCAGCCTAACCTGGGCTCCCATCCCCAGGCACTACTCAGTAGCTTAACCGCCTCAAGCAAGTTTCAAAACTGTTCTAAACCTCAGTTTTCTCACCTGGAAAATGAGGATTAAATTGTCCCACTTCCTAGGATTGTGGTGAGGCTTAAAAGAAATTATTCATGCAAAGTGGCATGGAAGAATCACACAGAACACCATCGCAATAGTGCTGATTTTGTACTACATGAATTCACAAGCATCTTCCACAACTAGCATGGGGGGTATGTCCCAAATATAGTGACTATCAGCCTTAGAAAAAGTTTTTCTTTTCTTTTTTTTTTTTTTTTTGCTGAGGAAGATTTGCCTTGAGCTAACATCTGTGCCAATCCTCCTCTATTTTTTTGTATGTGGGATGCCTCCACAGTGTGGCTGGTCAGTGGAGTAGGTCCTCACATGGCATCTGAACCTGCGAACCCTGGGCACCAAAGCAGACTGCACAGAACTCTAACCACTTGGCAATGGGGCAAGCCTAAAAAAGTATTTCTAATAAATCAAAACTAATCAGTTTGAAAATAAATAATATTCTTTAAAGGTAAAATGTATCATTTCTCCAAAGTTTAAAAAAGTTATCCTGTAAGAGAAAGTACTAAACATACTAAATGAACTAAAAGGACTAAAATTAAAAGTTTGAATAAAAAATTGTCTTCCTAATTCCTTATGTAAATCCTGACTTTGAAATTACTAGGATTTGAATCCATTGACCTTACAGAAATTGCTTGAAAGTAATACGTGCTCCCTTCATGAACATCTATAAATCTGGGCTTTTGGCTAAGTGCTCTTCCTCAGACTTTTCTTCTGAATAAATAAGCTTTTACTGTTTATTATTCTATACCTATATATGGCTGTGTTGGATTTCAAATATGGCAAAAGAAATAAGGATCTGGTCTCTTCATATAAATAATAACAATGCTGTATCAACTTCTCAAAGAAAGAAAGAAAGGAATCAAGTGTCAATTGGAAGCCATTGACATCATGTCACACCTTTAAAGAAGCCTTCAGTGTCACAGAAGATTGAAAAACTAGACTAAGCCCAAATGCTGGCTGGCAGGAGAGATGGAACTACGTCACTACCCTGCTCAGACACCCAATCTTGAATAGCAGCATTTCCCAAGCGCGTGATAACTCGAGGTGGTACCCAGGCGTGGCATTAAGTAACACTGGGTCACACAGCGAGAGCGTGCTTCCCTGTCCAGATCTCCCTCCAGCCACCTGACTTTAGATCAAAGAGACAGTCTCTCTTCAATGACACTGTGTCTTTAACACAGACTCACAGCCTGAGGCAGGTAACAATATTTAGCACAACTGAAGGATACTTTTGTTTCATTGTATTTCTTTTCCTGATTGCCTTCCATTTATGAAGAGTGATACCAGTTTTCCATTATAACAGTTGTACAGTTTTATTTTTAAATACATGGTTTTTTTTGTGTGTTTTTTTTTAATTTGAGTTGGTTTAAAGAAAACACACAGATAGGGCAAAAAGTAGGATGAGGGTATCAAACTGATGAGTTTGGGAAATGCTGTCCTATAGAATAACGTTCAAATTCCTTAGCCTATTATTCAGGGCTCAATTATATTCCAGTTCTCCTTTCTTGCCTCTTTCACTTCCAGGCAATTCCTCTCCACACCCACCTGTGGTGGATTGTAAAGATGACCTGAATCCTGCACCCCTCCTGCCTCCACACCCTTTGCATTGTAACTTTGCAGTTAATTCACTGAAGAGGCAGAGTCTGCGCCTGCACCGCTTCCATCAGGTTGGCCATGTGACTTGCCTCAGCCAATAGAAAGAGGCCTGGTGTGTTTCTACTCCCTCTCTTGAATCTCTGCCATCTCCATGAGAATGTGCCCAGGCTAGTCAGCTAGTCAGCTGAAGGATGAGAGACTACATAGGGCAAAGTCAAGCTTTCCCAGACATCCCAGCCAAAGCCATCCTAGCTGGGCCAACAGCCAATTGCTGTCTGGCTGTTGGCTCTGAGTGAACTCAGCCAAGAGCAAGACAGCCACTAATGTGCAGCTGACCCCAGATGCATGGCCAATAAATGTTTATGTTGTATGCAACCAAGGTTTTGTAGTTGCCTGTTACACAGCATTATAGGGATTCAGAGATAATTGATACGCCACCCAGTCAACTCACGGAAATCTGATTTCTCCAAAGTTCATCTCAAATGTCACCTTCTCCGGGAAGTCTTTATTAATTCTTCCTGGGCATTTTGTTCGTACAGACTCTATTACAAGATTTATCACAGTTTTCCTTGCATTCTAATTGGCTAATAATTGTGTTACCCAGTGTTGAAGACACTGGCTGTCTTAAAGGTTAAGGAGCCCTGTCCATATTTGGAAGAGTAAATGAAATAAATTTAATAATAAAAATGAAAGCACCATTATTGAGCATTTCCAAGTGCCCAGCCCATGCTGAAGGTCTTACACGCATCATGTCAACATATCTTCACATTCCCAAGAGCTAGATGCCATTAAGATCTACATCTTACAGAGGAAGAAATCAGGCACAGAGAACTTATTTGTTCGCAATCATACAACCAGTAAGTGGAGAGCTAAGATTCAAACCCAAGTTGATTCCAAAGCCCCAACATTGCAGAAAGGATAACTTTATTTTAATTTACTTTATTTAATAGACACATGCATATATTTCCTTTGTGAAAAAGTTAGAACATTTCAGATAAGGCCAAAGCCCCCTTTGACCATTCCCACTAACGCTGGCCCGCCTCTCCTGG
This sequence comes from Equus caballus, assembly GCF_041296265.1. Lineage (NCBI taxonomy): Eukaryota > Metazoa > Chordata > Mammalia > Perissodactyla > Equidae > Equus > Equus caballus. Next base: position 17,980,718 of record NC_091691.1, on the reverse strand, counting down.
AGGTGATGCAGGTAACTGCTCAGAATGGCTGGTGTCCATCTATCCAGACCTTTTCCTGTGCCCTTTCACACATATGCACACGCGTGCAGAAACTCCGCAGCGTGGTTTTACGTGTAGGGTTGTTTTTTTCACGTAAATTGTATCACGCAGTATGCATTTTTTTTGCAGCTCACACTTTCACTCAGTGGTAAGTCTTGAGGATCTTTCCTGCTCGTTCATACAGATGCACCTCATTCTTTCTCATCTTCTGCATGACAAATTCCTTTGATACCACAGTCAAAAGTCCACGATGCGAGCAGTTCTGGGATGTCTGCTGGGGGCATTTTTGTCAGCTACGATTAAGCCTTTTCAGGAATAACTGCCGCGCCAGCAGCCACCATTGACCAAACACCTGCAGTGTGCCTGGTGCCGGGGGGAGTGTTTTGAACGTGCTTGTTCATTTTGAATCCACGCAACAACACTAGCTGTGAGGCTGCTGTTCTGAGCCCATTGTGTGAACGAGAAAACAGGCGCCCAGAGGTGGAACCACTCGCTCAGATCCACAGACTGTTTAAGTCGGGGAGCCAGGGTCCGACCCCAAAGCTCTCTGTCTCTACCAGGACGCTGCACTATGAGGTGTTCGCGGTCCTTCCCACTGAACGGGAAATCCAAAAGTCGGGCTTGGGCCCCTCAAGGGCAGAGGGAGTCTCACTCCTCTCGGGAAGCCTTCCAGGAAGCAGGGGACGAGTGAGTTTCTGAATTCCAGTTCTGAGGCTTGGGCAAGTCACTTCAGCTCCCTGAGCCTCCACTTTCTCATCTATACAATGGGCATATACCTCCTTCCCTCGCAGGTCTGCTGCGGCATCACACGAGACAATGTCCACGCAGAAGACAGGCTGAGCCCTCCGCCCACATAAGCACCCTGTCCTGTTTGTAGAAGGAACGCACGGACGCTGGGGAGGTGCTTCCAGGGTCACCCAGAGACAGGACCTGCACCCGCCCAGGAGTAAGAGGCCAGGGGCCGCCTCACTATGATGAATGAGGAACACGGGGGACAGAGATGGGCTTAGGAAGCAGGCAGAGTGGGAAGACAGGCGGGCAGTCACAGGCCCAGGTCTTCCCCTTGAGGCCAAGGGAAAGAAGAGTCACCACTGGGGACAAAAGCATGGCTAGTCTGAGCAGGGAAAACCCCCGAAAACCAACCAGAGTGTGAAGCTGGACTGGGCGGAGACTGAGCAGCGCTTCCCAGGTGGGGCCCCTGGGATCAGCAGCTCTCCCCACCAGTTACCCAAGGCTGGTGGCGTAGAATAATCCAGGCTGTCAGCTAACAGGGGCCTTCTCTGAACCCAATGCTGTGATAAGCACTTTTATGAATTATCTATTTAATCCTCACAGCGGCATTGCGATGGACATCCAATTACTGCCCCACTCTACAAACGAGAAAATTGAGGCCCAGAAAGGTTAAACAACTTACCCAAGGTCACAGAGCAACTAAGCGGATGAATCAGAATTTGAACCGAAGTTTAACAAACTCTTACATATTGACACACAAAGAATGTCATGATCTACTGTCAAGTGAAATAACATAACCAAAAGAACAGGCAGAGTATAATCCTATTTTCTGAATATAAAATGAATGTGTGTGTATATTATATAATATATAATATATTATGATTTTTATAAATGTCTATATGCATAATAAAATATATATTTAATATTTTGTACATGTTAATATATAATAGTATACATTAGATATATATGTATCTTATGTATATATTGTTATATATACATAACATAAGATATATATACATTTAATATATATTTTATATATATATATGTACACACAGACTAGAAGGAAATGCTCCAAAATGTTAACAGCTACATCTCTGGGTCATTAGAGGTGAAATTTATTTGTTCATTTCTGTGTGTGTATATCTTATAATCTTTCTATAAGCTTGAATTACCTATGTGATAATTAGTTACAAATCTCATGAAAATCAGACACCTGCCAACAATAAATACACACGGGACGTACACAATGTCAGCCATTGCATTAAATAAGTTTTAAATATCCATAGGATGTAAATAACACACACATGCCAGGGATTCTGCTAAGCACATCATACAAGTTTCTCACGTAAGCTTCTCAATGACCCCAGGAATACCCCCATTTTACAGATGAGGAAGCTGAAGGCCACAGAGCTTAAGCAGCTCTCCCAAGGTTCTAGATAATTTTACAGGCTGCTTCCCTCTTTCCCCAATTTCCTGACCATAAAAATCATCTGAAGGTGTTTGTTAAAAACCAGCCTTCCAGGCCACTCCTCTAGAAATTCTGATTCAGTAAATCTGGGGAAGGCCCAGGAATCTGTGAAAACACAAGCACCCCAATGAGTCTGAGGGTCATGCCAGCATAGAAAGACCCATCTCCTGTCTGAATGACGTAAGGAAAGCAGTCTGCTTCTCAGACAAGCTTCAGCATCCGGGTCCTTGGGCAATAAAACCAGGGCAGAAACCCGTTCCGGGAGCCCGGGGAGCAGCGCCCTCGGCAAGCAGCACCCCTCAAGGGCGAGTAAATGCCCGGGCTCATTTGCACGGCAGGCATTTAGCGAGCAGTCCAGGGACAAGACCTTGACTGAGGCACCGGGAAATCCAAGAGCAGTTGGGCCAGTCCAGGCCTGAAGGGACGCCCAGTGGGACAGACAAGACTGACACGCAAACACAAATCATGAGGCCAAAGGACAGGAGCCAAAGGACACAAGGGCACAGCACAGCCTTGAACAAAGCATTGTGCCGTGATCGCAGGATGATAACGGCGGGCGCTCTATATTTGTTCTAAGAGAAGCAAGGCCTCTCATTCACTCATTTAAAGGATTTTTGTTGGTTTGATTTTTGTTTTTTAGGTGCTTTCTAAATACAAAGAGCTAGGGATACAAAATCAAGTACACCCCCTCACTGCCGTAAGGCAGGGCTCCTCCAGGCGCGGCCTGAAGACATGGGTCCTGAGGCCCTGACGGGCAGCCCCCTTCGGGTAAGGACAGAAATTGAGAGCAGTGAGACACTTTGATAGCTATTTGACAGAGAGATTTTATGTCTGTTTAATATTTTCCCAGTGAGGCTTGTATTTTATTGGGGTTTTTTTTATCCCTTTCATTCTTCTAGTAAATCATTCTTATCATATATTACAAAAGCATTGGCTACAAAGCACCAGGAAAGAAAACGCTGATCCTTCACCACAGAAGGTGTGGGAGGCCCTGACCTCCGCCCTCAGAGAATGTCAGGGACCGAGCTGGATCCCCCCACATCACTAAATAAATTCCCTTCCTCGATGGTTCCAAAGCTATGGTTTTATTTGAGCATCTCGATGATGCTGAAGAGGGTGTCAGATTGTTAGGAACAGTCTACAGATGGGGAAAGTGAGGCTCAGAGGCGGGGGAGGGCTCGAGCTCACACAACTAAAGCAGCACCAGCCCAGGATCTGACTCCCCGTCCCGTGCCCTCTTCGCCATAGCTCTCTGCTGAAGCGGAGGGTCCCAAAAACCTAGAGGTCAAGGTTGAGAAGCACAATTAGAAAAGCGCCTTTTGTAGGGCCTCACCCTGCCAGGTGTCCCCATTTATTTTTAGGTCACCCTCAATACAAGTGCATGCAGAGCTCAACTGCAAAAAGTCCAGAGGCACCATCTCCAAGACGCAGCACAGGGCTCCCGGAAATAGCACCCCCAAGCTGAGTCCACCAGCTGCCCCTGCCCTGCCCGGGGGTGCAAAATAAGGTCTCCGGGCCTGGGCTCTGAAGCGTCACAGGACTCGGAGACAGCAGGAACCCACAGATGTAGTTCTTCATCTCCACACCAGGGGGCAGCCTGGCACCTTCCGCGGCAGATGGAAAAATTTTCAGACCTTCCTGGATCTGAGCATCCTCAGTACTTATTACTGTACTCGGTATTAGCACCATGGCAAATTTAGCAGCATAAACAACAAAAAAAAATGTTTTAAGTCAAGACATGTGACAGAGCTATAAATAATCATGTCTGAAATCTCTAATGTGACATGGGGAACTTTTCACTCAGAATCGAAACCAGGATAAACCCAGAGACCCATGGGCAAGCCTCTGGTTTGCTGGAGCCCAAACCCATCACTCTTAGGTGCTATTTTTTTTTTTGAAAAACTAAAGCAGAGTTCGTGAAAGCTGGAAGGGGGTGCAGTACAGATTGAGGATCTTCTATGTATGAGGTCTTTTCACTAATCGTCTCTCAGATAAACCTCATGGCAACGCCAAGGGGAGGGTCTCATCTCACATCCATTTTATGCACGAGGACACTGAGGGCTCAGGAATGTGACAAAACTGCCCTTAAAATCACACGGATGACTTTAGGCTGATTCTAGCCGGGCTCCGGAACCCTCTGTACCCCTCAGGGCTGCCTGTCAGCAAGCACCCCATTATTGCTGCCTTCTCTTTCGCAGGCGCTGGCTAGCAGCGGAGCTCAAAGCCCTGAATCCACAGGGTCCAGCCTCTCGGCACATCTTCCGACTGCCCAGGGCTGTCAGCACTTTCCTATCCTTCAGGTGTCACCCCTTCCCTATTACCTTTCAATGTCACCATCATGCCACCTGCTTTTTCCTGCGAGCTCTTATCGCTATCCCACAAATTATCCTGTTTACTGGTTTCCATGGTTACGCCCCCCCCCGCCCGGCCACCCCTCCCCGCCCCCCCATCACACACCCATCAGAATGTCAGCTCAAAAGAGCACGGGCTTTTGCCTCTTTTCCCTGGAGCGTTCAGATCAGTGCCTGACATACAGCCGGCGCTCAGGACATTTTTCTTAGTCGTTCGATAAACCACCATCATTGCTGGTGGAGGCCAGGCCTCTACCCATAAACCCCAACTCCTCTCCCTTGGGCGCTGCAGGCTGAGCCCCGGGGCCCGGCTCCGCGGCCACGGCTCTCTCTCGGGTCCTCAGGGCCGGCGGGCGAGGGGAGCGGCCGCAGCCAGCGGCCCGACGCCTTCCCGCGTTGCCAGGGCGACCATTGTCATAACATCCCCCGCTCGAGGGGCCAGCTGACAGGGAGAGAATTATTTGACTCGCTAAGGTCTCAAGTAACCGGCCGATTTGCATCCGCAGGCAAATCCTCCGCCTGGGAGACGCGCCCTTCCTCCTCTCCCCACCCGGGTCCCAGTTAGAACAGGATCCCTCAGGCCGAAGCAGACCGGACCCACCAGTCTGGGGCTGCGCCCCGGGGATGCTGGGACCAGGCCGGTTCCGTCTGCCGGAAGCTGCCCACTGCCCCCTGCTTCGGGTTAAACCCCTGGATGCTGCTGGTGGCTTTTCCTTTTCTTTGAGAACTGCTAATGAATATTACAAACAACATGGGAGAAAAAAAAGAGTTCACAGATTTAAGCACTTCCTAGATGCCAGGCCCACTGGTAACTTCCTCACATAATTATTATTATAATTTTAATATTTATGCTATAACAATACATATGCTATATTTCTGGTGTATCTATATACTGTATAATATATAGATATATTCGTAGATATAAAATAGATAAGAATTCATAGACATATAATACATAATATAATTTGAAATTCAAAAATATATAGCATATTTATAGCATATATTATATATTTATGGTAATAAAACTGACATTTGTTGATACTTTTTATATGCCAGCCCTGTGCCTACTGCTTTAGTTATGTTAATAACGATGCTCTTATCAAAACATTATTATGCAATAATATAATGATAATCAGAGCTAAGCTGTGCTGAGCAGGCTCTGTGCTCAGCGCTTCATTTATATTATTTGATTGTCATATGCACTCTAAGGGCTAAGAACCCCATTACTCCTGTTGTGGAGATGAGAAAATGGAGGCACCGAGTGACAATGTAACTTGCCTAAGGTCACATGGACAACACGCAGCGACGGAGGCTGCCCCCAAGCCTGCCTTATTTCCACACCGCACTCTAATAAAGCTGTCGAACTCCCCGTGCAGAGGCCCCTAGGGGAGCTTGTTAAGAGTAGCCTGGTAAGCCCCTGTTTCCCCCAACCACGCATGCGGAGTCAAATACTCCTGGGGACAGGGGGCTTCTCTTCTCATTTCTTTTAAACAAGGTCCCCAGAGAGTTCTGACAAAGGCAGAGAGTCCAGAACCCCCGCCTTCAAGGTCTCTCTCAGTTGTTACCAGTGCGCTGCCAATTAAGTGATCGGATTAAATGAATCAGTCTCCTGGGGCTGAAATTCCGGAGAGGGCAGTGATGTGCGTAGGACCCATCATCCTGAAAACGAGGAGAAGCAGGGGGAAAAATACGCTGGCGGGGTCCTCCCAGCCACACTTAGCTGTGTCACAGTTGTAACCACTCCTGACCTTTTTGGAACAAGGTGGGGCCCGCATGAAGAGTAATAAATAATAACGCACACTTTTGTCCACGGCTGGTTTTGGGGGAGCAAAGCTAGTCGGTCTAAATGACCTCCCATTGCCCAGCCCCCTGCCCCTCTCTTAATCATGCACCAGAGACCAAGCTGTACAGACAAATATGAGTTTGTAGGATGGGGGCCCACCCTTTGTACCTACATTTTGAATCATGAGATCTTCTGGCAAGTGTCAAAGATAGATGGAGTTGGGGTAAAAAAAAAAAAAAAAGCTAGTGGGCAGTCACTGCCCGAGAGGAGGGATGGTGGGGAGGAACGGGCAGAAGTTCTGGGACGCCATGCCTGTGGTCCCTGGGCAGCTGGGGGAACGGAGAGCTAGACCCAAGAAGCAGCCCGAAACATTAGTGAAGGGTGTGCCCTAAGCAATAGGTTCCCTTATTATCCACTGCCTGATCTACAGGGAATGAAGATCCCAGGCATCAAATAAGACCCGATGAATCTAAGAAAAAACACAAAACACGGATGCACTGAAGGTGGGTCTCCTCTGGGCAACCACTCCACTTGGGCCATGGAAGCCTGTTCCATCTCAAGCTGCCTGCCTCGCAGAGCACCCAGCCAGCACCTGCGGCTGCCATTAAACTGAAACAAAATGACACACACAATCAACATCGTGACCAAACGGTTAGGGCATCTTACGGGCACTGCAGACAAGAATCCAGACAGCATCCCTACGGGTCATTACGTGACCCCAGACAATCAGAGAACTCAGCCCCCCAAAAATGGCATCAGAATTTAAGCTTAGAATTGTGTGACATAACTGGTTTCCTGAATGGGTTAGAATCTTTAAGTTCTGGGAAAATCGAGGATGAATTACAGACATACGGAAGATCATTAAACCCATAATGTTACTATTGGAATTAAAGTCTGTGCATTTGGAGTAATTATTTCACATTCTCTTAATGTTTTATATTATTTGGCCACTTAGAGGAAGACCTCACCTTTTTAACTCTAATTTAAAATGTGTATTTGAATAACTGATTTAGACGTACATTTTAAGCTGAAATTGTATTCAATTTACGTACAACATTAGAAAGTGGCTTCAAGCCCAGTATATTTATCAATTTGATATTTGTATTTCTATGTGTTATGTAAGTAGTTGACAAAGCTTATCTGTCAACAATTAGAGTACTTTTTAAAAATTCCTGTATATCAGACTTATAAATACAGTTTAAATTGCTTGAAGATGTTCAATTCCCTAAGGTTGTCAATGGAAGGAAATATTATGCAAAATCCCTTCATATGTGATTGCTAAAATCTGCTAGACTTACATGAATAGAATAACACTGCATGTAAGTTGAACTAAAAGCATAAAGAGAATAAGGGTATGGATTTCTTTTGCTTTAATAAACTAAATATTAATATCTAACACCAAAAAATAATTACATAAAAGTGAAAATTCAGTTCTTCAGTTGCACGAACCACATTTCAAGTGCTCAATAGCCACGTGTGGCCAGTGGCTGTTGCATTGAACAGCACAGATGTAGAACGTGCCCACCATTCATGGGTGTTTCCTCTAAATCGCATATCCAATCTTTAGCAGACCTCTTAGGAAACAAACACCCCGAAACCTTTTTTCCCCAAATAAGACAATATAACTCTTTCCAAGATTTTCAGGATTGTCCCAATGGACAAGGCAGGCTTCTGAAGGAAATGAGCCAGAGGTACAGAGCAGACCTGGGTGGGAGAAGTGGAGAACAGCGCAAGGAATGCTGGCCGTGAAATTTACCCCAGAACAGGGAGGGCCCATCAAGACCCACAGGAGCAAGCGCAGAAGCTATCACCGCATCCGGTAACTCCTCTCCAACTTATTTTATGATGGACCTCTGCCAAATTCTTGCTATCACTGTTGCCCTGACCCTCGCTGGATACTGAGCAGCTTTGGATGGGAAATCAGGGAGTGGTTTAATGGATTCTGATTTGTTTTCCATTCGGTAAATTTCACATACAAGCTAAAGGATTCTGACCCAAAAATCAGCTGGAAATTTTCAAGTTAGAAAATGGTCCAGCTAAGATGAACGGTACAAGATCACCAGGCTCCTTGAATGTCGGGGTGAAGAAAGACTAAAATCAAAGTCAGGAGCGTGGCGTTCAACTCCCCGCCCTGCAATTAAGGAGCCATGGGACCTCAGGCAAGCCACACGACCTGTCACAGACTCGTTTTCCTATCCATTAAGTGAGAGGTTAGAAAAAATACTCTCCAGAGTGGCTCCAAGTTCAAAAATTATAGGATTATTCTTAGAAGCGACACTGATGGAGGACAGGCAAAAGCATCCTCTGTAGGTTTACACACTAGTATCGGCTTTGCTGGGCAAGGAAAACCATTTTTGTGTCTCCTTGTGCTGCACCTGGGATCTCGGCAACAGGGTCAGTGTCCAGAAGAGAAGTCTAGCCAGGCATGTGGGGCTCAGGGTTGAGCCTCCTGGTGTTGCAGGCAAGCAAGCAAAGCCCCGAGCAGGGAGACTTCAGCACCCATGGCTGCCATCGATCGGCTAAGTGAAGGCATGGAGCAGAGAGTCCCAGGCTGGGAGTTGTTCAGGAGACAAGCTTCCCATCCGGTTCTCCCCGGAACAAGCTGACAGAACCTCACTCAGCAAATCCTTAAGCAGCTCTGTCCAAAGCACTTCCGTGATGATGGCGCTGTCCAAGATGCAGCCACTAGTCACGTCTGCCTATGGAGTACTTGAAACGTAGCTACTGCATGCGACTGAGGAGCTGAAGTCATTGTTCTATTTAATATTGATTAACATAGCTTTAAATAGCCACGTGCAACCAGTGGCTACCATCTTGGACCGCACACATATCACCCTTCCCCAGCGGTGTTTCTTCTCCCCATTTTCCTTTCCCTCAGCAAAAAGCCATACCTGCTCCTCACTATTTTCCACGTATGTTTAGGGGTTGAACAAAGGGATTACTACAGAGGGTTGAGGGTTTGCTGAGAGACAGTCCCTTCAGAGGTGTGGGGTGGTACTGGCCAGCCGAGCTCAGGGCAGTCTCCACTCTCATCTTGCTGTGGCCATGCATGAAGGCCCAAGGTCCTGAGACTGTCATCCAAGACCTTCCTTTCCTACGGCCTAAACTCTCTCCACTTCTCCCCAAAATGTGCATTCACTGGATTCCCAGTGTACGCTGATTACCATCCACATGCCTTACCCTGGCCTGCAGGGCCCTGCCCACTTCTTCCCCATCAAGAACCCCACGATCCTTTACTCCAAATCCACAAGAAGGTTCTTCCACTCCTCAAATAAGCCAAGCTCGCTCCAACCCCAGGGCCTTTGCACACGCTGGCCCTTTCACCAGCAACCCCCTCACACATCTGGCCAGCTCCTTCTCATCCTGCAGAGCTCCACTCCCATGTCACATCCATTCCAAACAGGATATATGAGACCTCTCCTGTTATTGTCAGCCTAACATCATGTTCTTTCCTTCACAGCACTTATCACAGCTTTCAATCATACTTCCCTGGTGTCTATTTGCTTCACGTCCTCTTTCTCCCACTCGACTGTAAGCACCATGAGGGCAGGCACCAGTCTCTTTTGTCCTCTGTATTTCTAGCACCTAGCATACTGCCTGACATGTAGTCAGTGCCTAATAAATATTTGTTGGATGATGAATGAATGAGTGACTCCTTATACTTTCTTCCTCTGCCCTTTCACCTTCACCAGAGATTCTCAAAGTGGGGTCCCCAGACCAGGACCATCAACATCACCTGGGAACTTGTTAGACGTGCAGATTCCCAGGTCCCACCCTAGACCACTGATTGAAACTCTGAGGGTGACACAGCCATGTGTTTTTCACCAGGTGATTACGACGCATGTTCAAATTTGAGAGCTCCTGTTCTAGGCCATTCTGTGCTCCTGAAACAACCTCTCTACCCTTTGACCTCCTGTTCATCCTTCAAGTTCTAGCTCAAATGCTCACTCTCCCTGGAAGCCTTCTTTCTTCCCCTCCCAGGAGTATAACCCACCACCGTCAATGCCAAAACCACAATGTTTACGCTCAACAGCTCAAATGTATTCCCTTCTCTTAGGGTCGTTCATATTCCCGTCTCAATTCTCCCACCAGATTTTAAGTAGCTTAAGCGCAGGGGGCGTTGTCTTTGCCATCTCTGCCTTCTCCCAACAATGAACACAGTGATCTTCCCGGGGAAGTAATGAAAACCACAGAATGGATTCACGAATGAATGAATGATGTACAAAACGGAACAAATGGAAGGTCTTCTCCGTGCACAAAACCCACAGCGGCCTAGTAGGTCCTGGGCTCGGATTCCCAGCCCGAACTCTGCGCTCCTTTGTTTGTTTTGGTTTGTTTTGGGGGTTGCAGGGGGCTTGGTGACAAAGAGATACACACACAACAGATTGGCCCCTCCGACCATCTGCCGCTAACCAGAGATGAGGCTGTGATGCTCTTCTTTCCAGACAGAGAGAAAGGGAGAGAGAGGGAGAGTCTTTGGATCACATGACCCTCTTTGGAAAGGTAACTGGCCTGCCACGGCTGCCCTACAGCCCCTGCTGTGTCATTTCTCCCAACAGCTAATAAATGGCAACAGTAGTCCCCATCTTTGAGCTCTTTAGGGACATTCTCGCAGTCCTTGCTACAAACCTGTGAGATTGGCCTCACTGTCCCCATTTGACAAATGAGGCAAACGGGGTCAACTGACCTGCCTGGTGCCAGGCTCGCTGGGCAGGGGCAGAGCTGCCCCAGGGCTGTCTGGCTGCACAACCGCTGTTCTCCACAAGCCACGGCGGCCAGCTGAGTTGGGAAGAGATGGAGCCCAGACCAAGGCTGTGGAGTCAGGTCCAGCAGGCATCTTACAGCAATGAGCATCACTCAGGGTCATGAGAACAGAGAGGAAACGGGAGACTGAAGAGCTTAGGGTGCCCCCCCCCCAGCACCACAGTCCTATTCAAGGCCCCTCGAAGGGGATGTTGGGCTATCCTGAGCACATTTATAGAGAACATGCAGTTCCCTGAAATCCAGGAGGCAGCTACAGGCCTCCACAGGGGACACCACGGCAGCTGTCACAGGCCAGACCCCCTCGAGGGGAAAGCACCTCACAGCTCCCAACAGGGCCCCGCTCTCAAGGAGCTCAGAGCATAGTGAATGGACACGTGCACAGCCCCTTCAACACACTGCAGGGGACAGTGGACACTACAGCCAAGTGCTCCAAGGGCAGAGAAGCGACTTCTAGGAGGGACGATCTGAGAAAATGCCCTGGAGGAGGTGGCATCCAAGCCAGGTTTTCACACTTGTAATGTCCTGTGTTCCAAATCACTATTCAACTGCACACACAAACACACCCACACTGGCTTCCACCTGAGCAGAGGGGAGTCACGTATGGATGGGGAGGGGGTCAACTGCGTGAATCCTGGGGTTCCTTTCAACCCTGGGATCCTAGGACTGCAGAGATCCAGAAACTAACCATTCTTCCATCCATCCATCCATCCATCTGTCCATTCATCTGTCCACACAACCATCCATCCAATCATCCATCCATCCATCATAAAAGCATTTCATCATGGTACCTGCCCAGCACTATATAATGAAAACACAGGAAGGCCAGGATTGACTCTCATCCTAAAAGACAATGAGGGGCCGGCTCAGCAGCGTAGAGGTTAAGTTCACATGCTCCGCTACAGTGGCCCAGGGTTTGCAGGTTCAGATCCTGGGCATGGACCTAGAACCACTCATCAAGCCACACTGTGGTGGCATCCCACATAAAATAGAGGAAGACTGGCACAGATGTTAGCTCAGGGACAATCTTCCTCAAGTAAAAAATGAGGAAGACTGCCAATGGATGTTAGCTCAGGGCAAATCTTCCTCACCGAAAAAAAAAAAAAAAAAAGACCGCATTGAATAGACCGCTGGAAAACCCAATTTGGGGAATGAGGCACGAGAATCGCCAACCTTCTCTGTCTCCATCTCCTCCACCATCAACTCTAGTCCTTCTCTTTACTTAAGCTTCATCAGCAACAAATGCGGGTAGAGGCAGCCATAGCATCTGTCATGTAGAAAAACTAACCGATGCCTTTCTGTCTTCCTGCCCGACATACAACAGGCCCAGGTACTGCCAAAGGATGCCCTTTCCGGGAGAAGGGAGGACAGATCCTAGCTGGGGGTCCTTGGCCACATTACTTCACCTCCCTGGGCCTTGGTTTCCACTGTGATGGGCACAATCACGACAGCCCTGCTGGATGCAGATGGTGAAACCCAGGCTCAGAGAGGCAAAATGGTACTTCCAGGGTTACACAGCTAAGAGGTGGCACAGCTGGACCTAGAATCCAGATCTTTCCAACGAAGGTCATAGGAGTCACAACTGCCCCTATTTATGGACAGCATACTACATCCTGGGCGTCATGCTAAACTCTTTACACACATACATCATTCCATCTGCACAACAACCCTATGAAGCAGGTATTATTATTAATCACATTTTACAGATTAGGAAACTGATACACAGAGAGGTTAGGCAGTTTGCCTAAGATCACACAGCCAGGAAAGGTGGAGCAAGGAAATGAATGCTGGAAGTCTACATATAATAGGTATATAATCATATATGTATATGTGCATATACATATAATATATAATATATCTATAATGTACATATAATATGCATATATTATATATAATATATAGTATCCACACATAGATGTATATATGTAATTGTTATGTATATCCTTTTTTGTTCTTGCTATGTATATTTTATGCCATAAGTATCTATTACCTGAGTTATTAAAAAAATAGGGTCATACCCTGGGAAAGAGAAAAAATATCTTGTCTTCTTTTTTATGAAGATTCTAAGAACAAGGCCAGGGGAAGAGACGCCCAGTGACATTTACATGGAGGCCCAGTGTACACAGGCCTCGATGGACCCGCATGGAGTAAGAGAGCCCCTGACCGATTCCTGAGAATCCAGCCTATCAGTGGGATGCACTGTTTCAGGGAACTAAAAACCCTATTAACTGGCCTCAACAGAGGAATCTTGCAGTTACAGAGCAAGAAATCCAGACTGCAGTGGCTCCCTGGGCTGGTTCACTCAGTGGCTCATCGACAATATCAAGGACCCATATATAATTATTTCTCTCTTAGTGGGCACAAAATGGCTGCAGCTGCTCCACGTAGGCATCAACAAAGGGCACAGCATTTTTTCCAAGCATCTCTTTCTATGAGTGAGACAAACGTTTTCCAGGAGCCCTCCTCCATTAGACCTCTCCCACATCCCATTGGCCAAGATAGGTGGTCACATGGCTGGAATCTGCCAATCACAGCAAGGAGGATGTCACTGGCTTAGACCAATCATGAGGGATCCATCAAAAGGAGTACCACTCAGATGAGCATGGACAAGATCAGAGTCAGATTCTGCAAGCAAGGAGGGAAGTGGATGGCTTTGGATAGGCAAGCAAGAGTGCCCGCCACACCCAGTGCTTGCCTCAAGAAGGGCTGAGTGCTTGGGACAATACTTCCAACAAGTGCAGCCTCTTTTCCAGCCCCAAATAACTTCTGGCCTGAACCCCTATTGTGGAGAACCGCAAAACCATCAGTATTTTTCAGTTTTCATTTAGATGTTTGACTTTTGGTTTTTCCCCAGGGCACTTCCAAACTTTCCACCGGAAGTCAGATTCAGCCCTGGACAAGGCTTCTGGGAAAACTCAAAGAGGGTCAGTGCTAAATAAAAGCTTCCACCATATCAACGTATGTTTTCCAAAAGGACAAATATTGTATGATTCCACTTATATGAGGGACCTAGAGTAGTGAAACTCACAGAGCAGAAAGCAGAGTAGAGGCGGCAGGAGGAGGGGAGGAGGGAGCATTATGGACTAAATATTTGTGTCTCCCCAAAATCGCTAAGTTGAAGCCCTAAACCCCACTGTGATGGTATTTGGAGGTGTGGCCTCGGGGAGGTGACCAGCTTTAGACGACATCATGAGAGTGGGGCCCCCGTGATGGGAGGAGCACTCGTACAGGAAGAGGCACAGAGACCAGAGCGCTCTCTCTCTGCCGTGTGAGGACACAGTAAGAAGGCAGCTGTCTGCAAGCCAGAAAGAGCTCACCCCAGGACCTGGCCATGCTAGCACCCTGATCTTGGACTTCCAGTCTCCAGAAATGTGAGAAAATAAATTTCTGTTGCTTAAGCCCTTGGTCTGTGGTATTTTTGTTATGGCAGCCTGAGCTGACAGGGAGTTCCCGTTTGATGGGGTCCAGAGTTTCTGTCTGGGATGATGAAAAGTTCTAGAGATGGATCACAGTAAGGGTTGCACAACAATGTGAACGTACTTAATGCCACTGAAGTGTACACTTAAAATGGTTAAAATGGTAAATTTAACGCTATTATATATAACATAATATTTTCCCATAACAAAAAATAAAAGTATCTTCCCACAGGAGCCCCAGGTCTTAAGGGTCCATTTTACAGATGTGGAAGTCGAAGCCTAATCAGGCCTTGAGTGACTTGCCCAGCATGTCTTATGCAAGTTAGTGGCAGAGTTGGATGAGAACCCGGGTCACCAACTCCATGGCATCACACGGGGACGATGCCCCCTTTCCCAGCCTCAGGTGCCTCTTCAAATTCAGGTCGTGTGTAGAAGGGAAATCCAGGCAGGAGAGACGGTTCCCCAGCAAAGGAAAACAGATCTCTTCTGGTTATGATTAGCAGGGTGAGGCAGCGGTGCAGAGGGGGCCAGCTGTGTGGCTCTCATGGGAGAGGAACCCAAGGTGACGTGGAGGGACCATGTGCCCGCGCATCTGGGCCACAAGCTCTGCACTCATGGCGACCTAAAACTTTCCACCAAAATCCCCACGTGCAGCTACTTAGCTCTCGGGGGAGAATTAACACAGGTCCCCAGGGCTGAGATTTTCCATGTTTAGCTTCAACCCAAAGGAAAATTTTGTTAGAAAGTTTAAAGGGTGTGACTATTTTTAAATAATGAGACATCGTGCCACAATGTCAGCACACTGGTAAAGTCAAAAAGGCTTCCATCTTGCCTCTTTTTCTTTTTTCTTTTTCCCTATTGCAATTCAAATGGCTAAACTGCAGAAGAAAGTTAATTCTTTGACTCTACCACAGGCCAGGAACTTGCTTTATCCTAAACGAGGGGTTCTCAATGAGGGGCGATTTTGGTCCACCTTTGGCAATATCTGGACACATTTTTGGTTATCACAACTTGGAGAGAGGGGTTGCAACTGGCATCTGGTGGATAGGAGCCATGGATGCTGCTCCGCATCCTACAGTGCACAGGACGGCCCCGGCCACAAAGGATTACCCAGCCCCCAACATCAGTAGCGCTGACTAGGCTAATGGTTCTCAAACTTGAGCGTGCGTCAGAATTCCCTGGGGGCTTGTTAAGACATAGATGTCTGAGCCCACCCCCAGAGGTGAGGTTCCGTAGGTCTGCAGAGGGGACCAACTTTGCTTTTCTGACAACTTCCCAGGTGGTGTTAATGCCGCTGGTCCAGGGACTATACTGTGGGAAGCACTGTCCTGCGTCATCTCCACAACAGTCTGAACACATCAGCACTGTTCTATCTTATGGATGGGAGACACAAGGTTCAGAAGGGGGACAAGCATTGCCCAAAGTCACTCAACCTATTAAGGGAGAGAACCAGAATTCAAACCCAGATCCATCCAATCTCCAGCCTCTATGGGTGCCCCAAGGATGTAGTGCGCAGCCAAGTGTCCTAGGAGCCCATGGATGTTACTTCTGGTGCGTTTTCTCCAACCATGATTATCCTCTATCTATGGAACTTAGAAGTTTCAGACCAAGGGGCCCAACCTCAGAATTCCACAATCATTTTCTCCTGGAAACACTGCCTATAAATCTACTATTTTTAAATAAGATCACTATGCCTCTCTGTGTGAAAGCCTTTTGCATGTTCTAGAAACTTTTTATAAAAGAAGCATTTTATCCATGGTTTCATGCCCAATTTACTTTATGTGGGGACCTCTTTCTCATGCTTCATTCAGATCCATTTTATTGCATTTGAAGTTGTTTATATATCCATAAACCATAGGTTTTTTTCTTTCCACTTGGATCCATCCTGGGACATTTCTCTGCCAAACTTTGCATCACACTTGAATGGTGTAATGGAAATAACGTTGGACCGGGAGCCAGGAGACTTGGGTTCCAGCAGATGGGAAAAGGAGGTCTCTAAGTGGAATATTGCAACATCGCATCTCCTACCTCAGAGGGCTCCTGGAGTCCCTTGTTGATGAGGAATTACCACTGGGTCACCTTGCTACGTGGTTAAGCACTTTGTCCCTCACTTTAGAAAAATCAAATCGTTCCAAGGCCACAGGAGAAGTGTGCAGGGGGAGGAAAAGAATAAACTGAGGTTCCTAAGTTCTTAGCCCTCTAGTTCCAATCACGAGAGCTCACGTCCTTCATTAGAAATGTCTCATTATATATAAAATGATTTTTTTTAATGGGTTGGGGGAGGGGGAAATGGGTAG
The DNA here is from genome assembly GCF_041296265.1 of Equus caballus. Classification (NCBI taxonomy): domain Eukaryota; kingdom Metazoa; phylum Chordata; class Mammalia; order Perissodactyla; family Equidae; genus Equus; species Equus caballus. The sequence continues at coordinate 17,963,871 of NC_091691.1, read as the reverse complement.
TTGCTAACCAACAAGTATAAAATTTCAGCTACGCAAGACGAGAAAGTTCTAGAGATCCACCGTACGATATTGTGCCTATAGATTTCTAACAATACTGTGCTGCACACTTCAAATCTGTTAAGAGGGCAGATCTCATGTTAAATGTACTCACCACAATTTTAAAATAATAATAATAAACAAAGACAGATGAGAGTCAAAGGGAAAAAAGCAGCCAATATGTCCTTGTAAACATATCTGTTCTAACTTACATTCTCATTTTTCTATTTAAAATTTAAGAATAAATTAAAAGCTAAATCCAAAAAAAAAAAATTGGCATATCTCTTTATTTTCCTGGGGGGGGGGGGTCTCTCTCTTTCCCTCTCGTGCCTCCCAGACTGAGGACTCTCACAGCACGTATTTCCACTGCGTCCATTCCTTCCTTTTAGAACTCTTCTCATTTTCTTTCCAGCTTTTCAAGATTCTGTCCTTCTAGGCAAATTTCAGACTTTTCCAAGAATGTTTTTCCCATACTGGCTTCTGGTAAAAGATACACCTTCCTATACACCCAGAGACAGCAAACTACTGCCCAAAGGCCAAATCCGGCCCTCAACTTATTATTGTAAATAAAGTTTTATTGGAACACAGACACACTCATTAGTTCACATATCGTCCGCGGCTGCTCTTGTGCTACAACTGCAGAGTTGAGTAGTTGCAACAGAGTCCGTGTGCCCTGCACAGATTAAAATACTTACTATCTGGCTCTTTATAGAAAAGTTTGTGGACCCTTGCTCTACACACACACAAAAATCAATTTCATGAGAAGTTGCTTGTCAAGTGAATTTTTATAAATAGTACTACCAGTCCAGATGCAGGACTTTGGCTGTCTTGTCCCCTGTCCCATAGTCAACAAAAGACAGGGCACGTAGCTGGACTCAATCATTTGCTGAGCCAAGAGAACGAATTGCCAATGAAATTTAAGGGGAAAGTGGAATGAGAGTCCATGTAAACTAAAAAAGCCTTTTCAAGAAAAGTGACAAAGTCTCCAATGAATTAGTGTCGGAGGCTCAGTTTTCTCATCTGTAGGAGGGACCAACCCTTTCCACCCTTTGAACTTTGCAGGGTTGGTTGAGGTTTTTGAACTTGAACGTGTCTTATAATCTAGGAGGCAGCAGCTCAGCGCTGTGCAAAAAGCATCATCTCTGCGCACAAAGATCTGGGTCCAAATCCAGACTCACCACTTACTAGCTGTGTGATTTGGGTCACTCACATTATCTCTCTGAATTTCGCATCTTCATCTGTAAACTGATTCTTCACCTACTTCAAATGGTCTGTTGTGAGAACAAAGTGTGATAAAATGAGTTCACACACCACACCTAAAAGCACCCAAAACCTAGTAGGTGCTTAATCTTCACGCTATCTGGAGGCAGGTCGAGGCAGGGCTGGTAGAAGGGTGAAGAGAGCAAGGCATTCACCCCTGGCGCAAAATCTACGGAGGCATCAAAAACTCAGTAACCAAGATGAACTATATTTTAATGGAATATTTTTTAAAAAATCAAAATTAATACCCCCCAAAATCCAGGAAGAACAAAATTTCACAACTTTAAATAAAGACAAAATCGAATGGTGTTGGGATTAGGGTGAGGGAAGTCATGCAAATGCTGGGTCGTAGACTGTCTTTATATAAAATGTTGACATTTTGTGTATCATTAATTTTTTGCATAAACTTTGACTTATAAATATTGCATTAAAATATTATATATCTTGATTACTGACTTTCTTTGCCCCCTGCTCCTTAAACTTTGTACCCAAGGGGGGCACCTTTCTCGCCTCACCCTACTCCCAGCTCTGGGAGAGGCCTATTAAATATCTACTGATAGGCACAAGAAGCTTCTCCTAGCGCAGTGGTTCTCAAGCCTGGTTGTACATCAGACTCAGTCAGGGGAATTAAAAGTACGATAATAATAAAACCAATGCCTACACGCCATCCCCAAACCAATTAATCAGAATGGAGAGAGGCAGGGGTGGTGTGGGCATCTTGTATTTTTAAAAAGGTCTCTGGACCACCTCACACCCACTAGAATGTCTATACTCAAAAAGACAGACACTAACAAGCGCTGGTGAGGATGCGGTGAAATTGGAACCCTCAGACCTCGCTGGTGGGAATGTAAAATGGTGCAGCCACCGTGGGAAACAGGGACAGTTCCTCCAAAGCCAGATAAAGAGTTACCACATAATCCAGAAATTCCACTAGTAGGTATATATCAAGCAAATTGAAAAGATATGTTCATACAAAAATTCGTACATGAATATACACAGCAGCACTATTCACAATAGCCAAAAAGTGGAAACAACCGAAGTGTCCATCAACTGAGGAATGGATAAACAAAATGTGGTCCATCCATACAAAGGAATATTATTCAGCCATAAAAAGGAATAAAGTACTGATCTATGCTACAACATGGAGGAACCTTGATAATATTATTCTGAGTGAAATAAGCCAAACATAAAAGGCCACATACTGTATGAGTCCACTTACATGAAATGCCCAGAACAGGCAAACATAGAGAGACAGAAAGTAGATTAGTGGTTTCCAGGGGCTGTGGGGAGGCAGATAGGGGAGTGACAGCTAAGGGGCATGAGGTTTCTTCGGGGGTGATGAAAAAGTTCTGGAATTGGATATGCTGATGGTTGCACAACCTTGAAATAGACTAAAAACCATTGAACTGTATACTTTAAAAGGGGAGATTTATGGTATGTGAATTATATCTCTAATTAAAAAAAAGTTCTCCCCACATGATTCTAACATGTAGCCAAGGAACACAGTCTTCATCTTTATAAAATGGGTATGCTGGGAGCCACCCCCGTCCCAGCAGGGTCAAGGTTCCGCTAGAGTTCAGATGGAGAGAGCTTGACAGGGCAGGCACTGTGCCAAGCCGAGCTGTGACACTTCCTCCGCTGGCCAGGAGGCGTTGGAGGGGAGCGGCTTCTTCCCCTCTGCCCTGTTCCTCTTTGTTCAAGTCAACAGGGAGACTGGCGCTCAGCTTGGGGGGCAGGCAGCACCCACACTTTTGTTATCAGGAATTACTGCTTCATTAGCATCCATCTCCCAAGCTGTGGCAGACGCCAGTTTGAAGCCATATTACGCACCGCAGAAATGATCTGGAGGGGAAAAGAAAAGGGTGCCAAGGAAATACACGTGAACTAAGAATAGCTTTGGCGCTCGGCATGCTGTGCAGAAAGGTGAGAAGGTTGCTTTCTCTGACCTAGCAAGTCTGAGATCTCAGCTTCTTTTGAGAGAAAAAAAAGGCACTCCAGTCTGCCCAGCAGCCTCCATTATCAGGAGGCATGAAAGGTTGACTAGGAAACCACATCAGCTTTGCAGGGTCCAAAAATACAATCAAAGCTGAGCTGGCGTCTCCTCTGATTCCCTTGCAAGGGGCCGCCTTCTGGCTTCTTTCTCTCTTCGAGCTGTCCCCATTACCTGGCTCAACAGACACGTCTTTGAGGTAGCAACAGCCTTCAGAGGGGAGGAAAATTCTCCCCCCGTGGAAATCCCCTTTGGTACAAAAATAAGCACTGGGTTGGTAATTTTCCTATTTTTTTTTTTTCAAATGTGAGCTAGGTGACTTGGGTGCTAGCTTTTTGCAGTGCAAAGAAACCTGGTGATGCCGAGTCATTAACGCAGCAGAAAACACCAAGCAGATGCCCTATAAATATCATGGGCTCCAGTCCCCAAATTGTTGGGAATATTGTTTGATTTTGAAGTCTCCTATGAAAACACCCCCACAGAAGTTTCATTTGGCTTGGGAGTATAGCCACCCACACAAAAGGGTTGGCAGTTTATTGTGCACACCGTGTGTGTGTGCGTGTGTGTGTGTGTGTGTTTGTGTGTGTGCTCAGGCGTGCAAACAGTTATATATTACACTCTACTCAGCAACTTAACACCTCTCCCAGGTGGCTTCCTCAGGACTCCTGCTTTCTCCACATCAACCTCCTGCAAACTCGTTCCCCTTCTCGAGGGTGAGGAGACTGAATCACACTTCAAAAGGGCAATAGGATTGTGAACACACACTCTGACGGTCAAACTCCTCCCCCCCACAACAACTGTCTCAGTACAGGGCCAAAGGCAAGCACAGCGACCACACTTGAGAAGTCCTTCAGCTGGAGAAGAGGTGAGGGAAGCTTTCTTGTTTCTCTTTCTTTAAGAAAACAGTAGGAGGTGTTCATGGGGCTCTTTCGTCTCCTGGATTGTTTTCCTTTGGGGGGGGGGGGGGTAAGGACTATCTAAAGTAAATGCCCCGCTTGGAGCCAGGAAGCAGGATCAGATGACCTCTAGCTCTTCCATGTAAACGGTTGTTAAAAGTCCCTCCCTTTCATAGGAGCTTGATACTATGGATCCCAACATCTTATAAGCATAATTATCTCAGTAGTTATATGTTTGATTGGTCTATCACGGACAATTAGCATGTGATAAAAACATAAAAATCTCTACTTATCCCAAGGCCACACTTCCAGCAACTTCCCCCCTTTTGGGACACAATCATAAAATAAACTGTAGATAAAGTCCCGTGAGAAGTGAAACAGTCTTCACAAAGCCCATGCAGTGACTTTCAAGTGTTTTCTCCAAGGAGGCAGAGGTTCTAAGATGGCCCCATGATCCACTTGCACCTTGTACAACTCTTGCCCTTGAGTGTGGACAGAACACGTGACTTGCTTCTAACCAAGAGAAAATGGCAAAGGTGATGGGGTGTCATTCCCATAATGAGGACTCATTATATGAAATTCCCTCTTAGCAGACTGAAAAGAAAGACTTCTCTTGAAGAAGCAAACAGCCATGCTGTGAATTGCCTACAGGGATGGTCATACGATCAGGGAAATATGGGCAACTTTGAGGACAGGAGAGTGGCCTCCAGGCAACAGTCAGCAAGAAGCTGGCGCCCTCTGTCATAAACCCGCAAGGCAATAATTCTGCCAACAACATGAACGAGCTTAGAAGCAGATTCTTCTCCAGTCAAGACTTCAGATGAGAACGGAGCCCAGCCAACACCCTACTCTCTGAGCGCCCTGCAAGACTCTGAGCACAGGACCCAGCTAAGCCATGCCTGGACTGATGGCCCATGGAAACTGTGAGATAATAAATGCATATTGTTTTAAGACGCTAAGTTGGTGGTCATTTGGATGCAGCAATATAAAACCAACACAGAGGCCCTTAACTACTTACTCAGGGGTTTATTGACTCTTACTCAATATCCAATACAGAGGCTATTGACGCTTACTCAATATACAAATTCAGGTGTATATTTTTACGAACACAGCCAAGAAACATAATACTAGAAAGACATTCCCATCAAAAACAGACTCTACATGAAAGAGAGTCTTGGACAGCAGCCGAAGGTGCTACAGTCAGTCTCGAGCACACAGTGGGCACTCAAAGGACATTTCATAGATTCATCAAGGAAAAGGAGAGAAAAACAGGAAATAGACACGAAATTCAAAATAACGACTACCATTTATTGAAAATCCAGCATGTGCCAGGCACAGTGCTAGGGACTCTCTCTGTTTCATCTTCACAGTAGGCATAACGAGTTGGTTATTATAATTGGGTTTTGGAGATATTACAGACAGGCAAACCCAATTTACAACTTGTAATCCACCGCTTTTTATTATCTTTCCTAGCATAAGAATATCAGTACAACCAAAAACCCATATTTAAAAACGTACCCAACATTGACAAGGTCAGTGGCATTCAACCATACTATTAGCTGTGACAAGCAGATGCCATGGGCCAGCACGTAAGGTGGACAAGCTCTGGATTGCATGGATGCCTCAGCTGACACAGAAAATTCACACGCCTCCGAACCAACAGTGATTTTGGCAAAGGCATCTTTTCTCTTTGAAAAGTTTAGAACAGCATGGCAAGACATCAAATCATGAAGGCCAAAAGATGGTTCATCTTTCCCAGCAGAGAACCTGTTGGCATAATAAATTCATAAACACCAAGGGCTCTTCCAAAAAAGTCAGTTTGACATTGGTGAAGAGACTACCATTGTGACAAATGCTCAAGAATGAAACAGCCTTGGGCAGGGAGGGGCGGGTGGGGGTGGGGGTGGCTCTGAAGTGGAGGGACCAGGGCTAGGGTGGGGCGAGCGAGGCACACACCTTGGGTGCAAAGTTTGCAAGGTGCCAAAATATTCAGGAATATAATAAATAAATAATAAAGTAGACACTAAATATACCATATAATAAATATATACAAAAATATAAATAAAATGTACAATATTTTAATGCAATATACTTTTCAAAATCAACACAAAAAAATTCATGATGAACAAAATATTCAACTTTTTAAAAAAGACAGGCTGTGGTTGATCATTCATTTTCAGACCCTGTGGGAGCCGGCCCAGTGGTGCAGTGGTTAAGTGCGCACGTTCCACTTTGGCGGCCCAGGGTTCGCCGGTTCGGATCCCAGGTGTGGACATGGCACTGCCTGACAAGCCATGCTGTGGTAGGCGTCCCACGTATCAAGTAGAGAAAGATGGGCATGGATGTTAGCTCAAGGCCAGTCTTCCTCAGCAAAAAAAAGAGAAGGATTGGCGGCAGATGTTAGCTCAGGGCTAATCTTCCTCAAAAATAAATAAATAAATAAATAAGACCCTGCATTGCTGTGCAATAGGAATTGTCACTTCCCATCAGCTCATGGTCCCAGACCCATGAGGTCATCATGCCCCCGCCAGGCAGGTTTATGAGGGTTGACAGTGGCATGCAGGCAGACTAGACAACACAGACCTTGACATATAGTCATGTTTTCTGATTGTAGAGTTTTTACTAACTTGCCCACTTGGCTCAGAATATGGGAAGATGTTTTGATAAGGGCATCTGGGGGCACACACGTTTCCTTTTCCCTCTTGCCCCAATATGGCTGTGCTGGGTATTAGGAGAAACTGTCAAAACCACCTTTCTGCCAGCCAGCATTTGGCAGTCGACAACTTCCACCTTCATAAGCACTGAACGGCTGAACATGATGGATATAACTTTGAACTCAGTTTGCAACTTTGAAAATTCTGGATGCAACAAAGTATGTCAGTGCTCGCTAAAGGTGAATTACCAGGAAAGGAACAGGGAATCTTCAGTACAAATGTCAACAGTCTCCTATTTTAAGATGTTTCTGCTAAGCCGGACCCCATGGGAAAATTCCTCCAAAGGTTCCAAACATTTCATTTATGAATTCATCACAAATATATACCACCAATGCAGAGAGCTCAATGACAGTCCCTGGAATCAGATTACTCAGATTCAAATCCTGACTGTACCGCCTATGAGCTGTGTGACCTTGGGCAAATTCCTTAACCTCTCTGAGCTGAAAAATGGAAGATCACCATCATCTCTACTTCATAGGGTTTTTGTGAGGATTCAACCAACTGATACGTTTAAAACACACAGAACAGAGCCTAGCACAGAGCAAGCCCCAGACAAACGTGAGGCCTGTTAATATGGGCAAGAATTTGGTTTCCATAGTTAATACATACTTATAAAGACATTCCCCTTTGATTTTCTTTTCACCAGTTTTGGTAGAATCATGGTAAGAAAAATTACAATTTATAAATAAAGCACGTCTAAAAATAAGGCTCTGACTTACACTTTATGAGTATCCAGGGTCATAAATGAGGCCTGGCCAACAGCTGACCCTGGGTTGGATAGCTAAGGAGTAGAAAAGTGTGGATTTGTATCCAAGAGTACAGTGGCAAACAGTGGAGGGCTGCAGAGTTACTACATTTAGCAAACAAAAATAGAGGACAGCCAGTTAAATTTGGATTTCAAATAAATGAATAGTTTTTTAGTATAAGTATGCCCCAAATATTGCATGAGACATATTTATACTAAAAAATTATTCTGTGTTTACCCAACATTCACATTTAATTGTGCATCCTGTATTTTATCTGTCAAACCCTACACAGGAGCAAACAGATCAAATACCCCTACGACATCAGTGCCGGAGAAGGAATGTAATCCCTATTGCTAGTGATGACCAGGACAAGACCCAAAGGTTACATTTTGCTTACTTTTTTCTATTTGATGAGGCAACATTATTATTTTTTTTTAAGATTGGCACCTGAGTTAATAACTGTTGCCAATCTTCCTCTTTTTTTTCCTGCTTTTTCCCTCAAATCCCCCCAGTACATAGTTGTATATTTTAGTTGTGGGTCCTAGCTGTGTTATGTGGGACGTCGCCTCAGCATGGCCCAACGAGTGGTACCATGTCCACGCCCAGGATCCGAACCAGCAAAACCCTGGGCTGCTGAAGCAGAGCACACAAACTTAACCACTCGGCCACAGGGCCGGCCCCCATGAAATGTGTACACTAAAAAAAAAACAACTTTGGAGCCAGCCAGGTGGCTAGTGGTTAAGTTTGTGTGCTCTGCTTCAGCGACCCAGGGTTCGCAGCTTCGGATCCCGGGTACAGACCTATATACCATTCATCAAGCCATGCTGTGGCAGCATCTCACATACAAAATAGAGAAGGATTGGCACAGATGTTAGCTCAGGGACAATCTTCCTCACCAAAAAGAAAAAAGAAAAAAAAACAACTTTGAAATGCTTTGTCAAAATGGTTCACACGTAGCCCCTGAAGGAGCAGGAGACACGTGTCAGGCAAAATCACTTACAAGGAATCTGACAGTGTCCCTGATGCTACACAAAGAAAGGAGAGCTGTGACCATCAGGGCCCTTAATCGAGCCCTGGGGGTTAGAGTCACAGGACGGCAGCCTCACCGGGGAACCCCTCCAGTTTCAGGAGGTGATTCTGGCACATTCAGTATCTAAACCCACCCAATGAGACTGAAATACTACAGATGCTGTTATCAGGGGTGTCCAGCACACAGAACTGTCAGTTCGCAACCAACTAGGAGGAGACTGGAATCACAAAAGAATTCAGAAGTCCAGTCTCTGCCATTCATCTTAACGGTTTCCACATCAACGTTTTGTTTAAATGCAGACTGTGTCTAAGAAACCAGGTTCCAGTGCATTATAACCCCCTCCGCTACTAGACATGTTGGGCTTCCACACCTGGAGCATCTACACCAGCCAGCACTCTGCTCAGGGTTTTATATACATTTCCTCTCTTAATCCTCGCCACCACCCTGTGGGGGAGGAAATATTAGGATTCCCATTTTACAGATGAGCAAACAGTTGCTTAAGGATGTTTAACCTTTCAGCCAGGCTCACAGAGCTGTTAAGTGGCAGATCTTGAACTCAAACCCAGTTGTGTTTAGTCCCAAAGACGATGCTGTTAGTCCCCGGGTCAGTGTTTGCCAAATTTGTCACCTCCCTGCCACCTTTCTGACCTTTGCCACAGCCACTGCTATTTCTTTAAAATCAGCAATTGTTACTTCTTTAAAATCTATAGTCAAGTAAATGCAGACCTACCACCACTACTCACGTTAGCACTGTCCTACACAGTAATATCCGGGAACCCATAATTTTGATATGCTAGTTATGTATTTTCTAATACAAATAAAATTAAGCATGTAACTATTAAAATGCAAAATGTTTGGCCCACATGCCACACCCCAGCCCGAAATCGCAGGTGTACCGTCAGTGGTCAGCACACCACAGTCTGGGATGCTCGGATGTCTAGAACTGAAGGAAGCAACGAAGGGAGCCAGGTGTTCAGAGGAGCAAAGAGAAAAAGCTGGTGTTGTGTGGAGGCCCCACACCACAGCTATGGAATAGACGCAATGAAAAGTCACGCGGAACTAAGACCCGCGGTGAGCGTATTCTCTTCCCAATGGGGACAGCACCTCCAGCAGAAAAAGCATAGCACTGAGAGGCGGGTGACAAGGGTTGGAATCACGGCTCTGCCTTCCATCTGTGGATAAGACACTGAACCGTAACAAGAGGAAAATAATAAGTCAAATAACCACAAACTAGGAATCATATATCCTTGTCTTTCTGAAGACATCTGGAGTAGATGACACCACGTTCCCCTTTTCCTGATCTGATTCCATGACTTCACAAGTAGCAAGACAGTATGTAATAATTAGTAATAAAAATTATAGGGTGATTGTGATAAGAGTTAATATTCATTTGTTCGTTCCACAAATATTTATTGAGTACCTACTATGTGCCTGGCACTATCCCAGGTGCTGGGGACACAAGGAGGATGCACATTTAAAAATCGCTTGCTTTCAGAACACACAGTGGAGAAAGGAAAGCCTCTTCAATAAGTGGTGCTGGGAAAACTGGACAGCCGCACGTGAAAAAATGAAAGTAGACCGTTATTTGTCTCCATACACAAAAACAGACCCAAAATGGACCAAGGACTTGAAGGTAAGACCTGAAACCATAACACTTCCGGAAGAAAATATAGGCAGTACATTCTTTGACATCAGACTTAAAAGGATCCTTTCAAATACCATATCCACTCAGACAAGGGAAACAAAAAACAAACAAGTGGGACTTCATCAGACTAAAGAGCTTCCAGAAGGCAAAGGAAACCAAGATCAAAATGTAAAAACAGGGGCCGGCCCAGTGGCACAGTGGTTAAGTGCGCACGTCCCGCTTCAGCAGCCGGGGGTTCGCTGGTCCGGATCCCAGGTGCGGACATGGCACCGCTTGGCACGCCATGCTGTGGTAGGGATCCCACATATAAAGTAGAGGAAGATGGGCATGGATGTTAGCTCAGGGCCAGTCTTCCTCAGCAAAAAGAGGAGGATTGGCAGCAGTTAGCTCAGGGCTAATCTTTCTCAAAAAAAAAGAAAAGAAAAGAAAAAACAATCCACCAAATGGGAGAAAATATTTGCAAATCATATGTCCAATAAGGGGTTAATCTCCATAATATATAAAGAACTTACACAAATGAACTACACAATAGCAAACAACTCAATCAAAAAGTGGGCAGAGGATATGAACAGACATTTTTCCAAAGAAGATAAACAGATGGCCAGGAGGCACATGAAAAGATGCTCAACATCACTAATCGTCAGGGAAATGCAAATCGAAACTACACATAGATATCATCTTACATCCATTAGAATGGCTATAATCTCCAAGACAAAAAAACAAATGTTAGAGAGGGTGTGGAGAAAAGGGAACCCTCATACTGCTGGTGGGAATGCAAACTGGTGCAGCCACTACGGAAAACAGTATGGAGATTTCTCAAAAAATTAAGAATAGAACTACCTTATGACCCAGCTATCCCACTACTGGGTATCTATCCAAAGAGCTTGAAATCAACAATTCAAAGAGACTTACACACCCCTATGTTCATTGCAGCATTGTTCACAATGGCCAAGATGTGGAAGCAACCTAAGTGCCCATCGACTGATGAATGGATAAAGATGTGGTATATGTACACAGTGGAATACTACTCAGCCATCAAAAAAGACAAACTGTCCCATTGGCAACCACATGGATGGACCGTGAGTGCATTATTTTAAGTGAAACAAGCCAGACAAAGACAAACACCATATAATTTCACTCATATTCGGACTATAAACAAACTTACGGACAAAGAGAACAGTTTAGTGGTTACCGGGGGAAGGAGCGTGGAGGGTGGGCACAAGGGCTGAAGGGGGGCACTTACACAGTATCTGACAAACATTAATGCACAACTGAAATTTCACAATGTTATAAACTATTATGACCACAATAAAAAAAACATCACTTGCTTTCACACAGCTTCTGTTCAGGAAGGTGGAAGCTTTTCATGTGTCCATGATGCTCGCAACAACCCCTTACAGAAGTGGTTCTCCAAGTTCAGCACGTATCAAATCCCCTGGGGGCTTATTAACACTCAGATCCCAGGCCCCATTCACAGAGTGGCTGATTCGGTAGGTCTGGAGTGGGATGTGAAACTCTGTCTTCCTAACAGGTGCCCGGATCATGCTAATTCATGCTGCTGGTCAGGGACGCCACTTTGGGAACCACTGCCTTTCAACAATTCTATGAGGTAAGTACTTCTATTTGCCTCTTTGGACAGATGGGGAAACTACGACTCAGAGAGATTCAATTACTCGCTCAAATTAACACAGTGAGTAAGTGACAATTCCGAGATTCACGCCTGGTTCTTTCTGCCGACCGCATCCAGGAGATTGGCATCGTGATAAACTGTCTTTGCTGGGGATGGGGTCCAGCCACACTGACTCAGCAGGCGCACGTTCTTTCAGCCAGAATTTATCAGACTCAGAGCAACGAGTCCTCTATCCTGTGAACCTGGACACACCAGGTCTGGGAGCTCAAGATGCCACTCGGCAGGTATCTCAGGTGCGATCTGGTCTCCAGGCGAAGACACAACAGCTGCACCCCTCTCCCGACACCCTGTGCTAACTAATCTGAGGGCTGGATTGACGTCAGCCCCAGTGGAAACTGCTCTCCTGCCCTGACCTGTTTAGAGATTAAGAGAGCACAGAACAGAGAGAGAGAGAGAGAATATCAGAAAAAGTGAATGGAAAAATCTGCAGGCAAACCAACTACCTGTAAGAGTACGAGGTTAAAGTAAGTTAACCTCACACTGGTTAGTCATGAAATGCAAATGAAGAGAAATTAATGTGTTAGCTTTCCAGAAATAGCCGGAGGTGGAAGTGTAGCCACATCTTTAATTTTCTTTTAATTTTTCCTTTTTTTCTCTCTATAAAGCTATATAATACTGGCTTCATAATAATCCTTTCACGGCCCATCTTTCGGAGCTGCCCACTTACTGAAAAGGTATTCAATATAATCACGCTACTTGTCTTCTAGAGAGAAAAGAATCAAGTGGAAGCTTCTAGCAAGAGCTGGGAGATCCCGGAAGATTCAGGTTGGGTAAAAGTAAAGTGATAATCAGTTCCCAAGAAAGAAGAATGTAATTAGGAAAAAAAAACACATTTGGGGTAGGTATTTGTAAGACAGAGTGGTTGACAGCAATCAATTTACGGTGTGGCATCAATATCTTCCATGTATATTTCATGTTGAAATGAAAATGATTCATATATGCAAAAGCAAAGTATAGACTATATTTAAATGAACTTGTCATATATCCATTTACATACATTTGCAAAGAAACATTAGGAAAAATAACCAGAAAACCCATAAACTTTGGCTTTGTTTATGCTTTTTTGCAAGACTAATTATTTATTGAGTTTGGTTTTCTCCTGAATTACATTTTGGAATCCGCTGGCATGTTTACTGAGTGAGACTGCTCTGTGAGAAAAACAAGGCTTCTGAAATCTGAATAAATGTGGAAATGCACACCCACCTTCACCTTTAAGAGACTTCATCAGGGCAAAATATTCCTAAGCAACCAGCCTTAGGAGTGGAACAGTAAACAGAAACACAAGTCATGAAAGCGGCTCTTTCTACTACCTGGAGGATGTCTACAGTTCAGCTCTTTAAGCATCTCTAAGACACAAACACATAAAGACAATAGTCAGTCTGTGGGATCTGGATAGAGAATCCACAGAAGTCAAAGGTCAAATAGACTTCCGTGTTAATAGAGCATCTCTGAGGTCAAAGAGACTCTCGTGTGCTGTGACTCTTAGAAGAATGGGGGTGCACAGCATATGAAGACATATACTACTGCAAATAAACAAAAAGAAACATTCTAACACAATACAGAGAAAAGTTATGTACTTTGAATAAGTCACACTTGAGTTTCCAAAGCAAGTTGCAGGATAGTCTTTTGAACTGTTAAGGCAATGAGGTAGTTGGGTGACGAAATGTCCCATTCAATTCCAGTCTTTAATTCACTGCAGCCTGTCACTCTACAGAAACTGAAACCAAAAGTGAGCTCAAGAGGACCATTTCTCCAACCCAATTTTGTAGGTAAGGAAAGTAAAACATAGTGAGGTGGCAAGAAAGTGCAAAGCCAAGAAGCAAGTTAGTCCCAACGCGAAGACTTAAACTTGGTTCTGACTCTCATGACCGATAGGCATGGCCTTAGACCAGTGGTTTCCAAACTGGGTTCCACGGAACCCTCAGGGTTCTGTGCTGGAGTCTAGGAGGCAGGATTCCAATAACCCCAACTGTTTCAATCTAGTAGCTTTACTTTTACCTATTATTTATATTGGAGTCTTCAGTAAGATGTCACTTGGACAAAGGGGCTCCACAGCCTGAACAAAATTTGGATGGCGCTTCACTACCTATTATTGTCTCCTATAAAACAAATTCACTCTGAAGCTAGTTCCGTCACTACCAGGTCTAAGTTGCCTGACATTGTTCACCAAAAGGATGGTGGTAAGGTGGGAGACAATGCCTCTGTCCGTTCCCAGTTCTCCTTCCACTGCGCCCACGCCGGCTCCTGTGTCTTTCAACTGACTTTCCCCTCAGCACAATTCTCTGAGATACCATTTACAGAGTGTGGTATGTGTATGCCTGTTAATATCAGGGAGTAGTTTAGCTGGAGCGTGTACACAGCATCAAACAACCCTGAGTCACAGCGTGTGAACATTATTCACTTTTTCCAATTCTTTTTCAATTACATCAAGATTATACCGAGAAAGCCTCAGTTTAGTGCTATCATATCTTTAACAATCCCCCAGTGCTTGCTCATCGCCTCCTTCTAACCAAGAGAGAGCCTCTATTTCCTCATTTGTAACAGGAATACATGCCTCGTAGGACGGTCGTGAGTTCGAATTAGATCCTGCACGACAAGTGCTCAGCAAAGAGCCTGACACAGAAGAGTCCATGTTGGCTAAGGCAACTTGCTCTGCACCTGTTCCTGTGTAAGGCTCAGGAAAGCAGAGCTGAGGAATGCCCCTGTCCTCAGGGGGCATGCCCCCAACCATGACATTATTTTTTATATGTTATCACAATTTATACTTACTTTTTTGTTTTTGAGGAAGATTAGCTCCGAGCTAACATCTGCTGCCAATCTTACTGTTTTTTCTTTTTTTGCTGAGGAAGATTGGCCCTGAGCTAACATCTGTGTCCCTCTTCCTCTACTTTATATGTGGCATACCTGCCACAGCATGGTTTAGTAAGCGGTGCGTAGGTCCACATCTGGTATGCTAACCAGTACACTCCAGGCTGCCAAAGCGGAGCATGTGAACTTAACTGCTGCGCCACTGGGCCAAACCCTTAAACTTACTTTTTTCAAAAAAAACCTTCAAGATTTCAGAAGATCCTTAGAGACAACTAGAGAAATGCTTGAAATGGCACAGGCAGGGCCAGACCCTCACCTGTATCCTCTTACTATGGTGCACAGTGGTACACAGCACCGTGGGATTCTTGAAAAGCGGTTCCGGAGCGTGTTGCTTTGGGGAACTCTTTGTTTGAATGTCAGTTTAGAAGGCAGACACGAGTCTAGCATGAAGCGTACCGTACAGCGGTCCTAAGGAAAGAGCATGTGTGTGCTCATCCATGCTGCTTGGTCACTCGCAAAGGGAAGGATGTCATTCACAAAGCCCAGAGCCCTCAGTGCCTCCCAGACTGATCACGTCTGAAATTCACTACCAGAGGCTCTCGCACGTAGAACCCGCTAGAGCAAGTGGTCTGAGTATTCACTACTTTGCCTTTAAGAGACCACGTGTTTCTCCACCTCCATGCATCAGTCACGCCTGAAGAGCTTCTATGCATCTTTCTACGCATGAAAGGTTATCTCCTCCGTCCAATGCCATTATGTACTAAATATGAAAATGAAGGTCTCCGAAGACCAAATTAAGCAGCCAAGTCAAGTGGGAAAAGCTACTTCACTGGTATTCAGCTATTTGGAACCCTAACTCTGCTTAATGTGATATCTTGACTTCCCTATTAATACAAAAGTAAAGGTTAATAATATTCAAATGCTAGTATGTTACATTCTCCTAAAAAACACAAAAAATACACCTGCGACCTTAAGACCACTTGGAACCCAGGAAACTTATTAACAAAACCTTGCCAGGATAGGAGAATTCTGTTATAATGTATGCCTGTAAGGAAAACTGAATTTTTGAAAGTTGCCTGGGGTTTAAAGTTGTCTGAGAGTTTTGAAGTGACAGAGAAATGCTAATAATATAAGGTTAAGCAAGAAAAGCAGGATACAAAGTGCTATATGCAGATGACTTCGATATATAAAAGGAAAAAAAAGACAAAATCTTCCAGCAAATGCTTTTGGGTGGTGGCATTATGGAACCGTTTTGTACTTGTTAACACTTCTGTGTACTGTTCAGACGTTCAATAAGGGGCCAGATTTAAAAACACAAAGTAGATGGAAACACGCAGATTAAAGAAGAGTGATTTTGAGCTTAAACTTCAGAGGGTCGAGCTTTCTCTGATCGCAGCTCCTCGGAGGGTGTATCTCAGGAGGACAGCAAATGGGACCAGTGAAGATAGTGAAATGCCAGCTAGGGAGGCTTACCTAGTTAAAAAAAAATCATCGGCTGCCAGTCCCCTCAGGGCAGACACTGTTTCCAGCAGTTCTGGAAACAGTTTGTTCCAAATTAACCTTTTGACGCCAGTCTCCCACAGGCTCCGAGGTGAGAGGCCCCGACCCAGGGCAGGGGAGTCAGGAATGGAGACGGAGGAAACAAACGGCATATCTTCTCCCCTCCCTGAGTGGGCTTCAGAAGCAGAGTGCCCGGTCCCCGGGTGGCCCAGAAGGAGAAACATCCTGGGATTTATACAGTGAGTTTCTAGACCAGGACAAAGGGACCTGGTTTCTTTCGAGTGTGAGCCGCTCGTGTGTCAGTGGGTTGGGTGAGCTTTACAAGTCCCCCACCAGCAGTCACCACGCCAAGTGCCATGGAGCAGTTAAGGTCAGCTGGCCTGTCTGCCCTCCCGCCTCTCCCCTTTAAACCTGTCCATTCTACTGCAATGAGTTGAACAGCGTCTCCCCAAAACTTATGTCCCCCTTGAACCTCAGAAAGTGACCTTATTTGGAAATAGGGTCTTGGCAGGTGTAATTAAGGTAAGAGTTAGAGAAGATCATGCTAAATTGGGGTGGGCCCTAAATCCAATGAGAGTGTCCCTATAAGAGACAGAAATAGGACACAGAGAGAGGCACAGAGAGACGGCCATGTGAAGATGGAGGCAGAGATCGGAGTGATGCTGCCACAAGCCAAGGCACACCTGGAGCCACCAGAAGCTATGAAGGGGCAAGAAAGGACCCTCCCCTACAGCTGTGGAAGGAGCATGACCCTTTTGACACGTAAACTTTGGGTTTCTGGCCTCCAGAACTGTGAGAGAATGAATTCCTATTGTATTAAGCCATTCGGTTTGTGGCATTTTGTTTCAGCAGCCCCAGAAACTCATACACCTGCCTTCCCCCGAGTTCTCCATCCTGGCTTCTCGAATCCGGCCCCTCCACACCACCCTCTTCCCGTGGCTTTTCCTCTCTGCCCCTCTCTTCACTCTAAATGGGGCAAGTGGCTCCAAAAGGGTTGTAAGGGGGTCCCGCCACTCACTGGCTGCGGGACCCTGGATATATGTTACTTCACTCTCAGTGCATCGGATTTGCCATCTGAAAACTGGGAAGAAGAATATGCTGGGTATAGACTGTAATTAGGAGGCTCAAAGAAGTAACCCATGCCAAGTACTTCAGCGGAGCACGAACATTCGGGAAACGCTCACTGACTGCATGTCACGATCAGTGACGCTTGCACTCAGCTGCTCAGGCTCCTCTTCTTGGCACTTCCTCCTAAGCTGATCTGCACGGCACTGGATAAAAGTGGAGCTAAGAGAATAGTGAAGGATTCTGGGGTTCCTGGAACTATGTAGAAAAATTAGCAGTTGCTAAACAATAAACTCCAAAAAATTTACTACTTTGCAGTTTTTAACCTACATTCACTTTGGGATTTGATTCTCACCATAACTACACAAAGTAGAAATTATGAAGCCCGTCGTATAGATGAAAAAACAGAAGCTCAGAGGGTTGAATTCAGATTCAACTAACATTTATTGGGCATCGATCTCTGATTTCTTACAAATCAGATTTGTAAGATTACAAAGAGATTAGAAGATCTTGATTTCTTGCCCTTTGCCTCCCTGCATCAGTCTTGGTGCCTGGCGACAGTAAGCGCTCGACAATACTTTGACGAAAGTGGGAGTGATACATTTTCATGTGCATAAGCTAAATACAGTGTGAATTTATGGACCTGAAACTGTGGATGGGGTTGGCATAGCATCTCAGAGAGAGGAGGCCAATAAAGGACGCATTTGAGTTCCCAGGATTCCAGCTGTATAGTGAAGGTCAGTGACACCAAATGTCAGCTGGGACACAATGTCACCCAAAGCCATTATTGTACCAGCAACAGTCCGTGTCTGGAGTGACTTTTTTCCTATCCAAAAATCAAGATTCAAGATCTGACAAGCCCCAGTGCATTTACGAAGACCCCGGGGTGGAGAACTTTCTGCCAAGATGACCACGCATTCACTTATTTGACTGGAATTTAACTACATACTCATACATACCAGGCAGTGGGGAAATAGTAACGAGCAACACTGATGTGGCCTCTGCCATCAGGCTGACCAAAGACTAAACCGACCCTGGGAAATCCAAGAAAACTGTCTTATCTGCGTGTCTGCTATGGATGCTGACAAATTTAGAAGTTTTGGCTCTAGATATATCCTAAAGTTTTCCTCCTTTTTTCAAAACCTGATTCATATATCCCTCCGTGAAGCCTTCTCCAAGACTTGAGGAAGAGTCAAGATTTCTCACCTGCACACCAGGCACACCCTCCCACCATCTCCCCCACACCCAGAATTAACAAAACCTTCTCTACCATTAAGCACACTTTGAAGAAATGGCCAATTTATCATTTTCCCAAATGAAAGATTAACTAACAATTCCACTTCCATTTCTCGCTTTTCTTCCCAATCCAACGCACTCTGATATCATCCACATTAGTGCTCCTCCACCTAGGATACATGAAACCTCAAGGGTCCTCAGACGAATGTCTGTAAGTTCCATACAGGAATTTTTAAATTTTGACTTTTCACTTCGAAGGTAATTTTTTTAAATGGCACACGGTATATCCACCTGCTGGGTCCTCTGGATGCCCACCACATACCCCAGTCCTGCCTGGTAATTTCAGTGCCTGAAATTTATGAACTTTTTGGCGCCACGTTGTTCTGCTTTAATTATCACAGGTTAATGAGAGGAGAACTGAGGTGAATTTAATACACAAGATAACGGGTCTGCCCTAGTGAAGGCCAAATGAAGCCACTCCCACCACCCTTCCCTCCTCATGCTACAGGAGAACTAGGCCACCACAGGCACACACCTGAGGCTGCACACAGACGAAACAAGCTACATAAGAGCACCCGGAGCCCCTGTAAGTTTCAGTGAGCAATTGACTCTCGGTAACATATTATTTGCCCCACTGCTGTTATCCATTGGAATGCACTGGGTTTGCAAAATAGTTTGTATTTAATTTTTGCAAATTTGTTTTGTCTTCATAATTGTTGAACGTCTATAAGCATAAGACATTTATCCCTAGGTCTGTGCAGTGGTTCTCCATTTGGGCATTACTGATATTTTGGGCCAGGCAATTCTTTGTTGTGGGGGCTGTCCTATAGGAAGTTGATTATAGGAAGTTGATCAGTATCCTGGCTTCTGCACCAGATGCTAATAGCACACCATCCTTGCCAAAGTCATGACAGCCAAAAATGTCTGCAGACATTGCCAAATGACCTCTGGGAGGAAGCAAAATCACCCCTGGTTAAGAACTAGTCTTGTGTTGGTGGAGATTTAAGTAACAACAAAATAAAATCATTGTCTACATAACATATCTAAAAGACTTTTTCCTTTATAAAAAGAATATTCTCTGAGTTTGAGAAACCACAACTGACTCAGTACCAGTACCCATGGAAAGATATATCTGTGGATATATTAGAATATAATCAATACTCTGAATCCTTACTGTATATGGTCGCTCTGTGCTCCATTCTCTCCTCAGCACCAGAGGATGAAAACAGGCAACTCATGAACCAGATCCATCCCACAAAAGTGTCCTTTCAATTGTGCATTAGTTGCCAACCTTTGAAAATTAGGAGAAATCCCATAAAATCTGAATGTTTGCCTTCTCCTCATAAAGAAGCAGACATTCTAAGCCCACATTCCTGCAAGGAAACCTCAGCTGGAATGTAGTGACTGTCCCCACTTTCCAGTTGGCCCCATCTCCCCGCCACCTCCTCACTCATTATCTTACACCCAGTCACTGGCAACTCCATTAGAGACGGCTTGCTGACTGAAAAAGGAGGCTGACAATTGACCTGAGCTGCCCTGATGAAGCAAGCAGGCTACTGTTATTAGGCTGTATGTTTATTTTGGGGGACACCGCCTCATTCATAGTGATGGCCTCTTTGGCACCTCTAAGTATTTGAGTTTGCAAACCCAAGCCCTACATGGTGCCTCATGCAGCATCCTAAAACACACCTCACATCATGCAACTCTCCTGCTCATGAACTTTCACTGGCTCCCACCTCTCAACAAACTAAGCATTCAGAGTTCTTGACAATATGGTCCCAATCTCGATAGCCAACTTCCATACACTCTAGCTACAAACCCTGCACTTCCTTGCCCTGTCACCTGCTCACTCACCCTGTTCCTTCTCCCCTGTCATCTCCTAACATCCTTTCAACACCCACTTCAAATACTGTCTCTTAGAAAACTTTTCTGGTCCTTCGAACCAGGCATGATCTTTCCCCTGCTTTGAACAACTCCTGTGGCTTAACTGTAGTTTGTTGGCAAAGTCACAGGGCCCCAGCCTGCTCAGACCCAACGATGAAGACATAGTCCAAATTCCTACCTTGGTCCTGAGCACAGGACTGCTTTGCAGGACTTTGCATCTCTTTGTAGCTGTCAACTGCCTTGAACAGAATAATAGGTAAGAGGAGCATTCCAAGGAATGAGCGGCAGTATCATCAGCTTTAAACACAACGTGGCAGAACGTAAATCCTCAAGTGGGTATGTACAAGGATATTTGTTGCAGTATTGTTTGTAAGAACAGAAGAATCAGAAATATTCTGAACGACCTTTAATAAGAAAATGGCTAAACTATGGAACTAATTCCTGGTTCATTTCTCATAAAAGATTACTCTTCCCCATATCCCTTACAGCAAGGCATGGCCATGGGACCTGCCCTGGCCAATGAAACATGAGCAAAAGTGACACGTGTCACATTCAGATGGAAGCCTTCTCAAGCCAGTGTAGTGGTCTCCACATACCCTTTCCTGCCTTAGTGATTGTGAAGTTGAAGTCCCCATCAGCTTAGGCCCATGAGAGACTCTAGACCTGCACGGCACATGTAGCATGAAGGAAAGACGACGTCTGCTGTGTTAAGCTACTGAAGATTGAGGGTTGCTTGTTACTGCAGCACATCCGAGCCCATGCTCACTGCTACACATTCTATTGACTATAATGCTACATTTTAAAAGAGGAGACTAACAACTGTAAACAACATGCACCTAACAACAAAGCCCCAAAATACATGAAATAAAAACTCACAGAAGTGAAGGGAGAAATAAACAATTGAATAATAAGAGTTGGAGACTTTAATACTCCACTCTCAATAAATGAGGGAAGAACTAGACGGAATCAGCAAGAACAGAGAAGACTTGAAAAAGAAGGAACTAATAACAGAACATATTACTAAGTGAAAAAAGAAAACTACAAAATGATGTGTATCGTAAAGCTATAAAACATATATATACAAATAAAGCAATGAAACATATTTCCTACAAACACACATCTGTATATGCAAATACACAGAAAACAGTCCAGAAGGATACACAGCAAACTGATACCAATAGTTAGCTCTGGGGAGCAGGGAACAGGCCCCAGAATTGGAGGGGTACTCAAGGGCATTTTAATGCTATCTGAAATATTCTGAGTTTTAACCAGGAGAATCAAGTATGCATTATATCAATAATTCTTTAATGACTTAAATGAAAGAAAAATAAAGTGGGTCCTATGATGGTGGCGTTGAGCTGGAATAAAGGAGGAGTAAGACCACTGCCAAGACTAAAATAAAACAGATAAATATAGGAATACACTGATGCCATTTATTGGGCACTTGGTATAGCCCAGGCACTAAACCAGCCACTTCTCATGCATTCACTTGAGTCCTCACGAGAGCCCCATGCAGGAGGTAGAGTGATGATTTCTGATTATTAAATAGAGAAACGGCGACTCAGGAAGGTGAAAGTCTTTCCTAAGATCACATTCTACACTGCAGTCTCCCAACTTGTCGGTCCTCAGGGTAGAGACAGCAGGGTCCCCGCACCACAGGACAAGGCGGAGGGAGGCAGTATGGGAACACGCAGAAGCAGAGTTTCTGAATTCGGGGCGCACTTGGCTTCAAAATGGGTTTGCAGCAGACGGAGGGCAAACTCCTGGGGGCAAACTCATGAAACTGTGGACTCGCTGTAGGTGGAAACATGGCAACCCTCCTCCCTCCACATTACAGCACCTGAGGAGCGGTTCCTTGGCCCTTACCAGTGTTTGCTTTATCTTGGAGAGGCGGTAACAGTGTAGGGGTCCAACTCAGGGACCCTGGTGCCTGGGTGTGAATCCTGGCTGCTGTGGACTCACTAGGTGACTCTGACTTCTTATTTAACCTCTCTGGGCCTCAGTTTCCTCATCTGTAACATGAGGGTAATAATAAGACATCCCTCAAATGGTTATTATATGATTACATGAGCCAATATATGTAAAATCCTCAGAACAGTGCTGGGCACATTAAATACTATATAAGTGCTGGCTGCTGCTGTTTTCTTAATTCCACAAATGCCAACTGTGGTGTCTGGCATATGATAAATGTTCAGTAAATATTCACCAGGTCGAATACAGCTGTCTTTGACGCCCCACAGTGAGACCTGATCATAAAGAGGCTTTCAGAGACACTTCTAACCGAGGTGGTTAACACACTGGCTTTGGAGTCAGGCCAACCTAGACTCTGCCACTAACAGGCTGTGTGACTCTGAGTAGGTCGTTTCACCTCTCTGAGCCTCAGTGTCCTTATCTGTAAAATGCAGATGTTGATACCATCCCCTCACAACTGCTGTAAGGGGACAAAATCCAATCAATATAAAGCTCTTAATCAATACAAAGCTCTTAGCACCAGGTCTAGCACATAATAAATGCTCATTAAATGACAGTCATCATTATCAGCAACTAAGTCATTGCATTGGGCTCACTTAATCCTCCTCCTTTTCCATCCCCAATAATGTTATCATGGCATCCACAAGAGGATGCATAGCTAGTCAAGTGGTTTGAACCTTTCAAAATAAAAAGAAGTAATTGGGAAATAGCAGATGCTCTTCTTACATATATAAATGCAAATCTCTAAAGAATTTAGTAAATGTGTGTTTGTGTGACTGCTATTTATGGAGGCTGTATACTTTTATTTGCCTAGAATTTGATGCACCCAATGTAAACAAAGTGTGATGAAGACTCTAGCGCAGCGGTCCCCAGACAGCAGCCAGGGCTCCTTCTCAAGCTCTCTGGAAGCCCAGCTCCTCTGCAGGCATGACGATGCGATGCGGTATATTTAGGCTGCTAATCACACCCAGAAACGTTCCCACCTATCTGAAGACAGGGCAAACCCAGCAAGGCTCAAATTAGCAACATCCTACAAAACCTCATCAGCCAATCTCATGCAAATGCTCTAACTTCTTCTCAGAGAAATTCTGTGAGAAATTCTCCCTAACAGGCTCTAGTCCGTGGCTTAAGATCAGCTATCAGGACAATGTAATGAGCCTCTGGGTCAGAGTCTGTGTGGCTGAAAGAAGACATGTCAATCAATCTGGGGTAAATGAAAGCCCAGGTTGCACATATTAACAGAGCTCCCTATTTAAAGAAAATCCGAGTTGATCATATGGTCGGGTGGACAACAGTCCCAAATCCAGCACTTGGGAAATTTCACATGAGCTTGACTTCACATAAGTAATTTCTGAAGACCCAAAACCAGCAGAGTTGATAGATTTGGTGACTGAAGTGCCAGACCAGTGCCTTATTGACAAAGAACGACTACTTTAGAAGAATGGAAACACATCTAAAACAAATTACACACAAATATTTAGAGCTATAAGATCAAAAGTAGAAAATATCCATTTTCACTTGGGGATTCATATGGATGAAGGGATGCATCATTATTAAATTTCCACCATGGAAAGGACACATATATGCACGGTCTTTCCCTTCGTGGGGCTTACAACTTAGTGGAGAATGAAGGAGAAAGAAAATAAAGATAGGCAAACAAAATATAATCCACCCTCATCATTTGCGGATTTCCTATTGCAGATTTTCCTACTCACTAGAATGCATTTGTAACTCCAAAATCGATACTCATGCTTTTCACAGTTGCTTGGGAACATATGCAGGGCAGTGAAAAATTTGAGTTGCCCCCTGGACGCCGCCAGCTGAGGTCGAACAAAGTGACACTCCAGCTTCTTGTTTCAGCTCTCATTCTATAAACAAGCGTCCTTTTCGTGGTCTATTTAGAGCCACACTTTTGCGCTTTTTTTTTCTTTTTTGATGATTTCACTGTTTAAAATGGCCCCCAAGCATATTGCTGAAGCACTGCTTAGTGTTTCCAAACGCAAGAAGGCTGGGATGCGCCTTATGGAGAAAACACATGTGTTAGATTAAGTTTCATTCAGGAAGGAGTTACAGTAGTGCTGGCCGTGAGTTCAATGTTAACACATATCAAATAAGGTACCTTTAAACAGAAACACATATAAAACAAGGTTATGTGTCGATCAGTTAACAAAAACGTAGCCAGAGGCTCACAGGAACCTAAGCCTGTGTCTCCCATGACAACGATTCCGTACTCATTAATTCAGTGATGACTTCGTGGAACATAACTACCGTGAATAACGAGAATCAACAAATTAAAATCTATAAACGCAAGAAAGCAAACAACTTAGCTGAAACAGAACTAAAGAGGGGTGCTTTACTTTAGATTTTAGGGTATATGGTGTATATAATAGTCTACCTTTTGTGTAAGAAAGGGGGTGATATTTATTTATTAATGTATATTTGTCATATACGTACATACATGTGTATATACATATATATTTGCTTTTAAATGGAGGTTAAAACTAAGAGAAAAAAATTTTAATTGAAACAAATGAACTTAACTGTATATCAAGTTGGTGACATAACTACACAGGAAAATTTTATGTGACTTTAAAACATGGGGATATATAGAGCAGGACATATCCTAAATGTTTTTTCCTAAATTCTGTCCACTGAAATGCTAACCCAGTAGCAATGCATACCCCTAGTGCCCAACTGTGGTTTCTAAATACCATTTTCTCTAAAAGGAATCAGGGCTCCTTTGAGAAATGGCTGATCCCACGAGTAGGGACCAAAATAATCCTGGAACAACTTGTTGTGGCAGAAGGCATGGAAGCCGTTCAAGACAACCAAGACCAAGTCTGAAGAAGGTGGGAGGCAACTTAAAGGGGCTTCCATTGACCAAAGATGAGACATTGAGCTCCAAAAAGAGTAATGGCTGCAATGGACCGAAGCACATCAAGGAAATCTTTTTAAACCCATGAGTTCATAATAATATTCTTAAAAATCACTAGCCATCTATGGATGTTGCTAGGGTACCAACTCTCTATTTGAGAAACTGGTGAGTAAAGGGGAAGAGCCAGCCCTGGTGGTCTAGTGGTTAAGATTCTGCGCTCTCACTGCTGCCACCCACGTTCGTTTCCTGGTCAGGAAACCACACCACCCATCTGCCAGTTGTCACACTGTGGTGGCTGCGTGTTGCTGTGATGCTGAAAGCTATGCCACTGGTTTTTCAAATACCAGCAGGGTCACCCATGGTGGACAGGTTTCAGAGGAGCTTCCAGACTAAGACAGACTAGGAAGAAGGACCCGGCCACTGTGCACTTCCAAAAAAATTGGCCATGCAAACCCTGTGAATAGCAGCAGAGCATTGTCTGATACAGCACTGGAAGGGGAGAGGATGGCGCAAAAAGACCAGGCAGGGTTCTCCTATGCTGTCCGCAGGGTTGCGAGAAGTCAGAATCAACTCGATGGCACTAACAACAAAAAGGGAAAGAACCAATATTTATCCTGCCTTTCCATATAAACTAGATTTCAGGGAAACCATAAAGACGATAAGCAAAAGTTATTTATAAAAGAATTCTAGCTTAAAATGCAGAAGGAATGAATCAGGAAAGCATCATATTGCAACACTAACGGAATAAAGGATCTAGATATGGTCATCGGAGGCTGCCAGTCATGAGGTGAAAGACTGTCGGGACACATTCTAACGGGTGGATCAGGTTGACAACACCTGGTCCTGTTCAGTCAATCTTAGCATCACTGAAAGCATGATGTCCAGATATTGTGTGGTCTCTGGTGCAATTATAACAAAATACACAGGCTCACCTATGAATTATTCTCGCAAAAGATAAACAAATAAATAAACCTAAAACTAATCAAACATCTCTAGATTGAGCTATACTTTGACAGGAAATATGGGAACAGAGGAACAAGTTAAACCATACCCTAAGGAAGCGTGAAAACTCTACAGGACAAATGATTCAGTTTTGTCAACAAATAAGTCACACGAAAAAAGGGAGCAAGAACGATGAAGATTAAGAACTTGAGAGACATATAAACCACATGCAGCGTGAGATCCTTGTATGGATCCTGATTCAAACAAATCAGCTGCAAAAAGACATTTAAAAAACATCCAGAGAGATCTGACCATGGACTGTGTATGAAATTACATTAAGAAACTCGGTTTTCTATTTTGTAAACTAGGGTAACAGCTTTGTGGCTCTCTTATTTTAGAAGGCCTTACCTGGCTGGGATGCACACTGAATGTTTACAGGTGAATGTCTACATCTTTGGGATTTGCTTTAAAATACACACACACAGAAGGATGGAGACAAAAGAAACGAGACTGAGGAAACGTTGATTATTGTGCAATCCGGGTGATACGTACATGGAAGCTCATTACACTATTTTTTCTATTATGTTAAAATTTTCCATTAAAAACGACTTTAATAGCACAACTCGAAGGACCTGCAACCAGAATATACAGCTGTGTACAGGGGGGCTTTGGGGAGAAGAAGAAGGAGAAGAAAAAAAAAGAAGACGTTAAAATAGTCTCCTACGGATCTCACTTCTTAAAGGGGAAGATAGTTTATGCTGATCGTTTTTAACACATGGTGGTATTTTACATGGTAGTAATTATATAGTAATGACAGCAGTGGCTTATTGATATTATTACAGCCTGCACGCCTAATATAAGGCCAAGCATTTACATGAATTGCCTCATTAAATCCTACCCCTGGGAAGTAGGTCCTATTATTATCTGTATTTTACAGATGGAAAAACCGAGACACAGAGTTGCTCAACGACGCACAGTCAATAAACAGCAAAGCCAGGATTTGAACTCAGGACTGATTCCAAAAGTGTGTGCTTACCTCCCATAGGACACTGCCCAGGGTGGCCTTTTCAGAAACAAAGTTATGCCTGCCTACGGATCTTTTTCATGTAGATCTGGAATCAAACAACAGGGAAAAGAAGAAAAACCAGCTCTCTCCCCATCCCAGCCTTGATTTCCTTCTTAAGCAACCATGCGAAGCTTCACCAGCCCATCTTATTTTCTGCTACAAAAACAGGAGTCTTGATAACTTGTTGACAAGGATGCTATGAGCCCGAACATGATGTGCAAAGCACCCCCAAGGATGACAAAGGCTCCATAATTCCTAATTAGCATCTCTCAATTAGGAATCTGGAAGCGGCAGCTTTGGAGGTGAATTACAAGTTCGATTTGCATATATCAGGGCTGCTTTAGACGGAGGAAACCGGTTGGTCTCTCCTGGGAAGGACTCTACTGGTACTGTTTCCAAGAGCTCTTTCCGGCCCTGAGGAAGTTTCCCCGAACATCCATTCTCCTTGTCATATGTTTGTCCCCATCCAGGGGAGAAAAATCACTCAGCAGCCACAGGCAGTAAAAGCCACAGGCGGCTCTGCTCCTGGCAGAGGTGGCCCAATGACCTTCACCACCCACCCTCTGCCTGCAACGTGGAGGCATAATTAAGATCTAAAAGTGCCCTTGGTGGGCTGCCTTTGGGACATCCTGGGAGGGACACAGCATGGCCTGGAGGACAGCACATCCTGAGGCCCTTAATCTGGCCTCCACCAATAACTGGCTGTGTGTCCTTGGGAAAGTTATTTGATATCTCAGTCTTGTCATGTGTCAAATGTGATGGTACCTACCTCCCAGGGTCGTTGTGTGGATGAAAATAGGATGACACACAGAAAGTGCTTCACTCGGTCTCTGGCACACTGCCAGCACCCAATAACAACACTGATCCTTTATGGGTAATGATTTTATCATCAGTACATTATTTTTTTTTAAAGTACCACACCTTTCCCAGGCACCAACCAAATGCTGGTATAAAGCAAGGTAATAATGTATTCCAGGATAAAATTAGCACCAGAAAAAGTCATTTCTTCCTTCCTTTTCCTCCTTATTTTTTATATTGTAGTAAAATATACATAACGTAAAATATGCCATTTTAATCATTTTTAAGTGTACAGTTTAGCACATCCATATTGTTGTACAACCATCACCACCGTCCATTTCCAGAATCTTTTCATCTTCCCAAACTGAAATTCGGTACCCATTAAACACTAACTCCCCATTGCTCCCTCCCTCGGCCCCTGGCAGCCACAAGTCTATTTCTGCCTTTATGAATTTGACCATACCAGCTATCTCCTTCAAGTGGAGTAATACAGTACTTGTCCCTTGATGTCTGATTTATTTCGCTTAGCATAATGTTTTCAAGGGTCATCCATGTTGTAGCGTGTATCAGCACTTCATCCCTTTTCATGGCTGAATAATATTCCACTGTACGGATAGACCACATTTGGTTTAGCCATTCATCTGTTGATAGACACTTGGGTAGTTTCCACCTCTTGGCTATTATGATCAATGCTGCTATGAACGTTCATGTACAAATATCTGAGTCCCTGCTTTCAATTCTTTTGGGTATATACCCAGAAGAGGAATTGCTGCATCATATGGGAATTTTATGTTTAATTTTTTAAGGAACCTTATTTTTAATGGTATACAATACTTGTTGAATATTTACAAACCTGGCACTTGAATTATTTTTTCTCATTTAACCTTCACAGCAATTCCCCTGGGGTAGGCATTGTTATCTCAATTTTATGGATGAAAAATGGAGCCTAAGGCTGGATGGGTAGTGTGTCCATGACACCACACTGAGCAAAGACAAATGCAGGGATGTGAATCTGGCAAACTCCAGATTCATAGAGATCAGGGATCTGGCAGACTCCAAAGACCAAGATTTCCCACTAGCCCATATTGTCAGCCCCTAGAAAGGAAGGAAAACACTCGCCTTTCTCTTTAAGGATGCCTGTGGCTGCTGGCGTCAATGGAAGGGACGAAATAAATCCAGAAACCCAGCACCACCACCAAGCAGCTGTGTGACTTCAGATAAGCACCTTCACGCCTCTGCATCTCAATTTTCTACATGTCTAAATGGGGTTAATACTCCTAGGAATACATCCAAAAGCACTGAAAGCAAGGAACTGAACAGACGCTTGCATACCAATGTTCATGGCAGCGTTATTCACAATAGCCAAAAGGTGGAACCAACCCAAGTGTTCGTCAACAGATGAATGGATAAAACAAAATGGATATATACAGTGGAATATTATTCACCCATAAAAAAAGAATGAAGTGCTGACACACATTACAACATGGATGACCCTTGAAAACATTATGCTAAGTCAAATAAGCCATACGCAAAAGGACAAATACTGCGATTCCAATTAAACCAGGTCCCTATAATGGGAACATTCATAGAGACAGAAAGTAGAATGGTGGTTACCAGGAGCTGGGGGAGGGAGAAAAGGAGAATTATTGTTAACTGGGTACAGTTTTTGTTGGGGATGATGAAAACGTTTTGGATATAGCTAGTGATGATGGCTACAGCAGATTGTCACTGTACTTAATATCACTGAATTGTATGCTTATAAATGGTTAAAATGATAAATATCATGTATATTTTATCACAATAAAAATTTTTAACGGAATTAATAATACTGGGGTTGTTCTGAGGATTAAAGTGGTGATTATCAAATTTTAATGTGCACACAAATCACCCGATTGTATTAAAACACAATCTAGTGAGTCTGGGCCAGGGCCTGAGACTCTGCATTTCTAACCAGCTCCCAGGTGGCGCCGATGCCACCCATCCACAGACCACACTGTGGGTAGCCATGTACGTGAAGCTCAGGTGAGCCCCTAGGATACAACAAGCACCAGGTAAATGCTAGCTACGGTTACAAGGTTAACACTGAATTTGTAATGTAGACTTTCAAATAACTTTGTCTTTCACTGGTAAAAATGCTCATTTCAAGAAGAAAGAAGCACATTTCGATCTGCCTCTGAAGTTTCAGAAGCCCCTAGCACACTCTTTTTACAGAAGCTACGAGAATCTTACAGCGCAGAGACTTCAGCGGCTGTGAGTGTCTCCCACAGTCATCTAAAAACACTTCTCTCAAAGCAGCATATGGATAAAAACACCAAGCTGGAAAAATATTTCCATTTTAAATGATCTCAAGCAAAGAGAAGCAAGCATAACACATACGGGAAACCTCGGGCTAGCCGTGCCCTCACCCTGCTCCTGGGCAGCCCTCATGCATTTCTGATGACCCAGGGGTCCATTCGTACCTACCCCTGGCATTTGCTCAGGGCCCGCAGGTGAGGAATAGATGGAAATAGTAGAAATCATAGAAATAAGGACCACGGCTGCAGAGAATGACTCCAAAAGGAGCACATCTCCATGGCTTAGATTCAAGTCGTGCGCCTGTGTCCATGCCTCTTGCTAGACAGGGCATGCCTGCTTGGATTTGGGGCAAAATCTAGAGTCAAGACTGCCAAAATCACGGTTGCCAAACCTAGGAACAACGGTTCAGATCACTGTGAGAAGTTCCCCTTCCCATCCTTCCTCCCTCTCCCCATTCGGGAGCTGGAAGCTGCCCATACGTGTCAAGCTCAAGATTGCACCCTGTCATTCTGCTCCAAGGGTTTGATCTGCTAGGCACCAAGCCCAAATCACAGGAACAATTCAACCAGAAAATTCCCAAATAGAGCCGAGAAGTTAATTTGGAAAACCAAACACAGATTATTTTAGACCCGCCAGATTAATTTCTATAGGTTTACCATAGCTGCAGCAGCTCCCGTTTATCGAGAGCTTGTCGTGTGCCAGACACCGAGCTAAGCACTTCGCACATATTATCTAATCCTCCTAAAAACAGTATGAGGTTTAATACTGTCATTTTCCTATTATTACAGATGGGGAAACTGAGACCCAGAGAAGATTAAGACCAGGGTTACGGCTCACGCCTGGAAGAGGCAACACTGTTACCCAAAACTTAAACCTATCTTAAAACGAGAATTTTAAAATCTGGTATTATAGGGCTGCCATATGTATACAGTCAAATTTAAGAATTCAAACTTAGCCATAAACTCATAGTCAAAAATAAGAACAAAAAGTTCATTCGTGTCCAATCTGAAAACTAGTGATGTCTACAATTTGGAGAATGTTCCTGGTCCTAGCATGAAGTGGCCATCGGGGGTTAGGCATGAGTGATCAGTGACAATAATGCATTTCCCTTGTTATGGTGTCCTAGCACTGCCTGATTTAGCAAATAAAAGGTTATTCAGTTAAATTTCAATTTTAGATAAACAATGAATAATTTTTCAGCATAAGTACGTCTCATGCAATACTTGGGCATACGTATACTGGAAAATTATTTGTTGTTTATCCAAAATTCAAGTTTAACTGAGCATCCTCTATTTCATCTGGCGACTCTATCCTCGGCAAATATCATAAAGTGTTCCCTACCTGGGAGCAATACAGCCAGACCCTGTCTTGTAGGTCCACAGTGTCCCAAGTGCTTTTAATAACCTTCTTTCCTTTGATCCTCCCAGGATCCTCTACAGCTCAGTCAAGTTACGTAACTTGCCCAAGTTAGACAGTGGTGAGAAGGTGGCAGAGCTGGGACTGGGGCACTGTGTTCCATTTCTCCATCCACTCACTGTCCCAACAAAGACACACGGCCCATCTTGAAAGGGAGGCCAGACATGAGAAGACACTGGAAGCAAAGGTTTCTTGGTCCCAGATAGACGAGTGGAGTAAGGAGGCCATTATGTAAATCCAGCTGACTCTGGGAACGCTGAGTTAAAAGTGCTCTGAAACACCCAACTCCAAACATCCAGACATTCCCAGTAACACTCTCTCTGCCCTTTTGATCCTTATACCCTACTTAGAATTTTCTGCATTTGCTGGATTTCTGGATTAAGAATTGGGACAACGTTGGGACAACAGAATCTACTGTTTCTTGCAGCAAAGCTTATCATCCTTCGGTTACAACATCCCAGCTTTCATTTGGAGAACCTCACTGCTCAGTCCATGGGGCTTGGGAAGAGCTGACCTCCCTCCCTGGCTGCAGAATTGACCTGAGAATGCTGTGCCTTCCCGACCCTAGGAGTAGGGAAATGAACCAAGCCTGACCAGTGAACAGGCCACCCCAGACATTCATTGGAGCCATGGGGAAATAACCATGCTCCTCCCTCACAGTAGCCAAGATGACAGAATGTAAGCATGGCGCTTCCACTGGCCATCCTGCCAGAATGAAAGACTGCCTGAATGAAAGCAACACACAGAGAAAGTGGAGCTGAGAGATGGAGAGAGAGGTCCTTGTCTCCAGGCTTTAAGTACCTGGATCCAGCCATGCTGACGCTAGTGCTACCCATAAGCTTCTCAGTTATGTAAGCCAAAGAATTCCCCCTTTTTGCATAAGCAATTTGAGGTATGTTTCTGTCAACCTGCAGTAAAAGAGCTCGGATTAATACAATCGGCAAACACCACTGTTTTCTTTACATCGATCAACAGGCAAGGTCAAAAATATCTGGAAATCCTGTTTGCTGTAATTTCTAAATATATCCAAAATCCAACCATGGCTCACCGTCGTCTCTCCCTTGCAATAGTCTTCTAACTCATTTATCTGCTTCTGTTCATGCTCCACAGTCTATTCTCAACCATTGGCTAAAAAGATGCTGTTAAAACTCAAGTCAGATCATGAACTCCTCTGCTCACAACCCTCCAATGCATTTCATTTCATGTAGTGAAAATCTTTATACTGGTCTAAAAGACCCTACTGATCTGATCCCACTTTGCTGTTCTGACCTGATACTCAACCCTCCACGCCAGTCACACAAGATTCCTGGCTGTTCCTCCAAGACCTCAGGGCCTTTGCACAAGCTGTTGCCTCATTTTAAGTGCTTTTCCCCGTGCCCCAGATAACCTCATGGACCACTCCCCCTCACTTCCTTTAAGTCTTTGTTCAAATGCCACATTTTCCATGAAATCTGCTCATTTTTTTCCATAATATTTACCACCTTCTATCATACTTTCAATTTCCTTACTCTCTCTGTTTGTTTGTTTATTGTCTGTCTCCCTGACTAGAACATCAGCTGCACAACATCAGGGCTCTTTGCCTGTTTCACTCACAGATGTATCCCCAGCCCCTAGGACATGGCATGGCTCAACGCTGGGAAATCATGAGCTGGGATGAAGCAGACCCAGAAAGAAGGAAACCAGTCTGAAAAACAGAAGGGCAGTGTCAGGGAGACTAGAAAAAAGCTAGAGCCCAGAAGAGTGTCCAGGGACTCTTCCTCCATGGGACCCCATTTCCAGGTGGCATCTGGGCTCAGCCCACCCTCTGCTGTCCTGGCTCTGCCTTTGCAAAGACCCTCATTCCCATCCTAGCAGACAACTCAGGGCGACTGGCTGTGAAGAAATGTGATTATGTATGTATGACTGAATAATGGGGGGTGGCGGGAGTCCTCCTCTTAATCTGAGTTAATTTAAGACTGCTCTCATTATCGTTAATCTGATCAAACAATGACCAGCTTCGCAGACCTGTAGCATGCTCCTAATGAATTTTTCATAACTCTTACAGACATTTTCTGTACTGTTGTTAATAATAAACCACAAAGCACAGGACTTAAAATGTATTTCCATTTCGCCACCTCTTTTCTCCTGGCTTTATTTCCCCTCCCCCCACCCTACCCTTCTCAAGGTCTTGCCCATCTATTATTACGACGGTTTGTGTTTGTTGTGGTGTTAAAGAACCTGCCTCCACCTTAGGGGACCAATAAATCCATGTTATGCTTTCAAATTGTATTTGAGAAGTGGAGATCATAGATTAGAGAGTTTTATTCAATTTGGCAAATGGGACTGCCTCATTTTTCTATAATGAGGAGATGAGACAGGAAAAAGATGCAAAGGAACCCAGTTAAAAAAAGGAAAAATTCCTGCTCCATCTCCTTGCCTTCAAATGAGGCCGAAACACTATACTCCAGCCACGCTGGACGTCCTCCATGCTGTTTCCTACCTCTAGGCTTTTGCACATCCCATCCTTCTGCCTGGAACAGCCTTTCCTCATCTCTCGTTAACTTCATCATTCTTCAAGTCCTAGCTTTAACATCACATCACTACATCCACGAGCAGACATATTCTGTGTCCTGGTACCTAGCACAGTGCCTGACACACTCCATATATTTGAACATCCTAAGCCCCATATGGGCAAGACTTTGTTCCAGACACCTTTATACGTCTAATGCATTTAACACAAAGTGGAATGAGTGGATGAGTGGTTGAGTGAATGAGTAGTTGAGTGGATGAGTGGATGAGTGGTTGAGTGAGTGAGTAGTTGAGTGGATGAGTGGATGAGTGGTTGAGTGAGTGAGTAGTTGAGTGGTTGAGTGGATGAGTGGATGAGTGGATGAATGTTGAAGCTAACCAACCGGGTCCCGTTTCAGAGTAGACATTGGGAATAGCTAAAGACTTATCCTAACACCAAAGCCATGACGCTTCTCTTTGAGTTTCCTTTCAGACGCTGTGCACAGAACACCGTCATGATCATCTTCAGTGGCAACACGGCTTGTTCTTTGAGAGTGGACCTGACTATTTATACATTTTAAATGGACAAAAGTCATCAGGGATCAGTCAAGCGGCCATCTTGAAGGCTACCATTTAAGGTCAAGAAAAAATTGAGACTTCTTTTCTTGTAAAGTGACTCTGTAGACAGTTTTCAAGAATGTTTTAAGTAATGCCAGCAGGGCTAGGGCAAGGCAGATGCCTTCCACTGTGGCTTCGGGAAATAAAGTTCTCTTTGGGGAACTTTTGGGAAGTAAAGTTTGTACTTTGAGAAGTAAAGCTCTTGTTTGCGTATAAATGTTTTGATTTGTTGTTTAGGGAAATATCTAAGGGATTGTTAGTGTAATAATAGTAATCTCATTATGCTTAAGACAGAGTACTCACTATTTATCAGAAATACATATTGAAACTGCTAAGAGAGTAAATCTTAAAAGTTCTCATCACAAGAAAAAAATTTTTGTAACTACGTATGGTGATGGATTTAACTAAACTTACTGTTGTGATCATTTCACAATATAGACAAATACTGGATCATTATGTTGTATATCTGAAACTAATATCATGTTACATGTCAACGATATCTCAAAAAAAGAGAAATATATACTGAAATATTTGAGAATGAAATGCTATGATGCTTTAGGAATTGGTTTAAAATAATCTAGGGAAGGTTGAGACGGGTGGAGAGTGACTGGCCATAATTTGATCATTGTTGAATTTGTGTGATGGGTACATAGGGGTCCATTACGCCATTCTCCCTACTGTAGTACAGGTTTGAAAT
Source organism: Equus caballus (assembly GCF_041296265.1). Lineage (NCBI taxonomy): Eukaryota > Metazoa > Chordata > Mammalia > Perissodactyla > Equidae > Equus > Equus caballus. The sequence continues at coordinate 17,928,206 of NC_091691.1, read as the reverse complement.
GTGTGTGTGTGTCTGTGTGTATGTCACTGTCTGGTCCCAGTCACATCTCCTACTTTGCCCTCATCGGAGTCTAAGACTAGCCACCCAATATGCAAACAACATAAAATCAACAATAATTGGTTACCCCATCTTCTCCAGGCTAAACAATGTAAGCTTAATGTTTTCAATCCATGTATGGGTAGGACTGAAAAAAAAATCTGAAGCAGCATTCATCAAACCATTTCATCAAACCACTTCAGAAATTATTTCAGAATAGTTTGTGTTCAAACACCGTACGATTTCACTCATATGTGGAAGATAAACTAACACACGGACAAAGAGAACAGTGTAGTGGTTACCAGAGGGGAAGGGGAGTGGGGGGTGGGCACAAGGGGTGAAGGCGCACATTTATATGGTGACTGACAAACAATAATGTACAACTTAAATTTCACAATGTTATAAACTATTATGACCGCAATAAAATTTTTTTAAAAATTAAAAAAAAAATGCGTTCACAAATTATTTCAGTAGCATTGATTATGCATACCTTCCTTTTCCTCACTCAATATTGTCTGAACATATACATAGATCAGATAATAGAGTCAATGTCTGCTTTTTATTTATAGTTTCGATTTCTGGGTCCTGTTGGAAAATGGGAATACCTGATAAAATTCGGCTCAAAGCTCATCCATTGGCAACACTGACATCTGTAGACGGAACATAGGCTCGCCAGTTCACGGTGGCCCTTACGTGACCTCCCAACTATTCTATCCCAGGCCCTCTTTTCTTCTGTGGGTTTCCTGCCTGGACCCAGAAAACAACTGACTGTGTGATCCCTGGAAATCAGACGGCCTCATCTGTAAAACTCACATCCCTTTCTAACGTCATTTCAGAAAAATTTCATCTTAAATTAGGCTTCCTTGTCATTGACATGATTCAAACTCTGTATTTATTTCAACTGAAAGTGTGCATCTTTTAAAACCAAGACTGCCCCAATTTCTCAGCTCATCACTCTTTGATTCACAGATGTAGTACAGTGACTTTACATATTTTTTATTAAACCACAGATTTATTGGAAACATTTACCTCTCACAGTCATCATTTCCGAAGACAGAAAGCCACAAACTCTACTCTCGTAAACTCTGAGAGGGTTATAAATGAGCTTACTCTTTCTAAAGGACCACTGGGCCACAGATGAGAAAAAGCCTTACGGGCATGCGGTAATTCTACTCCTAGGTATATTTCCTAAGGAAACTAATAAGAATGCTTTACAAAGATTTCGTTTTAAAAGTAGTCATTAACACTGTGTTTATGAGAGCAAAATACCAGAAATAATCTAACTCACCAAAAGGGGTTGGTCAACTCACTTAGGCTATATCTTTATGCCGGAATGTTACCAGTCATTTGAAATGCTATAAAAAAATAGGTTTGGCAGGGAAAGACATCATGTCTTAAGTCAATTTTTAAGAGAAAAAGAGGAGACTACGAAATATACAAAAGATGGTTATTCTTAAAAGTCACAAAAATACACGTTTGCACAAGGAAAAGCCGGTAAGGCTCTATGACAAGGTGTTAGCAATGATGATCTGTGGGTGCTGGGATTATAAGTGTGTTCACCCTTCTTTTTGATTAAACACAAATTCTATTTTTTCTGTAGTGAATGTGTTGCTTTAATGTTTACAAACGTCTTTAAAATGACTATTTTATTTAGTGGCTTCCACTTCTGAAGTCAGTGTAAACAATTCATAACCCGGCATATACAACCTGAAGAGCCAACCAAGCCCTGGCAGGAGCTCCAGAAAATTGTCACACAGACCATCACGTACAACCACAAAAGGTACGGACGGAACTTCTGACTCTAGAGTTCCCAGCTGCATACCAGCTGGACCTGAGGACGTTTCTTTAGTTTTTGGCAGAGAAAAAACAGTTTTCTTCCAAAGTGCCCCCATCCTCCTAGCCAAACGAATGTTCATAGCAGCATTTTTCACAATAGCCACAAGGTAGAAACAACCCAAATGTCCAATGATAGATGGATAAACACAACGGATATATCCATACAATGGAATTTTATTCCCTCATAAAGGGCAATGAAATACTGATACACGTACAACATGGGTGAACCTTGAAGACATCATGCTAAGTAAAAAGCACCAGACACAAAAGACCACATATTGTATGATTTCATTTACATGAAATATCCAGAATAGGAAAACCCATAACAACAGAAAATAGATTAATGGTTGCCAGGGGATGGAGGGCAGGGAAATCGGGATTAACTGCTAACAGGTACAAGGTTTTGTTTGTACATGTGGTGACGGAAATGTTCTGGAATTAGATACAGGCAATGGTTGCACAACATTGAGCACATACCAAAAATCATTCAATTGTATACTTTAAAATAGTTTAGATGGTGAATTTTATCTCAACTTTTAAAAATCTAAAAAGTGTAAAGCTGAGGCAGCCACAGTAATATCAGAGAAAAGAGTTTTCAGGGCAAGGAAAATTACCAGAGATAAACAGTAACTTTACATCATGATAAAGGGTCAAGTCACCAAGAAAATAGCCATCCCAAATATGTATATATTTAACAAAACAGCTCAAAATAAATAAAGCAAAAACGGATGGAAATGGCCAAATCCACAATTATAGTAGGAGATATTAACACTCTTCTTTGTATAATCAATAAAACAACTTGAGGGAAAATCAGCAAGGATATAGAGCATCTAAAACAATACCATCAACCAAGTGGATCTCACTGACATGTACATCACACTGAATATCAGCACCAGGGTACACATTCTTTCCAAGTCCACATGTTACATTCACCAAGACAGAACACAGCCTGGGTCATAAAATAAACCTTAAACATTTTAAGAGAACTGAATACAAAATGCATTCATTGACCATAACTGAATTAAAGTAGAAATCAGTAACAGAAAGATATCAGAAAACATCCACAACACTTGGAAATTAAACAACACACCTCTAAAGAATACATGAATCCTCATGTAAAGAGGAATCCTCAAAAGAAATTAGAAAATACTGTGAACTAAAGAGAAATGAAAATATAACATATCAAAATTTGTGGGATGCAGTTAAAGTAGCCCTTCAAGGGAAATTTACGGCAATAAATACTTAGAAAAGGAGAATGGTCTCAAGTCAACAATCTAAGCATCCACCGCAAGAAAATAGAAAAAGACAAGCAAAATAAACCCTGAGCAAGGAGAAGAAAGGAAATAAGAACAAAAATCAATAAAACTGAAAACAGAAAAACAAAAGAGAAAATAAATGAAGCCAAAACCTATTTCTTTGTAAAAATGGATAAACCTCTAGCCGGACTGACAAAGAATAAAAGAGAAAAAACACACATTACCAACATCAGGAATCTTTGAAAGAGGGACATCACTACGGATCCCACAGACACTAAAAGGATAAAAAGGGAATACTACGGCATCTCTATGTATGTATATTCAACAATTGAGACAAAATGGACCAATTCCTTCAAAGCCACAAACTATCAAAATTCACCCAAGAATAAATTTAAAAACTGAATTTGTAGTTAAAAACCTTCCCCCCAAAAAATCTCTAGGTCCAGATAGTTTCACTGGTGAATTCTACCAGAATTTAAAGCATTTAAACATAAAATAACAACAGTTTTACACAATCTCTTCCAGAAAATAGAAGTGAAGGAAACAGTTCCCAACTCACTTTATGAGGCCAGTATAACTCTGATACTGAAACTAAATGAAGACAGTACAAAAAAGGAAACCACAGACAATATCCCTTATGAACATAGACACGAAAATACTCAACAAAATACTAATGCATCAAATCCAGCAACATATTAAAAGAATAATATAGCAACATAATAAAAGGATAATACTGCTTTTTGGGTTTCTCACAAAACACTTTCTCCAAGTCAGATAAGGATAAAAACACAAAAAGTGGCATCTACACTTGCTCTGCTCCTAATAATAAAAACAAAGCCACTGGATGCCCCACTTGATGGGTTCTTTTTTATATCCATTTGACTCATTACTCCAGTCTAGGCCACCCAACCCTGCCCAAGAATCATCCCATGCCTTTGTGGATGGGCACACAGAGAAACATTCATGACTATTTCTGATTGGCATGATACTCTGGGTAGGAGAGGTGCACAGGCAAAGGGAAATTCACCATTGTCAATGACCCCAAATTCTGGAATTCCATAGGAATAGAATTCACAGAGGACAGAGCAGGAAGATGGTGCCTGCAAAACTTGGGTCAGATACTTGTCAGGAGTCTGGGGGCATGGCCATCTCTTGTCTCTACCTGGTGGATTCCAGATCTAGATGCAAACTCTTCTTGAAACTATTTTCTCAGCTAAAGGAAGGACTGGCCTCATTCTCTCTTCTCCAGTAAGCAGAACCAAAGGATACATGTCATCAGAGGGCAGATCCAACTCAACAGGAGGAGGAGAATTCTAACCATTATAAAACCCCAAATCAAAAGGATGCCTTGTGAAAGGACCTGAATAGACATTTCTTCAAAGAAGATATACAAATGGCCAATAAGCACATGAAAACATGCCTCACACATCATTAGTCATTACGGATATGCAAATCAAAACCACAATGAGATACCACTTCATACCAACCAGGATGACTATAATTTTAAAAACCCCAGAAAACAGGAGCTGTTGGCAAGGATGTAGAGAAATTGGAAGCCCAGTGCATTGCTGGCGAAAATGTAAAATTTCCAGCCCCTGTGGAAAACAGTATGGTGGTTCCTCAAAAAATTAAACATAGAATTACCATATGACCCAATAATTCCACTCCTAGATATATACCCAAAAGAATTCAAAGCAGGGATTCAAACAGATACTTGTACATCAGTGTTCACAGTAGCGTTATTCACAATAGCCAAAAGGTGAAAATAACTCAAGTGTCCATCAACAGACACCCGGATAAACAAAATGTGGTGTATACATACAATGGAATAGTATTCAGCCATAAAAAGGGATGAAGAAGTGATACATGCTACACCATGGCTAGACCTTAGAAACATTACGCTAAATGAAAAAAGACAGTCACACAAGGTACATAGCATATGTCTCAACTTATATGAGACACCTAGAACAGCCAATTTCATACAGACAGAAAATAGAATACAGGATACCATTCGGCTGGGGGCAGGGGTAGTTATGGTTTAAGGGTACAGAATTTCCATCTGGGATGACAAAAAAGTCCTGCAGGTAGAGAGAGGTAATGGTTGCACAACATTGTAAATGTACTTAATGCCACTGAATTGTACATTTAAAATGGTTAAAATGGTAAATTTTATGTTATGTATATTTCACCACAATCAAAAAATGAATTTTTTGAAAAGCTGCCTTGTGAGGTAGTGCTCACCACAAATCACCAGGCCAAAGCTGGACAGTGGGCAAGAGGTGGGCCTAAAGAACCTCTTAAGGGCCCTCCCACCTTGAGAGGATATGCTTTTCAAGCACTTGGATATCACAGCTTGACTTTTCTCTTCACCACATAAGCTTAAGACAAGGGCAGGAGCTGTAAGGCCCAAGCCCATAACTGGTACTTTGTTATCCAGCTCAGAGTTGTGATGCGCACATGGTTTAAAGACTAAAGCCTGCCAGGCGCTGATGGGAAGTGAGTCATCTGTGGGCGAATTCAAAGATCCAGACCTGGTATCAGAATCTTGTTCACTTATGTCACCTGCAGCCCAGCAGGTGTGCCATTATCCCATAGAAGGCTTCTATGGGTTTCTTCTTCTCATGCCTTGCTACATGAGTCCCTGCCTCTCACACACTGGGGACCCAGTTAACATTCACCGAATCAATGAATGATACCCTCAAGGTTGGCACCTTCCCGGACGTCTGAAATACCCCATCCTCCCCCTGCCAATCCATAGGGAGTATGATCAAAACCACCAAAGTTAACAATTATTAAGCATTTGCCATGTGCTGGGCACTCTGCTCAGTTCTTTAAGGCATTATTCCATTTAATTAGCATAACAATCCTCTGTAAAATTATCCCAATTTCCTAAGCAAGGAAACTGAGGCTCAGAAAGGAGAGCTTATTTGCCCAAGGGTACTTAGCTAGTAAACCCTGAACTCAGGATTGACTCAGACTGCAACCCAAGCAGACTGACTTTGGAGCCCATGCCCTCCTAACCACTTGGCTATCCTGCTCTGAGCACTCACCCAAATTTCCAGGGGCTCAATTAAGTTATTATTCCTGAGTCTTCATCTCACTGTTCTACTGGTCCAGGGAAACTGAAGGCATCGGTCCTTGGACCGCATCCACGCAGCCATAATCAATGACTGCCACATAACTCCAGGGGGCCCATATTTTCAGTCTTTATCAAGAACAAGATTTCTATTAAGGCAAAACAGAGACATCACCTCAATGCTCAAAAGCAGTACTGTCCAATTGAAATATACAGTGAGCCACTTACGTAATTTAAAATTTTCTAGTAGCTGCAGGGGAAAAGGAATAGGATTCAGGTGAAATTAATTTTAACATATTTCATTTAACCCAATATAGCTAAAATAGCATCATTTCAACATGTTGTCAGTAAAAAACACTACTAATGAGGTAGCTTACATTCTCTTCTTCATACTAAGAGTTCGGCGTCTGGTGCGTATTTCACACTAACAGCACATTTCAATTAGAACCCGCCACATTTCATCTGGTCAATAGTCAATGTGGCAAGTAGCTACCATACTGGACCTCTCAGGTCTAAATGTTTCCCTCTGTTTGTCTCATCCTCCTTGTCTCCGTGGACGCCCTACTTTGCCTCCCCCAGTTCTGTATTTCGCTTCAATAGTTGTCATCTCTAACAGTCACCAGTGAAAGCATCTGAGTGACAGAGGATGCCATCCTTAGGACTCTCATTAATCCCGCCGCTGAGACCTCTCATCCACCATTATCGTCTGCGCTTCCCCTTTGCTCTCTCTCTGCTCTCATCTTCCTTTCTTCTCTTCCAGGCCATGCCACCTTTGGGGAATCCACGGAAGAGCAATAAAGCTCTTCCCGGATCTGTGGCTGCCTTGATTTGCAGTTTGGGTCAAATCAGTGACTCTAAACCTCAGTAAACTCACTTGTAAAACAGGAACGACCACTGTTGTGGTCACTACCCACGGGAGAGTTGTTCCAAGGGTCCCAGAAACGCTGCTGAAGAAAATCATTCTACGCTTGGACTTTCTCCTCCCATTTCTGTCCCTCTTCGCTTCCCATCCCTCGGCGTCTCCGTCCTCCCTCCCGGCTGCCATGTGCCCTCGTCTTCCTCAGCTTCGGAACACCTTCCCATTCCCCAGCTCCAGGAAGCACACTGGGGGTGAGGAGGAAGGTCAGGTCCCAACAGTTGGGGCCCAGTGGGTAGGAGCCCAGTAAAGGACCCATTCTCTGGAAGAGGAGGAAAACTCCCCAGTTTTCTGCCCATTGGAGAAAGGGAGATCATAAGCTCCCAGGTAGAACCCACTCCAAAAACCTAGAGGGGGTAGTGAACCCTCCAGAAATAACTGTTGCCATCGACTCAAAATTGCGAGACCATCTCCCACCCATAACATTACGAGAGCAAGTCAGAAGGAAGAGGCTAGGTCTTCACAGGCTGGCCACGTGTGTGGAAAACCAAGTGCTCCTCTTGTGACTGCAGGTTCCAGATCCTTCCAACTAGAAACAGGAAAGAGGAGATTCCAACCTGAGACCACTGCCTCCTTAACCCTGAGCTCTCGGTCGTCCAAACACAGGCGACCAAAACATAAAATAAAACATAAACCCATACTGAGGTTATGGGAAAATGGGCCCCTTCTCCCACTGCTAGTGAAGGGCAATTTGGCAAAACCTTTCAAAAGTCCTGAAACTTTGCATATCCCTGGAGACAGCGATTCCACCTCTAGGAAATGAAGACAAGGATTACTACAAGCCACGAGGATGTCTACTACAGTATTATTTATAATAATGGAATTATAAACATACACATCTGACAATAGAATTTTAAATAAATTATGGTACATCTATGTAATACTATGCAGCCATTAAAAATAATATTTAATAATATGAAAAGATGTCCCTGACATATTAAGTGAATTTCCTTCCTCTGAGCTCCTGGCCCACATCCCCAACTGTCTGCTTGACAAATGTAACATGTCCAAACAGGACTTGACTGTCGAGTCCAACCTATACCGCTCTCAGTCTTACATTTCAAATTATGGCACCTTCCGCTTCGGCGGCCCAGGGTTCACCGGTTTGGATCCCAGTGCGGACATGGCACCACTTGGCAAAAGCCATACTGTGGTAGGCGTCCCACATGTAAAGCAGAGGAATATGGGCACAGATGTTAGCTCAGGGCCAGTCTTCCTTAGCGAAAAGAGGAGGATTGGCAGCAGATGTTAGCTCAGGGCTAATCTTCCTCAAAAAAAAAAAGAACAAATAATGGCACCACCATTCACTCAGTTCTTAGGCCAAACACCTAGAAACAATCCTTAATTCCTTATTTTCCTTTATTCCCTACATCCGATTCATGAGCACTTCCCATCCACTTACCTTTTGAATCCAGCCACTTGCCCCATGCCCCCAACCATCATACTAGTCCAAAGCACACTCTTCCCAGCTTTGACTTCCACACGAACCCCCCCAACTTGTCTGCCTGCTCCCAACTTTACCCCCTGCAGTCTATTTTCTGTCTCCCCCTGGGCCCCTCATCCTTTTCCCTCTCACTCCACTCCAACCACAGTGGTCTCCTTGCTGCTCTGATAACATTCGAGCACATTCTCACCCAAGAAATTTGCATTTGCTGTTTCCTCTGTCTGATGGCATTCCCCAGATATTTCATGGCTAGCCTCCTCGAGTCGGTTAAACCTCCTCAAGGGGGCTTTTGCTGATCACCCATACTCCTCTCTCTCCTTTCCAGGCTCTTTGGTTTTATTTTGGGGTTTTTTCATAGCTGTGGTACACTGGGTACATCAGATTGTTCATCGGCCCCCAGTGAACCACACCCCCAGGAATTCATACCTTTAGATAGTAACTTCCACATTGACTCTGGGCTTATCCACGTAACTTGCTTTAGCCAATGGGACATTAGCAAAGGTTATGGAAGCAGAGGCTTAAGAGAGGCTGTGCACTGGGGCTTATCTTCCTGGACCCCTGCTGCTGCCACCATGTAAGAAATCTGGGCTGTCCTGCTGGAGAGGACACGTGGAGGAGAACAGAGGTGCCCCAACCAACCACCAGCATGCCACCAGCCGTGTGAGCCAGGCCATCTTGGACCATCCAGCCCCAGTTGAGCCACCAGATGACCACACCACATAAGCGACCCGGGCAAGATCAGCAGAAGTGGATCATCCACCCTATAGATGAGGGGTCAGCAAGCTACAGCCCGTGGGCCAACTCTGCCCCACCACCTGTTTTTGTAAGGCCCAAAACCTAAGAGTAGGTTTTACATTTTTAAATGTCAAAAAAAAAAAAAAAATCAAAAGGAAAATAATATTTCGCGACACGTGAAAATTCTATCAAATTTGAATTTCAGGCCCATAAATGAAGTCTTATTGGCAAATGTTCCTTTACCTATTGGCCGTAGCCGCTGCGTGCTACAACAGCCAAGGTGAGTGGTTGCCATGGAAACCGTATGGCCCACAAAGCCTCAAGGATTTGCTATCTGTCGCTTTACAGAAAAAGTTTGCTGGCCTCTGCTGCAGGCTGTCATCAGACCAACCTTTAAACATCTTTTTTATTGTAGTCACTCCAAAATCTTTGAAGATTTCTATCTCCTCCATCAAAGGGATGAAACTTTGTTGGTCTGACTCCCCTGTCCTTAGGCAGACCCCAGGAGTCCGTGACACAGCATGAAAATGCCTTCATCTGGCTTGTTGTTTCTGCCCAGCAAGCTCTCCCCAACCGCTGCAACCGAAACCCTCCCCACCCTTCACTCCACTCAGGGTCCCCAGTTCCCCAACCAAGAAAGCTTCCCTAACTGCTTTGCCAAATGTTTCCCCGGGTGTATTCTGTGGAACATCAATCCCGAGAGAGAGCCTTGGAAAAAGGAATTATTGCAGCCTCTACCCTCCCTTAGAGGCACCATGCACATAGATGGCATATTAAAGGCTCTGAGAAGTCCTGCAGTAAATATGTGTTTCCCTTTGCTTAACTCAACCTTTCCCAAATGTATTAACCATAGAATTCATTTTGTCCACGGAATACTTATTGACCACCAGCATCTAGTACAGTGCCTGAATTTCAGCATTTGTTGAAAGAATGAGAAATGCTAACATCCCACAGACCTAGGGTTCCACAGAACATACTTTGGAAATGCCGTTCAAGCTCTTTCTTCTCTCGCTCTGATCTGAGCTGTTCCCTTCCGTGGCAGCTATTCCATACCAGGTAATGCTAATCACCATCATCATCATAGCTATCATTTATTTAGCGCCTGCAGGCACTGTGCCAGAAATAACACTAGACCCTTGAAAACATCATCTCTTTTAATCTTCACGACCACTCTGAAGTAGATAATATTATTCTATCATTGTCATTTTGCCAAAAGCTAAACTGTGGGTCAGAAAATTTAAGTCACTAGCCCAAGATAAAGGAAGTAGAGGGGCCGGCCCAGTGACATGGTAGCTAAGTTCGTGCACTCTGCTTTGGCGGCCCGGGATTGAACGGTTCAGATCCCGGGCCGGGACCTAAACACCGTTCATCAAGCCATGCTGTGGCAGGCATCCCACATATAAAATAGAGGAAGATGGGCACGGACATTAGCTCAGGGCCAGTCTTCCTCAGCCAAAAAAGAGGAGGATTGGCAGCAGACGTTAGCTCAGGGCTAATATTCCTCACCAACAACAAAAAAAAGTAAGTAGAAAAGCTCAAATTCAAAACTACATCGGTGCATCTCCAAACCTCATGATCTCTGTTCTCCACCAAAATATCTCCCGATAACATCCTGTGGCCAACATGCGGCTGTCCACCCATACCCCTGCATGCCTGCCTCCATGCCAGAAGAACCCCGATTTTATACAGAGTGGCAACAGGTCAACCCAGGCAATGGATCTCGACCCATCTAAACCAATCATGCCGGTGTTCCCCCTTCCCCACCTCCCAGCCTTGCAGCTTGGACGAGCCATTTGACCCAGTTCTGGCCAGGAAGACACAACTAAACATCTTCTGTGGGGCAGGGAGGAGGAGGAGAAGCCAAACAAAGATAGGAACCCTTGATTCCTTCACACTCACCCAGTCCTCCTCCTGCCTGCCTTGACCTGGCCGTAAGGTCGACAGCTCCAGGAGCCATCTTGCAACCATAAGGAAGAGGCCATGAGAATTTGCAAAGACATCAGCCCTGATATTATTAACTTACTGAGCCAACCCAAGCAGCTAAATACCTCCAGCCTTCTTGCCACATGAGAAAAAGAAACCATTATTTGCTTAACCACTGTGGTAGGACTGACCATTTCATGCAGCTGAACACATTCCTAATGGAGCCACACGCTGTCTCCCATATTATTCACTGTTTGGACTTTCTCATTATTTCATATATATATATATATATATATATATACATATATATATTTATCAGTAGCCTTGTCTCCCTAACCAGGAAGTACGCTTCTTGAAGATAAGGCCATGTTGTACATTCTTGTTCCTACAGGGGTATATGCACGATACTAAATTTGGCTTATTATCAAGGTGTTCAGGGATGGTCTGTTTCTTTAGTGTTGGTCAGCAAGGAGTCATCACCAACAGCTGAAACATGACATCCATCTCCTAATAGATTAGTATTTCTCAAAATATCAGTACGAAAATACGCATCAGAAACCTTGACTATTTATTAAATGCAGATTCCCGGGGCCTCATCCAATCCCAACTGAATTAGAACCTTGGGGGTTAGAGGCCGAGAACGTACATTTTTAATAAGCTCCCCCAGGTGGTTTTGATATACAAAATTTGACAACTTAGGGATAAAAAAAACCCCTGTGGATCCAAAGCCCACGTGAGGTTTGGCAGGACTTGACTGGACCCCAACTCACCAGCCCCTCCCTCAGCGGTCCCACTCTAGCCCTACAGACCTGGGAAGCCTAAACTTGCATGATTGCTGGAGACCCTTCCCTGGGCAATACGGACAAAATGGTTGGCATGGTCTGTGGCATACTGGGACTAGGAAACCAACAAACAGATGCATTCTCAATAACTTCAACCTCCCACTAAACCAATGACTCCATCCATCAGCAGTTTAAAAAGAAAACCACTACGCAGAAAAGAAGCCACAGAATCCAGGGCCCACTGCGACAATCACCATTGTCCAGGGAGTTATCAGAGGATGGAGCACGCTGAAGAGGAAAAGAAAACTTGAGAAACTTGCACAGCAATACACAAACTAGCATTTGGGACTCCTGACTCAGAGGACCAGAAGAGACCTCAGGTCGCCCTCTGGGGTTATTCATTTATTTACTGTATGCAGTTCTGAACAGAATATTATCTTGGTCACTGCTCAGACAGACAGAAGGCTGGGCCAGGGCATCCCACACTTTTTCTCCCAGCAGCAGAATCCTAGACTAGACTGCTCTCCCCAAGCTCTGAAAAAGAAAGTACCTGTGCCTCCTAACAGAATTTCCACTCCTCTTACACCCCTTGACATTCATCTTATTTCATTTCTGAGGATCATTTTCCCAGATGACAGGTGCACACAGACATGCACCGGAGGGTAGCAAACAGCATATTCAACACACACACAACTCCACTTTCAAACTGATGACCTTCCTGCAGGCTGACATCTGGCTAAATTTAAAACCACGGAGGAAAAAGAAAGACTTGAAAGTGAATCAGAGAGAGGTGCTCATCCAGGCTAGAACAGAGGCTAAAAGATTCAGTAGAGATTGAAGAGTTCAGGCCTTAGAAACAGAGGGAAGCTCCCAGCACTGCACATGCCCACTCCACCACAGGGAGAACCCCTGTTCTTTGCTCCCAGCCCCACTGCCAACACCCTCAGCAAATGCCAGCAAATGGGAGTCCCCAAATTTAATCAAGCCATGTGTACAGCTGGGCCAGTTTGAGGGAGGGAAGTGAGCTGAACCCTTCAGACGTTTCAAGCAAGGTGCATGCCCACTGATTACATGGACACAGGCATCAGGCATTTTCTATGGCTCTTGAAACCTTCCTCCTTTGACCAAATGGCCTTTCGAAGAAATAACTTCTGCCACCTCCTTCCTGAGTAACTTTGCATCCATCCCAGCCCTGCAAAACGGCTTCAAACTCCCCCTTAAGTTCTGTTGGAGAGAATGTTACAACAACCCAAAGATAACTCCTCCTCCGGACCCCTTTCCTGATGGTCCCACCGAGACTCAAGAGTATTTTCCCGCACCACTTGTGTGTGCTGTTCCCGGAATTATTATTTTTTTTCATCTTTTTACACGTTTTAGGCCTGCAACAGCTCCCTGCATCAAAATGATTTGATTGGAAGTGGGTAGCTCAATGGGGAATTCTTTTCCATGCATCTTGCCTCCTGACATGTACATCACCGGAAAAAAAACAAAATCCAAGGAGCAAAAGGGGCGCTGGGAAGGAGGCCGAGAGAAGAAAAGGTCTGTATTTATAGGCAGCCCCATTCTGCGAGCAAAAAGCACCTTTGACCACCTGCAGAATGCGCAAGGTCACGTGGGCTCTCTGCAGCGTCTTAATGTCTTAGCCGGCACACAAGCCCCCTTGGCATATAAACAAATCCACAAGCGGAAAACAGAGAGAACTCACTCCTCAGAGAGGAAGCCAATGATACTAACAGCCGCAAGAATAATAATAAAGAATACCAATGACTACTACTACCATCACCCAGCCAAGCGAAGACGACAGCAGTACAGTAAAGGGCCACCCAGTGCAGGCTTTGCAAGAATCCACAGAAAACCACATCGCACCCCCCTTGCTGCCCTCCACTCCCCCCACCCCAAACAGAATCAAAGGAAAGGGGACGGTGGGGAGAAAGGGGAGGGAAGCAAGGATTGCTTTCCCCCCTAGGCAACACCTACCTCCAGGGTCCGGATTTCTTTTTGTGTGAGGTCGTTGGAGGTAGCACATTTGGTCCTAAGCCCTTCCAGGTTGGAGATGCTCAGGTCTATCATGTTTTGGACCAACTCGCACTGCTGTAAGGCTTTTTGCAAACTCAGAGGCTGCTGCTCCTCGCTTTTCGTCATGTTTTCCTCATCCATCGCTTGCTCTGCAAGCCCCCTTCCCTCCTCCTCCTCCCAGAGAGAAAAAAGGGGGGGGGGGGAGGTAGTCTACCCCCTCCGCCTCTCCAACCACTGCGACTTCTCAACAATGTCTCATGAAGAAGAAACCCAACATCTCACACAGGGTTGAGGGGGTGGGGGTGGGAGGAGGGGACAAGAACCAAAATTTATTATTTTATTTTGGGGTATCAAGCCGACTCCATTAGAATGTCTTCTCTCTCTGAGTCTCTGATCCCTGAAAAGGAGAGATGCTGTTTCTCAGAAGCAAACCAGGTGATGTGATGCTGTCTGTACACTTAGGGAGGGGAGGAGGAGGAGGAAAAGGAGGAGGAGGAGGGGGAGGAGGGGGAGAAGGAAAATAGCGCTCACTCTTTACACACCGGCTCCGTGAAGGACAAAATTATATATTTTTGGCTGGCTTGCTTTTATGTCAAAAAAAATCTGGTTTGCCCCCCTCCCAGTTGCAGTGACAAGGCATTGTCCACCGTTTGGGGTGCTTTAGCGCGTTCTCAAGATGCTGTCTGCATTGCTCCCGCGGCTGCGGCGGCGACTGCGGCTGGCTGCTGTCTCCTCCTCGCGCTGCTGCTGCTGCTGCTGCTGCTGCCGCCGCCGGGCTCCGGGGGTGACGGCTGCTGCATTCGCTCCTGCCTCGCTCCACACCGACATCTTGCCTGTCAATCAAAGGGGGGTGGGGGGAGCGAGGGAGTGCCGGCGAGGGATGGCGAGCGAGCGAGGGACCTGCAGGGGAGCGGGTTGGTGGAGAGGCGCCGTGCGCGCATCCGCCCCAGCCGGCCCCGGCCCAGGCGCGCCAGGGACCCGCCGGAGGAGGCGCGCGCAGGCTCGCGCACCTGGCCGGGGCAGGGGACGGCTCCCAGCGGGGACAGGGGGAGCCGGGGGCGGGATTTCGAGGGGATGCGGAGCTCGCGTGGCAAAGTGAAATTACTACCGGGCGTGCGTGCGAGCGAGCGGCCGGCGGGCGGGGGCGTGGGGGAAGCGCGCGCGCGGCGGGCCGAGGCTGCTCCCGGGGGCGGTGGAGGTGGCAGGGAGGGTGCCAGAGCGCGGAGGCCGGCGAGGGGGCGGGGAGAGGGACTCGGTGGCGGGGAGGGGGTGGGGGCCACTACTACAGCGGCGCTCTCGCGAGAAGAGGCCGGAGTACGGCTCAGCAGGTGCGCTCTGGCTGGGAGCAGGTGTGCGCCCAACTTTAAAACCCTCGGTGCGTGCGGGAGAAACGTCAGCGTGAACCTGGGCACGTCCTCTCTGGCTTTCTGGCTCGATAAATGTGTGTGCGTGCCTGGCTTTTCGCTCGTTTGTCCTTTCTTGTTACTGGGGGAAAATAAAACAAACCTGATGATCTTCCATGAGCTATAGGAAGCTGGGCCTGGCGGAATTGGTACCCTGGCCTGCAGTTACCCTGACGGTGGCTGACCATTTGGAGGGGAAAAGGGGCTTTGCCTTAATCTGATTGTTATTGTGCCCTACATGTCCTGAAAGATCGATCCCAGCCTACCTAACCGACCTTATGTTAGCAAACTATGGCCCCAAAATGGTTTTTACATTTTTAAATGATTGGAAAAAAAAATCAAAAGAATATTTTCTGACATGTGAAAATTAGAAGAAATTCACATTTCAGTGTCCATAAATTAAGTTTTATTGGAACAGTGCCACCCGTTTGTTTATTGTCTGTGGTTACTTTTGCATTATAACAGCAGAATTGAATAGTTGCAACAGATACTGTATGACTTGTGATGCCTAAAATATTTACTGTCTGGCCTATTACAGAAAAGTTTGCCAACTCCTGATTAAAACACCAAAGATATCCTTGCCTCAGAGTTCTTTGCATTCTGTGTCCCCTCTGCTTGGACTCCGTTTCTCTTTAATTCTCTCTCTCCTGTCACTCACTGTCAGTTCAAATGTCGTCTCAGAGAGCCTTCATCTCCCTGACCAGCTTAACTAATAGTACTCCCAACACACATTGCCCAAAGGATGTATTTAGGGTCTTTAGCAAGAGACATCTCTTTCTCCTGGTGAACAGAGCCCCATACCGGGGAACTGGGCTTATGGGGCAGAGTAGACTCAGAACATATGGTACAATATATGCCCCTTAAAAGGAAGCCACTTGAGAGGTAGAATGACAGCCAGTGAAGGCAAACTTTTTTTAGACTGTGGGCTATGGGATTTTGTAGCTCAGACAGAGCCGAATCAGCATTTTCAAAATCTCTCTGTCATGAGGAGCTCAAGAGAGTTCTCTATGCTCTCCATCTTTTGGACTAGGAAGTTTATGGATTCCAATTCTCTGGTGAAGTTCTCTTTTCATTTATTTTCTCCATCTTTTCTTTGTTTTTCTTGAACATATTAATCATGGTGGTTTTAAAGGCCTTGTCTAATTCCAATACCTCGGTCACCTGCAGAGTCTGTTTCTATCAACTGTTTTTCTCTCTGTTTTCAGTGGTGTGGTCCTGTCTCTTGGCAGGTCTTGTAATTTTTGTTGAATGCTAGACATTGTGTATGAAAAAAATAGAGAGACTCCAGCTGATGATCCAACCGTGGAGAGAGCTCACCCTTTCTCTGCAAGACAGATGGCATGGGGACTGATAATCTGGCTTCAATCAGAGGCTGAGTTGAGTGGAGGCTGGGTTACAGTTCTGATGAGACACCATCTAACTGACACCCATTTCTAAGGCTTGGCCTTTCAGGGATGCCAACTTCAAAACTTTCAAAGGATGAGAACTTTGGGTGTTCACCGAGGCCCCTCCCCTCTTGTCCTGAGCTCTAATCTTTGTCTGCATATCATGGCAAGACTGCTGAAAACTCTCCTTTGTTTTTCCGGGGCTTCCTGCTTAGCTTCTTAGCCTATCAGCCTGCACTATTTCAGAATTTGCTAAATGTCTTAAGGGAAAGTTGCCATCTATCAAGCTCACTTTTCTGCCCCTCCCTTCTCTCTGGAATCTCAGCCTCTCAAGTCCCCAGTTTTGTCTCTCCAGCCCTGAGACTGCCAAAAGTTCTGCTGGTTTCTCTGTCCCCCAGCAGCAGCCCCTTCACCTGGGAAAAATCTAGACTCCATGTGCCCAGATTTGCAAATGTCCCCAGGGAAAAAGTAGCTGTAGAATGTCAGCTCACTTCAACAGAGTTCCTCTCTCTCCAGAATCGTGTCCCCTTCAGTCCTGGTTGCTTCAGCAGCTCTCTGAATGTCATTAAGCAGATGATGATGATGATGATTTGATCTGACTTTTCTAGTTCTTTTCTGAGGAAGTGGAAGTTTAAACAATGAAAGTAGCCCATAGGTCAGAAATCATCCGCTGACAGGGCTGTAAGCAGCACCCAAATGTATCTGTTTGACCCCTCTGCTTTTTTTCAGTTGATTGCTGTAGTGGACATTTGTTATGCTTTGCATCCACCCAGTCTCCTTTGAATATCTTTCCTACTTTTGGAAAATATCCCGCATTATAAGTCCCACCTCTCCATAAGAGAAACCCAAGCACCTATCCAGAACCTTCCTTGCAACCAGGTGTCATGAGATCTAAGCTCTACCATTAGACACATCACATGAGATTTCTACTGGGAAGTAGGCCACAAAGCAGAGGAATCTATCTGATAGTGAGCATAGCAGCCAATGCACCTGCTTCCAGGTGTCCCGCCCCTGTGTAAGCTTGGTGTCCATCCTGAGAGGCATGGCATGGTATTCTTAGGGGTGGCCGCATGGAGTGGTTTCGACATCATTCTTGGCCGCATAGTCTGGGCCCAACTCTTTTGTCCTCCTGGAGATTCTATAGGCTTTCTAACCATCTGCCTTAGTCTGCTCAGGCTGCCATAACAAAATAGCATAGATGGGTGGCTTTACAACAGAAGTTTATTTCTCACAGTTCTGGAGGCTGGAAGTCTGAGGTCAGGGTGCCAGCATGTTCAAGTTCTGGTGAGAGCTCTCTTCCAGGATTGCAGATGGCGCCTTCTTGCCATGTCCTCACATGTGGCTCACGTGGCTTCTTGTAAGACCACAGCCCTATTTGATAAGGGCCTCACCCTTTGACTTTAACCAACCTTAATTACCTCCTAAAAACTGTAAGGCTACATGGGGGGTTAGGACTTCAACATATGAATTTGATTCCATCCATAGTCCCGCCCTGTTAAAGCACTTCTGCTTAAACCACCAGGAATAGGTTGTGTCGTTTGCAACAAAGAACCCTGACTAATATCTTGCCAATAATTCCAAAATCAGGAGATACTACAAAAAAATGAAGATTTCTGGCCTTTCTGGGAAAACGGGAAGATCTGGCCACCTTGGGCAACAATTGGCTGGATATGAGGCAACTGTCCTTTTCAGATGGGACCCGGGCTCTCCACTTCACCACCTCCCCCCGCCCCGCACCTGCCCCCTTGATTCACTATTTAGCTGTCCTGCCTGGCCCCCAGACGCGTTTGTGTTTGCTGCCCCTGGTATGGCTTAAGGTGGTTTGCACCTCAAACCAGGAAGAAGCTCACCAATTTCAAGTGTGGAGAACTGGAGCTAACTGATGAGAATTGTGTTGTTGTTATTGTTGTTGTATTTCCTCCCATACTGCCTCTGAATGACGCATGTCTCACGTGGCTTTATCAATAGTAGAAATAAATTATTGTCACTGGGCTACTGAATGAGTTGAACTTGGCAATATCTCATTGACTCCATAGCTTTTAGTTCAACTCTAAGAGCACTGTCATATTCAGGTGTTAGAAGTCCGGTCCAGTTCAATCAAAACTTCATTCTCATATCAGGTTTAATACCTTCTTCCCCACCCCCACCGGTTGGACCCACGGATGGCTCAGGAATCTGCACTGGAGACAAGGGTAGGTATGTCCTTTCCTGCCTCCTCTCCAGCTCACCTGGAGCAGAGGGATGAGTGGAAAAGGGACCCTCAGCTGAGAACAGGTGAGTAAAGGTATAGTACTCTCTTGGGTGTCAAATGTCCCCTCTATCTCCTGGCTCTATCTCATATGCTGGCTCTTTTACATGAGTTGCACTGGAGGATCTTTGGAGACCCCCATGGGGACTCAATGCACACCCTGGGTGACCCCTTGCACACCCCTTTTCCATTCAGACCCCAGGATGCACCCCATATTCTCTTCTCCCCTTGCCTGGCAGGCTGCCCTCTTGGCTGAGGCTTTTCAGGATGACTCAAGCCTAAGTACATACTCCCTGGCCCACGGGACACATGCTGCACCTTTGCCCTGCTGCCTTCTCTCCTCTCTGCCATCACGGGCAGCCCCAGGCAGCCTTCAGCCACCATGGAGGTGCCAGCCACCCCACCTTGGTGCTCCCAGTCTCAAAAACGATTCTTCTTTGAACTCTCCTCTCTTGGCTTGGGGGTTGTAAAGGGAGAGGGAAACCTCCCTACAAAGACCTGTCAGATAAAATCTTGACCTTGTCTTATATGGGCTGGAGGTTGATGGTTATTGATGGTCAAAGGACCAGTCTGGCCACCTCTTAAAAAAGGAGGAAGTATTGTTACCCAAAGCCCTCCCCTTTGAAGCTTTAGCTGAAGTTCTGGGTCAACAGGAAAGGTCTCATTCTACATCCTGTTATATTAGTGATGAGCTGGCCCCAATATTTTCTAAGTTGCATTGTGAATAGGGACCCAAGTTGGGAAATGGCAGACTAGGAGGTAGAGGGGTGGCTGATGCCTCTGAAACTGAACAAAACTAACATTGACTTCCCCTTGAAGGGCTCAACATAATGCCCTCCCCAGGGCATTTCTTTCTTTTTTCCTGTTTCTACTGATTCTTTGAGGCGGAAAAAATCTCAGAATGCTAGCCCCCAGATACAACCAAATCTTCCATCGCTGCTAGAGGATTATTACTGTGCTGTTCTAACTCATTGATCCCCAAAACATAAATGGCTTTTTAAAAATACCTTTGATGAGTGCAGGCAGAATGTTCTTATCTTTAACCTTGTGAAGTTTTCCCAACATCTGAAAACTGACTTTTTCTAGAGTTCTCCTTTTGGCCTCTTGCCTCTTTGTCTCCTAATTTTCCAGTGCGAGCAAAACAACCAGATCGTTCTCTTGATGGCGAGATAATTTGAGCTCACGGTAATGGACAATTTAGTCCAGTGATTTATGCTGGCTTTACAAATTAAGCACTCAGTGATGCACTGTGAATTTTCAGATATAGCACCCTCAGGATGGGAGAGGATGCATACTGTGGCACTCTCCAAGTACTTAGAGATGCGCAGCAAAGGAGTGACATTGCAAATTGCAATAAAGTCATGCCATCCACCAAACTTGCTTACGTCTTCCGCCATCTTGTCTATGAAGTTCTGCATTATCCCAAATGGTGTCTTTGCATGAATCAGAAAAAGCCATCTGCTCTGCAAAGATGCCAGGGGGCACAACTGGGGGACAGAGTGTAGTCTGGATTTCAGACTTGCCCCCGAGTCTGGGCACCTTATGAAGGAAAAAACCTTCCTGGCATTCATTTGCGGCAGCCCTGATGAAGTTCCCAGTTCTTTTGTTTTTATTGTGGCAAAATATATGTAACAAAATTTACCGCTAGTGCCATTTAGTACATTCACAATGTTGTGCAACCATTACTACTATCTACTTCCATAACGTTTTCATCATCTCAAAAGAAAACCCTGTACGCGTTTAGCAGTCACTCCACATTCCTCCCTTCTCCTCACCTCTGGCCACCACTAATCTGCTTTCTGTCTCTATAGATTTACCTATTCTGGATATTCCATATAAGTGGAGTCGTACAATATTTGTCCTTTTGTGTCTGGCTTATTTCACGTAGCATAATGTTTTCAAGGTTCATTCATGTTTTAGTGTGCATCAGTACTTCATCACTTTTCATGGCTGCATAATATTCCATTGTTTGCTTGGCACCATCCTTTTTTCTCAGCTCTGCTTTCTGCTGTGTTGACTTTGTTTTTAGGTGGCTTTTCCCTAGGATGTGGCAAAGATGGCCATAGAGAACTTAGCAAGCCCATCAGAAATAGAGTCCCTTTCTTCTTAGTTCCAACTATGTTCTAACTAGTTCCAACTTAGTTCCAGCTTGTTCTAACATAAGTTGCAGGATTGACTGTATGCTAACTTGGTTTAGGCCAGCTTCTCCTGAGCCCGTCACGTCGGCCAGGAGGCTGGAACATGTGGATGGGCCAGGCCTGGGTTGTGGGGCCACCCTGGAGCCTGGGAAGTGGCATTGACTCTACCCAAACCATGTGGTATGAGATTAGGGGAGGGCTGGTCCCCGAAAGGAAAAGGGGAATGCTGCTATCAGAAGAAGAGTGGGTGGATGTTGGGCAGACAAGAGCATCAGCAATCTTCCACCATCCTTGAGGGAGTCATGGTCTAATGGGGGAGGCTCACGCAAACAAATTCTGTAATGATGATATGCTCTGGGAATAAAGGAGAGGAGTCCGTCAGCTCTGTGCAAGGGACGGGGGTGGCGAGCGCTCTGGGAAGGCTCTGTTGAGGTGGTGATTCTGAAGCTGAGACTTCAGAAATATTGGGAATCCTCACGCACACACAGAAGAACCAGATTGTGCCAAACCACAGAGACCTGAAATCATTGGTGATTACAGACAACTGCAAGGAATGTATACTTGTCACAATGATTTTTAAAGTCACGATCGAAATACTAAAACCGTTAGGCCTTGCCTTGGGAAGGCTCCTGCTGGTGAAGGGTGTGTGGTACTGTCAGTCTGTCCTCTGCAGGTTAACTTAAGCCGCCTCTGTAGGGTGACCAACCATCTGGGGTTACCTGGGTCCCAGGGGTTTCCTGGGATGTGGGGCCTTCAGTGCTAAAACCAGGACAGTACAAGGCAGACTAGGACAATTTGGTCACCGTAGAGTTAAGGCCTCAACTCATGAGCACCTGTGGTGTGCTTAGAGTTGGGATAAGTGTTACAGGGGCATACACTGTCATGTAAGAATGGTCCCTGTGTAGAAACAAAACTTGCACACAAATGTTCGTGGCGGCACTATTCACAACAGCCAAAAGGAGGAGACAACCCGACTAACCATTATCTACTGAGTGGATGAACAAAATGTGGCCTATCCATCCACTGGGATTCTATTCAGCCATAAAAAGGAATGAGGCGCTGATGCGTGCTACAACATGGACGAACTTGAAAACCTGACGCTAAGGGAAAGAAGCCAGACATGAAAGGCCGCATACTTCATGATTCCCTCGAAAAGAAATGTCCAGGATAGGCAACTCCATAGAGAGAGAAAGCCGATTGGTGGCTGCCAGGGGCTGGGGGAGGGGAGAATGGGGAGTGACTGCTTGACAGGTGTAAGCCTTCTGTCTGAGGTGATGGAAAGTTCTAGAACTAGAAAGAGGTGATGGTTGCACAACACCATAAATGTACTTAATGCCACTGCATGGTACCCTTTAAAATGGTTAAAATGGTAAATTTTATGTTAAGTGTATTTTACCACAATAAAAAAGAAGAAGAATGGTGCTTTCCAAAAGGTGTTCAACTGGGTGAACTGAAACACAGCCGACGGGGCCACATTTGACCTGCAAGTGAGTTTCCTTTGGCTGCATGGAGTTTTAAAAGAATTTGAATTTGTGACTTACTTTTCTAAAATGGGATATTTCACATTAAAAAATTCTGATGACCAATTTATTTGGAAAACCCTGGTCCCACTGGAGCCGCATTTGCCCCTGGAAAGGTCAGCAGGAGTGTGGAGTGGCTGCTCTATTTTGGGGCTATGGCCGTCCCCCAGCCCTCACCTGGGATCTTTCCCTGGTGTGCTGTACCTGCCCGGTCCTCTTAGGCACTAAAGTGTAGGATTTCCAATCCTTGCACAAAGCAATTAGAAGACAGGCAGATAATAATAAAGTATGGAAATCAGGCCAACTCTATGGTGACTTCCGTCTTCATTTCTTTGTCAATGAGATGTCAGTGGATTATCGTTTCCCCCAAAATGTTATATGACTGTCAAAAAGATAAGGAAATTTCCCCTTAAGTCAGTGATTCATGACCTGAGCTGCACGTGGGAATCACCTGGGAAACTTTTTAAAATGTCGATGCCTGGGTCCTACCCCCAGAAATTCTGGTTTATTTGGTCTGGGGTGTGACCAGGGCACTGGGACTTTTAAAAGCTCCCCAGCTGATTCTAATATGCAGTCAGAGATGAGAACTCCTGCTTTACAGCTTCCTTTTAGAGAGTTGCTCTTTTTTGCCTTCAGATGTCACAGATCAAACTACACACAAGTTGATAATCTTTATCGTTTTTATTGAAATATCTTTTGTTGTTCTCGGTATCCACCCCTACAGACACACACTATCTCC
The DNA here is from genome assembly GCF_041296265.1 of Equus caballus. NCBI lineage: Eukaryota > Metazoa > Chordata > Mammalia > Perissodactyla > Equidae > Equus > Equus caballus. The sequence continues at coordinate 17,904,753 of NC_091691.1, read as the reverse complement.
AGCTGCCCACCAGTCCTCTTGACGATACAAGAAACGTATAAATAATCTTTTTTTTTTTGAAGGGGAGTCCATTGCTTCATTATCAAAAACAGCATCTACAGCACCTCATAAAATCTGAAAGTTAACAACACTTCTGTTTAATCGGTGTGAAGGCTCTAGCCTGTAGTGCGCTCGAGTCTAAGGAAGAGATGTGATAAAGCACGCGGGCTGTTTAACCAGCTGGAGTCTTAATGGTTTGTCGTGTGAATGTGTGTTCAGAGTGCTCATGCCTTTCTAAAGAGCAACGTGACGCAGGCACTGACATCCTGGCCTGACATGCATCTTCCATGTGCTCCTGCTTGTGGGCTCTCTTCTACCAGACCTCTTCAGCGGTACAAAAAAGCGTGTGCTGGCAGGAAAAACAAAACCTGCTCGGTCGTCTGGACATATTCGAGGCACGCTACCTGCCCTGGTACAGACCTTTCCGGCAGTCAGCAGTGCCTGGCTGGAGAGGAAGCCCGCACCTGCCCTCCAGCTCACATGTGGGCCATCTGTCTGGTCAGTAAAAGCAGAATGCGCCTCCTCTTCACACCCCGTCACAGCTGTCTGCATCTCGCCTTGTGGCACCGTGTTGGCTCGGCTTCCAGCACCCATCTGTGACTTGGGGGAGAAAAAGAAAAGAAAAAGAAAAAAGGAATGCGTGTGGTGAGTGAACGAAATTGTCCGGATGATCCTGGATAAGCATCGCGTCATCCAAAATTTGATTGCCGTCTGAAAGAGACAGACCCTGCGTGTCTTCAGCCTTGTTTTGTACTTGAGTCTGAAAAATGGAACAAAAGGTCCTTTACAAGTCCCTTCTGCGATTTTTGGAGTTTCCTTTTCTTTGAAGAAACGGGGGGGAAATTAGAAATGCTGAGCAGGACAGATCACAGGTTTTCCCCTGTCTTGCGCTTTTGTGCCCAGAATCAGATAAATCAGTACCAGTTTAGTTTTCTTGGTAAACTGAGAACACTTTGCATTTTCATCATGAGAAGTACAAACGTTGGCCTTCAGTTTTTAAAGACAGACCTGGTCCAGGGTTTCAAGCAAGCTAGGTCAGTAGTCCTCAACCCTGGGATGTTTACCTAGTCATTGATTCATTCTTTCATTCAGTTCAGATATCAGTTAATTTCCGACGATAACTAAAGAGTCTGGTTTCCTGATAGGATGACAAGAAGATGTAGAAGTGGAGGGCGTGATGCTCTTTCATCGTCAGAGTTGAAGTCCAGGAGAGGTGGTGGACCACTGCAGGGAAGAGTGTTGGCTCTGAGCCAGATGGCCAGGTTCAAATCCCGGCTCTGCCACCTTCTGGCCGTGCAACCTTAGACGAGTGACTTCACCTCTCTGTGCCCAGCTTTCCTCACCTGTAAAATCAGGGTCATAATCGCATCTGCCTCCCAGGGTCATCCTGAGGATTAAATGACTCAACACGTGTAAAGTTCTTAGAACACGACCTGAAAATGAAATGCAAATGCTGCTGGCCTTGGAAGCAAAGCCCACTGTCGTAACACAGAAGCAGAAACGCTTCTGTGGCGTGACGGATTTACATACGTGTAGCGTTCTTAGTAATCTATTTAAAAAAATCTATGTTGGGTTAAAATGGGAAGATCCAGTTCAGAATTTCGGCGAGTGCCATATGCCGACCGGTTGCATCAGAACCACCTGGGTAGCTTTGCAAAATCTTGGGTCCCACCCCAGACCTCCTGAGGCTCTCTGGGGTAAAAGTCCTGGGAATCTGCATTTTTACCAAGCACCTAACTTTACTTGGGTAAAGTTAGAAAATATGAATGGAGTTAAATAGCGATGCCTGTGGAGCTGAGATACTGCTCTTACAAATCCAGTTGTGTCCTCAAACCTTCATTCAAGTATTACCTTTATTCACAATTTTGTCCAATTATTTTATAATCTGTCACAGCGTACGCTTGTCATTTTCTGTAAAATGACTTACTATTTTTACAAAAGTACATTTATTTTCAAAGGGAAATTTATTTCATTAGTGCAAATGAAAATAGATATCTTGCCATAATTAGAGGATAACTGTAAAAGTAAATACAGTTTTTAAAAATAGTTTTGTTAAATTCTACCTGGACACTGTTACCTGCTGAGGCCCTGAATCTGCAGCAAGATCTTTGTTGAAAAAGAAGAATGAGCAAGTGTTAGAGAGGAGTGACAGACTTGCCAGCCCCACACGGAGACTTTCCCTTGATGCAGTAATTGAAAGGGGACTGACTTCCTCACTGGGTGACTCAGTGCCATTTAAGGTTGGGTCTAGGTACCACCTAAAGTCATTTCCCAGTGAGTCAAAGTACACAAAAGTGCAGCAAAGTCTTCATCTGAAAGCTTACTGACTCTGGATTTGCAAAAATTAAGAACAAAATAAAAACGAGAAAAGACACTAGTCAGCCTGGTTCATGTGGTCCATACTTCTGTCTCCAGCACTTGCCTCAGATGGTGAGGGTGTCAGACAGATCCGGATTAGATCCAGCCACCCACTCACTGCCCATGCTTCGTGACCTTGGACACACCTCCAGAATCGTTCCTTTCTGCAACGTGAAATGAGATGATACTTGTTCAAGCCAAGATGAAATAAAATGGTGTGTGAAAAGCCCTAACGCAGAGGATGACGCATGGTTGATGTTCAATAAATGGTAGCTTTTAAAAATTACTAAAACTTCATGTTTTTAACCATTTTTGATAGAACGCTTTGTAAAACACTATGCTACTTCCTAAATCCAGTGTAACTGCTCGATGACTCAGGGTTATCATTTTGAATGTCTCTGCGTCATTTTATTGTCATTGGGTGCATTTCTAACAGCTTCCCTTATTTCCCCTCTGATTTGGCCATTTCATGTCCACAGTGGGCTGATAATGAAGCCAAATACCCACCAATAGAGAACTGGTTAAACCATAGCAAAATTACTTAGGTAGCCAATGAATATACCAATATAGTATAAAATATATAATCAATCAATATATATAATATAAAAGCAAAAATATATCCCAATAGTAATAAAAAAATACAGATTTACACAATGAGATATTTTTTGTCCATGAGCATAGCAAATATTAAAAAGTGCAATATTATCTAAAGTTGGTGAGAATATGGCAATAAGCACTTTCATACACTAATGGTGGGACTAAAAATTGGTACAACCCTTCTGCAGGGCATATACCCTTTGACCCAGCAATCTCCTTTCTAAAAATCTATGTAACAGAATCTCCTCCACACAGGCACAAGATTGTATGTGCTAAACCACAAGCGTCGGTGAGGATGTGGAGAAGATGGAACTCCTGTGCATTGCTAGTGGGAATGTGAAATGGTACAGCCGCTGTGAAAAACAGTATGGTGGTTCTTCAAAGAATTAAACAGAATTACCATATGATTCAGCAATTCCACTTTGGGGTGTATACCCAAAAGAATTGAAAGCAAGGACTCTAACAGATATCTGTCCATGAATGTTCTTAGCAGCATTGTTCATAATAGCCAAGAGGTGGAAACAACCAGAGTGTCTATCGATGGATGAATACATAAACAAAATGTATCATATACATATGATGGAATATTATGCAGCCACGAAAAGGAATGAAGTACTGACACATGCTACAACATGGATGAGCCTTGAAACACTATGCTAAGTTTATTTCACTTAGTCGAACATAAGAGGACAAACACCACTTATATGCAATAACTGGCATGATCAAATTCATAGAGGCAGAAAGTAGAATTGTGGCTGCCAGGGGCTGGGATAGGAGGCAATGAGGAGATATTGTTTAATGGATACAGAGTTTCAGTTTGGGAAGATGAAAAGTTCTGGAGATGATGGTGGTGATGGTTGCACAACAATGTGAATGTGCTTGATGCCACTGAGCTATACACTTATAAATGGTTAAAATGAGAAACTTTATGTTAAGTATATTTTACCACAACTGAAAAAAAAGAATGCAGTGGTAAGCCAAAAAATTTCTCTTTTGAACAGAAGTTTGGTGCCCTGGGGACCTTTTTCTTCTTATTTCATTTTCCAGACTACGTGTAATAGAAGAACGGAGAATATCACCAATCTGGTCTAAGCAGAACATTACTGAGTTTGTCTTTTTTCCACTCTGTTTCTCCTATTCATCTTCATTCTCATAAAAACGCTAAAGGAAAACTGCTAACATTTATTAAACAGTTGATAAATAGACAATTAGACATTGTGATAAGTATGCTCTTCACAAAATTTATAGATTATGAAAATTCAATAAAATAATATGTATAAAGTGCTTAGCTCAGTACCCTAGTTGTCATTGTTGTTATTTTTGTCTCATTCAATTCTCAGATCATTCCTGTGACATAGGTATTATATTGATAGTCCCATTCTATAGGCAAGAAAAACCAAGGTTCAGAGAAGTTAAGTGATTTGTCCAAGGCCACAGAGCACATGGCAGAGTTGTGGCTAAAAAGCAGGCTATCAGACTACAACGTCTATGTGCTTGACGGCTGTGCTGAGAACACTGTCTTCAATTCCATGAGAAGATTCTAATGCTTCCTAAAAGTACACTAAAGCAAGTTTAATTTTTTAAATTTCAAAATATCATTTACTTACTTATTACTATAGTCAAATATACTATAGTATAAATTAATATCTTCAAAGTATTAAATGATTTATTCAAAATAATATAGTTGAAAAGCACATGGTTTAAAAGACCACTCTATCTTACCCGTCCCCATTTTACCTTTCATGTCCGATTCCCCGGGGGCAGCCACCCTCAAACCTTCTACCTTTTCCCCTCCTGCTTGTCACCATCCTTCTAAACAAGACACTTACACTGCAATTTCTTGATGGGTCCATTTTAGAATGTCTGTTGGCTCATTTCTCCCACACTAACACCACTCCTTAGTTACCCTCCTCCTATCTTCAAGATCATTACACCACAATTTGGGAGTGGGAAATGTTTATATTTCATTTATATTATGACCTTATAAATATTGTTTACTACCAAACCAAGTAGCTGTGCTATGGCTCTGCCTCCTTTCTTGTACAGCTCTTTGCTTTCCCTAGAGTTAATAATTGACTTGTGTTTTTTTCAAAGGTATGCTTTTTGGTGAGGAAGATTGGCCCTGAGCTAACATATGTTGCCAATCTTCCTCTCTCTTTTTTTTTTTCTCCCTAAATCCCCAGTACGTAGTTGTATATCCTAGTTGTAAGTCCTTCTAGTTCCTCTGTGTGGGATGCTGCCACAGCATGGCTTGATGAGTGGTGTGTAGGTCTGCGCCCAGGATCCGAACCAGCGAACCCCGGGCTCCCAAAGCGGAGTGCACGAACTTGACTACTCAGCTGCAGGGCCGGCCCCCGACTTGCTTTTTATTTCTCTGGTTTTCTAGGTATTCTTTCTAAGAATTTTCCAAGTGCTCCAACATCTCTGCTGCGGGCTCATCAATATTTTCTCTAGATTCAAAGAATCAGCTTCATGTTTTTCCTGGAGACTTCCTCCCAGAGTCTCTGTTTTCTTGCTCCCGTCTGGGGACAAGTTGCTCTGTAGGGCTGCTGGCCAGCTGTCATTTTGAATCATCTCTTTACTGGTGTTCTCAAAATTCCCTTTGCCTCACTCATTTTGAATCTTTCTCTTTCTTACTTTACTCTTTCATTTCATTGGAGCACATTTCCAAAAGCATACTAAAAGAAGATAAATGAGAGGTAATTCTTTTTGAAATCTCTACTTGCCTGAAGATGTCTTTGTTCTAACCGTACACTTCAGTGGTATTCTGGCTGGGTATAGATTTCTAGGTTGGAAAGCTGGTGACTGTGCTCCCCTTGGGTGTGGCACATCTGTGTCTAACACATAACTTTTTTATTGCTTAATATTGTTTTAGTGGGGTTTCTGGAAGAAGAAAAGACAAATGTAGGATATTTAGTCTGCCATGTTTCATGGGCAATCCCTCCAAAAGCCTTTCATCTCCCAGTATTTGTGGGAGTCTCTCATCCACTGTTGGCTCTCCTCCTGTCCTCTTTGCTGCTGCGAGTTAACACTTTTTCATCCCTTTATTGGCTTTTAGCCAGATTTGGGGAGGAAGAGGAAATAAATGCGTCTCCCAATGTGCTATTTTTTTTTCATTGTGGTCACAATAGTTTATAACATTGTGAAATTTCAGTTGTACATTATTATTTGCCAGACACCATATAAATGTGCTCCTTCAACCCTTGTACCCACCCCCACCCCCCTTCCCCCTGGTAACCACTAAATTGTTCTCTTTGTCCATAAGATTGTTTATATTCCACATATGAGTGAAATCATACAGTGTTTGTATTTCTCTGTCTTATTTCACTTAACATAATACCCTCAAGGTCCATCCATGTGGTTGCGAATGGGACAATTTTGTCCTTTTTTATGGCTGCATAATATTCTATCGTATATACGTACCACATCTTCTTTATTTGTTCATCAGTCGATGGGCACTTGGGTTGCTTCCACATCTTGGCTATTGTGAATAATGCTGCAGTGAACATACGGGTCCATAAGTCTCTTTGTATTGTTGATTCCAAGTTTTTTAGATAAATACCTAGTAGTGGGATAGCTGGATCATGTGGTATTTCTATTTTTAATTTTTTGAGAAATCCCCATACTGTCTTCCATAGTGGCTGCACCGGTTTGCATTCCCACCAGCAGTGTATGAGGGTTCCCTTTTTTCCACAACCTCTCCAACATTTATTATTTTTTGTCTTGGTGATTGTAGCCATTCTAATAGGCATAAGGTGATATGTAAGTGTAGTTTTGATTTGCATTTCCCTGATGATTAGTGATGTTGAGCATCTTTTCATGTGCCTGTTGGCCATCTGTATATCTTCTTTGGAAAAATGTCCGTTCATATCCTCTGCCCACTTTTTGATTGGGTTGTTTGTTTTTTTGTAGTTCAGTTGTGTGAGTTCTTTATATATTATGGAGATTAACCCTTTGTTAGATATATGATTTGCAAATATTTTCTCCCAGTTGGTGGGTTGTTTTTTCATTTTGATCCTGGCTTCCTTTGCCTTCCAGAAGCTGTTTAGCCTGATGAAGTCCCACTTGTTTATTTTTTCTTTTGTTTCCCTTATCCGAGTAGACATGGTATTCAAAAAGATCCTTTTAAGTCTGATGTCAAAGAGTGTACTGTCTATATTTTCCTCAAGAAGTTTTATGGTTTCAGGTCTTACCTTCAAGTCTTTAATCCATTTTGAGTTAATTTTTGCGTTTGGTGAAAGATAATGGTCTACTTTCATTCTTTTGCATGTGGCTGACCAGTTTTCCCAGCACCATTTATTGAAGAGACTTTCCTTTCTCCATTGTATGTTCTTGGCTCCTTTGTCGAAGATTAGCTGTCTGTAGATGTGTCATTTTATTTCTGGGCTTTCAGTTCTGTTCCATTGATCTGTGTGCCTGTTTTTGTACCAGTACCATGCTGTTTTGATTACTATAGCTTTGTAATCTATTTTGAAGTCAGAGATTGCAATGCCACCAGCTTTGTTCTTCTTTCTCAGGATTGCTTTGGCTATTCGGGGTCTTTTGTTGCTCCATATGAATTTTAAGAGTCTTCATTCTATTTCCATGAAGAATGTCATTGGGATTCTGATTGGGATTGCATTGAATCTATAGATTGCTTTAGGTAGTATGGACATCTTAACTATGTTTATTCTTCCAATCCATGTGCATGGAAGGTCTTTCCATTTCTTTATGTCATTATCAATTTCTTTCAGTAATGTCTTATAGTTTTCACTGTATGGGTCTTTCACTTCCTCACAAATTTATTCCTAGATATTTTATTCTTTTTGTTGATATTGTAAATGGGATTGTATTTTTGAGTTCTCATTCTGTTGATTTGTTATTGGCGTATAGAAATACCACTGCTTTTTGTAAGTTGACTTTGTACCCCGCAACTTTACTGTAGTTGTTGATCCAATGTGCTATTTTTAATTAGAGATTCCACAAGGATTTATTAAACAAAACTCAAATGTCTTGAATCATGTAACCAAATATCCACGCAAATAGAGAGATGGCGAGCTCTCCAAAGGATGCATTTTTGTGTCCTCTTTTCTCTTTGTCTGAGAAGACAACCTTTATACTCTCCTATGAGCTTTCTATTCCTTAGCTCAACTTGGCTGATCCCTAAACAAGGTGAATTGCTTCCTGCTCACATATAGTTACCGATGCAGTTAGACTCAGCTTTCCTATTTGCAGAAAAAGCTTTAAAAAATGGGCAGGATATGTGATCCCCACACGTCAATTAGATTCTTTCTTTTATTTCTATTTTACTTTATTTTAAAGAAAAGGATAGAAGACTGATGAAAGGTACTGGTGAAAGGATTAGGGATGCAATACTAGTATTCTCTATTTTTAAAGAAATTTAAAAGTCTTTAAAAACTTGGACACTTAAATAGCTGTCTACAATCGCAGAAGCACTGTCCTTCCCTCTCAGATGGATTTCTGCTGGAGGTGGGTTTTTCCAGAGGAAGCATGCTGAGATAGAGTTTGCAGTACAAGAGTTAGGATTCAAGACCTGTGAAAGGAAGAGGGAAGAAGCACGTGAGACAATAGAAAATATATATATTGTTCTCTCTCCCTGGCTTTGGACACAGGGCTCCTGAAACTCTTGTAAATTCCTAAGTGATAAGAGCACTAGGAACATCTTTTGTTCTAGTGAGGTGACTCTGGATGGGCTCCTGGATGGTTCCAGAATGGGGGCTGGTCACCAGAAAGATCAAGGCGTGATTAGAAGTTTGGAATTTTCAGCCCCACCCCCCATTCTCTAGAGAGGGTAGAGGGGCTAGAAATGGAGTTAATGATTGATCATGCTTACATGAGAAAGCCTCCAGAAAAATCCCAGTCGTATGGCATTCGGATAGCTTCCAGGTGGGTGAACATAATCCACATACTGGGAGGGTAGCACACCTCAACTCCACAGGGACAGAAGCTCCTGCACTCAGGATCCTCCCAGACCTCTCCCTGTGTGTCTCTTCATCTGCATCCTTTATCATATCCTTCAATAAAGTGGTAAATGTAAGTAAGTGTTTTCCTGAGTTCTGTGAGTCACTCCAGCAAATTAATTGAACCCGAAGAGAGGGTCCTGGGAACCTCTGATTTATAGCCCATCAGTCAGAAGTACAGGTGACAACCTGAACTTATGATTGGCATCTGCAGTGGGGGTGGGGACGGTCTGGTGGGGCTAAGCCCTTAACCTGTGGGATCTGATGTGGGATCTACCAGATAGATAGTGTCAGAGTTGAGTTAAATTGTAGGGCACCCAGCTGGTGTCACAGAATTACTTGGTGTGGGGAAAAACCGTCCCACATCTGGTGTCAGAAGTGTTGTGAGTGTGACAATAAAGGAGAAACACAGAGGGAGAACTGGGTTTTGCCTAAACAAAGCAGAATTGGGCAAAGGAAAAAGTCCAACTCTGACGCAAGCCCAGCAAAGCCTCTGCCAACCCGACAGGAAGCTCTGCACCAATGCTCGCCTGCTGGAGGTGTCTGAGTCGGGCCAAAGTAGCAAGCCGTGTATATCCAACCCACCCCATCCCATCCCATCCCCCATCCCGCCTGCCTCGGTCACTAGATATGAGCTGCCCCATGAAGGACATGACCTTGAGTGAGGCAGCTCTTTGCAGCTGAGGCCCGCCCTGAAGGAGCTGACAGCACTGTCTCCTGATCATGCTCCCAGCAGCTGGACGGCAGGTCCTTCCTTGACTAGAGTCTGGGCAGCCCGTCTCCATGTCCATCATGACTGTATGAGTCTCCTATGGTTGCTGTAACAAATTAGCACACACACAGTAGCTTAAAACAACACACATTTATTATCTTACAACTCTGGAGGTCGGAAGTCCAAAATTGTCCCGCTGGACTGAAGCCTAGGTGTTGGCTCCAGGGGAGAGTTCACTTCTTTGCCTTGTCCACCTTCTGCAGGCTGCCCACAATTCTTCACTCGTGATGCCCAGCCAGTAATCACATCATTCCGACCTCTGCTTCCACTGTCACATCTTTCTCTGACTCTTCCCTGCCTCCCTCTTTCACTTACAAGGACCTTTGCGATTACACTGGGCCCAGTGGATAAACCAGCATCGTATCTCAAGATCCTTAATTTAACCACATCTGCGAAGTCCCTTGTGCCATGTAAGGTAACACATTCACAGATCCCAAGGATCAGGATATGGACTTCTTTGGGGGGCCATTATTCTCCCCACCAAAAAGATGCTGTAGAGTAGCTGGTAAGAATAGCACCAACCAGATACACTGAATTTGACCCCTGTATTTGTTTGCAACAATATCTCCTGTGTATTGAGAGCTTACTCTGTCCCAGGCACTGTGCTAAGTGCTCGATATGAATATCTCACTTCTCTCAACAATCCTCTGAGGTAGCTACTATTTTCGTAATCAATATTTTGCAGGTGAGGAACTTGAGGCCCAAAGAGGTTAAGCCATTTGCCTTTGGTCAAACAGCTGGTGAGTGGAAGAGTCTGAATTCAAACCCTGGTCTGCCTGACTCAAAGCTGGTGCCCTCGACCACGACTGTCTCATTCTCCTTTGCTTGTTGCTGAGGTTAGGTCTTTAGGCTGCTAAACACGACCACCTCCTCTCACCTTACGTGCCAGCTCGGGGTGACACACAACAGAGGCTTAATAAATATGTGTTCAGTTTAACTCCCCAAAAAGTAATCTCCTGCCAGTTTCCCCACACCCTTTAGGGCATCCCCAAATTCCCATATTCTCATTCTCAAATCTAATAGGCTTTTATTGGGCATTTATGTGCCTGAGACTAGAGAAATTCAAAGATGAATAAAACATGTGGTTTACTTCCAGGAGCTTAATTTCCAGTGAGGGGGTCATGATTATGACCTTGGAGTAATTTCAAATTTTTCTCCTTTTTCATCCCGTTGGACAATCAGCAATGAATTTGAAAACAAGAAGTATCTCTGTTATTATTTCCCCCAGCTATCCATAACAGGGACCTGGAGAACAGGAAGAGGAGGCTGGAAGCTCTTTCAGATTTTTTTTACGTTAATATCTATTTTTACTATGAGCACACACACAAACAGGGGTGATTTTAGGTTTTGTTTCTGCTTTTTAAGAATAGGTGCATGTTCTATGTATTATTCCTATGCTTGGTTTTCCAGTTAGGAATGCACAGTGGATATATTGCAAGCTTGCTTCCTGTTAATTTCATTCCCCTATTGAGGCTCAGCAAAAGTGTTTGAAGGATTTTCCCCCAAAACTGGCAGGATTGGAACTTCCTTCTGCAGCTCAAGTCCTGGTTACAACAAGCCTAAGGAGTGACAGGCCTACTTTTTACTAAACCATCTGGGACCTCGTCCTCAGAATGACCTTTCCAAAGCATAAGTTTCATGATCTCGCCTCTCCTCAGTTTTCCCACTGCCTGCAGGGTAAGTCCAAATCTGACCCTCTTGGCCTGGCATACCAGGGTTTTCAGAATCTGACCCTGAGAGCTATTCAGCCGTGTGTGGTGACTGTCTACACACATCCCACACCCGCAGTGGCATTCTTCATTCTGCCTTAGTGGTCTTTTTGCAGACTCTCGAAGGCATCAGCCTGTCCAGAATGCAGGCCTTGCAGTGTCCTCTATTCTCCGCCTAGACAGCTTTCTCTACTCCCTCATCACCAGGCTAAATTCTACTCATCTTCAAGTCTCGCTGAAACACGACTTCCTTAGGGTCCTCCTCAGCATCCCCCAGCCTGGGTCTTCCTTTACTTTCCTTACCTGGGTACCTGCCTTGTGCTAGTAATTAATAATGCCTGTCTGTCTGCAATTCTCTCTGCCCCACTGGAGGGTCTGTCTCTTTTACCTGCTGTACCCCCAGGGCATAGCACAGTTGGAGGCACATTGCAGGAGTCAGTAAGTGTTTGCTGAATGAGTGATAATGAATGACTCATGGGGAAATTTCACTGCTTCTAGTTAATACACAAATGCGTAGGTGCAGTCTCATGTTGAATATTTGGTTCCACTGACAACGATAAAAAAGAGAAAAATCGCTTACCAAAATAAAGGCGTCCTAGTTTCTTTTTCAAAAGTACCTTATCTATTTTAAGAGCTGTTCTTTTCTCGTGTTTATTAATTTATCTGTGGCTTTAATCATTGTAAAACCACCTTATTTTAAATCGATTCTTTAATAATCTAATTATCAATTAGGATTTGAGCTTGTTGCGTATTGTTGCCATTGTCTCTTGCCAATGGTGGATTGTTCTTTGTGTGTTTTGTAATTTTGAAGGAGTAGATCTTTATTTGTGGGAATCCGATACATCTAGGCTGAAGGTTTGTCCTTTCAGAGACTAGGTTTAGCTCATTTCTTGGCTTGGGGTTTCCCCATGGTGTAAATTTGAACCCCAAACCTATGAGTATGGTCTTGTTACGACAAATTCAAAGGGGGCATTTCTTTCCCACCCAGGGCCCAGAATAAGACAGACAAGCATATTATCTCCCTGTGCTGGCTGGACAGATTTTTCTAGTCCCTCCACCCCCTTCCCTAAGGGTGTAGCTCTTTGACAGTCCTCGTTTGTATGGAGGCCACAGTTCTAATTCCCCCACGGCTTTCCTCCCTGTCCTTTGGGACCTTGACAACCCGAACTCCTCCCCTGCTCCCACAGACCATCCTTTCACACTCTCTTTCTCTGACTCCTGAGGGTCATTCCCATTTCCTGGCATGGTTATATTTTATCCAGCGCTAGATAGATGACTATTAAATGTGGGAAAGTTTTTAGATTATCTAGTCCAAAATATTGCCAAAATGGAAATCCAGGAGACTAGTTGTTGAATCTTTCCCTCATTCTGTGTACATGAATCTGTTTTTTTAAAGTCACTTTGTTCTCCTCTTATTTTCTGTACATTTACCACTTTTCTCCTATTCTCTTATCTTACATTTACAACAGTTACATTACAGAACAAAATGCCTTATGCTAATAATTTCTCATGTATAAACTACTCTTTTTTTCCCTTAGTATTTGGCTCTCATTACTGGTTCTTTTTATTCTCCTTTCCTAACTATCCTTTTGTGTAATTTTCTTGTGAACAGGCACTAAATTTAACTAATATTTGATCTATATGTCACCTGCTAATTTAAATGCTCTTGTCTTTAAAAAAAATCTATTTCAATCTTGCAGATAAAAAAGTCTTGAGGTTGACAAAACTGCAAGCAATGTTTCCATACATAACACTGTCAAAGGCTGTCAAACTGGGCAACCCTGGGTGGCTAAGTCTTAAAGTTTTAGTCCTAGTAATGCAAGTCATATTTAGAATTTGAATGAAAATTCTAAATTGCTTAAAGCTTTTTTTTAGACCTAGATACATTTCTTTAGGTCTTAGGTCCAGGAATATATTTATATAAATATTTCTATTGATACACAAGCATATCAAATGCACTTTTATACAGACAACATTTGCAGCCCAGGAATGCTATGGGAGAGGGTCCTGTTTGTAATACTGTTCATCCTTACAGCTTTCTCAGAATTTCTCATTTACACAATACCAAGTGAAAATCAGACAAGTATTGAAGGAACTACTTTTGTCATTGCTACAGGCAAGGTTACACATTAACCAACTTATAAATAAATCACTCCCCATGACAGAAACATCAGCAACTAAGAAAGTTTATAAGCACAGCCATAAAGCTTTTCCAAAAGGACTCTTTAAAAATTCCCTTAGTTATGTCAGCTTTGATTAATGAATATTCTACCTGGTTTTTCCTATCAACCTCCAAAAAGTTTTAAGAGTTGGTAAATCTCCGTTTTAAAGATGGAGAAAATTGTCACAGTATCAGTTATCTACTGCAGCATAACAGACCACACCTAAATCTAATGGCTTAAAGTGACGATCGTTTTATTTGCTCCTGAGTCTGTGGGTCAGGAACTCCAGCAGGGTCACAGGGGCAGTCCATCTGTGTTCCACGTGGTGTTGGCTGGGGTGGCTTCACGTGAGGCTGGAGGATCGGAGATGACCTCCTCACAGGGCGGGCTCTTCAGCTGGAATGGCTTGGATGACTGGGGAGTGCATAGGACAGCTGGGCCTCTTTTGTTGTGGCATTGGCTGGACTCCCTCAAGTCTGGGTCCAGCTGAGTTCCTGCAGTCCCCTCCTTTGGCCTCTTTCTCCAGCAGGATAGCCTGGGCTTCTGGATAGGGAAGACGGTATCCCCTCTCGTTAAAAGTGGAAACTTCCAGGCCTCAGCTTGGATGTCCCGGAATAGCGTTTCCACCACACTGTGTGTTGGTCAAAGCAAGTCAAAGGCCAGCCTTCAAGGAGTGAGGAAATAGACTCCACCTCTTGAGGGGAGGAGCTGCAAGCGCCCACAGGGCTGAGAGGAATTGTTGGCGGCCATCTTTGCAGACAATCTACCGCAGTCTGTTTACCCAAATAAAGAAATGGCACCTGTTCTATAAAGTTGCAAGAAACCAAAGGGGGAAGTTTATTAACTCTAGTTTAGTACTAGTATCAGGAGAGTTTCTAGTACTGGACTGAAGATGTCGAAGTATATATTTAGGGCAGTTTGAAGGTCACTGTTATTTTTCAGCACTTAAATTTCAAGTGAGAAGGTGCCGTCTCACTTTATTAACATTAAAGCTTAAGCTAAATTCACCTAGTGCTTAGGATCTGGGGGATGACCTTTAGTTCATGACTCTGTGTATCTTCTCCCTCGTTGTCACTTAGGAGTGTGGGGAGACATGAATGAATTGTCTGTTTTCTTGTTCTGATAATACCATATTGCAGGCTTAGAATAACTTTCTAATCCCACTAATTGTTTTTAAAGAAATAACATGATTTTGATTTTGCAAATTTTATCACAGCAAGTTCTCCACAACCGGGTACACCAAGATCTTATCATTGAAACCCTCCCTGGTGTTAAGCAGATGGGTAATTTTGAAATATGTACGTATGGAATTAAGTTCCATGACTATCCAAATACGCCAACCACTTCCATGGCATTTTGAATTATGCAATGGAAAACGTTTCCAGTGATGCCCTTTTATGTGTTAATTTTGCAAAATTTATTCTCAATTATAATTTCAAATCACCTGAGCAACAGAAGAAAATTAAAAGTTGTATCAAAACCAAGAACTTATTTGAATTTAGCATTAAGAAGACATTTCAAGTTAATTAATTGGCACAAACTGAAGATAACCCATATTGAACAAGCCAGTTCCAGTTGACATGTGCCAAGATATGACATGTTGAATATGTTGTTTTTGTCCAATACCCTTTAAATTAAGAAAACAATGAAAGCAGAGGATATAAGATAACTTACTCCCATGAGACTCAGGAAACTTTAATTAGATACCTCTTTAAGAAAGAAATTTGCTTTTGTTAAATTTTTTTTAAAGCTGTACTTTAAATGGCCGTTAAATTTCAAAACTTTTTCAAGACAGAAGTTCCTGTGTCTTGTCCAATCTTCATATTAATGAGCAATCTTCATATTAATGAACAATCTTCATATTAATGAATATGCCAGATATTTTAATTTCCTGAACATCTGCCAACTCTTCAGTTTGGAATTTAATTCTAAGGTGAATCCCTTTTAAAAAAATACACTTTCTCTTAACAGTTTAGTGGTTACCAGAAGGGAAGAGGCTTGGGGGTGAGCAGAAGGGGTGGAGGGGCACATATGTATCATGACTGACAAGTAATATTGTACAAATGAAATTTCAGAATGTTATAAACTAGTATGACCTTAATTAAAAAAAGTAGGATTAAAAAATACAATTTCTCTTAAGTTGAAAGACTTTATAAAAATATTTTTTGACCATCTATATCTTTGAAACATTTAAAATATCCTCAAATTTAAAAATTCTCCTCCATTTTGACTTGGGGCATCCTTGGCTCTTCAATTTTCTGTACTACTCTCTTGCTCTACTTTTCAGCAGTACTTTTATTTAAAATATACATATTTTGGGGGCTGGCCCCGTGGCTGAGTGGTTAAGTTCGCGCACTCCACTGCAGGCGGCCCAGTATTTCGTTGGTTCGAATCCTGGACGCGGACATGGCACTGCTCATCAAACCACGCTGAGGCAGCATCCCACATGCCACAACTAGAAGGACCCACAATGAAGAATATACAACCATGTACTGGGGGGCTTTGGGGAGAAAAAGGAAAAATAAATAAAATCTTTAAAAATAAATAGATAAAAAATAAAATATACATATTTTTTATCAGATTACCATTGAACTTGGGCCAAATGCTTTGAAAGAGGAGTTTAGGGGGATTGGAGGAATGGGATGAAATGTCTATAAATAGCTATTCTTTGTGTAGCATCTACTGTATAATAAAGTGTTGTGTAACTCTGCCATGCCACGTAAATAATGATAGTAATTTGCATTTTCTTATTACTATTCATCCTCGAATTGAATCTACAGTCTTTTGCCAATATTAAGATCTATTTCTCACTTCCTTACATCCCTCAGGGTCACTACTACGATGTGGGGGGGGAGGTAAGCAGTGTCCTTGTTCTGCACACAGTTATACAACAGGTACACACCCAACTGCTTTTTCACCTCTGCATTTTCAGTCTCACAAACCCCAAGGCAGTGTGGTCCACGGCTGGACCAATGCCAGACAGAGCGAGGATAATGTAACCACACTTCCATCACCTCCTTATTAACACCTTTTTCTCTTTTTTTAATCACGATGACCCTAGAGATTCTAGCCCAGGGCAATTATGCTGGACTCAAAGTAGACAGAATCAGGAAAGATTGTAGAAGAAGAAATATTTTTTTTAATTTTACCAGCCTGGAGGGCCTATTATTAATGTGACAGAAGAATGTGATTGAGAAATTAACTAGACTTATTTTCTGCTGTAGACTCCTCACGAAAGACTAAGGGGTTTTATTCCCCCCAAGCAATTTAGCCTCAGAGTCCTGGGGTGTTGGGTTTGCCTGGCTGAGGGGAGCTGGATGCCCAGGAACTTTGGGACTTGGAGTTGAATTATCACAAGGCTGGGCCCTTAGATGGGAGGAGGTGGGAGTGTTGAGAGGCCCAGCTCCCTCAAGAATTGCACACCAGAGATGCAGAACAGCAGTGAGGAGCAAGATGGCGGGGTAGAGATACATCATGTAGTATCTAGGGCTTATCAACAGCAATGTGCACACAAATTGCCTGGAGACCTTGTTAAAATGCAATTCTGATTCAGGAGGTCTGGAGTGGGTCCAGAGACTCTGCGTTTCTAACAAGGTCCCAAGTAGCGTTGAAACTATTGGACCCTGGACGTCACTTTGAGTAGTAGGGGTGAGGAGGAGTAGGTGGAAGAACTTGGATGGAGGGGACCTCAAGCTTTGTGGCACTGAGAGCAATGACAACATTTCTGGGTGTCTGAGTTATACACTGAGGAGAAAGACACTATTATCAACAGAGTTGCCCATCTTCACAGGGATCATTTCAGTCTGGACAAAGAGCATCTTCTCCCACAGATACAGAAAGAACTGAAGACTAAAAGCCCTTCCCCAAGTTTTCTGGCCTATTTCCCCACAAGCATTTGGGCTTCTTGAATGACCCTACAGAAGGGAAGGAACCCAACTGCCAACCCCAATAGACTGAGTTTCCAAACTATCTTGGCTTGAAGAAGGAACGGTGGAGGACCTTGAGCCAGATATATTTAATTTAGAAAAATGAAGACGTGAAATTTTTCGAGCCCAAGTGTCACGGAGCCAATTCAATTGAGCTAGGCTTTCAATCTGAAACTTAAAGAGAATCAGATTCAAGAATCGATAAGTAACCATTCGTGAGTTATTTCATCAACAAATGTGAGGGGATGATGAGTGGATTTCCTTAAGCCCTAACGTGGGGCATTTTTGGGGCTTCTGACAAGAGAAAGTCGTTGAAGGGGACAAGTGCCTCAAAAGATTGAACTTCCTTATCGTCAGTGATTTTGCTGTGGCTGTCAGAGAACATGGCCCTTCCCCTCAAACACCCTCTTCAAACTGCCCTTTGAGATTTTTTTTTCCTCCTTCAAGTCCTTGCTCTTCATTTAAACATGATTTCACCAGTATCAACACATTCAGGAGAAAGACCCAGTTTGATTTTCTCCTGCCAGCATCTTCCAAAGATAGCCTCACATCCATTCTCTCATAAGAACAAGTCTTAAAAATAAACTAAGGCAGTAAGTGCCGTGTCCAAAGCCAAGTTTGTTCCAAAGCTGAGAGTCATAAAATCCAGGGCTCCCTTTCCCTAATTCAATTTTAAGAGCAAATGCCTTTTGTTAGTAATTTTGCCTGTAACCTCTGATCCTGCCATCTTCAGGACCCGATGTTTTATTAAAGCATTTCCAAATCTGGTTCTGATTATATAAGAAAAGTTTGTGCCTGTGCTCATCAATGTCACAAGTCACAAGGCGATACCAGCTTGATTTGTCCTTAATCCTCCAGAAGGGCTAAAATCCAGGCAGAAGATGAGGATAAGACGGAATTATTACATCTTTTTGCCTGATGATTTGTCCTTGAAAAATCAAGTCAGAAAGTGGTCCCACAGTGGTTTTGCTTGGCCAGCAGTTTTTTTAATTAGTTGCCATTGTTTAACATACAGGAATTTCACACAAAAATTCAAATTTCTGGTTTGTCTTGAGAAATCAGAAGATCTGGCCACATTTGGCTGCTGTCCCTTATGATTGAATACTGTTGTAGCGGTCCTTTGTGATCCTTCCGGCGCCAGGATCTGAACCCCGGTGCCATGTTCAGGGATGCCCCCAGTTCACAAGTTTTGATGGGAGGAAGATGTCATTTCCCACCATTGAAGCTATAGATGCGATACTCACTAGCATGCGACCCAGGCTTGGCCAATTCGGCACGTCTCCCCAGACTTTTAATGGAGCGCTAGTTTTAGGAAGAATCCAGTACAGGAGAGAATTGGTGAACTCTTTCTGGCGGTAGAAATGATGAAAGCAACGTCCAGTTTCCATGGCCAGTGCTTTCAGTAGCAACCCAAGGTCGGTCACAGCGGCAGCAGTTTCCCTGCTGGCTTGTTTCCATGGAGTACTTCTGACCATGGATTCAGTTCCACGGCATGTCTTTGTCCCATTTTCCAAGCCGGGTTCTCCAGCTTGCCTATTGATTATGAGTTAGCTAATATTTTGTTGCTACATTCCTTTTCCGCTTAAATCTGCCACCTACAAACTCCGCCCCCTTGAGGCAGGGCATAATTTCCACCGAACCCTCTTCCTTTATATATTAACTTCCAGGCTACTCAGAGACATGTGCGCTTGTAACTGCAGACGTTCTCTCTGTCTCTTTAAAGTGATAGAATTATGGCAGCTGGAGAGAAGCTAAAGACCATCTAGCACAAGGATCAGCAAAGTAATGAGAAAAGTATCCCAGAGGCACCTTCCCTCCCACCCCTACTTCCTCTTACATCTCATTGGGCAGAACTGGGTCACATGCTCACCCTTTAAGCCAATCAGGGGACTAGGGTTGCTGTGATTGGCTTAGTCTAGGGCAGTACAGCTTTCGCGGAATGTTAGAATCACTTGAGAAGCTTTTTAAAACGCCAATCCCCAGTCCCACCCTAGAGGCCAAATGTAATTGGTTTGGCTGGACTTCTGGCATTGGAATTTTTTAAAATCCTCAAGTGCTTTTAATGTCATCCCTCTCTCTAGTCCAGCCCCCTACCCCTGCCCATTTTAGAAATGCCAATACTGAGGTCCAAAGAGATATTAAGTAACTTACCCAAAGGACTATACCTTCAATTAATAGCAAAAACAGAAACAAATAAAACCACACCCATACAAATGTCATTTTAAAGGACACCTTTGTTTTTCCAGAATATGCATGTGAGCATCCTTTTTTCTTAGAAAGTGAAGTCATGTGGAGCTCAAGGACTGAGAAGCAGGAGAGGGTAGGGCAGTGGTTCTCCAACTTGAGCGCATCAGAATCCCCTGCAGGGCTTGTTAGAACACAGATGGCTGGGCCCACCCCCAGAGTTTCAGATTCAAGGGGTTTGGGGTAGGGAGAAGAATAATTAACATGTCTAATAAATGTCCCAGGGGCTGCTGCTGCTGCTGCTGGTCCAAGGACCACACTAGCACAGTGGCTAAGAGCTTGGGCTATAGAATCACACTGTCTTGGTAAGATTCCGTTCTGCCCCTTACACCAAGTCAGAATGTGGGCAAGTTACTTAACATATCTATGAAATGAGGCCAATGATATAGCTTGGAACTATCGCAACAAGTGAGTGAGTCTAATAAATGTAAAGTACTTAGAACAGTGTCTGGCACATAGTAACTGCCTAATGAATATTAGCTATTATCATTCATTCATGGAAGAATTATTGAGTGCTTCCTCGGAGCCAGGCACTATTCCAGGCACCAGGAGTACATTGGTGAATCAAAGCCCCGCCCCTCAATGAGCTTACAATCCACGGGGGAGACACACAAAGCCTGAACTTGGAAATGTATAATATAATGTCCCACAGAAGAATTCTGCATCCCCAGCAAACGGAACAGCAGGTGCGCACAGAGTTGTATGAGAACTCGGTCCAGTCTTGCTCGCATCTTCCGGCTCAAGGAGCTGGTGGCATCATGTTTCTAATGCAAAGACCCCCTAGCACGACGGCTCTTACATGGTAGTTGAATAAAGCCCAGGTTAGGGCATTTTTAGTTAGAGTTCTCCAGAGAAATAGAACCAATAGAATATCTATACAAAATTTATATTTATACTTATATTTATGTAGATTTAAAAATATGTTTTTATATTATATATTATACAAAAATACATATTATATATTAATAATATATTTATGTAATAAATATATACTTTGTATTTTAAATATATTTTTCTATCTTTCATATATTCATATTTGTATAATGTACATCTATATCATAGGAATTGGCTCACAGGATTATGGAGGGCGAGGCGTCCCACGATCTGCCATCTGCAAGCTGAAGACGCAGGAAAGCTGGTGGTGTAATTCAGTCTGAACCCAAACGCCTGAGAATCAAGAGTTCAGATGTCTGATGTTCAAAGGCGGGAGAAGATGGATGTCCCAGCTCAAAAAGAGAGCAAATTCACCCTTCCTCCGCCTCCTGTTCTGTTCAGGCCCACAATAGCTTGGATGGTGCCCATGGGCATTGATGAGGGTGATCTTCTCTACTCAGTCTACCCGTTCAAATGCCAGTGTCTTCCAGAAAGACCCTCAGAGACACACCCCAAAAATAATGTTTTACCAGCTCTCTGGGCATCATTTAGCCCAGTCAAGTTGACACATAAAATTAACCTTCACAGGCATAGTCATACCAGCCAATTCTTTAGATTTTTTTTGAGAAGGAACATTTGAAACAAGAACAGTGGAGATGAGTGTTAGAAGCGAAGGAGAGAGTAAGGTGGCAATGTGCTGCATGCTTCAGATATGTTATTTCCTTTAATCCTTGCAACCATCTTGGAGTAGATGTTATTGGATGAGGAGACAAGCACCTGCCCAAGGCCAAGGGGAAAAAGTGGCATGTGAGGATCTGATCAACCAGGATTAGAGTCGGCCTGGCGGGAAGCAGAGAGCAGGGCATCGTCGTACCACAAGCCACATCTCACCTCCTTCTTCTGGGTCCCCAGGCAGGGGCTGGGGTGAAAGCCATAACTGCCATGAGGTATTTGTCCACTGTCCCACTTCTCTGTTCCTAAAGCAGGTGACAGCGATGTCATAAGATGCAAGGAGCTGCTACTTCGGAATCAGAACGCTTCTGACCCCGGGCCAGCCTCATCTCCTCCCCAGTACTGTTGTCTTTCCCAGCATGTTAAAACAAACAAACAAACTTTATTATGGATGTAATACACACTCATTGCTGGGAAACACAGACTAGCAAAATAGAAGAAAATAAAAGTGGTCCATAATCCCCTCATCTCAGAAAAAAACACTAGGATTTTGATACCGAGTCTCCCTTCAGATCATAGGGAGCCTGTCCTCTGTGCTTGCTAACTAGCCCTTTCCAGTTACACATAGGGGGTCACCTTGCCTCTCCCCGTCTCCCCGGGCTGGGGAGTCCCGCTGGCGCGGGAGAGAGGTGGCGCTGCTGGCTAGAAGGGCAGCGCGGGAGAATAGTGGCTGCAGGCGCCTCCGGTAACCTGGCAACCTGCGCCTTAGCAAAGGCAAGGGGGCGGGACCGAGGGAGGAAGTCGGAAGCAGGCGGCTAAGTCTCGCGAGAGTTGCGTATGCGCGCGAACTCTAAGTGCAAGGGTACCCGCACTGGGTTACGCTGGTCGTTGAGCAGGCCCTTGGGGGGACGTGACGACCCCAGCGGACCCGATCACCTTCGTCTCCTCTTCATGGAGACCTCCGCCCCCGAGCAGCAGCAGTCCGCGGCGACGGCCAAGATCAGGAACCTGCCCTGGTAGGAGGAGGCCGGCTGCCGCGGGGAAGGGGCTGGGCCGCGCGGGGAGGCGGTGGCCGAGGTGGGCAAGTGGCGCGGCCCCGGCTGACCTCGCCCCGCCGCCCCCGGACCTGCGGCCTGGGCGGAGCCACAGAGATTCGCCTTGACACCCCCGACGCCCCAGTCCCCCTCCGTTCTCTTTGGGACTTTCGCCACGTTCCCCGCACCCACCGATTCCTTTTGCACGCAGAGGAAAGCGGCTTTCTCACGCACCTGGGTGACAGCACAAGGGTTCGGTCCCGCGTCTTCTGACATTGCATTGCCCTCTGTGCCAAAATGTTCTTCCCTCTTACCAGAAATCTTGGATGCGATTATTGGTCAAATTCCTAACTAAAATAGTGATGTTAATAATAGTAATTCTCCGTAGGTAACTTTAGTTTAAACGACTTTCTATTAGATTAGTGGTCACCCTGTTAGGTCTTTACAAAGACCGTGGGAGGTGGGTACTGTTATTATTTCAATTTTACATGTGGGGAAACTGCGTCCTAAAGGTTAAATGACCTGCCTGAGATGCAGAGGTGGAAAATGGGCTTGGGTTTGAACCCAGGTGGTCTGGATTCACAGCTGGCACTCAACCGTCCTACTCCCACGACTGTCGGAGAGATGCTTTAAAGACTTTGATGGGATTTGGCTTGCTTTCAGAAAACTCCAAGTTGTTCTTGTCTAAGAACAAGTTCAGTTTGTTTTTATCCTGACTAAAACACTTAACATACAGGTTACAGTTGTAACCATTTTAAAGTGTATGATTCCGTGGCATAAAGTTGTGCAACCACCCCACTATCTAATTCCAAAATTTTTATCAGCCCGAAGGGAAACTCCATACCCGTTGACAGTAACTCCGCGTTCCCTCCTCCCTCAGCCCCTCCCGGCACCCACTAATCTGCTTTCTATCTATGCATTTGCCTATTCTGGACATTTCATATAAATGGAATCATATAATATATGACCTTTGTACCTGGCTCCTTTCACGCAGCAGTGTTTTCACGGTTCTTCCATGTTGTAGCGTGTATCAGCAGTTCATTTCCTTTTATTGCCAAATAATATTCCATGGTATGGATATACCACTATCCATTCATCTGTTGATATATATTTGGGTACGAGTTCAATTTTGAATTCACTTTGAAATAAGAGGTGCCCAACCAGGTTGAGATTATAGGCAGATGGCTGGAAAGGTGAAATTAGAAATTATTGACATTTTGGGCCAGATACTTTGGGAAGGGGGAGGGCATGGGGCCTGTCTTGTGCATTATTGGATGTTTAGCAGTGTCCCTGGGGCCTACCCACTATATGCCAGGAGCACCCTCCACCCAGCTGTAATAACAGAAAACGTCTCTATATATCGCCAGATGTTCCCTGGAGGACGGAATCACCCCTGGTTGAGAACCGGTGGTTTAAATTCAAATTTAAAGGGTTTTGTTTCTCTTCCCCTTTTAGTGAGGACGTGAAAGGATTCTTTTGCACATGACAAAATGTTCTTGCATTTATATATGTTGTAATCCATGCTAAATTGTATTTTAGGGTTGAAAAGTACCGGCCACAGACACTGAATGATCTCATTTCTCATCAGGACATTTTGAGTACCAGTAAGTATCCAGGTGTCAGCTGCTGTTATCCTAGTCGAAGGACCTGTATACATTTCCTGGTGATGTTGTCTCTACTGAGTAATGACTCTGAAGAATTGGATTGAGCTTTATGTGGCTTTAAGAATTGAGTCCTTGGGATTTTTCCTTCCTGCATCTGATTTGAACACAGGGCTGAAGGGCATTCAGCCCGACTCAAGGGCCCACAGTGAATGAGGCAACTCTCAGAGACTCAAGGTGTCTCTTTTTCTTCCCAATCCTCAGTTCAAAAATTTATCAGTGAAGACCGCCTGCCGCACCTGCTTCTCTATGGTCCTCCGGGGACAGGAAAGACATCCACCATCCTCGCCTGTGCTAAACAGCTGTACAAAGATAAGGAATTCGGCTCCATGGTCTTGGAGGTAAATAGGAGGATTATTCTTAGTCTGTGAAGGACTCCAGTCTCTTACTTTTAGTTCTGCTAGTTTTGTTTCACTTTAAAAGTAAGTTGCCCTGCTGGCAGTTGGGAAAGAAGCAGACATAAAATAAGATATTTCAATTCACTTTTTTCTATAATCGTCATTTTGGTCTGGATTGGCATTAGCTAGAGGGCAGTTGAAGGGTTAGGTGGTATTATTATTATTATTATTTTTTGCTGTTGCCAACTTTTGCCCAAACCTTTGGTGGTCCCTCAGTTGCTGGCTGTCTCCCGTATGCCCCTCCAGATAGCTTCTCCACATGGCTCCACCCTGTTCTTGCCTCAGAAGGCCGAGCCGTATTGACTACAAGCTCCCTTGCCCTCTGGGTCCTGGTTGGGTTTGGCCAGTAGAGGCCCTGGCAGGGGTCAAGGAAGGAGATTAATGCCTGGTCCTGCCCTGGGGGTTACCATAGGCTGGCAGCATCCCCACCTGCAGGGCACATCACACAGCCCTCTCCAGGTGCCAATAGCAATCCCACCCCTAACCCTGTAACACCTGGGGGTGGGAATGGGCCCCAGTAGTCCCTGAGCTATTGCATATCCATGGTGGTTTCCCCACACCCCACCAGACCTTTTCAAATACCGCTTCCTTTAATTTTCTACAAATTACTGGATTTGAGTATGCCATGTGTTTCCTTCTGGGACCTCAACTGATATACTTAAATCACAAAATTCTAAATACTATCTATGGCAAGAAAAAAAGTTTAACTTTTCTTTTTTAGATTGGCACCTGAGCTAACAACGGTTGCCAGTCGTTTTTTTCTGCTTTTTCTCCCTAAATCCCCCCAGTAGATAGTTGTATATATTTTTTTAGTTGTGGGTCCTTCTAGTTGTGGCATGTCGGACGCCCCCTCAGCGTGGCCTGACTAGCGGTGCCATGTCTGCGCCCAGGATCCGAACCAGCGAAACCATGGACTGCCAAAGCAGAGCATACAAACTTAACCACTTGGCCTGGGGCCAGCCCGATAACTTATTTTTTTGATATAGGTCTTAGAATCTTGCTGCCACCAACATTCTTACTTCAATGTCTTAAAAACTTGGTAACTTCCAGGTTGCTCCGGGTTGTGGTAGCTAAAGTTAGCATCATTCTGCTCATGCCAGAGGTGCTATTCAGTGTGACCAGGCCAGTTAATGATTCCTCAAATATTCCTCAGTGATTGTTCTCAAAAGGGGGAGGAAAAAAGTCATTTGTCTTCCAGAATGTTATGTAATGAATGATCTAGTGAGTTGTGAGTTTTATATATAGTTGTGATCTTGTTGTTTTTTTTTTTTTTAATAATGATTATCTGTTAGCTGTCATTAAACCTAGAGACCTAGCTTGCTAAGCTGGATTGGTGAAAAGATACATTAATACGTAGATAGCACACCAACGTGTTTTTTATTTATTCTGGCTTCTTTCTCCCACATTTAGCTGAATGCTTCAGATGACCGAGGAATAGATATCGTTCGGGGACCAATCCTGAGCTTTGCTAGCACAAGGACAATATTTAAGTAAGAATTATTTGCCTAATTTCTCTCCCTAGAGATGTTGATCAGCTTAATTTTTTTAATCCTCCCTTTTGCCAGTTTGTAAAGGTAAAAAAAAATAACTTTGTCAAAAGCAGCCATGAAAAAGAAATAAATTGCAGGGATGGTAGTAAGAAATATTAAAATATAAATATTGAAATAAGATATTATCTAAGCCTATATTAGCAAATTCTTTGGGGAAGCATTAACTTCATCTTATCAGTTAACTGAGGCCTGATTACATCCTAAGACTGGATGAGCTGGTTTGAATTTAAACAAAAACAAATTGAGATTGGGACAGATAACTAGGATGGTGGTTTAAAAAAAAAAAAAAAGGGAAAGAAAAAGATGAAAAGACAGGCATGAGTGAAGGTGGTGGAAAGAAGCCGCGCTAGAGTAATAGGATACTATGCAGAAGGAAGATGAAGGTGCCAGAGGATACAACGTAAAAACATACAGAAGTTAGGTCTCAGTTCCCTGTGAGAGTTGAAGGAGTGATGGGATATGTCCTCTCTGTGTGACCGCAGATGTTTGCTTTGGTCAAAGTTGTAGGAGATATGGACTTTATGAAACAGGGCCTGGTGGCACAAATGTGAAGATGCAGATTTGTGCCTGGAAGTTGGAGTGAGATTGAAGAAATCTTTAGATGGTGCCATTTTTTTTCTCAGGAAAGGCTTTAAACTAGTGATCTTGGATGAAGCTGACGCCATGACTCAGGACGCCCAGAATGCCTTGAGGAGAGGTAAGAAGAGCTGCCAGGTACGGTGTGTTAGCTGATCAGCGCTTCGGTGGGAGAATTAGGAACTTTGGCATGAGCTGTGATGTGGCTGGTTTTCCGTTTTCGTTCATCTTCTGGCCCAGAGAAGTCTGTGTACCTTTCTCTGGGTACCCCACCTGATGATCTAGACAAAATAGCTTTGTATCAGGGTTCCCCCTTTCAGTAGCTTAAGGACATAGCCCTGTTGGGACTTTTAGGTGTGACCAGACACTGGTGTGTCATCCTTTTCTGCTGGGTTCAATTTCATGGTTGATGGGAGGTTATGGAAAGTCTTTCATTCCTAAACTGCTCAATAGACCTTTTTGCCGTTCGTACCCTTAGATACAAAATAGCCAGGAAAATAATACTGGGAATTTAGTGACAGTCAGAAAGCTGACATGACTTCCCTACTTGCCAAGTGAGGGATTTGGCAGGGAAGGGAGGGTATCCTGTCACTTGACTGTCTCAAGGGGCCTGGTGCGGTTAGTTTCTTTGAAAGGCCATTCCTGATTCTGAGGTAATCAGCTAGGAGAGAATGGCCTTTAGGAGTTCGGGGTGGGAAGGAGTGGATTGCAGCCCACGTTTAAGAAGAGGAGGACAGTTAGAATATCTTCTGGTCCAAAAGCTTTGGCAGCCTTTCTTTGGCATCTTGTTTTGTGGAGTGACTGTCAGTCTGGGCAGATCCCCATGCGAGAACACTGGGTACCTACAAAATGAGACTGCTGTCATAAGCATCTCTGAATTGGAGTTGTTGCTCCCTCGAATGCTCTGAGGCTTCAAGACAAGGTCCACTGGAAAGTCTGCAAGAAGCCACTCCCCTCCCCGCCCCATAGAAGATGAAGCATCATCAACCTGCGAACAGAATTTTATGCAAAAGGGCAGGAATACTGGAGTTCATATCTTAATGCAATGGAATGGTAGGAGCGCCAGAATCATGGCAACTCTTGAAAAAGGGTGCGTTTTGTAAAATCCGTGGAAGTGACTTGTCAGCTTTTGAAAGGAGAGTGGCTGATTTCTAGTCTTGACCACACTGGTGACACCCTCTCGTTATAGTAGCATCCCCACTGTTTGCATTCTTGAATTCTTTTCCTGTACCCTCTGTGGGACCATAGAAAAGTTCAGGCTTCTCTGTCCCTTGAGATATCAGAATGGACATGAGGTGGTTTTCTTTTCCCTTGCCAGTGATTGAGAAATTTACTGAAAATACCAGATTTTGCCTCATCTGTAACTATCTGTCAAAGATCATCCCAGCCTTGCAGTCCCGATGTACAAGGTTCCGATTTGGTCCCCTCACTCCAGAACTCATGGTCCCCCGCCTTCAGCATGTTGTAGAAGAAGAGAAGTAAGTATATTGAAAAGCAGGAAAGAGGAGTGTCTCGGGGATTGAGTGTGGTGTAAGCAGGGCTCTGGGATGGCCGGCGGGTTTCCATTTAAAGCCGTGTTTGTAAGTGACTTAGCAGAGTGCCCAGCACCAGGGTCTGTTAGCTGCTGTCATTTTCTCCAGTATCTCCCAGACGCTCTTCATAACAATCATTTGGTTCTTCTCTTGCTTCCATCCTCCTCCCTGGAAGCTGTCTCAGTTGCCTCCTACTCTTCTTTTGTCATTGGAGACTACAGGCTGCCAAGTCCCTTCTGCTAAGATGCCTCTTGGCTTTTTTGACTAGAAGGGAAGGTTCTGAGACATTGCATTCTGTGTAATCAGATGCCAAGCAAGTAGCCCACCCAAGCTGCTGCTTATCTCAAAGGGGGTGCTTTGGCTCTGATCGCAGATCTCACCAGTGCCCTTTCCAGAGAACAGAATTTAGAACTGGTCGTTCAACATAGCAATGCTTGGGCCTAAAATAAGGGTCTGTCTAGATTTTGAGTGGGCTGTGACTACTAATGTGAAGCCCACATCCCTAAAAACCAGAAGGAATTCTAGATCCTGGCGAGCAGGAGAGGATTGTTAACTCCTTCCTTTCCTTTCTTTCTTTCATTGTTTCAAAGCCTTAATCACTCCAGGCCATCTCGTTCCCTGGGTGAATGCCTGTGCTCTCAGGGGCCTCTATGTCCCTTCTGCCTGTTTCCTTTCAGAGTTGCTATAAGTGAAGATGGGATGAAAGCACTTGTAACTCTCTCCAGTGGAGATATGCGAAGGGCCCTGAACATTTTGCAGGTACAGTACTATTTGCAGCAAATCTCAGAGTCATTGCTTCGGAATAGTTTTTAAAGAAAGACATAAGCAACAGTACAACCAATCTGTAAACTCAGAAATCTAGAACTGGTAAGACTTTGGTCTCATAATGCGCCAAAGATTTCCCCCACCTTTGCGTTTTGATTAATTGAAAAAGTAATTTGTTGCAAACAAGGGAAAGATAGGGAATGATTGTGCAGCTGTAATGTGGTCAACAAACAGTGGCGTACTCTGATGAGGCCAATTCTTACCGGTGTAAAAAATACGAGGTTTGAGCCGTCCTGTGCCCTTGCAACCTCGCTGCCTCAGCGGTTTCCTCCTGACCAGCCTGCAGTTTGGCGGCTGCTCTGAACAGCCACTGTGATTCTCCCCCTGTCTGCACAGAGCACCAATATGGCCTTTGGGAAGGTGACAGAGGAGACTGTCTACACCTGCACAGGGCACCCGCTCAAGTCAGACATCGCCAACATTCTGGACTGGATGTTGAATCAAGATTTCACCACAGCCTACAGAAGTATCCTTTCTTGTGTCCTGCCGAGGGCGCAGTAAGTGCCTGAGACCAGAACTTGGTCCCATTGCTCAGGCTGCAGCCACACCCGTACCCTTCTGGTGAAAGACAGTTGGCTGCGTGTGACTCTGGTCAGCTTGTGGTGGGAGCACGATGTCTGCGGATGGAGTGAGGACTTGTCTTAACACCCCAGAGTTCTTCCTGAAGGGCTCTGACCTGGGGGCGGCTTGAAGCTGCTTCACTCACAGATGGGAGAGCAGCAGTTAGACCTGGGGATGGAAGATGCAACCGTTTTCAAGTGGTCAGTATTACTCTTGTTTTACCGTGAAATTAAAAGCTAGGGGAATGATATGAAGCCTTTTTTGGGAATGCATGTGGCTGTGTTCTCTGCTAGACAGAGATAAACCTTATTGAAGGTTGAAAGCCCTTATTGAAGATGAAAACATAAGAAAAATAAGAATTGGGGTCCAACATGTGCAGCTTCAAATGGAAAAAGAGCAACAGCTGCGCTGGGACTAAAAGCCCTACTTTTGGAAGTCACTCACCGGGGTGTGGATTCAACATTCTCTGCACTGTGTTTGTTCTGGAACTTGTTCCCTTTGCCTTAACTGCTCCTCTCTAGATATTACAGAGTTGAAAACTCTCAAGGGCTTGGCATTACATGATATCCTGACAGAGATACACTTGTTCGTGCACAGAGGTAACTTCCACACTCTTCCCTGGGTTAGCAGCTGTGGAGAGGGTGATGTGCTTTGGGGTAACGGCTGGTTAGACAGGGAGCATGTGGCTTCATTTTTGAAGCAAAAATACAGGAATGAAGAGGAAGTATGAACCTGACCCCTCATTTTTAGTTTTGTCTTGCTGCTATTTAAAACTTTGTTCCAAAAATACTCTTTTAACCTTTAGAACTGCTGGGGAGAGTGGAAACTCCTGAAAGCTAACTTTATTTCCACCGAGGGTTTGTATTTTATAGCAATAAGTAGTATATTTTAATTCACATTTCTAACAGAGTATTTTTCCCAAAAGGGGAGGGGGAGAAAGGCCTGTCTTCCTGTAAAGCGCAGCAGTCTTAAGTAAACCATCTGAAGTTCCACACTTGCTCATATCTTCTAGACAAAGAATCAGTTCCCAACCTTGCAGCACCTAGGAGTCACCCCAGACCAATTAAGTGGGCCTTTTGGGGGGAATGGGCATCGGTATTTTCTCAAGCCCCCCTGTGATCTTTGGCGCAGCCTTTTGGAGCAGCTCTTCCCTCCACAACAGCCAACTGCAGACAGAGACTGCCGGGCCCATGAATGTTGGTTCTGACAGTGCCTTTACAGGCCTCTTCCTGGCTGGCTGGCATGTTTGCTTCTGCCCGAGAACATGGTCGGCCCAAACCGGGCTCTGCACTTTGTGCAATCTGAGCATGAATTGACTTTTAAAAATCAGTTGTTTTTAAAACTAGGACGGTGAGAACTCAGCTTTCAAGTTAGCTTGTAGAGCTATCATTTGTTCAAAGAGCAGTCTTGGTAATGCTTCTGTCTTCTCATGATCACTTTGGAATCTGCTGCTTTTCTTTTTGGCTATACCATGAAGAATCACAAAATGGAGTGGATAAACTATGAAAACGTATACACTTTTTACTTCATTAGAGGTGTGGTATCTAGTGATCTGAGGCCTCAAGAGAAGTTTAGTGTTATCTATTTGATGTTTCAACTCATACTTGTCTTGTGTGATTTTAATAGTAGGGAGTGACAGACCTCACTCATTTGATTTCATTTTTCCCCCAGTTGACTTTCCAACTTCAGTTCGAATACATTTATTGACCAAAATGGCAGACATCGAGTGAGTATTTATTTCCCAGTTTTCATTCTTTTCCTGCTGTTATCCCTTTGGTGTTTGTTGTTTCTACCTGCTTGGTTTCAACCTTTTTAAATCATTCATATATGGTATAATCTAAGTTTTAGGTGGTATTATTGAATGATACATGGGGAAGAGTGTGAGTTGCTTAAAGAACATATGAATAAACACAAGCAGGGTACAGCTCAGTTATATACTTGGGATAAAGACCTCAAAGGCTTGGGCTCCACATTGGTTCTGGAAATGCTCTTGTTATTTGGGAGGCCTGCTTCAGTTCAGACATCTATGTCATTTGGGGATGACCAGTCATCCTGCTGTTATTAAGGCATTTTGGCATGCTAAAGCATATTGGGGGGAAAGTAAACATAAATTCAATTTCCCACTTTGCCTGGGTCAGTAACCACAGTTATTAGCCCCCGGTGAAGCTGGCAGCTATCATTTAAGTAGACAAAGCATTGGGTTCAAAATAGACATCAACATAGGCCAACTCTAATTTGCTGTCATTGGCCTTCACATGCACAAATTAGGTCACGTTGTGAACATGAGGATTTTGTTTTCAATGGCTGGGCACTTAAAAGGTGTCAAGATGAATTGCCAATGTCCTGCTTTACTGACTAGACCACAGAACCACAGATATGTCAACCAAACTTCCCAGTGAATTCAGAGGAAAGAAATCTTAATTATGATTCTTCTCTTAATGCATTTTGTGGATAAAGAAATAATCCTTAATCACATAAATTCTGCATATCAATATTCAGTTAGAACAAAGTTAAGTTCAGAACACTGTTATTGCTAACAATTTTTAAAATTTTTCCTCGCCAGTTTGAATCATTTTCATAAATGAGTGTTTAAGGCAGAGAAGAAAATGTTAGAGGACACTTAACATTGCTGTTGAGGATAAGTTTTTATTACCTCCTATCCTCCAGATTTTCAGTCTTTGATCTCTGTTGTTCTTGTTAAAAGGCAGCTGTCTGTGATATTCTCTATTCTTACTTTTTGTTTCATTTCTTTCAGGTACAGACTTTCTGTTGGCACCAACGAGAAGATCCAGCTGAGTTCCCTCATTGCCGCTTTTCAAGTCACCAGAGACCTGATTGTCTCAGAGGCCTAGATGTTGAGGATCATTTGCTACAGTTGTCACGCCCAGCAGTGACTGGAGAACAGGGGACTTGGTTATGGGATGAAGCCACAGTCACCCCACATCTTGAAAACTGTTCCAGGCGTGGGTGGGCAGACGTTTAAAAAGTACTGTGTGTGTGGCTTTTTGGAACAGGGATGTACAAAACAACTTTAACATACAACTATTAATTGTGTTTTATGGGGGGGAAGCAGCAAAAACCTTTTCTTCAGCCTTAAGGCTTTTACAGTTGCTTGGATGACAGGAAACTGGCCTACCCCATTTTGGTGTGGAACATAAGGCTTTCAAAGTCCAAGTGTCTTCCAACTCAAGATAAACAAAACATCTCCAAAATTAAGTTTATAAATCTAATCTGTGGAACAATCTTTGTATCTAAATAGATGTTAGTAGATTTCTGGCCAAAACTATCATACTCCTATAAAAATGGACTCAATTCTCTTACTTTAAAAACTGGTCTTTTTATTTCTCTTCTTGAAGTAGAATTACTAGCAGGCCCCTAATTGTGGTGTATTGACAGTAGAGGAACGTTCACTTAGATTATGCCACTGGGGGCCAGAGGTTGTACAACACTCACTTGTCAAGGCAGGGAGGGCACGTGAGATGGAGCTGGACTGTGAACCGGCACCTGCTCAAGGATTAGGACTTGTTTCTAACTGGAGCGTTTATTTCACAGCAATTACGCTGCATTTATGATAGTGGTCTTCACAATAAAGCAGCTTTCTTGTTGGTTGTATTACAAGTGACTCTTCCTTCCTTAGCCCGGTATACTTACTCAGCTTGCATCTATATGAAAAAGCTGCCTCGGTCTCTGGTATCACAGAATAAACTTTCTTTGGAGGCTTTTCGTTATAAAGTTGTCAAATTCTTATACTACCAAAAGGGAGAAGTCAGTTATTTCCATCATTCGTGTAAGACTCGCTCCCCAAGAACACCAGCAAAGTTTGAATCTAATGGCCAGGTGGGACCTCAAGGAGCCACCCAGAGCCTCTAAGACTATGCTGTCTGTGATATTTCAGGCTAACCACAAAATTAAAAATTTGCCCAATGCATTCCCATCTGTCCAGTCACACTCACTTGTTTTAAAAGGGGATTTTTCTTTCTTACTAGAAGAAATGAAACAGAGAGCCAAAAGCTTTTCACTTTGCTTCAATGAAAGCTTCTCATCTAAAAGAAATGTTTGCCGTCAGCAGCAAAGGTGGTGGGAGAGATTCCTCTACATTTTCAAGTTTTATAATGTTACACTGGCCCCCATAAAGCACCTATTAAGAAAGCCAAAGGATAAGATGTTGCATTTCTTTTAAAATAATTTACAATATATTAAATTTTCCAAAGGCTGATTTTGTTTGAATGAGGCGTCTCCACTGAAGGAGAGCAGCGCTTTTAAGAAGCTGTTTCTGTTTAGGGGTGGAGTGGAGGCTGGCTGATGAGTCTGAGGTGAGGCAGTAGTCAGCTCTGCATGAGAGTCAGCTCGATCGATGACCACACCAGGTCTTTACACAAGGAAGAAGAGACAGCTTCACAACTGTTGGACTTAAGTACTATGGTTTTTAGATACCGTCGAGAAAAACACAGTTGTACCTTAACATCAGTTGAGAAAATACAATAAATATGGTAACGAATGGCAAACAACTGACAACTCAGTAGCCATTTGAACAGCCATGCAGTTTAGGAATACATCCTTGTGTAATCTGACATATAAATTTGTCATCTCCTGCACATGCACACCATTGTTAAAAACAAAAAAAGCCAATGATAGTGTCTGTATCAGTCAGGAGCACAGCGTCTGAGTCACCTGTAATTTAGTTAAGCTAAGTTAATACCTCACATCAGACGGCTCCAGGAAAATTTTGTCCTGCTGGTCAGAGGGGAGCTAGACAAAGGAGAGCATTTGCCAACATCAAAACAACTGACACAGCAGGAGAGAACTTTAAACGATGCCACCACTGCATCTGAAACACAATAATGACAAGTACTAGGCAGAAGCCACACTTCCCAGTTGAGGGAGTTGAAACTCTGCCACTACACAGAGGCTTTTGAGGGCTAGTTACTCTTATTAAAACAACATCAGTAACTGCACTTTGAATCAGAACAACTAGAAAGAGTTCAAATTGCTGTTTATAAGTGGACTGAAGCTTTAAGGTAAGGCTGTGTTGCCGTGGATGCAGAATCCCCTCTGACTGACTTGCACGTGTCACAGGGGGAAAGATGCATGACCAGTCCACTGGAATCTGGTTTTGCTACATTCTATTCACAATCCCAAAGAGAAATTCTATTTCAATCCAAGATCAGATGTTTGGCCCATTACTCCAGCTACTCCTTTGCCAGGAAGATTTATCCTGCTACAAAGAAAACAAGTTAAGACTGTAGCGTTGCTTAAAAAGTCCTGTACGTGAGGAACTCTTTCATTTTCTTGGGGATTGGCAGTGCTAGCACTTGGTAGGTTGTTAGGAAACTTCGAAGGGCTTTTCGGCATAAGTGCTTCAGTGATGATAGGACCCTAGGAGCTGTCCAGAACTGGACATGGCCATCCCTCGTCCTGAAACGAAACAGAAATCGACGTGTAAGGACAGACCTTGGAAATACATGTTTTCATTGTGATGGTTATTAATGTTTCCACTCTGACTTGCAATAGCAGGAGACTCTGGAGTGAGATGCAACCCTGACCGTTGAAATGGATGTAAAGGCTGTGGTGCTAAATAATTCAATCTGCTGAAAGGACTAGAAGAACTCCAGCCACCTTTGATATCAAAGTGCTATCTGTCAGCACAGCCCTCTTTAAACCGCACTATGAGCGCGAATGGAACAGAGGGAAGATGAGTGCCACCGACTGAATTATAGATGTTCCCTGGAAGGTGGTCTCTGCCCTAAATGGTTTCCCATATAAATTCTGCATCATCTTAATTTACGCTTCCTTGCAGATATGGCCCATTAGGTGGCATGAATTGTAGCTCTTTAATTACATTTAGATTAAATATTAAAGAGTAAATAATAACCTATATTGGCAGAATAGAATATTAGAATTTTAAGTAATCTTGGATTTCCTAAAAGGTTTCCTCATAGGCAAGAAAATTCTAGATGCTTTCTTTCCTTAAAAAGCTACATGGTATACTCAGCAGCAATTGCTACCCATCTGTTCAGCTAACAGATACATACCCTGTGGCAATAACTCCACCATGTGGAAAAAATGTGCAGCAAAGACCATTGGTCATAGGAGCAAACGCAATTGGAGTTTTCAGTTCCAGGGCCCAGATCCTGAGGAGCCTGGACGAGAGAAAAAAAGAACATTCACAGATTAGCAGACCTGGGGCCAGATGCCGAGGGTGATGCTAAAATTATTTGCAGGGACTTGCTCTGAGGCCGCATAAAGATGTCTCTTCATTACCTGTCATCCGCCACCGTGGCGAGGTACAAGCCTTCGGGAGAGAAGCACACAGATCTCAGGGAGCTAATGTGGACATCACTGTCGTCCATGGGGGGGTCGAGTTGGGTATGGCTGAGGAGAAAGAAACATGACAGTAGGCCTGGAGTGACAGCCACCCTCCCCCCTTCATTTTCATCCCCAGGCAGGAGGCCAAACTGCCATGGCCATGAAAAGACTCAAGATGCATCTTGTACCCCATATGGAAAAGCTTGGGATTTGCAGACAAGAAAAGAAGACTAAAAAAGTGCATTTCCTAAGGCTCCGAGTGTCTTGTGGAGGGGACTGAAGGGTTACTAACACTCCCTGTGCTAATTTTCTTATGCAAAGTAGGTCAGCCCTCACTTTAATGCCACAGTACAAACTGAAAGTCTTTTTTAAGCTAAGATACATGATAATTATAGGAGTACCTATTATTTGCTTCATAAAACAACAGAGACAAAGGGAAAAAGCAGACCAAGTTGTGAGAACACGAAAATTCATTTTGGAAATAACAGTTTCGATAAGAGGATTGTTCTGAGCTTGTTTCTACAGTTATTAGTAAATGGAAAGAAAGAGTCACTTTGAGTTTCATAATGCTGAATCCAAAGAAGTACAGACAGCCTTCTCTATCAGGAGACTCAAAGGCACTCGGGTCTAATTTGAGAACTTAATTGACAATGAAACACTAGTGCACACCAGTGCCTTAGAATAACCACTGAACCCACTGTGTCTTTTCACCAGGGTGTCCCCTCCCATGCCCCAGACTCTAAAAGGGACCTGTCTAATCCAAGGCGGTTTCTCATCAGTCACCCCACAGAGGAAGTCGTACGCAGGGATTCAGTCCTTACTGGAGTGACCTCAGCCTCTCCCCAGTGTAGGGGTCCCACATGATCACGTTGGTATCGTAAGAAGCTGTGACAAGCAAGGCAGAGTCGGGGGAGAAATCACAAGAGACAACACTGCTTTGGTGGCCCTCTAGCTTCCGGATTAATGTGTAGGACCGCATGCTCCATAGAAAGACCTGTGGAAAGTGACAGATGCCTGGTTAGGGGCAGAAACAAAGTGCTGAGAACATGAACAGTCGGTGAAAGGCAAAGCAATGCCCTCTTCAGGCCCCAGGGCCTGGTGAAGCCAGGTTCTCCACTCCCCTTTTCTACAGCTCTTCCAGAACGTATCATACAGGTTTATAAAGTAACAGGTCTGAATTCTTGAGGCCCCTAACCAATGGACGTGCTCGAGGAACTTCCTTGAAGGGAGAATAAACTGAGCCAGCCTCAGGAAGTCTGCCAGCTACAACATCTCAGTAGAGGCTTCTGCGTTCTGCTTCCAAGCTGTTTGCAAACAGGCAATATGTGCTGATGAAGACCTAAGCCAAGGGCTATCTCATCCCTTCACTTAAAACCAAAAACAGGGCTCAGAAGTGAGCTCCAGGGCCCCCAACAAAGTGGCGGCACCCTGCCAAGACAGTTTACACCGCCCATATGTTTACAGGACCACGGAAATCTGCCCCATGGCTCTACGTCTGACATAGTTCATCACTTTAAACCTTTCTGAGAATCATTAAAAGTAGGATTTTATTTTCTTCCCTTTAAGAAAACGCTCACTTTCACATAGTTCCAAACCTCAAATGAATGATTAACTACCTGGGTATACCAAATAGCTAACTGTTAACTCTCCCAAGTCAGTCACAGCAAACAGCTCGATGCAGGCACAAAATTCAAACAAATTGTTCCCATATTGTCCTTGGGTTTCTAATACTTGTTTAAATAACAGAAAGGATTTCAGGACAAAGTTCAATAAGTAACTGTACATTTTATGATGTGAAATGGAAATTCTAATTAGGTAGATTCAAATTGGATGGTTCAAAGGAAACTTAGATCCATATATGGATGGCAACTTTTTCTTTTTTTTTTTGGTGAAGAAGATTGTCGCTGAGCTAACATCTGTGCCAATCTTCTGCTATTTTGTATGTGGGATGCCACCACAGCATGACTTGATGAGTGGTGTGTAGGTCTGGCCTGGGATCTGAACCCGTGAACCCTGGGGCTGTTGAAAACGGAGTGTGTATGACACCAGGCCGGTCCCTGGGTTGTAACTTTTAAAATCTTAGACTCCAAGGGGAAAAGACATTTAAAAAGCACTGCTTTACCATTCTGTAAAGGCAAACAGCTCCTCTCTTTTGGTTCAGGTCAAAGTGCAAATCAAATGGGAGGTGTGCAGGAGGAGGTCACCACCCACCAGCATACCTTCTGTTGGGGCTGATTTGCAGATGGAGTTTGAGGACACTGGCTTACTGACCCTCTCACAACACAGGCTGCTTCAGACTCCATGTCTTGCTGAACTAAACTGACAGAGGAAAAGGCAACAATGTTTGAGACTTACCGACTTCTCTCCAGCTGCAGAGCACAGCATGCTGCAGTCCGGGGAGATGGAGCAGCAGTAGACCCACTGCAGGTGGCCCGATAGCACCTGGATCTGCTTACCTAGCAGAGAAAAGGAGCTATCAGCGAGCCAACTCTCAAATCCACTACGCAGCAAGACTGAAGAACTGGGAGGAACAGCCACCCACCCAGTACATGCATCTGGTTGTCTATCAACTGAGCCCAAAGGCC
This sequence comes from Equus caballus, assembly GCF_041296265.1. Taxonomy (NCBI): domain Eukaryota; kingdom Metazoa; phylum Chordata; class Mammalia; order Perissodactyla; family Equidae; genus Equus; species Equus caballus. The sequence goes on along the minus strand of NC_091691.1, from coordinate 17,866,413 downwards.
CACTTTTTTAATGCAGAGAAAGAAATAAGGCAAGATTTGTCATTTAAACACCTGAAATCTATGAATATGCTATTCTAATGCCCAAAGGAAACTAGTACCTTCTGTTTCACCAAATCCACAAGATCAGTGGGATAAAGGGTCAGATTTGACAGCTCACTTTGATAGCAGAGATCATTCTTTTCAGGTCCCCCAACCACCTCAAGCACTTTGAAGCATCCCTCCAAATTTGAGTTTGTTTATCTTCAATTCTTGGTTGTTACACTCTGTGGCAGTTTCCCCCATCACAAGGATCCCACTCTATGCTCTCACCCTCGCCAGGCTGTCTGGGTGAGTAAGGGTGCAGAGGAATTAGGGTCACATGCTCTGGGGTCAGGCAAACTTGAATTTGAACGGTGGCTCCACTGTTTACTCAGCGCATAACCCAGGGTCAGTCACGCAACCTCTCCAGTTCTCAGTTTTTGGAAAAAACTAAATGCCCATCCATAGGGGAACAGGTGAGGAATGGTTGAACAAATGGTGATATATCCACTCCGTTAATTCAAATGGAATTGGGGATCTAGATTTCCACGGAGTACTGTTTAGCGAAAAAAGCAAGATGCAGAAAAAAACGTGAAGAATATGAATCCATTTTTGTGAAACAATGACCTCAAAACCCATAAATGTAAGAGTGTAGGTGTCTGAAGAGGATTATGCAAGTACACAGGGAAATACAGAAGGCCCTCGGCAGGGGTTACAAGGCTGCAGGGGGATTACAGCGGAATGCAATGGAGGGGAAGACAAGAAGGATGGGGCGGCAGGAGCCAAGCCAAAAAAGAAAACGGGTATAAATAAATATTTTTTTTGAGGGAGTCATGGTTTCTTGAGCTGTCAGATAAGAAGAGTACCTGGCCCCCAGAGTAGTTGTGAGTGTTGAATAAATTAAGGCAGCTTGGTAGGGCAGGGCCAGGCAGCGGGGAACACTACTTTAGTCCCCTCTTCTCCCTGCAGTCCTCATAACTGGCCTAGTCCACTCTGCCCACTCTCAGTCACCCTCAGCTAGTACCCCCTTCCCAGCCACCAAGTGATTTTAAAGCCACTTCCAGGACCTTCCTTAGCTGGCGACAAGCTGCCTCTGGCCATGCATTAAAAATGGCACTGCCTTTGAGAAGGCTTCCCAGTCAGCAGAGCTTTCTTAGACTGTGTGACTTCAAGTTCCATAGTAATGGGCAGAAACTATCCGGAATCCTCTCAGTGATTAGATGCTGCCAGATGCGGACATTACTAGCACCTTCTTAGCTGTCTGACAAGTTATCAGACTCGTTTCTAAGAGGGCGGGAGAGAGGTCCTCTCTTGTGGCTGTGGGGAGCTGGAACCATCATGGCTTGGACAAGAGTCCCAGTGCCGTTATTGGGGACGAGTGTGCCTCTTCAGGAACCGTCCACATCGCCATTTCCTCCTCCTGCCTCCCTCCAGGCCCTGCGTCCCTGCCCACGTTGGGGAGAAATGGCCTGGAAATAAACTCCCCTTCCCTACGCCACCTTTCCAGTTAAAGATCAACACCAAAGATGTGTGAAATTCTTTACTGGGCTGCTCCCGTAAGCAGTTCTGCTCAAGGCAGAATTCCATAAAAGTTGACCTTCTCTAGCCTGAGAGAACTCTTCTAGGCAAAGACTCTACTTCACAAAGAAACTCTTTATTTCTAACAGAGTGTACCCAACACGGATGACTTCTAGACCAGCAGTTTCCAGCCTAGGAGACTCTGCCCTCCACGTGGACACCAGGCAATGTCTGGAGACATTTTTGGTTGTCACAACCAGAGAATGTGCTGGCATCTAACGCGTAGAGGCCAGGGGTCATGCTCACCATCCTAGAATGCACAGGACAGCCCGCAACAAAGAATTATCCACCCCAAAATGTAAACAGTGCTGTGGTTGAGAAAACCTGTTCCAGATCAGTTTTTCCAAAAGGGCTGATATCAGTAGGAGTGAAAATTGGTTCTTGGTGTCCCCCAAAAATCACGTGTTTTTACACTGAAAGTATAGATGTGCATTCAGTGCATAAATAAACGGTGTATCTTTGGTATTAAAACCTCATGGGGGATTAGAAAAACATATCTAAAAAGGATCCTTAGGAGGCAATAAGAAGAAGGTTGAGAACCACTATTCTAGACAAAAATGACCGGGAAAGTGGAGAAAGGGGCAAATATAGTATTTTTGGAGTTGCCAAGTAGTTCTATCAAGTCCATACCATGTTTATTCAGGTCCCAGATGCGAAGAGTCTTATCTCGAGACGCAGAGACCAAAATCAAGCTGCCACTGGGTGTGAAGCTGAGATCTCTCACGACATCTTGGTGGCCAGAAAGATTCAAAAGCAGGAGCCCTGGCGTGGGAGCAGGAGCATTCAGTCAGCGGGAGAGGCGGCACCCAGTCTGCCAGTCACTGCTACACCCCTTAGCCAACTGGGCTGCCAGTAGATCCTCTGTTCCCTAATTAGAACATGCCCACGAGCCTCCAGGACCTTGTGCCACCCAGAAATGACCTACCTGTCTGCACCTCCCAAATCTTGATTTGCCCATCATTGAGTCCTGTAGCAAGGATGAGGCAGGAGACATCCGGCACTTGGGGATGGTGGCGTGCCCAGAGCTTCCTGCTAGGTGGAGAAGGCCACGGGCTAAAGGCCAAACCCCAGACAATCTGCCCACAGTCAAGAGTCTTCTCCTTTGGGCTGCCTCGTCCTTTTGAATCACTCTTGCTGCTTCGGCTTTTGGCTTCAAACCCTTTAGGGATGCTGGGGGAAAGAGAGTTCTTAATGAGCCTGAAATCGTCACCACGTCAACCAACTTTTCATCCTGGGATATCTAAGATGTTAAAGTCCTAGAAACAAATTGGCCTTCAGTGAATTCTGGTATGATTTTTCTTTTTCTTTCTTTTTAGAATTCATGTAACAGAGGTTCCACTGGCCTTGGATCATCTCATTTGTGATAGCCCTGGAATGGGGTGACCTGCCTGGTGGGATAACTAGATCACAGATGCTCTAGGGAGCCATACGCTTCCTCAGAAAGCTCTCTCAGGTTTTGACGCGTGGAAGGAAAGATGCACTCAGTTTTTCCCATGAGAAAGAGGGCATGCTGTAGGTTTGGAACTGGGGCAGAACTTAGGGTCTGAACACTCATCTGCTCTTCTCCTGCCTGATGAGCCCCCTTACCTCTAGCTAAGAAAGCCCCGAGGAGGAGGAAAATAAACCTCCTTCTGGCCAACACAGTTTGCTTGGTACACACTGATTTCCACCTTCACTCACTATGTTCTAATCAATTAATGAGGCTCTTTCGTTGACTTCTGATGGTACATCCAGCACAGGAACCAACCAGTGGGGTTGTCAAGGAAAGAAAGAACCCACAGAATGGTTCAGGGGTGCCCTGACCTGGAGGAGCTCCTAGCTCAACCCTCTCCTTTCATATTCTACTTATGGGAAACACAGGCCCAGATAAGCCAAGTGAGACTCCTTAAGACCTGGGCCCTGCCCACTACTCCACCTAGCAGACAGTGTATCGCAAAGGCATGCGGAGTCAGACAGCCCTGGGGGTCAGCTGGAAAACGTGAAGTTTCCTGCATGTAGCACACTTTATCAGGGCGAGTATTAAGTCCTACTTTTCTATGTGACCCTGACCACACTCCAGGGTACATCAAACTAGGGGAAATGGAGATGAGAAAGCTGGAACTCAGTTCTATGAGAAGCCCTATACTCAACACACATGTAGCTGGACCTCTTTATGTATATATTTGTTTCCAAAAAGCTGTGAGTTAATCACACTTTTGTCAATTGTGTAGTTGAAATATATTAAGGAATTTTAACCAAGTTCACCTGTAAAATTAAAAGGGAGGAACTGTGGCAAATGTAGGCTCCTTCAGCTCTAAAACTCTATTAGTCTAAATCAGGTTGGCAAACTATGCCCAGGCTGGCAGTCAGTTCTTATAAACGAAGGCTAGTTGGAACACCACCACGTTCATTCGTTCACGAACCGCCCATGGCTGTTTTCACACTAGAACAGCACAGCAGAATAGTCTCGACAGAGACTATATGGCCCTCAAAGCCAAAAGCATTTGCCATTTGGGCCTTAATAGAAAAAGTTTGCCAACCCCAGGTTTAAATGGCCAAATGTAGCCTGAAATTTTATTATTCTGACAAAATGTCTGAATGTGGTAAGGAAGGTCTTTTCGATTGGCCCTGCTTAATCCACACGCCTCACAGACCTGCCTGGCCCTGGCACAGGGGCCTGGGTCTGCCAGACAGGGAAGCAGCACAGAAAACGCTGGCTACGGGGAGAGCTGTAGGACAGCCTGGAACTGCCAAAGTTACCTGGGTTTGATTTTTCATAAAATCCTAACTCCTATATTCGAATTAAGGAATACATCTGTAGCTACTTTACTACAAAGAAACTAGGGCACATCGACATATTAATTCATTTTAATATTATACATTTAATTTCTCTAGAGGGACTAAAATTTAAAAATCTCCATTTTAGGGGTAGAGTTAATTTTCCTGGGGTCACAAAAGCAGGGGCAGAACTAGAACTAGAACTCGAGTCTGGGGCATCCCAGGCTAGCGCTCAACAGATCACCTGGATTTCTGAGGTTGCCAATGAATCAGGGGATGAGTGACAGGAGGTGGCAAAATGCGATTACAGGAAGGGCAAGAGAGATCACTGGGAGAACTTCACCGAAATTAAAGTTTCTAAAAACTTCATTTCTAAAAGTAGTACAATTACCTAATTAATATCAATTATTTGCTCAATATCAAAAGCACTGTAATATTTTTAAAAATGTGTAACAATCCTAACAGGAATATAAAGGCCCTAAATTCCCCCTTTTTAAAGGACTTTTAAAATAATTATTTTAAATTATGAAAATAGAGAAACATGGGAAAAATTTGGAAATGAGAGAAACAATAAAAAAATTACCCAATAATCCTAACACCACTCTAACCACAGTAAACATTTCACTGTAAATTTTTATTTATGTGTATATATATATGTTTAAAAAAAACAAATTTGGGACCATATTGCATATATGGTTTTATAGCTCACTTTTTTCAATAAGCCTTAAACTATAAGCATTTCCCCAAGTTAATATTCTTTAAAATGTGTGATTTTAAACATGTTACTTTCAAAACAAGTAACTTATTTAATATATTAAACAATAACATTTTCTCTCATTATATTAGATACACAAAAAAGGTTAATGCTCAAATCCCCATTTTCCTTAGTGAACACTGGAAGAATAAATACCTCTAGTAAAGTATACATTTGATACAAGAGTAATTTTCAGGAAAACAGATTCTCCACTTTATACTTTAAAAAAAAACTTTTTCAGACTATAAATTTATATCAGACTTAAGTGTGGATATGAAGTTGAGTCTCTCGTATTTTGAGTGCAAGATCAATAAACAACGAACGACCTTGGCATTATCAGTAAACTGAGCACAGAAGGAACCGAAAATCACGATTAACAAAACACATAAGAATCTTTGATGGCTGCAAAAATATCATACGGCAATGCCACAATTTCCTTAACCATTCTCTCATCACTGGATTTTTAAGCGATTTCTGATTTTTCACTACTATATAATTAATTTCGTGATGAAAATCGCATATGGAAACAGATGACCCCATTTCTGAGATTCCTAACAGCTGGGAGAACATTTTAAGGTCCTTGATGCATACTGCCAAACAGCCTTCCTTCCACAAAGTGCATCAATTCACACCCCGCAATCCCAGCAGTGTGCAGAGTACCCATCTCAGCAAACTCTTGCCAGCATTACTTATTATCAAGGCAACAAGCTGCACACTGAACTTATAAAAAACTTAAATTTAATGTGATTTATAAAAAATGCCCAAAACAAAACAAATGAGACCCTCAAGGGCAGGGGTTGTGTTTGATTTATTTCAGGATTCTTAACCCCTAGCTCAGGGTCAGGCAAAGAAGATTTGCAGCTAATGTTGGCTGAATAAATAAATGCAGACATAGAGCTGCCCTGGAACAAACAAAAAGATGCAAATGCTGGGCCATCTGACTGGGAGCTCACAACATGCAGACACGGGACCTGTCCAGCCCAAAGAAAGAAAAACTAGTTAATATCAGAAACTAAACTTAGTCGCTAATAAAAAGACAAATACCCAATTTAAAAATAGGCAAAACATCTGAACAGACATTTCTCCAAAGAAGATACACAAAAGGTCAATAAGCACATGAAAAGATACTCAACATCAGTAGCCATCAAGGAAATGCGAATCAAAACGACAAGGAGATGCCACTTCACATCCACTAGGATGGCTACACCATCATCGAAAAGACAGACAATAATAAGTGTTGGTGAGGATGTGGAAAAGTCACACATTGCTAGAGGGACTGTAAAATGGTGCAGCTAGTCTGGAAAACAGCCTGACAGTTCCTCAAACAGTTAAACGTGAAAAGATACGTCCACACAAATACTTGTATATAAATGTTCATAGCAGCATTATCTATAACAGCCCAAAAGTGAAAACAACCTAAATGTCCACCAACTGATAAATGTATAAACAAAATGTGGTATCTCCACACAGTGGAGCATAATTTGGCAACAAAAGGAAATGAAGTACTAATACAGGCTACAACTTAGGTAACTGTGAAAATATTATCCTAAGTGAAAGACGTCAGTCAAAAAAGACTATACACAGGGCCCGGCCACATGGCCGGGTGGTTAAGTTTGCATGCTCTGCTCTGACGGCCCAGCGTTTCACCAGTTAGAATCCTGGGCACAGACATGGCACCACTCGTCAGGCCATGCTGAGGCAGCGTTCCACATGCCACAACTAGAAGGACCCACAACTAAAAATATACAACTATGTACCAGGGGACTTTGGGGAGAAAAAGGAAAAATAAAATCTTAAAAAGAAAAAGAAAAGACTACACAGTGTATGATTCGATTTATGTGAATGTCTAGAATAGGCAAATCTGTAAAGACAGGAAGATTAGCAGCTGTTCAGGGCTGCAGAGTAGGAGGACGGCTAAGGGATGTGGGGTTTCTTTTTGGGGTAATGAAAATGTTCTAAGAGTGATCATGGTGATGGATGCACAACTCTGTGAACATACGAAAAGCTACTGAATTGTACAATTCAAGTGTACAATTTGCACATACAAATTGTAGTTTTCTATGATTGTATCATACAATCATACATTGTACGATGTGTAAATTCTATCTCAATAAAGCAGTTAAAAAAGAACTCGGAGCTAACGGAATCTCGATAGAATTAATTTTCGCACATACAGAATGCAGGACTCTGGAAACCCAATGATCAATTCCCAAACTGTTCATTTTCCCTCTCCTGTTCTTGGGCAGGGAGACCCCGAATGGCAGGACTGATTTGGGAAAGTGCTCATGTTCTCCATCATGAGGACTCTCTTGTCCCTTTGGGTGCCAGAATACTTACAACTGCTCCTCCAGCGGCCAGGGGATCAGCTTGACAATGCAGTGTCCTTGAGACCAAGCAAACCAGGAACCATCTGGGGAGAAGGCGACACTCCAGGTTTCACAGCTTGACTTCCAATCAAACTGGTGGGGGCGCCCGGGCTTGAGTTCGGCCAGCAGCAGTGGTTCCTCTGGGAGGGGAGACAGTATGCTTCAAACAAGCCCCCTCAGTTCCACGGAGGCGGGGAGCCAGGCTCCCTGACCACCTTGCTCACTCAGGTACAGGAAAGCTGCTGTCTCCCCATGGCAAAGGGTGACACTATGGAGGCTGAGAGGGAGTTGTCATTTAAATGACCTGGGGCGATAACAGTAGCCACAGGCCACATTCCACTGCCATTACTCAGTCCCGGGACTCCAACAGATTGCTGGTTAACCATGACTCAGAGTAACCTTTGTGCGGGTGAACCCAGTGAATGGAGGCCTCATTTTCCTATGAATGCCTGAGGAGGAAGAGAGGAGAGACCAGGCAAGGATCATGCTGCATGGTGCAGATTAGGAGGCCTTCACATGTATCTTAGGTCTCCTCAAAAAGAACCTGCTGTGAGGCCACAAGTGAAAGGAGTATCTCAAACTCCAAGGCTCCGGCTCACTCACCAGCATGCTCCTCCTCATCCAGGCTAAAACGCTCAGCACTTGCCCTGCTTCCTCTCCCTCAGGCCTAATGATCAGGCTCCCACTTCCATCTCCTCTCTGTTCCGATTTAAATCATCCCATCTTGCCCAGGTCTTTTACAAGACTCTCCTGATTCATTTTCCTGCCCCCAGAGACCCTGCTAAAGCTGAAACACACATCACATCACAACATTTCTTTCAAATACATCCCACCTGCCTACACAATAAAAGACGCTGGGCCCCGGCCTTCCACCCAACACCATCGGCCCCGGGCTCCTTTCTGTTACAACTCCCTGCACGCCACATCTGGCCACACAAGTCTTCCCGAGCAGCTCAGGCACGTTCACGTCTGGACTCATTCTCTGCCTAGGAGAATCCCACTTAGATTAGCAACAGAGACGTCTACCCTGATCTCACACTATCAAAGCGCAAGTCGGTCCACCGCTTATTCCATTCTCTCCTGTAGTAACCAGTTTCCTTTGCCCACCCCCCAACCAGAATTTAAGCACCTTGTTCAAACAGCAAGACAGTTAAACCTTCGTTTCTCTCGGGCTCTAGCACAGCACCTTGTGAAGAGCAGGTGCTGGATCGGTGCTTCTTCATCAGCCTGCAGGGCAGTTCCTACATCAATTCTCTACTCCAAGAGAAGAGTCTCCATGGCTGACAAAGCTTCTAAGTTAAAGGCCTTCTGAATTGATTTTTTGACCACTAGGATTGTGATGCATACTGATATAAATACTGGCCTCCATCCTGAATGAGGTCACTTCCTGATGTTCTACTTTAATGGTTTCGAGACTCTGACCCTTTCATATGTTACCAGATAGTAATTTAAATAGCCCATATTTCATATACTTTAGGACATACCCTTATACGTCTTCTCACATTTGGACCTCACTGAAATCAGGATGTACCTTACAAGTGATGTGGATCAAGGCTGCCCCAAGTACAGAAGCCCAAGGTGTCCTGGCCTACATGCTGATCTATATGACCAGATTCACATCTAAAGTTATACGACCACACAATAACCAGACCCCATCTGCACTGAAAGCCTGTAATGACTTTTTACATCATCTTTTCTTTGTCTAGTAAAAATAAGTACCCATGCCTTATAAATTTAGCCCCAACTCTCCACACACTGCAGCTCTTCACTCCCCATGGGTGCTGTCCCCATGCCTGCAGCTCTTCACTGCCCGTGGGGCCTGTGCCCACGCTATTCTCTGAATAAAGGGGCACTACTGCCAGACCTCGAGAGTCCAAGAAATCTTTCTTTTGACTCCTTGACTCGCCCAGCCCGCATCACAAGGACTAACTTTTCATAGTTAAATACGCAGTATTTTTTCTCAGGGATACATAATGGCAATACAATTCATGACATCTTGGATTCAATGGAATAGATGGTAAAGATGCACGTATTTGTGCATATATGTATATAACATTTATATATGTATACATTTTCTGGTATATACTTTATAGGAAAATACATGGGTGTATCTTGTTTTATAGAATGTGTTGCTAGAAATTCTGTCTTTAAATAGAATTTTAATAAATCATATCAAGCCTTTGGTGGCTTTGCTATTCAAAGAAAATTTAAGGAAGTTTCTTTGTAAAGAAAATATTCATTCCCTCAGGTTCCGTGTGTAAGTCTAGGTTTTACTATATTAGGTCTGTCTCGATGAGCATTTGTAAAGGCCCAGGTAATTCCTCCTGGAAATGTGTATGTGTTTGCACATATGATCCTCTCATTTACGCAATTACTTGTCTGTAGGCGCATACTCCTCTGGACGTGAATATTTGCATGGTAAGAAGTTACTTTATATTTTAAATCCAAAACAGGTCTCCTGACGTTACGCAGCAATCCCACAGCGTTTTCTTCAATCTCGTTACTTCTAGATATTTTCTTATGACGACACAGCCATAGTATGTTAATGCCTCCTTCATGTAGTCCAGTGGTTCTCAAACGGGGGTAATTTTGCCCCCTGGGGACATGTGCCAATTTCTGGAAACATTCTGGTTGTCATAACTGAGGACGGTGCTACTGGTATCTAATGGACAGAGGCCATGAATGCTGCTAAACATCCTACAGTCCACAGGACAGCCCCCGACACAAAGAATTATCTGACCCAAAATGTCAACAGTGCCAAGGTCGAGAAACCTGGATGTAGTCAAATATTAAATGACATTGACTGATCTGGAGATAAATTTTCATCAGCTGACTTCTTTATTCCATCCTAACAACATCCACACTTGGTTCACTTCTTCCACAACATTCAAATCATCCACCCTTTTGACACCATGGAAACTCTACGCAATATAAACTTGATTTCTCTCCTTTCTTAACCTCCCACCAAATCCATTATCAAGTCCTACCAAGTCTGTTTCCAAAAGACTCGGCAAACCCAACTTCTCTTCATCTCCATGGCTACTACTCTAACCTATGCAACATCATCTCATCACCATCATCTCATCTAATCTATGAAACATCAGCTTTCACTAAGCAGCCTTCTAACTGCTCTCCTAGCTCCCGCTCTGGCTCCCACCATCCATTTTCCTCACCAGAGAGATCAATTTCAACCACTCCTAGAATAAAATCCGAACTCCTCGCCCTGACCTCGAAGGCCTGCATAAACCTGGCCTCTGCCTTCATCTCCCACCTGAGTTTACACCTCTCCTCTCCCTGCCCCCGGCTCTAGCACACTAGCATTTTCTCACCCCTTGACTGTGCGCAATTAGTTCCAACCTCAGGACCTTTGCCCAGATTGCCCCCCCTCCCATGGCTGGATCCCTCTCTTCATTCAGGTCTCCGCTCAAATGACAACTCCTTAAAGAGCCCTTCGCTGACCCCAAGTCAATCTCCTTCACAACTCCTCACTTTATTTTCTTTACAGCACAATTGCCAGTATGATTATTATCCGTCTCCCCCAACTAGGACATCAGCTCCACAGGAGCAGGGACTTTGTGCCCAGCAGAACTGCTGGCAGAGGGCAGGCAGACAGTAAATATTTGCTGAATAAATATACATGGTATGCCTCTTTAAATATAAACGAAACGGAGCCTCTTAAACTATTATGATGCCTATGCCAAACATTTTGCATGAAATGCTTCTTAAACACAAGCCATACCCAGATTTCACACTCTATTTCTATGATTTGGGGATTTAATCTCTTGCTATTTCAGGCTCAGGAATCTAGAAGCTAAAAGAAGAAAGAACTCAGTGACTCCTGTCTGTTCGTTTCTAGTTTCTATAACTAAGGAAATTCTGACGGGGAGTCTGGGCCCAAACTAAACTTGGCTGCTGGAAAAGAAAGCCATAATTAGTGCAGAACTGGAAAAAAAAAAAACGGAGCCAGGAAGATCCAGCCTCATCTGGGATTGTACCTGCGGTGGCCCTTCTTGGTGAAAAGGCCTATAGATCAAGGTTTTCTAATCAAACATTGGGATGTGTTTAGACAACTAGGCCAAATGGAAAGATATTTATTATGGGACTCTTCTGTGAACGGAGACTCGCCTTAACACAGAGATGGAAGCAATATGACTCCAGCTGGCAGGAAGCTTGGTGATTCGTCCTGTCTCAGGATCTTTGCATTAGATGTTCCATTGGCCTGGAAAATTCTGCCTGCCTGGCCCCAGATCTTTGCCCGGCTGCTCCATCTTATCATTCAGGGCTCAGTGCTGATGTCACCTTCTCAGAGACCTTCTTGGCCTCACTATCTAAAGTGTCCCAGTCACTTTCCTCTCACTCCATTTAGTTTTCTTTATAATCATCACTTACAGATGCTTTCTTGATCGCTTACTTGTTGTTTTTATGTATTTATTGTCTAACTCTTCCCCAGTCCCACCCAGAACTTGTCTATCTGTTGACTGCTATTGAGCTGTGCTGTCCAATACAGTAACCACTAGCCAAGCGTGGCTACTGGCCACTTAAGTGTGGCGAGTCCGAATTACGAAGGGCTGTTAGGTATATAATACACACTGTATGATGGATCATAATTAGGCTCTGGGTGTTGACACGATGTAATCTACATAGAAATCGAAATATAATGAAATACACCTCAAATCTATATAATGTTATAAACTAGTGTTACTGCACTTAAAAAAATGGCAAAAGAAAAAAAATACAAACCAAGATTTTATTATTAAAAAAAATAGTTGCATATAGTTCAATTGTTGCAAAGTGTGACAATGTAAAGGTGGTGCATTCTTACGTACAACAGCTTTTCGCTCCCAGGGCAGCCTCAATAACGCTGCACTTCTGTTCTGCATGAATATGTATAAAATGTAATGCTGCAAAAAAATAAAATCCAATAACTGAAAGAAAAAAAAATACTACACATTGTATTTCAAAGACTTGGTACCAAAAAAATCCTAAAATATATCAATGATCAATCATGATTGCATGTTGAAATTATACTTTAGATATGTTGGATTGACAAAGATAGTTTTAAAATCAATTTCACTTTCTTTACTGCAGTTACTAGAACATTTTAAATGACATTACGTGGCTCGTATTACATTTCTATTGGCCAGCGATGGCCTAGATAGTGCCTGGCACATAGTAGACACTCAATAAATATTTATTGAATGAATAAATGAATTCTATCCACTGCTCTGAAGATATCTATTGTTGTCCATTGTCATCTCATTTCAATGGGCTTTACTGAGTTTCAAAAGAACGTAACTCTTGGGCCTTTTTTTTCTTTTTCACAGTAGCTTAGCAGCTCTCAAGAGCTCTGCTCATACCCCTAAAACAGACATCCATCATTAGGAAAAACTCAAAACTGGAAACAGATTCCTGCTAAAAAGGGAGGTTAGCTACAGATCCTTTTGGATTTAACTCTAGGGAGCTCATGGAAACAACAGCGGAAGCTACTAAAGATTCATACAAGATTGGGGCAAACAGTGGGGCCATTTAAAGAGATCCGTGGGTAACACATTCACTGAAAAGAAAGGCCTTATCTAGATGGGAAGGCGGAGAGAGCGGCCTCCACACCTTTTACTGAATGCCTGACTCCAGCAAACAAAGAAATGTCATTTCCCAAATTAAAAAGTTACACCACCCCAGGGAATACCCGGATTTCAACCTACCCACCGGCAATCCCTGCTCCATCCAACAAGCCTGGGAAACACAAATAGCAACAATCAGAATCCTCCAGACCAGGACAACGCTCGAGCTTCACTGGAAGAATACAAAGAGGTTCTAGAACAAATTCCGAGCCCTAGGCCTGGACCCGTTCTGAGAATGCTCCCTAAAGAACGTGCCTTTAAGCATGGGGTCTAGTCAAGAGTTCCGACCCCCGGAATAAATCCCAAGCCCGCCCCCAATTTCTATATAGGTGAGGTTTAGGGGCAGGAAACCCACCCCAAACTTCTAAATAGGTGAGGCTCAGGGGCGAGGCGGGTGGAAGGGAGACCCGAGGGCCAGGTCCCGAGGCTGTGCCTGTGCCGAACCGGCACACCGTTCCCACTGAGCCTGCCGTCCGCCGGGCTGGCTCGCAGCGCAGCCAGTACCCTGACTCCCGGCCTCCGATGACAGCGGGGCACAAGGACGCAGGGCCTCACCCAGCAGGGAATCCTCAACTTGCCGCACCGTACGTGTCACCAGGGATCAGCATCCCCAGCGCCACCCCCCTTGACGAATCCGTCTCCCCTGGAAGACGCTCGGAAGCACTTTGTAACGGGGACCCCAGACCCCAGCCTCTGGACAGGCGAGTCTGGGAAGCTCCCAACCTCCCACGGAGGCAGGCACTATTGTTGTCCCATTTTGCAGATACGAAACAGACTGGGGGTAGGTGCACCATCGCACCGCCTGGAAGGGGCAGAGCGGACTCCCACCCCGACCTGCGAGTGCGTCACCGGCACCTGGCCACCCCCCCCAACCCCGGGTATCACCCTTAGGGCTCGGCGCACCCTCATCCCACCGGGCGGAGGTGCCAGGCCCCCGTCCCAGGGGGTGGGGGTCCCGCCACGCCGAGGCCCGATCTCCCCGGTCCCGTCGGCTCCAGGAGACGGGGTGGCTGCCGCTGACAGCGAAAGTGAAACAAAGCTGGGCGCCGGGCGCGCACCCCGCCGCCTGCCCGCGCGGACGGCCCAGGCCGGCCCCCCCCGAGCCCGGCCGAGCCCGCCCCCAGGCCCGGGAGGGCGCCCCCGCCCCACTCACCTCCGGCCTCCATGGAGGACGCGCGGCCCCGCGGCAGGCGGCGGGCGCCTCAGCCCCCCGGGCCGCCGGCTCTCATGCCGCCCCCGCCCCGGCCCCCGCCCCCTCCCGCGCCCCGGCCCCGCCGCCGCCGCCGCGCCCGCCGCCCGGAGAGGCCATCAGCTGCTTCCCGTCACATGGCGGCGGCGCGGGCGGGCGCGGGGCGGGGCCGGGCGGGGAGCGGGGCTGAGGGGAAGACGGGGGCGGGGCGCGGCGGGGGACCCGGGGGCGGGGCTGAGGGGAAAGGGGCGGGCAGGTGGCCGCGGGCGGGCAGGTGGACGCCGCGGGGACGAAAATCGGGGGCGGAGGGCGGGGCCAGGGGGAACGGAGGAGGGCGTGGGGCGGGCAAGGCGAGGGCTAGGGAGACGTGGGGAGGGGCGGGCGAGCGCGGGTCGGGTAAGACCGGGGCTGGGGGCCAGGATAAAACGCGTGAGGTGGGAGAGCGGAGTGAGAAAACGGGGGGGGGCCAGGGTAAAACCTGTCGTGGGGGGCGCGGGCTGAGAGAAAACGGGGGGGCAGGCTAAAACCTGTGAGGTGGGAGAGCGGGCTGAGAGGAAACGGGGCGGGGGGGCAGGATAAAACCTGTGGTGGAGGGAGCGGGGCTGAGAGAAAACGGGGTGCGGGCAGGGTAAAACCCGTGGTGTTGGGGAGCGGGGCTGAGGGGAAAGGCGGGGCGACGAGGGCCAGGTACTTGGGGGTTGCGTGGTCTGAAGGGGAAATGAGTAAAAATGGGGGTGGCAGAAACGGGGCAGAGGGCACGCCAGCCACGGAAAACCTAGGGGACGTGGGGCTTAGGGGAAAACGGGGAGGGGGAACGCAGCTAAGCGGGAGTGGGGAGGCGGGTAATGGGTAAAAGAGGGGGTGTGCGGCGGGGCTGAAGGAAAAACGAGGGAGGGGGCACCGGATGGCACCAGTAGTGGAGGGGAGCTGAGGAGAAAACTGAGGGCGACGCGGCAGGGTGACACCCGCGGGAGGGGGGGGCCAATAAAAAAGAGGGGGAGAGCAGGAGGAGGAGACTGGAATAAAAATAAGGACCTGAAGACACCAGGGATGGGGGATTGGGGAGACAAAAAGCTAACACGAGGAGAGAAGGGGGTTCGGGGACACAGAAGCGGGTGGAAAGCGGGGAGGGGAGTAATGAGGTTAAAGATTAAAATGGGGACCTGGAAGCCAGGAGCCCAAGGGTTCAATGGGAGCCCAGGTGGAGGAGACCAACACCGGGGCTGGGGACCGTGTGCAGGGACAGAGGCAGGGGTGACCTCGGCCCATTTCTTAAAAATGGGAACCCGAAAAAGCCCAGGGGAAAATGGAGAGTGAAACGGAGCATGCCAAGGTTAAAATGGGCGGTGAGAAAGCGTGGCCAGCAAGAGAAAAAGGGGGATCCCAAAAGTGGGGGTCCAAAGACGGACAAACGGGGTAAACGTGGGTGTGATCTCCGAGGGCTGAGGAGAAAGGGGGCAGGAAAGAGGTGCTCAGGGACGGCGGCGAAGAAGTCACTCGGGCAGAGGTAAAATGGGGACTCGGGCTTGGATTGAACACACAAGCACCGTTAAAATGGAGGGACTGGGTGAAAAAGAACGTGGGAAAGTGAGGTTAAGGTAGGAAACACGAATTTGGTTAGAAAAGAAATGGGTTTAAAATGGGACAGTTGTGATAAAGAGCTTAGAGAGCTTGGAGTAAAGTGAAAGGGGGAGAAGGGAATGACCTAAGAGGAAAGGCCTGGAACAGGAAGAGGGAACGGAATTGGGCAACCTCAAGTGAGGTGTCCTGGGGACTACAATTAGCTGAGCCCAGTGAAAAATCTCAAAAGCCATCAGCAACTATGGGACAGGACAGCTGCTATAAACTGTCTTTTCAGACAGACCCTCAGATGGTCCCTGACTCCTATCCTAGCCCTTTAATGTCAGAAAGCATGCAATCTGACCAAAAAGGGGCATGTGTCTGAGGATATGCAGGTAGAAAGAAATGGAAGAACACGTTCCTCAGGGAGATTAGGTAAAGTGAAAGTGTCTCAGTAGGTATAACCGGGTAGGTAACATCTACAAGTCATGGAAAAGAATAAAATGACAACAAGGACAATATTGTTACCGAGATTGGGGAAGCTAGTAAAAAAAAAAATTGGGGAAGGCAATCCCATTTCCCCAAATCTTTCAGTTTATTAATCAAGTCTAAATCAAGATCATGAAAGCATTTATTTAAAAATAACTTTATTCCATAATCTTTTTTTAAAAATCCATATTGTAATCTCAGAACAAATTTCTCCCCAAACCCCGCCCACCCACCATCACCAAATTTTAAACTAAATAATGCAGAGGGACCTGCTTATTCTTTGCAGCAGTTCCTGGCCACTCCCCTGGTGAGAAATACCAGTTGGCACTTACTGCATCATCATAAATTTTACCCAGCAACGGTGATTTTCCAGGTTTCAGTGCAAGGGTGATAGAAATTTTCCGTCATGCATTTTCTTGCTGCAATAATAGGGCCTGTATGTGCTTGTGAGAATTAGAGCCAATATCAAAGCCACAGGATTATGGGAGCCCCTTCCCTGGTGTCCACCAGATTTTGAAGAAAAGAAATGTGAGTTGTGATAGCCCTGAATTATTTATCTTCCTGGTTCTGATAAGCAGATCTCCTGGTCTCTGAGTTCATAATACATTCCGATAAGATTTTTCAAAAGCACAATGTAATAGCTTGGACTTTGCTACACAAGTCTGTAACCTACTGTCAACATGCTTGTGGATTTGGGGATGGGTTATCTCTTAAAGAAAAGAAAAGCCCTAATTCTTCAAAAATCCTTAAAACTTGAAGACCCCCAGCACCTGGGCTCTTAAGTGACGCAGCCACGTTAATGTGTTCACAGGGCTCAGATAGCAGTGACAGCAGTCACAGCTCTGCTCGTCAAAGGTTTATGGTGTTTGGCACCAAGACCCTGACACTCCCATTTGCTAGTGGAAAAAACCCTGCCTCGAAGATTTTCTATTGTGTGTGTGTGCAAGAGAAGAGGAAGTGGCAGAAAGCATCTCAGTGATCTTGCAAATTATTCTTTGTGTTCCCAACTAGGGATTTTTTTCCTACAGTTTTTTTTCCTTTTTTTAAATATGGTTGCCTCTGCATAATTGACTCTCAGATTCAGGAGCGTACTGATGAAGACTAAAGGAGAAACTAGCTCAGTGTTCAGTGACTTCAGAAGCAACCTATCTTCAGCATCTTGTTCTGAAATGACACTAACTTAGACTGGGTGGAGTGGTTCAGTTCGTGAGGTACCAGGCAGCAAAGACCCAGCCCACAAGAACTGCAGTTCACAGCTATTCCTGAGGGGCGAACGTTGCAGCCAGCTCCTGAGCTGCCCAGCGCTCCGAGCTGGGGACACGGCTCACTTCTAGTGATTTGCTTAGTTTAGTCCCTTCATCCAAGAAAACCGATACCCAACCACACCCGCAGAGTAACCCTGCGGATAACCAGCTGCTCACCTTAGGAGTCCCAGTGCCTGTAATTGGAGAAAGGAGGTTCTTGAAACCCTAGGTTTTGTCCATCAGAACAGGGTATGCAACATAAAAGAGTGCAAATTCAAGTCAGATTTTCATGTTTAGCGCATATCCTTTGCTAAGGTCCCTAACATTTAAGAGATTTGGATGAAATCAGAAAAATAAATCTCTAAATTGTACAGGGATTTATTGGAAACATCAGCAGCTTAAACTCATCACATGTTATTTTCTTTTGAAACTTAGTATTACGGATCAGTGTATCCTCCTAATATCCTTAAATAGGAAGGAAACAAGTTTTCCCATTTCCGAGAGTGAGAAACCGGCCAGATGAGCCGGTCTGCCCAAGGAGTACTTTATCACCAAGATACTCCATTACAAAACATTCCTCCTGCCTCCTTTCAAAGCCACAGGGGAAAGGAAGAATGGGAAAGTCTGAAAGCTAATTGTGCATCACTCAAGAGGCTTCTGTATAAATATGAAACTCTGGAAAATGTGAGGTGTCAATGAAAGGCACTTCCTCGTATGGGCCTCTACCTCTTTGGAAAAGAATTGTATCTCCAGGGAAGCAAAAACCATCAGGAGAGCTCTACTAATGCCCTCAGTGGAAACCATGCTACAAAGAAGGAAGAAAAGATGAAAGGCCCAGGCAGCAGCTCGCAGCTTACAGCTGACGGTTTTTTTCCACTAGGGAAGGCAAAGGAGCAGATAACTAACATCCTTTGAGCACCTCTTAGGCACTTTCACATCCAAAAGTACCTCGTTTAGTCCTCACCACAGCCCTGGAAGGTAGGTGTGAGTTCACCTGTTTCATAGATGAGGAAATTGAGGCCCAAGGGAGAGGAAAAGCAACCTGCGCCACCCCACAAAACAAGTCAGGGGCAGGGCTCAGAATCAAGACTGAGTGTCCAACTGCAAAACCCGAACCAAATGGCCTCCCTCTGATGAGCATCAGTAGCTGACACCTCCTCACCTTTTCCAGGGAGCTGACATTTGTCTGGTTTCTCAGCTCACCTGGGCAGTGAAAAAGTGTCCTTGTCACCCCAGGCTAGTCCCTGTGTGCTGGGGCTGGGTGGTTACAGACCTTTAATAGTGGCAAAGGGCACTGAGGCCAAGTGCCTCCCCCTACTCCTGTCCCTACAAGTCAGCATCAGTCAACCTGGACAAAGCCAGGAGTCACAGGGAAAGGGGCATCTCAGACGCCAAATGCAGCTGTCCCTGACACGCTGCCTGTTCCCAAAGCTTTTTAACATCCTTGAGAAAACTTACAGCACGTCAAGCCAATTTAGGAAAAAAATGTCAGGAAAAGTGTGTGTGTGTCTTTCCTTTTTACCAAGTCCCCCAAACCTTTTGAAGCCCTCAGGCAGGGGTGCAGGTCAAGTCAAAGCAGAATGCAAAGCTCATCTTCAGCGTAGCTTTTCAAGCTCTCAAGACAGGATAGTGAAGGACAGTTCTCTTCTTCAAACTGGCCTGTCCTGTTCTTGAACGATGTCACTCTGCTGCTCACTGCTGTCGTCTGTACGGAGGGAAAAATAGATGCGACTCTGAGTGATCTCAGCAGGATCACTCTGTTTTCACTGTCAGTCTTCCAACATCTCGATTTCCAGGCCTTTACTGCTGTGCCTCAGAATTGGATTTCACGGAGGGGCAGGTAGAGCAGGGGCTGTACTTCCCGTTCACCTGTTCTTCTCACTCAGAAGGCTCTAGGCTTGCCTGACGCTGTCCACGCTTCATACTCTTGGCTCATGTCATGCCCCTCACCTACAACGCCCTCTCTCCTGCTTATTCAAACTCAACTGTCCTGAGACACGTGCCTCATATCCCGCTTCTTCCATAAAACTTCTCCCAACCAACGCGCCCCTCAAGACTCTCATCTTACTCTGAAGTCCTGTAGTTTTGAAACGTATCATCCATTAGGCAATTAATCAAATTCCTCCTTGTGACAGCTCCCCTGCTGCTCTCTCACAGTGTTGGTTAGATCTTGCTTCCATTTTTATTTTCCCCACGTGTTTTGGTCTGTTCACACTAACTGGTCTCATAAAGCACCCTGCATGCAGATATCATCGGTCTTTCTTTTTTATTCCCTAGCAATGCCCATCTCGACCCTCTCCCAGAGCAGGCCTTTGTTAAATGTTTGTCAATTTAATTGTCCTGTTGGCAGTTGACAGTAGATTCTCAGGCTCTAGATTAAACTTTAACTATCTTCCCAAGCCTTTAAAAAACCATACTCACCCCTAGAGATTTCCTACTGGGAAGCTCACCACAACCCACCAGAGTGCTTTTAAGGAAAAAGAGCTTACCTTGCAGAGCCTGGAGTCCATTGCCCATCCGGTCTACGTCCCCATTCACCAGTGCGGTCACTCTGTGAATGTGGCCATGCTTGTGTATTTCTTTTGGCAACTCCTCCCTCTCATTTGCGTCCTCCTCCTCCACTCCTGCAGCATCTTCCTCCTCCTCCACCTCTTCCTCTTCTGAATCCACCAAAACCATGACATCATTCATGTCTTGCCCCCTAATTTCCAAAGGGGAAGAAATAATCAGGAAGATACCCTGTTTTTTCCAACGTCAGCCCTCGCTGAATAGGAAGTACTAGATTCTTTACAACCCCTTTGGTAACGTGGAAAATTATTCATGCATTGAACTTGGGTAAGTCACAAGACGACAGTGTGATTGTAACTTCTGAAGAAGATGCTACCACAGGTTGTTACAGATAATCCTATCTTTTCCTGGGTGAGTTTTATCCCTCCCCCCTGGCTCCTCTGGCAGGTCACCTCATTGTCCCAGGCACCTACCTACCATTTTGAGGCTCCCGTCAAAACAAGTACACAAGTGTTCTGCTCCTTTCCTGAAATGCCCTTATTTCTGCTCCACTTACTGAATTTTTTCCTCCTCTTTGTTATTCAAGGCCCAGGTAAAGTCCTCTCCCTCCCCCTGAAGCCCTGAACTACGACCACATTTGGAGTCCGTGGCCAGCGGTTTAGCATTTAGTTCTCTAGTTCATTACTGGTGTTGCCGACCCAGCCAGACTGTACATTTCTAAAGGAAGGAAGAACCCATGCCATGGGCCAGTCACAGTCCTAGGAGCATCACATTCTCATTTAATCATCACAGTCTTCCTGTGGGAAACAGATAAGGAGGCAAAGGCTCAGAGAAGGTCAGGATTTTCCGTGATATCAAGGCTTGGGAACTGCAAAGCTGCGATTTGAACTAAGGTCCACTAACCCCAAAGCCTTTTCCCACTATGCCACCCTACCACCTCCTCTGAGAAATAAGCCTGGGAATGACACACTGACTGGGAGCATGGCCCTCAAATATGGGGGGGGGGGGGGGGAGGTACATTTTCCCATGAAAGATGGTCCCAGAACAACAGTATCCCATTATTATGAATGGGTAAAGAGAAACAAAGAGAAAAGTTCTTTGTTCCCACTCAGATTCTCCTTAGGAAATAAAATACATGAGTTCCATTTAGTAACTTTGCCCCTACTGAGGTTTCCTTTTGGGAGGGGCTTCTTGGCATGTTCAGACTAGTCTTCCAAAACATGTTGGAACCCTATGACTTATTCTTCCTTTTAGCTCTTTTTAGAAAATTGGATAAAATAAATGCATGAATGACTGGGCTCAATACGTACACGCTGTCTTCGTGCCTCAGCGACAGACCAGCAATGTGCCTTGCCCTGAGATCTGGCATTGTAAAAAGAGCACAGACTTTGGAATCAGTCAGACCTGGGTCTGAATGCAAGCATTGCTGTTTACTTCCTGGATGAGCTCGCAGAAATTACTTCACTAAGCCTCCAGCTCCTTGTCTGGAAAATGGAGATGCCTCTTCTACCATGAAGAGTTTATGAAAGGGTTTCTTTTTTTTTTTTTTGAGGAAGATTAGCCCTGAGCTAACATCTGCCAATCCTCCTCTTTTTGCTGAGGAAGACTGGCCCTGAGCTAGCATCCATGCCCATGTTCCCCTACTTTATATGTGGGATGCCTGCCACAACATGGCTTAACAAGCGGTGCCATGTCCGCACCCAGGATCCGAACCAGTGAACCCTTGGGCTCCCAAAGCGGAACGTGCAAACTGAACCTGCTGCACCACTGGGCTAGCCTTTGAAAGGGTTTCTAATAATGCCTAATGAAGGCCCTAGCCCAGTGACTGACAGCTGGTAGGTTGTCAATGATAGTTGCTATTACTGTTCTTATGAAGGAAACAAAACAACAGTGAAGAAAGATCATGGAAAAAGGGTTTTTGATTTGATTTTAGGGAATACTCACCTGAAAGTGTTTCCTACTGCAGGGAGAAAGGAAAAAAAAAATTAATATCCAAGAACATCTATTTCAGCCTCACAGAAGTTTTTAATCTATGTAACATTTACAAAACAATGGACAATGAGAAAACTGACCCAAAATGAGAGGTGGCAGGTGTTAGGAAGGATTGAGTGCTTCACTGTTACACATCTGGACCCAATGAAGAAGCCTATAGAATGGGACTTCAGGTGGAGACAAAGCAGGGCCTCCTTCCCCCACCCACACCCTTTCAAGAAGCCTGAAAGATAAGCAGAGGGACCCCAGAAGTCCTTACCTTTCCAGCAGAACACAGGGCTGTAATACAACATAAGCCCTGAGATAATGGCCAGTCCCAGCAGAAGAAGGCTCACGATAGTGCCCACAATTCCACCAATATTTAAAGGTTCTGTAAAGACAAATTACACCATTGACTCTTCCCTGTGATACACATGCAGCTAGGAGAGCAACACCTCCCGTCCTCTGCCTGGGTCCTAGTCTTATTTTGGTCTCATGACCTTGGGCAAAGTATATGAAATCTCTGTAAAGCAAGATAAATGTCTTCCTCAGATAGTTTGTGGGACTCAAATGAAGCATGTAATGCAAAAGAACATTGGGAAGTTAAAATTTCTATGTGTCCATTAGGCATCAAGACTGTTTATACGACAGAAATTAAGGGCATGAGTTACTGGTGCCATGATAAACAGTATCAATGGAACAGAATAGAGAATCCAAAACAGGCCCACACATAAAAGGAAACTTGATATATGACAGATTAATAAGTAAAAGAGGAACTACTCAAGAAACGGTGTTGGAACAAATGGTTATCCAAATTTGGGGGCAAGGAGAAACTTGATCCCTACCTCACACCATTCACAAAAGTCAATTCTAGATGGATTAAAGATTTAACTGTGAAAGGCAAATGTTAAAACTTTTAGAAGAAAGTGTGGAGAATATCTTCATGACTGTGGGATAGATAAGGAATTCTTACATCACAAAAATTGCTAACGATCTAAGAAAAGATTCATAAAATCAGCTACATTAAAGTAAGAACATCTGCTAATCAAAGGATACCATAAAGAGAAAAAGACAAACAACAAACGGAAGGAAATATTTGTAACACATAAAACTAACAAGGAATTCGTATCTGGAATTTCTAACAAACTCCTACCTAACTATAAGAAAGGGGAAACTGTCAAAGACAGAAATATGTATTTCTCAGAGAAACATAAATAACAAATAAACATGAAATAACTTTCAGACTTTTTAGTAACCAGGGAAATTCAAATTAGAACCAGAGTGAGATTCCATTTTACACCTACTTGATAGGCAAAATCACAAAGCCTACGGGTGAAATCGTGGAACAACTCAACACTCTTATGTACTGCTGTTGCAAATGGAAATTGGTACAACCACTTTGGAAAATAATCTGGTGTCATCTCAAAGACAAAAATGCACATAACCTATAACCCTTCATTTCTACTCCTTGTAGATATCCTAGAGAAATATTTGCCTGGGGACTGGTATATAAGTACACAAGGAGCTGGGTAAAAGAATTTCATAGCAACACTGTTAGTTCATCACAACAAAAACATCAGAAACAGCACAAATGTCCATCAGCAGGAAAATTAGTAACTTAGTTGTGGAATAGTGACACTGGGAAGTTATAAAGCGTTGAAGAGTTATAAAGTATAATTACATCAGCATGAATAAATCCTAGAAACAAAGTGTGGAGTGAAAAAAAGCAAGTCATAAAAGACTACATTTGTATGATAACCATTTTTTTAAAACTCAAAAACAAAAATAAACAATATATTATTTAGAAATGCACACACATGTAGTAAAGTTTTTCTTAAAACATGAAATTCAGGATAGTGGTTATCTTTTTCAGGAGGCCCAGGTGGAGACTGAAAAGGGGCCTACAGGTAGGGTTGATAAAATACAGGATGCCCACTTAAATCTGGATTTTGGATAAACAACAACAAAGTTTTTAGAATAAGTATGTCCCATGCAATATTTGGGACATACTTACACTATGAAAATTCTTCTTTGTTTTTCTGAAATGCAAAGTTAAGTGGGCATTCTGTGGTTTTGTTGTTGTTTTCTAAATCTGGCCACACTACCTACAGGTAATTTAGCAATGTTGCCACTGTTCTAATGTCTTAAGTGGAATGGGAGTTTCTTGGGTGTTCATTTTGCTATTATGCTTCACAACTTACATTTTATATATAGATATTTTTATATATGTATATATTTCATTTTAATATATATTTTTTACATTTATATTTTTTCTAATATATATATTCCTTCCTTTGGGATACACAGATGTTAAGTAGTTTTTTTTATCCCTATGCAAATGTTAGAGATTTAGGACTGAACAATAACTTTTCCTATCCATTTTGTCAAGCCATAGGCAAGCAGGTATGCCTTCTCTCAGGTGGCAGTGACCCACGTGCAGGGAAGAAGCAGCTGTCCCCATGCTGGTACCGGGTCCTCTGAAGCTCTCAAACCTCCTCTTTTGGGGCCACTTCCACCACTCACCTTTCACGCTCAGCCAGATGTCCACCTCCCTCACCCCCACGGGGTTCTCAGCCCGGCAGACATAGTAGCCCTCATCCAGGTCCTGGGAGCAGTTGCGGATGGTGAGGGTGGACCTCTGGCCATTCTGGGTGATGAGATAGTGGCTGTTGGGCTGGATGACCTCCTCGGGCTGGGTGAGGTTCCTCAGCCACAGGATCTTGGCAGAGGGGTAGGCTCCAGACACTTTGCAGGTGAGTGTCACATTACCCCCTATGAAGCAAGTCTTCATGGGCTCAGAGAGAAGGGAGGGGCTCCCTGGCAGTGAAAGAAAGTAAAGAAAGACATATGTTTAAGGAGATCCAAGGAGTCGCCTGAGATTTTCAAGAATATTCTTTCTTTCCTGACAAAGCATCTCCAGGAATTTCTGTACCACAGCTGGTGTTATCTAATAATAAAAGCTGTCATTTACTGAGCACTGACTATGGGCTAGGCACTGTTACACATATTAACCCAATTAGTTCTCACAACTACTCTGTCATTATCCCCATTTTGCAGATGCGGAAACCGAGGTACAGAGAAAGTTAAGTAACTTGCTCAAAGTCATACAACTAAATAAGTGGTGCAGCTAGGATTTAGGGTCACCAACTGTCCTGGTTTGCCCAAGACTGAGGGCGTTCCCGAGACCTGGGGCTTTCGATGCTAAAGCTGGGAAAGTCTTGGGCAAACCAAGATGAGTTGGTTACTGAGTGTGAGATTGGAACCCAAGGAATCAGGCTTTTTGTAGTCCACACTCCTTACTTCTATGCTATAGGCTTCTATGTCCAATAACCACACTGATCATATGAAAAATGGGCACGCAGCCTGACAAGGATATTCAAGAGGACAACAGGGCAGCTGTATTAGTTTCCTAGTGCTGCCGTAACAAATTGCTACCAACAGTGGCTTCAAACAACACAAATTTATCCTTTCACAGTTCTGGAGGTCAGAAGTTGGAAACGATCTCATGGGGCTAAAATCCAGGGGTTGGCAGAGATAGTTCCTTCTGGGAGCTCCAAGGGCGAACCTGTTTCCCTGCTTTTTCAACTTGGAGAAGTCGCTTGCATTCTTTGGCTCGTGGCTCCTTGCATCACTCCGACCTCTCGCATCTTTTATCACATCTCCTACTATTGAGCCTCACCCTTCTGCCTCCCTCTTATAATGACCCTTGGGATTACACTGGGCCCACCCATCTCAAAATTCTTAATTTAATCACATCTGCAAAGCCCCTTTTGCCATGTAAGGTAATATATTCACAGGTTCCGGGGATTAGGACATGGATGTCTTTGGGGGCCCATTATTCTGTCTGTCCTAGAAAACTCAGAATGCATGTCTCTGTGGCCTTGGGGTCTGATTTGAATAGGATGTGGGGAGCTGTAAGGTCTACCATAGTGATCCAATTGTTTTCTTTGCATAAGAAGCCCTTCCCCAAAATGCAAACCCTCCTGGGAAGCAGATCATCTTGGGGGACTTATTAAGTCCATATTTTCAGCAGCTGAGGGATACGGAGTGGCATGCTGGGTTCCTGCCCGGGAGAGTGAAACTGCATGCTTCCCCTTGGCAGTCGTTCTGAGAATCTAGGGTTTCACTGCTGGCGTCCTGGGAACGGGAGGGGGGAGGCATGGGAGTGTGGAATAGCCCCAGAGCCTCTCTCTCCTGGTCAGGTCAACAAAAGAGAAGCCCCCAAACCTAGTTCTGCTCAGGAAACTCACATGCGAGCACCCCTTCTTGGATCAACATTTAGGTTCCCCCCATGTTGCTAAATTGTACCTTCCCCTCTCTGTGGTTAACCTGAATTTCCTTTGGGGTCATAAAGCCAGCAGCAGTGACAAGCCTTATTGGTATGTTTGTATTTGAGGGCCCCCAAACCAAAGTTTGACACCCTCATCATTTATTAAAAGCAAAACAAATAATCCCCCTGGTGGACCCCTCTGCCCCCAAACAAATGTCACGTACATGAATGTACTTTTGCCAAACAGAGCATTCACTCCTCAGAAAGCTCTGAGTCACCCATCCAGCTACTGTGGCACTTATAAATTCAAGGAGTTTAGCTTAAGAGGATGCTGTGTGCAAGGGTCGGGTCAGGGGTTGGGGTGGTGGGGGTGGGTGATGCAGGGCCCTCAGGGATCTGTAAGATGGACAACATACTGGGGCCTTCACATACTGGGCTGGCTAATGTTGCAGCCTGTCATGAGTTGAATTGGTTTCTTCAGTCTAGGGACCTACAAGCCATAAAAGAGAGCTCTGGGTAGCAGGACTTCCTGAAAGCATCATTTTGGGGGCTACGCTCTTCTGCATCCCTGAGGTGTGAACATTAATATTACCTTTCAATGACTTACTAGTCCTCCCAAGTGAAATGATCCAGAGACTCTCCCCAAGGGCACTGCTACTGGAAGTGTGGTCTGAGGACCAAGCAGCCTTAGCACTTCCGGGCACTAGTTAGAAATGCAGAGGCTTGGGCCCACCCCAGACCTAGAGAGTCAGAATCTGCATTTTAATCAGACCCCCAGGTGACTCGTATGCACATCAAGGCTGGACTCAAGTGCTCATGAAGGGAGGAGGTGAAATATGGACATTGTCAGAGTCAAAAAAGTTCCAGGCTCTTGTGCCTGCTTCCCATACTCCTGGAATTGGGAAAACTTCTGGTCAGCTCCCTTCCGCAGACACATTTCTTAATCTTGAGCACATATCTAGGTTCAAATTACTGGCCAAGTCTCAGGGCCACAGGAATGATGATTTAGGCAAGATATGCAAATAAAATGGAAGGGTGGGGGGGGAAAGACACAAAGCTCATCAGCTGCCTCTGCCATTTTCCCCCTCTCTCAGCATCAGTCCATCATTTATCCACTTCCTGGAACTTACTGTCCACAACACACTTCGGGAGTCTTCATTATGTTCCACTCTGGACATGTGCACTGCTTTCCAGCTGCAGGAGTCTGGGCAAGTCCATTGCCTCAGTTCCACCATCCACAGAATGGAGGGTAGCAGGTTGAACAGCATTCTCCCAAAATTCATGTCCACCCGGAACCCCAGAATGAGATCTTATTTGGAAATAAGGTCTTTGTAGATGTAATTAGTTAAGGATCTCAAGATGAAATCATCCTGGATTAAGGGTGGGCCCTAAATCCAATGACGGGTATCTTAGAAGAAGAAGAGAAGACAACAGAGATACGCACACAGAGGAGAAGGCCATGTGGTGACGGAGGCGGACAGAAATTGGAGTGATGCAGCCACAGGGCAAGGAACGCCTGGAGCCACCAGCTGGAAGAGACAAGGAAGGCAAGAAAGGAGCTTGGAGCCTTCCATGGAGGCATAGCCCTAGAGATACCTTGATTTTAGATTTCTAGCCTCCAGAACTGTGAGAAAATAAATTTCTGTTTATTTTAAGCCACAAAGTTTGTGGTACTTTGTTATGGCTGCCCCAGGAAACTACTAGAGGCAATAATATGAGCACTCACTGGACAGCTTATTTTCAACAAAGAACCAAAAACACACAATGGAGAAAGCAAAGTCTCGTCAATGAATGGTGTTGGGACAACTGGACGGCCACATGCAAAAGAATGAAAGCAGACCATTATCTTGCACCATACACAAAAATTACATCAAATGGAAAAGACTTGAATGTAAGACCTGAAACCATAAAACTCCTAGAAGAAATATAGACAGCACACTCTTTAACATCAGTCTTAGCAGTATCTTTTTGAATACCATGTCTCCTCAGGCAAGGGAAACAAAAGAAAAAATAAACATATGGGACTATAACAAACTAAAAAGGCTCCGCACAGCAAAGGAAACCATCAACAAAAAAGACAGCCCACCAACTGGGAGAAAATCCTATATCTGATAAGGGGATAATATCCAAAATGTATAAAGAACTCACACAACTCAACAGCAACAAAAATGAACAACCTGATCAAAAAATGGGCAGAGGATGTGAACAGACATTTTTCCAAAGAAGATATACAGATGGTCCACAGGCACATGAAAAGATGTTCAGTATCACTAATTATTAGGGAAAAGCAAATCAAAACTATAGTGAGATATCACATCACACCCATCAGAATGGCTATAATTAACAAGACAAGAAATAACAAGTGTTGGAGAGGATGAGGAGAAAAAGGAACCCTCACACACTGCTGGTGGGAATGTAAATTGGTGCAGCCATGGAGATTTGTCAACATGGATGGCCCTTGAGGGTATTATGCTAAGTGAAATAAGGCAGAAGGAGAAAGACAATTACTGTATGACTTCACTCATATGTGGAAAATAAACAAACACACACATAGATAAGGAGAACAGATTGGTGGTTACCAGAGAGGAAGTGGGTGAGGGGAGAGCAAAAGAGGTAAAGGGGCACATATGTATGGTGACGGATGGAAACTAGACTTTTAGACTTTTAGTGGGGAACATGATGCAGTCTATAGAGAAGTCAAAACATAATGATGTACACCTGAAATTTATATGTTATAAACCAATGTGACCTCAATAGAATAAAAAAATTAAAATTTGCTAAGAGAGTAGATCTTAGTTGTGTTCTTAATCTCAAAAAAATAGATTTCATAATAAAAAAGTGGGAGGAAACTTTTGGAGCTGATAGATATGTTTCTGTCATATACTGTGGTGATGGTTTCATAGATGTATACTTATCTTCAAACTCATTGAGTTGTATATATAAATATGTACAGCTTATAAATGTCAATCATACATCAATAAAGTGGTTTTAAAAATAATATGAGCACTCAGCTTATAAAGGGTGACTATGAGGACTACATAAGATACTGCGTGGAGAACACTTAGCATAGCACCTTGCAGACAGTTGGCACTCAATAAATGTTAATGCACTCTTACTGTGATATTGCTGTTTCCCTGTTTCACATTTGTCAGACCAACCTCTCCATTTCAAGTCCTCTAAAGGCAAGTATTCTGGGTTCCCCTACAGTATCTGGGCACCGTGCTAAGTACCTAACTCCTACACAAAAAGATTTGCTGGATTAGGTATGGAGGGTCTCGAGGGAGGGAAGGGCTCTGGAGTCAGACCAACCTGGGCTAAGCGCTGGCTCAGTCACTTAGAAGCTAAGTGATCTTGGGCAAGTTAGTTCACACAATGCCATTATCTGCAACTTACAAATCATCCTGTCTAATTTGCAGGCTATTGTGAGGATTACAAATAACACATTAATAATCAGGAAACAGGAAAAGACCTTCTGAGCTCAGAAACCTAAAACAGGACTGACAGAGGTGACCCTTTCAAAATCAGAAATTGCTCATCACTAACAGAAATGCCACAAATGTAGTTTAGGAGCAAAACATGCCAGAGAAACATCTATAACATGCATGACATTTCTATGAAATTAACTGACAAAGTTAATATGAAGTACTGTATGGAATATTAAGAAAAGATGAACAACCCAATAGAAAAATGGACAAGATAAGAACAGATAATTCACAGATGATATATAGGGAGCCAATATGCATACGAAAATTATCAACCCACTATTGATCAAAGAAACTCAAATTGAATCAATTACGCCATGTCTTAAACAAATAGGAAAAGTCTAAAAAGTTAATTATAACACTCAATGTCAGTGGAAACGACATTGTCAGTGGAAATGACACTCAATGTCAGTGGAAAATACTAGGAAATGAGTACTTGCACAGTGTGTCTAGAGGGAGTGACTGCCAGCGGGTACAGGGTTTCTTTTTAGGGTGATGGAAATGTTCTGTAAAGAGATAGTGGTGATAGTAATACACCACTGTGTATACTGTGAGAGTAATACACCACACTAATGGTGGTGTGTGGTAACACAACATTGTGAATATCCTAAAAACCACGGAATTACAGACTTTAAAATAGTGAAGTTTATGTTATGTGAATTATATGTCATTAAAAAAAATTGCAAAAAGTCAGTTGGGGCAGATCGGGCTCAGGGGCCATAGTTTGCCCACCCCTCTTCCAGCCTAGAAAGAGTCTTGGTCCCTTCGGTTGCCCAAGGCCAGATACAGTGCCTGACACAGAGGGGACACTTGGGACATGATTGCTGAATGTCAGTGGGAAGGGCCAACCATTTAAATATCACTTGCTGGGAAAACAAGCACCTCCTGGCATAGCAGGGCTGAATTCTCAGCACGTCTGCTCTCCACGGCGGCACCTCTGAGGCTTATCCTGATAAACTGTGAGGAAAAGCTCACCATGGCCAACAAAACTCAACACACTCTGGTCCTGCCTACCTGCTGTGTTAATTTCCTGTTAATTTTCTTGTAACAAAAGTACCACAAACTGGGTGGCTTAAAACAACAGAAATTTATTCTCTCACAGTTCAGAAGGTCAGAAGTCTGAGATCAAGGTGTCAGCAGGCTCGATCGCTCTCGAGGCTCTGAGAGAGAAACCATCCCAGGCCTCTCTCTCAGCTTCTGGTGGTTGCCAACAATCACTGGCATTCCTTGGCTTATAGATGTACCACTCCAGTCTCTGCATCTGTCATCACATGGCATTACCCCTGTGTGTCTGTGTCCAAATTTCCCTCTTCTTATAAGAACACCAGTTATTGGAATAGGGCCCACCCTAATCCTCATCTTACCTTAATCCTCATCTTACCTTAATCAACATCTGCAAAGACCATATTCCAAATATGGTCACAGACACAGGTACTCAGGGTTCAGACTTGAACATACTTTTTGGGGGACACAATTCAACCACGACACCCATCCAGCCTATCAGTACCTCACATATGGCACTCTGGCTACACTGGCCTCTCTCAGTTCCTCAGAGGCCACGTATATTTCCACCTCAGGGCCTTTGCATTTGCTGTCCCCTCTGCTTGGAATACTCAACCACAGATCTTCACCTGGCCAGCTCTTTCCCATCCTTTAGGTCTCAGTTCAAAATGTTACTGCCACGAAGAGACCTTCCTGCCACCCTAGGAAGAGGGGCCCTCTTTCTTTAATATACTCTCTTTTACATACTTCGTTTTATTCTCCTCATAATTATCATCACTATCTGAACCTATATTATTTGTTTTGTATTTTTTGTCTTCTCCCACCTGCACTCCACCCACAAGAATTTATGTTCTGTGAAAGAGGAATGGTTGTAGTTTTAAAAATATGTCCAGAAAATTCTTTGATACTTCTCCCTTCAAAAAATGGAGCCTAGTCGGGGCTGGCCCCGTGGCTGAGTGGTTAAGTTCGTGCGCTGTGCTGCAGGCAGCCCAGTGTTTCGTTGGTTCAAATCCTGGGCGCGGACATGGCACTGCTCATCAAACCGCACTGAGGCGGCGTCCCACATGCCACAACTAGAAGGACCCACAACGAAGAATATACAACTATGTACTGGGGGGCTTTGGGGAGAAAAAGGAAAAAAATAAAATCTTTAAAAAAAAAAAAATGGAGCCTAGGGGCCGCCCCCATGGCCGAGTGGTTAAGTTCGTGTGCTCTGGTTCAGCGGCCCTGCGTTTCACCAGTTCGGATCCTGGGTGCAGACCCAGCACCGCTCATCGGGCCATACTGAGGCAGCATCCCACACAGCAGAGCCAGAAGGAACTACCACTAGAATATACAACTGTGTACTGGGGGGCTTTGGGGAGGATAAGAAGAAGGAAAAAAGAAAGATTGGCAACAGATGTTAGCTCAGGACAATCTTTAAAAAAAGAAAATGGGGGGCCAGCCCAGTGGAGCAGTGGTTAAGTGCGCACATTCTGCTTCGGCGGCCCAGGGTTCTCCAGTTCCGATCCGGGTGCGGACATGGCACCGCTTGGCAAGCCATGCTGTGGCAGGCGTCCCACGTATAAAGTGGAGGAAGATGGGCACGGATGTTAGCTCAGGGCCAGTCTTCCTCAGTGAAAAGAGGAGGATTGGCAGCAGTTAGCTCAGGGATAATCTTCCTCAAAAAAAAAAAAAGGAAAATGGAGCTTAATACTTCCTGTACCCTTTCAAAGTGGACCCAGACTTAGTGACTCACTTCTAATGAATAGTATGTGGTGGAAGGGATGTCATGTGACTTCTGAGGCTAGGTCATAAAAAGGATAGGATCTGCCTGGCTCACGCCCTCTTGCATCACTTGCTCTGGGGGCAGCCAGCTGCCATGTTGTGAGGACACTTAAGCAGCCGTGTGGAGAGGCCCACACGGTGAGGAAGCAACTTGCCAGCTGTATGATCCTTCGAAGTGGATCTTTCAGATGATTTCAGCCCTCCTCTTTCAGCTGAGTCTCCAGGCATCATGGAGCTGAGAGACACACCATCCCCACAATGCCTGTCTGCGTTTCTGGCCCACAGAAATAGTGAGAGAATAAATGACTTGTTATTTTAAGCCATTAAGTTTGGTGGTAATTTGTTACATAACAGGAGGTAACTAATAAATGAACCTTGTCCATCTTGTTCACTGCTCCATCTCCAGCACCTAGAAACTGTGCCTGGCACAG
Source organism: Equus caballus (assembly GCF_041296265.1). Classification (NCBI taxonomy): domain Eukaryota; kingdom Metazoa; phylum Chordata; class Mammalia; order Perissodactyla; family Equidae; genus Equus; species Equus caballus. The sequence continues at coordinate 17,833,406 of NC_091691.1, read as the reverse complement.
AGCAGGTGCTCAGTGAGTATTTGACAAGTGAAAAACAGCTTGGACTAGGACCAAGAAGCTTGGTTAAGCATTTTTAAGTTTGAAAGGAAGGAAACAAAGCAAAAGAAAGGAAGAAATGGAAGGAATTCAGTTCATTCTGACACCCTGGGATTTCTTTCCCAGACCTTCTTTTAAATGGTCCTCCCAGAAGAAAGGAAGGTGGGTGGACCCCAACCCCAGGACAAGGCAAGCCAGACTCACTGATCTGTACCACACAGCTGGCTCCTGACTCTGGCCCCACTACGTGGCTCCCAACACACTTGAACTTCTTGCCATCCGACAGTTGGGACTGGTTCAGCATCTCCACTCCCAGTTTTGATGAGCCCACGACAACACCTCCTGGCTCTTCTGTCCACAGAAAGTCTGGGTCTGGGTATCCCCCGTCCCAGCGACAGGTGAGCTGCAGCTTGAACAATCCTGGTGACATCTCTGCCCAGCACTGAGGAGCTGATGGAGGGGGGTCTGCAAAACACCAGAGGACGTGGGCTTAATCACAGACTCAAGACAAGCCATTGGGCTGGCTCTCAAGCTTACAGAGCCAGGGTATCAGAGAAACATCCACCCCAGTTAGGGTACCTTGAAATAGCTCCCAGCACAAATGAGTGCCTGACAATAGTCAGGTTCTCTCTGTTGGGTGTTAAATCTCCAAGGGGGACATGGGCCTCATTTATCGTTGCATTTCTTGCTAGCCACATGTGGCTATTTAAATTTAAATTAAATTACAAATTTAGTTCTTCTATCACACTACCCACATTTTAAGAGCTCAGTAATCACACATGGTGGGTGGCTACTGTATCAGATCACACAGAATAGAACATTTCCATCATCATGGAAAGTTCTACTGGACAGTGCTGATCCCTAGAGGGAGTTACAGGTGGGAGGGGGACAGATTCACCCCCACCCCCAACATATACTTCCTTTTTATTATGTGCATGTATTATTAAAACACACATAAAAACTTAATAAGTTACAAACCTGTAAATCCAATACATGTATTAATAACTATAAAAATTCATATATATTATAAATGTATATACTATGTATATATTATGTATGTAATCAAATATTTTTATATATTTTATATAATATCCATAAATAGAAATAAATTTGGATCTTACGTGGATGAATAGATATGTGGCATCTACAAGAAAAATTATTGGAAATATACCAAAATAATGGTTAGAGTACAAGTGATTCTTTTCTTCTTTATACAGTCATGCATTGCTTAACGACAAGGATACATTCTAAGAAATGTGTTGTTAGGCGATTTCATCATTGTGTGAACACGTAGAGTGTACTTACACAAACCTAGATGGCACAGCCTACCACACACCTAGGTTCTATGGTACTAATCTTATGGGACCACCCTTGTATATGCAGTCTGTCTTTAACTGAAACGTCATTATGCGGCATGTGACTGTATTCATTTATATTTCCAACAGCAAGCACATTTGACTTTATATACAATAAATGTCATTTATGACAGAGAACATAGAGACACATAAAAGTTCTGAATAACATGAATTAAATAATGTGTCATTATCCTGCCCACTAATTTGTTGTTCTGATGTTCCCTTTGGTTAGCATCGATTATGAGTATACTCAGCGTGTCTACAGTTATTTTCGTTTGGGAAATTTGTGTCTAAATGCATTTGGTTATTTCCTCACCCCAAAAATAAAGATTCATGCTGGTTCCTAACAGTGCTAGAGGGCCCAGGCTTCAGGAATAGAGTGCATGAGGATAGATGAATGAATAAACAAATTGTGGTCTATCCATATAACAGAATATTATTCAACCATAAAAAGAAAGGCAGTACTGACACATGCTACAACATGGATGAATCTCAAAAACTTGATGCTAAGAGAAAGAAGCCAGTCACAAAAGGCCACATAGTGTCTGATTCCGTTTATATGGAATGTCCAGAGCAGGCGCATGCGTGGAGCTAGAACAGACTGGCGGGTGCCAGGGGCTGAGGGGGAAGAGGGGATGGAGGGACTGCTTAATGGATACGGGATTCCATTCGGGGTGATGAAGATGTTCTGGAACTAGATAGAGGTGATGGCTGCACAACATTGTGAATGTACTAAATGCCACTGAGTTGTACATTTTAAAATGGTTAATGTTATGGACTTTCATCTCAATTAAAAAAAAAAAGCATTAAGCTAGGCATTAATTCCCTCTCTGGCTCACAGGGACTCTTCTGTACCCCTACTTAGCAGCAAGCTTCTAGAAGAGGTGACTCCCTCTCTGACATGCAGCCCCTGGGTGTGTCCGTGTATGCTGAAGCATGGTAGGACTCATGCAGCGGGCACACCTTTGTCGACAAAAGGAAGAGGCACAAACATGCAGTTCACAAAGGGTCAAGGAGAGGAAGTGGGGGCGGGGAGTGCTGCTTACGCACAGTAGACAAGGAGCTCAGTGGTCACCTTTCGATGCCTCCCACTGAGCATGTTCATGGCCGAACAGGTGTAGTTCCCTTGGAGGTTTCTCGACATCAGCAGCAGAGTGAAACAGCTGACCGTCAGGTTGTTTCCAAAGGGCTCGTTCCTGGAATGCGGGGCCTGGAACCACCACTCCACCATAGGCGAAGGCCGGGAGTTGCTCCTGCAGCTGAAATCCACCTGGGAGCCCTGGGCTGCATAGAGGGTGCCGTTGGGGAGCGAGCCGGTGGTGGAAATGTTGACTTCAAGCTGATAGGGGCCGCCTGAGAAGAACAGGGGGGATGGGGAAGACTTGAGAGTTCATTTGAGCTCCAGCAGACACAAATGATCAGGAAGCAGCCAATGAGGACAATATGGAATACTTACTATGTGACAAATGCTATGCTAAGTGCCCTTACGGCAAGTACCCTTATTTAATCCTGAGTGATTACGTGAGACTTATGGGGGCTATCAATCCTTATAGAAAAGGGAATATGCGAATTGCTCCTCTTCAAAAACACTGGTGAATGGAAAGGCTATCTGTGCACTAAAGAGCTGACACTGCAGGCCTGAGTCTGCTGTCCTTAGAAAGGCCTGCTTACAAGGTTGGCCTTGGCTGGCAGCTGAGAACTTAGGTTTCGGGAGAGTTCTCACCATTCCCAGAACTGATAAGAGGGGGACTCTCTGTGCCTATGCTGTTTGTACAAACAGCGTGGTTTATGCTGAACACCTGCTTTCCCTCTGAGAGTCTGGAATTTCGGTATGTGCTGGGCAGAGGATGCCTACGTGACTAGCCCCAGTAAAAACCCAGGGTGCTGAGTCTCTAAGGAGCTTCCCTGGTAGGCGGCATTTCACACGTGTGGCCACAACTTGTTGCTGGGGGAATTAATCGTGTCCCATGTGATGCCCCTGGGAAGGGACCCTTGGAAGCTGCCTCCTGGTTTTCCCTGGGCTTAACCCGTGTACCGTTTCTCTTGGCTGATTCTGCTTCGTATCCCTTCACTGTAATAATCATGTTACACACTGAGTTCTCTGAGTTCTCCTGGAGAAGCGCTAAAACTGGAGGTGGTCTTCGGGACACACAGCACAATTTCACACTGAAAGACCAGAAACATTGGTTCCAGTTCCAAGTCTGGACTCCACTTACTAGCTGTGTGACTTTGGACAAATTACTTAACCTCTCCTAGTCTCCATTTCCACATCTGTAAAATGGGGGTGATGCTAGAACCTACCATAGGGGATTGTGGTGACAATTAAAAGAGTTACTACAGTAGAGCACTCAGAACAGTGCCTGGCACGTTGAAAGCAGTTGATCAATGCTAGGTCTTATCTTGGTTTCCCCTCACATTTCTGAACTTCTTGTCCCCAGAAATGCCTTCCCACTGTTGGTACCCATGCACCGACATCCCCTTTGATGAAAAGAATAATTCTTAACACCTGTGTATACTAAAGTCATTTAGTGTGTCACCCCTCCCAAAGATGTCCTCTTTTAAAAAGAAGAAGTTAGGAGGGCACTGCATGGCCAAAGGAATAAATCTATGACTGTAGAATTTTGAACAGAAATAGGCCAGTGGGAAAAATTATTTGGGGAAGGAAAAGGCTTTCCCAGAACCCCACAAAATACAGCATCTACTTTATCTATGTCTGGAGTCACTGTATAACTACAGAAATTGTGGGTTTCTGAGGACAATATTCTTGACAATATGCTTGTCAAGTTGGGGCTGGCTCCTAATAGTTGCAGTGATTTGCTGCAATCATGTCACCTCCCAGAAGGGAGTGCAGAAAAAATTCTACTGTGGTTTGGGAGGTGCTCAAACGTCCCATTCACTGTTGCTGGCTAGCTGGTTAGGTATGTGGAGCAGCAGGTCCCAGGGCGTGCCCACAGCTGGCAGGCACCCAGCTAAGCGCAGCGTACCTCTGCAGTACTGAGAGCACACCCGGGCCAGCAAAGGTAGTGTGTTACACTGGACAGCCTGGGTCTTCCAGATTGTCGTCTGGAGGGCCACAGTGGCCTGGCATGGACAGTGTGGACTCCCAGAAACTGGCTCGGAGGGGCTTTTGGCCAGCGCAGTTCTCAGCAAGAAATGGGGTAGGAAACAGGGAATGGATGAGAAGGAAGCAGGTGGAAGAGTTAAAAAAAAAATGAGAGAACCTGAAAGGCCTCCTGAATTAGGTGTTCAAAGGTTACAGCTCAGCTATAAACCCCTTGGGTTGAGTCTGCTTACTTAATTAAAGCTGACACCATCTTCTTGATTCCCTGGGGTTCTTCCCCTACTCTGATTTACTACAAAGAAGGAGGCAGCCATTTTCTTCCCTCCCACCTCTCTCTCCGCCCCCTTGATATCCCTAGAGAAACCACCAGCCCTTTTTGCTTGCGGGGTGATGGTAGTAATCAGATAGACAAATGGGGGAGGAAACAAAAATAAAAGGGCAAATAAATAAAAATATAGAGTGGTTACAAAGGTTCAGCATCTTATCGAGGCCTTAGTCATTGTCAGTTTCAGTTCTCAACTCTTTCTTGGTTGGATGCCTGAGCCTAGTGGTTATGCGCTTGTACTCTGAATTCAGACAGAACTGGGTGTAAATCTTGTTGCCACTTAAAGACACAAAACCTTGGTCAAGTGCTCACCCCTCTCATTCGTACTTTCCTGTCCTTCCTTTCAAATGAAAAGAACAGTAATAATTCTATCACTGGGTTCCTGAAGGATCCAATGAGAAAATATAAGCAAAACACTAGCCTGGTGTTTGACATGTGGTCAACGTCCTATAAATCTTACCTGGTTTTGTTATCAGAGGTATATGCGCAGACTGATTCAGTGACAGGCTCTAGCAAATGATGATCCACTGTCTGTTTTTGCACAGCCCACAAGCTAATAACGATGTTTATAGATGAACATTTGCAGTGGATTTGATGAGAGTGAACACTAACTTTGAACCCCAATTAAGTGAAATGTTATCCTCCCAAAAATAAATTCCATTCTTTTCACTACACTGTACTATAAAAACAGTAATTATTATATTTTGAATTTTGTCAAGAAAAAAATGTGGAAATATGTTTTCTCTCTTGTTTTATAAGTACTTATATAATATCCTCAATATTACCCATTGGCCCATGAAGTCTAAAATATCAACCATCTGGCCCTCTACAGAAAAAGTTTGATTCCCGTTCTAGAACAATCTACCACTATCTATCAGTAGGCATTTACTCTTTATACCAGTATTTTCTATTTGAAAATGACCTAAGAATATACTAGGCAGTCTCTACTAATCAGGGGACATACCTATAGTTCTACGGTGGGATGAGATCCTTGGGAAAACTTACAGAGACTGTTTTGATATCACTTTCAGAGACTGAACATAGAAACAACTGCGACAACCTCACTGCCTCCTGAGCTCCCTGATGACTGCCGATCCCATCCCAAAAGCCAGAACCCAAAGGTCTTCAGCCTCTTATAAACACCTATCTCTGCTTCAGATGAGCTTGGCAAGACTCAAATGAATCAATCCATGGGCAAGGATTATCCATCTTCTGATGGAAGCCAACAGTCTCTCTTCTTATGTTTATGTTCTTCTTATGCTTATGTTGTGACAAGGCACAGTGTCACCACTGCCAACAAAGAACAAGTGCAAATCCGATGGGCCCAATTAGTCAGGGAATGTGGGACTTTCCTGAAACTCTTTCCTGGAAGTCTGGAATGGCGGCCACATCACTGGCCAGACAGGAGCACTCCCCATCCCCCAAGCCCCAACTGAACCCAAAAGGGTTCCTGGAGGTTCATACAAACCAGCTTCCTCATTACCCAGGTGCCAACCAGCTCCAATGCTCCCTCGACCCTTGTTTGGCCTGAGATAATAGACACAGGGAGAGTCTGGCCCCGTGTTCCATGAACTCTGACTGCAGTCTTTCACGGACTAATCTTTAGCGTGATCACTCAGCTCCCCAATGCATAAGGGCACAAAGAAGCTCAAAGAAGCACAAAGTCTACTGGAATGTCTTAAGGTCTATGCTACCTTCTCCGTCCCTCCAGCCTTTCTGCAGATAAACACACAGCAGTTCTAACCTCATATTCACCCCAATCTGGAGGCAGGAGAGGGTAAGTCAATAAAATAAATGCCACAGCAGCCCTGAACGGCTCTATGCTAAGGGGTTTCTGTACTCTCTGGAGCAGCAGCCCCAATCCTGATGGTAAGTCTCTTCAACCGCACCATTAAATTAACAAGTAACGGCGCAGACTCTGTCGTCCTGAGATGAATAACAAAAATCACGTTGCGGTGCCCATTCCAGGTAGGTTGAATCACCCCAGGCCTATAGAAAACCTGATTCCCTGGAAGGCAGAGGCACCAAAGGCCCACCGATCAATAAGCAGAGATCCAAGTGGTAAGGAGGGGAAGCTACCGGCCTTCATACAGCCCGCTTCGTGTTTCTACAGCATCTCTGGCCATTCCTACATTCAGTGTCACTCACAAATAACAACTTGTCACATATTGGAATTTTTTTCTAGCTTCCAAGGGCATGTTAGAATGTTTGCAAACTTTTCTCCTTAAGAGACTAAGTTATCAACCACGTCAGTGAAAAGATAGAAGCAAAATCTAGGCACACAGAGTCCCTGACCAACAGCAACTCCTGTTCAAAAGGCCCAGACGCTAACCAATTGCTGGGAATTTGAGATGCATTTTTCCCAGAGGAATCTGCCACCTGCTTAACCAGTTGATCGAGGTACATGGGCCAAAGGCATACAGTGTGCCTAGCTCTGTGCTGAGAGCTGGCATGTTCATTTCATGAATGTGAGCAGTAAATCTGTGCCGAGTTTCCACCATTACCCCTGATTTCACAGATGACAAAACTAAAGTGAGAGGAGTGCAGGTGACTTCCCCCAAGGTCACAAGGACAACAGCCTGCAGGACTGGATTTGGATCCAGGCAGCTGGACCTCAGAGTGTACGCCCTCAGCCACTCAGCAATACCACCGCCCTCCAAGAAATAGTGATTGGATCAAGCCTAATCCATATTCTCAAATCTTCTATGCTGAAAACTATATGACATTATTGAAAGAAATTGGAGGAGACACAAAGAAAGGGAAAGCTATTCCGTGCTCAGGGATTAGAAGAATAAATATAGTTAAAATGTCCATACTACCCAAAGCAATCTATAGATTCAATGCAATCCCAGTCAGAATCCCAATGACATTCTTCACAGAAATAGAACAAAGAATCCTAAAATTTATATGGAATAACAAAAGACCCTAGATAGCCAAAGCAATCCTGAGAAAAAACAATAAGCTGGAGGTATCACATGCCCTGAATTCAAAATATACTATAAAGCCATCATAACTAAATCTTCTATGCAGAAATGAGGGCCAAGTTCCAATCTGAGATGCCAAGGCCTCCCCTTTGCCTGCTGTCGCAAGAGCAAGAAGGGGTTCTCTGATGCCCGGAGGGGTCTGGTGTTTGCCTGGGGTTCTCCTGGATGGGAACAAGGCCTGAGATTCTAGAGGGCTCTGGTGTATGTGAAACCAGAGGATGTCTGTGCTATGGACTGAATGTCTGTATCCCCCACAAATTCATATGCTGAAGCCTGTCCCCAGTGTGACGGTGTTAGGAGGTGCGTGTTCGGGAGGTGATTAGGTCATGAGCATAGAGTCCTCCTGAATGGGATTAGTGCCCTTATAAGGAGAGACCCCAGAAAGCTTGCTTCCTCTCTCTGCCCTCCACCATGTGAGGGCACAATGAGAAGACATTTATGTGCAAACCAGGAAGGGGCTTTGCCAGACACTGGATCTGCCGGCACCTAATCTTGGACTTCCAGCCTCCAGAACCATGAGAAATAAATGTTTGTTGTTTAAGCCACCCAGCCTATGTTATTTTTGGTATAGCAACCCGAACTAAGATAGTCTGTGTCCTGTTTTTATCAACAAGCCCGACACTAGTCAGGGACATCCTATGTTTCCAAATAAAGAAGTTTCTGTAATACGAATTGTACCACTGTAACTCAGGGAGCCCAAAGCGCCATTTCAGTTTAGTGATATTTTTTAAGATGTAAGTTCATTTTCATCATAAGAAGGGCTTGCATTTATCTCCCTACAGGGCAATAATGAAACTAATCAATCCTCCAATAAACTTAGGCAATGATTAATAAATCAGTGTCAGATAGAGTCATCATAAACTGGAGAGAGCGATGATAAAAAAACCAAAATGCTGTATTGCCACTGTACCCTCTGTGGTCAAAAGAGAAGATATTTATTGATGAGAGACCGACATGAAGGAATTATTAATTACTGTTTGGCCCCCGGAGGAAGGGAGGCCTGCCAGCACTCGCCCATAGGCTCACAGTGGGAACTGAAAAGATCTGGGCCAAAATGGGTGGCATTTTTCGTTCCACCCACATTCATTCCTGGCCATTCAGCAATTCAGCTGTGGCATCTCCAGACACAAAAACACTGCGCTCACAAATTCCATAAGCCTTGAGAGTTGGCGGAAACCTTAGAGACCATCCAAACATCTAGAAGCATTCTGGAAACCTCTCTTTCCTTCCTTCTCCACTTCTAATCCACCAGCGAGTCTCACTGGTCTACCTCCAAAATATTTTCTGAACCTGTTCATTTTCACCAGGGCCACTGCTGCCACCCTGGCTTTGGCTACCAACATTTCGTACCTCCAGTTGGCGTTCCTGTGTTTATTTTATCAGTCCTTCTCAAGACCACACACATACATTCTCCATGTGTAATTCAAATAATCCACACACCTGCTTAAAGCTCCAAGAGTTTCCCCTGTACCCAGAATAAAATCCCAATTCCTTACTAGGTGTATTCGTTCCTGGGGCTGCCTTAATAAGGTACCAACAACTAGATGGCTTCAAACAACAGCAATTGATTCCCTCACGTTCTAGAGGCCGGAGACCGAGGTTTCAGAAGAGCCACACTCCCTCCAAAGGCTCTAGGGGAGAGTCCTTCCTTGCCTCTTCCCTCATGTCTGGTGTTGGCCATCAGTCCTTGGCATGCCTTGGCTTACAGCTACATCACTCCAGTCTCTGCCTCTGTCGTTATATGATGTTCTCCCCGTGTGTCTCTGTATTCACATGCATTTTCCTCCTCTTATGAGAATGCCAGTCAATTTTGGTCCAGCCTAATGACCTCATCTTAATTTCATTACATCTGCAAAGACCCCATTTCCAAATAAGGTCACATTTACAGGTACCAGGAGTTAGGACTTCACTATATCTTTTTGGGGGGCATAGTTCAACACAACATGAGGCCTCCCCGGCCCCCACAGTGTGGCCCTGCCTCCCCCGTCTCACACATCCTACCCTCTCACACACTGGGCTCGCACCACACCAACCTTCTCCCCGTCTGCACGTGCACCATGCTCTACCCATCTGGCACTGGTCGTAGGTCCTACTGGATCGCTCTCTGTCTCCTCTTTGCACAACTGGCTCCTTACTTATCAATTAGCTTTGATGTCACACCCTCCAAAAGCTCCTCTCTGATCCCCCAATTTAGTGTTTCAGAGAATCACATCACCCCATCTCAATTCTCTGCATAGCCTTGCACTCTGATATTGCCTGATGCTTTCGTTCACTGGTTTACGGTCCGTCTTCTCCCTCTAGGATGTCAGCTCCACGCATGCAGGGATCTTGTCCATCCTGTTCACGCCTGTGGTCCAATACCTGGAACAGTGCTTGGCATCAAGCTCTCAATAAATATATGTGGAATAAAGGAATGAGTAAATTCTTATTTTACAGACGAGGAAACTAGGGAGCAGTAAAATGATCATATGAGCATTTCTACTAAACTACACAACCTGGATATAGAATGTGCATGTCCCTCTAAACCTGTGACCAGCAAACTTTTTCTGTAAAGGGCCAGAGAATAAATATTTTAGGCTTTGCAGGCCATACAATCTGTGTTACGGCCACTCAACTCTGCCAAGGGCAGTCAGAGATAATATGTAAATGGATGAGTGTGGCTGTGTTCCAAGAAAACCTTCTTTATGGACACTGAAATTTGAATTCCATATATTTTCACATCACAAATCTTATGCTTCTTTTGATTTATTTTCAACTGTTTAAAAAGGTAAAAAAATATTTGTAGCTTACAGGCCATACAAAAATAGGCAGCAGGCTGGATGTGGCACACAGGCTGTAGTCTGCCAACCCCTGTTCTAAATTCACACATGTCTATTGACAGACATGAGAGACTGTTTTTGGAAAGCACAGTAGTAACAGTAGCTCATGCCAAGCCCTGTACTGAGCACTGTAGCATAAGGGCACGTACGGGATCAGGCATGCAGTATTTTGTCCCCAGTTAACAAATAAGAAAAATCGAAGCTCCGAGATATTAAGCTACTTACTCAAGATAATAGAGAATTAAGCAACAGCCTTAGGAGTGGAACTCAGGCAGGCTGACTCGATTACTTTATACTCTGACTTTGCTGCATAATAAAATGATATTAATGGTAAGGATAATATTAACAACAAGTCGAAAGTAATCACTAACCAATATTCCAGGAACTGTTTACGGCACTTTATAAACTGGTATCCGTCACAGCAATTCTGTGAGGCAGGACTTCTTTTCATCCCCATTTTACAGATGAGGAAATACTGGTGCGAGAGGTCACCCAGCACACAGGAGGCAGAGCCCGGAATGAAGCTCAGGCCATCGACTCCCAAGCCCTCCTCCTGTCCAAGGCTGTGAGCACCTCACCAGCCAGCCCCAGTCTGCTCCCATCCCACTTACTGGCCACCTGCAGCCACACTTGGAACCACTGAGTCTCGTTCAGGACCTCCCGGCAGGTGTAGTTCCCCTCATCCTGCAGGCTCAGCGCCTCAATGTGCAGGGAGCTGGCATTCGCCAGGGAGAAGCGCGGCTCGGCTGGTGGGAGGCTGGAATTCGAGGACAGGAGGAAGACGGGCTCTGAGTCATTGCGGTACCAGGTCACTAGGCCCCTCGGTCCCGAGATGTCGCCACAGGGCAGAGTAATGTTCTCATGCACTTCTCCGATGACAGCAGCCTCCAACCCTGTACAAGGAAAGGTCAGGCTGTGACTACCTTTACTGATCTCTGAAGGATCTCCTTTTTGCAGCCCCTCTATTAGAATTTAAAAAAAAAAAAAAAACAGGAGGAAGATCCAAGATGAGCAGACTTCTTTGTCTCTCCCCCTTCGAATCTACAACTAATTGGACATTCATCGCTTGACAAAGGATATCTATATAGCATCTCAGGACATTAGAGAGACCCACACTGCTATGCATCACAAGGCGGACAGACTTCCCTCTGGGAGGAGGTGGAGATAGGTGAAAACTCTCTGACCCCGACCCCTGAACAGCCTAGAGCCTGCGGGCAGCTTTCTTCCAGTGGACGCCCCCAGAACATTGCCGCACACCAAGGACAGGAGGGAGTGCACACCAGAGGAGCGACAGTGGAAACAGGTGAACAGAGCCCTACCTAAGCCCCCTGCAATTACACCTGAGCCCAGAGGGAAGCTCCAGAGTTACACACCGGAGGCAGTGGGGAAAACCCCTACCTGCCGTTAGTGGAGAGGTCCCACCCAGCATCCACAACGCCTGGAGGATCCCGGAGAGAATCCCAAGCAGCGCGCCGGCCTGCCAGCTGCCGCCGCCGGCTCCTCTGACCGGGCTTCCGCCCGGGAGGGAATCAGGACTACCGGAGATCTCCTGGGAGAGGTCCGGGCCTGGGTGGAGCTCCAGCGGCTGGCTACGCGGCCCGGGGGAGAAACTCTAGAGTTCAGTCCCAGCAGCAGGCAGAGTCTTTCCCTGCCATTATCGGAGAGGCCCCGCCCAGCATCCACAACGCCTTGGGGCTCCCGGAGAGAATCCCAAACGGCCCGCCGGCCGGCCAGCTGCCGCCGCCGGCTCCACTGACCAGGCTTTCGCCCAGGAGGGGCTCGGGACTACCGGAGATCTCCTGGGAGAGGACCAGGGCTGGGTGGAGCTCCAGCGGCCAGCTACTTGGCCTGGGGGAGAAACTCTGAAGTCCCGTCCGGGCAGCAGGCAGGGTCTTTACCGGCCATTATCGGAGAGGCCTCACCCAGCATCCACAACGCCGGGAGGGTCCCAAAGAGGAGAATCCCAGGCAGGGCGGCAGCCGACCAGCTGCCACTGAACTCAAGGTATCCAGCTATCCCCTAGACAGGGCAATGGGCTCCCCGAGATCCTATGGGAGAGGACTGGGGCTGGGTGGAGTTCCAGCGACCCGGCTCTGTGGCCCAGGGGAAAACTCTACAGTCTCACAGAAGCCTCAGTGATAGCCTCTGCACAGCACTAGTAGAGAGCACCCATCTGGCAACCACAAGGCTGGAAGACCCTGGGACAAAAGTAGCATAGCTAGGCGAGCTAACCACAGACTGTAGAAAATTCCCATAGCTCTGCTGTGGCCCATAGTGGACAAGCGAGATTTTGTGGGCACCGACAGTGACAGAGCTGCAAATATAAGTGATCCTGCCCCTGGCCACTGGGAAAGCCCATAACACTGCTGCAGAACCTAAGGAGGGAGCACGTCTAGGTGGTCTGCAACAGTAGGCACCAGCAGTCTGAAGCCCCCCTGTGACGGCCTCCACAGCTGAAGAGGGAACCCACAGGATCACTGTGACTGTGAGGAGGGGCCCAGGCCCAGTTAGCAACAGCTGATAGGGTTCCTGGTTGGAGCAATATAAACAGCTGTCCCCCCACCACACCAGTAGAAACAAGTGGAAGCAGTAACTAAACTCTATCTCTATGCGGAGGCACAAATCTAGCAATATGAAAAAATATATTAAATCTCCAGAACAGAAGGAAAATGACAAACACACAGAAAACAATCCCAAAGACAATGAAATATACAACCTAAATGATGATGACTTCAAAACAGCCATCATTAAAAAACTCAGTGAGTTAAAAGAGAATTCAGATAGACTACTCAACGAGTTCAGGAGCTATGTCACAAAAGAGTTCGATACTATAAAGAAGAACCAAACAGAAATACTGGAAATGAAGAACACAATAGAGGAGATTAAGAAAAATCTAGACGCGCTGAACAGCAGGGCCGATAATATGGAGGAAAGAATTAGCAATTTGGAAGAGAGGAATATGGAAATGCTGCAGGCAGAGGAGGAGAGAGAGCTAAGACTAAAAAGAAATGAAGAAACTCTCCGAGAATTATCTGATGCAATTAGGAGATGCAACCTAAGGATTATAGGTATACCAGAGGGAGAAGACAAGGAGAAAGGGACAGAAAGCCTATTCAAAGAAATAATGGCTGAGAACTTCCCAAACCTGGGGAGAGAGATGGAACTTCATGTGACAGAAGCCAATAGATCTCCAAACTTTGTCAATGCAAGTAGACCAACCCCAAGACATATAGTAGTGAAGCTAGCAAAAGTCAACGACAAGGAGAGAATACTAAGGGCAGCCAGGCAGAAGAAATTTACCTACAAAGGAACCCCCATCAGGCTTTCAGCAGATTTCTCAGCAGAAACTTTACAGGCTAGAAGAGAGTGGAGTGATATATTCAAAAATCTGAAGGACAAAAACCTGCAGCCAAGAATTCTCCACCCAGAGAAAATATCCTTCAAATACGATGGAGAAATAAAAACTTCCCCAGATAAACAAAAATTAAGGGAGTTCATTGCCACCAAACCTCCTCTTCAAGAAATGCTCAGGAAAACCCTCATTCCTGAAAAATCAAAAGAAGGAAAAGGACTACAAAACCAAGAGCAAAGGAGATAAGTAGAAGGACAACAACAGAGAGTAGCAGCTCTCCATCAGAACAGACTAAACCATGGGACGAGACACAAAGGAAATTCAAGAGAACCGGAAAACAAGACGTAAAATGGCAGCAGTAGGCCCCCACATTTCAATAATCACTCTAAATGTAAATGGATTGAACTCTCCAATCAAAAGACACAGAGTGGCAGGATGGATCAAAGAACAAGACCCAACAATATGCTGCCTCCAGGAAACACACCTCAGCCCCAAAGACAAACACAGACTCAGAGTGAAGGGATGGAAGACAATACTCCAAGCTAATAATGAACAAAAGAAAGCAGGTGTCGCTATATTAATATCAGACAAAGTAGACTTCAAAGCAAAACAGGTAAAGAAAGACAAAGAGGGACTGTATATAATGATAAAAGGGACTCTCCACCAAGAAGACATAACACTTGTAAATATATACGCACCCAACAGAGGAGCACCAAAATTTGTAAAGCAACTCTTAACAGAACTAAAAGAAGACATCAACAACAATACTATAATAGTAGGGGACCTCAACACCCCATTAACACCAATGGATAGAACATCCAGACAGAAAATCAACAAGGAAATTATAGAATTAAATGAAAAATTAGACCAGATGGACTTAATAGATATATATAGAACACTTCATCCAAAAACAGCAGGCTACACATTCTTCTCAAGTGTGCATGGAACATTCTCAAGAATAGACCATATTTTGGGAAACAAAGCAAGCATCAATAAATACAAGAGAGTTGAAATAATATCAAGCATTTTTTCTGATCACAATGCTATGAAACTAGAAATCAACTACAAGAATAAAGCAGAGAAACGTGCAAAAATGTGGAGACTAAACAACACGCTACTGAACAAACAATGGATTATTGAAGAAATTAAAGAAGAAATCAAATATTATCTGGAGACAAATGAAAATGAGAACACGTCATACCAAATCATTTGGGATGCAGCAAAAGCAGTCCTAAGAGGGAACTTCATCGCAATACAGGGTCACCTCACAAAACAAGAAAAAGCTCACATAAGCAACCTCAAACGACATCTAACAGAACTAGAAAAAGAAGAACAAACAAAGCCCAGAGTCAGTAGAAGGAGGGAAATAATAAAAATAAGAGCAGAAATAAACGATATTGAAACTAAAAAGACAGTAGAAAGGATCAATGAAACAAAGAGTTGGTTCTTCGAAAAAATTAACAAAATCGACAAACCCTTGGCCAGACTCACCAAGAAAAGAAGAGAGAAATCTCAAGTAAATAAAATTAGGAATGAGAGAGGAGAAATCACAACAGATACCAAAGAAATACAAGGGATCATAAGAGAATACTATGAAAAACTATAGGTCAACAAATTGAACAACCTAGAAGAAATGGACAAATTCCTGGACTCTTACAACCTCCCCAAACTGAATCAGGAAGAAATGGAGAATCTGAATAGGCCAATCACAAGTAAAGAAATAGAAACAGTAATCACAAACCTCCCCAAAAATAAGAGTCCAGGACCAGATGGCTTCTCTGGAGAATTCTACCAAACATTCAAAGATTTAATACCTATCCTTCTCAAACTATTCCAGAAAATTGAGGAAGATGGAGTACTCCCCAACACATTCTATGAAGCCAACATCACTCTGATCCCCAAACCGGACAAGGACAACACAAAGAAGGAGAACTACAGGCTGATATCACTGATGAACACAGATGCAAAAATCCTCAACAAAATTCTGGCAAACTGAATACAGCAATACATCAAAAAGATTATACACCATGATCAAGTGGGATTTATACCAGGGACACAGGGATGGTTCAACATCCGCATGTCAATCAACGTGATACACTACATTAACAAAATGAGAAACAAAAACCACATGATCATCTCAATAGATGCAGAGAAAGCATTTGACAAGATCCAACACCCACTTATGATAAAAACCCTCAATAAAATGGGTATAGAAGGAAAGTACCTCAACATAATAAAGGCCATATATGACAAACCCACAGCCAATATCATACTCAACGGACAAAAACTGAAAGCCATCCCTCTGAGGACAGGAACAAGACAAGGGTGCCCACTTTCACCAATTCTGTTCAACATAGTGCTGGAGGTGTTGGCCAGAGCAATTAGGCAGGAAACAGAAATAAAAGGAATCCAAACAGGCAATGAAGAAGTAAAACTCTCGCGTTTGCAGACGACATGATCTTATATATAGAAAACCCCAAAGAATCCATAGGAAAACTATTAGAAACAATCAACAGCTACAGCAAAGTTGCAGGGTATAAAATCAACATACATAAATCAGTAGCATTTCTATACACTAAAAATGAACCAACAGAAAAAGAACTCAAGAACTCAATCCCATTCACAATCGCAACGAAAAGAATAAAATACCTAGGGATAAATTTAACCAAGGAAGTGAAAGATTTATACAATGAAAACTACAAGACTTTCCTGAAAGAAATTGATGACGACATAAAGAGATGGAAAGACATTCCATGCACATGGACTGGAAGAATAAACATAGTTAAAATGTCCATACTACCTAAAGCAATCTACAGATTCAACGCTATCCCAATCAGAATCCCAAGAACATTCTTTACAGAAATTGAACAAAGAATCCTAAAATTCATATGGGGCAGCAAAAGACCGCGAATTGCTAAATCCATCCTGAGTAAGAAAAACAAAGCCGGAGGCATCACAATCCCCGATTTCAAAACATACTACAAAGCTACAGTAATCAAAACAGCATGGTACTGGTACAAAAACAGGTGCACAGATCAATGGAACAGAATTGAAAGCCCAGAGATAAAACCACACATCTATGGACAGCTAATCTTCGACAAAGGAGCTGAGGGCCTACAATGGAGAAAAGAAAGTCTCTTCAACAAATGGTGCTGGGATAACTGGACAGCCACATGTAAAAGAATGAAAATCGACCATTCTTTTTCACCATTCACAAAAATAAACTCAAAATGGATCAAAGACTTAAAAATTAGGCCTGAAACAATAAGTCTTCTAGAAGAGAATATAGGCAGTACACTCTTTGACATCAGTTTCAAAAGAATCTTTTTGGACACTATAACTCCTCAGATGAGGGAAACAATAGAAAGAATAAACAAATGGGACTTCATCAGACTAAAGAGTTTCTTCAAAGCAAGGGAAAACAGGATTGAACCAAAAAAACAGCCCACTAATTGGGAAAAAATATTTACAAGCTACTTATCCGACAAAGGATTAATAACCATAATATACAGAGAACTCACACAGCTTAACAACAAAAAAACAAACAACCTGATCAAAAAATGGGCAGAGGACATGAACAGACATTTCTCCAAAGAAGATATAAGTATGGCCAATAAAAACATGAAAAGATGTTCATCATCATTAATCATCAGGGAAATGCAAATCAAAACTACACTGATATATCACCTTACACCCGTCAGATTGGCAAAAATATCCAAAACCAAAAGTGACAAATGTTGGGGAGGTTGTGGAGAAAAAGGAACCCTCATACACTGTTGGTGGGAATGCAAACTAGTGCAACCACTATGGAAAACAGTATGGAGATTTCTCAAAAAGTTAAAAATAGAAATACCCTATGACCCAGCCATCCCATTACTGGGCATCTATCCAAAGAACCTGAAATCAGCAATCCCAAGAGTCCCATGCACCCCTATGTTCATCGCAGCATTATTTACATAGCCAAGATGTGGAACCAACCTAAATGCCCAGAAACTGACGACTGGATAAAGAAGATATGGTATATATACACAATGGAATACTACTCAGCCATAAAAAAGGACTAAATTGTTCCATTCGCATCAACATGGATGGACCTTGAGGGTATTATGTTAAGCGAAATAAGCCAGACAAAGACGAACTCTGTATGACCCCACTTATAGGTGGAAGTTAACATATAGACATGGAGAACCGATCAGTGGTTACCAGGGAAAAGGGAGGGTGGGGGGAGGGCACAAAGGGTGAAGTGGTGTACCCACAACATTACTAACAATAATGTATAACTGAAATCTCACAAGGTTGTAATCTATCATAATCTTAATAAAAAAAAAAAAAACTGCACACACACACACAAAAAAAACAACAGGTGTCTGCTTTTCAGATGGAGAGCCTCCACCCTGTGGGGAATATTGGCCAGTATTGATGACGTTGAACTTGTGGTAAACCACAATAACAAACACCCAACATGGCCCCAACATGGCCCCCCAGCCCGACTCTCCATGCCCTTCACCATGTCACTCTGCAGTGCCCTCCCACCCTGCCCCTGGGCTCGGCCATGTGGCTTGCTTTAGCCAATGGGATGTTAGCAAATGTGATGCAAGCAGAGGCTTCAAAAGCACTTGTGTAATTGGGCGTGCTCAATCTCACCTTCTGCCATCACCTTGAGAAGGACAGGCCCAGGTTAGATCCCAGGGGGAGGATGAAAACTACATGGTGCAGACCCTAGTTGTCTCAGTCATCCTAGCTGAAGCCATTCCAGGTCAGCCTTCAGCCACTTAGTCGATGCCCAGACATGTGAGCGAGCCCAGGCAAGGTCAGCAGAGCCAACTAGCCAACCACCCCAGGCCTGGAGCAGGAAGCTCTGATTGTCATTGTGTGATTGTTACATGGCATTATTGTGGAATACATAACTAATACAGAACACAAGTGCTTTTATTCGCCTAGAACTCCAGAAGGGTGGGAGGAAGAGGGCTTCAGCTTTTTCCCTCTTTCCTGCTGCTCTCTTTGGCTTCTTTTTCGGGTGATGAAAATATTCTGGAATTAATTAGTGGGAATGTTTGCACAATCTTGTGAATATACTAAAACCCTGACTTGTACACACTAAAAGGGTGAATTCTGGGGCCAGCCTGTTGGCATAGTGGTTAAGTTCGTGCACTCTACTTTGGCGACCTGGAGGTCACAGGTTTGGATCCTGGGTGCGGCCCTACACACTGCTCCTCAAGCCATGCTGTGGTGGTGTCCCACATAGAAAATAGAGGAGAGTGGCACAGATATTAGCTCAGTAACAATCTCCCTCATGGCACAGATATTAGCTCAGTAACAATCTCCCTCAAGCAAGAAGAGGAAGATTGCAACAGATGTTAGCTCAGGGCCAATCTTCCTCACCAAAAAATAAAATGGTGAATTTTATGGCCTGTAAATTATATCTCAATAAAGTTGTTATAAAAAAATAAACTGCAACCTGCCTCGGGACATCCTTCCCTTTTATAAAAGAAAGAGTTTAACAGTTGTTTGTATCTGGCCTTTTGCCTGGTTAGAAGAGGCTCCATTTAAAAGATCAGAAGCCAGCCTGCAGCCACAGGACTTTCCGACTCTCCCCATCTTGGCCACTTCATTCCCAAAAGCCAGGACAAGATGAAGAAAAGAATCTAAGTCACTGGCTGGAAGGCAGAGAATGTCATCAAATGCTACAGGTTCCAATAAGGCAAGAAGTGTTTCCCAGGCTCTTCTCCTCCTGGCTTTGCTCACTCCATTCTTTTAAACTACGGAAGCTGAAGGTGATCTTAGAGAGGATTTAGTCCTGAGATGTGACAGCCCTGTGGGCTGGGTTAAAGATGAGACAAGGTGAGTCCTGGCTCAGTGCAGAAGAATAGGTCATAGCTTAGTGATGTCTACCACGGACATAGAAATGGTAGTCTTGGACGTGTACTAGTTCTGTGCCTGATCGTCCTATACCCTTTCATTTTACAGTTGAGAAAACTGAGGTTCAGAAAGCCTGAATGATTTACTTAAGGTCTCATGCAAGTCATGGGGAGAGCTGGGATAGCTGTTCAGCTTTTCCATACTGCAGGTCACAGGCATTTACTTCAGTCTCCCACCCAGACAGGGTGAGAAATTAAAACGTAGTAATAGTTTGTGTTACTAAAAGTCATTCACATCGTGTCCAGAGGACCCCCTAGAGTCCCCCAACCTTAATTTCAGAATATGGACCAAAGGAGGTAGCAATATAAATGGCCATTTTCCAATGCTGCCCTCATATTATCATTTAGAGTTGGGATTGTACCAAAACGTTAATTTTTTCCTAGCAACTTCTCCCCAAGACTAACCCAGCATTTACAATCTGAGGTGACAGTGGAGGCATGAATGTTGTCTGGAGTTAAGAGACAAGAGAAAGACAATTTGCCCCCCAAGACAACTCCCAACTTGAAAAACAAACAACAGAATCACACCAAGCTAGGGAAGCCCCTGGGGCACTGGACACAGAGGTGAACCTGGCCTGGGCATCAGAATGACTGGGCTAGGCAGTAGGGGAAGCGGCCCTGGGTGGTGAGCTGCTGCCAGCGTCAAAGCTGGTTCATTCCAGTACGATGATTTCAACCCAGGGTTCTGATGTCCTGAGGCCCTTGATGTTCACAGTGCTGTGAACACTGCAGACAGCTGGGAGAAGAGAACAGACAATTGCCTCCAGCTTCCGGAGACCACTAATCGGAGACTGTGCGTCCTCTCCTCCTCCCCTCAGCACAGTGACCACTGTCAGGTGCCTGGAGGGGCCAGCAGGTAAGGTCCATGACTGAAGAGGACCAGGAGTAAGTACTGCAACAGGGAGAGGGAGAACAAATTTGGGGTCACATGCCTTAGGATAAAAGGGGGTGACCAATGCTCAGTTGCAGGGGAGAAAGCAGGCCCTGTGCTGCCAGATCTTCAGATTTTTCCAGACAAACTGAAAATTTAGACTATGGGAAATTTTACTGTTTTCAAATGATTGCTGAAAATAAAACAATAAAAACTTGCAAGAGCCTAACAATTAGGAACTTTTGGCACTTGCTGCTAGGAAGCTCAGAGCACTATTCCTCCAGGAACCCACCAAAAGAGATCAGCCGGGTGCCAGCGCTGGACAACACGGAAAGCAACACTCTGCAAGTATTCTGGTAACTACACTGCCTCCTGGCTCCATCTCCCTTCCCTCCCCTGGAGTCCCCTCACTGCTTGTCACAATGCCCTGCACACAGTAGACATGCATTCGCTGGAGAATTAAAATCGAAAATATTTTTTCAATTTTTTTACATTCTGTATATTATTGTAAGCAACTCTCTAGTCTTAATATTCCAAGGTAGAGTATAGATGAAGCAGTTAAGTCCTTTCGCTAATCATGTGAAGTGGAAGAGAGCATGCAAGTGTAAGGAGACGTTTTTTATAGGTCTGAAATTATTTCAAAATAAAAAGTTAAGGGGCTGGCCCTGTGGCCGAGTGGTTAAGTTTACGCGCTCCGCTGCAGGCGGCCCAGCGTTTCGTTGGTTCGAATCCTGGACAGGGACATGGCACTGCTCATCAGACCACGCTGAGGCGGCGTCCCACATGCCACAACTAGAAGGACCCACAACTAAGAACATACAACTATATACCACGGGGCTTTGGGGAGAAAAAGGAAAAAAATAAAATCTTAAAAAAAAAAAGTGAAGGAGGAAGGCACAGCTTTGAACGCGCTAGCCTGCACAAGTCGGCTTGCAGGGGTGTGTAGGGGAACCCACAGGTTGCAGGTGTAAGGCAAGTTCAACCTTGAGCAGAAGGAGGAGAGAAAAATAAAGGAGCCTCGACTTCGAGCACCGGCGCAGCAGGTCAAACCAGAACGCGAATTTACATCCGACGCTTTATAAAAACCCATTTTCCCCCTACACGTGCCTCTCCAGTTCTCCCATCTTCAGAATTCCCATCACCTCTCCGCAGGTCCTTGCAGCCTGGCCGGCCGCCCAGTCCAAGAGCGTGGGGATGGGATATCTTGCCCTCCATCAAGCGCCCGGGAAAATTCCCTCCTGCAAAGACAGCTGAGCTGCGAGCAGGAAACTCAAGACCCCGCCGGCGCGGCTTCGGGGCCGCGGGCACAACTGGATCCCGCGGAGCCGGAGGGAATTCGGTCCTTGGCTCTCCCCTCCCCACCGCTGCCGGGCAAAACGCAACTTTTCCGTCCAGATCGCGGCCGCTTACCTGCGGCGACCCAGCGGGCCAGCAGCGCCCCAAGGCAGACGAGGACCCGGGGCTGGATGCCCGCGGCCATCTCGCCCCAGATGCGCGCAGGGGCCCCTCAGGAAACAAGGCTCCGGCTGGGCTGGGTGTGCGTCCCCCGGTGCGAAGTGCTCCTCTCAGGTCCTCGGGACGGCAGAGTAGCTCCACTTTCCGCGGCCCCGGGGGAAGATGCTGGGGGTGAGCCCGATGTCCGGGGCTGGGAGCTGCGCTGGGCGGCCGGCGCGATCCTCTCTCCGAGCGCACGGCCCGGGGTGGGAGGGCGCACCCCGCCCCCTGCGACCGCCACCCTCTCCGGCTCGCGGAAAACAACAGGAGCGGGGCTCCCTCCCTCCTCCCATCCAGGCGGGAGCCCGACTTCCTCTACCTTGGCCGGGGGGAGGGCTTTATGCAGAGAGCGCGCTCCCGGGCGCGCCGAGCCGAGTCCGGCCCGACCGGGGGAGGAGCGCGGAGCTGGGCCCTCCCCGAGCCCACTCCGCCCGGGACGGCCGCCCGGAGTCGCGGGGACAGCTGGGCCCGGCAGAGCCCCGCAGCTGCCGCAGGCGGCCCACCCCCTCCACCCCCCTCACCCCTGGCCCGCCGGCTGCTCCCTCCCCGGCGCTCCGGCTGCAGCTCCCAGAGGAGCGTCGCGAGCCAGAGGGGCAGGCTGCCAAGCTGCAGATTTCGGGGTCCCCTCGGCGTCCCGGCTTAGCTCCTCTCGGGATCCTCATTTGTTTTCCTGCGCTCAGCACGGACGCCAGGCCGCCATCGCTGCCCTTTTTCACCCTTTGCAGAACGAAGGCAAGTCCAGGGCAGGAGAAAGACGATCCCGGAGACCTCCCAGCCAAGACCAGCCGCGAGACTCCTGCGCTGCAGTTAACCGGCTGAGAGCGCAGTCGGAGCGAGGGCCGGGGGTCGGCGGAACTGGGTTCTCAGGGGCTTGTTTTCCCTGCTTAGTACCCCAACCCCCATCCAGTCTGATTCCCAGAGCCACATTCCCGGGCTAAAATCCATGGCTGTCCGCCACACCCCCATCCCATCCTTCTGTCCCAGGGAAAACACGGTTATGACATCCTCAGGAAGAGCTGATCCATGAAACAGCTCTACCAGAAACTTCCTCTTAAAAAAGAATGCAATTAACACGGTAAAATATTAATTGTAGACTCTAGGAGGTGGATATATGTGTGTTCACATTCTTTCAACTTTTCTCTGTTTGAAAATGTCCCCATCACCTCATCATAAAATATTGGGCAAAACCAAAAATTGCTATTAAGAAAATGATTTCTTCTGTTGCCCAAAGGCCTCTGATTGAAATACTTGTTCGGTGATGAAATCCCCTTGAAACCAGTAAAAAGAAAAGCGTGTTTCGCCTGATGAACTGAGCCATGAAGCTGCACAGATCTTCCTTTTTTGCCTCTTTTGCTCAATGATTTTAACTCTTCCTCTGTCTCCTGACAGTTTTCCTCTTTTCCCTGCCTCTTGTTTTGTGTTTCATGTTTTGCCTTGTGATGGAAAATCTCTGCTAGGCCGACCTCTTCCTGTATACCCAGTGCCTGGGACCTTGTTACCACCCAGTATATATTTGTTACATAAACAAAAGAAAGTTTATTGGTTTTGATATTGCAAAAGCTCCTCAAGCTTTTCTGACAAACACCTCACATCCTGACCTGAAATTAACAAGATATACGTAAAATCAATAAGTGGCAAGTTTTCAGCTGAGAGTAGGGAATTTTCTGTCACCCTGGTGGTGCCTCACACAGAGCAGGGCCTCAGGATATATTTGCTGAGTCAAATACACTGTTCTTATGGCCAATTCTCCACTCCCCTGAGGATCAACCCTGCAGGACAGCGTTTTACAACACTGATAACAGCACCTCACAATTGCATGGCTGGGGCATTTTTCCAAAGCCACTTTAGAAAGGGAATCTCATCGGGCCCTCCCTACAACCCTTGGACCTAAGAAATCATTCAATCCCGTCTTATAGGTGAGAAACCTACAGCTGTGGGAGGTGAAGCCTAGGTCACAAAGTCCGATGGTGGAATTCATGACTGTCTGACTCTGGGTCATCCCCAAGTTCCAATCCTGTCACTTATACAAAGGCTGCTATGGTCTGGAGCTTTGGGTGACATCGGGCCAGCAGACATGGGCATTCCCCTGAGCAGGGCTGGAAGGAAGTGGCCTGACCACTTGCTCTGGGTTCTCTGGGACCCCTTGCCCAGGGGACACCCATCCTCTCTGGTTGGGGCACAGGCTGTGGCTGACCCTGAGACAGAAGCTGTTAGGAATCACCCTGCCTGACGTCCAGTCATGGTTCAGGCCACTCTGAACAGGAGAAAATGCCCTGCCTGGAACAGTGACCAGTGAGTTGGGGGCTCACCGTGGGGTCCCCAACAAGGCAGGGGCTTTTCAGAGCCCTGGTTTCACTATCTGTGCCTAATAGCTAACATATGCTTCATGGGATTGTTGTGAAGATAAATTGACATGATTGACATGTAGAGGGGACTTGACAGAGGTCTTGAAGGCATCGCTTGGGGGTCTCTTGTTTGAAAGGAACCATGACAGAGCCTGTCAGGACTCCTGAATCCCACCGTCATCTATGAAACGTGGGGCTCAGACACTTCTGTGCTCAGGCTGCTACACGTGGCTGTTTGTGTTTTGTTTCATTTGTGCCTCCCATGAATTGAACAAACTTGCTCTGAACTACGTGCTTTATGTACATTAGTTCACTGAATCCTCAGCACAACCCCGAGAGGTAGGCGTTGTCATTCCCAATTCGCAGATGGCTCAGAGAGGCCAGTTTACGTAGCAAGTAAATGGGGAGCTGGGATTTGAACCCAGCTCTGAGACGGTGTCATCATGATCAGTCTCGGAGGGAGGACAGAA
Organism: Equus caballus; assembly: GCF_041296265.1. Classification (NCBI taxonomy): domain Eukaryota; kingdom Metazoa; phylum Chordata; class Mammalia; order Perissodactyla; family Equidae; genus Equus; species Equus caballus. The sequence continues at coordinate 17,808,376 of NC_091691.1, read as the reverse complement.
TGGGGCTCCTACCTGACTCTGCAGCCAGTGCTCCTGCAGCCTGGGTCTCTGAAGTCACCAAGCAACCTACTATTTCTGCTCCGCTACTCCTCTTGTCACGGTTCCTCCCTAGAGGTCACGCTGAAAGGTTTCTTAGCAACAACCTGCTTCTCCCTTCAACCTAGAGAGATTCTCCTGGGGGCTTCAGAAAGGGCGAGCCAGTCGGGAACAGCAAGGGTAGCAGCCTGGCCACTCAGGTCCAGCTCTGAACCCTTCATTTCAGGAAGTACTAAGAGATCGATGACAGAATCCTACCCGTGCCCCCTTGGATGGGCTTGGGATTCACAGGCTGGTACCTCGAGGAACAGGGACAACAAAATCAACCTGGCTTGTTCTCTGGAGAAGAAAGCCTGCTAAACCTCCCCAAAACACCACCTCCTCCCAGCTCCCCTCTGCCTTCTGTCCAGGAGAATTGGGGTGCAGAGGCTACAGCAAGAAAGTTCTTGAAATCAGGGGAAGTTCCAAGAAGAAGCTGGCAGCATGAAAAATGGAAAATGGAGAGTTGTCAAATGAGTGTCCAATTTTTAACCAAAGCCCAGTGTCTCCTCTCTGGACTCGACATCGGGAGGATGAAGTTTGGTGTTTCTGAGTGACAAAGAACCTTCTGGCAGATCCACCCCCAGAAGGCAAAAGGCTGCTCACAGAGGGATGGGGAAAATGAGCATCCTGTTCCCTGAGAAATGGGCAGCCCGGGCTGAAGAGAGGGGGATGACTCACCCCCATGAGAGATGGAAGCAGCCCTGCCGTGTGCGGGTAAGCGTGCAACCACAGCCCCTCTGGCTGGTGGCAGTGGGGGGTGGTTTGATGTGTTTGCCAGTTTCCACGGTGTAAATACTTCCACTACAGCCAATTCCAAGCTAAGCCTGTGAAGTTACTGACCTGTACATACAGTTGGCTCTCCTGAGCCAGTACCGCTGGGACAGCCCCACTTTGCCCTAATGAGACAACTCCAAGGTGGGAAGCTTGACAGGATCACCCAGGAGGAGACCTGCTGGGAGCCAAACAGATGACTCAGGTAGGAAACACCTGTTGATCTCTCTCCTCTTCTTTCATCTCACATTCACCTGTTGAATGCCCTTGTTGGCCAAGACAAATATTACTTTCCTAACTCCAAATTGGGACAGATGGATTGACAACCACAGGTGTATTTAATTTATGGGGATAGAGGAACTGAGTAGACTCAGAGTATCCTGAGAAAGCTGGGATGAAGCATTTTCTCTAAGTTGGCATACGTATTTTTTAGGTAGCATTTGCTCTTTTCCTGACTATAAATATAACATGCTCATTCTAGAAGAATGAAAAAAACCCCAGAAAAATGGAAAATAAAATATAACTATATCCCATCTAGAAATAATCACTATCATTGCTAGAAACATCTAGTATTTTCTGCTGGGTTCCAATGCGTTTGATTTATTTTTTCTTGGTGAGGAAGATTGGCTCGTGAGCTAACGTCTGTTCCCAATCTTCCTCTTTCTGCTTGAGGAAGATGGTCACTGAGCTAACATCTGTGCCAATCTTCCTCTGCTTATTGTATATGGGATGCTGCCACAGCATGGCTTGATGAGTGGTATAGGTCTGCACCCAGGATCTGAACCTGTGAACCCCAGGCTGCCAAAGCAGAGCATGCAAACTTAACCACTACACCACCGGGCCAGCCCCCCAATGCGTGTGATATTTTTTGTACAAAGTTGTGATGACATTTTATATAAAGTTTTGATTCCTGCTTTTTTCTTTAACTTTATAAGTATACATGGTATTTTCTTTTTACTACTAGCTACTCTTTTTAAGTGGAAAAGTAATAAAATACTAATGGCAAAAAAAAAAACAAAAACAACTCCAAAAGAACTTTGCGGACATTTTGCTAAGTGAAATAAGCCCGTCACAGAAGACAAATACTGTATGATTTCACTTATTTGAGGTACCTAGTGCAGTCGAGTTCCTAGAGATGGAAAGGAGGATGGAGGTTGTCAGGGCTGCAGGGTGGGAGGGGCGAGAGAAATGGGGAGTTCTTGTTTAATGTGTAAGTTGTTTCAGTTTTGCTAGATGAAAAGAATTCTGGGCCGGCCCGGTGGCGCAGCGGTTAAGTTCGCATGTTCTGTTTCTCGGCGGCCTGGGGTTCGCTGGCTTGGATCCCGGGTGCGGACATGGCACCACTTGGCATGCCCTGCTGTGGTGGGCGTCCCACATAGAAAGCAGAGGAAGATGGGCACGGATGTTAGCTCAGGGCCAGTCTTCCTCAGCAAAAAAAGAGGAGGACTCGCAGTAGTTAGCTCAGGGCTAATCTTCCTCAAAAAAAAAAAAAAAAAAGAGTTCTGGAGATGGCTGGTGGTGATGGTTGCACAGCAATGTGAATGTACGTAACGCCACTGAGCTTCAAACTGAACTAAAGTTTCGGATGAACTGAACCTAAAGAGGTTAAGATGGTAAATTTTGTTATGTGAATTTTACCACAATTAAATTTTTTTCAATGCAGAAGAAAATGGGAATGTGGGAGAACAATGAGGGAAGAATGATACACATATAGGACAGAGAACAGAGATACTTATTGGAGTTTGTGAAAAAAAGTAAATCAAACAAAAGAAAATCCAAGCAATTTTACAGTGAAATTATACAGTGAAAGTAAGCCTTCTGCCTGCCCCCAGCCCCGAACCCCAGTCTTCTTCTCCAGGGACAACCAGTCTCACAACTTTGAGAGACTACGGTTTTTGCTGGTTACCCAATATGCACCTGTTGGAATATTATACTGCCATTAACACTTGTGTTTTCAAAGTTTATGTCACATCAGAGGATCCATCTATCGTGGTTACCCAGATGTGTGGAGTTCCATGAGAGGTTTTTTAAAATAACTTTATTGAGATATATTTCACATACCATAAATTCACCCATTCAAAGTGTATAATTCAATAATTTTTAGTACAGTCACAGAGTTGTCCACTCATTCCCACAAATCAGTTTTAGATTTTTGTCACCCCCAAAAGAAACCCCTTACCCTTTAGCTGTCTCCCCCAATCTTCCCCACCCCCAGCCCCTGGCAGCCACTACTCTGCTTCTGTCTCTCTGGATTTGCTTATTCTGGATATTTCACATAAATGGAATGAAAACATCGATGTTGTGACTGGTTGCTTTCATGTAGCATAATGTTTTCAAGGTTCATCCGTGTCGTAGCGTGTATCAGTACTTCCTTTCCTTTTATGGCTGAATTATGTTCCTCTGTCTGGAGATCCCACAGTTTTGTTTATCCGTGCATCAGTTGATGGACTTCCAATGAACATTTAAGCTACTCTGGGACGCAGAGAACTTGGGGCACTTCTCTAGTTTCCTCTCTGCCTTAACCATCATTCCACGTATGTCTTCTGGAAAGAGATTGTTCTTGCTTCCTTGACGCTCTCCTGTGAGCACAGTGGCATTTTTTAAGAGCCTGCCTCTCTTTACGTGGCATCCAGAGAGTTTGGGCTCTCTGTGTGCCAAGGCACCTGAATGGAATTCAGTCAAGCGTATTTTATGCCATCATCTTTCCTTTTTTCAAAGATTTCAGTCAAACTCCTTCGGGTGTATAGCCAGGAATTCCCAGCTTCTTAGGGCCCCAGCATCTGATCCTTGTTTGCTACAGTTCTTTCTCTCCCCCTGCAAAAGTTCCATCCCACTTCTCAAAGACAAGTGTATTAAACTTAATTCAACTCTAAGATTTTTGCATTCCCTGTGCAGGAGAACTTGGTCTTGCTAAACTGGTAGAGACATGGTAACTACGTGCGCCCTGGCTTTTCCAGCTCATGGTTGACTTCCTGTAAGATCTTGAGAAGGTCCCCTCATAATATATACTGTTTGCTCTTGCCGGGCACACTTTCCATGGAAGGTGCCCTGCCATCCTTTGAGCAAACCTCTGAAGGAGGTACTCTTCTCATCTACAGTTTACAAATAAGGAAGCTGAGGCTCAGGGAGCTGGAATAACTTTCCAAGCAAAGTCGCAGCCTCAAGATGTGTTTATAAAATGAATCACTTCTGTCTGGGCCTCACATTTACTTAGAGGAGGAAAACTTGGATTGGGAGGAGGGAAGATTGAGAACCTTGTGAATGGAAGCTCTGTTCCCCCTTCCTGGGAAAATGCACATATTCACAAAATGTTTAAAAGCGATTTCAAGGAATTAAGAAAAAAACAGAATTCCTGCAGGTCTAAACTGGAAGGGTAAACTGGATTGGGTGTGCCCAGGAGGAAGTGAAAAATCTCGCTTAGAAACTCAAATCACCAGGTGGCGCTCTCAGCCCTGAATGGACTCTGGGTTCCGCCAAGTATTCTAAGCGATGAGTTGGTCCAAACTACATGGAACACCAAGAATTTCAGAGATTATTCGTTAAAAGAATAACTTTCACCGTCCAGAGGAGGAAAAGAGACCCAGCATTGTTAAGCAGCTTGCTCAAGGTCACAGCTCGTGGACAAAGCCAGGACTCGCTCACTTATCCAAGTTCTGATATTTCTGAAATGGATCCCATGGTTCCCGTACTCTGAACAGAGCACAGTGGACACAATGCAATGTTTTCTCATGAGGATTCAAGGAATGAGCGTCTGTGTGTGGGAACATTGTGAACATTGGCTGCTGTGCGGTGCTATCTGTGGGAACTGGAGAGGCTTGTCTTCCACACAAAATGGCCCCAGACGGCTGTTTCTCTGTTAAGACCTCCGGTGGGTGAGACACTGAGCACAGGTTTTGGTCCTCCTATCTGTCAGGTTTGCTTATGTTTCTGTGTGTCCTTAGGAAAGTTATTGCCCCTCTCTGAGCCTCAGTTTTGGGGGTTATTAGTGGATTTCTTGAGGCATGTGCCAGAAAAGTGCCCAGCAGGCAGTAGATACCCAATAATTGGGAACCATTAATATGATTGTGCTCCTTGCTCCGTCCATTTGCTGCTTTATAGATGCTCTGCCTTACAACCCAGATGACTAAACTGATTAGAACTCTGTAGCAAATAAGAATACATAGGAGCCGAATGAGAAAAGTGCCTGTTCCTTCGTGGATTTCGTGACATTGGATTTGTGGCTTGGCAGTCCTGGTTCTCAGCTGGGTTCTGGAGAGGCCGGGGTGCCTTCACAGGACACAGGACATTTGTGGAAACAGAAGGAAGACGGAAGATTAGACTTCTGGAAGAGTAAGCTGCTCCTAGGTTCGGTAGCCCTAGATTTCCTCTTTCTTTTCAACATGTATTTCTGACCATTCCAATGTAAAATAGCAATAAAATTGTACTTTTACAAATATGAGACCTCCAAAAGGCAAAACCCCAAGGAATGTGAAATTTCACTTTACAGGAGATTTGTTCATTACCAGAGTGCTTTTAGAGATGTAGCACCTTCAGCCACTCACACGCTCCAGCCCTGGAGTCTGTCCCCTCCCTTCGGTTCCCACTCCCTTTACTGGGGTTCTGACCTTTACCATGTGCCAGGCTCTGGGCTGGGTCCTGGGGTAACAATGGGGAGCACAATACAGCTGGGACTCTGCCCTCATGGAGCTCACTGTCCTCGCCGTAGCTCCATCCAGCCACATCCGACAACGGCTGTTTCAACCAAGCCCTGTTCTCTCTACACCTCCCTGTCCCCCGCCCACGTTCTTTCTCTTTCCACTACCAGGGATGCCCTTTATTCCCTTCTCCTGGCGAATTCCCAGAAATTCTCCGATCTCAAGTGGCACCACTTCCAGGAAGTCTTCCATGGTGTACACAGCAGGGACGGGTGCCCTTCTTCTGCTTTCTCATAGTGCCCTGCAGAAATTTATGTCATGAACTTTGCCATTCTGAGTTGTAATAATCGCTTTCTATGTCTGTCTTCCTGCTCCAGCTTGGAGCTTCCCAGAAGGCGTGGACAGTGTCTTATCCATGTCTGTGTCCCCAGGGTGTAGCTCAGGACTTGGCACACAGTAGATGCTCAATACAAGGTAAGTGCACACATCAAGTGTGGGCCCCGGCAGGAGCGGACAGCAGCACTGAACGTAACGCTTGGGAGAGGGTTTGTTTTGGCAACTCTTGCTCACAAAGCTTAGAACTTGCAGATGGTTCTTGCTTGCCTCTGTCTTCTAGACAATGTTTCATCTCTCCCTTTCCAGAGGACATCTGGTCTCCCTGGGAGTTGCTTATCTTCTCTGCCTCAGGGTACAGGCTTTCTGTTGGGACCATCTTTCCTGGGCATCTTCACCTAACTGTTCTTGTCCTTGACATTCATTTCCTTAGTGACTTCACTTTCTCATGCTCTGTTCCCCAGCCTGCGTTCCAGTCTTTTCTAACTGACTACAGGACAAGGCCCTCGGTTCTGGTCTCAAACACACTTGGATTTGCAGCTCTAGCCTGTTGCTTGTAAACTTCAAGACCTGGGCAAGTTACTTCTGTGAGCCTGAGTTTCCTCCATTTGGAGAATGGGAATGATAACTCTAGCCCTTCCCGCAGGACATGTGGAGAACATTGTACGAGAGGAAGCACACAAGAGGCTTAGTGTGGGGCACGCCAAAGAGCAGGAGCTGCATAAACATCATCATGCCATTTAGGACACGCAGAATATGTGGCCCTCCTTATAGGTTTTCTTTACATTTTATATATCAAATATCAACATCATCATCCTAATTATTTGGCTTAGTTTCTTAGCTTTTAAAACTCTTTTTGCTAATCAAGAAGAAATATATTAATTGCTTTTAAAGGAAGATTTGTAAAAATATAATTTAAAACAATTCAGTCCACTTGTGGGAAGTGAGAGTCCCCATAATGAGTCTCGAATTGTTTATTCCTCCCCAAAGAAAACCACAGTGAATGTTTATTGTTTATCCTTCGAGTTATGCACTTACATCCGTATGCATTATCCACAACACATAAACATGTAGATTTTTTTTAAAACATAGATGAGATAACACACTACATATTTTTAAATAACTTGCTTTTTCTTTTTAACCCTTTAAATAAAGTGTACAACTCAGTGGGTTTTTGTATATTCACAAGATTGTGCAACAGTCACCACTATCTAATTCCAGATTTTCATTTCCTCAAAAAGAAACCCCACACCCATTGGTAGTCACTTCCCATTCCCATCCCCCCCCATCCCCTCTCCAGCCCCTGGCAACCACTAATCCACTTTTTGTCTCTATAGATTTGCCTATTTGGGATGTTTCATATAAATGGAGTCATACAATGTGAGGCCTTTTGTGTCTGGCTTCTTTTATTAACATAACGTTTTCTTTTCTTTTTTTTTTTTTTTTGAGGAAAATTAGTCCTGAGCTAACGTCTGCTGCCAATCCTCTTCTTTTTGCTGAGGAAGACTGGCCCTGAGCTAACATCTGTGTCCATCTTCCTCTACTGTATATGTGGGATGCCTGCCACAGCGTGGCTTGCCAAGCAGTGCCGTGTCCACACCCAGGATCTGAACTGGCGAATCCTGGGCCACTGAAGTGGAACGTGCAAACTTAACTGCTGCGCCACCAGGCTGGTCCCTAACATAACGTTTTCAAGATTCATCCATGTTATAGCATGTAGCATAGTTCGTTTCTTTTTTTCATTTAAAAATCTTTTTAATTGTAGTAAGAAACATATAACAAAATTTAGCATCCTAACTATTTTTAAGTGTATAGCTCAGTAGTGTTAAGTATATTCACATTGTTGTGCAACCAACCTCTAGAACTTTTTCATCTTGCAAAACTGAAACTCTGTACCCATTAAACAACAATTCTCCATTTCCCTCTCCCTCCAGCCCCTGGCAACCACCATTCTACTTTCTGTTTCTAGGAATTTGACTACTTTAGATCCCTCATGTAAGTGGAACCATACCGTATTTTCTTTTTGTGATTGGCATATTTCACTTAGCATAATGTCCTCAAGGTCCATCCATGTTGTAGCATGTGACAGAATTTCCTTCCTTTTTAAGGCCGAATAATATTCCACAATAAACATGCACCACATTTTGTTTTCCATTCATTCATCAGTGGACACTTGGGTTGCTTCCACCTCTTGGCTACTGTGAATAATGCTGCTGTGAACATGGGTGTGCAAATATCTTGTTGAGACCTGCTTTCAATTCCTTTGGATACACACCCAGAAGTAGGATTACCGGATCATACGCTAGTTCTACCGTTTTTAATTTTCTGAGGAACAGCCATGCTGTTTTTCATAGTGATTGCACCATTTAACAGTCCCACCAACAGTGCATAAGGATTCCAATTTCTCCACATCATTCCCAACATTTATTATTTTCTGGGGTTTTTCGAAGTAGCCGTCCTAAATGGGTCTGAGGTGATATCTCATTGTGGTTTTGACTTGCATTTCTCTAATGATTTGTGATGTTGAGCATCTTTCCATGTGCTTGGTTTTCTTTAGTTCTTTGAACATCTTTAAAATAGCTGATTTAAAATCTTTGTCTAGTAAGTCCAATATCTGGGCTTCCTCAGAGGCAGGTTATATTGATTGATTGTTATTCCTGTGTATGGGTCATACCTTCTTATTTCTTTGCATATTTCATAATTTTTTGTTGAAAACTGAACATTTTAATAATATGTGACAACTCTGGAAAGCATCCTCACCACTTCCAGAGTTTGTTGTTGTCGCTGTGTGTTGTAGTAGTTTGTTTGTTGGTGACTTCTCTGAACGAATCCTATTAAGTCTGTGTTCTTTGTCACTGTGGCCACCAAAGTCTCTGCTTGGTGGTCAGCTAATGATGAGGTGGATTTCCGTAACCTCCTGGAACCAGTGAGTCCAGCCTTTGCCAAGGGGCTCTGTGTGCCAGTTGGGGCACATCTTCAACACAGTGAATTTTCAGAGGTCCTTATTCCACCATTTTCACTGATTTCACTCTGTTTTCCAGTTAACATATTTTGGGGTCCTCTCCATGTCATTGCATTTAAATGTAGCTTATGCTTTTTAAAGACGGCGCAGTATTCCATAGCATGGGTTCATCATAATTCAGTTCATCCTCCGCTTGATGGGCATTTAAGTTGTTTTCTCCTTTTCACTCTCACAAACTACAAAGTAGTGGACACCCCAGTGCTCTGGGAATCTCAGATTTCCTGGGGGACAAATTCTCAGAAGAGGTATTACTGGGTAAACAGGCACGCATGTTTGAAATTTTGATAAATCCTGCCCAGTTGCCCTCCAAAAATGCTATGCCACTGTCTACTCCTTGCCAGTGTTTGAGACTAGATTTAAAAGAGAAGTGGCTTCAAAGCCCACTTTCCTTGTTACCATGCCAGCTTGAAACCGATTATATGGTGAAAATGATGATATATTGGATTCATTGGATAAAATAAAATATATTATTAAAATTAATTTTGCCTGTTTCTTTTTACTTTTTTAATGTGGCTGTTTGAAATTTTTAAATTATAGATGTGGCTCACCTTTTATTTCTATTGGGCGGTGCTGCTGTGGAGTTAACCAGGATCTGTCCTCCTCCCAGATTATTGCTTTTTACAATCAACGTGCATTTATATTTACCCACATGTTTACCAGTCTCTTTGTTCTCCATGACTTCTTGCATCTCCTTCCTTTAAGCATGTATATCCTCCCAAAAGGACATTTTTTTTTGGTATTTTTAAAAAATTGTTTGAGTTCATAATAGTTTACATCATTGTGAAATTTCAGTTGTACATTATTTCTTGTCTGTCACCACATAGGTGCTCCCCTTCACCTCCTGTGCCCTCCCCTCACCCCCCTTCCTCTGGTAACCACTGAACTGTTTTCTTTGTCCATGTGCTTGTTTGTATTCCACACATGAGTGAAATCATCTGATGTTTGTCTTTCTCAGTCTGGCTTATTCTGCTAAGCATAATTCCCTCCAGGTCTTTCCATGTTGCAGCAAATGGGATGAATTTGTCTTTTTTCTGGCTGAGTAGTATTCCATTGTATATATACACCACATCTTCTTTATCCAATCCTCAGTTGATGGGCACTCAGACAGTTTCCATGTCTTGGCTATTGTGAATAGTGCTGCAATGACCATAGGATACATGTGATACTTTGGATTGTTGGTTTTAGGTTGTTTAGATAGATACCCAGTAGTGGGGTAGCTGGGTCTTAAGGTAGTTCTATTTTTACTTTTTTGAGGAATCCCCATACTGTTTTCCATAGTGGCTGCGCCAGTTTGCATTCCCACCAGCAGTGTGTGAGGGTCTCCTCTCCACACCCTCTCCAACATTTGTAATTTTTAGTCTTAGTGATTATAGCCATTTTAGCAGGCATAAGGTGGTATCTTAGTGTAGTTTTGGTTTGCATTTCCCTGATGATTAGTGATGTTGAACATCTTTTCATGTATTTATTGGCCACCTGTATATTTTCTTTGGAAAAATGTCTGTTCATATCCTCTTGCCCAATTTTTGATTGAGCTGTTTGTTTTTTTGTTGTTCAGTTGTGTGAGTTCCTTATATATTATGGAGATTAATCCCTTATCAGATGTATGATTTGCAAAAATTTTCTCCCAATTGGTGGCTTGTCTTTTGGTTTTGATCCTACTTTCTTTTGCCTTCCAGAAGCTCTTCAGTCTGATGAACTCCCACTTGTTTATTTTCTCCTTTGTTTCCCTTGTCTGAGAAGACATGGTATTCGAAAAGATCCTTTTAAGTTCAGTGTCAAAGAGTGTACTACCTATATTATCTTCCAGGAGTTTTATGGTTTCAGGACTTATCTTCAAGTCTTTGATCCGTTTTGAGTTTATTTTTGTGTATGGCGTGAGATAATAGTCTACTTTCATTCTTTTGCATGTGGCTGTCCAGTTTTCCCAACACCATTTATTGAAGAGACTGTCTTTTCTCCACTGTATGTTCTTGGCACCTTTGTTGAAGGTTAGCTGTCTGTAGATGTGCGGTTTTATTTCTGGGCTTTCAGTTCTGTTCATTGATCTGTGTGCCTGTTTTTGTACCAGTACCATGCTGTTTTGATCACTATGACTTTGTAGTACATGTTGAAGTCAGGGATTGTGATACCTCCAGCTTTGTGCTTTTTTCTCAGGATTACCTTAGCAATTTGGAGTCTTTGGTTGCCCCATGTGAATTTAGGATTCTTTGTTCTATTTCCATGAAGAATGTCAGTGGGATTCTTTTTTATTTTATTTGTTTATTTTTTAGAAAGATTGGCCCTGATCTAACTACTGCCAATCCTTCTCTTTTCGCTGAGGAAGACTGGCCCTGAGCTGACATCCATGCCCATTTTCCACTACTTTATACGTAGGACAGCTACCACAGCACGGCTTTTGCCAAGCAATGCCTTGTCCGCAACCGGGGTCCAAACCGGCATGACCGGGCCGCCGAGAAGCAGAACATGTGCACTTAACCGCTGCGCCACTGGGGCCAGCCCCTGTCATTGGGATTCTGATTGGATTTGTAGATTGCTTTGGGTAGTATGGACATTTTAACTATGTTTATTCTTCCAATCCATGTGCATGGAATCTCTTTCCATCTCTTTATGTCATTATCTATTTCTTTCAATAATGTCTTACAGTTTTTATTGTATAAGCCCTTCACCTCCTTAGTTAAATTTATTTCTAGGTACTTTATTCTTTTGTGTGTGTGTGTGATTGTAAATGGAATTGTATTCTTGAGTTCTCTTTCTGTAAGTTCATTATTAGAGTACAGAAATGCAACTGATTTTTGTAAGTTGATTTTGTACCCCACAACTTTACTGTAGTTGTTAACTATTTCTAATAGTTTTCTGATGGATTCTTCAGGGTTTTCTATTTTTAAGATCATGTCATCTGCAAGCAGTGAGAGTTTCACTTCTTCACTCCCTATTTGGATTCCTTTTATTCCTTTCTCTTGCCTAACTTCTCTGGCCAAAACCTCCAGTGCTATGTGGAATAAGAGTGGTGATAGCAGGCATCCTTGTCTTGTTCCTGTTCTCAGAGGGATGGCGTTCAGTTTTTCCCCATTGAGTATGAGGTTGGCTGTGGGTTTGTCATATATGGCTTTTATTATGTTGAGGTTATTTCCTTCTATCCCCATTTTTTTTAAGAGTTTTTATCATAAATGGCTGTTGGATCTTGTCAAATGCTTTCTCTGCATCTGTTGAGATGATCATGTGGTTTTTATTCCTCCTTTTGTTAATGTGGTGTATCACATTGATTAATTTGTGGATGTTGAACTATCCCTGTGTCCCTGGAATAAATCCCACTTGATCATGATGTATCATCTTTTTGATGTATTGCTGTATTCAGGTTGTCAATATTTTGTCGAGAATTTTTGCATCTACATTCATCAGCAATATTGGCCTGTAGTTTTCCTTTTTTGTGTTGTCCTTGTCAGGGTTTGGTATCAGAGTGATTTTGGCCTCGTAGAATGTGTTAGGAAGCATTCCGTCTTCCCTAATTTTTTGGAATAGCTTGAGAAGGATAGGTATTAAATCCTCTCTGAAAGTTTGGTAGAATTCCCCAGGGAAGCCGTCTGGTCCTGGGCTTTTATTCTTTGGGATGCTTTTGATTAGTGTTTCAATCTCTTAACTTGTGATTGGTCTATTCAGATTCTCTACTTCTTCTTGATTCAGCTTTGGGAAGTTGTAACAGTCTAAGAACTTATCCATTTCCTCTAGATTGTCTGTTTTGTTGGCATATAGTTTTTCATAGCATTCTCTTATAATCCGTTGTATTTCTGTGGTATCTGTTGTTATTTCTCTTCTTTCATTTCTAATTTTATTTATCTGAGCTTTCTCTCTTTTTTTCTTTGTAAGTCTGGCTAGGGGTTTGTCAATTTTATTTATCTTCTCAAAGAACCAGCTCTTTGTTTCATTGATCCTTTCTACTGCTTTTTTTGTTTCAATAGCATTTATTTCTGCTCTGATTTTTATTATTTCTCTGCTGCTGACTTTGGGCTTTGTTTGTTCTTCTTTTTCTAATTCAGTTAGGTGTAGGTTGAGATTGCTTATTTGGGTTTTTCTTGTTTGTTAAGGTAATCCTGTATTGTGATGAATTTCCCTCTTAATACAGCTTTTGCTGCATCCCATATGAGTTGGTATGGTATGTTTTCATTTTCATTCATCTCCAGATATTTTTTGACTTCTCCTTTAATTTCTTCAATGATCCATTGATTGTTCACCAGCATGTTGTTTAGTTTTCACATCTTTGTCCTTTTCTCAGTTTTTTGCTTGTAATTAATTTCTAGCTTTATAGCACTGTGATCAGAAAAGATGCTTGTTATTATTTCAATCTTCTTAAATTTATTGAGGCTTGCCTTGTTTCCCAACATATGGTCTATTCTTGAGAATGTTCTGTGCTTAAGAAGAATGTGTATTCTGCTGTGAAATAAGTGTTATTTCTTCTTGACGGAGTGTCCCTTGGATCACTGTATCCCGCCCCTCTTTGTCTCTCTTTGCCTGTCTTATCTTGAAGTCTACTTTGTCAGATATAAGTATTGCAACACCTGCTTTAATCTGTTTGCCATTAGCTTGGAGTATCGTCTTCTATCCCTTCACACTGAGTCTGTGTTTGTCATTGGAGCTAAAATGTGTTTCCTGGAGGCAGCATATTGTTGGGTCTTGTTCTTTAATCCATCTCGCCACTCTGGGTCTTTTTATTGGAGAATTCAATCCATTTACATTTAGGATGATTATCGATATATGAGGGCTTAATGCTGCCATTGTATCACTCATTTTCTGGTTCTCCTGCATTTCCTTTGTTTCTTGTCCTGTGTATTTTGGTCTACCAGTCGAGTTATGTAGTTTTTTATGTTGAGTTTCTTTATTTTCTCCTTATTTATTATTTGTGTCTCTGTTCTCCTTTTTTGCTCAGTGGTTACCCTGAGGTTTGTATTCAAGATCTTGTGGATAAGGTTGTCCCTTTTCTGATGACCTCTAATTTCCTTAGACTAAACTGATTCAGTCCCTTTCTTCTTCCCTTCCTAAGTTGTTTTTCTCACATCTTATTCCATCTTGTGTTATGAGTTTGTGGTTAAAATGACAAGATCATCTTTGTTTTGCGTATTTTCCTTCTCTTTGTCTTTAATGCTATGCTTGAGTATTTGCTATCTTGCTTTGATTCTGTCTACCTGTTTAACTCCTTACTCCATGCTTTGTAACCCCTTTCTCTCCTCCCTTTTTTTTCCAGGCACGAGGGCCTTCTTGAGGATTTCTTGTGTGTGTGTGGGGGGGGGGGGGTCTTATGGCTACAAACTCCCTTAGCTTATGTTTGTCTGGGAAAGTTTTTATTTCTCCATCATATCTGAAGGATATTTTCACTGGATAGAGTATTCTTGGCTGAAAGTTTTTGTCCTTCAATGATTTGAATATGTCATTCCAGTCTCTCCTAGCCTGTAGGCTTTCTGCAGAGAAATCTGCTGAAAGCCTGATGGGGGTTCCTTTGTAGGTTATTTTCTTCTGCCTTGCTGCCCTTAGTATTCTTTCTCTGTCATTCAGTTTTGCCAGTTTCACTACTATATGCCTTGCAGTAGGTCTTTTTACATTGACATATTTAGAAGGTCTGGCAGCCTCTTCCACATAGACTTCCTTCCCTAGGTTTGGGAAGTTCTCCACTATTATTTCTTTGAACAAGCTTTCTACTCTATTCTCCTTCTCTTCTCCTTCTTGAATACCTATAATTCTTATGTTGCATTTCCTAATCAAGTCGGATATTTCTTGGAGACTTTCTTCATTTCTATTCAGTCTTAGTTCTCTCTCCTCTTCTATCTGGAGCATTCCAGCATGTCTATCATTGATTATGCTGATATGCTCCTCTATGGTGTCTGCTCCAGCATTCAGGGAATCCATATTTTATTTCTCCCATTGTGTATTTCATCTCTAATATTTTTTTTTAAGATTTTATTTTTTTCCTTTTTCTCCACAAAGCCCCCCAGTACATAGTTGTATATTCTTCGCTGTGGGTCCTTCTACTTGTGGCATGTGGGATGCCGCCTCAGCATGGTTTGATGAGCAGTGCCATGTCCACACCCAGGATTCGAACCAATGAAACACTGGGCCGCCTGCAGCGGAGCGCGTGAACTTAACCACTTGGCCACGGGGTCAGCCCCCCTCATCTCTAATATTTTTGATTGATTCTTCTTTATAATTTCAATCTCTTTTGTGAAGTAGCTCCTGAACTCATTGAATTGTTTGTCTAGATTCTCTTTTACCTCATTGAGTTTTCTGATGATAGCTGTTTTGAATTCATTGTCATTTAGATTACATATTTCTGCGTCCTCAGGACTGATTTCTGGGCACTTGTCATTTTCTCTCTGATCTGGAGATCTAATATAGTGTTTGATATTGCTAGAGGGAGTTCTGCTCTTTTGCATCCTGGTGTTATTTGGTCGCAGTTACCACCTACGCCACTGTTTGGGAGTCAAGAGTCCAGTATTCTGAGCCCTCTGCTTTCAGCCAAAATCCCAGGGGCAGGAGCCATGCTGAGCAGATGGGGGGAGGGGCACTTTCTCCTGCATGCTCTTGGGGTTTTCACCCTCTGTTCTTCTTGAGTGTTGGCTTGATAAGGTCACTTCCTCCCCTCCCCCCGCAAAAGCTTTCACCCATGTAGAGGGCTTCCCTCTAGGCTTCAAGGGCCCATGGGACTCCTTGATGTTCCTGCAAACAACCATCCCCTCCCTTGTTCCTTCCCTCTCAGAGGCCTCCCCGCAGTCCCAGATCACAGTCTTTAAGGGGAGAGAGTGAAGATTTCTCTTACCCCATTCCACCTCCTCCCAGGGGGGACTCCAGTCTTTCTGCCCTCTGTCATATGGGGGCTTGGGTTTCTCTTAATGTTTGTCGTGATAGGATTGGATGTCCTCTGTTGGATTATGGGTGATTTTTTGGTTGTATATTGGAAGGGAAAGATTTCTGTGAGACCTCACTCCACCATGATGCTGACATCACTCTTTTTTTTAAGCAGGGATATGAGAGTGGAAAACCCTCTAGCTTAGTCTAAAGAGGTAATGGATGATAGTTTAGCTAGATGTAGAATTCTAGGTTGGCGTTTTCTCAAGTTTTGACATCAGTATACTTGTCATCATTTGTAGGTAACATCTTTTGTCTTTGATTGCTTTTAAGATTTTCTTTGTTTTCATGGTCTGTAGCTTAATTAGGATATATCTAGATATTATGATATATCTTTAAAAAAATCTTTATAATAATCAAAGCTTTACATCTGTATATTTTAAGGGATGAAATAGTTCAATAAGCTTTCTGTGAACAACAGTCCCCTACTGCTCCTCTCCTTTCTTCATTTCCAGAGGCAACTATTTTCCACTCTTTTAACTTGAGACTATTTGGTATTTACCTCTGTGTCTCTATGTCTCCTTAAATCACGTGCTTATATTGGTTATTTCTCCTGTTTTTGGGAGAAATATCCATGCCTTCAAGTGTGCCTGCTGTTATGTATCATGTCCAAAGCTTTGTGTGCTTCTTTGTTCAGAAAATCTGTATCTTTTTCCAACTCTAGAAGGTGACTCAGTCATTACCGCCCTCATTTTCCCTTATGAGACATATAGTGGGCATTCTTATTCTGTCCTCTATATCTCTTAACCTCTTTTTATATGTTTCAGTGTTTTTCTAATCTTATTGTTACATCCTGTAACTTTGTCAGCACTATCTTCCTGTTCACTAATTCTCACTTTAGCTATTTCTAATCTGCTACTCACCAACTGAATTTTTAATTTCAAAGAGTTTTTTTTTTAAAAAGTTCTATATTTCATATCTTCTTCCTTTCCCCCCAAAGTTCTGATAATTCATTATGGTTTCAATTCTTTCTTTTATTTCTTAAATCATTAAAATATACTTTTTGACCAATTATCTTGATACTGTTCCATTGGTTCTTATGGATTATTCCCAAGTTCTTAAGATGGTGTCCTCTCACTCTCTTGATCATGGAGGATTATTTTGTTGTTTTTTATTGTGAGTCCTTAGGGAGTTCCTTGATCTTTGGGTTGTAGAAGTGTCCCTCAAGAGTTGTTTAGAATTTCCTCCTCCCTAATATTCCAAGGTTTCATAAGGCCAGACTATTTTTTTCTCTTAGTTATCAGCTTGGGGTTCCTCCATAATGTGAATAAAGTTCATTTGGACTCCACATCCATATTTGGTAAAGACTTCAGGTTCTGAGTTCTTATAAAAGACTTTTTTCTCCACTCAGGTAAAGACAAGATTCCTTCTTTGCCTCTTTCCTGGACTAGTGGGCAGAGCTTCCATGGTTCTCTTCTCATGGAGGTGGCAACTCTTCTGTGGTCCTGGCTTTATGGTGAGGTCTCATGTTGGTACTGTGCCTTGCCCAAGCTCAATTGCTCCCAGCCATGAGGACCTGCATTTGCGTCTGACACCCACCAGGTGCCACTGCAGTGGCAGCTCATGCACTTAACCATGCTGGCTACACGTTCCTTCTTTATTTTTGGGAATGGAATTTCCTTTGCTTTCCAAGCTTGGCTATGTGTTTAATTATTTTTGTTGTTAATTTTTTTTCTAGTATTTCTATGTGTTTGAAGCAGGAGGGGGCCTGCATTAGCTCCGTGTGCCCATGTGGCTGATCTGATTCTACACTGCATTTTTAAACATCTGAGATACCTGAGTTTTCAAACTAGGGAGACCTTTCTTGGCCTGTGTATAAAGAAATGTTCCTTATGTTGACCATATTCCTTCTGCAGACTATTTCAGGTATGTTCTTACTGTGCACATATTTTTATATGTGCATCTTCATATATGACTATGTGAATTCCACTATGTTTGCTTAGAAGAGAGAGAGACAAATATAAGTTTACTCAAAAAGAAATTTACTTTTAAGCTTAATTTTACTACAATTTAAGTAGTTTGGGGGACTACACTTACTTTTGGCCTTACACACTGATGGTGGACCCTAACTTCTACATAACATAAGATGTATGGTCTTCTCAGGTTGCCATGAGACCCCTCAATTACGATTTTATGTCTCAGCTTACTATAAAGGGAAATAAGATGCTGCATTTCACTGAAGTATCTTCCATCTCTCTAACTCGACCCCTCCTCCCACCATAAAAAGTGCAAATAAACCCCTAAGTCCTCAGTGTCCTTGGGTTTAAAGCAACTAGTAACCCTGACTGGGTTCATCTGATGGCAAACCAGATTAACATGAAAATATACATATATTTCTGGATATGTAACATTTGCCTTTCTAGGACTTTGACTCAATCACAGGAAAATGGCTTGATACCCTTTTATCTAATCTCTTTGTTCACTTTCCTTGGACTTCTGGACCAATGTTAATTACAGCAAAACCTTACTAGTGCGAATGAGTTGGGGAAGTCAACATAAGTGCTAGGTTAATGTGCTTTAATAAATATAGTTTCTTAATTTCCAGAGCATGCAGAAAGTTCTAGTAAGCGTAGAGATGGAGTCTAATAAAGTGACGAGTGTCATACCTAACTAGTATTAGCTGTGTAGTTGTGCAAGGCACTCACTGACATGGAGCTTACGAGTTGCTCTGCTGAGCTGGTTACCAGGATCTCTGCGAAGGTGTGTGCGTTACTCATTTGTGACTTGTAAAGAATATCTTTTGCTTTTGCCTTTCCTGCCTCTATTTCTCTTCTTTCTGGAGTCAGCACAATTATTTTCCTTCAGTGAGCTGCCCCTCCCCCACTCTAAGAAAACATGATTGGGATGGAGCTACGGGGATGGAGGAGGACCCACACGTGGTCAGACTTATAATGAGTGGGTTAGGGCTGGGCACACGACCCAGTCTGGATCAGGGAGAGGCAGTCCCTGTGTTTGGCTGGAAGTGTTGGGCAGCAGAAGCTGGGGTTGCTAACCTGAATGAATGCAGGCCCGAAGCTATTGGTGGCTATTAATTACTGGCTATCGCTGCTTTACAAATCACCACAAATTTCATGGCTTAAAACAATATACATGTATTATCTCACACTTTCTGTGGATTGGGGACTTGGGCATGACAGAGCTGGGTGCTCTGCCTCAGGGGCTCTCAAGAGACTGCAATCAAGGTGCTGGCGAAGGCTGGGGTCTCATTGTCAGGGGCGCAGTTGAGCTGAGAGAGAGTGCTGGACTATTAGTGTCTGAGCAGCGAAAAAGCCACAGGCCAAAAATGAAAGTGTTAAGCCTTCAGTTACTTGCTGCAGTGGTACAAGTGAGAGGCTAACAACCCCTGAGCAAGCTTCTGCTCTCCCTGTTGCATTTTTCCCCATGGACCAGCACACTGGTCAAGGCACACGGGGATGGATCAGTGCAGACTTGGGGGTCACTCACTGTTGAGAGAGCCCCAAACGAAAGGCTCCAGCAATTTTATAGACTCTAGGGTTTCGGGTGGGGAGGGCTGCAGGGGTCAAGGGAGGAGGGCTCAGGGTGGAAAAGTACTGGGTACTCGGTCAGAGTGGGCAGAAAGTATCTTCAAGTTTCCCCCTTCCTCCCCTCCAAGGAGGCCTTGGCAGAGGTGCCTGAAGACACTGCTGCCCCAAGCCTCAGATAGAGAACCCGGAATGAAGGAGCCACTGCTAGGAACGCAGTCTGGTGTGAGGAGAGCAGCTTCTCCTGGGAGGCCTGCCAGGAAAGCCTTTATAGTTGCCTAAGAAATCACACACGGGTTTTTCATCAGGAGCCAGACACCTCACTCATTCAAAGTCCTGACTGGGCAACGGTCCACTTCCAGCTTCACTTGGTCGTGATTGGCAGGTTTTGGTTCCTCAAGGGGTGTTGGACCAAGAGCCTCAGATCCTCACTGGCTGTTGCCCAGGGGCTGCCTTCAGTTCTTTGCTGTATGGACCTTTCCACGTGGCAGCTTGTTTCATGAAAGCCTGCAAGCTGAGAAGGCGATAGAGAGCATATGCCAGCAAGATGTAAGTCACAGTCTTATGTAACCTAATCACAGAAGTGACAACCCAGTAACGTTGTCATATTTTATTGGTTATAGCAGTTACTCAAGGGGAAGGGATGACACAAGGCTGTGAATACCAGGAGGTGAGAATCACTGGGGCCATCTTAGAAGCTGCTGACCACAAAGGCTATCTGGCAACATAAAAGGAGAGTCTACCTGAGGGTGAAATTAGCCCAGAGGCAGACAAAGCTGAGAAATGGAGGGAGACAGATACTTATGACACCACTTAAGCCTATGGATCCAGATGGTTCTGAAGCCAACAACTCATTGACATCCTCATATCTGAATTACAATCATGTGTTACTTAATGGTGGGGATACATTCTGAGAAATACATCGTTAGGCAGTTTCGTCATTGTGTGAACATCATAGAGTGAACTTACACAAACCTAGGTGGTATAGCCTACTGCACACCTAGGCTGTATGGGACTAATCTTATGGGACCACTGTCATATATGTGGTTCATTGTTGACCGAAACATCATTATGTATGACTATAATTACAAACTTTAAAGATTCCATTTGCGTTGGGTTTTATCCACTTACAACTGAAAGAGTTCTAATTAACATAAAAATGACTTGGTCAGATTCTTTGGGTTTCTTGGGACAGAGATGTGTTGAGGTCACCTTAAGAACAAGGTGTTTGCCGAGAGGCTGCTCGTGTTCTGGCGCCCTCCTGGAGCCCTGTCACGGAGTGGGTCAGTTCTGGAGGGTGGAGGCTCTCTGTCTCTCCAGGTGTCCATTTTCCTCTGTGAATCTGCTCTCTTCCCACTGCCAATGGGCCATTTCTCCTCCTTATGATATATTCTTTTACTCATACTCCCTACTGCCTCAGATTTCCAGCTTGCACAAGGCTCTTAATGGCCCCCCTGCACCCCCTGTACATCTTCTCCCTTCTGCATTAGCTCCTACTGTTTATACCTGCCTGATTCTCCTCATCTGACCACTAGTGCAGATACAAGAGGTCAAATCTGATCAGTCCAGGTCATCCTGTTGAGCCAGGCTGTTTCATAGGTAGTTTGACAAGCCTGTGGATTGGCTGTCATGTGGGCATGGCAGGCATTGTGTGGCTTGTCTTGTCTAAGACACAGACGAGCCACTTTTCATGAAGATGGTGCAGATTCTGGTTTGAATAATCACTAATTTGATAGTACTAAAGTCTGAATGAATGAGGCTTCACTGAGTTTTAGCACGATTTGGGAGACCTGGTTTCTATTTCTAGCTCCTGTTTATGAGCAGGTCATCTGCATTAACCAAAGACTCTTTCTGCTGCAAGTGAAGAACATCCAACTTAAACAGGCACAGGTCCAAAATGGAATTTGCTGGCTCATGCATCTAAAAAGTTCAAGTGTAGATCTTGCTTCATGCTTGGCTCCATCCAGGGTCAAACAGTGTCAATGCCATTATGTCCTCGTGACTCTCTCCCTCTTTACTCTTTGTGGCTCCATTCTCAGCTAGCCTCTTCAGTCCCAGCGGCAAGATGGCCACCAGCAGCTCAAGGCTGACATGCTCTCTCCTCAGCAGCACTGGCTGGAAGAGAGATTCTCTCTTCCCAGTGGTTCCTACCTAGGTCCCAGCACTGAGTCTCATTGGCCTGACTTGGTTCACCTGTGCATCCCTGAACCAATGGCTAGGCCAGAGGGATGCAATGCTTTGATTGGCCAGCCTCAGTGTTACCAAAAGTTTGGTCTCTGATCCCGATGCCAATCCAAATAATGAGAACAGAGTCTTGGGTGAAAAAGGAAAGGCTTTACTTTGCCAGGCAGAGGGAGCAAAGCAAGAGCTAGTGCCTCAAAAGTTGCTAGCTCCCTGTTAAGAAACAGGTAGGGGTTTTTATTTGGGGTTTTAGGTAGGGGAGGGGGGCCGTGGCCTTCTTGGTCAGCCTTTTCCCATCGGCGTGTGTCTGCAGCTGCTTCCAGTGGAGGAGACAAAGGATTTCTCAGGTGAGTGTCCTTGGCTGCTTATCTCCACGGTGGAAGGTAGACTCTGACGTCAGGAAGTCAAGGAGTTGGCCCTGGAAGCTTCAGTTTCTTAATATTCTCTGGACATTAGTTTCCCTGTGAAAGAACTTCAAGGTCCTGTGATTAGCCACAACTTTAGTGGGAGCCCAGCTTGAGGCCATCTTGGCATTAACAATGTTAATTTCTAATGTAACTTCTATTTGATTGTAAAGCTCAGGGAGTCAGAGGTTAAAGAAACAAATATTTACAGAGGAGTGTAACTAAAGACTGAGGGACCTGGGAATGTCTGCTTTTAGTTCTAACCCATATATACTGGATTCACTGTAGGGGAACCAATATCAGGGCTGATATTAATTAAGAGCTGGTAACATCAGGTCACATGACCATCCCTGGTGCCCCACCTAAATATGAACTGAGAGTGACAGAGGGTGGTTCCCTAAAGGAAAAGTGGGGTATTATCAAAGAAAGAGAAATGGAGACAGGGAAAAGCAACACCGGTGTCTACACCCATTAATCTGTCCATTTCTGTTTCCTGGTCTCTAAAACCACGTGCTGTTTCGGGGGGAATCCTGAAAACAACCTCTGAGCCAACAAACTCATTTCATTTGCAAGTTACTTCTAGAATTTGCTTTTTTAAAAGACTAAAGTAAGATTCACATAACATAAAGCTAACCATTTTAAAGTGAACAATGCAGCGACTTTTAGTACTCACACAATGGTGTACAACCACCAGCTGTATCTAATTCCAGAACATTTTCATCACCTCACAATAAGACCCTGTGCCCCTTAGGCAATTGCTCCCCATCCCCTCCTCCTCCCACTCCTGGTGACCATCAGTCTGCATTCTGTCTCTATGGATTTATCCACGCTGGATATTTCATATAAATGGTGTCATAAAATATGTGGCCTTTCGTGTCTGACTTCTTTCACTTAGCACAATGTTTTCCAGGTTCATCTATGGTATAGCATGTAGTATCAGAACTTCATTCCTGTTATGGGCTGAATAATAGTCCATTGTATGTAAATACTGGAATTTGCTTGGCTTTTTAATTTTATTTTTTTATGTTTAATTGTGGTAAAATACATGTAACACGAAATTCACTATCTTAACCATTTTTAAGTGTACAGCTCAGTAGTGTTAAGTATATTCACATTGTTGTGCAACCAAACTCCAGAACTTTTTCATCTTGCAACACTGAAAATCCATACTCATTAAATAGCAACTCTCTATTCCCTCCTCCCCCAGCCCCTGGCAACCACCATCCACTTTCTGTCTCTAGGAATTTGACTACTTTAGATCCCTCATATAAGTGGAATCATACAGGATTTGGCCTTTTGTGACTAGTTTATTTCACTTAGTGTAGTATCCTCAGGGTTCATCCATGTTGTAGCATGTGATAAGATTTCCTTTTTTTTTTTAAAGATTGGCACCTGAGCTAACAGCTGTTGCCAATCTTTTTTTCTTTTTCTCCCCAAATCCCCCCAGTACATAGTTGTATATTTTTTTAGTTGTGGGCCCTTCTAGTTGTGGCATGTGGGACGCCGCCTCAACATGGCCTGATGAGCGGTGCCATGTCTGCGTCCAGGATCCGAACCAGCGAAACCATGGGCCACTGAAGCAGAGCATGCGAACTTAACCACTTGGCCATACAGCCAGCCCCAATTTCCTTCTTTTTAAAGGCTGAATAATATTCCATTGTAGGTGTGTGTGTGTGTGTGTGTGTGTGTGTGTGTGTGTGTATATATGTGTGTGTGTATATATATATGTGTGTATATATACATATATATATATATATATATATATATATGACATTTTGTTTATCCATTTATCCATTAATGGACACTTGGGTTGCTTCCACATCTTGGCTATTGTGCATAATGCCACTATGAACATGACATGCAAATATCTCTTTGAGACTGCTTTCAATTCTTCTGGACAAATACCTGGAAGTGGGATTGCTGGATCGTATGGTAATTCTATTTTTAATTTTTTGAAGAACTAGAATTCGGTTGTTTTTAAAAATTAATTTTCTGCCTGACTCTTTCCTAAAAATATTTTATGCAGAAGGTGCTAGTGAGAATATAAAGGGTATTTTTAAATGCTTTGAAATTCTCACAGAGGAAAAGCAAAAGTCTCAATAGAAAACATCTAACAGGAAGAATCCTGGAGACCAGCTGGAGGTCACTTTCCAGCACAATGTCTCAGTCCAGAAACTTGGCCCACAGCCAGCACCTCGGTCCCCTGGAGTCACAATTCCACATCACTGGCATGGCCTTGACAACAGCATTAGCACTCAAACTGTGGCCACAGGACAGAGCTTTGTTTTTGTCCGGTCTTCCTTATGACACACTTTTTCTAGCAGAAGCACAACAAGCAAAACTGGAAAGAAGCCATTCCACTGAACAACCACATCAATGTGTTTCCTCCCCTCCCTCAACAAACAGAACCAGCTGTGGTTTTACAGGTTCATTCATTAGAGTCTACCCGCCGCAGCGCCTACAGAAGCTCCACCTACACACACACACAAATTACAATCCAGAAAGGCAAATATATAGTAGATGTGTGTCAATAAATATAACATTTCTTTTTCTTTTCTTTCATTTTAAAAATTGCTTTCCCTGCCTCCCTTAATGCATGGACAGTGCTCTGAATAATCAGTAAATATTGAGCATTTGCTCTATGCCAGAAGCCCCCTAAGCTCCCCTAGGGCTGGGTCTTTACCTGGGTTTTCAGGGCACTTCTTGCTTTCTGGATAAAAACGAGGCCTTTGTAGACGTTTGCAGGAGCGCCTCGCCCTCCGCTCTGGCTAGCAGCAGCTCTCTAGGGTGCGCTGCCTCTGCCCAGACCTGCTCCCGTCCCTGCAGAAACCTCTCAGCCCAGACTAGACCGGCTCTCTTCTCAGCTGGATGTCAGCCTTTGGCAAGTCCCTGAGGTTTTCTGAACTTCACTTTCCTCCACTGTCAATTGAGGGGTAAATGAGAAACTGTCTCAACGCCTAACAGCAAATGCATGATTAAATAATTCACGATGCCAACATATTAGGCAGTGGTTTTAAAAAACAATTTTTCTGGAATGTATTTAATATCCGACAATGTTCAAAATAGAATGTTAAATGAGAGATAATGAAGAAGTATGTATGTGTTCTTATGTGGGCCATATATTCTACATGTATTGTTAGAAACCTGAAAATAAAACATTGTGGAGATAGAAACATTTAAAAACAAATGAGAGGGTAAACCTTGTTGATTACTAGGTTCCCTTTTGGCCTGAAAATCAGTCGGCCACAGAGGCCCCACCCGACTTGAAACATGCTGTAGGGGAGGAAGAGCTATTCCTCTCCCCTCTAGGTCCTTCTGGCTGGTCTGAGAATTAAATAGACATGAGACAGAATAACACGAGAAAATCAAACATGTTTAATAACATGTATACATGGGAGAAACCCAGGAAAACTGAGTAACTCCCCCAAATGGTGGAAGCCACTATCTTAAATACCATCTTCAGCTAAGACAATGTTGGGCGCAGTGGTTTGGGACTTCAAAGGGGTGGAAGGCAATTCACATGGAGATGGAAAAGCAAATGTTGGATCAACAAATGTTGACCATGCTGTGCAAAGACAATGAGATGTGGAGAGGACTTTGATCAAAAGGCCCTTGTTAGTTTCCTCCCTGTCTATCACACCGAGTTCATATATTACAGTTATTGTTACTGGCTCTTAGTTAATATCAGCCCTGATATTGGTTCCCCTACAGTGAACCCAGCATATATGGGTTAGAACTAGAGGCACATTCCTGGTTCCCTGGTTCTTTAGTTACACTCCTCTATAAATATTTGTTTCATTAACCTCTGACTCCCTGAGTTATAGAGCCAAATAGAAGTTACACATTGTTAATGCCAAGATGGCCTCAAGCTGGGCTCCCACTAAAATTGTGGCTAATCACAAGACCTTGAAGTTCTTTCACAGGGAAACTAATGTCCAGAGAATATCAAGAAACTGAAGCTTCCAGGGCCAACTCCTTGACTTCCTGACGTCAGAGTCTACCTTCCACCGTCAGAGTCTACCTTCCACCGTGGAGATAAGCAGCCAAGGACACTCATCTGAGAAATCCTTTGTCTCCTCCACTGGAAGCAGCTGCAGACACAGACTGATGGGAAAATGCTGACCAAGAAAATGCTGACCATGGCCCCCCTCCCCTACCTAAAACCCCAAATAAAAACCCCTACCTGTTTCTTAACAGGGAGCTAGCAACTTTTGAGGCACTAGCTCTTGCTTTGCTCCCTCTGCCTGGCAAAGTAAAACCTTTTCTTTTTCACCCAAGACTCTGTTCTCATTATTTGGATTGGCATCGGGATCAGAGACCAAACTTTCAGTAACATTATGGTGTTAGCTCCTTCCTGGAACAGGCCTTCTATCTTAAATCCTTTTAGGCAGTTAGGGGGAAGGTCAGAGTTCCTTTAAGAGTCTTTTTTTTCTTTGCAGAGCCCACAAACTTAGGAGCTATGCCAGTAGGCCGGCCCCAGAATCTTTGGTTTTTAAAAATAATCAAGCCAGGGGCTGGCCATGGCTGAGTGGTTAGATTCACCTGCTCTGCTTCGGCGGCCCAGGGTTTCGCTGGTTCCGATCCTGGGCACGGATCTAGCACCACTCATCAAGCCACGTTGAGGTGCCGTCCCACATAGCAGAACTAGAAGGACCTGCAACTAGAATATAGAACTATGTACCAGGGGGCTTTGGGGAGAAAAAGGAAAAAAATAAAATCTTTAAAATTAAAAAAAAAATCAAAAAAGAAAATCAAGCCAAAGAGACACATTTTGGGGTGGCAACCTCTGATCCCCCACAATGGTATCCCAAATTTAAAACATAAACTTTCCTTGACCCGCTCCTGGGATTTCATCCTAAGGAGAAAACAAACAAACAAAAAACCATGTATGTATGTGAAGGTACCTGTAAAAGGATACGTATTGCAGAGATGCTTCTAGAGCATAAGAGTGAGAACACCTTAAATGTTCCCAAATGGGGACTGTGTTTGTAAACAGGCAACAATCCATACAATAGCATCCTGTGCAGCCATTAAGAATGTTGCGTCGGGGCCCGCCTGGTGGCACAGCAGTTAAGTTCGCACGTTCTGCTTCTTGGCGGCCCAGGGTTCGCCGGTTCGGATCCTGGGTGCGGACATGGCACCGCTTGGCAAAAGCCATGCTGTGGTAGGCATCCCACATATATTAAAAAAAAATAGAGGAAGATGGGCACGGATGTTAGCTCTGGGCCAGTCTTCCTCAGCAAAAAGAGGAGGATTGGTGGTAGTTAGCTAAGGGTTAATCTTCCTCAAAAAAAAAAAAAAAGAGGTGGGTTCTCATGGTTGCCATGGGGGTCTTCATGGTGATTTACTGTGTACCACCTTCCCTGGGGAAAGCTTTCTGGAGGGCAGAGCTCATGCCTGCCTCAGCTCTGCTCCCAGCACTCTAGCTAGAGCATGCCTGAGGACTTTGCACGTGGCCTTTGCAGCCAGGCCTGCTTTCATCCTGCTTTGTCACTTACACCTTTCCAAGCCTCAGTTTCTTTATCTATGGAATGGGGAGAATAGCAGTACCTCTCCCATCGGGTTGGTGAGTGGATGAAATGAAATACTGAGTGTCAAGGCCTTCAGTCAGGGCCTGGCATGTGGTAGTGGTAATCAACAGTGAGTGGCAGACACCCTCATTGGAGCGCTCTGATCTGCGCACAGTAGGTGCTCAGTAAATGATACTTGTTATCATTGGATCATGCATACAGCAGGTGCTTGGTAAATGGCATGGTCATCACTGGAATGCACTGACCTGCCTATAGCACACACTCAGTGCGTGGGAGCATGACGATCTGCACACAGTAGGCACCCAGTAAATATGGTTTGGTTGTTTCCATCTATTGTTTTAGTGGCAGTGATTCCAATTCTCTCTCCTCAGTGGAGAGAGCAGCCCAGGGCTAATAGAAACAGAGCGACAAGAGATTTTCACATATTGAGGTATATGGGATAACTGAGTTCAAAACTGATTCGGCTTGAACTACCAAGCCTGACTTATGGCCTATCAAACATACACTGTACACTTGCTTATCCGTTAAAGTAAAGAGTGCACTCTCTTTTTTTATTTTATTTTATTTATTTATTTATTTTTTAAAAAGATTTTTTTTTTTTTCCTTTTTCTCCCCAAAGCCCCCAGTACATAGTTGTATATTCTTCGTTGTGGGGTTCTTCTAGTTGTGGCATGTGGGACGCTGCCTCAGCATGGCTCAATGAGCAGTGCCATGTCCGCGCCCAGGATTCGAACCAACGAAACACTGGGCCACCTGCAGCGGAGCGCGCGAACTTAACCACTCAGCCACGGGGCCAGCCCCAAGAGTGCACTCTCTTAAGAGAAGAACGCATCCTTCCCCACCTAGCCCTATTGGTAACGCCAGGATTCATCCCTTTCCTGACATCACGGCGGTATTGACCTGCTAATTTGCAACTGCATACCTCTTTGAAATTTTGATGAAAATGTATCCTGGGTGCATTCAATGTATGTTCTTTGTTGTAAAAAAGATATAAGACTGTATCGAAACTATGCTTCTCCAGAATATCTTCTAAGGCCTTCCCGGGTTACAATCCCTACTCTGGCTCATAATAAACTCACCCAAATTTCGATTTATAGGTTGGTTATGGATTATTTTGTCAACATTTCTTGGCATAGTTGGCAGAATTTCCGAGAAACCTACCAGAGACCACCTGGAATCTACACTGAACTGGCATTTTGTACCAATAGGGGTCCATTGAGCCCCCCGGATCACTGCATTCTTCAGGTGACCCTGGTGAGTTCTCCTGAAACCTGGACCTCCTTATTTTAAATAGACAGTCCAGAGTTTATATGAACTGTTTCAAACCTTAAGACTAGGTGTCATAGGGGTACCGGTACATACCCTAGGTAAGAGGAACCTGGGGGGGAATTCCTAGGAAAGAGAAACCTAGGGGGAATTCCTAGGCCAGAGGGCCTAGAGGGAACTTTGGAGTGAATGGGGCAGGCTGACATTTTTAACTTGACTCTAAACTGGAAAGAATTGCATTGATAAAGTGTGAACAAACTGTTTAATAGAGAAATGAGACTGAATGTGTTCAGCTCTGAAGAAAAGGTACATTGCTCCTCCTGGCCAAAAGGTATTCTTAGGTGACTGAGGACTTTAGCGGGAACATTGGAGGATTGAAGGCCTCATGAGGTGTAGCAGTCCCATAGGGACCTCCACTGTCATTCATGTTCATTAATTACAGGCTCATCTGGGAAGCTCATGAAGGGTTGGTCACCCGAGCTCTGAGCCTCCACGGTGGTTTTAGGCTTCCAGCAGGAGAAACTGAGGCACTTAAGAGAGTTTTTATGACATTCCTTTAGGGAGTAACACTCAGAAGCAGTACACTTCTGACCCACTACACTGTCCCTAGGGATTTTTCAGACTTTAAAGCAAAACAAAACTAAAAGGAAAGCAGGAAATTGAGATTCTAAAAGCCAACCATTCCCGATTGGGCAAGCTCACCTCCGAACTCCTGTTGGCTTCATGCTATGACTTGCAAGTGCTTAATGAAATAAGGATAGCTGTTAATGGCTGGCAAGATGACCCGGGATAATTTGAAATTACAGTGGCCACTGTGGGGCTCCTTTTTAAGAGTGCGGTAACAGAAATTTTTAGAGTTTAGCTTGCCAGCTTTTAGCACAATTGCTCAAACTAAAGGTTCTGGAAACTGTAAATATTTACAAAGTACAGCGAATAAGATCTTACTAAGCTTGTTTCATGTCCTGAGGGCTTGGCATAATAATCGTCATGTTAGGGGCTGAACGGTTAAGTTCGCGCACTCCGCTGCAGGTGGCCCAGTGTTTCGTTGGTTCGAATCCTGGGCATGGACATGGCACTGCTCATCAAACCATGCTGAGGCAGTGTCCCACATGCCACAACTAGAAGGACCCACGACGAAGAATATACAACTATGTGCTGGGGGGCTTTGGGGAGAAAAAAGGAAAAAAATTAAAAAATAAAATCTTAAAAAAAATAACAATAATCGTCATGTTAGAGATTGTGAAATATGGTTAGACAAAATGTAGTTGCACCCCATTTTGCAGTCAGAGATAGTCAAAGAGAAATGTGGGTTGCACTCCATTAGCTGCTAAGGGTTCTACCGAGCTGCTGAGAGCCTCAGGGGAATTACATTGGCCATTAGAAGGAACGTTCTGATTAGATAAGATCATTTAAAAAGTGCACTTAAAAAGCAAAACCTTCAACATCCCGAAATAATCTTACTGAAAGTTTTGTTGCAAAAAGCAAATAGAAAATTAACTTATAAATAGTACTTAAAGGAATATATTAGGCCATGACTTTACAGACACCTCCATAATCTACTCTCCGAGTTAACGAAATGGAGAGATTTTCTGGGAAACTGCTATGCTAAAGATTTCTGGAACAGTTCAGTGCTACCAGGTAGTTACTGTTTATCCTGGCTGAAACCTGACAAGGTATCCAAAAGGATGTAGCAACTTAGGATCAGAAATGTGGCCAAACTGGAAGCCGATATTCAGAGTCTGATAGGAATTTTCTTTCCAGGCCTTTTTCCCTAAGTTAAAATAAAACTAAGCACTCAGAGGGAAAAAGCAGATTAGGGTGATGTGTGTGGACAGATAGAAGATCTGTCCTCAATTTACACACCCTTGTAAGACTAGAAAAGCAGTCCTAGAGGCAGTTCAGATTCCTCCCGGTTCCTTTATCTCCAAAAGGATTTTGGCCTTCTCTCTCTGTCTCTGTCTCTGTCTCTGTCTCTGTCTCTGTCTCTGTCTCTCTCTCTCTCTCGGAAGTGTTATCTAGCTCATCACCAAATCCTAAAACTCAAAAAAAGAAAGGGAAAAGGCCAGAAAAATGGCCATAAGGGCAGCCTCGCCCAAAATCTAACATCTTGAGTGTCTTCTCTACAAATATTAGTAAAAAGGCTTAAAACAAAATTTGCATTCATAACTAGTATATTATTGGACCTGATTCATGGCAGTAATTTTCAAACAATAGGTGTGGAGACTGTGTATGTGTCTATATGTATGTTATATGCGCATGATATTTTTACCTCCAGATGGTATAATTTCTTTTTTTGTTGTTGATGAAGATTAGCCCTGAACTAACATCTGCTGCCAGTCCTCCTCTTTTTGCTGATGAAGACTGGCCCTGAGTGAACATGTGTGCCCATCTTCCTCTGCTTTATATGTGGGACACCTACCACAGCATGGCTTGCCAAGCAGTGCCATGTCTGCACCTGAGATCCAAACTGGTGAACTGTGGGCCACTGAAGCAGAACGTGTGCACTAACCACTGCGCCAGTGGGCCAGCCCCAAGATGGTATACTTTCTAAAGAGCTCTATTCGATTGACTTAAAGTAAGCACTTGCATAAATTCTAAATGTAATAGAAATGTCTTTCAGGTTAACATGAGATAAATTCATCTTTGGTAAATGAAAATTTGTTTAAGTTTGTTGGTTTGATTAAAATAGGCATGTGCTCAGTGTTACCACCACTGGATGTGATGCAGATATGCAGCCTTTATTCTATGTTTATTGGTCAAATAATCTGCTGTTACCTCTATTACAAAACAAATTAACAAAAATAATAACTTAAAATGATGGATAATTCTGTCTAATGTCTCAAGAAGTTTTGTAGGCAACCTAAAAATAATTATTGAGAAGGAGTAAACTAAATAGATGTAAAAAAGAAAGTATTGGTGAACTTTTTAAAATTACGTGTTATGGCATGTATATTTAAAAGAATTTCAAAACCTTTTGGTGACTTGAAACCTTTAGAGTTTTATTAAATTAGGTTAAACGATAGAAATCTAGGTCATTTTCAAATAAGATAAAATACTGAAATATTATTGCTAAACATATCTAAGTTTAACTACTTTTGGCTTCTTATTACAGAGAAACTGAAGTGTTTGAGTCTATTAGTAAACACGTCTTGTGTTTTATTACTATGAAGTAGCATGTTTCGAGAAATTATGAAAAGTGTTTAGGATGCTGATATAAAAGAGAGTTCATAGTTGATTACTTTTTAGTTTTTGCTAGGGTCTGTAAGGGTTAAAAATTCTAATTAATATATTAATTAAAGCTACTAAAATTAATAAGGAAAACAGCTCTGTATACAAGGAAAGTAAAACATGTTTCCAGTAAAGAAAGTATAAGGATTGGAAGTATTTTTATTTGTTGGGTAAAGAAAGATAAATTTGTCCTAAAGTACTAAGGACCAGGTACGTTTAACCAATTCATGTGCTGCAGAATCAAAAGGCATAGATTCATGGATTCACATTGCTCATTTAAAAAAGGCCTCTCCACTTGAGTCAGTTTCAGTTCCTATTTCTGATAGCCAACTTTAACTCAGCAAGGCAAGTGTCTCCTAACCAGGGTGAGAAGATGGCATCTGTTGTAGACAGCTGTCCCAAGACTGTTGTAGACAGCTGTCCCAAGACTCCGGACCAGGCCTGTATTCTCAACCTTGTATCTCGCATTTAAATCTTTGTTATGCTTAAGCTGTATACCTATTTTATAATTGTTCCATTTAAGGTTTCAAAATACTATCATCCTTGAAGAAAGTGACTGATTTGGAACAGACTGGTCCTAAAGGCCAGGCACTTACCGAGTGACTCCTAATGGAACTCAGTGGTTATGTGGAACAAATCTCTGTTCTTGGCTACTGCCTGGATGGCTAAAACACTGCACCCTGAGTTTCCCTTGGATGCAGGGAAGGATTCACACTGAGCTAACACTTGTTGCCAATCTCCCTCTCTGTAAGGCCAGATGGGCTCGTTCAGTGTGCCACCCGTATGACCACCGAACACCTAGCTATAGCTGTTCCTCCTTTGGGGCTAGAGGATGCCATATCACATATAGAAGCCCTTAACAGTACTCAAGCAGGAATCGCCTCATTAGATACTTAAATGTCTTTAATAAGAAAGGCTGTCCTTCAAAATAGAATGGCCTTAGATATTCTTACAGCACCCCAAGGCGGTACATATATATATCATTCAACCTGAATGCTGTGTTTTTATACCCAACAAGCCCTCCAGTGTATCATCTCTGCTAAAGCACATGAAAAGAAAAAAAGCAGGTGAATACCTTAAGCGATCCTGTACTTGGTTTTGATTTGTTTCGTTGGCTCCCTTCTGGTACTGGCTTCCATTTGTGACCTGGATTGCAATTCCTTTTTCTATTACTCCTTGGAATTCTTGTATTAGTCATAATATTCAAACTAATTTCTGTTTTCTCAGTGTTGTATGACTGGTATGCAAGCTAGAGTAATGATTGCTCAGTGACTTGAGATGGTTGATGGAGCTTACAACCCTGGACGAATCCTCTTTTCTTAAGGCTATGCCTAAGAGTTCATTTTTAAGCTAATCGTTTCAAGTATGGATTACCTATTCTATAATCGCTATAAACAATGCAACTATAGGAAGTCATGTAAAAGCACATGTACAATGTTTCTGCGATAATCTAAAAATAACTGACAAGTTACATAGCCTATGAAACACTTCCCCTATTAGTATATACCTCTCTGCTTGTCCCCTATATCTGACTGTTTCCCCCCAACATGGATAACTGGGCAAATCAATGATATAAAAGCCTAGCACCAAGGGACATGATGGACCCAGGGCGGGCAGCAACCACCCTGGCACTGAGAGACAATATTTTGATCAGCAATGCTTTCTATTGAAAGATTATTGATCAAAAGGGTAAAATAAGTGATTTTCACATATTGAGGTATATGGGATAACTATTTGAGTTCAAAACTGATTCAGCTTGAACTAAAAGGCCTGACTTATGGCCTATCAAATATACATCATACATGTGCTTAACCATTAAAGTAAAAAGTGCACTCTCTTAAGATAAGAAGGCATACTTCCCCTCCTATGCCCTGTTGGTAACGCTCTATTGGTAATGCCCAGATTAGTCCCTTTCCTGACAACACGGTGATATTGACCTGCTAATTTGCAACTGCATACCTCATTGAAATTTTGATGAAAATGTATCCTGGGTGTGTTCAACATATGTTCTTTGTTCTAAAAAAGATATAAGACTGTACCGAAACCCATGCTTCTCCAGAATAACTTCTAAGACCTTTCCAGGTTATACTCCTCACTCTGGCTCATAATAAACTCAACTCAATTTTGATTGGGTGAGAAAGGCATCGGCAGATCCAGGGGTCACTCCCAATCACTCTAGCAGCCTCCGTTACCTTATCTATAAAGCAAGGAGAATAACACGCTATCCCAGGACGTGGAGGGAGCTAAAGCACATTCAGCATTTTGCACCCAGTAGGCACGCCATAAAGTCCTTCCCATCTCTGAAATTTCCAATGAGCATCTGTGCTTAGGCCCAGAGAATAGCTTAAAGCAAGTTAAAAAAAAATCTCTTTCTGAGCATTATCTATGAAGGTGCAACCATCTTTTCAAACCAAATAGTTGTGTTTTTCTTTTTAACACATAGCTTGTGGGATGGCATCTGTTTTCTATCTCACGAGCATTGAATGAGAGCTGTTTATATAAACAGCGAGAGGAAAGGTGCTTTGATTTCTCCAATGGCTGCTAATTAAAGAGCTACTGTTGATATCAGGTTTACAGGTGAAATGGCCTTTTCTGAATGTGATATTTTATCAGAAGTATTTAGTGATCTGAACCACAGCCAGACCAGATAGTTTTTTTTTTAATTCACTTATTTTCTTGTAATAATAATGATAACGATCATATTACGTACCAAGTGTCTGAGGCACTATTTTAAGTGCTGGGGATATGACCAGTGAGATAATCCTCATGGAGGTTATACTCCAGTGGCTGGTGCTGTGCTTCAGATGACAAACTAGTAATCCTAAATGCTCTGACTGTTGGGAAAGAGAAAGGACAGAATGGGTGTGGATGCAGAGATCAGGGCATTTCCCCCAGTCCTGATGGGTGGGAGAAGGTGGAAGTGATGTTTAAGACGAGTAAAGGTGAGCCGGGACAAGAGTACAGTGTGTGCGTGTGTGTGTGTGAAGAGTAATGAGGGAAAAGTGTTCCAGGAGGAGGGAACAGCACAAGCAAAGGCCCAGAGGTAGAGAGTCAAGATGGAACTGAAACAAATTCAGAGTATTTCTAGAGAAGAACACAAGGAGGGAGAGCAGGGAGGTGGGACAAGTCTACAGGGGCCTATTAAGAGTCTAGACTTCATCCTGAGGCAATAAGGGGCCACAGAGGGCTTTAGGGAAAGGGGGATGAGGTGTGGATTGAACTGATTTACATCTGAGAAAGATGAACATAACCAGGAGGATGGGCTAGAAGGGAGGAAGAGTTGAGGCAGTGGGCCAGGAGAGTGACACCAGGGTTGCTATGATGGGGGGAAGAAGCGGACCCATGGTGGGGCTTTACAGAGGTAGAATTTATAGGTCTGGTGACCATCTGCTTGTTGTAGAGAGGGGGCAAGAATGGTAGCCAAGAGCAGAAGTATCTGGAATTTCTTTGCATCTTCCCCAAGAGGATTTACAGTCATCACTTACCTTCTCACAGCATCATCCTGGCCCTGAGCCTGCAGGTGGCTTTTCCGAGGTCACACAAGCAATTAGCTGCAGAACCTATTCATGCTCAACCTGGGGCTGTCTTCTCTCCCTGGCACTTATCACAGTTTGTAATTTTACATTTATGAATGTCGTTTAATGTCTGTCTCCACTGCTATACTCCATGAGGGCAGGGACTGTTTCTCCTTTTGCTTTCAAGCTTCTCAAAATGCATTTATATAGAACAAATCATGGAAAAACCAAGAATCCTATCAGTGCTTAGTTGCTGAAGTTGTGATCCATCCATTGCCTGTGATTCATCCCTTTAAAGTACACATGCTTTGACCTAGCAAGCCCATGTATAATAAAATTTTCCTAAAACTATCCACCAAGTCTTTTGATATCTATACATAAGGATGTTCATTTCAGTGATATTTGTAAAAGGAAAGACAACAAAACAGTCTAAATGTCCAACATCAAGAGGTTTGTTCAATAAATTGTGGAGTAGAATAAGCCATTAAAATAATGATCGATTTTTGATATGGAGGTTGTCTAATTGTAGAGTTTAATTTTGTTGTGAATAAATGGAACAAAATTATCTATACTCATAGTTTTAAGATTGGAAAGATTTACTCCAAATTGTTACCAATGTTTATATCCAAGTAGTGGAATAGAAACGATTTTTATTTACTTCTTTGGGTTTTTTCTCTGAATTTTCTGCAATGAACTTGTATTACTTCCTACCAAGAAATAAAAACAAGAACTTTTTACTCCCTGGGGGTAGTTATCAGTGTCAAAGGCTGTCCTAAGGTCAAGTCAGGTAAGGACTATAAATAGTGCCCTTATATTTAGCAAAAAGAAAGCACTTGGTGGCCACAGGGAGAGGAGTTTTGGTAGAGGCAGAGCCAGTGGCACAGCAGAGGCAAGTGTGTCAGCAAACTAGGAATAAGTTATGGTTTAAAAAAAATCACCTCTCAAAAAAAAAATTTCCCAGGAATCTTGCTTCGACCAAGTAGGACGAAGGGGATCACGTATATTTGCAAATATATTTGTCCGTTGAGAAAACTGCTCATAAGTTCGCTCACGCCCTCTAACCAGGCCAGCTACCAAAACTAGTGAGCATGCGCGAAACTACAGGGAGGCGCGGGAAATCACCCTTGTTTTAAATAGCGCAACAGAACAGAAGGCCTTAACATTTGTGAATTTAGGAAGTCGAGCAAGTACTTATGTAAAAAGGTTTAAAAAAATCAAAAGCGCAACTGCATTTCTTGAAACAACGGTCTTGCACGCCCAGCCACACATCCTGGGACCTCGGCAGCGACAGGGAGCAAATCGCCTGCGCCAGCAGAAAGGCCAAGCCACCCGGCAGTGCGCGCTGACCAATCGGAGGAGCGCTGCCTGCCGCGTGGTGATTGGAGGAGCGGGGCGGGGCGGGACGGGGCGGGGCGGGGCTCGCGCGCGTGCGCTGTTGCCTGCGGGGCTCACGCGCCTAGGGCCAGTTAGCAGTGCTCGGCATCGGTGCTGCGGTCTTCCTTCTGGCCTCCGTCTGCTCTCCCGGCCGTTCGCCGCCCTCGACCCCGCCATGCCGGTGGACCTCGGCAAGTGGTCCGGGCCCTTGAGCCTGCAGGAAGTGGACGAGCAGCCGCAGCACCCGCTGCAGGTCAGATACGCCGGGGCAGAGATCGACGAGCTCGGCAAAGTGCTGACGCCCACCCAGGTACCGAGGGCGGCGGGGGAGCGAAGGGCGGCGGCTGCCCGAGGTTGGGAGGCCTGCGGGGCGGGGCTTGGCGGCCGGAGCAGCATGTTCCGGCTCGGTGCGCCCGACCCACCGAGGGAAGGGCGTCGCGGTGCCCACTACCCGGGCCTGAGGTCAGGCCGAGCCCGGGAGACCGGCACGTGGTGGGCGGGGCTCGGCCTGCGGGGGAAATTTACCCCGGGACTTCAAGGGCGCCCCACGGCCCCGGAGCCTCCCTTCGTGTGTCAGGCTTTTAGGCCTCAGTTTGGGGAGCTAAAGCCCCACCCGAGGGCATGGGACGCGTTATGTAACGGGCAATCAGCAGTGCTCGGCGATTCCTCCCTTGTTTTGGCGATCAAAAGAGGGAAGCCATCCAAAGGTTAAGCGCGTTCCGCAGCTCGAAGGTTCGAGAGCAGCGGTTTGGCCTCTGACGCGCATGCCTGAGGGGCGACCACGTCCCGGCTGCTCGGAGTGGAGAAACGAGAGGCCGACACCGTGCGAGTTGTTGGTCTTGGGGCTCAGGGGCAGCGGGGTGAATAAACTGCCCCCACGGTTTATGGTTTTTTGTTTTGGATGTTTGAATATACAGCAGTCCCCCTTATCTGCAGGGAATACTGTGTTCCGTGTTCCCAGATGGATGCTTGACACGGATGGCGCGGAACCCTGTATGTGTGTTTGTATCCTAACTAAGGGGCAGGTGGCGGATACAGCGTGGGTCCGCCGGACAAAGGAATGATTCATGTCCCCAGCTGGGGGAGCAGGATGGCACAAGATTTCATCACGCTGCTCGGAAGGGCGCACTTATGAATTATTTATTTCTGGAATTTTCCATGTAATATTTTCAGACCGCACTTAACCACGGGTAACTGACACCGAGGAAAGCAAAACTGCGAATGAGGGTGCACTACAATAGTAGAGTGCCATCTCTCAGCCTTCCTTTTCCCAGACTCACTGTCCATGCCTGGCCACCTGGGCTCTCTTATCTGTGCACTGTTAGATGTCCAGTTAATTCCCATTCTGGTTGAGCAGGCCCCAGGTGGCCTCCTGGTAGCAAATCTGGAGACCCTGTCATTCCAGACAGTGTGAGGTTGTAGTTGAGAAGACTCAGTACCAGTGTTGAAATCCTCACACCACCTTTCTGTTAATAACATGCCAGGATACCAGCCTTACAGTGTTGTTGGGACTAAAATAAATACCGGCTACTAAACTTCAGCTCCTGGCTCTGAGTAGAGTCAACACACTGTAGCTTTAAGTGATAATTACTGTTTTACCTTTGAGGAGCCTGAAGTCAAAGGAAGAGTGAGTTTCTTCAGCGTTTCTGACTTTTTAACTCCAAACTGGCTCCTTCCTACAGGTTAAGAACCGGCCCACAAGCATTGCATGGGATGGCCTCGATCCAGGTAAACTCTACACCTTGGTCCTGACAGACCCGGATGCGCCCAGCCGGAAGGACCCCAAATACAGGCGAGTTGGGGGAAGGTGGGGAACAGAGGGTCATTTAGATGTGACCGGAAACTTCTCGCACTGTGTGAGCCCCTCTCTGGACATTCTGTGCTCAGAGAACTTGACCCGGTTTGGGATGTTCCCATTTGTGCTCAAGCCGGCGTGTGCACTTTGCTCCCCTTCACTCCCTAGAGCAGGAGTCTGGAAACTACGGCCCGGCGTCAGGTCTGCCTGAGGCCTGTTTTTGTACAGCCCCGTGAACTAAGAATGGTTGTTACAGTTTTTAATGATTGGGAAAAAATTGAAAGAAGAATAATACTTTGTGA
This sequence comes from Equus caballus, assembly GCF_041296265.1. Lineage (NCBI taxonomy): Eukaryota > Metazoa > Chordata > Mammalia > Perissodactyla > Equidae > Equus > Equus caballus. Next base: position 17,769,569 of record NC_091691.1, on the reverse strand, counting down.
TGTGTGAAAATTACGTGAAATTCAAATTTCAGCGTCCATAAATAAAGTTTCATTGAAACACAGTCATGTTACCTTATTTACGCCTTTCTGTGGCTGCTTTCACGCTACAGCCCCCGAATTGAGTAGTTGTGAAAGAGACAGTATGAACTGCAAAGCCTAAAACATTTATGGTCTGGCCCTTTCCAGAAAAAGTTCGCACACCCTTGCCCTAGAGAACCTCAGAGGGAGGGAGGGGCGGGTGTGGGGTCCTCTCTTCTGCAGATGCATGAGGTTTGCGCTGGCCAAGAAAGCAGAGCTGTCATGTTCATCACTGCATCCTGGCCCGGAGCGCATGCTTCATATCCATTGCTGGCCGTGAGGCCGCACGTGCTGCTTTCCCACGGTGTTGACGGTCCTCTGTCCCTCTTCATAGGGAATGGCACCATTTTCTGGTGGTCAACATGAAGGGCAATGACATCAGCAGTGGCACAGTCCTTTCTGATTATGTGGGCTCCGGGCCTCCCAAGGGCACAGGTCAGTAAAGGCTGCTTTTGGAGGGAGGTGGGAGGGGGGCCTAGAGGCACATTAGGATTGGCCTAAAGTGCTGCAGATTTTAGTCTGCTTTTTAGAGCTTTATTCTTCTCTCTTTGTGAGAGCCCTTTCCCTAGCGGAGAGTTCAGGTAGCACCGTTCACCTCCAAGGCTGTTGCCTGCCAGCGACAGTCAGACCTGCAGTAGTGTCAGATGGCAGAACCTTGCCTCTGGTCAGAATGGGCCCTCTGTGAGCGTCGCCTCCTAGCCGCTCGGCCTTTACAAGCCAGAGGAATCAGGGAGAAGACACCAGCCAGCAGTGTCGCATGCTCGGAACGGTTTCCCAGGGGGCCGCATGTAGCTTGAACACCATTAAACCATCTGATTTCTATATTCGACCTTTGCCCTGTGGGATCTTTGAGCTTCTAGTTCCCGTGAGAGGTCTCAGAAATGATCATAGTTTCCAAACTAATTGTAAAAAAATGGCTTTATCTCTCTATAGCTCCCTCTTTCTCATGAAAATCTAGCTTGAAAAGATTTGGAAGACGTTAAGAACTATATCAAAGCCACACACGTATTGTGTTAGGTTGTGTATTATATGTTATATATAAAGAGAGGGCAATATCGTGAAACTCTCCGAGGTGGGTGGGCACTGCCTGAGCTGGTGGTGGGAGGTGCCCTGTTACTGCCTGTCGACCAGCACAGGGTGTTTCCGTCGGCTGGAACAGGGAAGTAGTGGCAGGCGGAGCATGGCAGCATACTAGCTTTTGCACATATTATCCAGCCCTGAGTTAGTCTGAAGAGGCACAAAAAGGTCCCTGGCAAGGGTGTCGGCCATGGACTCACGTTGTATCTGTTGACCTAGAAGCTTCACACAGCTTCAAGCCCCTCATGCCTTCATAAGAGGAAGGTAAAGGTACATCTTTCTGGGATCAGTTAAGTTCTCTAGGGCAGTTATAAAATGAGGCAGTTTAATTATGGGAAGTACACACATGAGAATAAAGCAGTTCTCTCAAGTAGGAGCTGCGTTCTCATTAACAAAAAAAGCCTCAGCACCCTACCTCACTTTCTTCCGTATTTTACTAAGGTATAACTTACATATAATGAAGCACCCAGATTCGTAGTTGTTTTAGGCAGTGAATATTGGCTGATGCATGAAGGTGACCATGTAAGCGCCTTTGAAAATAAGATGTAGGATATTTCCATCAGCCCAGAAGATTCTTGTGTGACCTTCTCAGTTAAATTTCCCAGAGCTGACCATTTTCTGACTCCTAGCTCCATAGATTCCTTTCACTCTGCTTATAATCTTATAAACGGTGTCATGCAGTGTGCATTTGTTTTTGGCGAGTGGTCTCTCACTTAGGATAATGTCTGTGAGATTCATCCACGTTATTGTTTGTGTTAGTAGCTCATTCCTTTTATTGCCAGGTGGTACTCCCCTGTGTGAATGTACCGCAGTTTATGTAGCCATTCTGTTGATGGACCTTTGGGTTCTTCCAGTGTTTGGATATTATGAATAAAGCAGCTATTTACATTCGTGTCATTTTGTGGGCATGTGTTGCCCTTTCTCTTGGGAAATTCCTTAAGAGTAGAATTATTGGGTCATAGAAATCGCCTAAGAGTTCCCAAAATGGCTGAAAATTTTTACACTCTAATCAGCCGTATATGAAAGCTTCAGCAGATCCATATAAGATCCACGTAGATCCATATCAAGATTCATCCATGTTGTAGCATGCGACAGGATTGCTTTCTTTTTAAAAGCTGAATACCATTCTCTTGTATGTATATACCACATTTTGTTGATCCGTTCATCCGTCATTGGACATTGGAGTGCTTCCACCTCTTGGCTACTACAGATGATGCTGCAGTGAACTTGGGTGTACAATTATTTAAATAACTTTTTAAAAATAACTTTTTAAAGCAGCACATGGTACCTATTTATGTCGAATTCTTAATTGGAGCTTGTAGAAAGCTGCTTGGTTGATGGGGTGCTTGCTGGCTGGTTTTAAAGCATTCTTTGCTACTTAGTTGATTAGAGTGAGTTTGGGTCCTTGCTTTCAAAGCAGGTCTCTGGTCTTCTGAGGACGTGAGTTTGGAGATAGAAAGATAATGTTCTCCTTTAGCCTTTGTAGGCTTGATTGTGGCATGCCGAGCACGCAGTCAGTGATTTGCTGTGTCCTTCGTCCATTTCTCATACATTTTTTTAGCACCTCCTATTTACCAGGCACTAGGAAGTTCTGGGGTGAAAATGGTCAATAAGACAAACACCATAGCTTTATGGAGCTCTCATTCTAGTGAAGGGACTAAATTAGAAAGTAAGAGTTTTAGGTGACACTGTTACTATAACAGAAGTGAAGTGGGCATTCTGATGGGAGTGGTGGGAAATGACTAGCGATAGGAGAGTGGAGATGGGCTGGAAGCCTGGCGTGGGAGGGATGAGGACCAGAGGGCGGTTGAGGATGGGCAAGGGCCAGATGCTGCAGGTTCTTAGAGTCCGTAATGTAGGGTATGGACTTTATGCCAATTATGGCATAAAGTCCATTCAGCAGGTGAGTGACCTGACTCATTCTACCTCCCTGGGTCCTCACTGTACCTCTTGCAAATGGGGTGGTCTGGGTCCCTCTAACTTGGTACATTCTAGAAAATGGTTGACCTCTCCATCTCAGATCTAGCTGTATGTCCATCTTCCCTTCTGCCTCTCCCTCCAGGCCTTCATCGCTATGTCTGGCTGGTCTACGAGCAGGGCGGGCCGCTGAAGTGTGATGAACCCATTCTCAGCAACAGATCTGGAGACCACCGTGGCAAGTTCAAGGTGGCATCTTTCCGCAAAAAGTACAAGCTCGGGTCCCCGGTGGCTGGCACATGTTACCAGGCCGAATGGGATGACTATGTGCCCAAGCTCTATGAGCAGCTGTCTGGGAAGTAGGGGAAAGTTAGGAGACGGGAACCTCTCAGGTCCCAAGCAATGTTCTGTAGCTCAGTGTTGCATGTAGATTTCCCCTCTTCCCTGCTCCCAGTCTCACAGGTGAGACCTGAGCAATCAGATAGTGGTGTCGGGTGACTTCCTTCCGATAATCCTTTGTAATTCTAGAGGGTTACACACTGCAGTTTATGTGTTGATCAAATTTGAACTCCATTTTGGGGGATATTTTGGTACTATGATGAGGTCATCAGAATGTTAATATAAGAGTAGCAACCCAGAATTTAAAGAAGAAAAATTTGAGGTAAAAAGACCAGATCTCTAGTAATAGCGCAGAATATCAAAGAACCTTTAAGGGAAGTTAAGAAAAAAGACTCCTCGCCTCTGCCCTGTGAGCCCGAGATCAGAACTGTGCATGACGGCATCTTCTGAGACGTGTTTTCATGGCCATTTCCCACAAGACAGCCAGAGGCTGGCATGTCCGCTAAGCCCCAACATGGTATATGTGTAGACCAGTTACTAGGTGCCCTTGTCCTGCTCTGGCTCCTTTAAAGAGGGGTACTAGGAAAGCCATGGGGAGAGTTGCCCTGCTGTTAAGGCACGGCCACCCAGACGAGTGGCAGGTTTGGGTCGAGAGGTTGTCAGAAATCCGTAAGTCCGTGACTGTTAAATTGCTCACTCTTCATTGGTCTGAGGAAAGCTGGTCTGGAGTTGCTGAATGTTGTGTCAGTTCTGCTATTTGCTTATAGTTGAATAAAAGTAAAAACGACAATATTGTGTTGAACCAGGCCTCCAGGTGTTCTTGCTCTTTTGGGTATGGGGTTTCATAACATGGGAGGTCAAGAGACAGCCTCTCCGCGGGAGTCGCCCCTTTCCCTGACCAGTGTCAGCTGGGACTTGACTCAGGGACCCTGCAGAGGGTCCACGCTTACACATACGCCGTTCAACTACAGCAGAGCAAGCATTCGAATGTGAGATTCTTTTTAAAAAATCACAACACGTTGGCCAAGTCTTCTTGCCCAAAAAGCACCTTTGGTGCTTTCCAACTAAGAAGGAAGCTGGTTGAAAACATTCCTCCTTGGGGTGGTTGTGTGCAGAGACCATAACATGACTTAAGAAACAGCTTACACCACTTCATCATTGTGACTTGTAATCCACATAGAATCAGTACCAAAAAGGGAGGGAGGGTGGGGGAGGGGAAGAGCACTCTCATACCACTTGATGCACCAAGAGAAAGGGAAGCGGGTGTTTGAAGGTCTGTGTCACTGACCTGTTCTGTGATGGAGAAGGGATCCTGGTTAGGCCTCGCAGGTGCTAAGTAGAGCTGGCCTTTCCCCATTTTTCACTGCAGTACTTTCTTCTCTGAAAAAAAGGTGGAAATGTTGCCTCATGTAATCTCTGAAGGCAGATGAGGTAGAGAGTCATTCTTTTGTTTGTTTTTGGTGAGGAAGATTCGCTCTGAACCAACATCCATTGCCAATCGCCAGTCTTCCTCTTTTTTTTTTTTTTTTTTGCTTGAGGAAGATTAGCCCTGAGCTAATGTCTGTTCCAGTCTTCCTCTAAGTGGGATCCTGCAACAGCATGGCTGACTAGTGGAGTAGGTCTGTGCCCGGGATCTGAAGCTGTGAACCTGGACCACCAAAGTGGAGTGCACGGAACTTTAACCACTCGGCCACAGGGCCAGCCCCAGAGCAATTTTTTTTAACTTTACGGTTTTAAAATTCAATTTTTAAATGCTATTTATCAAACAAAACTTATAAAGAAAAAAGCTACCCTATTAACCTTAAAAATGTGAAAAGTAGTATGTACGTGGTTAGACAAGGCAAACAGTATGTGAAGAAAAGGCCTTTCACCTTCCAGTCTGCAGTTAGCAGTTTCTTGTATTTTCTTTCAGAAGCAAATATAAATATCCATATCAACATACATCTACATATTTATCCTCTAGTGAGCAGTCTTGTATACACAGTGGTATACATTGTTCTGTGCTGTTTTCCCCCAACTAATGTGCCTTCATGTAATATATCTTTAGTTAGCAGACCGCAACTGACTTGAACAAGTATTCTATTTTATGAACGTTCCATAATTAATCAGTCCAGTTCTCTACTGTGATTAGAGTATTTCTCTTATTTGCTCTTATGAACTTCAGAAAACATTTTTCTATATAAAATAAAATGCTTTGGCAAGTAATTTAGTGGTGTAAATTCCTAGTCTTGAAATAATCAGGTCAGAGGGTATGCAGTCATGTGCTGCATCACAACATTTTGGTCAATGAGGGACCACATATATGACAGTGGTCCCATAAGATGATAATGGAGCTAAAAAATTCCGGTCAGCTCATAATGTAATGCAGTGCATTACTCGTGTTTGTGGTGTTGCTGATGTAAAAACCCACTGTGCTGCCAGTTGTGTAAAAGCATAGCACATACATTTATGTACAGTACATAATACTTGATAATGAAAATAAAGGGCTGTATTACTGGCTTATGCATTTACTATGCTTTTTATCATTAGAGTATACTCTTTCTACTTAAAAAAAAAGGTTGCTGTGAAACAGCATGCTGTGTTATGCCGGCAGCAGCTTCCTACATCTCATGTTTACCACGTCTCTTGATTACATCATTTTCTCTTGTGCGTGATTTAGTCTCATGTTGTTCTGTTCATCATGGCCCCTAGGCACACGAAATCCACTGCTGATGTTGCCAGTAAGAGGCCACATTGAGTGGTTGGCCTGGGAACGAAATCAAAAGTGATTAAGGACTATGAAGGTGGAAAACCAGTGGCAGTTATTGCTCACCAGTTGGGCATGTCCCCCCCCACCATAGCTAAGATCTTGAAGAACAAGAACAAAGTGATGGAAGCTGGCAAAGGATCTGCTTCCTTGAAGGCAGTAAGACTGACAAAAATTCGAGAAGGGCCTATATCAGACATGGAGAAACTTCTAATGACCTGGATTGAAGACCAGGCACGGTAGCATATTCCTCTCAGCACCATGATGGTCATGGCCAAAGCAAAAAGTCTGTCTGCTATGGCTATGTTGAAAGAAAGGACTAGACCTTACTGCAGTGTTGAATTTACTGCTAGCTCTGGGTGGTTTAAACGATTCCAGAACTGTTACTCATTATGTAAAGTGAAAGTGAGTGTGAGTCTGCGAGTGCTGATATGAAGGCAGCTGCAGAATTTTTGGAAACTCTAGATAAGCTGACTGTGGAGGGAAAATACTTGCCAGAGCAAATAGTCAATGTGGATGAAAGGTCCCTATTCTGGAAATGGCTGCCTGAAAGGATTTTCATCCATAAGGAGGCCAAGTCAATGCCAGATTTCAAGGCTTTTAAGGGCAGGATAACAGTCTTGCTTGGGGGCAGTGTGGCAGGCTACACATTGAAACCCTTTGTGAGCTGGCACAGAGAACCCCAGGGCCTTCAAGCATATCAATAAGCACGCACTGCCAGTTTACACAGGAGCAATAAGAGGTCATGGATGACCCAGCTCCTCTTCCAAGATGTCCTCCTAAATTGCTATGTTGGCAAAATGAAGAAGAACTTTTTAGAAAATAACGTACTTTTCAAGGATTTGCATATTGTTGGGCTGGCCTGGTGGCACAGTGGTTAATTTTGCACGTTCTGCTTCAGCAGCCCAGGGTTCCCCAGTTTGGATCGCAGGTGCGGACCTGTGCACCACTTATCAAGCCACGCTGTTGTAGGTGTCCCACATATAAAGTAGAGGAAGATGGGCATGGATGTTAGCTCAGGGCCTGTCTTCCTCAGCAGAAAGAGGAGGATCAGTGGCAGATGTTAGCTCAGGGCTAATCTTCATAAAAAAAAAGAATTTTCTTATTGTTGAACAGTGCTCCTGGACATCTTTCTTTTATTGGTGATCTTCATTCCAATATCAAAGTGGTGTTTCTCTTTGATCCAAACAATGGATAAAGGAGTTATGGTAGTTTTAAGGCCTACCTGAAGAGGACCTTTGCCCAGGTTACTGCTGCAACTGAGGAAGACACTGATGCGATTCTGGAAGAATTACAACATCTCTGCATCAGGAACCTGGCTTGGGCTTGAGGTGATGTCACCAAGGAGTGTATGGATGGCCTCTGGAAGGAGACGCTCAAAAAGTTCTCCCGTGACTTCAAAGGATTTGCGAAGGATGAGGAAGTTGCAAAAATCAACAAGGCTGTGGCTAAGACGGCGGACAACTTGAACCTGGGTGTGGACGAAGCTGATGTTGAGGAGCTCCTAGAGGTGGCTCCTGAGGAACTGACTAATGGGGAGTTGCTGGAACTGGGACAGGAATTCAGAGCCGAAGAAGAGGCAGGAGAAAAGGAAACTGAGGAGAAGAAGAACCCCCAAGAAAATTCACAGTGAAGGGTTTAGCAGAAGCTTTTGCAGACCCCAACAAGCTCCTTAAAAAGTTTGAAAACTTAGACCCCAACACCGAAAGGTTTTCATTAATAGAGAGGAATGTTCATGGTGCCTTGTCTGCTTACAAGCAAATCTGTGATCAAAAAAAGAAGCAAAACAAGCAAACCACTGCGGACATATTTCTGAAAAGAGTGACACCTCCTGAAGAAGAGCCTCCGGCAGGTCCTTCACAAGGTGTTCCAGAAGAAGGCATTGTTATCGTAGGAGGTGACAGCTCCATGTGTGTTATTGCCCCTGAAGACCTTCCAGTGGGAGAAGATGTGGAGGTGAAAGACAGTAATATTGATGAGTCTGACCCTGGCTAGGCCTAGGCTAATGTGTTTGTTTGTGTCTGAGGTTTTGTGTTGTTTTTTTTTTTTTTGCTGAGGAAGATTGGCCCTGGTCTAACATCTGTTGCCAATCTTCCTCTTTTTGTTTGAAGAAGATATGCCCTGAGCTAACATATGTGCCAGTCTTCTTGTATTTTGTATGTGGGTTGCTGCCACAGCATGGCTACAATGAGTGGTGTAGGTTCACACCTGGGAACTGAACCCGGGCCACCGAAATGGAACGCACTGAACTTAACCACTAGGCCATGAGGCCAGCCCCTGTGTCTGAGTTTTTAACAGAAAAGTTTAAAAAGTAAAAAAAAATTTTAATAGAAAAAAACTTTAAGGATATAAAGAAAGAAAATATTTTTGTAAAGCTATACAATGTGTTTGTGGGCTTTTTTTTTTTTTTTTTTGAGAAAGATTAGCCCTGAGTGAACATCTGTTGCCAATCCTCCTCTTTTTGCTGAGGAAGACTGGCCCTGAGCTAACATCCGTGCCCATCTTCCTCCACTTTATACGTGGGACGCCTACCACAGCATGGCTTGCCAAGTGGTGCCATGTCCACACCCGGGATCTGAACTGGCGAACCCCAGGCCCCCGAAGCGGAACATGCACACTAACCACTGCGCCACTGGGCCAGCCCCTGTGTTTGTGTTTTAAGCTGTTATTACAACAGAGTCAAAAGTTTTAAAAAATTAAAAAGTTTATAAAGTTACAGTAAGCTCAGTTTAATTTACTATTGAAGAAACCAAACTATTGTTTTATAAGTTTAATGTAGCCTAAGTGTACAGTGTGTATAAAGTCTCCAGTCATGCACAGTGATGGCCTGGGCCTTCACATTCACTCACTGACTCACCCAGAGCAACTTCCAGTCCTGCAAGCTCCATTCAGGGAAGTGCCCTATACAGATGTGCCATTTTTTATCTTTTATACTGTATTTTTACTGTACCTTTTCTATGTTTAGATGTTTGGATACTGAAATACCACTGTGTTACAATTACCTACAGGATTCAGCACAGTCATGTGCTGTGCAGGTTTGTAGCCTGGAACAACAGGCTATACCGTAGAGCCTGGGTGAGAGGCAGGCTGTACCACCTGGGTTGTGAGTGCACACTGTGATGTCTGCACAGTGACGAAATTGCCTAATGACGCATCTCTCAGAACGCATCCCTATTGTTAGGTGACGCGTGACTGTACACATTTTCAATTCTGACACTGACAGACCTCCCTCCAAAAGGATCACACTGGTTACAGTCATGTCAATGGTATATGAAAGTGCCTGTTTTCCATACTCTTATGCCAGTTTTCTCAAACTTGAAACATTTTGACGATTTGTTATTTATGTATATTTAAAGTCAATTATCCCTTATCTAAACTCCTATTTTCTTTGAGACTTTTATCTTGCTAACCATAGTACTTTTTTAGTTATAAAGTCTGAAGTTTAATGAGGAATTACAGTAATCTGTTAGTTTTCTTGCCTAAAACAGGTACAAACTCGGGGCTGGCCCCGTGGCCGAGTGGTTAAGTTCGCGCGCTCCGCTGCAGGCGGCCCAGTGTTTCATTGGTTCGAATCCTGGGCGCGGACATGGCACTGCTCGTCAGACCACGCTGAGGCGGCGTCCCACATGCCACAACTAGAAGGACCCACAACGAAGAATATACAACTATGTACTGGGGGGCTTTGGGGAGAAAAAGGAACAAATAAAATCTTAAAATAAATAAATAAATAAATAAATAAAACAGGTACAGACTCATAAATGATTCAGAAAAAGGTCCACAACTCAAACAAAAAAGGTGCAGTGTATGCACAAGAAGTTCACATAAAAAGAATAATGAATATGCAGGGCTGGCCTGTTGGCGTAGTGGTTAAGTTCCTGCATGCCTCTTTGGAGGCCCTGGGTTTGTGGGTTTGGATCCTGGGCATGCACCTACACACTACTCATCAAGCCACGCTGTGGCAGTGTCCCACATACAAAATAGAGGAAGATCTATACAGATGTTAGCTCAGGGCCAATCTTCCTCACAAAAAAAAAAAGAAAAGAAAAGATATATTAGCAACCTTAGAAACAAGGGGATACTATGTTTTACCTGTTAAATTGGAAGGTGGAATGAACTTGCCCAAGGGCACCTACCTGGGAAGCAATGATCCAGTTTCTGAACCCAGCTCTGGTCTCAGAGCCCAGCTCAGCTCATACCCACCATGCCCACTTGCACTCAAATTTCCTGTGAGGCTCCGATTCCTCATTTGAAAGAGGAGTGGGAGGATCATCAACCTGCCTTATTTGCCTCACAGGGTTGTTGAAGAACAACAAAATGATCTTTTGTTGAGATTAAGTGAATTCATACGTGTAAATGATTAACTTGACCTGATTGGCACGTATGAACAAAATCTAGAAACAGCTCGCTTTCCTCAATGCTATTTCCTGGCTACACGTTTCCCAAGAGTGCGTTTCTAACGGTTTAGAAGGCAGAGACATGGGCATGGCCCCAGCTTTAGCAGCCCCTCCAGAGCCTGGGATTTCTAACACGGCTCTGGAAGCTTGGGAACTACTCATCATTCTGACTGCATGGCAGAACTCATGTCAAATGCAGCAATTACTCTGGAAGCCCTAAATTAAACCCTGATTAACAGAGGAGACCAGGTCTCAGAAACACAGGATTGGTATCTCTATTACTTAAACATGATAGTGCATGGCCCACATCCTCTTCTGGGTCACAGAGGAAAGGACTTCTGATCTTAAACTGGTGCAAACTCTCCTGGAGTTTGCAGCTGCTCTGGGGTGTAGACCAGAGCCTTAACAAGGCCTATCGGACTGCATATGCTCTGACCTCCATTCACCTCTCTAGCTTCCCGCCAGTTGTCTTCTCATCAGACCCAAACTTGCTGGCTGCCTCTCAGTTCCACCAACCTACCAGGCTCCTTCCAGATTTGGTCCTTTACAAATGCTGCCTGGAACTTTCCGTTCCCACTTTCTTTGACAATATCCCCATTCACTCTTTAAGCGTTCCTTAACTGACCTCCAGGGGATCCTTCCCTGACTAGACAAGATTCTTCTGCACTACCCTCTTGCAACATCACAATTGTAATTTTAAAATATGTATATGTGTGCAATTTTTAATTTAATGTTTATCTCTATTAGACTGGACCCTTCATGAAGGCAAGGATAACCAATGTCCTGCTCAACATCTCCAGCATCTGACATATGTCTAGCACATAATGAAATCTCAAAGACCATTAGTTGAATGAATAATTGTAAAGGAGTTCTTAAGTTTAGGGAGCATGGACTTCTTTATGCCCATTACCGTACCATCAAAGTTCCTTCTCCTCTTCCCCCAAATGTATGCTTCTACAAAAATTCACAGGTAACTGAGTTTTTTTTTTTTTGAGGAAGATTAGCCCTGAGCTAACTGCTGCCAATCCTCCTCTTTTTTCTGAGGAAGGCTGGCCCTGAGCTAACATCCGTGCCCATCTTCCTCTAGTTTGTATATGTGGGACGCCTACCACAGCATGGCTTGCCAAGTGGTGCCAAGCGGTGCCATGTCTGCACCGGGATCTGAACCAGCAAACCCTGGGCCGCCGGAGCAGAACGTGCGCACTTAACTGCTGTGCCACCGGCCCGGCCCAATAACTGAGTTTTTACAGAACTCTCTAAAGCCCATTCATCACCTCCCTAATTCTGATGACCTTGAATGTCAGAAAGCTGATCTCATTCTCAGTCTAGTGTCCCCGCCACTCAGGACTCCCTATTGTTCAGACTTTTTCTTTCTTCCCCTATTCTTAGCTCCTACCCGTTCCTTGAGGAAACTTAAATGGACTCAAAAATTTCTAATAGTCTTAAGATCATAAATATGGGAGATCATACACTGATAGGGCCATGTGTAGGATTCTACCTTGATAAGCTCCCTGTTAACAAGAATATTTCTTCAACTTTGTTGAAGTATAAGTGGAGACACTACGCTGCCCATATTGAGCATGATTTGATTAGTGTTGCATTGTGTATACACCATGAAACCATCACCACAGTCAAGATAAACATTTCCACCACCTCCAAAAGTTTCCTTGCATCTCTTTGTAATTCCTTGCTCCTTTTATCCCTATTCCCAGTCAACTACTGATCTGCTTTCTGTTGCATTTTCTAGAAGTTTACGTAAGCGGAATCATACAGGGTGTACTCTTTTTCTTGCCTGGCTTTTGAGATTCATCCATGTTGATGCATGTAGCCACAGTTTGTTTTTATTGCCGGGTAGTAGTCCATTGTATGGCTATAATATAATTCATATGGTTGAGTTGTAAATGTGTATATTCTGGAGACAAATCTTTGATAAACGTATTGTTCATACCCTCTTGGTCAGCCTGTGGTTTGCCTTTTTGACTTAATGGTGTCTTTTGAAGAGCAAAATTTTTGATTTTGATAAAACAAACTTATTTTTTTTCTTTTATAGTTCCTACTTTTTCTAAGAAACCTTTGCCTAGTCCAAGCTCACCAAGATTTTCACCTAGAAGTTTATATTATTGAATCGATCATCCATTTTGAATTAATTTTTGTGAGTAGTGAGATAAGGATCAGTGTTCAATTTTCCCCACATGGATGTCCAGTTGACCCAGTACTACTGTTGAAAAGATTTCCTCTCCTCATTGAATTGTCTTAGCACCTGTATAAAAGATCAGTTGACAAAGTGTTCGTCTATCTCTGAACTGTCTGTACTGTCCTGTTGTTCTAGATGTCTTTTTTTTGCCAATACCAAATTATCTTGATTACTATAACTTTATAGTAGGTTTTGAAATCAAGGAAAGTCAGTCCTCCAACTTTGTTCTTTTCTTAAAAAATTGCTTGCTTTTTCCATGTTGTTTGTATTTCCACTTACATTTTGGGGTCAGTTTGTCGATTTCTACAAGAAAGCTTGCTGAAATTTTGATTTGGATTGCATTGACTCTAGATCAGTTTGGGGAGAATTGATGTCCTAACAATATTAGTCTTCCAACCCATGTACATAGCTTATTTTTTAAAAATTTATTTGGGTTGTTTTAAATTTAAGCTTTTTTTGGGGGGGGGAGTGTTGAGATCTTAGAACTCTTTTTTAGATTTATTTCTAGGTATTTTACTTTTTTTGGCATACAAATATAACAACTGTGAATGCAACTGTTTTTTAAACCTCATTTCCCATTGTCTGCTGCTTGTATAAAGTAAGTTGATTTTTGTATATTAATTGCATCCTGTGAACTCGCTAAATTCATTTATTAGCTCTAGCAGTTTGATAGATTCCTTGGATTTTCTCTGTAAACAGTTACATCATCTACAAACATGGACATTTTACTTCTTTTCTAATCTTTTGTCTTTCTTGCCTTATTCAATGACTAGGACCTCCAGAATAATGATAAATAGAAGTGGTGAAAGTGGATACGTTTTTTTGCCTTGATTTTGATCTCAGATGGAAACAATTCAATCTTTCACTATTAAGTATGATATTAGCTATAGGTTTTTCGAAGACGTCCTTTATCAGCTTGAGGATATTTCCTGCTATTCCTAGTTTGTTGGGAGTGTTTGTTTTTTTTAAACGAATGGATGTTGAATTTTTATCAAATGCTTTTTCAACACTGAAATGACTATATGGGTTTCACACTTATTCTGTTAATATGGTGGTTACATTGATTTTCAAATGTTAAATCAACTTTGTATTTTTGAGATAAACTTTGTTCATTGTGTATTAACCAATCTTTTAAAATATCGCTGGATTCAATTTATTAACATTTTGTTAAGCAGTTTTGTATCCATATTCACGAGGGATTTTTTTTTTGTAAAGTCTTTGTCAGGTTTTGATATTACATATACTTATAACAAGTTGGGTAGTGATCCTGCCTTCTTTATGTTTTGAAAAAGTTTCTGTAAGATTTATTTTATTTCTTCCTTAAATGTTGATAGAATTCACCAGTGAAACTGTCTGGAATTAGAATTTTTTCTTTGGGAAATTTTTTATGACAAATTGAAAATTTTAAATAGAGGGCTATTCACTTTCTATTTCTTCTTGCATCAATATTGGTTAAGTTGTATTTTTCAGGAAATGTCTATTTTATCTGCTTTGTCAAATTTGCTGCCATAAAGTTATTTATAGTTTTCTTATTATCTTTTTAGTGTCTTTAGGATCTGTGGTGATAACCCCCTTTTCATTCCTGATACTGGTGATTTGTTTTTTCTTGATAAGTCTAGCCAGAGATTTGCCAATTTTGTTGTTCTTTTCAAAGAATACACTTTTGGCTTGGTTAGTTTCTGTATTGTTTATCTTCTTCTCTTTCATTGCTTTGTTCTCCTACCTTTGTTATTTCTTTCCTTGTATATGCTTTGTGTTTACTTTGCTCCTTTTTTCTTAAGGTGGATCTCCATTTCATTGATTTCTCTTCTTATGTAAATTTAAAGCTTAAGTTTCCTTCTAAGGACTGCTTTATCTGCATCTCACCAGTTTGATATGTTGTATTTGTCATTCAGTTTAAGATATTTTCTATTTTCTCATGTGATTTCTTTTTTTTCTTTTTTCTTTTGGTGAGGAAGATTGGCCCTGAGCTAACATCTGTGCCAGTCTTCCTCTGTATTGTATGTGGGATGCTGCTACAGCATGGCTTGGTGAGCAGTGTGTAGGTCTGTGCCTGGGATCTGAACCTCCAAACCCTGGGCCACTGAAGTGGAATGTGCAAACTTAACCACTACGCACGCCACTGGCCCGGCTCCTCTCAGGTGATTTCATTTTGACCTCTCTTATTTAGAAGTGTGTTGTTTAATTTCCAGATATTTTATTCCTTGATATTTTATTGTAATTGATTTCTTAAAAATTCTCTTTTGGTCAGAGAGTACATTTTGTATGATTTTGATTTTTTTTAAATTTACTAAGTCTTGTTTTATGGCCCAGCATATGATCTAGCTTGGTGAATATATCACGTATATTTGAAAAGAATGTATATTCTGAAGTTTGTGGATATAGTGTTCTGTAAATGTCAAATTAAGTTGGTTGATAGTATTGTTCAGATCTATGTCTTTTCTTATTTTTGTGTGTCTAGTACCAGTTGCTGAAAGAGGGGAGTTAATATCCCCTACTATAATTTTGTTTTCTATTTCTCCATTTAATTGTCCATTTTGGACTCCTGTATTTCTAGGTACTGTTATCAGGTGTATATACATTTAAAATGCCTTCTTGAAAAATTACTCCATTTCTCATCATGAATGTCTTTTTATCTTTGGTAATACTCCTTGTCTATTTGACTGGATATTAAAATAGCCACTCCAGCCTTCTTACCATTTGCATGGCATATTTTTTCCATCCATTTACTTTCAACCTATCTGTGTATATTTTGCCTGTCTCTTATAGGCAGCACATAATCCTTTTTTTTTTTTTTTTGGTGGAAGACTGGCCCTGAGGTAATACATGTTGCTAATCATCCTCTTTTTGCTTGAGGAGGATTGTCCTGAGCTAACATCCATGCCCACCTTCCTCTATTTTGTATGTGGGATGCCACCACAGCAGGGCTTGATGAGTGGTGTAGGTCTGTGCCCAGGATCCAAACCCGTGAACCTAGGCCATAGAAGTGGAGTGTGCTGAGGTTAACCACTATGCCCTGGGCTGGTCCCAAATATGGTCCTTTTTTTATCCACCCTGTCAATCTCTGCCTTTACCTGGACTATTTAGAGACCATTAATATTTAAGGTAATTATTGATATGGTAGGATTCAGGTCTACCATTTTATTATATGTTTTCTGTTTGCTCCTCTATTTCCTTGTATCTCTGTTCTCCCTTTCCTTCCTTCTTTTGGATCATTTGAATATTTTAAATTATCTATTGGATTTTAGGCTATTACCTCTTTGGATTTTCGTTTTGATTTAGTAGTTGCTCTAGAGTTTACAATATATATAACTAATTTTTCATAGTCTACTTAGAATAAAAATTGTACTACCTGACATAAAATGTAGAAGCATGGCAACCACACGGGTCCTTATCCCCCAAACTTTGTTATAGTTGTATATCGATTAATTTACATACATTGCAACCCTCACCAATGGTATAATTTTTGCTTCCAACAAAATATATATTTTAAATATACATATATGTTTCAATAGATTTTAAAGAAGAGGGAAAAAATAGCCTTTTATATTTATCTGGATATTTACCATTTGTTGCTCTTTCTTCATTTCCAGAGATCCAAGTTTCCTGGTATCATTTCCCTTCAGTATGAGGAACTTCCTTCAGCATTTCTTGCAGAGTAAGTCTGCTGGCGATGAATTCTCTCAATTTTTTGTTCACCTGAGAAGGGTTTTACTTCGCCTTCACTCCTCTGTGTGGGTTGCTTCTCCACAGTCCACCTGCTTTTATTTCTCGCTGTCCTCAGATAGCTGCTTTTGCATTCTGTCTAGTTTTTAGTTGTAATCAGCAGGAAAGACTAACACTGCTCTGCCACAATGGAATAAAAATGTATTTTTTAGTTCTTATAATTTCTATGGCAAAATATATCACTAAATTAAAATCAGAAGGGTATATGGAATTCTTACATGGCATGTTTCCAGTTGCCCAGGAATACTTTTTCAATAGATATGTAAACAAGTAATTACAGATAGATGATGGCACAATCAAGAAATAAACTTTTCCTCAATTAGACATCACTGGTAAGCATTCTCGGACCCCCTCTGTAATTGCTGCATTCCTTTGAACTCCTGGCGGCACCCAGCATTTGCACTGTCACGGCCCCTTAGTCTACCATTGATTAGCTTAGTGCATTGCTGACCGACTTCCGTTTCAGTGGAGATTTAAAGCATGAACTCCAGCAGAGTAGTGACCCCTCCATCTTATTTACCGCTACATGCCCAGGCACACAGTAGATGCTAAATAAATACTTCTTGAATGAATGAGTGAATGTATGCTGATCTTGGCACTTCTGATCTCCCCACCCTTCCCTACTTTTCCTTTATCTATGGCACTTATTGCCATGTAAGGTCATTTACTTATTATAATTATTGTGTTATCAGTTTCTTCCTACCCCTAATGTAAGCTCCATTAGGGCAAGGATCTTTCCCTAAGACCCATTGATGTATCTCAAGCATCTGGCATGGCACCTGATATACACATTACTCAATAAATATCACTGAATGAATAATTGCAAATCAAAGGTAAGCAGCCCTTACTGATATGCATGATAAACCTGTGATAATTCTTGTTAACTCAGGAGTCTAGTGTATGCTGGACAAATACAGGACACTGGCTCTTTGCTGCTGTCCTAGCACCTTTCATACCTGATCTCTTGCCGCCATTCTGGTCCCTGTCTTTTCTCACTGCCTCCTCATGAAGGCACTAGAAGGAAGTGAAAGACTCAGTTTGTACCAGGTGTTAGGGCCAGGGACCCACATTCCTTCTTTCTGGTAACTCTACCTTGGGACACATCACTGACAAACTTGTGGAGAGGGAACTTTTATAAAGATCAGCCCCCATAATCTCACAGGCAGAAGGCCTTTTCACAGGCTAGCTTAGACATTTTTCACTACAGAGAAAAGTGGATGAGATGGACTAGGGGAGTTTTTCTGCCTTCCTGAAGATTGAATGTTTTTCTGAATGGCAGTATGACCTGTGCCTAGGAGTGTGGGTTCTCAATCAGGTCTTGATTCGGTCTTCACCACCTCTTACCCTGGTCTGAGCTTATTTCCCCATCTGGAAAATGCTTAAGGTAGTGTCCCCTCACATGATAAGCATAAGCAGGCAATACACGTTAGCTATTTTTTCTGGATAATTATGAGTCTTTCCAGCCCTTTCCAATACTATTTTCTGATCTACCTAATATAGAAACTTCAATGAACTAAGTTGCTTAGGAAACTGGGTGGTAATTATTAAAGCCTTTGTGGTTGGGGTTAACCCATGTTGATAATTGCTTTGTAAGTTTTTGAGTATACCTCTCTGCTTTAGTCTATCACAGTGAATAGGACTGGTCACATTTGTCTGTGACGACTGAACATCCTGTAGGATACAAGAATGATCTTCAGGTCATCGTCCTAAAGAGCAATTTTCAATGTCCAGGACTTAGAACCCTAAGAATATGAGATCTTACTGAGATTGTCTTGACCCCAAAACCATATCCTAGAAGTTATATATTTTACTATCTCCTTATTATGCATATAAAATTATTCTAATAAAAGCAGAATATGAGGGAAGGAGGGATCTGCTATTACAGTGGGATCATTTCAAATGTTTGGTTATAATGTCTTCTTCATAGCCTGCTTTTATTTAAGGGTGCCCAGCTTCTCTCCTCAGCAATACATGCTCCTACGCACGACTGGCACATTGCAGTGTGCGTGTGTGTCTGTGTGTGTGCGTGCATGCACATGTGCCTTTTCCTATTCTTAAGGACAGAAAGGTGCAGTTGACCACTTCAAACAGTCTATCTGTTTGATCACGATCTTCAGCCCTGTAGAAGAACTTGGAAGACACATCTTTACCTGAAAATCTTGAAAGGTCTTCTTGGAGCAACCGAGGCCATGGAGAACAGCTTCTGGAGGGCGGCTCTCCCTCTGGATTATGAACTGGTGAACCTAGAAGGGAAACTTCCTGCTACAATAACACAGCAAGGCGATGTGATGAACACTTTTATTTACAAATATAATTAAAAGCTCTGACAGTTATCATGCTCTTCCTTGGGACCTGAAAAATGTTTTTGTTTTTGTTTTTAAAGTGCATGCAAAAGAAGTAAAGCCTTTTTTTTTTCATCATTTTTTATTGTAAGAAAATACACAGTTTGAAAGTGTGAATAATGCAATATTTATGACCAAGATATGGGACTTAGGGAGGGGAAGGGAAATAAAGAAAAAGATCAAGATGATCTGATTGAGAGACAGTGTTGAACTCCAAATACTGAATTGGAAAAGGAGGGAGGTGGGGAGGAATAGGAGGAGGAAGTAAAAAAATTTGATCAGAGAAACAGTTAAAATACAATATGAAAATAAGTAATACCTCTCCTTAAATTCCTTCTATACACAAAATACACGATTTGCCAAAGCCCAATTTGTGCTACTGGGATTCTGTGAGCTCCTTAAGTGTATTCACATCCTCTGCAACAGCAGAAAATGACTATGATACAATCAGAATATGCTGAAGACAAGTTAAACTCTTGCCAGCAGGTTCTTAAAAATCACAAGATCTCTTCACCCCTCCCACCCCCCCATCCCCAAAAAAGTAATAATATGTCACCACTGATATGTACATCACAATTAGTTTCTGTAAAATGTATCAAATTTTCAATCTTTAATAAAACTTTGTTTTTTTTTTAATTCCTGATGAATAAATACCAAAAAAATAAAATAAAATAAAATAATGCAGCAGCTAGTTAAGGTGTAAGGCTGCGGATATTGTGTCTCTCTCCCCCTTGGCATTTATTATTATTTTTTTGCTTTATTTGCACAGATTGGTGGTAATGAGTGATTGCTTAAAGCAATATACATCCACTTGTTGTTGGTTTCTTGGTTTTGTTAAAACTGTCTCCAACGTTGTCACTGAAACATTTTGAATCGCATCAATACTGTGACGTGTACTATGAATAGAAGACATGGCCAGGTTTTGGCCAGCACTGAAAGTTGACACGGGGGGAGGAAGGGGGCCCCTGATGGAGTAAGAATAAACAGGCACTAGTCCGACACGATGTCAGTAAGAGTAAGAGAGAGAGAGAGTGAGAGCAACGCCCGTTAAAATGGGGAATGTGGTTTTGCGGGGTCTGAATTTTTTTCTGTTTTCATTTTTTTTTTGTAAATGGCAAAAAAATTTAATCTCATCTATAGTCCTCCTTAGGAAAATCTAATGTAACCAAATTCCCAAATCCCATTCTGAGGCTCTCCATGTCAAAAGTTTCAATCTCTCGCTCTTGCCTTTCCAATAGGTACTTTATTCTCTCGCTGCGTTCCTTCTGAAGGGCAGCCAGCTCTTCTTCAATCTGAAATAAGCACAGTGAGCAGTTCTTAATGGAAAGGATCTCCCAACAGGCACCCACATGCACACAGGTCACATACATGCACTCACGTAACATACAAACACGCAGGAACTAAACGTAAACTAGACTGGGGCAGGCTGGGAGAGTCCTGGAATAAATGTCTCGTATCTGATCCATTATATTTAAAACTTGCTCACAAGAATAAGAATGTTTGGGGCCCACCTGGGGCTAGCACTACCGTTCTAGCAAGCCAAGCAGCTGGCCTGATCTAGGTCAGTGTCCTGTCTCAGCAGGAGATAGCCCAGGAGAAGCTAAAAGACACTCAGGCACAATTAGATTGTGCCACTTTCCCATGGAGAATCAAATGTCCCCTGGGTCATTAGCAATTTAATTCTAGAACAGGAGCAGGGAAAATAGTCTCTTACGTTGGTCTCAGGGAACTACCAATAGAAAGCACAAATAACTGGTAAGCAAATAAATGCTTAACAGCTTTGAGATGCTTTATGAAATCTTTTCTACTTCATTTTCCTCAGCAATATCTAAAGCAATGAATATTTCAATTATGATAACATTTATTATGTATGGCAGTATCAGTCTCTCTTCATTTTAATTTTTTTAAAGAGCCCTGTTAGTGATTTCTTTTGGTTTAGAAATAGCTGAAAATAAAAACCAAATTGGCATTTGGCTTCCTCATGCCATTTAGCAGCCATGCCAGCTCATAGTACCTTTCATATGTCATGTCATCACCTAGTAACTCATGTCATTCCTCTGGCTGTGAAGGTGGAGGGTTTCCTAGCAGAGTAAGAGACAGAGCTTAGGCTGTGGGATCAGATTTATGCGAGTAACTTAACCGTTTTGAGCCTTCGTATCCTGCCTGTAGAATGGAGATTATGCCTGCCTTTCAGGGGTACTAAAAGTATAAAAGCAGATAATAAGTGAGCAGTGCCTAGTTTAATCCCCCAGTACACAGGCAGGGCTCAATAAATGGCAGTTCCCTAGGCCGTGCCCCATCCTCCGCCCGGCTGGACAGGACCCGCAGGAACACTCATACCTTCTGCTCAAGATGTGCTCTGCGCAGAGACACCCTCTGCTCTAGCTTCTGGAGCTCACGTTCATGTTGTGCCTCTGTTTGCATCTTGATTTTGCTCTGGTAGGCATTGAGCAGCTCCATTTCCTGCTGGAGCTGTAGCCTCAAGGCCTGGCATTCTGCTTCTTGAGCCTCATCTAGCCGTAACTGCGGGCACAGAAGACATATACTGTCATTCACTCCTAGCTTACAGCACTTGGTGACTACTGGAAGATGTTTCCTTGTTTGGGCTGAAACAAGTCCTCTTAAAAAAACAGATGCCCCGGGTACATTCAGAGTTAGGAACCAAAAACACTACATTCTGCTCAATGGGCTACAAAGTTCTAAATACACATTCTTTTCTTAAAGCATTCCTTCTTGAGAAAACAAAAACATTCTTTTCTTAAGAAAACCCTAGTTTTCTTAAAACCACACTGGCAGGAGTCAGGAAGGCCACACATTTCAGTGATGAAGCCTGTGGGCTTTGGAGGCAGACTCCTGAGCCTGAATTCTAGCTCCACCACTCTCTTAGGTGTGTCACTTCTCCAAAGTTCATTTTTTTCATCTCAAGAAAATAACAATAATAATTCCTGCTATCTAAGATTGGTGTGAGGATTAAACAAAAAATTCATATGAAATCCCAGGCATAGTTCTTGATGTATCCCAAGTGTTCAATAAATAATAGCTGTTATATTATTTTGGTTTGACTAACCATTTCCATATTTATATATCTTTAATCCAAAAACCATCAAACACTTAGATATCCTTAGCTCTAAAAAAAAGAGTCCAATTTCCATAACACTAGAGGAATATACCACAGTACTGTTACGCTCCTAGCAAGTAATGCAGGTCCCTGCGGTTGTCTGTACAAGTCATCCTGCTGGCCAGCCAATCTTAAACTCAAGTGGTTGAAAATCTCTTCCTCACAGAGGTAGCCTTGATAATCTTACGGGGCATATTCTGGTTTGAAGCCGGAAAGTCCAGATTATAAGGCTGATAAAGTTTTCCTTGCTCCCTGCAGCTCTTGAACTTTGTGTCAATCCATCAAGATATTGATCCTGTGTGGAGAATGGCCAAGCCAGTCACCAGAAATGCCAACCTTCCAATGAGCATAGTTGAAGGTTTGGGGCCATTAGCAGGACTATGTTTAGGGATGATGACCCTCCTCCTGTTCCAAGCTTGGTTTTCTCTAGATTTAGCAGGCCCTCAGTTCGGTTAGGAACTACGAAATTAGGACCTTTGAATTAGACAGTTCTTTGTCCCCTGAGTTTATCTGCATATTTCCATACAGACCACTTTGCTAAGATACTTATTCTCCATATTATGCTTCCTTCCCTATTTTGTACAGTTTGTGACAATTCACAATATATCTCAATATCTTGATTGAGAAATGACTTTTTGAAATGTTATTAGAATAGTTTCAGAAAGTTATTTGCATACTGTCTTTTTTAGTACTTTTGGAGAAATATGCTATAGCAAATGAACACAAAATAAGTAATGTAATCATACTTCCAAGGTACTTTCTAATAATTCATCCTACCCAGCTTTCACTAAAATCCACTAAAGAGGATACCTCTCTTTTCATTTTCTCAATGAGAAGTGAAGAGAGAAGAGATACTAGACAGAGTGAACAGTCAAGCTGCAGCAGCAACAGCCTTACAGATAAAGGCCGACGGGTTTACTGGCTCCCAGTGAGATTGTTATCGATTCCCTCTTGATATGCAAGGTTCTTTACCAACAGTGGGAATGAAAGTCTGTTCTTTTCTCTTGTCTTTGTTAATTGTTACATGAGCCCTGGCCAAGTGCGTGAGAGGCTTATCCTAGGGGCAGTTTAGACCATTGAAATACCTCCATCTTCTCTTATTTCTGGCCTTCTATTATTAATGTCAGCAACTATGTTACTCTGTACCAGCTCTGACTGTAAAAGTGCCAGTCTAGAAATCAGAGGATATTCCAGTTTTTGGTATTCATCATCCAAAAGTTGCACATACCAAATCCATTAAAAAGTTTTATAAAAGTATAGGTAAATACATTTCTGTTTTTTAAAGTGGATTAAACTGAAGAAAAGTATGTGATAGAAGCAGCATAACGTAGCAGTGCCCAGGCATATAGGCTTACAGGTTCCCCCCAAAATGGGTTCAAATCCTAGCTCCATCATCAATTAGCTAATTACCACTATGTGACCCTCGAAGTCCAGGACTTGACACACTATGGCTTAAGGGCCAAATCTGGCTTGTTGCCTATTTTTGTCGATAAAGTTTTACTGGAACACAGATACGCTCATTCATTTGTGTATTGTCTGTAGCTGCTTTTGCACTACAATAGTAGAGTTGAGTAGTTGTAAGAGACCCTGTGGTCCACAAAGCCTAAAATATTTACTATCTGCCCCTTTACAGAGAAAGTTTCCCTATTCCTGCCCTAAGCAAGTGGCTTTACTTCAATAAACCTCAATTTCCTGACAGGTAAATTAGGGTTAAAATAGTAACTACTTCAAAGGTCAAAGGGGTTTCACAAAAGTGAAATGAGATAACACTTACAAGACAGTGCCTGGCACATGGTAAGTGGTCAGTAAAGGATAGCTGCATTTATCATACATAATTTTATCTCCTCCTTGCCTCAGAAGAAAGGGTATTTCTCTCTTTTTATTCAAGGGGAATCATAAACCTATATTCCTGATCCCGTTCTCTCCCATCTTATGTAACAAACATACACTGAGCACTTGTTTGCCAGGCATTGTTGCAGATGCTGAGAATGTGAAGATGAACAAGACAAAAACTCCATCAACCTTTATGCCCCTATCAACTCTCTTCCCCTTTCTCCTTACCTTTAACCTCTCTCTGCACTCCTCATTCTGACCCAACCCCTCTACTTATATTGCTCACATTAGCGTCACTGATGACCACCTTGAATGAGTCTTCATCTTACTTGATCTCCCAGCTGCATTTGATAATGTGGATTGCCCTTTCCTTCCTGAAATCTTTCTCTTATCTTCTGAGATAGGACACACGCTCTTGGTTTTTTCCTCCCTCCTCTCCTCTTCCAGCTATGCCCTACCATAGTGGGCCATTAAATGTGGGTGTCCCTCAGGGCTTTGTCGTGGGCATTCTTCTTCCTTTAATCTCTCTTCCTAAGGAATCTCATTTATTCCAAAGACTCAATTACTATCTATATGCAAATAACTCCCACATCTATACCCCTGTTTCAGACTTCTCTTCTGAGGTCCAGGCTAGCTTATCCAGTCTACTGGAGACGCCTTCACGTGGAGGTTCCCCAGGCCCTCAAGCTCAGCATGACTAATATTAACAATCATCTTTCCCTTCCCCCTTCTCCAGTCTGCTCTACCTCCTTTTTTACCACATAGGTAAATGGCACCATCATCTGCCATTTTGTTCAAACTAGAGACTGGGAGTCATCCTTAATATCTCACTGTCCACATTCAATCTGTCACTAAATGCTTTCAATTCCATCTCCTGCCTGTCTCTCAAACTTAGCCACTTCTCCTTCATCCCAGCTGCCCCCTCTCTAGTTGAGCCACACTCCCTCATGCCCGGGTAAAGCAGCGACTTTATAAAGGATCTCCTTCTATCTGCTCTTGCCATCTCCCAGGCCATCCTCTCCATCACCAGAGTGATGGTTCAAAAATGCAAATCTGATGTCAGTCCCCTCTTTAATACTCTTCAATGGCTTCCCATTGCTTTTAGGATAAAGATCAAAATTCTTAAGAAAGCTTACAAGCCCCTACCCGGTCTAGCCTCTGTTTACCCCTGCAGTCTTATTCTCATGTTAGTCTCCTCCTAGTTCTCTATATTCTAAACATAATGGACTTGAGTTCTTTAGAAGTGCCACTGTGTTTTGCATCTTTACACATGCAGTTTGTTTTGTCTGGAATATGCTCCCTACACCTCAGCTTAAATAATCATTGTGTCTGCAAGGCCTTTCCTGACTCTCCAGACCAGCTTAGCTCTCCTGGTTTACACTCTCTTAGCACACTGCACTTGCTCTGCCATTACACTGAGTAGATTTTTTCAATGTCTCTTTCCTCCACTCTTTCATATATTCCATGAAGACATGATTGATGACAAATTGATCATCTCAAATTGGTCACTAAGTCCTATCTCTTCTACTCCTAAATATTTCCCAAATCCTTCTCCCTTCTCACCATCTCCATTAGCATGTTCTTAGTTCAGGCCTTCATGACTTTTTTTTGACTATTACAATAGCTTCCTAACAGGTCTCTTTACCTATATTTGCCACATTACTGCCAGTATCTTTCTATAACACAAATCTGATCCTGTCACCCTCCTTCTCAGAATAGGCTTCAGTAGCTCTCCATTGCTTACAGAATAATGTCCAAACTCCTGGCTTTTGAGGCTCTGATCCCTGACTATCTCCCTGCTTTCCTTCATACTCCTGCCATATCAGCTACTCATTGTTTCTCAAACACATCCTCTTTCAGGCCTTTGAGTCTCTGAATATACTGTATTCTCTGCCAGGAAGGACTTTTCCTCTTCAGCCTTTTTGGTGAACTATTACTCTTCAAGACTCATCTCCTTGTGAAACCATCATAGAATTACCAGGCAAGCTCCCATCTCTGGCTTACCAAGACCTTTACAACCTCTCGATTTTGGGCTCCCACAATCCTCTTCCTTGAACTTTGGGCTCACGCCAAAGTTCTTTCAGTCCCCAAATGCATACTTTCCACCTTTTGGACCTTTGCCTGCCTATGTAGGTCCCTTTCTGTGGAACCCGTTTACTTCAATAAATTCCTTCAAGCTTGGCTCCTGTTGGGCAGCTTTCCCTAGACCAGATTAGTTGTTCCTACTTATCTTCCCAGAGCCTCCGGCACCTCCCACACCAAAGGACTTATTACGCTTTATTTCTATTGCTTAATTATCTGACCTCCTTGCCTGACTGACAAAAGTGTGGGGACAGGGACCAATTGTTGTCTCTCTAGCTCATCACTCTATCTCTGAGCCCAGCAGAGTGCTGGACACAGATGCTTAGTAAAAGTTTATTGAATGACTATGTCTGTGTGTCTTACTCATTTGTGCCTGACATTAGTTGCACAAGCTTTGATGAATGAAAATAGGATATTATATGTGGTATCTATCACATCTTGCTCTCAAAGTCCCTATGTGCCACAGGTCTGATTTAGCACATTATTCCTTGAGTTCCATCTTAGAAGACACACTCCAGCAAGTATCCGTGTTGGCTTGGCTTTATTCAGCGTCGTCACTTCCTCAGTTCTTTGGGTAGAAAAACACCAATTTCCTAAATTTGTGCAAGAATCATCTTGGAAAACAAAAGGCTGGATCTTGAATTTTCTTGATTCCCAAAGCTCTTGAAGCCATGGCACTGACCCTAACCACTTACCGCTTGAGAGGCCATCATCTCATTTATACTCTGTTCATACTGCTCTGCCAAAATGGCAAGTTTTCTCGTCTGCTCATCTTTCAGTGTCTTTAAGATTGTTTTGTGCTCATTCTTTGGAGTAACTTCCAACTGGTGATTCTTGAGTGCTTTATACTGTTTGGTCTGTACTTTGCAAGTGTCCTGAAACTGTTTTTTAATTTGCATTTCCATGGCCTGTGTAGAAAAAGTGACAAAAGGAAAATAAAGACACATCAGTAAATACAGAAAGCCTTCCATTCTAATGACACAATACAGGTGCTGAGACCATTTGTCTTTTGGTGCAGTGACCCACATTACTAGTCAAAAATAATGAAAACAATACATATGACACAGACAAGAGTTAACTCTACCAGTACTTTTGGTTTTATATGAAATGAATAGAAGTCATTTTGAATTTACAAATGGATTAAAAAGTGAATTGTTACAGGGATCACAACTCTGAGCAGATTGTGGAATACTATGAAGCTTAGATTGTTAAAAGCTTGTGCATTACTTTAACGGTTACCTAGTCAAAATCTTCAGTGCCTTCTATTGTTTGTTGTTTTTACCCTTTTTTTTTTTTTGTCATTTTCCCCTCTGTTTCCAAGTGAGAAAGGGGATGGCAGTGTATATGCCACCTTTCACTGTTCTGTGTTTCCTTGACAAATCAATAAAGGAGAGTGTCTGGATAATACTTCACATGATAACCCATTTCCACTGGATTTCAGCATAAATGGAAAGGAAAAACTGATTTTAGATATTTTTCCCCATTAAGAGGTTGTACTTGCATGTAGCAATATCAAATATGCATTTTGGGAAGGAGAAGGCGGGGTGTATTATTATAAATCCAGAAGTTCCACCAGGTTGTCTCATAGTCACACTTCCATTTCATGAACACTTGGAGGAGCTGTGATCACAAGGATCACTAATTAGACAGGTTAGGATTTGGCTAGAGGGGAGCATGTCCAGTGTGACTGAGGTTGGCCTCATATCTGTGTCAACACTGACAATGTCCCTCTTGACATAAAGCAATGACTTAGTCTATATCGCTTGTTAATTAGCAGTCAGCTAAAATTATCTGGAGGCAGTGAGGGCCACAGGAGTTCCATATCTCTAGTGCAGGGGAAATAAGTGCCTGGCACGTGTAGACTCATTCCTGATTCCCATGCCCAGGACAGATGTTACTAATCAATCATACTCCTTCCTACTTAGCTTGGATGTGGCTTTAGAGTCTTTCTTAATATAGCAGCACTCAACCTAGTAACTGCTAGTACCAATAATCTGAGCAGCACCACAGATGAAATTTATCTGTCATATACCTGGTAACTCTCTCATTTCCTGGGATTAGAACCATGGGCTGCTGTTAGTCCATACGTTACAATTTTAAAGAGGGTAGGTCACAAAGGAGTCAGCGAAACTGCATATTGGATACAAAGAAAAATGGAGGGATCATCTAGCACAATGGTTTCCAAACCAGCCTGCCCAGCAGCATCTCTTCAGGAGTTTGTTATATATAGACCCTTGTGCTTCACGTCTGGAGAGTCTGATTCAGTAGTTGCAGGGCCCAGGAATTTGTAATTTTGCAAAGCTGTCATGTGACTCTGACAGTCATCCAGATGCAGGAACCACTGATCCAATCTGACTGGGTCCCAGAGCACAAATAGGGAAATACTTCAATTTCCTCTTACCTTTAAGTTTTTTGGCTGTTGCCGAAGTTCCATGACATGCTTTCTGTGCAGTTCCCTTTCTCGCCTCTTATTGTACTCCAGCTGGTTTTCCAGTTCAGTCTGGTGCTGTAGACGGATCAGATCCATGCGTAGCTTCTGTAACGTGTGCAGCTGCCTGTACTCTAGCTCTCGGGTGGACTCGTCGTGCCGGATTAGCATAGCATGCTCCATCTCCTTCTGGGTCCTCTTTTTATTTAATTCCTGCATTCAGGGACAAAAGATAAATGGAGAGAGATGAATGGAGATGAACTGGAAGAAATGCACAACTAAGTGAGGGATGACAAGGAATGGCACTACTAACTGTCTCTTAATTAAACCCATTAGTGTTTGGCAGCATGACTCAATGAGATTAGATTAACAATCCCTGGAGATTTAGGTTTTCCATGTGGGTCCACCATTTACAAGATGGGCAACTTCACAGCCATCACAACTTCACTGTCTGTAAAGTGGGATTAATTCTACCCGGCCCCTTCTCACCTCCCTCACATTGCTGCTGTGTACCTTAATTAGGTGATATGTTACACATAGGTCTAAATAAATGTTTCTTCAGTTAAGGCAGTGGTTTTCAACCCTGACTGACCATTAAAATCATGTGAGGAAGCTTTTAAAACACATGATGCCTGAATCCTACAACCCGAAATTGTGATGATTGCCTGGGGTGGGACTGTGACATCAATATTTTTAACAGTTCTTCATGTGATTCTAAAATGCAGTCAGAGCTGAGAATATCCTCAATGTTCTTAGTTTTCTGTGAAATACTCTGTTTTTGCGTGTATCAGAAGTAGGCCAATTACCTATTTTTTAAAATCTCAGAGTTCAGGGCATGCTGGGAAAAGGCAGATGAGATCTCTCCCCTTTCATCTTTTCCATCACAGTCTGTGTGATCACTTCTAGATCTAATCATTTTGTTCTTTGCAGTTCTACTCATGCCTTTCTCTTTCTTTTTCATTGAAGGAAGGAAAGAAAGGAAACTAGAAAAAAAGCACGGGGATGGGGGGGAGTTTGGTGAAATTTTTTCATTCACCAGTTCAAGAATATTTCCTGAATGGCAATGTATTGAAGATCTGAACCATGGGCTCTGGGTCCATAAAAATGTTTAGTGGGCCATGACTCTTGCTAACACTCTAATGGGGAACTGTAATAGATATTTATTGAAGTATATGCTCAGCTTACAGCTGACTGAATCAATCTATTTTCTCTCTTGGGAATTTGGAATTGGGATTCAGAGACAGTTAGTCTCTATGTGTGGCTGGAATTGAGGGGCATATAAAAACTACACATGTGGTAGCCATCCATTGCTATGAGGACTGAGGATGAGAGAATGCTGGGCTTCAGAGCAAGATGAATGAAAAAGAGAGAAGAAAGAAGTATAGGGAATATGTTGATGCTCAAGTTCCTGACTGGTTCTAAGTTCTCCTATAGGTCCAGCTGTATTATTGCTATTGGATTTTATGAAA
The DNA here is from genome assembly GCF_041296265.1 of Equus caballus. Lineage (NCBI taxonomy): Eukaryota > Metazoa > Chordata > Mammalia > Perissodactyla > Equidae > Equus > Equus caballus. The sequence goes on along the minus strand of NC_091691.1, from coordinate 17,739,826 downwards.
CATTCCTATATTTCTGTAGTAAATTTCCTGGTTTTGGCTTAATCTAGCTCAAATAAATTTCAGTAACATGCAAACAAAAGGATCTTAATTAATATAGTGAAATAGTTTTATGAATAAATTTAAAAAAAGAGGAAGGTTGGAAGTGATAAGTGCTATAAAGGAGGTAAAGATTTTATGCTGCAAGATTTCTGAAAATGGTGGTATTACTACTAGTTAAGAATGTCAAGGAACAGAGAAAGCATTGGAGCTGGACTTTAAATTAGAACAATAGCATGCCTCTCTTCTCTGACAGTATCCATTATGGGATAGCATCTAATATTTTCATAGAAATATTAGTAACATTTGTATATTGGTGTGGTTGAGAATATCTCATACACTTGGGCCTTCTAGCCATTTGAAGAGATGTCCTTTAAACAGCACAGCATCTGTTAACTAGATCGAAGTCACTAATCATTCATTTATTTATTCAACAAATAATTGTTGAGTTCTCCCTATGTGTTGGGCACTGCTGTAGGCCCTAGGGATACAGCAGTGAACAAGTACATCCTCTCATGGAACTTATTTCCTATTGGGGAAACATCTGAAGTATAAATTCAATTAACATTTGTTTTAAGGAATAAAAGATAATGAAGAGCATCTCCCCCTATCCTCTCCTGAGTTTTTCTTTTCCTAGTTTGGTTTTTTCTCCTTACCTGGACCACCAAATGTGTTCTTTCAAAAATCACTAACTGACCCATAGGTGGCACTAAAGGACAGTGAGCCCTTCCCACAGACCAAAGCTACTCCAGACCAATGAGCAAGAGAAGAGCCAAGGAAAGCCCTTGGAGTGGGTCAGTGTCCTGGTTCCCAGGTTACTATATCATTTTTAATTTATCATTTCAGTACCAGGACTCCCAATAATGGGCATTTATACATTTTGCATTTTCCAAACTGAGTCTGAATTGCCCAGAGCCCTGAAACTCATGGGGAAAAAACAAAAGATGCAAAGCAAACAACACCTTTCAGAAGAAATTAAACGCTTTTCTTTATGCTTAATGGAATGCTTCAGGATGTTGTCCACAGAATACCCGCATCAGAATTACCTGGGTTACAAGTGAGTGGTCTTTATAATAAGCCACCCAGCAAATTCTGATATATACTACAGTTTGAGAATCAACGGAAAAATATTTAGGATGTGAGTCAGTTTCAGCTTTTCCATTGACTCATTATGCATGGCTGGGGCAGGTCTCTTAATCTATGTTTTAGTTTCCACCGGTGTAAAGTGAGGATAACAATACCCACCATGAACTACCACTTTTGTGAAGACGAAATGAAAGACTATCAGAAAACACTTCAGAATATATAAACAGGTCATTATTATTTTTCTGTATTCAGAAATGAATATCTTAAAACTAGTTTTTATAAACTATTAGAGAAGTAAGAGAGGCATGGTGCTGAAATGGGCTTTTCTGTTACAATTGTAGGTTGTTCCCTTTCCCTTTAACTCATACATCTGAGTTGCTGAGATGTAAGTTGTTAAGCTACCTATAATATTTAAAACCATGGAAAAAATAATATTCAAGTTATTATGAGCCTAGGACTGTGCCTACATAATAATGTATAAAGTGCTTTCAGGTTTTAAAAATGAGTTCATCTAAGTCATTCAGTCCTAATTGCAACCTTATGAGGTGCTAAGATTATAAGGATTTAACCCCTTCATATATGATAGGAAGGAATTTGGGAATTGAGAGACTAACACAAGATCATACAACTTCAATAAAACAGAAGTGAGGCTAAAACTCAGGTTTTTAGGCTTTCAACATTTTCCATTAAAAGATGTCCCAATGAGGAGCTGGACCCATGGCCGAATGGTTAGGTTCACGTGCTCTGCTTCAGCAGCCCAGGGTTTTGCTGGTTTGGATCCGGGGTGCAGACATGGCACCGCTCATTGGGCCATGCTGGGGCAGTGTCCCACAGGTCACAACTGGAAGGACCCACAACTAAAAATACACAACTATGTACCGGGGGGCTTTGGGGAGAAAAAGGAAAAATAAAATCTTAAAAAAAAAAAAGACATCCCAATGAAGGTTTATATTTTCCTGTTTTATGTTCAGTCTGTGATACAATATTCTGAAGAATTCCTCTGCTCTAGCTAGACACGATGCAATGGTTGCTTCACCTGTACAAATTACACAGTATACGGTAGAGCCACATCATGTCCACCTTTACCTTATACAAATTCAACAAAATGAGCTGAGCAAAAACACAAAAACAAACTTAATGGTACAGGTGATTCTGCCACCAGTGCGCTCAATGTATATATGCCCTGAGGGAGTGAGATGAGAGCCATGCAGCTCCCTTTCCCTCAGCCCACATCACACATTGTGAGCATCTCACCAAGCTGAGCGTGCACTTAGTGTTGAAACATATATACTTTTCACACACCATGGATCCTACACACATTATGATATTTTATGTGACTCCAGCTCCTGTGTAAGATGTGGATCTAGGGGCTGTCCCCTAATAAACTCTTCCCAACCATTATCCAAGCAGTCTACTGAAGTTTCAAAGGAAGTGCTAGTGACTTCTTTAAAAGCAGCTGATCTCACTCAAGCCAAAATTTTTGTCCTCATGTCCACTGAGGTTGAGTAAGAACTAGAAGTCAAAGTTTTAAACAGAGATGTTGTTAACCTATGACATTCAATGCTTTCTTAATTTCAGTTCTTAGTTTCATAACTGGTTAGAAAATAGTGAGCATCTATGTGTATTGATAATAGAGAAAGAGACTCAATCAGTCAATGTTGATCCTTTGAAATGTTTCCATTAATTAAAAGGATTGCTAATATTCAGTTTTGGCAATGATATATGAAAATAGGTATTCTTTATTGATGGGAGTATAAAGCCTCTTAGAGGGCAATTTGGCAATATATATTAAAAATTTAGATGTATAGACTCTAACTCAGAAATTCCACATTTGAGAATATATTCTACAAAATACTTGTATACATGTAAAAAGATCTATGTGCAAAGATGTTCTCTGTAGCATTGTTAGTAATATTGTAAAACTTCAACAAAGTATCCACTGAGAAGTACCTCATTAAATAAATACAAAAAACATACTATTAATGGTTAAAAAGAGTAAGGCAGAGCTTTATGTCCTAGATAGTAAATGGGGGGAAAAAAAAGGGCTGGCCCTGTGGCCGAGTGGTTAAGTTTGCGTGCTCTGCTTTGGAGGCCCAGGGTTTCACTGGTTTGGATCCTGGGCATGGACCTAGAACTGCTCATCAGGCCATGCTGAGGCAGCATCCCACACAGCACAGCCAGAAGGAACTACAACTAGAATATACAACTATGTACTGGGGGGCTTTGGGAAGAAGAAGAAGAAAAAAAAAGATTGGCAACAGATGTTAGCTCTGGTGCCAAACTTTAAAAAAAAAAAAAAGGGAGAGTTACAAAACAGTATGGTGGACATTTGGGGGGTTTTGTAGATTCAGTATCCATTTCCCCTTCTTTGTTAACAGGCTCCTCTGTTTGGAAACAGAAACCCTCCCACACTATCTGGAATCTGACAGAGTACTGAGTAAGGGAGTAAGCACATTACCCAATCAAGTTCTCTCTCTCCTAGGAATTTGAATCTTAAGCAGAAATGATACAAAGATTAAACACGGTTGGAGGAGATACATCCAAATGGTGAGCCTTGAGGAATGTCCATTAGCTCTTGATCTCTAGGTTATGGAAGTTGCTTTTCCAGCTTGATTCTTCATCTTTTCCAGTTTGGTTCTTCAGCTCTGTCATCTACCCTATGTATCCTTCCAATAAATTCCTTTCCATACTAAGTCAGCCAGAGTTTGTTTCTATTGCTTGCAAATCAAACAGACCCACTGATACTAATGTAATCTTATTTTTGTAAAGTTAAAGTTATATATAAGCTGCATGTATGTATACATATATACAGGAGAAAAATCCAGACATATATATGCCAAATTAAAGGTGACTGTCTCAGGTAGAGATTGGATAGGATGGGATTATCAAGAACTGTCACTCAACTTTATATTTTTCTATATTTATCTTTTTTCAATGTTCTTTTATTAATTCTGTAAAGAAAAACTTTGAACATTTTCATGAAGAAGTCTCTGGAATAAGACTAAACAAAGGAAAATCTAGACTCTTAAGAAAAATACCCTCATAGAGTTATTCTTTGCTCAACTCGTTAGAACCTGATACTAATGAAGTCAAGAATATAGTTCCTATCAATTTTGGGGAATAATTGTCTTCTATAGCTTTTATTGGCACTAATTTTCCCCTTAGCCTCAGACTTCTTCCAAATATGTGCTATTAGAATAACAATAATTGCCAAATGAAAAGAATCCTAAATACCTTATTTCCAACTGGCTTTTGAACTTTTTCATTTGGACTTTTTTCCCTTCTAACAAACTCTACATATCTAGTACTGAATTAATCAGTTTCTCACCAATACCTCTCTCTAAGCTTCTCTGTTTCTGCCAAAATCTACATTTCCCCAAGTCTTAAACCCTAGAAATAGCTTTGCTTCTACCCTCATCTTCTCTCTCATATCCCATTGTATGCTAAGTCCTGTTTATTTTATACTTCAGAACATGTTTCAAGTCCATTTCTCTTTTGACAGCTACCACCACCTCTCTTTGCTTCTAGTTTCTTCTCTCTAATCCAGTGTTTCTCAACTTTTTTTTTTCATTATTGTCCCCATTAGGAGCCTTTTTAGACTCCCCTCTGCCCGACCATCCCCACCCCTAGAATGTTAATACCATACATATACTGTATATTTGTTTATGTACTATGGTCCTTCAGAGGGCCAAAAGCCATAGTAATATCTAAGACCCCTCCCCCATAAGAACCCATTTTCACCCCTCTGGGGGCAATATTGCCCCCACTGAGAATGCATGCTCTAATCAATCTGTGCATCACTACCAAACTGGGCAAATCTCTCTAAAGTAAAATTTTAGCCATATCACTCATTGCCTGGCTCAAAAATGTTCAACAGTTTCTCCCACTTCCAATTAGATGAGATAATACAGATAAAGACCCTGAGCCTGGCCCATAATTATATGTGTTTAATAAATTTTAATTTGCTCCACCCTTTTGTCTTCCCATTTGAATACTGCTCTCCAAAAAGCTTATGCCAATTCACATTCCCATTAAGTGTGCCTGAAGTACTTGTTTCCCTCATGTAGGCTAACACTGAATTTTTATCAAACTTTGGTTTTTTTATACCAATGTGCTGGCTCATTTGTGAGAGTTTTTTTGATTACTTCAGGTCACAGTGATTTCCTAGTGAACTTTGTATCTGCAACTGATTTACATTCTGTATTCCTCATCTCAGTGAATAACATCCTATTCATCCAATTTCCCAAATTAGAAACTTTTAAGTCATTTTTGACTCCTCCCTCTTCTGAATTCTAACATCATTTGGTCTCAATCACTGTCAGTTCTGTTTCAGAAATGTCACTTAGATCTAATCTCAAAAAGCTTATATGAATCTTACAGTATTGGGCTAGGGAAGGTGTATGCTAACTAAAAAAAAAAAAAAAAAAAAAAATCTAATCTCTCTCTCTCCCCACTGCCTCTTCCAGGTAGAACTAGAGAAGGAGCATCCTCGCTGACCTCATTGTATGTTGCTTGTCACCACTCTAGGCTACCCTCACACTGATGCACTAATTCTTCAAAATGAAGTCAGCATCACTCCCTGGCTTAAAAACCTCTGAGGGCCATGCAATTGCCTTCGGGCTAAAACCTAAATGCCTTGCCTTAAGAAACAAGGCACGAGCCTACACATTCTGCTTCCAACTTTTCTCTTGTTCCGACGCTCCGCTCCATACACCCAGAACACTCAACTTCTCATCAATCACCGAATCCTCCAAGCCCTTTCGTGACCATATGCCCATGATACTTTATTCATATGTCTATTATTGTACCTAACATATTATAATTAGTCTGTTACATATCTGTTTCTCCTCTTAGACTTAGGGCTACTTGAAGGCAGGGAGTATAACTTCTTGGTAGCCCTGGTGTCTCCAGCACAGTGCCTGGCACAAAGGAGGCACTCTTTTTTTTTTTTAATTGAGGTAACATTGTTTTATAACATTATAAATGTCAGGTGTACATCATATTTTGGCTTCTGGATAGACTACATTGTGTTCACCATCAAAAGTCTAGTTGCCATTCACCATGGTACAAATGTGCCCCTTTACCCCTTTCACCCTCCCACCGGCCCCCATTCTCCCTGGTAACCACCAATCTATTCTCTGTATCCGTTTGTTTGTTATTATTGTTGTTGTTGCATTTCTTCACATGAGTGAAATCATATGGTATTTTGCTTTCTCCATCTTAATTATAGAGCATCATACTGTTATTTGTTTCACAGAGTCACAAAAAACATAACTTTTTGACAAGCAGGCTGAAAGCAAAAATTCTCTATTCTACTTATTTTGATTCTCCACTCCATGACATGGCTTATAACAGGTGTTCAACAAAATTCTATTGCATTGATTTGGAAAAGGTTGATCCCTTGTTCTGTAAATGGCTTTCTCTTGTTGGTAGTAAATTCATTCCCTTACTTTTTTGTGTGCCTACATTGTGTCAGGCACTGCACTGAAGACTAAGAGGCTAAGGATATAGGACTGGACAAAACAGATGACGGACAAAATGGTCACAATCCTCATAAAGCTTTTTGTCCCATACATTAATGACAATAGTTATGAACATAACAAATACCTCCCGAATGTTCTGCTGCTCCACCTCGTGCCGCTTGATCATTATTTTCCGCTTGAAGAAACGACAGTTTTTTTCGTAGTACAGTCTCTGCTGAGTCAGAAGGTGGGCTTCCTCTTCAGCCTGTGTGTGCTGCAAGTTCTCTTTATGCTTGGATATCCGCTCTTGCTTTTCTTTCTTGGGTGTGCTATGGTCCTCATTCATCTCCTTCACAAAGAAAAAAAGAAAAAAATCCATGCTGGTCTCATTAAGCAAAAGGAACTAAGATTATTTGGAAAGCAAATGAGAATGCAAGGACAGAAAGGCTTGGTGTCGCACATCCCTCATCCCCAACAATTTTGTCAATTAATTGAGTATTGAGAGGGAGACTTGTTAGTTTCCATGTTTTTGGCTTTTCACTGTCAGAAATTATTTGTTCACTTATTCAATCAACACACACTTACTAGTTGCTATCATGTGACAGGCATATGCAAGGCACAAGGATATGATGGCGGGCAAAAGAACATATCTACCATCATGGGGCTTTTTAGTCTGAAATAAAAAATTAATTGAAGAACCACAGAAATGAACTGAAAATTACTGTGATAATTGCTGTGAAGGTGAAGTACTTGGTTCTACAAGGACGTTTAATAGAAAATATTTGCCCTTGGTAACACCTAAGCTGAAATTTGAAAAATTGTAGACGTTAACCAGTGGAAAAGGAGAGGGAAGGATACTCTCGGTGGAGGACACAGCATGTGCAAAACCCTTAAGGTGGGTTAACTGAAACATGATATGATCAAGGAACTGAAAGAAGGCCAGAGTAGTTGGTGCAGTGTGACATGAAATGAGGCTGGACAGGTGGGCAGGACCATTAGAGGCCTTATAGACCAAGTTAAGGACACTGATATTTAGCATAGGAGAAATGGATTTTATATATATTGGGGTGTCATAATGAGATGCATTTCAAAAAGATGACTCTGGTTGCCACGTGGAGAACAGAATGAAGCAAGGAAGAGCACGTCCATGGAGACAGCTAGGAGGCTAGTGCAAAGGTCCAGCCAAGAGATGATAGTAGCTTGGACAAAGGAAGTGGTAATAATACTGAGAGAAGCAGACAGATTTCAAAGACTGGAGGTGACTCTGCAAATGTCACTAGTTTGAATTTCAGGAAAAAGCACTCTTCATTAGGGATTAGAGGGTAAACAAACCACCTATATTTTCAAAAGGACAAAATTCATAATTATTCCAGACCATATGGATAAAAGGAAGAAAGCAGTGAATCAGAAGAGTTAAGAAGAGGTTAATCTATGGGGAAAGTAAGATGACCACTTTAGAGAAGGTACAGTGTACTCGTCTTTGTTCGTAGTGGCAAGCTTGACCTATAATATTTAGTTAACTACTCACTCAGTTGAGATCTCCTTTAACTGCTAACACCTATTTTACTTAATGTTTAGTGATGCAGACATCATACATCTCTATTTAGATTATTCTTGCACTTGGCCTAGAAGTCCTGGTAAATCAACTTTCAACTTTCCTGTTCCAGTGAAATATTAGAATCAACAAGAGCAAGAGCTGTTTCTAGCATGGAGTAAGCTGGGATCACAACAGAAAGGCTGGGTGACTCATCTCTTGATGCCACAGCTTTGCTACTAGGTTTGGCATTAACCACTACATTTCACACCCAAATCTAAATATGATCATAAAAATTCACTCCAAAAGCAAGAATAAATTATTTCTGCACCATCCATTATTCTGTTTTACTCACACTCCTATTATCTATCAATAGTGGGGATAGTGGAGATTGTTTTGTCATCACAAGGACAATACCTTTAAGTATACCCATATCTAAATATACGTGCCACTTTAAATAGTCTGAACTAAGCTGTACTTCGTACGGAGTAATATTAGCTGTGCACAGAAAGGCTTACTGAGGCTATCGCAAATTAGGTTTAGGCCTGTTTTTCTTCAGGAGGATGTTGAAAGACTTATGCTGAGGCCTGTTGTCTCTTGCACTCATAAACCTGAGTATAGTGAACCAAAAATAACGTTATGCCTAAAGACTGAGTGGGGACTCTCGAATGCCATTCTGTAGGGGATCTTCTAAAGGTGGAGTTCATGCAATCTCCAAACACCTTGGTGTTAACAAAAGCTCAGAATGGCGGCTGCAGTCATAAAGTATGGCCTCCAGAGCATGAGTGAACACAATAAGATAGACGTAAAAATGAACGTGCAGCTGGGAAAATTTCAAAATTTCTTACTGAAAAATCAAGGTTGTCTCTGTGATCCAGCCACATCTGTTATGATAGAATAATTAGGCTCAAGCAATAACGAGAGAAAATGTGAATCTTCTTAGTTAGGCTATTTATCTCTACAGCCTGGTTTTCTAGATCCTATAGTCTCAGAGATTCTTCCCATTCAGTGGGAAGTGTGGATCAAATACAAATTTCTGACAGGCCTAACAATTACCAGGGACTCATCTGGGCAGGGCAAAAGATCCTGAGGCTCACTCACACCCACTTGCTTTCATTTCCTCATTAAAAACAATCAGAGAGGAACGTTGCTAAGTCCCATATTGTTAACTTAGAATGTAAGCTCAAATGAATGATTTCATACACTAGAAGAATGCCCCATGCTGAGTTTTATTAAACCTTAATATACTAGTAGTCTACAAATAAGAAATCCCGTCGTATGAGAAGGGCAGTCTATGGAACTGCAGGCAAGTCGCCTGTGAGTACTGGCAAAGGGAGGACTGAAGAAACCCCGTCGTATGAGAAGGGCAGTCTATGGAACTGCAGGCAAGTCGCCTGTGAGTACTGGCAAAGGGAGGACTGAAGAAACCCCGTCGTATGAGAAGGACAGTCTATGGAACTGCAGGCAAGTCGCCTGTGAGTACTGGCAAAGGGAGGACTGAAGAAACCCCGTCGTATGAGAAGGACAGTCTATGGAACTGCAGGCAAGTCGCCTGTGAGTACTGGCAAAGGGAGGACTGAAGAAACCCCGTCGTATGAGAAGGGCAGTCTATGGAACTGCAGGCAAGTCGCCTGTGAGTACTGGCAAAGGGAGGACTGAAGAAACCCCGTCGTATGAGAAGGGCAGTCTATGGAACTGCAGGCAAGTCGCCTGTAAGTACTGGCAAAGGGAGGACTGAAGAAACCCCGTCGTATGAGAAGGGCAGTCTATGGAACTGCAGGCAAGTCGCCTGTGAGTACTGGCAAAGGGAGGACTGAAGAAACCCCGTCGTATGAGAAGGGCAGTCTATGGAACTGCAGGCAAGTCGCCTGTGAGTACTGGCAAAGGGAGGACTGAAGAAACCCCGTCGTATGAGAAGGGCAGTCTATGGAACTGCAGGCAAGTCGCCTGTGAGTACTGGCAAAGGGAGGACTGAAGAAACCCCGTCGTATGAGAAGGGCAGTCTATGGAACTGCAGGCAAGTCGCCTGTGAGTACTGGCAAAGGGAGGACTGAAGAAACCCCGTCGTATGAGAAGGGCAGTCTATGGAACTGCAGGCAAGTCGCCTGTGAGCACTGGCAAAGGGAGGACTGAAGGAATCTGAGCTTTTAGATCAAACTGCAGCTCCTCAGGAGGACTCTCTAAGTCCACTAGCGGTCTTCAACCAAACATTCAAGAATCAATCAATCATTCATCAAATATTCACCTTACTGGAAACAGGGATACAGGCATGAACAACAACAACAAAAAGACATGGCCTCTGCTCTTATCACTTACCAGCTACTAGGGTAAGTAGCGCAAATCATCACTAAAAAAAATGCATAATTGAAAACTAGTGTTATGAAACCCACGGCACCTGTCTTGGTAGAGGCAGTCAGGAGAGGCTTCCCTGGGGAAGCAATGTTTAAGTTAAGGTACTAATAAGCAATCCTGAAGCTTACAAGGAATTAACAGCAGAATTGTGGTCAGGGTGGGATTTGGGGTGGGAGGGTGGGAAGAGCATCCTGGCAGAAGAAACAGTGTGAGCAAAGACCTTGGAGAAGGGCTTGACACATTTGAGGAACCAAAATATGACAATTGTGGCAGAAGCAGCGAAGAGTGAGGGTTAGGTAAGCAGATGGGGGAACACTGGTGTGAGGTGAGACTGGAGGGGAGGCTGGTAGCAGACCACGCAGGGACTTCTAGTATTTTGATCTATATCCTAAGAGCAATGGGAAGCCAGTAAACGTTAAAAACATGAAGAGATATGACAAGACTCATCGTTTGAAAAGATGCCTCTGGCTGAAGTGTGGAGAATAAACCGGAAGTAGGCAAGAATGGTTTACAGTTAGCACAAGGGTTCTTGAAGTGTGGTGCCGGGACCAGCAGCATCAGCATCACCTGGGAACTTGTTAGAAATGCGTGCTTCAAAATCCACCCTAGACTCATTGAATTAGAAAATCTAGGGGTGGGTCAGCAATCTGTTTTAATAAGAATTTCAGGTGATTCTAATGTAAAGTTTGAGAATCACTGGATTAGACTACACAATGCAAGATGAATGTATGATCACAATGTAAGATGAATCAGTTTCAAGTTCCAACCATTCTAATGGCAACTTGGTGACTACAAATATCGGTATTCTTACCTCTTTTATTTTTTCCTTACAAATCTTATACTGCTTCTTCTGACTTTCTAAGAAAGTTGTCAAATCTTTCTTCTGCTGGGCCAAGATCTGTTGCTGGAACTTCTTCTCATCTGCTGCAGCTACCTTTGCCTGATAAAATAACAAATACGATTGATCTAGGATGACTTGATCTTCACACAGAATTCAGCTATCTATATTCTCCACTACATTAAAAGAGTCTGTAAGTGTTGAATAATGTAATATTTTTAAACAAATTAATTAAAAAATAAGGAAATGCTTTGATTTTCTCATGTTTTAAACAAACAAAAAATTGAAATTTTTACCATTGAAAAATATATCCCTAATTATGGGAAAAATAGGAAGGTAAACCCAAACCACGTTTTATTGAACACACAAAAAAATACACGGCATGAAAGGTAAACTAAGGATTATAACAAAAGACTTTTTATCATATTGTTGGTAGCCCAAGGGTTAAATTATAAAAATGGATAAATGGATAAATAACCATGACTGGCCAGTTTTATTCCAAGAATCCAACTCTAATCAATAAATTATTCCAACTATCAGATTTCCTAGTGGGGTCACCTCCAGTATAATAGGCAAAGCTAGTGACATTTGATTTCTTAGGCACCTGCTGCAATCCACAGCAGTCTGAGACCAGGACATTTGGGGGGCTCCTGAGTAGATAGAACACAGCCCAAATAAAAGATAACTCAATAAATATTGGCTCCTGAAAGTGACCAAATCTAAGGATCGAGGAACCCTTCGCTGAAGCACGTATGTAAGATGAGGTACCTGGGGGATAGAGAGGGAATTATGCTTCATGGTTCTCTTTGTGGATCTTCTCACCTTTAGCTTCCATTATCAACAATTCTTCCATTATGAACAGTTCTCTCCACATATTTATCAAGTTGAATTCCCAAGAAAGAATCTGATTGGTTTATTTAATCATTATCATCCCTGTTCAGGCAGAAGTTTTCATGCCAGATGGCCTCACGAATAGATGGCTATTGGGGGGATATTTCTTCTACAGTTCTGATGTTTCCTTCCATGTGGAGACAGTGAGCTTAATTACTGAAACAGCGTCCCCAGGGACCACAGGTTCACTCTGCTTTTCTGCACTATGTAAGTCTCACGGGGGGTGAGGGGAGGTGACTGGCTTAGCACTGGCAGTGCCTGGGTTGGGTCGGGAGGTCTGTTTAATCTTGTTCAGTATTATTAGGTCTGTTTTCCTTGGGACATAAATCACTTCTATCTAACATTTATCAATAATAAAGGTGGTATTTTGACTCTCTATCTGCCTTACCCTCTTGTCTGTTTTTAAAATTTGTTTAGAACCTGGATGGGGAAGAGAGATGTTCCCTAGAAGACCCAAGCAATAGCCAGCTTACTCACTGCCATTGGTCAGGTGCCCACCCCTGGTCCGATCAGCTGTAGGCAGGGATTATCACCACAAAAAGGGACTGTCTGTAGAGCAGCTTTCCTTTGAAGAGGACTGTGGGTGTGGCAGGCAAAGTAACATACCCGAACTGTGCAAGTTTCCATCGGATAGAAGCATCTTGCTTCTTTTTATTTGTACCCAGACTCCCATCAAGGGACTGATGCTCAGAATGTATTTGAATAGACAGGAATGTGATATATACCTCAGTTACTATTTTAGCTTTTAATGACAATTATAAGAAGCCTCATAAACCTCCCCCCACCCCAACACACACACCAAGGCAATACTGTTTCTCTATCACCAAAAATCACACTACTCTTGTCTCCTGCTAACATGATGCCCCTGACTGGAACAGGCTTGGCGTGGTTGTGGCACGAAGGCAGGTGTGCACGTACTGACCTCCTTTTCTATGATAGCCACTTGCTTCTTGGCCAGCTTCTCCAGCTCGATGGACGAGTTGTTGGCATGTGTCTCCACCTCCTTCTGTAGCTTGAGGCGGTGCTCGTCCATCTCAGCCTTCAGCTTGTTCTCCAGGGCGATCAGCTGCTTCTGGTGCTGGCGCCGCATCCGCTTATAACCTGACATCTGTTCCCGCAACTCGTTCTCCTGCTCATGCTCATGGATCTGGCGTGTAACCTGATTTGGGGTGGGGGAGAGAACTCAGGTAACCAGGTTCATGGGAGGCAAAGTAGAGGAATGCTCTGGCATAATTTTATTTATCATTGTAACCATCAATTTACCTACTATTTCCTGAACACTCACCTGTACTAGGCCCTGTGCTGGGTGTTCTTTATATACCTTATCTCTAATCCTAAAAACCATCTCATTCACTCACTCATTTTATTCATTAATGAGGTAGGTATTACCACCCCCATTTTATGAAGAAATTGAGACTTGAGGGAATCAATTTACTCATTCAGCAAAAATATATTTATATATTTTTGATATATCATTATATGTATGCTCAAGGTCACACAGCTAATAAGGAGTGGAATTGGGATTCAGACTCATGTCTGTCTGATTCCAGAGCCATGCTATGTTTCCACTATACCAGGATTTCTCAACCTTGGTGCTATTGACATGAGTCAGATAATTCTTTGTTTTGAGGGACTGCCCTGTACATTGTAGGATGTTTAGCAGCACCCCTGGCCTACCCGCTAGATGCCAGTAGCACCTCCCAAGTCAAGACAATCAAAAAATTTTCTGGATATTTGGCAATGTCCCTCTGGCTGAGAACCACTGCACTATATCATACTGCTTGTTTGTTGTTAAGGATCATGTCTCTAACAGTCACAGGAATCTTGAATACCCTTTTAAAATAGTTTGAACAAGATTTATTTTCTACTCTTAATATGAATTGAGAGAGAGACAGAGACAGAGAGAGAGAAAGAGAAAGAGAGAGAACTCCCTTCTTTTAAATCATCTGTCTCCCTCCTCTCCTTCCCTGCAAAAGAGATAAGTCACAATACATTTACTTGCCCTCTTAAAGAGGAGAAAGCATTTCTATGATTTTTGGATGGCTACTGGTCTTAATAATTTTTCCTTAACCCATTCTCAAGTGAATAGCCAACAAAGTGAAGACAGTAAATTTTGGCATCTCTCTTTTTTTTTTCTATTAAACCTTTTCTGATTTTCCAGTCCTTCCTTCAATTTATCACCCCTCTTTATTTCCTGTTAGATTCCCTGGTCACTTCCTTCTCCTCTTTCCTATTTTAGAAAAAATAATTTAATTACAAAACTATAACTTTAGTTTTTGTGTTTTTGTCACTAAGTAATTGTCACTCCTATCTACTACAAGCCACTTTTCCTCAACTTAAACCTCAAACAAGTTTTACTGGAAATTTTCATGCTGCTATTAATTCTCTCTACTATTTTCAGTTTATGGGTCAAAGTGCATTTTATACAAAGAAGAGTTTGTTTCTCTGCTCTTTTTAGAAGGTGTCCCTGCACACTAGACTGAGTCCTTACTATCAAGAGAGTGCTATTTTGTAACTGGATAGTATTATCAAAGTATACCATTAAACATTAGCCGAACTTTGAAACCTTTCCAGCTGAAACTAACACTAGGTTTCATATTCATTACTCTTTTTTAAAGGACAATTCTCTTTAAAGTATGAGGAATCGAGGAGAAGATATTTCAAGCTCAAAAAAAAAAAAAAGGATAGCATCACCAAAGAGGAGTCTAATACTCTAAAGAAAATAAATTGTCTATTTTGTCATCACAATAACATGGTTTTTTTAAATGGACTTATTTCATGATACAAGGAAGGAAAGAAGTAGTTTGAAATCTATGTGTATATTTCATTTTCTCATGCTGTGCCTTCCTAAAGTTCATTGTGGGGGGAAAAACAATTTGAATCAACAGAAAGGATACCATTTATTCCTTTCTGAACTCACTTGTTTTTCAGACAAACATGGCAGTCAAGTGTCTGTTCCAGGGTAATGAGTGTGAGATATGTTTTACTCATATACTTATTTTTTCTTATTTTGGTATTCCTTCTTTAATCAGATTCCCAAAGCTGAGGCACGGCACACTCAGAAGCTATCATGACACATTTAAAACTTGCTAGTGGAATGTTTGACAGGCTTGTGGTCAATAAAATATTCTCAGGATGGCAATTTCCCTAAACCAAGCGGCCTGAAGATAAAACGCTAATGAGTTGTGTCAAGAACATTTTCCATCCTAATTGGCGGGTGAGTCCCTGTGAGGAAGGTGGTCTTACTGCATACCAGATCATACAAGTATGTAGCAAAGACAAATTACAAAGCTCAACACGCTGTCATTGTACATCACTGAATTCCAGGAGAGACACTTGGCTTTTAAATGCTTCCCATAATTGGGATAATCACCTTCTTAAGCTCCTAATATCACCTTCCATTTGTACACCTAAACTTTCTAAGTTTCAAAGTAATTGTCTTTCGAGGAATATATAGAGATAGTTTTATAATTCCATGCT
This sequence comes from Equus caballus, assembly GCF_041296265.1. Taxonomy (NCBI): domain Eukaryota; kingdom Metazoa; phylum Chordata; class Mammalia; order Perissodactyla; family Equidae; genus Equus; species Equus caballus. The sequence goes on along the minus strand of NC_091691.1, from coordinate 17,724,147 downwards.
CGAGCCAGACAGATGAATTTAAATGAAAGTATAACCAGATGTTTCATTTGTGAAGTCTAACATGAAATATATAAAAAATATGTTATCTACAGTTATGTATGCCTGTGTGTTTTAAGTTCATACTCTGTATCTTACAGATACACCATTTGGTCAATAGAATAAAAAAATAGCTCATAAGTTTATCATCCTTTATGGTTTACAATGTACTTTCACATGTAATTTACCTTTTTAATTTTTATAAAGCCTGGGATTTGAACCAAGGTCCTATGATTCTTGAAATGCCTGAGGAAATTCACATAATCAAGGCCAAAAAGAATAAAACTTTCTGTTAAGAATTAATGGAGGGAATCAACACCTAAAAAATTCAAAGCCGAAGAGAGTGGTATGTCTAAGTTATAAATCGAATAAGTCTAAAAATGAGAGAAAGTTATAGAAATGTAGTGACTGTAGTTTTCACAATGGTAGTCTCAAAAATGTGATCAACTGAAAGTGGGCAGTTTCACTTTGCCATACCCAGTAGGTTACTTGGAGATAAATCTCATTCCATCCCTTATCATACAACTGACCTTGGGCAAACTACTTCACCTCTTGAAGTCTCTCAGTTTCTTCATATGTAAAGAGGAACTACTGCTATGATGAGATCGCTGATGAGATAACACTTGTGTCCAGCAAGGTGTCTGACACATAGGAAATGTTCAATATATGTTGGTTTCCTTCCTTTTCCTGACAGGCTCTGAGTAACATGTCTCTTTTTCCCTCCACTAAGCATTTCTGGTGATGGGGACATAGATGAGAAGAAGTGCATCCAAGAGAAAGGGCAAGTTTAACTGTAAAACTGTACTTGCATCCAGATTGTGGATTACAAAATAACTATGCATAATTTCTGAATCTGAATTAACTATTTCATATACCTTGAAAAATATATAAAAAATAAAGAACCATAAAGGAGGACTGAACTTTTTTGAGAAAGTTTCTACAACCATTCCATCCCACCCTATTTAATTCCAACAAAATTAGCCCTAAAACAAACCATTTCATCCAAAGTGTACTACATGCCTACCAAGTACAGAACACTGCACTAGAAGGCTAATCAGCAACTTACTGAACATAAAAGAGGAGCATGGTGGCTGATAATGTTACCCTCTTAAGAGATCAAAGCCAACTTACAGGATTAATTGTGTGTAAGAATCAAAATAACGTGCATGATAAAACTGGCCACCTCAGCACTTAGAACAAATGAAATTTACAGCAATTAAAAAGAATACAGTGAGTCACATTTTGGCACCAGAAATTTGACATTCCACAGTTTAGAACACCTAGGAAAAAAATATTTTAAGTTCATACTAAAAGTAATAACTGACAACAGGTAATTCTGCTTTATACAGAAAAACCGACATGAACTTTGAAACGCACACTTATAAATCCAAATTCTCATGTGACAGCAGGACTGGAAGAGGTGTCATTCATTCATTTGTTCATTCACTCATTCAACACATGTTTATTGGGAGACTTTGGTCATGAGGGCTGGGCATATAGATTGGGCAGCACAGGTGAAAAGTGGTATCAGCAATGATCTCAGTGAGATTCAGAAGCCAAGAAAAAGGAAAAACAATATTTTGATAAGCATCCTCTGATACACACACTATCTAGGAAGAGAATACATTTTCAAGCATTTAGATACAGAACAGCCGGGCTCATAGGAGGTGAAACAGTAACATTTACTGCTGAGGCTCTAATATTTTTATGCTTGTCTATCAAACTCATGCAGGTACCCAATTTCACAAGTAGCTGACTAATTAGGTTGCATTTTTTAAAATCCAAATGAAGACTCCATTTTTATATGAGATTTTTCTACTGAATAGGGTAAAACCAAAGTAAAAGAATCTATATTTGCATGGATAGAACAATAATGATTTTCTCCTACATGCTTCCCTGGAGATTAGAAACTAAGAGTTCTATGCCCCTCTCCGTAATGTGTATTCTAATGTAAATTCATTTGTGTGGTAAGACCACTGCATCTCAGTGAGAATTCCTTCATAAGGCCAAAAGCTAAATTATCTGATCGATATGAGTTTGGCGCTCTTTATATTAACATCTACTATGGGAACTGCCAGTGACCCAGGATATTATGAAATTTTAAGAAGACATGACATCAGGTGTAACAACAGCCGAAAACACTGTTATGGGCCACTAATTTAATAAAAACATTAGGATCTCCATTCATCAACAATAAAAACTCAAGGAAGGCACATCTCTAAGGCCCAAGAAGTCAGAGGAGTAATTCTGAAGAAGTATAAAAACAACTCCTTTCTCCAGAGGACGAATTCGACCAACATGAACTTTCTTAACAGAAGAAAGGATAAAATAAAAAAGATTCCAGGAAATGCCCTTCGTTTTCCTAATTCTTCAAAATAAGGTCAATAATCTCTGCCCTTAAATGATTATAATTAAAAAAATAGATAATTCTAAAGTTTCCTCAGGGTTTCCTCTAGTATCAAGGTTTGCAGTCCTTGCTTTTCCTTTGTTACAAATGCAATTGTGCAGCAGTGCATAATAACACAAAAATCTCAGTTTTAAGGAGCCAAAATAGAAAAACATCTAGCAGTAAAAGCCTGTAAACCCACAGGCTTCATACACTTGTCAATAACCCTACTAGAAAGCACAATGTAGAAAGAAAAGCTAAGGGGAAAAATCACAGAGCTAGGTCTCTTTCAGGCTTATGTAGAAGGGGTAGGCTGATAAAACAAATTTGAGGAACCGTAATTTTTTTTGTCAGTTTGCAAGTCTATTTAAAATATACACTCATCACTTATTTATCTAATAATTGAAAAATGAATTTCTAAATTCTTCTTTTTATTTTTGCTGTTCACTTTTAGATCACTCTATGGCTTGTTAGCACTTCTGCTATAAGATTTTAAAGAAAGAGTAAAACCAAAATAAATAAATCAATATAGTTTTGCCAACAACTATGAGAAGTGAAGAGATGTTTCAATGAAAACTTGAATATTCATTATACCGGACCTTCATTTTCCCATGATTGTGCTCTTACTTTTATGTCATTTAAGTAATTTTAATCCTTTTCATTTAAAATAAGATTCATGAAATATTTTAAAAATTAGATATTTCTTTTTGATATTTGTGTCCTGATTTATATATTCCTATTAGAATTAGTCTTTGGGTAGCAGAACTGTTGTGCTTAATAACATACATTAAAATATCCATACCAATAGTTAGATCGTCCAAATGGGACAGAGAACCATACAACATCATGCCACTTCTCCCTTCCATTTTTGTGTCCCTAAAAACCTCTAGATACAAATACCACTGAACTCTGATAAACTTCCATCAATCTCACCGTGAATCCCAAAGGATTACATTTGGAGAGGTTTTCCACTAAAACAGCTTATTTTGTGGCTACAGCAACAGCTTATCAGCTACTCTGTTTTTAACTTAATATAGGGGCAGGGGCCTTGTAGCAAATCAATGTCCATCAGAGAGACTGATCTCAGCTGTTCTCTGGATGGGCTCCACGAAGCCTGTAGGAGTCAAAGGGCTTCCTGGGGCTATTTTGCCCATAGCCCTGAGGTGGCCTAGTAGGGAAGCAGCTTTCATCATCCACAGGAAGGGAGACTGTGATGGCTGATACGCACACAGAGTAGCCCTGGGTGAGTTCACAAATGCGAGCGTGAGATCACTCTGGCATGGCAGTAGTAACATCTTACTGGGAGGTAGGAGAGGTCATGAATATATGATGTGGGAATGAGGGTGTGGCAAGTGAGAAAAGAAGAGAAGCCGTCCCAGAGGGGGAAAATCCACTTGGTATAACGTCTGCTTCACATTCAAAACCTGCTTATGGTGCTCTGATTCTCAGTTGTTGTTCATTTCTCCTCTCTTTTCACCATGAACAGGTCTGGATAAATGTGCAGTCTCACAAGAGTCAGTGGTAAGTAGTAATATTCCATAAATTCTGTATTTCTTCTTTTGTCAGATATCATGGCATAAAGATATTTAATAATTTCATGATGCTTTATTTAGACTGAAAAGCATGTTTTTTAGTTGCTTCAGAATCCTTACCAAATACACAGTAGACACTTTAAGATCTCCATTACACAGTGTAGCATTCATTTAAAACGAAAAACTGCCCATTAAAGAGATTACAAGAAACTTCTATACAAAAGAACTTAAAGGTAGGCTTATTTATAAGAAGTCTAAATTAAATTGCTTGCTTTTAGACAGCAGCAGGCATAGCAATATGTAGGTGCTTTAACTTCCATTTTCCTTACATTTGGGTTTTTAAAAATTATAATCCATTATCAATTCCAAAGATAATCGAAGCCTTTAAAAGACTTGAGAAATAAAAGTGGAAATCAGGTTTAAAAAATAGGACAAGAAAAAGAATCATTTCTGGGTCGGCTTCAGATGATGTCATCATAGGTTCTAAATGTAATAGCCAGGCAATGTACACTAACTCCTCCTGCCCATGTGACCTCTAACATCAATTGGGCAAAACGACTAATATTTCAAGAATTTTTTGGCTGAGAAGTGAGATTCAGAAGCAAAAGATTAAAGAGAGTTTAGAGTGCCAAGGATGAAACAATGTGAGTGTGAGTGTGTGTGTGTGTGTGTGTGTGAGTGTGTGAACGCGCACGCGCACGCGTGGGGGGCCAAGGGGAGGAGGCATGAAAACTAACTCTTCCAGCACACACCCCTTTTGCTACTACAAGGGCATCCAGCAATCACATTTGCAATAGTAAAAATGCTGAAGGATCCTACAGTATCTTTTCTTCCACAACCATCCCCTTCCTCTCCCACAAAGCCCTTCTTGCTTTACTGGTGCCAGGAAATTCTTCAGGGGTTAAATAGGGAAGTGCAGCCACTACCATTGTTGCAATAAATAAATGAATGAACCAGAACGAACCAGCAATCCGTCCCTGGGAAGCAAGTATCTTATTTTCTACAATTATATACATCAGCCAGCAACTATATATTTAAAAAATTGTTTTGTCTTTTGAGGTGTGTGTACACATTACAGACACACATGCATCTATACAAAAAGAAGCATAGTACTCTGCATGCACATACATCGAATACCTTTAAAATAATTTTTTAGCATTATTATTTCAATGAAAAGACAAATAGCTTTTAAAAATTGGATAGGTTAGTAACTTCATCTCAAAGGCCTTTTATTTTGCACATACAGCATATATAAATACACACACACACACACACACACAAAGGTTTTTTTCCCCATGCTGTAGACAATGCTTAAATATCTGAGATCAGGTTGCTATGCCAACAGATTTTTTTCTAAAATGAATAAAATTATTAGGAGGGAGAAAACATTCTTGACTCCTTTCCTCCCATCCATGAAGCCGAGAGAGGCTCAGGGAGGGCGAGAGGCTGCCAGATGGGGAGGAGGGGAAGGAAGGGAAGGTGGGTAGAGGGGTGTTTGCTTACCAAAGATGCTGATTTGATCGTGGCAAAGCGCTCTCTGTTCCGGTAGTGGAGGGCCTGGCTCTGAACTGACTGGGTAGGCCGCGGCTCAGGCCTGGGATCGCCGTGGCCCGCCTCATCCCTTATGAATACATGATCCTGCAGAAATGGATAAAAACAAGGAGAAAGTCCAGCTGTGCTCTTTCCTCGCCGGCTGCCTCTCTCTCACCCCTCTTTCTGCACAAGCACTGCTGTTTGAAATGCATAGTTTAGCTCTCTGCTAGTCCCCGCAGCTCCCACGGTACAAAATGAATAAGCAACACATTGCAGCCTTCAGTTAGGAATGTCAGCTGATCGCTAGTGGGATGCCTTCTGAATCCCTGGCAGGCTTTTTCTTTACCTCCAGAATTACATATATGCAAAAGAAAAAAAGAATAGAAAAAACAATGCAATGTACAGACTCCTTAGAACAGTTTGCTTAAAACGCTGTAACCAAATAATTCCTTTAAAAATGTCATGTCCATGTCTAGCAAGGAAGATGCTGGTTGCTTTTAACATAAAAGCGAGCCTCCGCCTCATTCCCTTGAAAGATCTGCTTTCTCAATTTAATTTTATTTGAGATCTGTTCGGTAGGATCATCGTTCTGCCTAGAACCAGTGTAGGCTTGTGCTGAACTGCCTCTTTATCTTGTGCTGGGAAGAGTCGGCAGTCACTGAGGGATCCTGCTTTCCAGTCATGATCGTACACAGTTCTAGCACCTTCTCTCTACAGCTTCTGAAAGGATTTTTTTTAGATTTAAAGAGACAGGCATACAATTTTAACCAAATGATACTTTCACAAATTCTTCCTCAACTCAGTCTCAGTATGGTTACCAGAGTGAGTAGAGCTGGAATTTAATGCCCTTGACTGATTTAATCAAGTCTGTGCTTCTTGATAGGCAAAGATGATTAATCTTATTGTAATGCCCAGTGAAAAATAACATTCCCTGGAAGGATAATAATGGATGTTTCTCAAATGCAATTGAAATGACTTTTAAAGGGGAAAATGCTTTCAAAGGGTGATGCTTCTCTCTATAAAAGATGGAGTGGTCAGTCAGTAAGTAGCTCTAAACCCTTCAGAAAAAAAGATACTATAATAATTAATAGCTCAAAAACATGTACAACTATGGGGGATTTTTAAATAGTACATATTCAGGACAGGGAAGGAAAAATTAATTGTCTTATTGCCTTAGGGTTTTAGGAGAAACCATTTGTGTGAAGTCAGTTTTGCATTTTGTCCATGACTATTTGATATTTTTTTATAATTGCTCTTTCCTTCATCAGAAAACAAAATTAAAGAGGCTTAAAAAATATAAAATTTTATTATATAGTCTAAAATTTTGAAAAGTCAAAACACGTATATTCCTTTAGGGAAATTAAATCTCACATCCAGGTTTTTATGTAAAAGCCAAGAGCCATGATTAAATTTATCATGGCTAATTTTTTTTTCCTTTTATAAATTTAGAATGCTGCAGATGTTGGGAAGGTTTCTACCACTACATCTATATTTAGAGAGGTTTTCCAGTTTACTCTATTGTGTTCTATCTTGTTTTCAAATAATGAAAGGACCTTTAACGCCATTGAGGGCATATACGTCAAATTCAAGGGATGTTCTACTGCTGTGCTGTCTAATAAGATAGCCACTAGCCACATGGATATTTAAACTAAATAAAATGTAAAATTCAGTTCCTACGTCACAGCAGCTATGTTTCAAGGTAGCCACTAACTATGGCTACCATATTGAACAGTACAGATATAGATCATTTCTGTCACTGCAGAAAGTTCTATCAGATAGTGCTGTAGGTTAAAAATGCATCTCAAGCCACATTTTTGAAATTCATAAAAAGTACTTGATAGATTAACTTAAAATTTTCTACATTAATTCCTGGGAAATCTAAAATCTTATTTCACAGGGCAGAGAGAGATTAGGTGTGGGACTGGATCTATACATTAGGTTTAAGGTTCTAGGGAGGAAGGTACTGGGATCTGCTACCATTCACGTTGATGAATATTTATTAATAAATTACATTTATCTCCAATTGATCTTACTTAATATTACAGTTCCAGAAAAGCAAGAAGCTTCAAAAGGCCAGTAATCAGAAGAGATGGACTAGGTAGAGGCCTGTGGTTTTGCAGGAGGCTTTAACAAGTTGTAGTTTTGGTGAGTATTAGTTAGCTAACAATTAAGTGCATTGACCGAGAGGGAGATCTCAAATGATGTGGCAGCAGTTAAGTTTCAAATTGTAGTAACTTGATTTACAAAGATAACCAGTGACACTAGAATCCACACTGTTCATATAACAGAATAAAACAAAATATTTTCATGTACAAATATGTATAATTTTAATATTAGTTTGTTTTCTCTCAGATAAATATTAGCATTTGTGGGTCAGGACCCTGCTTATCAAATTAAAAGTCAAATTATATTTGCTAAGTTTTTAAATTCAAGGATATTGGAAGACACCAGAAAAATTAAAACCAGAAATCATAATGATTTTAGTTAACACACAGCCAATTAAATAACCCACTAAGGTATATTTAAAAGATAATGCAATTTTAGAAGTTAGTCTGAAGAATAGGTCCAAAATTTTAATCTACTCTAAATATAATAAATAATGCTAACAGTATAATTCTTTGCTTCACTCTAAAATATTTTTTCATGTTATAAAAGAATTCTTAGTTTTCCATAGCAGCTTCATAATAGAGATCACCAATACTAAAAGTCTTCAAATATTATGCAAGAGACCACAAAATGGGGCAAAATTTTAGACTAACACTGGTTATCCACTTCAAGTGCAACTTGAAATTGAAGACAAATAATGAAGCAATTTTAAAATAAGAGGAATGTGACTTGAGAAGCAAGTAAGAACAAATTAAACTATCAGCTTTGCTGTCTATATTATCTGTTGGTTATATTGCTCCTTCAAGTAGCAGTCCCTTTGAAAATGACTATACCTGGCTCCCAGAGTTTCTGAACTGAACACATTTAAGATTATATAACAAAAAGGGTCAATTTGCTATTTTATGCAGTTAGGCACCAGTGCAGATTATTTTTACAAATAATGATGAGAGGGCCAATACTGTCTTTGATATTGAAGAACGATTTTAGAAGATTAAGAACAAATATCATGTTCTACTTTACCAATACAAAATACATGGCTTGTTTATAATTTATCTTTAAAACATTATTATCCAGGAACAAAAAAATAGCTCTTTGAAACACCAATATGATTGGGAACCAGTTTTAAGTAAATCTATGTTAACCTTGTAAATTTATGTTCTTTCATCATAAAAAATAAAATTTCTTCAGATTAAAAAAAAGCTGTCGGGGCTGGCCCCGTGGCCGAGTGGTTAAGTTCACGCGCTCCGCTGCAGGCGGCCCAGTGTTTCCTTAGTTCGAATCCTGGGCGCGGACATGGCACTGCTCGTCGGACCACGCTGAGGCAGCGTCCCACATACCACAACTAGAAGAACCCACAACGAAGAATACACAACTATGTACCGGGGGGCTTTGGGGAGAAAAATGAAAAAATAAAATCTTTAAAAAAAAAAAAAAGCTGTCGTAATGTGTGTTCAAAATCTTTAGTAAAAAGAATTAAAATTATATACAATATAGTGAAGTATGTGAAGCATGAAGCACATTTGCAGTTTACCCTAGACGAGGGGCTTGACTTTTATTTAGAAGTTTTTCCTTAAGTGTGACTACTGATGCTTCTGAAATGAAGATTCATGGTGTAGTCACTTGTTTAGAGTTTCTAGATTAACTTGGAATTAACCCTGGACTCTGATATGTTTGAGTATACCTTGATCATGCTACTCACCATACTTCCTTGTCTGTCTGTGCATGAGATTGTGAGCGTTTTGAAGGCAAAGTAGGTATGGTTTGAAAAATCTCAGTCTCCCTAGCACCCAGTATAATGCTTGAGACTTAGTAGGCATTCAGTAAACGTTTGCTGAATAAATAAGCTCAAGAATATAGGTCCGAGGAGACTTGGAGAAAACGACATTTTCTCTTATATTATTTAACAGAATTCAAATTTGTATTTCATAAAAACCTGCCACTCTGTACTCTAAGAAATTCATAAAATAGTGACACACACACAAGCACACCTTTACATGGGTTGAAGTAGGTAATCTAAAAATGGCTTTTATCTAGTGACAAGAAGCCTTTTTTACAGACTCCCACACTTTTCACACGGTGGAGAAGTTATCAGTAAACCTACCATCTCTCTCTTGTTTATTCATTTCAAAATTATTAAATTATTGCCTAAGCAGGTGTAGCTATCAAAAGCTGGGGCTAGGGGCAGGGGAGAAAAAGATAGAAAAGACTATCTTAACATGGATAGATAGCTATTAGGGAGAAAAAAATGACTAGCAGAAAGCAGAGGATAAAGATGTTACTATAAAGAGGTGGTTTGTATGACTGCTCTGTTTAAGAAACATTACCTCCATATGTTAATTTACTTTTACTTTGCCAAATGTGAGCTGAAGAGTCAAAGAACCCACCCCACTCTTCAGCAAAAATAATAGGAAAGGCCACTGAAGCAAGTGAAAATTAAACTAGAACATCCTATACCCTCAAGGACATATCTTTTTTTTCTCCCACGAAAACGGTGAAAGCTGTTCTTTTTTTAAAGAAGGAAAAAAGAAAAAAGAACATTGACTAATAGGAAGGACCAAATAAAGCTTTAGGAGTTAGGAGAGAATCATTTTTTAAAACAATCTTTATAAGGGGACCATGATGACTAGAGTTCATTAGGCATAACTAAAATAAATTAATTAATGAACAAATACATTTAGTCTTATGATCTATAGTAAACCTTAGGCAGTAGCAGGCAAAGATAATTGATTTTCAACTTTAACAAAATAAAAGTATACCTTTTAATTGACAAATTTGAAAAACAGACTTTGTTGTTTAGGACCATATTAAAACCTGTTTGCTACTGCTCTATACATGATGATTTCGAAGAGTAGGGTAGAGGCTCAGAAGCAGGCCAAGTGATAGCATGAACACTAAACTGGATTAAAAGTTTGCCCTGGAGTCACTTGTGAATAACCAAGAAGTGAGGTATAAAGTTCTGTCCTATAAAAGCTCACCTTCATTTTAGTTCACAAAACATTGAGTGCTTACTATGCAACAGACACCGTACTAGGTGGTAGGTGAAGAGAGACGTCCTTGAGGAGCTACCAGTCTAGAGATATGGTGATGTTCTTGTTATTGGAAAAGGCAATGTGGCAAATACTAGCAAGGGGAAATGAAAGAAGTGCTTCAAGTTTATTTTGTCAGAACGCACTTTTAGACTTATGAAATCGTTCTTGCTCAAAAGGAAGATTAGATTAGGATCCCTTCAGGGCCTGTGAAAGACCAGAGTAGAGGCAAAGACTGGAGAGAAAGAAGTAACCCGAAATTCTGACGTCCAAGGGAACATTTTCAGAGTCCCACTTTACATTTTTGGGGCTTGATCTGTGATAGAACTGTCCTGCTAAAATCAGGGCATCTTTATTCTGGAGGCAGAGCAGTTAATCACAAATCACGCTCTTACTAGTTACACTTGGCCTTTAAAAGTGAGTTTACTTCCAATGTAAAATGGTAATCTGTTTCATATCTATGATTTGACTAATTTAGGATGCCTGCTTGACTGTAACAACCAAAGGGGACAAAAAATTCCCCACCCTTATTCATATAGTTTGGTATTTATTAAACATGATTCTATTGTCTAGAGTATTATTATTAGAGAAACTCTATTCATTTAAGTCTTTAAACCATAAGGATAATACTTAAGATTATTTAATCCTTTTAATCCATTATGTTCAATGAACCAAAATAGCACAATGTTTGGCATCTGGTAATCCATTCCCTGTGTTTTGTTTATGTGTTCATACATTCATTCCATAATTATTTACTGAGTGCCTGTACTGTGCCAGGCACTGTTCTAGTGTTGAGATACAGTGTGGAACAAAGCAGGTTGTTTTTGCACTAATAAAATTTACCTTCTACTCATGAAATAATAGATAAACAAATTAATACATAATATAATTTTAGATAGTGACAAGTATTAAAAAGAAAATAAAACAGGATAATGAAATAATGGGTAGAACATTGTTTATAATATAATTTAGTGATATATAGGCTTTTCTAGGATTCTGGACATGAACTCATGCAAAACTGGCAAATTTCTCATAAAACATTGATTGCTTTCTTTATAAAATAATCTTATTGATCACAAATTATGACAGACTTAGATATGCATCACCCAGAACGCCCTTAAGGAAGGCCACGCTGCTGGCAATCGTCTTTGGCTATCAGTTCTCAGCTAGAGAGAGCAGTCTTGCCCAAGTTCATACCTTCCCAGGCTGCTCATATTCAAAGATGGATCTAGGTGGGAGTGTCAAGGCCTGGCCATTTTGGCTCAGTCTGGATAACTGTGACGAATCATTTTAGCTCCAGAGCTCCCTAGGGGGTTGGTTGATGCTGCTGTTGGGCCTGCATCTCAGTTCAACTTTGCCCTCTGCCCAAGGCTGCTTCCTTCTCTTCCCTTCTACAATTGTTGACCCCAAAGGACCTTCCTAATAAAAAAACCCCTGCTGTGCTAAACCACCATAACTCTGCTTCCTGGTGAATCCAACCTACAATATAAATGTCACCTGTACCTACATGCAATGTAACAGAGCTACCATCTCATCTGCATGGAGAAGGGACTGATCAGGGCAGTCGCTTTTGGAAAAAAAGCCCTTTTCAAGTGAAATCGTAAGTCATATATTCCTAATATATTAATGAAGCCAAATATATAATGCCAGAGATAAAAGCAGACCTTGTGTGGGGTGAGGTGTGAATGAGGCTTGGCTCCTGAGGCGCCTCTTTACAAAACAGCTTGAAAGTCACATTAGAGATTTGCTTCTTCAAAGATTATAGGAATAGAAACACAGAATTTTAGAGCTGGAAGGGACCTGTGAAATCATACAGAACAACTCCTAATTTTGCACATAGAGAAACTGAGGCCCAGAGAGGTTTGTGGCTTGTCCAAAGTAAAAGAAAACTAACAGTGGTAGGCGGAAGTATAAATGACTTTCCTCATTCCTATAGCTCACTACACAAAATTTTCTATTCAGAATTTAAAATCATGTTTCATTTATGTTCCCAAGTGAAAAACTTAGGAATTCAAGTAAACCAATAAATATAAACTTTCTGAATAATTTTTTAATTTCTATTGTGTTTAAAGATAGTATAATTTTATTTATTTATTTATTTTTTGAGGAAGATTAGCCCTGAGCTAACTACTGCCAATCCTCCCCTTGTTGCTGAGGAAGACTGGCCCTGAGCTAACATCTGTGCCCGTCTTCCTCTACTTTATATGTGGGACGCCTACCACAGCAGGCTTGACAAGCGGTGCCATGTCCGCACCCGGGATCTGAACCAGCGAACCCCGGGCCACCGAGAAGTGGAACGTGTGAACTTAACCGCTGCGCCACCAGGCTGGCCCCATCATAACATAATTTTAAACTCATGCATAGGACTAAATGGGTTTCATGAAGAGATACCATATTTACCATTAAGTTTTCATCTATAATATATCCTGTTTTTCTAGCCTGCTTGTATTTTTCCCCCTTTTCTTACTGTGGTAAAATACACATAAATTTCCCATCTTAACCATTTTTAAGTGCACAATTCAGTGCTATTAAATACATTTATAATGTGCGTCACCATCACCACCATCCATCCCCATAACTTTCTTCATCTTAGAAAACGGAAACTCTATACCCATTAAACAACTTCCCATTTCTCCCCTCCCCGAGTCCCTGGCAACCACCATTCTACTTTCTGTCTCTATGATTTTGACTACTTTACCTCAAAGGCATAGAATCACACAGTACTTGTCTTCTTTGTGACTGGCATACTTCACCTAACAATGTTCTAATGCTTCATCCATGTTATAGCATGTGTCAGCATTTCCTTCCTTTTTAAGGCCGAATAACGTTCCATTGTATACATACACCACACTTTGCGTAACCATTCATCCATTGATGGATACTTCAGTTGCTTCCATGTTTTAGCTACTGTAAATAATGCTGCTATGAACAAGAGTATACAAATATCTCTTTGAGATCCTGCTTTCAATTCTATTGGATATTTACCCAGAAGTGGAATTGCTGCATCCTATGGATTCTATTTTTAATTTTTTTACCGCCATATTATTTTCCACAGCAGCTGTACCATTTTACATTCCCACCAACAGTGCACAAGAGTTCCAATTTCTCCACATACTCTCCAACACATTAATTTCTGTTTTTTTGATAGTAGCCATCCTAGTGGGTATGAGGTGGTCTCTCATTGTAATTTTGATTTGCATTTCCCTAATGATTAGTAATGTTGAGCATCTTTTCATGTGTTATTGACCATTTGTATATCTTCTTTGGAGAAATGTCTATTTGAGTCCTTTGCTCATTTTTGATTTGTTTTTTTTTTTTTTCGGTTGAAATTTTTTTTTAAAATATGTTGTGTATTTTTTCTTTCTTTCTTTTTTTTTTTTTTTGCTGAGGAAGATTTGCCCTGAGTTAACATCTGCTGCCAATCTTCCCCTTTTAATTTTTTTTGCTTGAGGGAGATGCGCCCTGAGCTAACGTTTGTGCCAATCTTTCTCTATTTTGTATGTGGGTCACCACTATAGCACGGCTGCTGACAAATGGTGTAGGTCCACGCACAGGAACTAAATCCAGGCCGCTGAAGCACAGCGTGCCAAACTTAACCACTAGGCCATGGGGTCGTGTTGTTGAGTTTTAGGAGTTTTCTATATAGTCCGGATATTTTGTTTTTTTTTTAACTTTTCACATCATTTTATTTTTAATTATTTAATTATTTAATTATTTTTTATTGAATTAATGATAGGTTAAAATCTTGTGAAATTTCAGTTGTACACTAATGTTTGTGATTCGTGTTGTAGGTGCACCACTTCACCCTTTGTGCCCACCCCCCACCCCACCTTTCCCCTGGTATCCACTAAACTGTTCTCTTAGTCCACATTTTTAAATTCCTCATATGAGTGGAGTCATACACAGATTCTCCTTCTCTAGCTGGCTTATTTCACTTAACATAATTCCCTCAAGGTCCATCCATGTTATTGCAAATGGAATGATTTTGTTCTGTTTTGCAGCTGAGTAGTATTCCATTGTATATATGTACCACATCTTCTTTATCCATTCATCTGTTGATGGGCACTTAGGTTGCTTCCATGTCTTGGCTATTGTAAATAATGCTGCAATGAACATTGGGGTACATAGGACTTTTGGGATTGCTGACTTCAAGCTCTTTGGATAAATACCCAGTAGTGGGATGGCTGGATTGTATGGTAATTCTATTTTTAATTTTTTGAGGAATCACCATACTGTTTTCCACAGTGGCTGCACAGTTTGCATTCCCACCAGCAGTGTATGAGGGTTCTTTTTTCTCCACAACCTCTCCAACATTTGTTACTATTAGTTTTAGATATTTTTGTCATTCTAATGGGTGTAAGGTGATATCTTAGTGTAGTTTTGATTTGCATTTCCTTGATGATCAGCGATGATGAGCATCTTTTCATGTGCCTATTGGCCATCTGTATATCTTCTTTGGAGAAATATTTGTTCATGTCTCCAGCCCATTTTTTGATTGAGTTGTTTGATTTTTTGTTGTTGAGTTGTGAGAGTTCTTTATATATTATGGATATTAAGCCTTTGTCAGATATATGACTTGCAAATATTTTTTCCCAGTTAGTGGGTTGTTTTTTTGTTTCAATCCTGTTTTCATTTGCCTTGAAGAAGCTCTTTAGTCTAATGAAGTCCCATTTGTTTATTCTTTCTATTGTTTCCCTTCTCTGAGAAGACATGGTGTCCGAAAAGATCCCCTTAATACTGATGTCAAAGAGTGTACTGCCTACGTTTTCTTCTAGAAGCCTTATGGTTTCAGGTCTCACCTTTAGGTCTTTGATCCATTTTGAGTTTATTTTGGTGAATGGTGAAAAAGAATGGTCAATTTTCATACTTTTACATGTGGCTTTCCAGTTTTCCCAGCACCATTTGTTGAAAAGACTTTCTTTTCTCCATTGTATGCTCTCAGCTCCTTTGTCGAAGATAAGCTGTCCATAGATGTGTGGTTTTATTTCTGGGCTTTCAATTCTGTTCCATTGATCTGTGCACCTGTTTTTGTACCAGTACCATGCTGTTTTGATTACTGTAGCTTTGTAGTATGTTTTGAAGTCAGGGATTGTGATGCCCCCAGTTTTGTTCTTTTTTCTCAGGATTGCTTTAGAAATTCGGGGTCTTTTGTTGCCCCATATGAATTTTAGGATTCTTTGTTCTAATTCTGTAAAGAATGTCACTGGGATTCTGATTGGGATGGCGTTGAATCTGTAGATTGCTTTAGGTAGAACGGATATTTTAACTATGTTTATTCTTCTAATCCATGTACATGGAATGTCTTTCCATCTCCCTATGTCATCATCCAATTCTCTCAGAAAGGCCTTGAAATTTTCATTATACAGGTCCTTCACTTCCTCAGTTAAATTTACCCCGAGGTATTTTATTCTTTTTGTTGAGATTGTGAATGGTATTGTGTTCTTGAGTTCTTTTTCTGTTAGTTCGTTATTAGAGTATAGAAATGCTACTGATTTATGCAAATTGATTTTGTACCCTGCAACTTTGCTGTAGTTGTTGATTACTTCTAAGAGTTTTTCAATGGATTCTTTGGGGTTTTCTATATATAAGATCATGTCGTCTGCAAACAGCGAGAGTTTCACTTCTTCCCTCCCTATTTGGATTCCTTTTATTCCTTTTTCTTCCCTGATTGCTCTGGCCAGGACCTCCAGTACTATGTTAAATAAGAGTGGTGATAGAGGGCATCCTTGTCTCATTCCTGTTTTCAGGGGGATGGCGTTCTGTTTTTGCCCATTGAGTATGATGTTGGCTATGGGTTTGTCATATATGGCCTTTATTATGCTGAGGCAGTTTCCTTCTATGCCCATTTTGTTCAGAGTTTTTATCATAAATGGCTGTTGGATCTTGTCAAATGCCTTCTCTGCCTCTATTGAGATGATCATGTGGTTTTTATTCCTCAGTTTGTTGATATGGTGTATCACGTTGATTGATTTGCGGATGTTGAACTATATATTCTGGATATTAATCCCTTCTCCAATATATGCTTTGCAAATATTTTCTCCCATTCTGTGGGTTGCCTTTCTACTATGTTGATATTGTCTTTTGATTAGCCTGCTTATATTTTGAAGTTAACTCACTCAGTTTTATTTACAAATGTTTTTCAATTTTCTTCCACCACATTTCCTCTATGTATTTCATAATAAAATAGAAATACATTATATA
Organism: Equus caballus; assembly: GCF_041296265.1. Classification (NCBI taxonomy): domain Eukaryota; kingdom Metazoa; phylum Chordata; class Mammalia; order Perissodactyla; family Equidae; genus Equus; species Equus caballus. The sequence continues at coordinate 17,707,327 of NC_091691.1, read as the reverse complement.
ACTTAAATTCTTCCTGACAAACATTTTTTGTGGATCAAATATATCTACTTTTTATTTCAGAAGATAAATTAATATCTATTCTTCATAAGTGATTACACCAATGAGAAAAAAGTATTGAAAGGCCCATGTTATCACAAGACAGCTCTATACCAGCACACCAAAATTAAAATTAAAACACCCAATGAGTTTGCAGACGGCCCAGTGGTGTAGCAGTTAAGTTCACATGCTCCGCTTCAGCGGCCTGGGGTTCGCCAGTTTGGATCCCAGGCATGGACCTAGGCACTGCTTATCAAGCCATGCTGTGGCAGGCATTCCACATATAAACTAGAGGAAGATGGGCACAGACGTTAGCTCAGGACCAATCTTCCTCAGCAAAAAGAGGATTGGCGGCAGATGTTAGCTCAGGGCTAATCTTTCTCAAAAAACCCCCCAAAACAGAAAACAAACGACAACAACAAAAATCACTCAATGAGTTTAATACCAGGGTCTTCTTTGTTGTTGATTATGCCAGCAGTATCTTTTTTCTAATTCTGGGTGCTCATTTGAGGTCCTGGAGTAAAAAGATCCAATGGAATTCCTCTTCTTTTGCTCCCTCTACCCATGGAGCCCCAGAGGAAATAGAAAGGAAAGTGCCAGATCTGTCAGCATCCATGATAGCGCCTTCCAAAAAGAGAGCCCAGCAAAACCTTCTTTTCTATCCTTCAAATATATGATCACTTGCCTGTGTTCAAAGAAGGCCAGCTGGCAATGCTGAACTCCTAGCAGATTTCTGCATCTGTCTGATATTACTCCTTTCCTCAAAATGCTTCTGTGGCTTTCTCATAATCTGGTCCTTGCTGTCTCTTTGGTCTCAATTCACTGTCCACATAGCTCACCTATCTCTAACCACTCTGACCTTTCCCTTCTTCCTTGAACATACAAAGTTCTTTTTGTCTCAGGGCCTCTGAACTTGTTGCTTTCTGATTCACTCCTATCCTTCAACCCAACCTAGCTAACTTTTACTTGTCTCTGAAATTTTAGCTTAAATGTCACTTCACTGGGGAGGCTTTCTACTAATTCCTGCTAGATTAAATCCTTTTACCCAGAGTAAGTTTCATAATTACATGATATAGTTATTTGTGTGATTATTTGCTTAATCTCCCCCACAGATAATAAGTTCCATGAAGGCACGATGTCTGTTTTATCTCCTCTGTACCCACAGGGCCTACCATAGTTCCTGGTACATAGTAGAGGTCCCAACAATATTAGCTCAATAAATGAATAAGTTAATCAGTTCAGAAAATAAATGTGTATCCCTCCACTGTTCATGACCAGGGACCAATATATTTTCTCCTGCTCTTCATCCTTACCCAACTTCCTTTTCCTCCCAAGAAAAATGCACAGCCAATAGAAGTCTAAGTGAAAAAATTCCTTAAACATGCTGTCTCACTGGAATTATAATGTGATCACTGCCATTTATTAAATAAGTACATACACACCTTGCATATAACTAATAAGTTGAAAACATAGGGATTCTTCACTATAATTCCATATTATGGACTGCTTACCTAAGGTCACTCAAAATACTTTTGGGAATTCCTCCAAAGAATTATTGATAATTCTGTGAAATACTTATAGATATTGCTTTGAAAGAAGATTTAAAATTCTTTTTCGGGGCCAGCCCTGTGGCTGAGTGGTTAAGTTCGCGTGCTCCACTTCAGTGGCCCAGGGTTTGCTGGTTTGGATCCTGGGCGTGGACATGGCACCGCTCGTCAGGCCACGTTCAGTGGCATCCCACATGCCACAACTAGAAGGATCCACAACTAAAATATACAACTATGTACTGAAGGGATTTGGGGAGAAAAAGCAGAAAAAAAAAAGATTGGCAACAGTTGTTAGCTCAGGTGCCAATCTTTAAAAAAAAAATTCTTTTTCATTCTTCAAGAAGTATTTCAACTTATGAACCATGATAGGCTTGTATGAAATGAAGAACTTTAACTGCAACAATAAAGTCAAAATAAAAAACAGAATCATTCATTCAAAAGTCAGAATATTTAAGCTGACAGAGTTAGTGTTAGAAGAACTAGAAACAATAAACCCAAGAAATAACAGAAAAGAGTAGAAACTGTTTACAAAACAAATAGTATCTTGGGCATACACATTAGGAAACATACTGGTTGAAGCATGAAAGAACGTACTTCTAAAAGGGCACATCCAAAGGGTTTTACTCAGGAAGCTTTTAAGGTCTACAGTATTAAGGTTACTGGTGTAAAGAGGAATTTATTGGTTTATTTGACTTGGAGATTTATGGATTTATGTATTTTTTACTTATTGATGGTGGTAAGACATCAGAGTAACAAGAGAGGAAGATGAAAAAATAGGCACAGATATAGCTTGCATAGTACTTCGTTATCTTTTTACTGTAAGAGAAACTATCAAGTGCAAGGTTTAGTCCCACATTTCAGTTGTAAAATGGTAACTAAAATATCTGGATGCTAAGTGACCTGAGCTGCCTTCATTGTGACTGACACAGCCTAGAGCTGTGAAGGACACCAGGAAACCTACCTTCTTGTGCACAACAGAGGAGGTGGAATTGACTGGGCTTTCGTCAGCGTGCATCATGACAGGTTCAGGGCTGCTCTCATCCATGACCTCCTGCATGCTGTTCACACTGCTGCTCTGGCTGCCTGTGCTCACAGACATGCTCGGGATGGAATGGTTGCTTCCCAGGCTGTCCATTTCCCTGCTCAGGCTGGTTCCGTGTTCACTGTCCTATAAAAATGGGGCGCTCGGGTTAAAAAAAATGACTGGAGATAAAGCACCAATCCATTGACTAAGCTATTAAGCACACTCAATTTTGCAGTGCCAAGTTGCTTTTCTGCCAAATCTGCAAAGATAAACTTTTTATGTAGTGGCTCCACTACTCCCCACCATTTTCAGACATCTCAAATTCACTTCTATGCCTTCCCCAGGGGCCATTCTGGACATGGGTCATAAGGCTCCAACTGCTGCTATCCCAGGGCTTTCCCCTGTCATATGCAACTATCATATTATCGTATTGCTATTCAGTAAGCAGAATCAGGCCAGGTTTGTAAGAGACCTTCAAGGTGCAGGAGAAAGACAGTAGGCTACTGAACAGGTGACCTCTCGGATATTTGCAAATATGGCAGTGGCCACTCGAAACTGAAATAGAGTGAGAAGAGTTTTCAGAAATTTGACAAGCAATATGCTCTTTTGCAAGTCATTATTGAGTAACTTCATATCTAAGCAGGGATATTAATTCTACTGTCCTGGACAGGTAATTAAATTCTGCCTCCCTCAAGCAATTCAATCATGCTTACTTCTGTAATCTTATTAAATATATCTGTTAAATAATAATGGTATTCATCACTACTAGTCCAAAGACTACTATTTCAGAAGTGGTAAAATAATCAGAACATATAATTTATCCATCACAGTGGGATATCTTTTGATATAAGATTAAATAATATAATTAAGCAACTTAGCTCCAAATAAACCCTATTTGCAGAGACCCATACTGTACATTTATAACTTTAATGAATTGTTACTTAGCCATGGCAATATAAAGAATTACTGATATAGGTAATTTGGGTAATTTAAAATGTTAGCTAATATGTTATATTTTTAATAGATTTATTTTCCCAATTAAAGGAGATTATGTTTATTTGTAGTCAAGAGATGTTATAGTCCAACTCAGCTTTCTGAATTTCATTTTTATAATTATTGATAAAATAATTTTTGTTTTCTTTTACATTGAAAAGCTGAACTAAAATTCATTCTTCATTCCCTCCCCCTTTTTATCTAGTTTTAGTGGAAGATGAGTCCTTCTTTTGCTCAGGGCCTGTTCCTGCACTAATCCTCGTGCTCCTGTCCTGTGCACTTCCTGAGGTCCTCCCTCTTTAACTCTGCCTCTTTCCTCTGTCCTGGCTCCTTCCCCTCTGTGTAGAAATACCAAGAGGCCGGCCCCATATTTATGTACCTCTCTACATACTGCCCTTGGTCACTTTTCCTTCTTAGCCAAATTTATGAATCTTAAAATAACCAACCTTTGCTGTCTCTGCTTTCTCACTTCCTATTTATTCTACAACTCACAGTAATCTACTATCTATCCTAACTATTCCTGTAAAACTGCTTTTACTCAGGTCATCAAGAATGCCCTACTTGGGTGGTGAACATGATGTACTCTACACAGAAATCGAAATATAATGATGTACACCTGAAATTTATATAATGTTATAAACCAATGTTATCTGAATTAAAGAAAAAAAAAAAAAGAATGCCCTACTTGTAAAACCCAGTTAACACCGTTTGTGGTCCTTGTCTAACTTGACCGCTCTGTGGCATCTGCCAGTATTGGCCGCTCCCTCCTTGAAGTTACGTACTCTCTCAGAATATGTGATGCCTTTACCTCTTGGGTCTCCCTTGTCATACACGGCATGGGCCCTCTTCTCATTCTACTTTCAACTCCTTGATTCATTATCATTTTAATGCTCTTGACCTCCAAACAACTACCCTTTACCCAGACCTTTTTCCTATGTTGTGGATTGTATTTCCCAACCAACTGCTAAACATCCCCATTCAGGTGTCCCAATTGTCATTACCCTTGCCTCAACCAGTCCTCCTTAAGTTATTTGAATGAGAAAGCAGGAAGTCATCTCTCCTCTGAAAACTCCATCTGTACACTATGTCAGCAGCATATGTTGCCACGACCTTAAACTCAATAGACACCAAACTGAAATCATCCTAAATCGACTCTTTCTCCTTGGTTCTTTTTCTCTGTTCTTGGTATTGACATACTCTAGTCACCGAGGCTCAACTGCTCAGAGTCACCTTAAATTCTTCCTCATCTATCACTGTCACTTTTAATGAGAAGGATTGTATTATCAAATCTATCTCTACAGTGTTTCTGAAAGGTGTTCCTTTTCCCCCATTCCCAGTGACACTGCCCTTTTTACCTCTCACATGGACTATTATCTAGAATGTTACCCATTCAAATTCATCTTACACTCTGTTGCCAGGATTCTCTTCCTAAAGCACAGAGCTTTCCCAAGTCTAAAATGTCCTATGTCTGTCTGTCAAAAACTATCCACCTCTTGTTCTCCGTAAGGCCTTTGCTAATCCGCACCAGCAGACTCATTTTCTCCCTACTATGGGGACCCCAGCATGGTGCCATACCTCTAGAGCATTTTTCCTATTTTGCCTTATCAAAGAGTTATTTTATGAAGGTCTCTTTTGCAACTCTGCATTTCTCTTAAGGCAGACAGCATCCATTACCTTCTTATCCCCAAAAGTGTTTTTCATGGTGCCCAGTCCAGAACTTTTTCACAAAGTAGGCACTCTGGAGTGCTTGCTAAAATAAATTGAACCTACTTCTTCATCCTCCTGTGACTCATTCAAGGGTCCATTTCGTGTCTCTTGGAAAAGGATTTTTTTCATTTTTCGGTACTGTAGGTTATCTAGATCACGGACAGCATCTTTTGTCCTCTGTATGAGGTCAATTAGGACTCGTAGTGGCCGTTCTCGTCGAACAAAGTCATGCTGATTGAGGGAGGAGAAAAAACAGAAATTGACAATGAGGAAACTTTTTTTTTCTTTTTTTGAGGAAGATTAACCCTGAGCTAACTGCTGCCAATCCTCCTCTTTTTGCTGAGGAAGACTGGCCCTGAGCCAACATCCATGCCCATCTTCCTCTACTTTATATGTGGGACGCCTACAATAGCATGGCTTACCAAGTTGTGCCATGTACGCACCTGGGATCCAAACCAGCGAACCCCGGGCTGCCTAAGTGGAACATGCGAACTTAACCGCTGTGCCACTGGGCCGGCCCCAGGAAACATATTTTTAGGTGCAAGATTTAGATATAAAAGCAAATAGACATAAAACAGGTCTACAGATTTTGCAGAAATAACAAGATATGATTTTCAATTCATGTAGCCTCTTATCTTGTATAAATCTCATAAAGAGATAATTATGCTTTTCTCTCCTTCCTCAAGCCCCATTTTGTGAACTTCGTCCTAAAGTTTACATGAGACTTCTTCAGGTTTACCTTATTATATAAGTAAGGACAATGACTGGAACTTTAAACAGTACCTGAGAGGCTTGTTACTTTCAAATCTGAAATGATACAATAAGCAAAAGCAATGCAGAGTACAGAATATTCTTGCTATAATCTGCCTCAATCCTCCTCTCCACCCTACACTACCCTTTTAAAAACAGACTTTTGTATATTTTGTTTTCCATTTCTATGAAATAGAAAAAAAATATATATATATAGGTCATATATAGCATATGAAAATATGACAGCTGTTCAATTTATGCAGAAGTCAGAATTTTGGCAACTTCATCTTCCCTTCTCAAATCTGTACAACCAGAAATAAGGGAAAAAGGCCTCTGAGGAATGAAAATAACTGCCCCAAAGTCCACAAACTTTTCTTGATATAAATGGCCATGACTTTCAACATTATCAATGATCTTTAACATATATTCTAGTTTCCTTGTTTTCCAGTCTACAGCAGGTTAGAAAGAGGGAAAAAAGTGGGAGGATAAACGATTGAGAACTGTTAGAGGTGGAGTTATTTGCTGTAAAAAGAAGTGTCCTTTGAAAGTTCTCTGATAACCCCAACGGTAGACAAAAAGAGGGAAATTCCATGACTAACACACCTACCAACCACACAGATAAAGACGAACAAAGCTTTGCAGGCTAGGTTGCAAAAGTGCAAATGCCCCTCATATGGTCCTTTTACATTCCAAGAGTTCACAAAACACTACTGTTTCTGAGCCATCAAGAAGTGAAATTATGTTCATTAAGCTTTCTTTAAGAAGACAGAGCAGCACATCATATATTTTGACAAGATTATCACAGAAAATGATCAAAAGTGGGAGGAGAAAGTTTTTTTTTTTTTAAAGATTTTATTTTTTCCTTTTTCTCCCCAAAGCCCCCCAGTACATAGTTGTATATTCTTCGTTGTGGGTCCTTCTAGTCATGGTATGTGGGACGCTGCCTCAGCGTGGTTTGATGAGCAGTGCCATGTCCGTGCCCAGGATTCGAACCAACAAAACACTGGGCCGCCTGCAGCGGAGCGGGCAAACTTAACCACTCGGCCACAGGGCCAGCCCCCGAGAAAGTTTTTTTTTTAAGGAAAAGTTTCAGTTATGTGGAAAATTCATTTACATTAAATTATAATTCAAAGATATTGGGAAAATCAGATAGAATGTGGTAGGCCTTAGATGATGGAATGGATTTAATTTCATTCTAAGTTAAACAGATATAAAAGAGGAGCAGGACCACTGTGAGAAAAAAAAAATCTACATGTCTTGTGGTTCTTCACCCTGACTTTGCTGTCAGAAGTGTGGCTTTTGCTCCTGCTTTTATAAAGTATCTCTTCCTCTGCAAAGAGTCCTTTTTGACAACGAAACACCATTCCCGAAAGTTAAGTGCAGCCTGCATATTTCAAGATCAGAATGGAAGGGAGAAAGTAAATTATTTTGCTACACCAGGGCTTGCAATTATACAAAAGAAAATTGGTTTTTAGTAAACTCTCAGCTCTAACTTAGGATCACAGAATTTTCAAGTTGAGGAAATTTAGGCCCAGAGAGGTTAAGTGATTTACACAGCTCAACAGTGAAAGAGCTAAGGGCTGCAACCCAGGTTTCTTTATTTTGGGGTTTGTTTTCTGAAGTCTACCACTGTTACTACCTTTCTAAAACATAGATTTGATCATGTCATTCAGTGTGACAGATACTGTGTCCCATTTATCCCCCATTCCAACCTCTTTTCCCTGCCTTCCTTTACAGTAAGCACTAGAAAGTAAAAGAGTTGAATTCCAGCCTCCTTTGCAGTTACAGATAACAACGTGACCAAGTTCTGGCCAATGAGATACAGGCAGAAGTCCCCGAGGAAGACTTTATTTTATGGAATAAAAAGGCAAGGCATGTGAAGGGAAGGTGTTTTTACCCTTTCCCCTTCTTCTTTTTTCCTGCCTGGAATAAAGACTTGAGATCAGAGATGTAGCAGCCATTTTGTGACCAAGAAGACAAAAGCCACATGCTAAGGATGATAAAGTAAGAAGATAGATGGATCAATGATGACACTGTTGAGCTGCTTACAGCTCTGGACTGTTTATAACACCTCCTTCCCCAATGTCCTGGACTTCCTATTGCATGAAATAATTAAACCCTTACCTGTTTAAGTGTTTTAAAACTGACACACTGAACATCTTAAAAACATCTCAGTGCCTACATCACAACATCTGGCCTTTTACAGCCAGGTTCTTGTTTGTATTTCTAGGCTCAAATCTAGTCACTCCTACTCCTCCTTCCACCCAATGAATAGTACATTCTAGAAAATTCTTGCCTCATGCCATCTGTTTCACATTTGCATATCTTTGCTCACATTGTTCTCTCTGCATGCAATTACATCTCCTCACTGTTCTCCAAACCTCTACAATTGAAAGGTCCTCAGATTCTTTTAAAAAATGATTTTATCATTCTTGGAAATATATTTACTTTAAACATTTAAATAATACAGAAAAATGTGTAAAAGAAAATCACCCAAAATTCCACCATGCAGAAATAAATATTGTTAAATTATGGAATATCATTTTAGACATTCTCTCTCTCTCTCAGAATGATGGATATCTAGAAATACTTTTATATAGGAAGCTTATTATACATGCTAATTTTAAGAATAAGTTATTAAATTAAGGTATATCTGAATCTAACATAATTAGAAGAGACTGAAGTAAAATAATTGCTTAACTTTAGTTATAATTTCTTCAATAAGAGTTACTAGTTCCTAAAAGATCTTCTACACTTCCATTTTTTTTCCCTTTTTCTCCCCAGTCCCCCAGTACATAGTTGTATATTCTACTTTTAGGTCCTTCTGGCTGTGCTATGTGGGATGCTGCCTCAGCGTGGCCTGACGAGTGGTGCCACATCCGTGCCCAGGATCCGAACCAGTGAAACCCTGGGCTGCCAAAGTGGAGCATGCGAACTTAACCACTTGGCCACAGGGCCGGCCCTAAAAGATCTTCTAAAGTTAAGGAATAAAAAGATTGGAATTACATTTTTTTTAAACTACGTATTTCTATTTAAGAACTATTATTGACCATCTACTCTAAAAAATAGGAAAATTAGTACAATGTTTACAACATTTACATTCTGCTCTTTAACTATTTCAATGATTTTACTTTAGTTCTATATTTAAGTGAATTCTATGTGAAGATGACATTTTAACATCGGGAAGAAAATGTGAGGAAAAGGTGGATTATTTAAAAGTATTTGGAACAAGTAGATAGCCAACTGAGAAAACAAAAAAAGGTGAATTCCTTTTTCTGTGTGACCTCCCCAAAAAAGCCCAGAATAAAGAACGTCAAAAGAGAAATAGGAAAAAAATATTTGCAAGATCTACTATTAATTAACAAGGGAGAAACCCAATAACCCAACAGACGAATGGGCAAAGATCATAAAGAATTCACAGAAAAGGAAATAGAAATGGCTGTTAAACACATGGAAGATGCTCAACTGAAATCACAATGAGAAATTAAAATGACGGAAAAGTTTTTCACTGATCCGACTAGAAGTTCAAAAAGTTTTGGTACTCATACTTTGCTAACGGGACTATAAATTGGTACAACCTCTTTGGAGGAGAATTTGGCAATGTCTATTTAAATTTAAAATCCACATTCCCTTTGATTAGTAATTTCACTTCTAGGAATTTATTCTTTAGATATCTTATACAGGTACAAAAATGACACGTATAAGGATATTCATTCCAGCACAGTTTGTAATAGCAAAAGATTGCAAACACCATAAGTGAGTTGGTTAAAAAAAATTACAGTCCACGTGAGAATATTACAGAGCCATTAAAAAGAATGAGATAGCTCTGCATGTAGTAATACGAAACAATACTCAAAACACATTATTAAGTAAAAAAAAAAAAAATCAAGGTAGAAGAGTGGTTATAGTTTGCTACCATTGGTGCAGAAATAAAGAATATGTACTTCTATATGCATAAAGTATCTCTAGAAGGACACGTATAAAATTGGTGACAGTGGTTGCTAATTCTAGAGAAGGGCCTGGAATGGGAAGATTGACTTTTCATACTCTACCTTCCACTATATTTTTCCTTCTAAAATTTGTATTGTCTATTCAAACTGAAGAATGTAGTTTCTTTACCATGATAAATAAATAAATAAATAAATTAATTAATTAATTAATATTTTTTCAAATTTAAATTCAACGTTCACTACCCGTTCTTTTGCTAGTTTCTCCAGTCCCTAATTCATTCTTTCTTCCTTCTTCCCTCCGTCCCCCTTTCTCTCTTTTTGTTTCATCTCTAGATTTGCTGGATTTTGCTATTCAGCATTTTTTTTTTTTAAGAAAAGAAAATTGCCTAAATTTGTGAGGCTTGAAAATGTCAGCTGCCTTTATAATTGAAGACCATCTTAGCTGGGTCACAAATCCTTGGTTTACATTTTCTTTCCCTTAGAACTTTGTAAACATTGTTCTATTGTTTTCTAGCTTTGAGTGTTCCTGAAGTGGAAGGTCTGAAGCTGACTGGTTTTTCCACCCCAAATAATTTTTCTCAGCCTGTTTGTATGAATCTGTTTTTATCCTCAGAGTTCAGGAACTTCATCCAGCTGGGATTTGTTGATCACTGAAGATCAATTTCATGGTCTCTCTCTTCAGGGCAATGTTTAAATGTCACCTCCAGAGAAAACCTTGCCTAACTCCTTATCTAAAACAGTAGCTCTGTCATTCTTTATCTCTGGTCCATGCTTTATTTTTCTGCAAAGCATTTACCACCACCTGAAATTATATTAATATTAGTTTGTTCTCTTACTCCTTCATTAGAATGTAAGTTCCATGAGGGCAGGAACTATCTTTTTCTTGTGTACCACTGCATTATTTTCAGTGCTTAGAACTGTGTTTGGCACACAGTAGACAATCAGTAAATATTGTTGAATAAATGGTGGGCTCATTTGATTTGGCCCACCAAATGAAAACTAAACCAAATCAAATAAAGATCCAAATATTTATTTCCAAGAAAGTTTTCTTCAAGCATATCTTTAAATATCTTTTGTTCCATGTGTTTTGCTTTCTTCTTCAGGAATAAGAGGTTGGCATATGTTAGATCTCCTTTATCGTCCACATGTGTCATCTTCTCTATAATCATCTTTAGAATTTTTTCTTTTGCATTTAAATTTGTTTTATTTCCCTAAGACTATCCACCAATGAACACACCCTAAATGGGTTGGTTTATTATATTAGTTTGTGGCTTATAATTTTAATTTATATTTTAATTTTTATCTCTCATTTCTTTCTTTACTTCTGCCCACTTGCTTTTTTATACCTTTTTGCTGTCTACTGCCCTAAAATTTCATCTTTGAAAGCTCGTAGTATCTTCTTTGAAGCATTTTTCTCCTTAATTTTACTACAGCCCAAATTTATCATTTTTTCCCTTTATGGCAGTGCTTTTTGTGTCTTTTTCTTTAATCTTTGCCAACTTCAAAGTAATAAAGATATTATCTTGTGTTTCTAGAGTTTGACATTATCTTGTGTATTTTGTGTTTCTGCTGTTTTGTTTTGTTTGTAGTTCATGTCTAGAACATGTGATGGCTCTATGCCAAAGGAGAATAAGGTAGATTCCTTTGCCTTGTTGCTTCTGTCACCATATTCCTGTGGCCTGCTACTCACAAGAAGAAAAAAATTTACTCTTGGTTAGAAAAAACTAGTCAGCTTCATATCTACCTCTTTATGAAAACCTGAAGCCAGAAAACAAGAGATTAATGTTTAGAGTTCTAAGAAAAAGAAAACGTAAGCCAAGATTTTGTGGCCTAGCCAAGGCGCTTTTCAATTATAAAGGCAGCTGACATTTTTAACCTTTACAAATGTAGGCAGTCCAATTCTTCTGAGTTTTTCTTAAAATAAACAAACAAAAAAGGGTTGAAAAACATATATACAGAAAAAGGTTAAAGAAACTTGGACTATTTTGCGCCAAATAAAAGATATTTATAAGGTAAAAGACTCCCACATATTTCACTGATATTGATGGAACACACTGCCTTTGTATAAAGTCTATAACAAAAGGTTACATGAAAAGAGATGCTCAAAAATGAGATGTCTCAATCAAACGAGTGTAGTTAACATGATAATCTTGTCATCAACATGTGTGATGTAATGCTATGTAAATGTCTGCTTTAAATATTTATCATATATCTTCACTGCCTGATGTTGGCAACAACCTAACTGAAAATCCCAGAGTTGGCATCTGAACCAGTGGTAGACTCTGTTCAGAAAGCATTTTATTAAAGTTCATGCAGATATTAATCACAGGAACATCACAATGATGACCAGAGCAAAGAGAAATATTCTTTGTCATAAGGCAAAATGAGGGGGGAAGAAAAGAAAAAAGGAAAAGAACTATCCACAGGGAATATAGAGCACATACATTGCGATAATCTTGCTATTTCTATGCCTAGCAACTATCTGGATAAATGACAAGGCAGCACGTTCTAATCCAGTTTGTCATGATGAGCTGACACAAGAATGAATTACTATATTCCACTACAACATGACTTTAAATGCCCCTCCTCAAATATAAATTTGAAAAATTACCCGTAATAGTTCTGCTGACGTTGGCCTTTCCTGAGGTATTTTCTGCAAGCAGTAATCAACAAATCTCCTAAAGGAGTCTGTCCTATGTGTACAAAAACATTGACAGAAAATAAAATCAGGGTCTGTAGAACACACTGATTACTTCAAATAATCTACATATGTGGGAAAATTTTGTATTTTAGATTTTCAACAAAATATTTTAGATTATTAGGAAACGGAATCATTTTCAAGTTTATTTTATTTGAAATGAATTCTTTTGGATAATGATTGTGGACAATTTCAAGTTAGTCAACACATAACATACTTAAATATATAAGGAAGGTCAAATCATATATATCAGAAAACAAAAAATACTATATTTATATATAGCTATATACAATTTTTCTCTCCAAAGATAACAATTCTCATAAGTCAAGCCTATATTCTTCATGACCAATTGATAACTCCTCCATCACCCACAGCCTATAACCAGGTAGTAAAACTTGAAGCATAAAGGATAGAGAACCCAGGAATATACTTTCTGGATGAAGATACTTCTTCTCTTAAAAATACCATTTTGTCCACTTTTCTTTAAAATTGCCCTTTTTTATGACTCTTGTGGCCCAAATAGTTATCAAAATGTCATAAATTTCAGCAAGGAACAATATATCTTCTGAATAGATAGTATATGTTCTGTCTCAATACATTTGAATATACATATAGTGAAAAAAATGACAACTAGAAAAATAATGACACGGGAAAGGGTACTTTTTCTCTGCTGAGAAGTGATAAGAGCTGAGATGATCAATACAAGACCGTCATGACTTAAGAGACTAGACTTGTGAGATATGTGGCAGGGCATGTTCCTTGTAGAATTTCAGTTACTACACACATTAGGAACATAGTACAAGCCATAGAGAGGGCAGAAATAAAGAAAAATGTGTGTGTTTGTGTGTGAGGAGACAGTTCTTCATGCCTACAAAGCATCAGTGTCACTTACTATGATATACAATGAAGGAATGAAATGTTTTCTAGGTCAGATATTTAAAATGCAATTTAATGAAAGTGCCAAATACATACGGTGATTTCCTTAGAGATTTAAAATGATAACCAAGTCTTACCATTCATTAGACTGTAACGTTGGGGAGTCATTCTGGGCAATGTGATATAAGGCACTCATTGCATTCATGTTGAAAAGGGGGGGCTTCCGTTCCGCTGAAAGAAAAGAAACACAATAACGTAGGTCTTGAAAGAAATCAGGCAGACAGAGGAATATGGAACTACGGGCAAAGCTTTGCCATTAAATTAATAGCTCATTACTGTCATCATGCCACATAATCCACTTATTTTAATCTCGAAGGTCGGCTCAGGATAGCCATTCAGAAAAAGCTGCTGGTCATCTTAAAGTACATTGGCAAGACTCCTAACACAACTCATTTCAAGAGAGTGAAAGAAAAATTTCCTATTTTTTCACATATCTTCAAAAGGCTCGTCTTTGCCTGTTTTCCCACTATAGGTATAAATATCTTCATGCGTATGTGTTTTATTTTATTTATTTATTTTTTTAAAGATTTTATTTTTTCCTTTTTCTCCCCAAAGCCCCCTAGTACATAGTTGTATATTCTTTGTTGTGGGTCCTTCTAGTTGTGGTATGTGGGACGCTGCCTCAGCGTGGTTTGATGAGCAGTGCCATGTCCGCGCCCAGGATTCGAACCAATGAAACACTGGGCCGCCTGCAGCGGAGTGTGCAAACTTAACCACGGGGCCAGCCCCTGTATGTGTTTTAAATACAGAAAAATACGTATTCATTGAAAAAAATTCAGAAAGCACAGAGAAGTAGAATGAAAAATAAAGATTATTATGGAATGAAACATCTTAAACATCACTAACATAGTATGGGAGATAAAATAATTCAATTCAATAAACACTGTTTGAAGCCTCAATCAAGCCAAAGAACTGGTAGGGGTGAGGGCGGAGGGGAAGTAGGAGAGAGGAAGAAGAGGATAAATAATAAATAAGGCCTGGTCCATCCCCTTCTAAAGAGAATCTCAGTGAATCAGGTGTTTCTCAATAAATTTACTCCTCCCAGCCTACCATGATCTCCTCTTTGGAATTCCCATATGTAGCTCTCTTTTAGTACACTACTCATTTGGCATGAGCTTTCCTATTGCATTTACATAACATACAAATCTTTTCTCTCAGAAAAGTCATAAGCTCTAAGAGCGAGATCTTATGACCCCAATACTCTTATTCTTTTATTTACTCCCTGAGCATATGTAATAAGATGATATTCACATATTAGGTGCTCCGTCTGTTGACAAAAGGAAAGAAACAAGGTTCTAGATGTGAGTACAGTTACTTTTATGCTATTTATTAGTTATTATGTCATAGAAGGTAAATCACTATCTCATTCTACCGTGCTTATCATAATGGATTTTTTATACAGTCTCACTTTGTAATTCATAATCTGGCTCTCTGGTTTCATCAGAGCATCTTGGTTTTTAAATAAACTATCTTCTATTAACCACTTTTAAAATGGCAAATTGGGCTTATTCTATGTAATTCTAAGAAACAGAACGAGAACTAACAGCAGACTAACAGGGAAGACATTTGCACTCATAGAAGGAAGAACTTGTGAAAAGCCAGTGTACTAAAACGAAACAAAACAAAACAAAACAAAAACTCCCAAAACTGAGAATGAACAATGTTGAGAGTAGTGAACTTTAAGTCACTGGCAGTGTCCCAGCAGACGGCAACTATGCTTATTCACCTGTGGTATTTTAGAGGGGCCTCTTATAGTCTTGACTAAATGATCTCTGATACTTTTGAAATGTGACAGTCTACAATTCTACAAATATTTTTTATTAACCCCTCAATAGGATACTTTACACTCACCAAATAGAGGCCAGTATTATAGGGACATAAACTGTTAACAGGTGGCAATTTGAAATTTGCAGTGTGGACAAATGGATTTATATCTGTTTCAAACGTAGACGAGAAAAATTGGTTTGGGTTTATTTTATTTTATTTATCAAGAGATAGATTCTAGAAGGTTTCTAGAGCTTGGCCTTCTGAAAACTTCAAGTATTTGAAGCCGTGTAGAACTAGGAACGCATCATGTAACCATCAATGGCTTCCCATCATTCTTAGGACAAAGTCCAGATCCTGAAACCTAGCCTACTGGCCTTTATTAACATGATCCTGGTTACCTCCAGCACCTCATTCTGAGAAGCAATGCTTCTTCCTGCTCTTCCCATGCCATCTTTGCTTCACTGAAGGAACCAAACTCAGGGACTTTCACGCGTGCTGCTGCTTCTGTCTGGGCTCCCCTCTTCTACTTTTGGTGCCTAAACTTTATCTGGTTAATTCTTATCAATCCCTCTGGTTTCACTTTAAATATAATTACATTTCTGCATTAATTTAATAAATCTTTATTCAAGGCTTATTATATGCTTACAATCACTTCCTAAGGAAGTCTTCCCTGACTCTCAGACTAGGTTTCCCATTAGATTTTGTCATTATAAATTATATTTTTCCTTTCTACCATCTATCACAACCATAATAATTATTCGTGTAATTCTTTACTTAATATGTGTCCTCTCTGCTAAACTTTACAAGGGCAGGGACAATGTCTATTATCTTCATCTTGGCATTCCCACTGCTGAGCACAGCACCTGGTATATATCTTTGTAGGCCAAAAATGCCTATAAAATAAATAAATGAAGGTAAGGTAAATTAAGGCAAAGAAGAAATTTTGTCAACAAAGAATCTTTGTGCAGTAAGAAGTCACAGAAATGACTGAGAAGTGACTGAGTCTTGGGGCTTCCATCAGACATGTGATGGCTTCATTCACTATCTGGACAGGAACCTTCTCACTCACTGGCAAAAGGCATACAATTCAATCTGCTCAGAAGAACACTGAATTGCACAGGAGAAACAGCAGGGAAGGGGGACTAAAGAGGAAGAAAACAGAAATTTAGAAAGAAGAGGATGAAGGAACAAAAGCAACAAGAAAGTCCAATTCAACAGTGATAAAAAAAGGCAGTAGCTCAGATTTGAAGCAGGAATGGTGAGGCCTGGAAGAAGCAGACACTCTGTTGTGAACAAGACAAGACAGCCGGCCCCACGATGGTAGAATAGCTCTAGTAGAGAAGCACATGACTAAAGGTATTCCAAATACAGCCCCCAGCTCTGTGGTCTGAGAAGCATTTGCTAAATATTAGTTTCAGATGGCCTCACCTATGTTCAAGTGCTTTGCTAGATGTACTACATAAATCCTCTGAGCCATGGTGACAGGGCTCATTGCTAAGCCAGTACACTGCAGAGCAAGGGTTGGGGAAACTACAGCCTGTGGGCCAAATTCAGCTAGCAACCTGTTTTTGTAAAGTTTTATTGGAACACAACCACATCCATTTATTAACATATTGTCTACGGCTGCTTTCATGCTACAATAGCAGAATTAAGTAGTTAATACAGAGGTTGTATAGCTTGCAAAGCCTACAACACGTATTATCTGGTCCTTTACAGAAAGTTTGTCAACTCTTACTGTGGAATATAATAGTCTGCATACAATCTTCTACATAAGCAGCAGAATGGGAACTGAGAGTCCTTCTGAAGCCACCTTGTGATATGTAATCCATATGTTCTCAAAAGAAAGGAAAAGGGTAGAAACACAAAAAAGCTGAATCAACTAAACTAAAAGAAAAAAATAGCGATTCCTACTTAAAGACAACAATCAAGTTTTTGTGATTGCTCTGTGCGTGTTACATGAGATCAAGGTTCGGGAAGGTCAGTTCTGGACACTACTCTGCTCAGCAAAGATCGTGCTAAATTAGAGCACCTAGACTGAGGTTTCAACAAGGAAGATCTAAAGACCCCTGTCTGTAGATAAATACTTCCTGAAAAGGCAACAGATTTCTTATAAACAAACGTGGCTGACAACCATAAAAATTAATGATATCAATAATTGTTACCATTTATTGAGTTTCTACATGTCAGGCACTCACTGCTTTAGGTGTGTTACATAAGTTATTCATAACTCTCACAATAGCTCAGCAAGATAAGCATTATTATCCCAACTGAAGAAACTGAGGTTCAGCTAGCCTAAATAATGAAACCAAGTCACATAGTAAGTGACTAAATTGGGATTTCAATCCAGTCTCATATGGCTCCAAGGCCTGTGTTCTTTTCACTAGGTCTCAGAGTCTCTTCCCCAACCCTGTGCATTTCATGATAGACAGCACTAGTATTTTATTTAAAAAAAAAAAAAAAAGGAAGAAGAAGCTTTAGAAGAGTAAATATACCTGTCTCTTCCCAAGAGCCATCACAACATTCATTTATTAACAGATAAACAATGAGTGGCTAATGTGGAAGAAGAAAATTCTAGGCAGAAAAACTATATAACAACACTTATGTTTTAGTGGGTTTTTTTCCCTAGAGAATTCATTTCTGAACATGGTCAACTCCCTGACAATGCTGATGGACCGTTTGCCAGCTTCTACCATGATCTTTGCTGGTGAACTAAATGTCTGTAGTTTAAACAGATGAACATCAGATTAACTTCTCTTGAAATTATCTTGAAAAATAAAATATCTGGTGACCGGACAATTTCAGTGTTCAGGAGTTTTCAGAGGGTTCATGCATTTAAGTAGTTCTTTCAGTGAAAGATCAATTTAGCAAAAGATAATTCCTGAAACAGGGGTAACCACTGAGGGACTGTAGAGCTTGATCCAGGAAAGGGGGGCAGTGCCAGCAGCATTATCACCTTCCTCCTTTGTGGTGTTATCTCAGCAATTCTAATCACACATTAGGTTAATACGCCTACATGCAACAGGTTATATATAAAAAAATATACACGGTTATAGAAGAGATATCATAAGGAAAGGAGACAGCACATTGTTCAGGGACTATTCACAACTTTCAATGTTAAAATTGTAATTCAATTAAAAGTACAATTTAAAGTATACTATTTGTACCTGGAACTTCATTAAACCTCAAACACACAGAAAACTTAGAAAAATCATTGCTTAGGGTTATATATGCAGTAGTTTAATCTTTTTTTAATGTAAAAAAACCCTTTTCTTTCATATGTCCATTAACAAAATTAATGCCAAGAAGATAGAGATGTACAGTAAAACTGTCAAAAAGGTACTTGTATGGTTTATTACATTACCAATATAATAAATTTTGAATAATTGCTGAGAAGTTAAATATCCTTGGTAACAATTTTATTTTATGAATATTAACTGAGCATGTACTATGATCTGTCTCTGAATCTAAGACACTATTGATTATAAGATATACCACTATTTAAGACGCACCACTATTTTATGTATAACTCAGGAAAAAATCCTGCCAATCATAATTATAAAATGCTGTTGTCTGTAAAATACCTCTCAGTTTTAAAGAGATGTTAAGACGTAAACTAAAAATTGGGATGAAATATGATATACACCAGAGCTGAGTTGATAACAGCTAACATTTATTGAGCGTATACTATGTACCCATTATTATAATAAGCACTTTAAATCAATATTTTCATTTAATTCAGACAATGCTCAAAAGGTAGGGGATTTTATTATGCAAATTTCATAGAGAGTTAAAATAATTTGACCAAAGTCATACGACTAAGCAATGGCAGAGCTGGAATTAGAACTCTGGTTTATCTGACAACAGAGTCTATGCTCCTAAGTATAATTGGATACTGTCATCTATCATTTTAAAGGAATAGCTGTTGTAGAGGATACGACAACAATTTGGGAGATGGCTACTTTGTTCTTTAATTACTAAATCATTTTACAAAAGGCAATCGAAGTTAGGCTCATACAGAGAGCATGTTGTTATACATACCTTAATTCTTTCTTATACAAAGATAAAATTGGAAAGTAAGCACATACTAGGGCCTGTCTCAAGAGAGAAGTACTAAAGTATCTCCTGGGATCTGTACCTATTTCACCCAATGCCAACCACTGTTTGAAACTTCAGTCATCACGACATCTACATAGCACAAAAACTGATGTGAAGATGATCTTGAGTGAGCATGAAGGGGTAACGTTGTTTGCTTTATTTAAGAAATCTGGAAAAGGTAAAATCCATGTTCCATTTTAGAAAGATTTTGATAAGAAAAAAGCTTGTTAAAACAATGGGTGGGCGCTAATTAGCTGTAAAGTTCAACTCAGGTGGTACATCCTCTTAAAAGAGCTGTAGCTGAGGAGTTGCTGCTATGATTTCAGTATTCTAAGGAAAATTTTGGTTCCTTTTAGACTATAAATGACAAAAATAGAATAGTTCTACATAGGAATGCAGTTAGCTGTTAATTGAGCATTTGCTATGTGCCAGGCACTGTGTTAAACACTTTACATATGTTATCTTATTTAGGTCTGAAAATACTTATGGTATGTTTTGTTATTTTCACTTAGATGAGAAGACTGAGGCTGAGGGAAGTTAAGAAAACTGTCCAAAGTCTCATAGTCAGAATCAACATGCTACACAACTCCAGAAGGTGTCATTCACATCCTGGACTATGCGAATGCCTGCTGGTGTTATGTGCAGCCATACATGGTGGTCCTGCCAGCTAAGTGTTGGTAAAGCCAAGAATCAAATCTGAGGTGTCTAATTCTAAAACTTATTCTACACTGCTAACTCTATGCTATGCAGGGAGTAGTTTCTTTCGTTTTTTTAATGATGGGAATGGACATTTATTTCTAGTTTTAAAAAAGTTAAATTATTTGATATTTCAAATGTGTAAAAATTTGCAGAATATTGTAACAGACACCTACCATTTAGGTTTATCATTATTTTGGCATATTTATTTCAGATCTTTTTTATTCTAAAAAATAAGAAAGCAGATAGAATTTTATTTCTCTTCTTCGCTTCAGAGAGTTTTCTATTCTGAAATTCTATCTTTCACATCTATGTTATGTTTTATTAGTTTACATATGCTCATAAATATATAAAAGTATTTATGAAAACTTCACAATTGGCATCATAGTGTACCTATACTTTTGCAACTTTCTTTGTTTATTAAATATCTAATGTTATGATTTTTGAGATTTATCCACATTCACACAGGTAGATCCAGTTCATTCTTAACTGTGATATAGTATTCCATAATTAACTTATCCATTCTTCTTTGGATAAGAATTTGTTTCCACCTTTGCTGGCTTCTACAAACAAGGCTACATCCTTGTACACATTTTCCAGTGTACATACATCAGGATTTCTCTAAGGTATACACTTAGAAGTGAAATGGTGGGTCTCTGAGACTGCTCCTCATCAACTTTACTAGATGTTGCCAATTTGAAACCCAAACTGGTTATACCAATTTACATTCCTACCAATAGTGTATAAGAGTTCCTGTTTCCTGCTTGATCATATTCTTTGTCCATTTTTCTACAGGCCGTTTGTCTTTTGTCTTTTTGATAAAGAAATCATAATAGTCCTTTATAAATTCTAGACCAATACTCTGTTGTTTAGATTATGTTTCAACTACTTTCTATTAGTCTATGGTTTGTCTTTTAATTTTTGTGTTTTACATAGCATTATATTTTAAAGTTATAAAAATTATCATATTTGTTATTATGTTTTTTTAATATTGTTTAGAAAAATTCTTCCCTATACCCTATACCCATAAAGGTATACTTGTAGAATAATAATAACAATAATTATACTTACATAGTGCTTATTACGTGCCTCGTCATGTTTTAAGAACTTTATATGTATTAATTCTTTAATCTTCATAATAATAGCCCCTACTTCATGGGATTGTTATTTCTATTTTACACATGAGGAAACTGAGGCATAATTGGGCTTCTCCTAAAAGTTTTAAATTTTACTTTTGGGTACTTAACCAATTCGGAATTTATTTTTATGTATGGCATAACTAGGAATCTAATTTTAGTTTCTATCATAAAATTACCAAATTGTCTCATGTTATTTATCAAACTGGCCATCCTCTCCCCATTGATCTGTACTGTCTTTTCTGTCTTATACCAAAATATAACTTATACATGAGTCTGTTTCTAGGTTTTCTAGTCTGTTCTATTGGATATTAGTCTTTCCCTGCACCAATACCATATTGATTTAATTAATATGGTATGGAATTATGTAGAGTGATTCTTCTGGTCAAATTCTATTTCTTCAAAATTGTCTTGATTAGTTTTGGCCTTATGAATTTTAGGACTAACTTGTCAAGTTCTACACAGCATTACTGAAGTTCATCATAAGTCCTTTAAAAGTACACAAATATTTCTGTTGAGTGCCCCCTCAAAAAGTGTGAATA
Source organism: Equus caballus (assembly GCF_041296265.1). Lineage (NCBI taxonomy): Eukaryota > Metazoa > Chordata > Mammalia > Perissodactyla > Equidae > Equus > Equus caballus. The sequence continues at coordinate 17,685,450 of NC_091691.1, read as the reverse complement.
AATTAGATGAATTTCCTTTGCAGTGAAAGAATAACATAATAGTAGAACCTAAAAAAACACTATTACACCAATATCCATTAATATAGGACCAGTCAAATAAATTATGGTACATCTACATAATGGAATAACATGATGCAAAAGTAAAAAAAAATGGAAAAGAAAAAGATGTCTGAGTCACTAATATAAAACAGATCTCCAAGATGTTGTTAAATGAAAAATCAAAGTACAGAACAACTTGTATATGTTAACTTGTGTGTGAAAAGGAGTACAATAAGTGTATATTCATGTTTGTATATTTGTAAAGAAACTCTGGAAGGATATAGAAGAAATTCCTAAAGTGGTCCCCTGTGTGTGTTGGCAGGGGTGGGGAAGGAACCTCGTGAACAGGGCCAAGGAGGGAAGAAGTCCTTTCACCGCATGGCTTTTTATATTTTTTTGATTTAGAAACCAGTGAATGTTACTTATTTTTAAAAATTAAGTATATATCCTAAGTTTCCTCCCTGTTTTTTTTTTTTCATTAATATCTCTTTAATGTGAAAAAAAAAAAAGACTAATTATGTAACTTTATCATATATTTCTTCTTTGGAAGGGGCCAAGGAAGCAATTGGAAATGCAATACAAGTCGTCTTGTAGGCCAAGTACCCCAAGTCGTCTTTATAGGCCAAACATTTTACAGAAAGAGAAAACTATAGTCTAAGAATCAGACTGGGACTCAGAAATTCTTACAGGATCAATTTGGATACCAGGATAGAAGAAATTAAACAAAAAAATTAAAATCTAAATTTAAAAAATTAGACAAAGAAAAACTGATTTTTAAAAAATTAAACATATTTAGGGACTGGCCTGGGGGCGCAGCGGTTAAGTTCTCATGTTCCGCTTCTTGGCGGCCTGGGGTTCACCGGTTTGGATCCCGGGTGTGTACATGGCACTGTTTGGCAAAAGCCATGCTATGGTAGGTGTCCCACATATAAAGTAGAGAAAGATGGGCATGGATGTTAGCTCAGGGCCAGTCTTCCTCAGCAAAAAGAGGAGGATTGGCAGTAGTTAGCTCAGGGTTAATCTTCCTCAAAAAAAAAAAAAAATTAAACATATTTACATACATTTGAAATAAAAAAATCTAGATAAAGGCAGTGTTGTACTGGAGGCAGCTCACACTGGCTTTGAAAGGTCAACTGTGCATAACTTTCTCCAATTCCATATTTAGTGAATCAAACTGATAGCCTGAAATTGGCTACGGTGGGAATATTTACACCATGGAAATTGGCAAATGCTACAAATTATGGCTTTTTATGTCCCCTCCTCAAGAGAGTCTTTGATTAGATTTACCAGTATACTGCTGGATAAAGGTAACTTTAAGATATCTTAAAGTTCAAAATATACAACCAGAGAATTGAGATTCTGTGGTGTGTTAGACAATTTTAAATAACTGCAACAATATTTGGGGAACAACTTGAAAGCTGGGAGTACCTTCTAATATGACGTTTTCACCAGAGTTGCTCCCTATATGGGTCAAATACAGTTTTTAGAGGCAGATCTTTGAAAAGTCTACTACTACTTTTTTCCTTATACAAGTTGGAATGTAAATTAAGTAATGGATACAACCATGAAGGAAGGACATATATTATCACTCATGGTATGGAGAATGGATGTTTTTCAAATGTTAATACTTACTATTGTGTATTCCCACATTCATTAACTGCTCAAACTCTTTTACTTAAATTAATAACATAAAAATGTAGCAGAGAGAAAGCAGAGAGAATCTTCAGATGTTATACAAACGTATAGAAAAAATATAATAAATTCACATTGTCTGGCACACATACAGCAGTAACTGATTAAAGAATAGCTGGACAAATGAATTAACAATCATAATAAAGAGTGATTCTCAAAAGTATAAGGAAAACAACTCTTACTCACCCAGTTCAATACAGGTGATCCCAAGTGACCAAATATCCACTTTCCCATCATACTGTCCTTCGTCCATAGCTAAGATCACCTCTGGAGCCATCCTGCCAAACATGATGTGCAAAGTTCAAGTTGTAAATTAAAACCAAAATTCACCCAGTAAAGTGATTCAATGAAATAGCTGTTTTTGAGAGTATTCTAAAATTTTGTCTGATAAAGATATTATTTCCTTGCACAAATCCTTTGGGAAAACACTATTCAAAATACAAACAATATACTCAGTGATTTACATGAAACAATGCAATATTTTCAATAAATCCTAGTTCCACCATTTACTCTCAGTTTTCTGTGTATCAGTTTCTTCATCTATAATATGGAAAGAATTCTACTAGCTACCTCAGAGAGACTTGTAAAGGGATTAATATGTATGAAACAAATAAATTACTTTAAACAAATGAAAATACTTTATGGAACTATATAAAGCAGTATAATCAGATACTTAAAATATAATACAACTTAAAAAACAAACAAACAGGCTATGGTAATGCATATTATTTTACTTGTTTGTTGATAATGGATTTTCATTAGGAGGGCAGGGGGCCTATAAGTTTAATGTGTTCTCTATTAGTGTGTATAACTAGTTGCTTAGTAAATGCTATTTGACGATGATGGAAAAAAATTCAGATAGTAGCTCATCTTTTTAGTAGGTAAGTAATTTTCCAAGGATATAAGTCATTCTCCAAGATACAATGAAATTCCAATGTATCTATGAAAGAAAGGAAAGGAATCTTAAATAGAATGGCTGAAACTTTAAGTCAGAATGACAAGCTTGGTAAAGTATCAGAGAACTCAACAAAAACAAGAACTTGGATTACTTTCATTGAAAGGTAATATTTATTCTCATTGGCTAGTCAGAGAAGTTAAAGAAACTACCTTGTCCCTTGCCTAGAGACTCCGCCTCAAGAGAAAAGTTCAAAAGAAACTTCAAATGAAATCTAAAACCTGAGCCTGGTCAGTGAATTGATAATCCTGCTCAGTTTACACACAGTGACATCAACCTTATTTGAACAATCTAGTCATTGGAAATTTCTTTTTTGCTAGTAAGTTTTCTATCCTTCTTTAATGAAGCCTCATTTGAGGCATATGGTGAGACACTGTCAAATAAACAAAACCAAACCAAACCAGTGCTATGAGTCCATCTTGTTTGTGAATGCATATTTTAAAACTATGTCATGTTTTCTAATTCTACCTACCAGTAAGGTGTGCCCACGAAGGAGTTAGCAGGAGAAGCCATTGAAGCAGATCCAAAATCAGCTAGTTTCACCTGACCTGGCTCTGTTAGAAGAATATTTCCTGCTTTAATATCCCTATAGGAAAATATAGGAGGGTTAGAAAATTACTTTTCAATTTTGATTATGGAATAGGTCAGAGCATGCAATTAATAAGACCAAAAGTTTATTAAAAAAAAAAAAAACACCTTGCTCAGATAGCCAGAAGGGGATTTAGTAATTACTCTATGTTGTAAGGGGGCCCAGATTCCTGGGTGTACTTACAGGTGGGTCATAGTAATTACTAAAAGGTAGAGCTTTCTTCAGAAAGAGGTAATGCAATGAGAAAAAAGGCAGACAAAGCAGACAAGGAAAGCTATTCAGTTGCTACACTTACAAAAGCATATTCTTAGACACTAAATCCAGTTACCAACAGTATTCCTTGTGCTGGGAAAATTGGCACCATTTGTAAATGCCCTTTTTTTTTCTTTTCCAAATTACACAACATTTTTGGAGTCTAAACAAACCTTCAATGACTCTGTATTGACTACCTACCAATAAACCTCAACTACACACATACCTTTTCTTTCTTGCCTGTGACCCTTTCTCTCTGTCTTTAATTGTAACTGCAACTCTAAGGCATTTGAGGGTACATGTTATATAGAAGGTGTTATTTTAAAAATAACACTGTACAGTAAAAAGAAGACCCTGAAAGATCAAAACAAACAAGGATTAGGGGTTAGGAAATTGCATTTCTATTGTATTTCTACAAAGAATTGCAAGTGGTTACTATTAAAGCTATTAGATATTTTATGCAGCAAAAAGTTTTAAAAATTAATTTAAAAGAATTCATTCTTCAGTATGATAATTAAGAATGAGAAGGTGTGGATGTACTCCTTATTCTCTTTAAAAAAAAAAAAAAGGAATGAAGTGCAATGAGTACTAGGAACCAAGAATTGTAGGTTGATGGGCAGTAGAAAGACAAAGCAGAGAGAATGAGGAAAACTTAAGTTGAAAATGATAAGGTTCAAATGATTTAAAACGTTTCCAAAAATCTTCCCTTGAAAATTCAGTTTCTTTCCTCATGACGACATTAGGTATTGGCAGAGAGAACTAAAAAAAGCATTATTTATTTCTCTTACAACAGAAAAATATCTTTTCTCTATTATCTTCAATTAGAACACTGACTTGCCTTTTATATCAAAATAATAAAAATCTGAGACATGGTATTTAATATTAAATACAGAGCATTCTTTAAATTTTTTTTTATCTTTTCAACTTCTTTTACATATTAAAGAAGTTAAAATATAATACAGAATAAAATATTAATGTGTAGATTGAGGTAAGAAAGGCACAAAAAACTGAACTGTGGCTTTAAACAGGAGCAGGCAAAATCATCATAAACAAGTTGGTGTTTAGTAATGATAGCTTGGTATCAAATATTTTTTAAAGTGTCAAATCCATAGGCATTATGGTTAAATTTATTTCTTTGATATGTATCAGACGTGGTTAGGTTCGTTCCTAGTCCTTATAAATAAGCCTAATTCATGGCAGGAATTTCAGTCTGCCTATCTTGAGGAAGTCCTGCTTATATAGTACCAGTAACTGGTGATGGCTACCCTAGCGTGAATAAAAAGAAGCAAAAGAGGAACCTATGACCTAATAGTTTCATTTCTTCCTAGTAAATGTCAAAGTGCTTTCTTTTGTTTTAGAGCCATCTCAGATCCTTTATACCCCCCTCATATTCCACTACTTCTACCACCATTCATTAAAGTAACTGTACTAGAAGTTCTTTACTGAGAAAAGGAAAGATTGCTAACAACATCTTTGTTTAGGAGAAGTTAGGTGGAAAGTAGGCTGGAGCGAGAAGAGAGGCTGTGGTAGAAAAAAATATAAGGTAGAGGAAAGGCTTGAATTAGAAGTTAGGAAATTTGAGTTTCAACTTTTAGTATATAAATGCTGTGAAACTATGGGCAAGTTATTTAAATCTTTGAGTCCCAGTTTCTTTATCTGCCAAAATAAAGACAATTAATACCTTCCTAAATATCTATATGGACTACAGAAATGTAAAATATTGGGGCCGGTCCCATGGCCAAGTGGTTAAGTTAGCGCACTCCGCTGCGGCGGCCCAGGGTTTCACCGGTTTGAATCCGGGGCGTGGACATGGCACTGCTCGTCAGGCCACGTTGAGGCGGCGTCCCACATGCCACAGCTAGAAGGACCTGCAACTAAGATATACAACTATGTACCGGGGCGGGATTTGGGGAGATAAAGCAGAAAAAAAAAAGGATTGGCAACAGTTGTTAGCTCAGGTGCCAATCTTTAAAAAAAAAAAAAAAAAATTAAAAAAAGAGAATTGTAAAATATTTTAAAGTGATAAAACAGCATATATTTATATAAGATTGACTTGCTATTTGCAATAGGAAAGGAGGAAGAAACTCAGCTAGGAAATAAATATATGCAAAGAAGGCTAATTTTCTCTTCTTCTTGATACAGTATCAAAAGGCTGCAAGGCCCTTCTTTAAATTTCCCTGCAACACTCTGCCTGGAGAATAGTTACCTACAGAACAGACATGATGTAAGTCTTTGTGGATATACTGGGGAGACCAAGAGATAGGAAGTAAATTCCAGCAACTTTACTCCTTTCATCCAGAAGCAGCAGCAATCTATTTGTGTCCCATAAAACCTTAGGCACCCTAAAAACTGGAGCATGCACTAATTCTCAAGCTTCCTTGAATAGACAGTTCTGTAACTGAAATGAAAATGTAACTGGTCTCTAATCTTACCTATGAATCAATGCATGAGAATGCAGGTAGGCTAGCCCCTGCAAGGCACCATGAGTAATGGCAGCGATCTCTACTTCCTGAAGTGGTTTCTTATGAACTGAGGAAGGAAAAAAAATCCCGGAGTAGATGATCAGTTTTATTCCTCTATTTATTATCCTATACAGCTATAACAGACTGAATTACATACTTTCTCACACGACTATTTGGGAACACATTCATCTAAATACACAGGATACATATTTTCTATATGACAGCCATAAATAATCAGACAACAGAAAACTCAAGGATAAAAACAAACAAACCCCTCAAAACAAAACAAAGCCTTATATTCATCGTAATGAATTGTTAATTTACTTGCCAGTTGTAAGTCAATTGGCTAGGCCCAAATTTACTAGTCTCTTCTGACATTTTAAACGCCTAGAGTGTTTTAGGTTGCATTATTCTCCTCTGCCACAAAGCCATCTATAATTACCCCCTCTAACTGCAGGTTTTCATTATTTGTGAAAGCAGCTAATAAGCAATTTCTATTCAGAGATGAAGGAAGATATAAGAAAGTTTTTTTTAATGTAAATTTTCAACACAGTCTCTGGTTATAACAGTATCTACAGAGGAGAACTGGGTCAGTCAAGATATTTGAAAGGGTTAAATATCAATATAATTTGATACCATCTACCTCTCTTCCATATATACACATGAATTTGATGTTTTTGGCTAAACATACTACCTCATATTAGCTAAACATCTTAGTGTACTCGTCCAGGATGGGCCACGAACTAAACTGCAGGGAGGCTGCTAAGCATTACTCAGATACTTTCAGTGACACTGCAGAGATAAATTTCACACAGCTCCTCCACACTACGCTTGAGTCTACGTTATAATCCATTTAGTTTGCCCTCACTGCACTTTACTATAGGAGTAGATAACATTCTGGTCAAGGTAAAGCAGAAAGGAGGGGATAGTGCTTTTATTCTTACCTTCTAACAAATCAGAGGCTGAGCCTAAGCAATACTCCATCACCAACTGTAATAAATTATAATAATAACCAGAACAATGAAGGTTAATAAGAAGCTGCTGAAACCAACCAAGCAACCAAGGAACTAAGAAAACTAGAAGAATAAATATTCTGACCTACCTGAACCCGCATTAAATTTTGGTCATCTGGCACTAATTGATTTTTATAATTCTTCTCATCTGTTTTTGTCATCTCCTACTTGGAATTGGTCTAAGACTATAAGAGGACCGGATATGGAAATATTCACTGTAAATGGTCAAGCTGAGACTGCCAGTTTATTTATTTACTAATTTCCACACCATCCTGTTTCAAAAGGATCTGAGGTGACTAGGTTGCACTATAATTTAAATTTTATAAATTGGAAAGTGGCAACCAAATATATAAACCAGTAAAATCTATACTGGGAAATACTAGTTAAATAAAATAAATAAGTAGTAAATTCCTTATTTTCATATTTTAAAAAGTTCTATACAAGAAAATATTGTTTAGAACTCAATCTAGAGCCAGCCCTGCTGGCCAAGTGGTTAAACTTCAGCATGCTCGGCTTTGGCAGCCCAGTTTCTGTTCCCGGGCGTGGAACCACACCATTTGTCTGTCAGTAGCCATGCTGTGGCAACAGCTCACATAGGAGAACTAGAAGGACTTACAACTAGAATATACAACTATGGACTGGGGCTTTGGGGAGGAAAAAAAAGAGAGAGGAAGACTGGCAACAGATGTTAGCTTAGGGCCAATCTTTCCCAGCAAAAAAAACCAACTCAATCTAAAGATGTAGCCTGCTATACATCCTTACATTAGCTTGAATCCCTGAGAGATATGGGATATTTAAATTTATATCTAAAAATATTTCTAGAATATTATTAAAATACTACTTGTATCTATTGGGTTTGCAATCTTGGGAGGCTTTTTAAAAGCAAAAATGAGAAAACTCTTTCTTTACTCTCATCTTAGACTTTTTAGGTATCCTAGGCTACTGATTTACCAAGGTCAGAACTATGAGTGCTCACTGACCAATTTCCAAACACACACACACACAAACAAGCAAACATACTCCTGCAAATTATTATTCTGTTATTTGAAAAAACACTATATACTTGTTATAAAGTAGAAATTTCCTACAATCACCTAGACATAACCAATATTAATACATTGGTTCCTTTCATTTACAAAATTAATGTGAGACCACAAAATTAAATATATGAATATATAAAAATTATTCTATTACTGGAATAATTTAAAACAATATGAGAAGCTTCAAAGTTTAAGATCAGAAACTATTATAGTTTTCTGCTTGACATTAAAAGTAGATTCACGAACATTAATTTTATTTCTTATTGTGAAATGAAAGATTCCACATAAATGATTACTATAATGAACATTAGTCTTTCACGTGCACTGTTTTTTTCAGCTTTATTGAGGTATAATTGACAAATACACACTTTTTTTGAGGAAGATCAGCCCTGAGGTAACATCCATCACCAATCCTCCTCTTTTTGCTGAGGAAGATTGGCCCTGAGCTAACATCTGTGCCAGTCTTCCTCTGCTTAATATGTGGGACGCCTGTCACAGTATGGCTTGATAAGCAGTGCCTAGGTCTGTGCCCAGGATCCGAACCAGTGAACCCTGGGCCAGTGAAGCAGAACGTGCAAACTTAGCTGCTCCACCACTGGGCCGGCCCCAATACTTTTTTTCTTTAACCAATTTTGATGGAAACATTTCTCTATTGTATCACATACTTTTCTAATTTCTTAAACTGAGTAACGGAATATATATATATATGCTTATATTTTTTAAATTACATATTAAACAACTCCATGCTCTGCTCACAAATATTCTTTCCACATTATTCCATAACACAAGGCAACTGAGCTGTGGCTGGTTGTTTGCTCCTGACATTAAACAGCTCTAGTTGCTCTGCTTTTAAATTTTCAGGTCCGCATTCTAGCTTCCCCCACTTCTTCCTTATGGTCAAATTAGTCTGTGGTTGTTTGTATGAATGTCTCCAGCAGCTCAGTTCCAGGGAGCTCCTTCTAATTAGCCTATCAAATCAGTTGTAGACAGAGATCAGGTGACCAAAGTTATTAGTACTCTATGTAATCTAAGAGTAAATAGGCTTCAAATAGGAGCTCAGAGGATTTTCTAAGACTTGAAACACATGAATTTAGCACTTGATTTTGTAACATTTATTCTCTCTGCTCGAAATCCCTTGACTCCTTCAAGACAGCTGAGATTGCGAGAGAACTGATTTCCAGATGAGATACTCCTCTGATTAATTTCTTCTGCTCAGAACAGAAGCAATGCCTCTAGATATCTTTTAAGAGTTGCCTGAACAGAAATGTTTATTTTTAAGTATACTGTTTGATAGTCTTTCTGGGAACAAAACTTCCATTCCCTAATCAGAGATCATGTACAGGAAAGGACTTGGTACATGGTAGGCACTCAATAAATGATAGTTAAATTGGACTTTAAGTTGGAGTGAGCAATCTGATAAAGGGCAAAGTATAACATTTTCATCTCCTAAATAGTGCCTAATGTGCCAACCTAATAACAGAAACACAATAATTTATAAAAATACTCAAGAAGATAGAGTGGAACAACAAACTGTTTTATTTAAATCATAGTGCTAGGCCCTGTTTGGTAAAACTTAGACGGTGTTGGTAATATCAAGCACAATTCTAAATTGTGAAGGAATTGGAGTGGGGAATGAGAAATGTCAACAATAAAAATTCTAGGATGAGAATAAAAGGCCCTGCCCTTTACTTTTACAAATAAATCATTATAGAATAGTGTTAACTTTTCACTGTCTCTTTGTTGAGCGCTTACAGAACGGAATTTTCCAATAGCTAGATAAATTTAATCTTATGAAATGTATACCATTTGGCATACTCTGAGGTATTAACAAATGTTAAATATTGATTAAAAAAAGTCAAATGAGACAGAAATAAGACTGATAATTTTACAACTCAAAGAGATAATAGAATAAAAAAAGAAAAAAATTTTAATAGAAAAAAATAAATAATAGAAGTCCTTTGACTTACCCAAGCAGTGTGCTCTTTCAAGTAACAACCTTTGTACTCAATGGTATTAGGATGCTTCAACTGTCGTAAAAATTTGACTTCCTTAAGAATATCTTGCCATTTCTATTGAAGTCAGAAAGAAAACGTTATTTTAAACTGAAAATAGTATTTTATTATCAAGTATACATATAAAATGTTCTTTTATTTTTTAAATGCACAAGCAAATGTTTAATAAATGAAGAAACTATTTAAATTTCTATTTCTTTAGTTTGAATACATGCAAATATAAATCTATCACCAAATATATTGTAATAAATTCACTATACTAACCCATGTTCTATTCCACAAAATAGTTGATTGAGCTAGAATATTAGGAACATTTATTGTATGCTTCACAAGAAGGAAGAAAAAGAATTGTGATAACGAAATGTTTAAGGAACTTTGTTTCTCCTGTCAATTTCATCCGAACTTGCTTATGTTAGTTCAGGTAGACAGCTGTCTTTAACTTACCTCATGTGTCTGCTTCCCACTATAGGACATTTTCTTAACTGCCACCACCTCATTGGTGTGAGCATTTGTGGCCTGTTTTAAGAGAGTAGAAAAAAATTAAAAAGAATGAATGATGTTTCAGTCAGTTTAACTTAAATATTCGACTAGAGAATTTAAACAACATTCTCACATTTCATTATCACAGTTTAAAGATATTCCAACTTTTGATAGGCTAGATGGACATTTCCACCTCACTTTAAGGTACAGCCTCTCTTTATCCCTTTCAATACACATGCAAAGATTGTGTACTATAACAAAGAATTAGGGTTTAACAAAATATATCCAATCAAACAAAAATGAGTCTTATTTCCAAAACATCTATTCTGGCTTCGCCATGTAGAATGTCCGTCAATGGAGAACCAGTTAAATAAACATGGTACAGTCATATAATGAAATAACTATGAAAAGAATGAGGTAATCTATATGTATATATAGTAATATAAAAAGATGTCAAAAATATCACGACAAAAAACAAGCTGTATGGTATGATCTTATTTCTGCAAAATAGTAATAATGTGAGTATATGTGTAAAAAAAATTATGAAAGAATTTATACCGGGATATATATCATGATAATCCCCGGAGCAGTACTGTCCAATAGAACTTTCCATGATGATAGAAATGTTCTATGTCTACATTGTACATGGCAGCACATGAAATGTGGCACATGTGACTGAGGAAATGGATTTTAAATTTCATTTAATTTTAATTAACATATTTAAATAGTGGCTACTGTATTGAACAGTGCAGCAGAAGGTAAGATTAATCTTAAGAGGAACTTTCACTTTCAAAGTTACACATACTTTATCAAAAGAATGTACTACATATGTACATACACACGTGTGTGTCTGGTCATCCACAAAGGCGGTCCTGTCTCATAATTATCCTGATGTATCTTCTCCATATCCAAAATATAACAGTTCATTTAAAGCACACATGAAAACCACAAATAACTCAAGTAATATTCTTTTCCTCCCAAGTACTTAAGAGATTCAAAACTAAATTTTCTAAAAATTTTCAGAAAAATAAAGATAAGACATTAAAAGATGATCTAATTTTGGTTTTCTTTTAATTACAGGGCTCTGCATCATATCCCTGATCTATGTAAGCTATTTTGGTTCCAGAATATTACTATTATTGTTAACCAATAAAGCTGTAGCAGTGGTTCTGAGGTAAAGGATTGGAATTCACTGACTGATAAAATCAGGTCACCAATTTTAGAGAAAAATGCATAATCATTTTCTCAAATCATCTAATTAAGGAAGCTCCTCAGATATAACAATGGTTTCTTTTTGATTAAAAAATTTAAATTCAAACTATTATAACTTACTGATGTAAAAACAGTTCAACTCCAGATTCTTACTGGATGCCAAAATGCAGAAAAAATGAACACACACTAAAAAAATTTTTTTTACAAGCACTTAGGTAAAAGTACCTATTATACAAACAAGGTATCCACTAGTTATAGTTTTCAAATCAGCAGGATTCTACAAAGGCATTTTTTAGATATTTTGTTCATTTAGAAGGTACAGACTGACTTGTTCAAAAGCAAAAATCACATTTTGCTGGCTTTTAAAATTTAACACTAAGACTGCTTATATGACAGCAACAAAGAAAAGTTGATGTAAATTCAGTATTACAATAAAGGTTAGAGAGACTATACCTGAAAGATGGATATTTGGGGCATGAATCTATGTATTGTGCAGCTTAAGGAGCCTGGGGAAGGTTTAGGAAATACTCAAACAATCAGGAATTTTAACTTGTAGTGGGGTTTTAAAAAAAAAAAATCCTTAACTTTTCTAAAAAGAAAAAAAAAGGCCCACACAAAAGGAATCAGATAGGATTATCTAATTGTTTATTAAGGTTATTTACAATCAATGCTTCTTTGGAACCAGAGACATGAAAAAAGAATTATCCTAAAATAAAAACATATTTCTTTACCTTCACAGAGTAATCATTACTTAGAACCTGATAAGTGTACTTGCTTATAGAACCTATCTACCGGGGCAGAGACGTGAAATTTGAAAAACATACTCATGTTGATTTTTCTATAGATGTGAGATTTTTAATGCAATTTTATACTGGTTAAAATTCAAACCTGAAACTGAAATTTAAAGAAAGGTCATTGTTTTAGTACAGACAAAGGAAACTCTCAATGAAGTCTCAGCTTTCCAGTGCTTCATACTGTATTATGAATGATTACAACCTCTAAACATTTCAAGTTTTATTCTTGAAACTTACATTCATACTTAACACTTTCAACAGTCTCAATGGTCTCAGTAACTTTAAGCAAGATCATTGATTCAAAAAATATTTATTGAGAACTTACTATGTGTTGAATATTTTCTTAACCATTTTCCAGCTACATTTACATTGTCAACATTTTGCTTAGTTTCTAGAGAAATATAAAAATTAAACATAAGTGCTTTTTTTTGCCCTATTTATTGAACCTCAGCTAAAAAAAAGGCAGTTATACCCAGAAGAGGAGAATGAAATTACTTACTGTAGGTAGATTATACATGACATGCTGAGTTCAACAAGGCAACAGTAGAAACCTAGAAACTTTATAGTTGTGTTTAAGTGAATAAAAAAATAAACATGCTCAGCCCTTTTTATTTTCCTTTAATACAGAGTTTCTTACTATCTCATTTGTTACTGCTGCTAATTTCTGAATTACTTATGTAAATCCAAACCACACAGATATTTCATCAAGTGAATAGTTTCAATTTTCTCTGAATATAATATATGCTCTCAGGTGATTGATTCTACAAGAACTGTGCCAGCTTACAATTCACTTTAAACCTATTTCCTGGCATCATTCCATGTAAACTACAAAGAGTCTAACAAAATTATAGTGTTTAGGTATAAAAATGTTGGTTGCTAGACTCTGGTCTTTATGGCTTGCTAGCATGACTATGACTCAAGAAAAGTACTAATTAGCAGTACCAAGTTCTCTGAGTTCTTCATAATTCACTCATCTCAGAAATACTTACTAGGTGTTCAAAATTTATCAGGTATCGGGCTAAGTGCTAGGGATAGATCTGTGAGTAAATGTGCTCAGTACCTGTCTCTCTTCTAGTAGCATAGACATAAGAAAAATAAAATCATAACAAACTAACGTAACATTGCAACTGTGACATGTGCTATGCAGAAGGGTATGTGTTACTTTGAGAACCAAAAATGGGGGAATGTAACTTAGGCAGGTCAGGCAAGGCTACCCTGAAGAAACGAGACTTCAACTGAGAGCTCAAGGATGAGCGTGAGTTAAGAAAACATTCCAGAGAGAAAGTTTGTGCAAAGATCCAATGATGGACGATCAAAGGAAAGATAGAATATTACAGCTAGAGCAATGAGGATAAGAGGGAATACAGTTCTGGCATCGATAGGGACCACATCATGGAAGACCTTGTAGGCAGGCTCCAGTAAGGATTTTAATCTTAGCCTAGGAACAGAGGAGAGACCCTGAAGGCTTCATAGTGAAAAGGTAATATGATCAAACTGACTTTTTATTTTCCCCAAGTTCACCGTGATGTGGACAATAGAGCAGAGAGAGATCAGTATGGGTGCACAGAGATCAGTGAGGAGCCTATTGCAGTTGGCTAAGTAAGAGAGGACAGTCTTCTTGGTTATAATGGTATGAATAATGGAGGAAGAATCTATTAGCAGTGAGGGAGGAGCAACACAGAAATATTACTGTGGCCAGTGAGAAAATCAATTTTTAACATACTACCTATGTGAACACTATAGATAAAAGGTTAAAGCTTTTTGTAAGTTTTTTAGTAAAGTGTCAGTTAATTCCCCTTTAATCTGTTTTTTAGTGCCTTATGAGCTTTTATGGGCCTGTATTACTCACTTTTGTATACAGGCAATATATAGTTGATGATTACATTTCAATATCAAAGCCACCAAGGTATCTTTATGATTTCTCTAGTCTATCATTATCAACAAATTACACATATTAGTGACTACTGTAAACGGGGCATTGTGCTAGTCTTTAAAGTTGTAAAGAAGTATTAGAAATAGTCCTCATTTTCAAAAGGCATGTACTCTAGTTAAGTAGACAGAACGTGGCCCCAAAAGCAAATAAATCGCTAGGTCTTTTAGAGCCTATTACAAAGTAGGTCTCATTTTGCCCCTAGTACAGATGGCTTGTTAATAAGTTTCAAAGCATACTCGGTTTATTGCATCCATTCTAAAAGAGAACTTGGAGAGGGGTTTGGCTGCTCTTTAAAATAGCAGAGTCAAATACAGATTGGAACTACCCTCTGACTCTGGCCAAGAGAGATTCTGAGAGGATGAATTAGTTATAACGTAATAGAAGGAAAGCAAGAAAAGATGGCTGAAGAATCTACCTCCAAGCAAAATAAAGAGGTCACAAACAAATATATACAGAATGTTTCCATTTTCGAAAAGTTCAAAACCAGGCAAACCCAAATTATATTGTTAGGGGTGCAGAAGTAAGTGGGTTACATATATAAAAAAACAAAAAAATAATCACCATAAAATTCAGGATAGTGGATTCTCCTAACACAAGAGGGGCTTACGGAAGGCCGGCAATATTCAATTTCTTGGCCTGGCTGGTGTTATAAAGGGATTTACCTTTTAATTATTCTTTAAATTATATATTAAAATATATAACTGTGTATGTATTATGCACATTTTTTGCATGTATGATATATTTATAATTTAAAAAAATCCTTTTTTAAAAAACTGTCTCTGTGGGGGCTGGCCCACTGGTGCAGTGGTTAAGTTCGTGCACTCTGCTTCAGTGGCCCGGGGTGTGCCAGTTCGGATCCTGGGCGTGGACCTAAGTACCGCTCCTCAAGCCATGCTGTGGCAGGTGTCCCACATATAAAATAGAAGAAGATGGGCACAGATGTTAGCTCGGGGCTGATCTTCTTCAGCAAAAAGAGGAGGATTGGTGGCGAATGTTAGCTCAGGGCTAATCTTCCTCAAAAACAAAAAAAAGTGTCTTTGTGAATGAGGAAGGCAACACTTTGATTGGACCTTAAATACGATTCTAAACCCAAAGATTAACATGGGACTGTTAACTAGAAAATTAACATCCTCTTCAGCCATGGAAGGTCACTTCATGATAAGATGTAATTGAGCGGCAGCAAAGTATTCGATGGGGATGAGGGAGAAGAAGTGGTGGCAGTGCTGAGCACAGACATGAAACAAGAAAGAGTTCAGAGAAAACCCAGGCTGAAGATTTGGCTAGAAACAAAAGAATAAGCTAAAGAGTCAATTAATAAAATCTCATTTGGAAGGACATCTAAAGATAAGCCCTACCCAGATGGCAGAACATAAAGGACCACCTAAAAGGAAAAGTCAAATACTGTTTGATTAAAAAAAAAATTATTTAATAGGTTGGTTTGGAGGAGAAATAGGTTAATAATTAGTACTTAAATATTACTTGCTTTAATGGACTAGTACTCTTAAAAAAGTATTTGTTACTTTGATGAAGCAAACTGTTAAGGTTATCTAAATAAATTAAAGAACTATATTTTATGTAATGACTTTCAGGTGAACGAGCTATGTTAACATTGCAGTCATTTCTCATTCTTCTCATCAGAAGGTAATCACATTCTTGGAGTTCAAACTGACTCTAAGGGGCTAGGCTTTGTACCCCTTAACCTAAAATACTGACTTGACATGACTGTTACTAAAACTCCTTGTCAGTACATCTGTCTGAGTAGCCATCCACTCCTTCGTTTATCCATCCATCTATCCACCTATCCATCCACCTGACCATCTGTCATTTATTGAGTTCCTATTATTATACTAGTTACTGAGAAGATAGCAATGCACAAGATAGACATAACCCCTGTCCTCATGAGCTTACTATTTAGTGGGAGGGACATATATGAATCAAAAAATCTCACACAATTATTTAACTACAACTGTGACAAATGCAACAAAATACAAGCTCAGGATATTATGAGATCATAAAGAATGTCTTAATGGAGTGCTGGAGGGTTGAACAGGAAAGGCTATCTTGTGAATCTAACACTTAAGCCGAAATCTGTAGGATAAACAAGAATTAGACAGGGATGAAGACGCAATGTGTAGAGTTTTCTAGCTGAGAGGAATAGCATACATGAAGCCCCCAAGACAGGAAAGAGCTTGGCATATAGGAGAAATGCATAAGGCTCAACGTCAAGCTTATAACTTTTTTGTCGAAACTTGATGGCAGAGTCATTTGATATAGACACCATTGACTTGAATAATGCTTAGAATTCTGGGATTGGCTTTTCAGCAATGACTATTTGCCTCTACTATAGACATCATTTAATTTGTAGAATAAACATTAAAGCCAAGTGTATTTTATAAATAATAGAATGTGTAGAATTCAAACTTTCTTCATGTGATCTATCTAAATGATTCTTAATTACTTACAAAATAAACTGCTCCAAAACTTCCATGTCCAATTTCATGCAAACCAATAAAAAGTTCTTCAGGATCATCTTTGTAGAATAGATCAGCAATCTCTGGGTCCTTTGGCACCCCTTTACGCATGATGACCAGTATTTGCAAGCGCTTTGCTTTTGATATCCCAGTCAGCTTTATCTCTCATTGACAAATTATTTTTTTGGTAAATGTTTAGTACCTGTAGAAAAATAAGATTTAACATTAACTTATCTTGAACACATTTTGTTTGGTGGCAATACAAATAAATATTAAAAACCATCTTAGTCTTACAACTCCATAACAAAAAGACAAATAACCCAAAGGAAAAACGGGCAAAAGATATGAATAGACATTTCCCCAAAGATATACAAGTGGCTATTAACACATGAAGAGATGCTCTAGATTATTAGTCATTAGAAAAATAAAAGTTAAAACCACAATGAGATACCATTTCATATCCAGTAGGATGGCTATTATGAAAAGTCAGATAATAAGTATCGGTAAGAACGTGGACAGATAAGAACGCTCCAACACTGCTGGTGGGAATGTAATATGGTGCAGCCATTTTGGGAAACAGACTGGCAGTTCATCAAAAACTTAAACATAGAGTTACCATTTGACCAAGAAATTCCACTCCTAGTATATACCCAAGGGATATAAAAACATAGGTTCACACAAAACTTGTGCATGGATATTGATGGCATCATCATTCGTAATAGCCAGAAGGTGGAAACAACTCAAATGTCCATTTGGCAAATGAATAAACAAAATATACTATATCCATACAATGGAATATTATTCAGCCATAAAAAGGATTGAAGTACTGATACATGCTGCAACATGGATGAACCTTGAAAACATTATGCTAAGTGAAAGAAACCAGTCACAAAAGACTACATATTGTGTCATTCAGTCTATATAATACATCCAGACTAAGGAAATCTATAGAGACAAAAAGTAGATTACTGGTTGCCTAGGGCTTGGAAGAAGCGGGGATTGGGGATAATAGCTAAAAGGTATGGGCTTTCTTTTTAGGGTGATTAAGATGTTCTAAAATTGATGGTGGTGATGGTTGCACGACTGCTAGTATACTGAAAACCACTGAATTATGCACTTTAAATGAGTGAATTGTATGGTATGAAAATTATATCTCAATAAATCTGTTTTAAAAAGCATTTTGGTCTAATTAATACTGAAATAATAATAGCTAACATTTATTAAGTACTACTATGTGTTAGGCAACACTGAATACAATGTACACATTATCTCCTTTAATCCCTACGACAGCTTCATAAAGTAGGACCTTATTATTTAGATTTTATAGGATGAACTAAGACTGAGAGGCAGAACTACTTCTCCATGGTCAGGAAAGTAGTATTTGTCAGAAATGGGACTCAAACCCGGATCTAACTGCAAAGCCCATGCTCTTAATTAATGTGTGATATATACATATAGTAGAATAGGTAATTAAACAATTCTGTGCAAACCACTGGAAAAAACTTCTGTAATTTGGAGACTATGCTAAATGTTCACTTAAAGAGGCAGGTTATTCTGCTGCTATACAAAATATTCTGAGTTCAAAGTTTCTATTAATAAAAAGACATCATTTTGACATGCTTATATGTTGATTGTCAATAGTTACATTTTTTGGTGTAGATCCTTTTTTCTTTATTCTTTGAAAAATATTGAAATATTAGCTTTCATCCATGTTTTTTATTATAAATACCTCCTGCCCCCAAGAATCATTCGACATTTGAACTTATCACAGGATAGTTTGTGTTTCTTCCTTGACCCACTAGATAACTATGCTAGAAATTTGATTATTGGCCAATAAAACTGTAGTTTTGCAAACATGATGAGCCAATGGGCTTCACTCAAGAAGAGAAAAAGAGAGTCATTAATTAAAGAAGTAAAACTGACCATGCTAAGAGGTATTTCTCTCTTGCGACATGATAGCCTTAGGTGACAATGTACATTATTTCATATGGTTAGTCTAGTTAAATCGTTAGCATATGTAGGTCATCAAACTAACTATCCATCTAACCACTCAACTCTTTCCTTGATTCAACAAATATATATTGGGTGCCTACTATTTGCCAGGCAGTGTACTGAGTGTTGGAGATAGAATGGGATGTGGTCCCTGTCCTTAAAGGTCTTAGAGTCAAATGGGAGTGACAGGCATTAAACTATAATGGCACAAATGACAAAATAGTTATAATTGGTTGCTGTTATGAGGAAAAAGCAAAAAATTTTCATATAAGGATATAATAGGGTGATCCAGACTATTTCTTACTTGGATTTGAAAAAGTATTCCTACTCAGGGAAAATAAAAGTAGTTTATTCAATACGAATGTGTGGAAGAGTTGGAAGGAGAAAATATAAAGCTGGTGTTAAGCCAAGGAAAATCTCAATAGGTCTTTTAAGCCATATTAAGAAATTTTGACTTTATCCTGAGGGCAATGGGGAGCCCTCAAAAGTATTCGCCACAGAAAACAGCACACCTGTAATCCCGGGCACTCATCCTGGCAATCCATGAATGCGACTAATCAAGCATTAAGTCAATATATCAATACTATTGAAAAAGTACCTTAAATCTAGTTATTTGTCAATCAGTTAACCGAAAATACATAAAGTTCAAAAAGTGCTATTGCCTTCAATGCTTATGCTTGAGAATAGAAAAGAGAAACAAAGGATTAAATCAAAGGCATACCTTTTGGAGAATATGCCAAAAAAAGAAAAAAAAAAGAAAAAAGTAAACTATAAGCTTGCCTTTAGAAAAACCCAAAAGATCTACAAATTAAACTTATAAGAACTAAGATCTTTTCAATCACCAAAATGTATTTTGAACTTTCGAATATTTTGGCTTCAATGTAAATAAAGCTAAGTAATATGGATAACCATTTGGGAGAAATACATAGATCACTATGTCATACTATAGACTAAAATGATTTTCAAAAGAAATAAAAATTTAAATGTAAAAAATGAGACCATAAAATCTTTTAGAATAAATTCTAGTTGAATATTTAATTACTAAGCAAGACACCAGAGGCAAAAGCCATAAACTAAAATCAATAAGCTTGACTACATACAATTAATAACTTCTTTGTCTTAAAAAACATAATGAATAGATTTCTACTTCCAGCCAAGATGGAGTAACAGGGATTGGATTTATTATCTGCCACAAGAAACAACTAAAACACTGGGAAAAAAAAATGAAATGAGGATATTTCAAGACAATGGACAGGCAAAGAAGGATGGTGATTCCTGACAGAAGAGCAGCAAACAAGATGAGCCATAATTGCCCAGCTTAAGGCCCTGGGAGAGTTTCCAGGCCAAGGCTCAGAGAGGGGGGAGCTCAGGGCCTGGTCGCCCATTATTTAAATTTCATCATTTAAACAAAAATAACAACATAGTGTGAATTTATAATACACATAGAAGTAAAATGTATAATAACACAAAGTCTAGGAGGAGAGAAATTTAAGCACAACATTGTAAAGTTGTTATACTATAAGCAAAATGGTATAATATCATTTGAATATGGACCGTATATTATACATAAATTTAATTGCATATATGAATACATATGTGTGTATATATAAAGACACAAATATGTCTTTAAATATAAAGACAAATAGGTTAAATGGATAGAAAAAGACATAATACTAATCAAAAGAAAGCTGGGCTGGCTATATTGATATCAAATAACATAGATTTCAAAGCAAAGAATAATATGAAGTTTATTTCATAATGGTAAAGGGATCCATCTATTCATCAAGAGAACATAACAATCCTAAATGTTTATGCACCTAATAACAGAGCTTCAAAATACATGATTAAAAACTGATTCAACTTCAAGGAGAAATAGACAAATCCACAATTATAGTTGCAGGTTTCAGTTTCCTTTTCTCAATAATTGATAGAACAGATAGACAGAAAATCAGTAAGGATACAGAAGACTTGAACAGCATTATCAAGCAATTTGATTATTAACATTTACAGAGCACTCTACCCAACATCATAACACATCTTCTTTCCAAGTGCACACAGATCACTTACCAAGATAGACCTATGTTCCACACCATAAAATAAGCCTCAATAAATTGAAAAGATTTAAGTCATACTAAGCATATTCTCTGAACATAATGGAATTAAATTAGAGGCACATTTAAACTGCCCTGCTTCCAAACACTGAGAAGGATCAAGTTTGTGGTGCTGGCAGATCCTAGGCAAGCTGGAATAGATTCTCTTCAAAAGATTTATGAGATTTGCTCAGACTTTGCCCTCAAGAATCCATTCCACTCCCTGGAAATGCCCATCAGATGTGAACTATTTTACCAGAACCTGAAGTTAGCCCTGGAGGAAGCAGAGAAGGCTAAAACTTTTGGACCTGGGTCATGGACTGAACCTGCAATGGAACCCTCAAATTCTGAAAGATCTTGCCATAGGAGTCCTGCTGTTTTCACTCTGATGGAGATCCCAACAGCCTTGTTAGTGCACTTGAAAATGGGAGGATGCTGCACCTGATCACATGTGAGCCTTCATACCATGCTCTCTTCCCTCCTGTATCTATCATAGCCCTACTTCCCAACTCTGTACAGAGTTATTTATGGAGGAGTTAAGCCCATAAATGCTGTAATAAACATTACTTTGATTTGCTATCGTTCAATAGCAGAGAGACATCTGAAAAATCTGCAAATATATGGAAACTAAATAATACACTTTTAAATAGTCCATGGGTCAAAGAATAAATTAAAAAAAAGAAAATATTTTTATCTTAATTAAAATGAAAGTACAACATACCAAAATTTGTGGGATGCTGCTAAAGCAGTACTCACAGGAAAATCTACTGCACTAAGCTCTTGTTTTAAGAAAGGTCTCAAACAAATGACCTCAGCTTCCACTAGAAAAAAACTAGAAAAAATGAGCAAATTTAGCCCAAAGTAAGCAGAGAAAGGAAATAATAAAGATTAAAGCAGAAAAAAAAGAAAAGAAAAAAATCATGAAAGCAAAGCTAATTCTTTGAGAAACATAATCAAATTTATACACCTCTTGCCAGACTGATGAGAAAAAAAAGTCAGAAGACACAATTACCAATAGCAGAAATGAGAGAGATGACATCAATACAGATTCTATAGACATCAGAAGGATAATCAGGGATTAATATAAACAACATTACGGAAATAAATTCAACAACTTAGATGAAATAGACAAATTCTTTGAAAGACACAAACCACCAAAGTTTACTCCAGAAGAAACAGCCCAAATACCTCTATACACCTATGGAAGTAACTGAATTTGTAATTTAAAATCTTCTTAAAAAGAAAACTCCAGGCTAAAATGGCTTCATTGGTAAATTCTACCAAATATCAACAGAAGACACAACACTAATTCTATATATGTCTCCCAGAAAATGGAAAAGAAGAAATACTTTCTAGGATTCATTCTATGAGCCTTGCAGTGCCCTGATACCAAAGCCAGACAAAAACATTACAAGAAAGAAAACAACAGACAAAAATACTTCAGGGATACAGATGCAAAAATTCATAACAAAATTTTAGCAAATAAAATTCAATAATATCCCAGGAACGCAAGGTTGGTTTAACACACAAAAGTCAACCAATGTAACTCACCATATCAACAATCTAAAAAAAAGCCAAATGAGCACCTCTAAAGATGCATAAAAGCATTTGACAAAATCCAAAATTCATTCCTGATAAAGACTCTGAGCCTACTAGAAATAGCAGGTAACACCCCCAACCTCATAAAGGGAATCCATGAAACATCTGTAGTTATGGTCAAATATAATGGCGAAAGGCAAAATGCTTTCCTGCTAAGATCAGGAACAAGGCAAAGAGGTCTGTGCTCAACACTTCTATTCAACATTGTGCTGGATGTTCTATAAGTGCAATAAGGCAAGAAAAGAAGAAAGAAAAAGCATCAAGATTGGGAAGGAAAAAGGAAGACTTTTAGTGACAAACAACATAATCACCTATGTACAAAATTCAATGTAATCTACAAAAAGCTACTAGGACTAATAAGTGAGTTTATCAAAGTTGCAGAATATAACATCAACATCTAAAACTCAATTATATTTCCAAACAGGAACAACAGAAATCAAAAATTTTAACATCCCACAACTTAAAGGACCTGCAACTAAGATATACAACTGTGTATAGGGGGAGGGGTTTGGGGAGATAAAGCAAAAAAAAAAAAAAAGAAGAAAAAAATTTTAAATATCACTTACAATATGAAATATTTAGGAATAAATCTGACAAAAGATGTGTGAGACCTGTACATTGAAAATTACAAGAATGGTGAAAGAAATTAAAGACATAATGAAGAGCTATACTGTGGTTAGAGGTCAGAAGACTCAACATGGAATTTTCTTTAGAAATATAAATTGAGAAGCTGATTCTAAAATTCATAAGAAAATGCAAAGACCGAGAATAACCAAAACAACTTTGAAAAAGGAAGACAAAGTTGGAGGGCTAATACATCCTAATTGCAAGTTTATCATAAGGCTACAGTTATCAAGCGAGTGATAATGATATAGACAAACAGATCAATGCAACAGCATAGGAAGTCCAGAAATAGACCCACATTTATGGACAACTGAATTTTGATAAAGGCGCAAAGGCAATTCAGTGGAGAAAGTCTTCAACAAATGGTGCTGGAACAATTGCATATATATATATGCCAAAAAAAAAGATCTTTGATCCATATTAACCCCATATTAAAAATTAACTCCAAAAGTAATATAGAACTAAATGTAAAACCTAAAACTAAAAAAACCCTCTATGAAACCATGGGAGAAATTCTTTGCGACCTTGAGTCAGGCGAAGATTTCTTAGATATAAAAAAAGAGCACAATCTATAAAAGAAAAAATTGACAAATTAAACTTAATCAAGATTAAAAATGTATCCCTTTTGAAAGACTTCATTAAGACAATGAAAAGGTAAGTCACAGATTGGGAGAAAATCTTGGCAAAACATATATCTTATAATGGACTTGTATCTAGAAAATATAAAGAATCCTCAAAACTCAGTAAAAAGAAAATGAACTCAATTTTAAAAATGGGAAAAAGACTAGAACAGACACTTCATGAAGGAAGATATATGGATGGCAAATACACAAAAGAAAAGATGCTTAATATCACTATTCATTAGGGAGATACAAATTAAAACCACAATGAAATACTATTACATACCTATTAGAATAGCTAACATTGAAAAGACTGACCATACCAGATGTTGGCAAGGATGCAAAGTAACTGAATCTCTCATATACTGCTGGTGGGAACGTAACATGGTACAAACACTTTGGAAAACACATTGGCAGTTTCTTAAAAAGTTAAACATACGTCTATTATATGATGTAGTCATTCCACTCCTGGTATTTACCCAAGAAAAATGAAAGCATATGTCCATATAAACCCTGTACACAAATGTTCATAGCAGCTTTATTTTTAATAGCTGAAACTGGAAACAACCCAAATGTCCATCAACAGATGAATGGATAAACAATCTGTCATACATGCAGATGATGGAATGCAACTCAGCAATAAAATGAACTACTGATACATGCTACAACATGGGTGAATCTCAAAATAATTATGCTGAGTGAAAGAAGCCAGACAAAAAAAGAGTACATACTCTATGATTTCATTTATATAAAATTCTAGAAAATGCAAACTAATCTAAAATGACAGAAAGCACATCAGTAGTTGCCTGGGGATAGGGTTTGAGTGAAAGGAGGTGGAGAGAGAGATTAAAAAGGGTCATGAAGAAGCTTTTGAGAGTGATGGATATGTTAGAACATGTTTTATGTCAATTATACATCAACAAGGTTGTTTTAAAAAGATGCAATAAACAAAATTGAAAAGCAAATAAAGCAGGGATAGTTTTTGCAAAATAAGTGCCAGTTATTTTTTTTATTTTTTGCTGAGGAAGATTCACCCTGAGCTAACATCTGTTGCCAATCTTCCTCTTTTTGCTTTTGGCCCTGAGCTAACATCTGTGCCAGTCTTCCTCTATTTGTATGTGGGTCGTTGCCAAAGCACGGCCACCAATGAGTGATGTAGTTCTGTGCCTGGGAACCAAACCCAGGCTGCTAAAGCAGAGCGTGCGAACTTAATCTCTAGGCCACAGGGCCGGCCCCTAAAAGTTATTCTTAACATCAGAGAGGTGAACACATACATATAATATACCCACCGACACATTCAAAGGACATAAACAGGAAATTAAAAGAAGAAATAGAAGTCATATGATTAATGACATGAAACATATAATTTCACTAGTAATCAAAGAAGTAAAAACTAAAATAATGACACCTCATTTCACCAAATGACAAATTTTCACCAATGACAAATTGGTGAAGTAATAGAGAAAAGATAAATTTTATGGTGAGGGCATAAGAAAAGTCATTTTTATACACTGCTGGAAGAACAGAATGGATTCACTCTTTGTCCCAGTAATATATCCTTCCAGGAATTTATACAAGGCGGTTTCTTCTTTTGTTTTGTTTTGCTTTAATAGAAGAATCGGGGTATAAGTAGGTAACACACAGGAGAGATGTGACAGTGAAGTGGGCAGCGTGGCTTGTCTCACTTGCAGTTTGGATTTATTTGCAGGTTTGTGCTATATCTGAAGTAGGTGTTGGGATTTCAGGTAACTTTTTTATTTCTTTCTTTTTGCTTATCTGTATTTTCTGCAAAATCTATTACTTCTGTAATTAGAGGAAAAGTGATAGGAAGAATTTTATTTCAAATGTCTAATTATAAAGTATTACAACAAAAAATGGCAACATATACTTAAAGAAAATAATTTCATAATAGGAATCAAGAAACTTTAAGTAAGCTCATTTCTTTTCACCAAGTAATTCTCCATAACTGTAAGCTATAACTGAGAATAATGAAAATCTATAAGAAAACAATTTGAAACTAAAAAATGCTTACAGAATATTTTATCCCAATTTTATTAAGATTTTTACTTTTCTTTTTATTTTCCTTACAAAGATAATAAAACTTCATTATAGAAGACCCAGAAAATAGAATTTGCTCCTATTTTATAGAATAAAGCAAAGTCATGGATCAATGGACAATACCTTTTTGTATATGGCACAAAATATACTGTGTTGCTCAGATTCATTTTAGCAGCAATATTTTTATTCTCTCTTATAACTTCAGTCTTTTGTATTTATGGTGCACCTATGGAAAAAGAAGAATAAAATATATAATTATAAGGGCAAAATTAAAGAAGCAATAATCGATAATATGATAGGTTTAAATATTTACAAATGTAATATTACAAAGTTAAAATTTTATCTTCATCTGTTTGTGGATGACAAATGTAAAAGGTAAGATTTTCACAATACAGACTCAGGCTACTCTTTCACAAGTAACACCAGGTAAACAAATGTGTCATTAGATTTCAGAATCTATGAGGCTTCCACTGGTTTGTTGTGAGTCCAGGGAAACTCAATAGAGGCTACCTGTAGACAGGACTAATCTGACAGCACACGGTGATGCTGCTGATTGTCAGGAAGGCGTACATTTTGAATTGCTTTTCCAATAGGCATGATGATTTACATTGTCTCATCTATTTTTCCTTTCCTAGGCTTTCCTATAACCAGTCTTCCACATTTCAGGGGTAACGATTATTCCTTACTATCTATTACAGAAGTACACCCTAATGTAGAGAATCTGGGAAATATATACTATTATGAAGAAAAATCCCTAATCCTACCCAGGACAAACTCCATTAACAATTTAACACTTTTCTCCATGTGCATATTTATTTCTTCATGCTCACGTTTATATTTGTTATACAGCTGAGATCACATTATATATATAATTCCACAGTCTACCTCTTTTAACTAATTCTGTAGTACAAGCATTTTGTCACGTTATCGAACATTGTTCACAAAGATCATTTTAATGACTACTCAATGTATATCTTACTGAAGAGCCACAATTCATTCACAACCGTTTCTCCACAATTTGAAACCAAGGCTGTATTCAACCCCTTGTTAAATTATTAAAAATTATTGTGTTTTGAAGAACTTTGTGCATATTATCCATCTACATTTACAGGGCTTTCTTTGGAATGGATTTCTAGAAGTAGAATTATTGGGTCAAAGAATATATCAATTTAAAGCTTATGTATATTGAAATAATTTTTAGATGCTTGGCTAGCTTTGGAGATGAAGGTCTTAAAAAGGGGGGTGGGCGGGAAACTAGAAAAAACGTATCGACCTCCATTTTCACCTTTTTCCTCTTGAGGATATCCCAATCTCCTCTCACATTTCTACTTGTAAGCTAATCTTTTTCATTCTTTTGTTATTCTGATTCTCCGGCTGTGGAATGCTCTATATTAATTGTTAGCTAAAACTTGCCTGAATTCAGCATCACATTTAACCATCAACTAATCAATAACTACAATGTCTGCATGTCTACCCTGCTAATCTAGTTTGATTACAGATTCAGTGAACTAAAATATCCCTTATGATATTATATAACAATAGTTGCAAAATTTCTAAGAAAGTAGTTTTCAATAAGGTGTTTACTAATATCCTCATGTCCTGACTAATTTCAAATGTAGAAGACATTCACTCCTAGAAAATAATTTTCTCATGCTATGGACATGGATGCGTGGTAATTTTCTGCTCTCTAAATACATATTCATTTTTACATAATTTTCTTAAAATGTATATTCTCTCCATCTTTGGTTGCATAGCTCTATAAATGTTCTAAAATTAACTCTGAAAGATTTCTAGGAATTACACTTTCCCAGTATTATCATTTTTTTTTCACCGAGTAGAATACTGTACATGCTATTGAGGCTGACAACCATACTCCTGAAGTTTATCCATTACACCTAAAGAATGTTCTCAGTTTTCTTGCATTTAACCACCTCCCTTCTTTCTATATAAATGTCTCTTGGATTCCATGAAACTATCTTCTCCTGTTTTTCCAAAATATTCCTCCTATAGTTCCTCTTCTGTCTGATCTCCAAATGAATGTGTTCCTCCAACCTATTTGCCTGGAGCGCCTTGTGTGATGCATGCTGCTACCCTAAATTTTCTCCATTTAATGGTTTCAGTAACACTATGTCACTAGACAGTCCTGACTTCCATTCTAAGCCCCAGTCCCACATTTTCAAGTATATATTTGGCTTCTCCCCTAAATGGCTCACATGCACCTCATGTTAACTTTTGACCATTCCCCTTCCCTTGTCCCTAACATTCCATTCACAAGTCTGCTTCAAATATTTCTTTTCATCTCTTCTTCAATTTCCATTTCTATTAGCATTCATTATCTCTTTCCTCCGTTTCTGCTCTTTCAGACTCTAGTCTATCCTTTCTGAAATTCATCTTAAAAACCCTATTACCATAATAATCTTCCTGAAGCACAGTTCAGACAGTATCACATCTCTGCTCAAAATCCTTCAATGTCTCCCTACTGCCTACAGTATAAAGAACAACTTTACCTAACCAACATCCAAAGCTGGTCTCAAACCACTACTCTAACCTAAAGTCTTATACTCTACCATCAGGAAAAAATGAACTACTATACAGTTACATTTTCCTATCTTTGTCTTTGCTTATGCTGTCCCTCTGCCTAGAATATCCAAACCCCAACTACTCTCACAGTCCAGCTAAATGTCACCTCTTCTACAAGACCTACCATTTTCTCTCTCTGCTTCAGTTTTAAATACATACATATATTTGAACTCTAACTGTATGACAAGTGCTTCTTCAGAGGAGGATACATATCTCAATCTATGTTTTAATCATTGTACCCCCATGTCTTTTCTTTTAAAAACACTTTTTTGAGATATAATTCATGTCCCATATAATTCACCCATTTAAAGTATACAATTCAATGGTTTTCAGTATATTCACAGATAGGTGCAAGCATCACGACAGTCAATTTTAGACCATTTTCATCAACACAAAAAGAAGTCCCATTCTCTTCAGCTATCATCCCCATCTCTCCAGTCCTAAGCAACCACTAATCTACTTTCTATCTCTACAGATTTCTCTGTTCTAGACACTTCATATGAAGGGAATCACATAATACATGGTTTTTTGTGAGTGGTTTCTTTCCCTAGCATAATGTTTTCAAGGCTCATCCATATTGTAGCACGAATTCCCTTTTTTTTTTGCTGAATAATATTCCATTGTACAGATGTACCACATTTTGTTTCTCCTTTTACAAGCTGATGGACATTTGAGTTGTTTCCACGTTTTGGCTATCATGAATGTATAAGTTTTTGTGTGGACATACATTTTCATCTCTCATGATTATATACCCACGAGTGGAACTGCTGGGCCCTGTGGCATCTTTATATAGCAGATACTCTACAAACATCTGCTGAAATCTCCTTGTATTTTCCATCCCAATCTTATACTAAAAATGATCTTTAAATTCATCCTTCTGTCAAAACATGAACAAGGACATTTTTCCTTCCAAGACGATAGCATTTTAAGAATTAACATTGAATTGAAGATGAAATGATATGCATAAAATTATTTTTTCCCTTTTCCTTGATCTCCTGCAACCTCAGGTATTACATTCACAGTAAGAACTTAGAACTGTGCCAAGAATGTAGTATTTCAGGTCTTAGGCCCTGAGGCCAAGTGAACAATCCAGGTTGCTTAGAGTAGAAGATTTCATCAGAGACATGCAACTGAAATAATTTTCTTCACTATTTATACTAAGAAATGGAAATCTTCCAACAATGATAATCAAGTAAATTATTTTTCATAGACATTCTAATTTAATGTAAGAAAAAACACTTGATAAAGAGTAGAAATATAAATATTTTTCATACTTTCCCTTTTCTCAGAAATTTTCAAGAAAAATGATTCACAGAAGATTTCAGTTGCCTTTCACTGTTATAATCACACTTTTTCAACAATAAACCTGGATCCAACTAGCTTGAAAAACCCACAATATTTCAGTATTAATAAAGGAAGTAAGAATAAGAATGTTTTATATCAGAAAGACTTTTAAAGATCAGACTCCTTTTATTTTTTTAAACTCAATCCCAGAAAAGTTAAATGTCAAATCATACCTATGTAGTAGCATTCTTCTAAATGAAAATCCAGGTCCTCTAATTTCCCACTCCAGAAAACTTTCTTCTGAAGCAAGCTGCCTAAGCCAGACTTCAAAACACCAAAAGGTCTTCCTATTTTGCTATATTTTGGAGGATAATCAAGAAAAGTTTAAGTACAAGATTGGACTTCTCTGTCATTATTTCTCTGAAGGATCTCATAGCAGTTGAATATACAGTGGTGGATTCCGTTCTTATGAAGACTGAAGTGTTAACAAACCTGGGGATCTCTTTAAGAAAAATAATTTTTCAAAATTCCCCCACAAATATAGGTATAGGGCCTTAGAAGGGGCTAGTGTAAATAAGGGGCTCTGAAACTTAAGCTGCAGTCAATTAGCCTCTGTAAATTCCTGTTATTTCATTCATTATCTTTCTCCCAGAGGGTAGATAGAGGCAGGTAAAATCTTCACTTAATAGCAGTAAAAAATGAAGTATAAATAGGTGATGGGAGTTTTTCAAAGTCAGGACTAGTCCAGTGTTTTCCCTCCTCCATTTCTATAATAAAACATCTCATACAGACAAAAAAACTATCTTTAAGGAAAAACAGAAAGCTGTTTTGGTTAGTTGTTCTTACTGTTTGTCGCTAATATTTAACTGTTATTCTGATGTAAGGATCGTTTCTATAGTACTTTCACTTTGAAAATGAAGCTAGATGATAGTTGCTTTTTATGCCATATGATCATATAGTTCATTGTGATCATATACCATAGCATTTGAGAACTGGAAAGGGACCTTAATAATCTTCTAACTTCTGCTTAGCAAATAATGCAGAAGTGGCTTGGATTTGTCAATTAGCACAATAATGATAACCTTTAGACTACTCCTGGGTCAATTGACATTAAATTATATAAAGATGACTCTTCCAGTCACCCTTTAAGACTATGTATGCTAAAATGTAAAAATGTCAATTATTTTAGTTTCTTAAAGAGTATTATTTTCTCTCTCCCTTAAAAAAAGACATTTAGGTTGAGAGATAAATGGGAAAGGAGAAGCTCCTTTGGACTTCTTACATTTAACACAGAAATTTTTTGTTCTGTCTGATACTTCGATATGAGGCTAGCAACTTGAAATCAATCATGCACCCATTTTGGGAAAATGGTACTTTACATGGGTCTTAAAATTAGGACCAGTACAAAAATGGTGCTGATATGTCTACATAAATTCCAAACTATTCTAATTCATTTGACCAGGCTTTTGAAGTCTTCATTTTGCATAACTTAATCATATGCACGGTATGAAAATTTTAAATAATTGTAATACACAATGATAATTCAGTCTTTAAAACAGAGTTTCTCAAACTTGATTAATATTCAGATTCCTTGTAAAAAAATTCTCACAGATCTCTAACATTTTCTTAAATTATTTTCAGTCATCCACTTCATTCATTTGTTCATATATTCATTCAGTCAGCAAATATTTATTAAATGTCTAATATGTGTCCAGCCCTGGTGGTCTAGAGGTTTAGATTTGGTACCCTCACTGCTACACCCAGGTTCATTTCCTGGTCAGGGAACCACACAACCCATTGGGCAGCTGACATACTGTGGTGACTGCATGTTGCTGTGATGCTGAAAGCTGTGTTACCAGTATTTCAAATACCAGCAGGGTCACCCATAGTGGACAGGTTTCAGTGGAGCTTCCAGACTAAGACAGACTAGGAAGAAGGACCTGGCCACCACTCTTGAAAAAACTAGCCATGAAAATCCTGTGAATAGCAGCAGAGCATTGTCTGATACAGTGTTGGAAGGTGCGATGATGGTGTAAAAACACCAGGCAGGGTTCCACTCTGCTGCACACAGGGTCACTAGGAGTCAGAATTGACTCCATGGCACTAACAACAAAAATGTGTTCAGTCCTGAACATGGCTTTAGGTTCTTCCCTACTCTTTCAGAGCTTATATTCTACTAGAGAGAGACACATAAATATCAATATGTCAAGTACTAATAAATATTATAAAGAAAAGAAAATAAACCAAGATCAGTAGTCAGGATAGATCTCTCTGATAAGTTAATAGTTGAGCAGAGACCTGAAAGTTAAAGGAAGTGAAGGAGAAGCCCTGTAGATACCTGGCAAGAAGGGGTGGTCCAGGCAGAGGGAACAGCAAGATTGCTTGTTGAATCCCAGAAAAAGCCAGGCCAGTGTGGCTAGAACTGAGAGAGCAATGGGGAGTGTGGTAGGAGATAGGGGCTTACTTAATATGATTGAAACTTCAGATTTTATTATAAGTGAGAAGAGAAGCCATTGAAGCATTTTGGGGGAGAAATGACATATGTTTAAAAGGATCACTCTCTCACTACTCTGGGGAAAACAAATTGTACGGGAGCAAGGTTAAAAACAGGAGTCTGGAAGAAGTCATTACAAAAGTCCAGGCAAGAAATGATAGCCAGTATCACAGTGGTGGTGATGGTGGAGGTAGTGAGAAGTGGTTAAATTCTGAAATAATTGAGAAGGAACAGCCAATGGGCTTTACTGCTTTGATTGAATATCAAAGAGAGGAGTCAAGGATGACTTGAAAGTCTGTGGCCTGAGCTAATGACAGACAAAAGCAGCCATTTATAAAACTGCAATAAAATGCTTATAGCTTTTATACAACTTATATAAAACAAATTCACAACCCTTCCACAAATCAAAGTTAATAACACTGATTTAACATAACAGATGTTATTATTTTGTTGATACAATAATTCCCCAAACAAATATGGCCCTATCTACCATGTTTTGGGTTTTTTAGTATGGCACGCTTACCATGTGATGGCTTAATTTTCCCACCACTTTTCTCTACCTGCAGTCCTGGGGAAATTTCATTTATACAGCCTGACTTGACATCATCTGGCCTTCACAAGGTCAGAGTCCAACATCTATGCATTAATTCCACTTCCACTTCTATAGTTTTCTTATTACTCTGAGACAATTAGGGTGGTACTACTTGGCATTAGGCCCATGGTAAATGCAAATTCAGGCCCCGAAATAACAACAAACCACAGAACTGCTTGGTAATAAAGTAGCCATCCAGATGATCTACTATGCATTATTTTTTTTAGAAGATAATGATCAAAATGAAAAACTAACATTAAAAAACTCTCATGGATAACTTTTAGACCTATTTTCATGACTTCAAATTCCCAGGAGTCTGTGGATCTGCTTGAAAACCCTCTAGAACAGAGTCATATCTTACCCAAGGCGTTTGAGTACAAAGGTGGACATTTAAGGCCAAAACTGCATACAGTTCAAATTGTCTTTGAGAATTCTAGTATACACGGTTTTGTTTGTAAGATCCTTTAAAGTAATTCTCATGCACATGTAAGTGTGGGAGCCACTGAGCTAGTCTAAAGGAAAGAAAAGAACAGTTCATCTAGGAAGGAGTTCTTAAGCTTTTTTGTGATACTGAACTCTTTGGCAGTTTGGTGAAGCTTATGGACACCTTCTCAGAATGTTTTAAATGGAAGATATTAACCACTTAGAATTACAAAGGAAACCAATAATACTGAAATAAACTTATCAAAATATTAGAAAACAAACTTGTGATATAGTAATATATGTGCTTCTTTATTAATTCATTTAGTAATCAGAGCTAGCAGGGAGCCTAATAACTACAACAATTGCAAAGAGTGATAAACATAAACAATATTTTGAGGTTTCTCTAACTGTAATGAGTTATAAAACATCTGTGATTTCTATTGGTGATTGATGACAAAGTCTCAGATATTGCTAACACCTGTGTGGTCTGTTGCCAACATTCGTAAATTAGAGGTTATAAAAACAAAAACTGAATGTTTTCTAACATATTCCTTGAGCTACAGAAATCTGGGCATTCAAACCATCTCTCCTCAAGATAACCAATATAAATGAGTATTGGCAAGGAATTCTAAAGGGTTCCTGCCTATCTGCATAGTTTACTTTGTTCTGTTTTCTATCAAGCTTCTATAACCTCTTATAATAGAAATTATTAGAATATTGTGAGGATTAAATAATACCTTGCTGTATATACCTCTTCAGCTGGCTCTTCACCTGTATCCTTTATAATAAACTAGTAAACATAAGTAAATGTTTCTCTGAGTTCTGTGAGCTGCTCTAGCAAACTAATCGAACTTGAGGAGGGGGTTGTGGGAACCTCCAGTCTGTAGCTCGTTGGTCAGAAGCATGAGTAACAACTTGGGCTTGTGACAGGCATCTGAAGTTGGGGAGTGTAGGACTGAGCCCTTAACCTGTGGGATCTGATGCTATCTCCAGACAGATAGTGCCAGAATTGAGTTAATTGCTTGGTGGTGTTGGAAAACACACATCAGAAGAGGCTAAGTCAGAGAATGGACCAGAAAGGTCAGAAAATGGGTAGGCCCTAGAAGGGCAAAGGCACAATCAAGATCATGCCATGGTAAATACCTGCTGATGTCATTGCCACTTGCTTCTGCTCTACTGGACTCAACATTTGCACAACTGCCACGAATCATCTCTGTTATACCCTGAGCTCTCAAGATTCAAAGTCCTGGGTGGGAGACTCTGACTGACCAAAGTCACACGTCCACATGCCAGCTTCCAGGCGACTGAGAAAGGAATATCTAATTGTACTTCTTCCATATCCATAGCTGAAGAAGGAACACTGCCTCCCTCCAATCCAAAATAGTATAATGCTCAGGTAACGGGTAACCCACACTGTAAGCATCTACTCATTAATGATCAAGAGCCACACCATAGCTCAGAGGATAAATGACAAACTTGGATTTGCAGCATTCCAGTTTCTAATTCTGTCTCCTTAATTTCCTCTAATCTGAGTAAGTTCTATTTGTTTAAGCTTCATTTGTATCTACAAAATCTTACTTTTCTCATGAGTCTAATAAGAGATGTAGTATCCCTGAAGCAGTGTTCAACTATTCATTCATTCACTTATTCATTCAACATTTACTAGATATCCACTATGCTTAAGATATCATGCTAGGTATTGAAAAATAAATAATACAGATATGTGTTCACCAGAAACTAATTATCTAGAACCAGTGAGTGTTGCAAGTACAATGGATGTTCAAAAGAGGAAAACAGAACTATTAACTCTCCAAGGAGTAGGGAATGGGGATGGGCAGGTGACTGATGGCTTCATGGAAGAGATGGCATTTGGATTGCTTTATAACATATAGGCAGAAGTTTTATAGGAAATGGTGTGAACAAATGAATGGAGTTGCAGCATGTTAGCAAATGGCAAGTAACTTAAGTGGTTGTTCTGCTGATTTGGGACAGGACCCTTTGGAAACAAAGCTGGAAGAGTCTATTGGGTCTAGATTGTCAAGCAGCTTGAATACTATGCAAAGGATTGAAAGCTTTTTTCTGTAAATGATGAAAACATTTTAAATTAGAATCAGCCTTCAAGAATAACACTCTAGTTATCTGGCAGTAATATACAGGCTGGACTGGAAACACTTTGTTTAGAAATGTTATGCACACAATAGAGAAAAAGAATTAGAAGAATATATAGATCAACATGTTAATAGTGATTATCTTTCAGTATTGGGAATATAGGCATTTTCTGTTTTCTTTTTACCTTTCTGTATTTTCTATACTGAACATATATTATTTTGTAATAAAAAAAGTTAAAAATATTTTAAAAGACTGAATTAGAATAGGAAACTAGAGCAGGGCGGTCAGGTTATGATTACCAAACAAGAAGGAATGATAGTTTTATTCTAGAATGTTGGCAATGAAATTGAAAGTAGAAGGTGGATACCACGCTTCTAGATGCAAGAATAACACAGTAATAACAAGGCGTAGAGACAGCAATTGATTAGCCGTATAGCCTGAAAAGGCATGGGAGTTGAAGTTAGCTCTGAGGCTCTAAGAACAAGTGACAGGAAAGATAATTGTCCTATGAACAAAAATAGAGAATTCAGTAGAAGAAACAAGTTTAATGGTAGAAAGATGATGAGTGTTTTCTAGCCAAATTGACTTTTAGGCACTAGATGGGCATCCAGGTAGAGACATACAACAAGTAGAAAGAAACGGAGGTTGGAGTTCACAGGAAATGATGGAGCTAGAGATTTAGATCTGGAATTATTTGTGTAAGGTAGATAAACTCAGAAAAGATTATGGTAACTCAGATAAAGAATGCAGAGAGAAGAGAAGGCTATGAATAAAATCTTGGGGAAATACTCCAAAGTTGAATTCTCAGTGAATGCTAGGTAAGGGCTAAGTACAATATTATACTTCCATAATTAGGCATTCACTCCATTTTATATATAGTCAAAAGGTTAAAATGACTTCCCTAAGTCTAACAAATTGAGATGAATAGTCAAAAGAATACTATCAGAAATAAAATCTAGATTTTCATATGACTCTGGCTTCTGCTTCACATCAATTATATATAAAACAATTTTTCTGTCTTTCTGTCTTTGGAAATGTATTCTGAAAACAGAAAACATGCGCAATACAGTAATAAAATGAACCAACTGACTTTTCCTGGTCCTGGGACTGGTCTAGACAATTTCTAAGTTCCAGTTCAACTCTAAAAATCTAAGATTTTCGCATATTGCTTGGTTTTAAAATCTTTTATTAAGATTCACGCACACAAACAAATGCCCAGAGTTCAACACTACTAAAATTCCCAGCAATGTTCACTTTAATTGTTTCAAAGCCAAATAAAAGAAAAACCCAAGATATAAACACCTTTAGCCTCTGCAAATTTTACCTGCCACTGATCTCCAAATAGATGAAGGCGCTGTGAGAGCCCTGTATTTATAACTTTTGACTTCCTGCTACAGGATCACAATGCCAGGCACTGGAGATAATAGAATACATAGAAATAAGAGCTTTGAAAATAAACGTTCTTACAGCTAATGAAGGATTATCTGGCATGCAATTTTTCTAAAACGTCACATCTATTAGCAAGTTCTTTTTTTGTTGTTTGGGACTGTTTCTCTCCTGTCTCCACTTTCTTGCCCTGAAAATCTGAAAATAAAAGTTTTCCATAAGCACAACCAGATTTAGGGACTCAAAAATCTTCAAAATTAAATAGTATTTGCTTAAATTTGTATTTACTTCTTTGGAAAAAGGTGTACTTGGCCTCCACTATGAACTGAATTGTGTCGCCCCAAAATTTAGACTTTGAAACTCTAACCGCCAATGTGACTATATTTGGAGATAGGGCCTTTGGGAGGTAATTAAGATTAAATGAGGTCATAAGGGTAGGGCCCTAATTCAATAGGATTAGTGGTTTTATAAGAAGAGGAAGAAAGATCTCTCTCTCCCTCGCCTACTTCACACATGCAAGGAGGAAAGGCAATGTGAGCACAACTCCAGAAAGCAGGCACTCTACAAGCCAGGAAGAAAGCCCTCAGCAGAAACTTAGTTGACACCTTGATCTTGGACTTCATAGCCTCTAGAACTGTGAAAAAATACATTTCTGTTACCTAAACCACCCAGTCTGGGGTATTTTGTTACAGTAGCCTGAGCACACCAAGATAACCTCCTGAAGGAACTTCTGGACTGAGATTTGGACAATTTTTAAATGTTTGCTAAATTGCTAGTCAAAATGTATTCTTTTTCAGGTAGCTAGAAAAACGGATCCTTTGATAATCCTTTTCCTTTCAAAATATATCTTGATAATTCAAAGAATTGGGTAGAAATATTCTTCTTTGAACTAGAAGGAAAAGTTTACAATTATTTCCGTAGTCTCCACTCAATAACTTAAAAAACACACACAAACAAATAAGGTAATTAGAGTATACATACTTGATTAAGTGTAAAATCTTGACCTAAAATTTGTTTCCAAAGACTCTTTACATTTATTTGATCTTTCAACAATACTGCCTCTGAATATGAACCTCAAATGTATAAGACCCACAAGATATAAGTGATTACAAATACTTTCTTGTTCAGGTATTTAAAGCAATTTCTTCATCCTTGAATGATTTACTTGAAATTTAGAAACTGAATGAACACTATCAACTCTTTAAAGCTGTTCATGCATGGAATCCATCCTCTATACTACTGTCAGCACTATCAACCTGAAAGTAAAAGCTGACCATGCCACTCTCCAGCTTAAAACCCTTTAATCTCATCATGTACAGGAAATAAAAACCAAGCACCTCGTAGATGGCAAATGAAATCCTCTGATCTGTTCCTTGTCTGCTCTTGAACCCTGTCCTTAGTATCTCTGGGGCCCCCACTGGATGCCTCAGCTGTCTCAAACAACTCCCCTGGGATATCAAGAAGCACCTATTGGCAATCCCTTTCTTCTCATTTTTTGGTAACTAGAATTTGTTCAAGAATCTACTTAGATAGTACCACTTCAGGGAAACTTTCCTGATTCTCCCTTAAGCTGGGGTGGGTTTTTCCCTTTCTGTTCCTGCAGAAGGGTACTGTAAACATTTCTTATGTACCTGGTATTAACACAAGAGTTAGGTTGTCTTAGGTAAATGTATCCCCATGAGGACCATATACTGCTAGAGGACAGGGATCATATTTATATCACCAGAGCCTGACATACTGGCTGGTACACTGCATGTGGCCAAAAAATGCTGTTGAATTATACTAATTCATATACCAAATGTATTAAGGCATTTATGATTTTAGGGAATGGTACTGTAAATATTTTTGTTATGCAAGTAACCATCACTCCTTCATGTGTTCTACAGGTTGCTTTACTTAAAATGAACTTGACCTTTATTTTGGAAATTTATTATTTTATTGAACTACATGGTACCCAAATGTCAATAATTTCAGAATTATCAGCACTTTCAACTTACTTGTACAAGAACCTATTTATTTTAATGGATGTCTTAAAGAACTGGCATTTGATATTATACCATTTAAACATCTAGAAACCCCTTCAGAGTCTGAATCTACATGTATTAGTTTAAAAAAAGTGAAATAAAATCTATGTTACATATTAAACAAAAATTTTATTCTGCTAGGGGCTGGCCCCGTGGCCGAGTGGTTAAGTTCGTGCGCTCCGTTGCAGGAGGCCCAGTGTTTCGTTGGTTCGAATCCTGGGCACGGACATGGCACTGCTCATCAAGCCACGCTGAGGCAGCATCCCACATGCCACAACTAGAAGGACCCCACAACGAAGAATATACAACTATGTACCGGGGGGGCTTTGGGGAGAAAAAGGAAAAAAATAAAATCTTTAAAAAAAAAAAAAAAATTTTATTCTGCTATACAATATTTTTTTCACTTGGACAGTCATAATACGTGGTGTCCTTGCATTAAGTAGTTTAGAATGCATTACTTAGGCCTGCCTTCAGTCAGTAAGTCCAAAATACTTCTTATATTGGTTTATAGGAGTTCAGTCTTTTATTAGAATTTTTAAAAAATATTCATTCATTGTTGCCTTTGATAAATGAACTAATCTTAGAACAAATATAACAGAAAAGAGAAAATCAACAACATTTATTTTAGGCTATTGCAGGCATTAAAGATGGAAAGAAGTAAGAATTACTTTCATTAGCAGGGCCTAGTTTAATGTAATCAACACTAGGATTTATTCAATGCTCACTATGTGCCAGTCACTGTACATTACCTCATTAACTCCTCAACACAACACTCAGAAAGACTTACTATTATTGATCTCATTCTACGGATAAAAATCTGAGGCCCAGCTTCACAGAGCTAGTGTATGGTAGAGCCAGGATTCAAATCTAGACTGTCTAACCTCAAGCCCAGTCTCTTAACTACTATGGTACAGTTTTCACTTAAATCACTGTATAAAAGATTTCAGAAATAATGGCTTGATAAATTATAAAGGATTCCTTCTAGCCTGCAATATTCCTGAATACTAACCGCTTAATCATTTTGATTTGCTTTACCTAAGGCCAAACCAGAAGGTCAAGCCCCCAATCTAAACCTGTCTTTTTACTTTGTGCTTTTAAAGTAAAAGCAATGTCATTATTGAGAATTTCTGTTCTGTGAAAAGCAGTGTGCCAATTCAAGACAAGGGAAGTCTAAGTATTCTAAAATCTTATGAGGTAATCCTGTACTGGGACTTTGAGAGATGCCTTTACACCCTCGAAAGTTAGCATTTAAAACTTGAAACTCTTGCCTAATTTCTAATGTTGAAAGGATAACTCAGCTTTCTTAGTCACTTTTAATTTTGCTTTGCCACTGGCAGATAGGGTAAGCATACACACATGCTGACAGAATGCATGTTAGAGCAGTTTGCGCCTGTTGAAAGTTGCCTTACACTGTTTCAGCAATTCTCTCACAGGAACTGTCTTTTTCAAAAGTATATGCATCTATATCTATTCTAACTAATATACACGTAAACAAAGAAAATCAATATTAAATTGCCTTTTAAAAAGAAAACAGTGAAATAACAACTGACTTGGGCTATCTTCAAGTTCTTAAATTAACATTTGAGAGGTACAGAAAGTGTAAAAGGAACTGAACTTAATTAGCATCCAGAAGAATGTATGCAATATATAGTAAAGTTCTATCCCTAAGGTGTTTAAAACGTAGAAGGAGAGATGAATAACTTAAACAAATAATGATACCTATAGTAAATAGAATCACCTCCTAAATCTTC
This sequence comes from Equus caballus, assembly GCF_041296265.1. NCBI lineage: Eukaryota > Metazoa > Chordata > Mammalia > Perissodactyla > Equidae > Equus > Equus caballus. The sequence goes on along the minus strand of NC_091691.1, from coordinate 17,644,880 downwards.
TTGCTTCCAAACTCTCCCATACATGGCCTGAAATGTCATTTCCCTAACACAGACAGCTCTAATAGGATCACTGTACTATTTAAAAATCTTTTCTGGAGGGGCTGGCCCCGTGGCCGAGTGGTTAAGTTCACGCACTCCGCTGCAGGTGGCCCAGTGTTTCGTTGGTTCGAATCCTGGGCGAGGACATGGCACTGCTCATCAAACCACGCTGAGGCAGCGTCCCACATGCCACAACTAGAAGGACCCGCAATGAAGAATATACAACTATGTACTGGGGAGCTTTGGGGAGAAAAAGGAAACCAATAAAATCTTTAAAAAAAAAAAAAACAACTTTTCTGGAGACATCCAAATTTCACAGAAAGGTACTCAAGGCTACTAAGATATGGTTCCAAACCAATTTACCAGCTTATTAGTTATTCTTTGAATGGACTGAATACTTTCACTGGGTACTGCTTTTGTCTTTTACTTAGCTTGGAACATCTTTCCACGTCTTTGGAAGTCAAAATCTTACTGCTCCTTTAAGACTCAGTTAAATTTCACCACTTTTCCTTACTTTCGACAGTTAAAATTCAAAGTTACCATGGCACTTTATTTGTACTCTTATTATAACATATATCTTCTATACCTGATATCATATTAACAGCTAACTGTGAACATTTTTTTTTTTTAAATGTTTCCCTTTTTTACAGGGAAAGATTCGCCGAGCTAACATCTGTTGCCAATCTTCCTCTTTTTTTTATCTCCCTAAAGCCCCAGGGCATGGTTTTATATCCTAGTTGTAAGTCCTCCTAGTTCTTCTATGTGAGGCTCACCCCAGCATGGCAACTGCCAGACAGGTGGGGTGGTTCTGCGACTGGGAAACAAACCTGGGCAGCCGAAGTGGTGAGAGTTCCAAACTTTAACCACTAGCCATCAGGGCTGGCTGGAACATATTTGTTTTCTCAACTGGAAACTAAGTCCCTTGATCTTTTCCTCCGTACAGAATGACTCATCTCTTCTGCTCTTTCGCAGGACAGTGTGATTTTAAATATATGGATTTAGACAGGCTGACTTGAGTTGCAGTTTCAACTTAATTCATTTAACAAATATTTATTTAGTGCCTACTACGTGCCAGTCTAAGCACTTGGAGAAAGACAAAGTCCTAGGCACTTAGAGAAACAATACAAAGCTCCTGTGGAGCTTAAATTTTAGCAGAAAGAAATAGACAACTAACAATAAACATGATAAAGTAAATTAGTGTTTTAAAAGAATGATAAGCACTTTGGAAAAAGAAAAAAGTAGAGCAGGATGAGAGTCAGGAATGCAACAGGTGTAGGGACAAGTTGCAATTTTAAACAGGGTGAGCAGGATAGACCTCATCAAGGTGGTGATGTTTGCCCCTTCTCAAATCTGGAAGGAGGCGAAGGAGGTGCCAATACCTGGGGGAAGAGTTTTCTAGGAAGAGGGAACAGGCTGTGCAAAGGCCCTAAGGGAGGAATGTGAGGGAAGACAATGTGGCTGGAGCAGTGAGCAAAGAGTGAGTAGTGGGAGATAAGTCCAGGGTGAAAAAGGGAGGGGAGCAGGTCATACAGGGCCTTAGACTATGGTAAGGATTCTACTTTTTACTCTAAGTGAGATAGGGAGCCATGGCAGAGTTTTGAAGAAAGAAGCATCACAATCTGACTTATATTTTAAGGGATACCTCTGCTATGTTGAGAGTAAACTGAGGGACAAGGTAAAAGCAGAGTCCAGTTGAAAGGCTATTATAATAATCCAGGGGAGATATGATATGCTTGAACCAAAGAGACAGCAGTGGAGGCGGTGAGACTTGATTGTGTGTGTGCATGTGTATGTGTCTGTGTGTATAAATACATAAATTTTATTGATGTATAATTTACATAATAAACTATACCCATATAAAATGTGAAATTTGATGAGTTTTGTTAGATGTGCATGTTTGTGAAACCAAAACCACAATAAAGGGAACATTTCCATCCTTCAAAAATTTCCTTTTACTCCTTTGCTGTTTAAGTCTCTCCCTCCAACTCTACCCCCCACACAAATACTGATCCACTCTCTGTCACTACAGATTAGTTTATATTTTCTAGAATTTCATATAAATGTAATCATACAGTATATGCTGTATGTATTCTTTTGTATCTAGCTTTTTGTCACTCAGTATTATAATTCTGAGATTCATTCATGTTGTATGATAGATACTGGATTTGCTGATAGGCTGGATTGAGATTACAAGAGAAAAAGAGTGATTTAGGATGATTCCAAAGTTTTGGTCAGAGCAAACTGGAAAAATGGAGCTGCCATCAACTGAGAAGGAGAATGGTCAGGAGGAAAAGGCTAGGGAAGGATGATCAGGAATTAGGCTTTTGGTATCTTGATCATC